>NC_089506.1:219878998-221078998 GCF_036850995.1 Saccopteryx leptura
TGCACGTGGTTCCCTGCACGGTGGTTCCCTGCGTGGTGGTTCCCTGCGTGGTGGTTCCCTGCACGGTGGTCCCCTGCATGGTGGTTCCCTGCATAGTGGTTTGGTGGTTCCCTGCGTGGTGGTCCCTGCACAGTGGTTCCCTGCACAGTAGTTCCCTGCGTGGTGGTTCCCTGCACGTGGTTCCCTGCGTGGTGGTTCCCTGCACGTGGTTCCCTGCGTGGTGGTTCCCTGCACGTGGTTCCCTGCGTGGTGGTTCCCTGCACAGTAGTTCCCTGTGTGGTGGTTCCCTGCATGGTGGTTCCCTGCCCGGTGGCTCCCTGCATGGTAGTTCGGTGTTTTCCTGCGTGGTGGTTCCCTGCACGGTGGTTCCCTGCGCGGAGGTTCCCTGCGCGGTGGTTCCCTGTGTGGTGGTTCCCTGCACAGTAGTTCCCTGCGTAGTGGTTCCCTGCACGTGGTTCCCTGTGTGGTGGTTCCCTGCGTGGTGGTTCCCTGCACTGTGGTTCCTGAGTGACGGTTCCCTGCACGGTGGTTCCCTGCACAGTGGTTCCCTGCATGGTGGTTCCCTGCACAGTAGTTCCCTGCGTGGTGGTTCCCTGCACAGTAGTTCCCTGCATAGTAGTTTGGTGGTTCCCTGTGCAATGGTTCCCAGCGTGGTGGTTCCCTGCACAGTAGTTCCCTGCGTGGTGGTTTCCTGCACAGTAGTTCCCTGCATAGTGGTTTGGTGGTTCCCTGTGCAATGGTTCCCAGCGTGGTGGTTCCCTGCACGGTCTGGGTGACAAGTGAGGCCTGGGTGAGCAGCTGTAAGCCGACCTGTGCAGGGATTTTCTTTGTCCGGAGGCCAATGGTCGGCCTGCATCTCTGGTCAGCCGAGTTCCGTGTCGGGCAGCACACTGCAGGCTCCGACTTAACGGTGCTTGACTTTAGTTAACTTACACAGTTCTCATGCCCCGTCCTATATTAATACTGATACTAATATGTTACATTTAAGAAGCACTACTATACGGTAGGCAACTGTACTTGATCGTGCATGCATGGGTATATTGAGTCCTCTTAATTATGCTGTAGATAAAGTAATATTCTTTTTTTATTATTATTAAGTGAAAGGCAGGGAGACAGAGAGACAGACTCCTGCATGTACTTAGACCAGGATCCACTCAGCAAGCCCACTAGGGGGCGATGCTCTGCCCATCTAAAGAGTTGCTCCATTGCTCAGCAACTGAGCTCCTCTTAGCACCTGAGGCGAGGCCATGGAGCCATCCTCAGCACCCAGGGCCAACTCGCTCCAATCGAGCCACAGCTGTGGGAAGAGAAAACAGAGAGAGAGAGAGAGAGAGAGAGAGAGAGAAAGAAGGGAGAGGGGGAGGGGATGAAGAAGCAGATGGACACTTATCCTGTGTGCCCTAACCAGGAATCAAACCTGGGACATCCACACACTGGGCCAATGCTCTACCACTGAGCTAACTGGCCAGGGCCTAAAGTAATATTCTTATGCCCGTTTTACACACAAGAAAACAAGGCTCACAATAGATAAGTAATTTGCTCAAGACCACACACCCAGTCCGGGCCAGAGTTGGGACCTGAACCGACCATGTGCCAAGCACCACTGTGCCACATTGCCACCCTGAACGAAGAGGCAGTTGCCCAAGGTTTCCTGTGCTCACTTGGGGAACAGAATGACGCCACATGCACACAGAGTAGATGGTGTGATGGACTCGAATGACCCCGAAATTCTCAGCATCCACAAGTGGCTCACCTCCCTAATGTTTGACGTATTTCCTGAATGATATTTGTGTTAGACACCTCTGCTGCAGGCAGCCTGCTCAGGGGGCCTGGTCTCCTGTGTCACGCCTTGCAGAGCCCCCTTTGAATGTCGGCTGGATCTGGGGACACTCTCCACGGACAGAATCCAGCAAAAGCAGCGTGTGTCACCCTCCTGGTTTTCCGTCACTGCGTGTAGCAGGTGCTCAGGCTGCCGCAGCGCAATGTCACCGACGGCAGCTCAGACCACAGATTTCCCCACGCCACACAGCTCCTTCCCCCAGAAAAATACAAAATTGGCCAGCTTTGGTTCCATTTTTGAAAGATAAGGGTGTAGTTGTGACGCCTAGGGCAAGAGTAGAAACCGAGACCCATGTACCATGTGTTCAACAGTTAAAAAATGAAAATCTAAATAAAGGATGTCCCAGCTTCCTTCCTTAATAAATACACCTGCCGGCAGCGCTCCACAGGCCGTGAAAGTGGCCGTGGGCCCTCGGAACGGGGAGCTGCAGTGTCCTGGTGAGCAGAGCATGGTCCAGGAGGGCTCCGTCTCCAGACAGGCATGCCCTGTGGCATTGGAGTTCTTCATGCTGTGTGTGTGTGGGGGGGGGTGTAGCAGAGGGAACCAGATGGGGCCCCTGAAGCACAAGAACCCCTCCTGCCCGGCTCCAAGAACAGCACCGTAGTCATCCTCTTAAAACCAGAGGAAGTAGGGTGATCTGCAAGGTTGGAAAAGGAATGAAAGGGCCATTGTCTGGGGCTCGATGGAGCCACGGAACTGGCCATCGCTCTGGTGGGGCTGCAGGGAGAGGGTTGGTGGCACTCTGGTGGCGTTTCAGGGGGAGAGTTGGTGACACCCTGGTGGCGTTTCAGGGAGAGAGTTAGTGGCACTCTGGTGGCGTTTCAGAGGGAGGGTTGGTGGCACTCTGGTGGTGGCGTTTCAGGGGGAGAGTTGGTGGCACTCTGGTGGTGGCGTTTCAGGGGGAGAGTTGGTGGCACTCCGGTGGTGGCGTTTCAGGGGGAGAGTTGGTGGCACTCTGGTGGTGGCGTTTCAGGGGGAGGGTTGGTGGCACTCTGGTGGCATTTCAGGGAGAGGGTTGGTGGCACTCTGGTGGCATTTCAGGGAGAGAGTTGGTGGCACTCTGGTGGCGTTTCAGGGGGAGGGTTGGTGGCACTCTGGTGGCGTTTCAGGGGGAGGGTTGGTGGCACTCTGGTGGCGTTTCAGGGGGAGAGTTGGTGGCATTTCAGGGGGAGGGTTGGTGGCACTCTGGTGGCGTTTCAGGGGGAGAGTTGGTGGCATTTCAGGGAGAGAGTTGGTGGCACTCTGGTGGCGTTTCAGGGGGAGAGTTGGTGGCACTCTGGTGGCGTTTCAGGGGGAGAGTTGGTGGCATTTCAGGGGGAGGGTTGGTGGCACTCTGGTGGCATTTCAGGGGGAGAGTTGTGGCACTCTGGTGACGTTTCAGGGGGAGGGTTGGTGGCACTCTGGTGGCGTTTCAGGGGGAGGGTTGGTGGCACTCTGGTGGCGTTTCAGGGGGAGGGTTGGTGGCACTCTGGTGGCGTTTCAGGGGAAGAGTTGGTGGCACTCTGGTGGCGTTTCAGGGGGAGAGTTGGTGGCACTCTGGTGGCCTTTCAGGGAGAGGGTTGGTGGCAGACTGTGAGAGCACCCCCAGGACGGGGGTGTCGGTCCCAGAGGGGGTGGCCCAGCCTGAAGCCAGCACTCTGCAGCATGAGGTCACAGCAGAACTGGAGGAGGGGAGGACCCACGTGGAGGGCCCCCCGACACGCAGACAGGAAAGAGTCTGACCGTTGGGGAACGGCCTCAGCCGCGAGTCAGGGGAGAGGAGCTGGGGTGGAGGCCACGCTCTCCTGTCCACGCAGGGAGGGGGGTGGCCCAACGCCATGGATGGCCGCGCTGGTCCCAGGATGGGGTCGTCAGGTCACAGCCAGACTGACTGCAGAATGGTTTGCTGTGCTGCCTAGTTCCCATGCGTTTCATCTCAATGAATGGCCACTTGCCCGCTCCGGACACTTTCTTGCCGCCGAGTGACATAAAAACACTTGCCCTGTGGATGCTTCCGAGACCCCTTTCTCCTTCTGCAGGTACATCCTTCACCCCTGGGAGGGAGCGGGGACAGTGGGGAGCAGAGCCCCTGGGCGGCGCTTAAGCAGGGGGACACGTGGGTCACAGAGATCCGGGTGCAGAGGGCAGCTCGGCCCGAGTTCTGTGAACCTCCCTGGGCCCTCATCTGGGTCCTCACCCTCAACCGGAAGACACCTGTGCCCGCTTGAGGAGGTTGCCGCAGAAACGGAAGGAGAAAAGGCGTGTGTGTTCCGCACGGGGTCCGAAATACAGTAAGTGCCCAGCGGACACCGGTCGTTACTGCCTGCGCCTTAGCGGCAACCATAGTGGCCTCCGGTCCTAAATTAAGATCTCCTTAAAGCTCGTGGCAGATGTCTTCTCCCTCCGGACCCCATCACAGTGCACCGTTAAAAAAAAAAATCCCTTAGGGGCCCACTCTATGCCAAACTCCATGCAAAACCAACAGTCGGCGATGGCTAAGCACGCATTTACTGAACCAAATGAAGAAGTCAAGAGAGTGTGATTTATAATTAATAATGTTTCAACCATCCGCTAAGCCCATGAAGTATCTGTAATTAATCTTGAAGAACCCCTCCCTTCCTTGTTTAAATGCTCAGACACTTTTTCCCTCGCTGTTTTCAACCCCTGAGGAGAAAAGGGGGTGGGGGGGGGGGAAATGTCTTTGTTTTCAGATGAGCCGACACCTTGGCTGGGTCCACAAAGCAAAGATTCAGCCACCCCCTCGGGGGTCTCCAGTCTCTGGGATCTCAGGTGGGGATAGCCGTTTGACAGTTCTCCGTTGACTTCTTCTTTTATCAGCAAAACGCCTCACAGACCGATTCCCAGTGGGTGTGAAACCACTCCCTCTCAAGGGGCAGCCATGAGCAGAAACATATTTCCCGGAGAGCCACAGGACATCCTCACCGCCCGGCTCCCAGCAGGGCGGCCCGTGTGGGAGGGATCTCTGCCCATGACTGACAAACCACACATTGGCACACCTTGTCAATCAGCGGTAATGCAGGTGGTTGAACGATAAAGAATGGAAGAAGGAGTGTGTTACGTCTCCCTGTCTCCTCCCTTCGGTCTGGCTAGAACGCCTCCTCCGGACTAGGCTGGGGTAAACTGCACCCCCGAATCCCAAGTTCCTGGAATGAGACCAATGACTGCCGCCGAGGAGGAGCTTGATGGGTATTTGTCACAGGAATGAGAGAGTGAATGAATGAGTGAGGAGATAAGGGAATGAATAAATCCCACCCTGGGTTTTTTTTACTGCACCTGGCACCTTGCTGACACCCGAACCCCTGGAGATAGGACCTGCTCAGATTCTGCTGATGGATCTGGAAGGCACGCCCTTTCAGAATCCGAACTCTGCGTTTGCAAGGTGCTCCACAGAGAGCAGCAGCTTCAGCAGCCGGATGAGAGGCTGACCAGTCCGCGCTGGCCGGCCGGGCCCGTGGAGTGCTGGTTCCCCGTGGTCTGCGCGCCCGCTGGCCGCGGTTCCCGCCCAAGGGCTATGGCGCACACACGGTGAACCTTGCTGCCTACCTTCCGGGGCGTGTGCCGTTGCCCTCAGACGGCCTGGCAGCTCTTATGAAGCAGCTCTGGGGCCCCTGTCTATCAGAGATTGTATGCCCCCCCTTATTAAGCTCTTCCTATCCCCCCTCCCCCACATACACACTTCATGTAGCAAGGGAGGGTGAGATTACAGGAGAAAAACCAGAAGTGAGAAAAGTCTGAAAATGATCAGGTCTGGAAGAAAGTAGAGGAAATGTATTCTAAGGACTTAAGTCTAATGTTTTGCCCGTGGGAGGAGTGCCTGTCTCATACCAGGAAAAAATGAGGTCTGAGGAAGAAAGTCAATTAGTGGGTACCCTGAAGGCAAAGTCTCTGACAGGCAGAAAGGGAAGAGGAGGAGGAGGAGGAAGAGGAGGAGGAGGAGGAAGAGGAGGAGGAGGAGGAGGAAGAGGAGGAGGAGGAAGGGGAGGAGGAGGAGGAGGAGGGGGAGGAAGAGGAGGAAGAGGAGGAGGAGGAGGAGAAGGAGGAGGAGGAGGAGGAGAAAGGGGAGGAGGAGGGAGAGGAGGGGGAAGGGGAGGGGGGAGGGAAGGAGGGGGAGGGAGAGGAAGAAGGGGAGAAGGAGAGAGAGGAGGAGGGGGAAGGGGAGGGGGAGGGGGAAGGGGAGGGGAGAGGGAAGGAGGGAGAGGGAGAGGGGGGAGGAGGAGGGGGAGGAGGAGGAAGAAGGGGAGAAGGAGAGAGAGGAGGAGGGGGAAGGGGAGGGGGAGGGGGAGGAGGAGTTGTTTCAGATGAGGGAAAATGGAAGAAAAGTTAATGAAGGGACAGGCTCTGGTTGGCCGAGGGAAAACTCACCTCTAGGGAAGTGCTCCTGGTTACTAAGCTCCCTCTCCGAACTTGGAGCAATAGGGGTATAAGAAGTCAGGCTGGACTACAGAAGAAAAGCTGGACACAAAATCATCTTCAAAAGTCAGAACACAGGCCCTGGCCAGTTGGCTCAGTGGTAGAACATCGGCCTGGTGTGCGGGGGACCCGGAGCATGCCCACGGAAGCTGGTGCCCCTCCCCACGCAGCCTGGACCAGCCCAGGGACGTGAGGTGCACCCCTGAGGACTCGGCAGGACCCGGGTCCCCACTAAAGACCTCGGTCATTGGAAGACTCCCGGAGCCAGAGCTGGGAGGATAAAATAGACCCAGCTTCCCCGGGGCCTCCTTGGGGCCCCCCAACTCTTGCCAAAAAGGAGACCCGCCCTGGCCGGTTGGCTCAGCGGTAGAGCGTCGGCCTGGCGTGCGGGGGACCCGGGTTCGATTCCCGGCCAGGGCACATAGGAGAAGCGCCCATTTGCTTCTCCACCCCCCCACCCCCTCCTTCCTCTCTGTCTCTCTCTTCCCCTCCTGCAGCCGAGGCTCCATTGGAGCAAAGATGGCCCGGGCGCTGGGGATGGCTCCTTGGCCTCTGCCCCAGGCGCTAGAGTGGCTCTGGTCGCGGCAGAGCAACGCCCTGGGGGGGCAGAGCATCGCCCCCTGGTGGGCAGAGCATGGCCCCTGGTGGGCGTGCCGGGTGGATCCTGGTCGGGCGCATGCGGGAGTCTGTCTGACTGTCTCTCCCCGTTTCCAGCTTCGGAAAAATAAAAAAAAAAAAAGTCAGAACACAGACATAGAAAGGGCCAACAAGTACGTGAATGCGGGCTTTCCCATCCCTAATTATCAGGAAAATGCAAATCAAAACCACATGAGATATCACCTCCCATCTGGTGGAATGGCTGTCACCAAAAAAAAACCCCACAAAACAAAACAAAAAAACAAGAGACAACTGGTGGTGGTGAGAAGGTGGAGACAGGGAGGCCCAGAGCACTGCTGGTGCAGCTCCTGCAGGAAACAGGAGGGAGGTTTCTTTAAAAAGTACAAATAAAAGTACCACGTGACGCAGCAATTCCATTTCCGGGTGTGTACCTAGAGACATGACATCACCTCCTCTAAGAGATACCTGCAGTCCCCTGGTGACTGTAGCATTACTTACAAAAGCTAGAATATGGAAGCGACCTAAGTGTCCATCAGAGGACGACCGGCCGAGAAGACGTGGCACACACGCAGTGGAATGTTATTCAGCCACGAGAACTGCCTGCCACGCCCTCTTATTACCAAACGTCAGAGTCAAGCTGACGAGGAGCGTTCGAGCATCCTAGCGCCAAAATACAGCACAAATAGCATGGGGATGGAGTTTAAAGTCCTCATACAAAACAAAAATAAACCAGGTTTGCACTGGTAAGCTTAATTGATCCAGGACCAGAACGACAGACTGAAAGTAGACGTATTAGAAAAGAAGCAGGACTCACAAGACCCAACAACAGACAAGCAAACAATCCAGTTTAAACAGCGGGTGAGGACCTGCACAGACACTCTGCTCATGAAGACACACAGACAGTAAATAGATAAATGAAAAGAGGCTCATCTTCACTAGCTAATAGAGAAATGCAAATCAAAACTACAACGAGATACCACCTCACCCCTGTTAGATTGGCTGTTATCAACAAGACGGGCCATAACAAGTGTTGGAGAGGCTGTGGAGAAAAAGGAACCCTCACTCACTGCTGGTGGGAATGTGAACGGGCACAGCCATTATGGAAGACAGTACGGGGGTTCCTCTGGAAATTAAGAATAGAACTACCAATCTGACCCAGCAGTCCCTCTACTGGGTATCTACCCACAAAACTCAACAACGTTGCTATGCGAAGACACGTGCACCCCCATGTTCATTGCTGCATTCTTCACGGCAGCCACGACATGGAAACAACCAAAGAGTTCCTCGATAGAGGATTGGATAAAGAAGATGTGGTGCATATGTACAATGGAGTACCACTCAGCCCTAAGAAATGATGACATATTGCCATTTACGACAACATGGATGGACCTTGAGAACATTATGCTAAGTGAAATAAGTAAATCAGGAAAAGCTAAGAATTGTACAACTTCACACATAAGTGGGGCATAAAACTGATACTTGTGGACATAGATAAAAATGAAGAGATTACCAGGGGAAGGGGGTGGGGGGAAGGGAGTAAAGAGGGACAAATATATGGTAATGAAAAATGATTTGACTTTAGGTGATGGGCACACAACACAATCAACAGTCCAAATGCTATAGAGATGTTTATCTGAAACCTATGTCCTCTTCTTGATTAATGTCACCCCATGAAATTAATTTTGTAAATTAAAAAAAAAGTGGAGCCCTGGCCAGTTGGCTCAGTGGTAGAGCGTCAGCCTGGCGTGCAGGATTCCTGGCCAGGGCAAACAGGAGAAGCGCCCATCTGCTTCTCCACCCCTCCCCTTCTCCTTCCTCTCTGCCTCTCTCTTCCCCTCCCGCAGCCAAGGCTCCATTGGAGCAAAGTCGGCCTGGGCGCTGGGGATGGCTCTTTGGCCTCTGCCTCAGGTGCTAGAATGGCTCTGGTTGCAACAGAGCAACGCCCCAGATGGGCAGAGCACCGCTCCCTGGTGGGCATGCCGGGTGGATCCCGGTTGGGCACATGTGGGAGTCTGTCTGAATGCCTCCCCGTTTCCAACTTCAGAAAAATACAAAAAAAAAAAGTGGAAAAAAAGAAAAGGTGCAGAAAGACAATGATGGAAATAAGAGGAAAAGACTTCATGGAGATGGATGACAGGAGAAACACTGACAATTGTTAGACAGGAAAGAAGCAAAAGTAACAAGGGACGAGAGCAGTGTTTGAATCCTGCACAGTTTTCCAACGACAATCTCACAACAGAAAGAGAAAGATTGCAGTAGTCAAGGTAAGGGGATAGACAAGAACAACAGCAAAGGAAACTCAAGAGTTCTCTCTCTGAGAAGGTTCAGGAAATAAAAGGGGAAGTCACACCAGAGTGGGAATGCCGAATGACCAGGAAGGAAGCCCGTGATGGGACCAGGAGAAAATAAAGGAAAGGTGGGCAGTGTAATGAAACTCCGCCCGGAAAGACAGTAGGATGACAGACACCACTGAAGACGATCGCCCCCCCCCCCAGGGAAGAACCCTGTTGTTATAGAAGGAGAAGGGAAAGTTGCCCTGAGCGTACTGAGAAGAAAGAAGTCACCAGGGAGATGGGATGCTGACAGGAGGATTTCAAGCCACAGAGACGGAATCTGTCAAAATCCTAACGAGGATATGTCAACAGATACAGAAAACAAAACAATGGCTCACAGACTGGAAGCGTCACTATTCGCCCCAGTCTTCCAGAAAGGAGACGCCAAGAAGTTCAGGAATTACGGGATCACTGCCTCTGGTTTCCCACATAAGTCAAGTCATGCTCAGGATGAGGCCATTCCAGCTGGGTGCAGAAAGGGAGAAGCACTCAGAGCTCATCTGAGCGTGCGCTGGACACTGGGGCGCCCCGGGGAACTTCAGAAGGTCCGTCTATATCTTATAGACAGAGGTAAAAACCTCCGACCACCGTGCTGACTATAAAAAGCTATGATTTGCTTACCTTGGTGCAGTCACCAATTCAAGTGGACACTGCGGACAAGGAATCAGGAGAAGGCTGAGAGTCGGAAGGGCAGCAATGGAAGGATTGGGGGGTAAGGGGGCGGATGGCCAAGAGCAAGGAGGTCTCACTGGACACCAAGGCTGAGGTCACCCACACACTCATGTTCCCAATTCCTGTGTACGGATGGGAACGTGGGACAGTGAAGAAGGCGGAGAGGAACAAGTTGATCTATTTCAGAGGGGAGCTCTGTGGGCACCCACCCACCCCGGACACCAGAAGGATGAACAAGTGAGTTCTGGAGCAAACTCAGCCTGGAGGCAAAAAAAATGACACAACTGACATTTGTCCTACTTCAGGCTCGTCAGGAGGAGGCAGGGTGCTTCTGCCAAGACGCCGATGCCGGTGCCGAGAGTCAGAGAAGGCAGGAGGAACAGGGGACACCGAGTACGAGATGCACTGACTCCATGAAAGAAGCTGTAGGCTGAGTCGACAGGGGCCGAGCAGGGGATGCTGAGGACAGGACACTGCGGATGCCCCGAGCCCATGGGGGTGGTCAGGCATCAGAGCCGACTCACCAACCAGTCCCCACACACGGGGAGAGGAGATCCTGCCATTGCACCATCTTGGATAAACCTTGAGGAGGACGTTCTACTCAGGGAAACAAGCCAGATAGAGAAAGACAAATAATGAGTGCTGTCACTTATATATGGAATCTAAAAAAAGAAAGAAAAAAAAGTCAAACTCATAGAAACAGAGCGTTGTGGGAATGTGGTTGGCAGGAGCTGGGGGCAGCTAATAGGGAGTTTGGTCAAAGGACACAAACTTTCAGCTCTTGGGATGAGTAAGTTTCCGAGGATCTAATGTGACCCAGGATGACTGCGGTCAACGACGACGGCGTAGTCTGTGACTGAAATCTGCTAAGAGAGTCGAGCTTTAAATGTTCCCACGCAAATCTCCATCCAGAGTGATGAGCGTGTTACTGACGGAAGGCACCCTTTCACGATGTATACGTATTAGATTCCTCACGGTGCATAGATGTTAAGTATCTTACAACGGCAGAGGTCCGCTGTACCTCCATGAAACTGAAATGTAAAAAAATTAAAAGGAGTCAGAAATCAGCGTAGGAGGGCGGGAGGCTCACGAGGATTGGCACCCTTTGTCTTCAGGGTGATCTGCCTGTCACCACTGCTTGGCTTTGAACCAGCCTCCTGCCAGGAGACAAGAGGAAACGATGAAAGGTCCTTCATCCCAGCTGTCTCTCCTCAGATGGGGACCACATCTCTCCTTAAACTTCAGTGTGACAGATCGCTTCCATTATCCTTCCGTTGCGTGTGAATTTCTAACCTATGATAAAGGCGGGGAACCATGAGATGATTGAAAAAGTTTTTACTGGGAGAAAGGGTTGGCCATGGGAAAAGTCTTCTTCAAAGTTTTTCAGTGAAACAAATTCCAGTTAGAGCAAAGAGTTTTGTGTTTTTTTTTTTCATCCAAGCATCAACAAATGATACAAAAATAGAAATGAATATTTATCAAGGCTCTGGAAAGAAAAGGAGTGTCTAGATTTAGAAAAGATAAAAAACAGTCGCTAAGGAAAAAGATGGGCAGATGTGATTACAAAAAAAATTTAAATCTCTGTACATAAAAGAAAAAGTGCAATCAAACTTAAAAGGGAAATGACAGGCAGGGAAAGGCATTTGAAACAAATGTAACCAAAAGGAACCATGTATTTATCTATTCGATTTAATACAAACCTTTAAGGAAAACAAGACGCCAGGAGATGAATGGACAAAAGACATGAGCAGACGTTTCCCCGAAGAGGAGATGTTACTGTTTAACAAACACGGACAATTCCTTCCTTATCACCACTAATCAAAACCACGCACCCAAGAACAACATTCCATGCCTTTCAAATTACTGGCCTTTCAAAATGATAATAGGCATATTAACACAAGTGTAGCATGGTGGGTATTTTTTTTTACATTGCAGATCTGAGCTGTAGGCTGGCATAGCATTTTTAAACAAGTAATTTGTAAATAACCGGTCACACCCCTTTGATGCAGTAATTACATATTGGAGGGGATAACTTAGTGAAGTCACAAATACTGGCCCTGGCCATGGGTTGGACCATGGGAGGGATGAGCTTGTGCCAGAGGATCAGCCTCAGAACAGAACAAGTAATAGTGAGAGAATCTTTTTTTTTTTAATCTAAATATTTGGTTAAATAATCCATGCCCTCACCCTCACGTTACAGAGTCGTAAAATGCAGTGCTCACAAAGACTGTGTAATGTGGAAAATGCTTGATACAATAGTCACTAAAAAAAATAAGATAATAATTGCACATAAGAGAATGGATATAATTATGTAAAAGAAAAAAAAAGAAAGAAACACAGCTATGCATAAAAAGCACTGAGGAAAAGACATTGAAATGTAAATAGTGATTCTGCTTGGATGGTAACATCATAGGCAGTGTCTTATTTTCTTCTCTGCTTTTCAGGAATTTTCTAGTTTTTCCAATAATAGGAGGAAAAAATAGTTCTGTTTCCTTTGACCTCTTGGGTTATTATGGATGTCAAACAAAAGGCACCTTTGGAGGGCTTTGGAATGCAGCTCACATACAGCTACATCCCGTGGGACATCTAACACGACACTGTGTCTCAGCTGGGGCTGCTGTGACCAGGTCCCCCTCACAGTTCTAGAGGCCGGAAGTCTCAGATCAGGGCGCTGTCACGCTGAGGCTCTGGGGAGGGCTCCCCCCGGCTCTCAGAGAACGCCTGCTCACAGCATTGCCCTCACATGGCACAGTGGGGGAGGGAGCAGACAGCGAGCTCTCTTCTCATGAGGGCACTGATCCTGCTGTGAGGGCCCCACCCTTGGACCCCATCTGAACCCAATGATCTCCCAAAGGCCCCATCCCCAAATACTATCACATTGGGGGGGGGGTTAGGGCTTCAACATATGGATTCAAAGGGACCACGGACATTCATTCCACAGCAAGCTCACAGTCCACTGAGAGCCAGCGGTCCTTCAGAGAGAGGCACTCTGCTGTGCTCAGGCATGCCCTGCGTGCGTGCTCATGACATGCCCTGCATGTGTGCTCAGGCATGCCCTGCATGCGTGCTCATGCATGATCTGCATGCGTGCTCATGACATGCCCTGTGTGTGTGCTCATGACATGCCCTGCGTGCATGCCCTGCGTGCGTGCTCATGCCATGACCTGCGTGTGTGCTCATGACATGCCCTGCATGCGTGCTCATGCCATGACCTGCGTGCGTGCTCATGCATGATCTGCGTGCGTGCTCATGACATGCCCTGCGTGCGTGCTCATGCCATGCCCTGCGTGCGTGCTCAGGCATGCCCTGCGTGCGTGCTCATGCCATGCCCTGCGTGCGTGCTCATGACATGCCCTGCGTGCGTGCTCATGACATGCCCTGCGTGCGTGCTCAGGCATGCCCTGCGTGCGTGCTCATGACATGACCTGCGTGCGTGCTCATGACATGCCCTGCGTACGTGCTCATGCCATGCCCTGTGTGCGTGCTCATGACATGCCCTGCGTGCGTGCTCATGCCATGCCCTGTGTGCGTGCTCATGACATGCCCTGTGTACGTGCTCATGACATGCCCTGCGTGCGTGCTCAGGCATGCCCTGCGTGCGTGCTCATGACATGCCCTGCGTGCGTGCTCATGACATGCCCTGTGTACGTGCTCATGCCATGCCCTGCATGTGCTGAGGGGTTTGTCTTCAGTGTTAAAAATGGAACGAGCGGACTATGGACTGTTACCCAGACTGGACTTTTCTTTTCTCTTTCCCTGAACACACACAAGCACTCCTGCCTTCATTCTTCTCAAGGTCATTATAATAAAACCATGTGTCTGTGTGTGTGTGTGTGTGTTTGCACACGCTCCAAAGAAACAAATACACAACCACGGAGACAGGGTCAGGTGCTCGTAAAGAACATCTGCAGATTCGGCAGGTTATCAGCGTTGAGTTTGCCATCATGGATGTAAGCCTGCTTCCTCATTGCAGGGCTCTGAGATTGTATTATTTCCCTGCAAAATGCCTTTATTTCTCTGAGAGAGAGGAAGGATGAGAGATGAGAAGCATCAATTTGTAGTTGCATCATTTTAGTTGTTCACTGATTGCTTCTCGTATGTGCCTTGACTGGGGACGGGGGACTTCAAGCTGAGCCAGTGACCCCTTGCTCAAGGCAGAGACCTGAGGCTCAAGCCAGTGACCTCTGAGCTCAAGCTGGCGACCCTGGGGTTACATTGACGATCCTGCACTCAAGCCAGCGGCCCCACACTCAAACTTGCGAGCCTGAGCTCCAGCCAGAGCCCTTGGAGTTTTGAACCTGGGACCTCAGCATCCCAGGTTGACACTCTGTCCACTCTGCCACCACCAGTCAGGCCACCTTCTCCTTTGCTGAGACCAGACCTCCTTTCGATGGTTATTTTAGGGATGTTTCTTGGCCTAGAATCCGAGAAAGGTGCAGGGAGAGAGAGAGACTGAGGCCCTCTTTCCCCCCCTCCCGCCTCCAACAACGCTGTGCTTGAACACGGGATTAGGACGTGGGACCCCTCAGGCGAGGCCCCTCCTACATTAAGCAGTCTGAGATCTCCGGGAGGGACGGAGCGGTCTACCCAGCTATCCCAGTTTCAAACGCAACCCGGGACGCACCTTCCAGCTCCGCCCTGAAGCAGGAACTTGGAAACGGCTTTTTGGGCCACGTGGGCCAGTCTAACCATTTTCCAGAAGGACTCCTACTCTGACAGGACCCCCTTTTTCAAAGCACGGCCCTGAGCCAGAATCTACTGTCTGTGGAGGTTGACATGTTTATCCTCGGCCTTCCCACTTCAAGATAGAAGCTGCTTTGGGAAGAGAGGATCTGTGTTATTTACCCCCCTCCACACATAGCGAGAAACCCAATCTGTGTTTAACTGGCAGGTGGGGCCCTGGCCGGTTGGCTCAGCGGTAGAGCGTCAGCCTGGCGTGCAGGAGTCCCGGGTTCGATTCCCGGCCAGGGCACACAGGAGAAGCGCCCATCTGCTTCTCCACCCCTCCCCCTCTCCTTCCTCTCTGTCTCTCTCTTCCCCTCCCGCAGCCGAGGCTCCATTGGAGCAAAGATGGCCCGGGCGCTGGGGATGGCTCTGTGGCCTCTGCCTCAGGCGCTAGAATGGCTCTGGTTGCAACAGAGTGACGCCCCGGATGGGCAGAGCATCGCCCCCTGATGGGCATGCCAGGTGGATCCCAGTTGGGTGCATGCGGGAGTCTGTCTGACTGCCTCCCCGTTTCCAGCTTCAGAAAAATTAAAAAAAATAAATAAATAAAATAACTGGCAGGTGGACCCACCCCCTAGCAGAGAACAGAAGAAGTCAAGAGGTGACCAAAGGGCCAAGAGACGGAGGGCGGACCTCACTGCTCCGAGGAGGGGGCGTCCGGATGGAGTCCTGACCTCCGGGGGGGGGGGGGGGAGGGGAGGCCGGGGAGGGAGCTGGAACAGTGTTCTCAGCAGGAGGAACAGCAGATGCACAGGTTCCCCGAGAGAGACTGGTGTGAGATTTTCAGGGAGAAGAGGAAACCAGGCAGACCAAGCAGAGCGCGTGAGCAACCTTGGGACCGGGGTCAGGTGACACCCAGCCTAGAGCGGCCACGTGGGCCTGGTGGCAGGGCCAGCTGTGTAGGGCTCTGAGCAGACACGGGCGGGGGGGGGGGGGAGGCCTTCCGTTCGCTCTAGAAAGGGTAGCTGACGCGTGTTCACTTGAACTTGATGTCCACATCCTACCTGGAGCCAGTCTGGTGCTGAGATACGTCCTCCAAACTAAAGATGGCTGTGTGTGCTGTAAACGCCACCAAGCGGGGGCGCAACAGGGCACTTTCCGTGGCCGTAAGTCCCAGGTGGGGGACAGGATGAGCTGCAAAGCCTCTGATTTAAAAGCCACAGTGTCGGTGACAGGCTGATCTGTGTCATCCTTCACCCCCACGTGTCTGCATGGGGACATGGGACCTTTAAAGAGGTGATAAGGCCCTGGCCGGTTGGCTCAGTGGTAGAGCGTCGGCCTGGCGTGCAGGAGTCTTGGGTTCGATTCCCAGCCAGGGCACACAGGAGAAGTGCCCATCTGCTTCTCCACCCCTCCCCCTCTCCTTCCTCTCTGTTTCTCTCTTCCCCTCCCGCTGCCGAGGCTCCATTGGAGCAAAGATGGCCCGGGCACTGAGGATGGCTCCTTGACCTCTGCCCCCGGCCCTAGAGTGGCTCTGGTCGCAACGGAGCGACGCCCCGGAGGGGCAGAGCATTGCCCCCTGGTGGGCGTGCCGGGTGGATCCCGGTCGGGCGCATGCGGGAGTCTGTCTGACTGTCTCTCCCCGTTTCCAGCTTCAGAAAAAAAAATAAAAATAATAAATAAATAAATAAATAAATAAATAAATAAATAAATAAAGAGGTGATAAAGTGAGGTCATCAGGGTGGGGCCCTAAGCTCCCATGACTGGCATCCTTAGGAGAAGAGGAGGAGACACCGAGGCTGCCCGCACACACAGAGGACATGTGAGGACACGGCGGGGCGGGGGCCGTCGGCAAGCCGGGGGGCACTGTCCACTTTTAAAACGTCTTCGTTTCCCGATGCCTCAGCATCTGCGCAGACGCACGGGCTGTGAGCACCTGCCCAGGTGACCCGGCGCACCTGTGTGACCAGGTGCACAGGCTCCCTCTGTGCCCTCCCCTGACTGTGACCGATGCGTCCCCTCCCTCGTGCCTTTGGCTGGCGAATGCCACCTGTGGGTCCGCACCCCTTCTCTCCGTCTCTCTCCCTTCGCCAGGGTGGGGTGCCTGCCTCGCGCCTCCAGGACCTGTGAGCATGACAGCCTCTGTCACTGCTGTGCCCTCCCAAGTGCAACTTCTGCGGCCGTGATGGAGTTGACACTTAACCCCCCCCCCAGGGGACGTGCTCCTCCATGGACAGCACCCGAGGGAAGTAGCCTCAGGAGACACCCACACCCTCTCCCAGGTCACACAGGTCACACGGCCAGCCTCTCCCAGGGCCCCAGGTCACACAGCCAGTAGGGAGCTGGGCCAGGTATTCACACCAGTGTGACGACTCGGAACCACGGTGGCCGACAAAACACTGCTTCCGGGTCCGAAGGGTCCCGGGCAGCCCTCCTTGTCGCCCTGGTCGTGAACGGGCCGCTGTGATACATCAGTCAGTCCAGGCACCTGAGGCAGCGAGGTGAGACGCCCCCTGGCTTGCTTCCCAGGAACATGTGGCCGTGGCCGGAGGCGGGGTGACCGCGAGGCGGTCAGAAGCCTGAGCCCTGTGGGCCCGGCCAGACTTGGGGGCCCCCAGCAGCTCACGGGGTCCAGGGGTTAACGAAGGTCGGCTCGTGTCGAGTACTTAGCAGATCACTCAGCGCCACAGTCGTCCAATCAGTGCTGGCTAACGGCAATGACACTGTAACCACGCCAGTGGTGACGGCCACCTCACCACCCCTCTGGGCTTGAGTCCCTTCCCTGGTCGGTCTCTGCATTAGCTCAGATTTCCCCGTTTTTAAAGCAGAGACTCAAGAGCTAAGTGATCTTCCAACTCAACATGTTGGACAAACTCCCCAGTGGACAGGCTGAGAAGACGAGGTGAGAGCCGGGCAGGCCCAGCCCCCGGCCGGAAGGGGGAGGCCCTCTGACCCTGCCCAGCCCCGGCCTGTCCCTGCTCCCATTTCAAAGAGAACCCCTCAGAAAGACACCAGTTTATTTTCGGCTGCTGGTCCTCTGGGATCTAAGTGGATTTCTAAATAGTTTAAATTCAGGGTGAAGCAGTGAGATGGGAAAATCTTTACACTCCAATGAGACGTCATTACTGGCCGGCACATTGCACTTTCCCTATCAGACTGAGAACTGCCCGTGCGTGACCGGGAGGGGGGGTGATCGGTGTGGCGCCCGGCCAGCTCGGGGGAGAGGGCCCTGCTGGGGAGGAGGACGCACCGGGGGCTCCGAGGAGGCCCCCAGAGCTGGCCTGGACGGGCTCCATCCGGGTGGGGGGAGGGGCGGGGGAGGAGGTCTGGTCTGCTGCTACTCCCCTGGGGAAGGGTGTGTCCAGGTGCGCCAGCCACCAGCGGGCCAGCCAGCCGGCTGAGGAGACGCAGGTCGCAGGTCGGGCAGGGTCATTAGCATTTAGATTGCCCCTGAGAAACTGCCATAGCACCCGAGCACTGGTTGCCGTGACACGTGACACGTGAGAGCAGACACCAGAGGTCCCCGACACGGATCGATTTCGCTTAAGCAGAGGTCTGGAAGATGGACAAGAAAGAATGGAGGAGCTGAGAAAGTGAGGAAGGAAGGAAAGAGGAGCTGGACCAGGGGAGGGGGAGGGGGACAGAGGAGAGAGAAAGGCGGGAAGGGAGGGAGAGGAGAAAGGTGAGGGGCGAAGGGATGGCTCCCAGAGGGGAACCCACTTGGTGGTGCCGGGGTGGGGGTGGGGGCTGCCATCATGGATGACAGAGGAGGGCCTGGCACCCGGAGAAGTTCCAGCTCTTTAGGGTCACATGGCTGACTCCACCCCCAAAGGTCTGGTCACCCCAATAGGCCACCGGCTCTTTCTTCCCCAGGTCCGCTGAGCCGGACGTTCAAGGGCACCCAGTTTGCTCACGGCTGCTGCTAGCAGGAATGGGCTGACCTTCCGCTCACGTCAGACGCTGCGCTAGACACCCTCCAACAGAGTCTCCGGGAGTCCTCCCCACGCGATCTCATCCGACAGGTGGAGACACGGAGGGCGGCCGGAGGAGGCTGACCTCCTGCAGCTCAGCCTATATCCTCTCAGGGTTCTGTTCTGCCTTCTCCAAAGCAAACAAACAGAAGAAAGAGCCAGCTAGTCTGCTGGGCTCGATGAAGAAGAAAGTCAAACGCAGGAGAGAGCCCAGCTATGGAGAGGGACGGAGTCGGGGTGACATTGTTCGAGTCCCTGGGTCCAGGTCTGCCTGAGCCCATAGACTCTTGAACTTTTGAGTCCAGCGAGTCGATCCATTCTCATATTTGCTTACGCGGCTTTGAGTGGACTTATTATCACACACAACCCAAAGCGCGTAGGGCATCCCTGTCTACACCAGGCCCGCACCACAAATCTTTGCCGGACTGTGGAACCACACATCACTTAGCAGATGTGGAAACTGAGGCACAGATTAGTTCAGCAACTTCCCACAGCACCCTCGCTCGGAAGTGAGTCACAGTGGGATGGACACCGGAGTTTCCCCCCAAGGTCTTTGCTCTCTCCCAGAAAGAGCAGTTTTTAACTTTCATTTAACTTGAACACAACTCGGGGGGCCATAAAGTCAAATTGAAAAGGCACTAAAAATAATAGATCCCGGTTGTTGTTAAGTCCTATGATGGGTCCTCTTAAAAATCTCTGCTGAAACTCTTATTAAGTTTTCTGTCCAGAATGTGAGGCTGGGTAGTAAAAAGATACAAGCTCCGTGTGAAACAGCTCGTCCCGGGAAATGTGCTGCAAAAGCAGATGGCGGCCAGGCAGCTGCCGAAGGAATCGTTTCACTTAAATTCAAACAGCAGCTAGAGCCCTAACAACCGGCAATTTCTGTTAAGAGGGAGTTGTTTGCTTGTTTGTTTGTTGTGATACGGGGTTGGAAGTTGCACCTGGAGAGGCAGGAAACATGACCACATAGTCCACAATCTCCTCCCCTTGCCGTCCTCCCTCCCTGCTGAAGTGGCTTCTGTGTTTGATCAACGGGGTCTCTGCTGTTCTATTGACCTGGACTTGGATCACTGAGCAGGGTCTCCTTGTTCTGTTTTTTGTTTTTTTGTTTGTTTTGAGAGGAGAGGAGGCAGAGAGACAGACCCACATGTAACCCAACTGGGATCCACCCAGCAAGCCGCCTATGGGGCCAATGCTCTGCCCATCTGGGGCCATTGCTTGGCAACAGAGCTACTTTTAGGACCTGAGGGGGAGGGCACAGAGCCATCCTGAGCACCCAGGGCCAACTCATCAGAACCAACCAAGCCACTGGCTGCAGGAGAGGAAGAAGGAGAGAAGGAGGAGGGGGAAAAGTGGAGAAGCAGATGGTTGCTTCTCCTGTGTGCCCTGACTGGGAATCAAACCCAGGACATTCACATGCTGGGCTGATGCTCTACCACCAAGCCAGTTGGCTAGGTCCTCCTTGTTCTGTTGATCTGATCTAGACATCAGAAACTCAAGGGCCAGCAGGAATATATAAATGAGCAAGCAGCTAGAGTGCTATTCCTTTTTCAAAGACCCTTGATCTTTTTTAAACATGGAGGAGTAGTATTTGCTAAATAGTAAAAATGGGGTGTTGGGATATGCTGTGTCTTCTCTCTGCCTTTAACAAAGGCTAGCCCTCTCTAAGGCGGCCTGGACCCAAGAGCAAACAGCAGCAAGGCCTGGCACGGGGGCCACGATGAGGCAGGTGGTGGGGAGCAGGCAGATGGAGAATGAGTGACAGTGGCCCGTGACGCAGGTCCACGCTCACTGCATCTCCCGGAAACGAGGCAAAGGCATCTCGGAAACTTGGCAGTCTGCAGGAAAGCCACCCATCTTTCAGCGCTGTCTAGAGTGGTTTAAAATTGTGTTGGCCAAACAGAAACAGTCCCGATGGCTGAATGCAGCCTGTGGGCCATTGGTCCAGGATATTTGGCAGAGAGGAGAACAGGGCGAAGCCAAGAGAGGCTGGGTGGCTTTTCATCAGACAAGGCACAGAGCCACCCCCACGAGAACGGAGACGGTCAGGGAGGGGGGACAGGAGAGGGAGGGAGAGGTGGGCAGGGGGGAGTCTGGGGAGATGGGGTGGCGGGGGCTAGAGGAATCAGCCATGAGGATAATGTGTAAGATCTTGGCAGAAAGCAGGAGGGAGAGAGGGGCGGTTAAGAAGCTTCTCTTTACATTCAGCGATGGAATTCCCTTTGGTGCTCCTACAGAAAGGAGACCAGGATCTATTTAAATTGTCTTTTTTTTTTTTTTTTTTTTTGACATAGGTTGAAACTTTGTGTTGGCTATACTCGACAGGGGCTGGGTGGCCTCGGACCTGGGGTGTCACACCCCAATCTGCACCCCAGGTTCTTCATCGGCAAAACGCGAACCCCGCTGGGACCCACCACACGGAGATAATGTCGGTACAGCTCTCGGCAGGGCCTGACCCCTGTCAGCTTCTCAGGAGAGGTTAACTATTATTATTTGCTGTTTCCTTCACCCTGGATACGTTGTGTCAAGTCTCGGGAATTTCACTTTTCTTATGTTTCAATGGGAGCTGAAGAAACACCTGCCCCCAGGAGAGGGTTCTTACATGGCCTGGCGACATAGAGGTTTGAGCTCAGTGCCGAGCACACGGTCGACGCTCAGTAGATTGCTGCCACGTGCCTGAGACGCCCCCTCCTCCTGTCCCCTCCGCTCTCCTCTCCCCTCCTTTCCCTCCCCCCCCCCCGGGGACAGTTCTGAAGGCAGGCCAGAAGCAGAGCGTGCCCCTGAGAGATCACACACTCGGGGGGTTCGCGTCCAGGGCGGTGGGGGCGTGGCAGGCTGTGTGTCACAGAAAGACATCCAAGAAGGTTTGCAACAATTCTGAGTGGAGGGGCAGAAAGTGAGAAACTCTGAAAGCAGTGAGGAAGCTGTCCAGGGGGTGGGGGGGGGGGGGGCTGAGGACTGAACGAAGGCCACCGGGCGGGAAAGGAGGGGAAGAGTCAGATGAAGGAAATGAGGAGGCAGAATCCATAAGGCTGGGCAGCAGACTGATCCGGGGTTCAGAGAGGGAGGCGGGAAGAGTGAGATTGGGGTTCAGCGGCGGGCGGTGGGCGGCGGACAGACCGGGATGCCCTCGGCAGAAGGCAGCCCAGCCGGCGGAGGGGCAGGTGGAAGAGCCAAGATAATAAACCCAGTCTGGGACAGGCACGAGGCCCAGGCAAGACTGAATGGCCACAGATAGCTGGAAGGGCTAGAACGGAGGTTCTGCGGGGCCCTTGTGTCTGTCTTGTTGCAGGTCCAGAGCTGGCAGCAGGGCCTGGCATTGCGTGAATCGTCAGCAAAAGTTTCTTTTCATTTTCTTTCTTTATTTTTTTATGTGAGAGAAGGGGAGATAAAGAGACGAGCTCCCACATGTGCCCCAACCGGGATCCAACTGGCAACCCCTGTCTGAGGCCGATGCTTGAATCAATCAAACTATGCTCAGCACCTGAGACTGCTGCGCTGGGACCAACCAAGCTATTCTCAGCACCCGGGGCCAATGCTTGAATCAATCAAGCCACTGGCTACAGGAGGGGAAGAGGGAGAGAAGGGGGGAGAGGAAGGAGGAGAGGAAGGGGGACAGGAAGGGGGAGAGGAGCAGATAATTGCTTCTCCTGTGTGCCCTAATCAGGGATTAAACCCAGGATGTCCACACACCGAGCCACGTTCTACCCACTGAGCCAACCGGCCAGGAGCCTTCCTTCAAAATATTAACATACGTTTTAATCTAGTAATAGAGGTGGCCCTGGCCGGTTGGCTCAGTGGTAGAGCGTCGGCCTGGAGTGCAGGGGACCTGGGTCCCATTCCTGGCCAGGGCACACAGGAGAAGTGCCCATTTGCTTCTCCACCCCCCCCCCCTTCCTCTCTGTCTCTCTCTTCCCCTCCCGCAGCCAAGGCTCCATTGAAGCAAAGATGGCCCGGGCGCTGGGGATGGCTCCTTGGCCTCTGCCCCAGGCGCTAGAGTGGCTCTGGTCGCAGCAGAGCGACGCCCCGGAGGGGCAGAGCATCGCCCCCTGGTGGGCAGAGCGTCGCCTCTGGTGGGCGTGCCGGGTGGATCCCGGTCAGGCGCATGCGGGAGTCTGTCTGACTGTCTCTCCCTGTTTCCAGCTTCAGAAAAATACAAAAAAAAAAAAAAATAGAGGTGATTCTTGAACATATTAAATAAAAAGGTCTAGCACTGTCTAATAACTACCATGATGTCAAACTGTGTCATACACAATATATTTCCAGACTGGCATCTAGATTAACAATAACAACAATGTGATATCGAAGGACGTGGGCTTTGTTTCTCATCATTGAATTTATGGGGGTGGCGCTGGTCCACAAAACCAAACAGGTTTCAAGTGTGCAATTCAGCCCAACACCCTCTGCACCCTGCGTCGTGCGCCCCTCCTCCAGAGCAACACGCTGGACCCGGATCTCAGACCAGAACCGAACCTGGACAGGAGTGTTTCAGACTCTCTTTCTATAGATTCATTACCTGAAAACATGCCAGTTCCCGGGGGCAGCCCAAGCGGAGGGCGAATAGGCCGAGATCAAGGGAGGACGTGGGGGGACCTCGCGGGGGAGAAGCCTGGACGGGTGCCCCTGGGTTTCTCAGAAAGGGCCGGGAAGAGAGGACAGAGGGGAAGGAGAGGGGCAGGGGTGGAGAAGCAGATGGGCACTTCTCCTGTGTGCCCTGGCCGGGAATCGAACCCGGGACTTCTGCACGCCAGGCCGACGCTCTACCACTGAGCCAACCGGCCAGGGCCTCGGACTCTCTTTCTATAGATTCATTACCTGAAAACATGCCAGTTCCCGGGGGCAGCCCAAGCAGAGGGCGAATAGGCCGAGATCGAGGGAGGACGTGGGGGGACCTCGCGGGGGAGAAGCCTGGACGGGTGCCCCTGGGTTTCTCAGAAAGGGCCGGGAAGAGAGGACAGAGGGCTCAGCGAGGTGAACACACAGCAGATCCGATCAGAAGTGGGTCCTCTATTCTGAGGCTCAGAACCACCACTCCGTCCGCCTTCAGAGAAGCCACAGCTTGCAATCCTAGAAGGACGCGGTTCCCGCTTGGCACCTGGACAAGAAAGGAGGTGCAGGAGAAGCAGCCGCCGAGTGACACCTCCCCGGCTTGTCACATCCTGCTGGAGGCGAAAGCAAGCAGCCTCGGAGCCAGCAGATTCCAGGGAACTGTCACCAGGAGGACAGCAGCCACCGCGTCCGTCTGTCCCAGAAGGGCCGAGGTGACAGCTCGGCAGGGTGCCGTCGAGGTGGAGCCAGGCTTGCCGCTGGGAGGAGAGCCGGTCTGCCGGTGGGTGGGTGGGTGGATGGGTGGGTATCCAGCCCTCCCTCTCCCACCCTCCCCACCCCAACCCCTGGCCCCATGAATCCAAAGATTCCCGCACACTGCTCGGGTCTGAGCCGCTGGCCGCGACGTGGAAGCCTCGCCCAGTCTTTGAGGAATGGTTGGCTCATCATCCAGTCATCTCCCTGCTGACTCTCCTGGGTAACCCTGAGCTACTGCCGTGGCGGCAGAAGGGACAGTGCGCCGGTTGGTGCCCAGGGGACAAGTCCTGAGGTAGCAAGGGCTTGAGATGCATCTTCCAAGGGCAGCAGGGTTACCTCTCGTGCATGGGCAGGGACTCTTTCGTTGTTCTTCAGAAAGGGAGGCTATAGCTTAGCCGTTCTGTGAGGGGAGAGGGAGCAGGAACGAGGTGTAAGATATTCAGTTCCGAAGACTTTCTGGACCTTCCCGTCTCGTGCAGTTTCTTGTCCCGGGCCCCAGGGTTTGGACAAGTGAATTCACGAAAGCAGAGGACATTGGCTCACAACCACTCTTACGGCGGGTGAGATACACAGATGGTTCTTCAAGGTCAAGAACCCCTCTCTCAGCTGCGCCATCTCTCTCCTGGGTCTAAGTCGACCGTTCACTCCAAGCCGAACACTGAAAGTCGTTCTTCTTCTTCTTCTCCATTTGGTCCCTCGCTGAACTACGCTGCTCACGAAAATTAGGGGATATTTCCAGATGAATATGAAGCTGTCAAATAGGCCCTAATTTTTGTGAGCAGTGTGTGTGATTTTCCTTCACAAACCCCCTCCAGACCTGTCCTCACCCCAGTATCCCGATGGCCACCATCTTCCTGCAGGGTGTGCCGTCTCGAGCTAGGAAGCTGATGACAATGATGTCCTCTCTCTGTTTCATCCAGAAGGATTTGTGTTAGCGACTATATCCCGTATTTCTGCCAGTTACCTTTGTCCAATAAAACCAGCTCATACTCTCTTATTTTGGCCAGCATCTCAGAATCAGACATGTTCAGAATAGATTCTAAATTTCTTATGGAATATTCCGGTGGCACCCCTGCTCCTGCCCCTGCCCCTGCCCCTGCCCCTGCCCCAGCCAGCGTCCCAGCCACTGTCCCAGCCGCGTCCTGAGCTTCCGGCTGCTCTTAGAATGCGCCTGATTCCTTGGTGCCTGTGTGCCTGGGCTCCCCTCTGCTCAGAACTCCTTGTCCCCTTTTGCTCAAAGAGCCGTTTACCTCCCATGACACCCTGGCCAGCCCTCCACGATCTCACACATGGTCCCCCTCGCCCTAGCCCCCTCTGCCCACACCCTCGGTGTTGGGACGAGACCATGTCATCCGAGATAGAGCGTCACCCTCGCTATTTATCTCCTGACGCGTCCCCAGAGTGGAAAGGATGACTATATGGTGTCTATGCCATCTGTGGGGAACAGGGACAGAGAGCGAGCCGGGTGGAACGTGTCACCAGCTGCAAAACGAGATGAGGAGAGCAGCACAGGGCTGCCCCCTGGCTCTGCGTGTCTCTGCCCGCTGGAAGCAGCCCCTCAGCAGCAGGTGGTCCCCGAGCTGGTCCCGCCCAGCACTCCGGGGAGAGAGGAGAGAGCAGGAGCCCAGGACGACCCGCGACCCTCGCTGTTCTACCGGCCAGGCGGCCCTAGTGAGTCCTTCGAGCAACCTGTCCTGCGGGGCATGACTGCACTGTCCTAGGGGACACTAATCCAAAGTTTACTTATTGATTTTGGAGAGAGAGGAAGCGGGGGAGAGAGGAGGAGACAGAGAGAGAGAGAGAAACATTGATTTGTTGTTCACTCATTTATTCATTGGTTGAGTCCTATATGTGCCCTGGCCGGGGATGGAACCTGCCACCTTGGCACATTGGGAGGACGCTCTAACTAACGGAGCTGCCGGACCAGGGCCTGGGGGACATTTTCTTAGAAGGAGTGACACGCGTGGCCTCCAGGATGAATGAAGCTCAGAGTGAAGTGCACACAACCCCACCAGTCGGGTCTTCTTATTACTGGAAAAGAAAAGAGAGCAGAGCAGACAATACAGAAGGAGACGCAATAAAAAGTGCCTCTGTCTCCCAACCCCGGGCCCCGGGCCCTCCTCCCAGAGCGCCTTTACCTCCTAGAAATACTCCGCTTTCCACGCGAACCAGTGAGTGTCCACACGTTCTCTAAACGAAGGGAGACACGTTGGAAACCCTGATCAGCGCTCCCTGCTGTCGTCACCCAGACTCTTCCTCGGGGACGACTCCGTGGGAGTCGCAGACACTGTGTTCTTTCCCAGACGCAGGGCGCTGAGCTGCCCGGCCGCGCCTCAATCAGTTCAGCTTCCCTGCGGACGGGCCTTCCATTGTTTCGAGCCTCTAGTTATCAAAAGTGTTGCCACAAACGGGTCACGCCTGTGTCATGGGGTCCCTGCGCTAAGATCCGTGACATAAATTCACAGAAGCGAAGGCGCTGGGTCAAAAGAGACGAAAAGTGCGAAGAAAGAATGCAGGCCCTTCTGTGCGTGGCAGGTGCCCGGCGTTGAGGGCACCCCCCGCGGTGGCGGCGGGGCTTCTGTGGGCGCAGCTGGCAGGCCGTGCTGCCCGGCACACAGGGAAGCGGCTCCGGCAGCAGCACCCGGGCGCTACGGCGCCTTCAAACCTCCTGTTCGCACAGAAACCCTCCCAGAACCCAAGGCCTTTACCGATCGGGCGCGTCATACAATGCGGTAGACCTTCTCCGTGTGCCAAGCTGCTTCAACACGCGCAAGCAGGATCCGAGAGGTGCCAAGGTGAACACGAGGCATAGGTCGGCTTTCCCCAAGGCGCCCAGAGCGCCGGCTCCCTGTCCCAGCCCCTTCCCGTCTGCTCCGGGGATACTCCGCGCCTGCGCGGAACCCCCAGTCCCCATCCGCCACCGCCAAAGCGCTCTAGCCATTCAACACCTAGGCACACCCTGTCAGGAGCAAAAACTGGGAACAAAACGGTAGGTGTGGAGTTGCACACTCCTGTACTGACACAGTCCCCCACCACACACACACACACACACACACACACACACACTCCTGTACTGACACAGTCCCCCACCACACACACACACACACACACTCCTGTACTGACACAGTCCCCCACCACACACACACACACACACACACACACACACACTCCTGTACTGACACAGGCCCCCACCACACACACACACACACACACACACACACACACACAACTTGTGTTACAATCAATGCTAAGTGGACAGACAGCTCAGGCCCTGTCCGAAGGCCCAGCTCCACGGCCACTGCCTGGTGGGAAAACGGGCTCAAGACCACAAGGTGGTACATGGCTTCAAGACAAATTAGAAATTTAGATGTGTGATGTAAAGCCTCCCCATTTTTTTTTTTTTTTTTGTATTTTTCTGAAGCTGGAAATGGGGAGAGACAGTCAAACAGACTCCTGCATGCGCCCGACCGGGATCCACCCGGCACGCCCACCAGGGGCGACGCTCTGCCCACCAGGGGGTGATGCTCTGCCCCTCCGGGGCGTCGCTCTGTTGCGACCAGAGCCACTCTAGCACCTGGGGCAGAGGCCAAGGAGCCATTCCCAGAGCCCGGGTCATCTTTGCTCCAATGGAGCCTTGGCTGCGGGAGGGGAAGAGAGAGACAGAGAGGAAGGAGGGGGGGAGGGGGGGAGAAGCAGATGGGTGCTTATCCTGTGTGCCCTGGCCGGGAATTGAACCTGGGACTTCTGCACGCCAGGCCGACGTTCTACCACTGAGCCAACCAGCCAGGGCCAAAAGCCTCCCCATTTTAAGGAACTTAAAAATAATATTTTTCAAAAGTTAACCCGATGCAAGCTAGAAAAAAATGTCTGTAGTCAGATCAGGTCCCCGGGCCCTCAGAACTGGGCTCCAGGGGAGCGCAGGCGGCTGGCAGAGAGGTCTCCTCTTCTCCAGACAAGCTCACCCCATACTCGGCACCCACACATCCAACCCCAGGAACAGAAACCCTACAGGTGCCTCTCAGCTCATGGTTGAAGCAGAGGCCGGGGGTGGGGGGCACAACCGCTTTTGCTGAATGTTCTAGAGCGTCTCCGAGTCTGTGCTCTGGCTGGCGGAGCGCGGCTCACGTACCAGGCACTCTGAGGGCCTCCCGGGAGAACTGACAACTACAAGCTAAATAGTAGATGGTGGACGACCAGCTGTCCAAGCGAGCGGGCTGGGCGGTGATTGCAATGGTCACTCAGATCAGCGTAAGAAAGACGCTGTCCCCTCCCCATCCCTGAGGCTGCCGCGTTCACAGAGCTGCCTGGCCGACTGTTCCCCCACTCCCAGGTGGCCTTCCCTCCCTGATCCTTAAAAGGAGCCCTGTGCTCCTTCCGCAAGTGCCTCTCAGAGGAGCAGAAAACCCGGGGGCTCCTCGCAGTTCCTCTCGCCGTCACCCCTTCGAGTGGGATGTGCAGATTTGCTTCTCCTTGGAACAGCCTCTCGTACAGATGGCGTGTTCTTGGAGGAGGTGTTCAGCATCGCAGGGAAACTCACTCGGGGCAGGGCTGCCACCAGCATATGGCCTTCCCCATCAGAACCAGGACGGGGGGGCCGTGAGACTTCATCACCAGTCGGTAGCACCCCAAATCTGGCTGCCGATTGTGCGGGCAATAAGACAAGATGGGTTTCGATGCCCTTGGACCCGGGTTCCTTGGTGCTGTGTTAAAAACAGGGAAACACCCGGCGAGATCTGACATTTCCCAGCTCTGTTACATAAACCTTGCCCGGAAGGCAAAAGCATCTCCCTCTATCCCCCCCACTGCACTCACTGGCTGTCCAGCTCCCACTCAATCTCTCTTAGTAATATTACCCTGGTCTCCTTATCTCCCCCCACTGGCTTTGGGATTTGAAGACTAGTTTTTTAAAAATGCTCTATCTTGGCCTGACCTGTGGTGGTGCAGTGGATAAAGTATTGACTTGGGAATGCTGAGGTCGCCAGTTTGAAACCCAGAGCCTGCCTGGTCAAGGCACATATGGGAGTTGATACTTCCTGCTCCTCCCCCTTTCTTTCTCTCCCTCTCTTCTCCTCTCTCTCTCTCTCTCTCTCTTCTCTCTATTCTCTAAAATGAATAAATAAAATCTTTTTTAAAAAATGCTCTATCTTACCCTGGCCAAAGGGTAAAAATATGCTGTCCTTTCCTCATTAGTCCATCTCATAAATAGATATAATCACTTTGTCTCAAACGCTGTCCTTGGTGCTTAAAACAGTTCCCGGTTAATAATGCTGACTTCACGGAGTTTACATGGTGCTGTGCAATCTGTTTGTTTTCCCTGGACCTCCACTTGGCTAATTGGTCAGCTCCCTCTCTGGAATTAGAGTCTTATACAGAACAACACAACAGCTAAAAGTGACCGGACCCTTGTGAGACCTTGGGGGACTCTCTGATGCCTGGACTCCGGACTTGCTCACATTTCTATCCATAGGGACTCCTGCCCGCTCTCTTAGATCTATATCTCTTCTTCCAGCCTTCCCATCAATTCCATGAGTGTCAATATGCTTCCCACAAAACCTTCTTTAACTTTGTTCACTCGTGGCCATTTTTATAGCTGGGCAGCAAAGAACTCCACTGATGTTGGAGCTGCTCTTCATTCAGCCTGTCTCTTCTGGTCACTAAGTTGACTTGCAGAACTCACCAAAGCCTGGAGCGGTTTTTTGTTGTTGTTGTTGTTGTTGTTGTTGTTGTTGTTGTTTTAATCAGCTTGATAAAAACAACTAGTTGAATATGATTGAAGTCATGCTGTAGATAGAAAACATTTCATGCTTGCTTGCTTGATTTCTCTCTCTCTCTCTCTCTCTCTCTTTCTGAACCCCACCCCACAATCAGGCATATTTAAAGTGCAATTTTAATGACAACTGTCAGTATCTTCTCACTGGGGGGTTGATGCGGATCTCAGGCAGCCCCGGCTAGGAGGACCGATGCCCTAGTTCTTGCCTGTCTGGGTTTCATCCATGTTTTAAATAGCTCGCTTCTCCGTTGCTCAGTGACTGGTGTGGCTCTGTTTGCAACATGCTTGTATATGCTACTTAGTAACTGTTTTGTATCAGGGGAAATAATCCTAATGGCTTGTCCTTCAGACTCTCCATATATTGTCACTTGAGATCAGTCCTGAGGGGAACGTGAGCCTGGGAGATGTACCACCAGAGCACATCTTTGTGAGAGGAGCTCCCACGTGGCAGCAGAAAACATACATCATTCCGGCTACTTTCAGAGTCCGGGCAGATCGTGGAAACAAGGAAGACATGAGGCCATGCGAGGAGGCGCGAGCCTGCCATCCGACAGACAGCACGGGTCCCGCCTTTGGAACCAGGCACCGCTCAGCTGTTGCCGGGCAGAAATGCGGGCCCGGGGTTGTCAGTTCACTCCGTTTTTTTCAATAGTTTGGGAATCTGGATTTGTGGGTGGGATCTACCGATTTTTAGATGCTGGCAATTAAGTAAGAAAGGAATCAATGTTTACAGATCAAGGCGTGTCCGTGGGCAGATGCCAGCCCCTGGGGTCTGCGCCTCCAGCCTCTGGGTCCTCCGTCCCCTCCTCTCCAACGGGTCCCAACGCGCCAGCTGTGGCGCTTCCTTCCGCATGCTTACCGATTCCCATCTGGGCTCTCCTTTATTCTCGCTGGGAACCGATCAGCTCTCCCGGAGCACCTGCTACACGGTGTCTCGCTCGAGTCGGAATCACCCAGCTCCAATCCTCAGGCGCCCTTGACTTCATTCCAGGGCTGGGGAGACCAGGCGGGGTTTCCCGCCAGCAGCTGCCACTCAAATGCTCTCCGCCAAGGACCTGACCACCGCCCGTCGCCAATTCCATGACACGAAGCCACATCGTCCAGCGCAGAGGATGTGGGTCCTGGAGGAACGCAACTAGGAATTCAGACCCCAGATGGCTGTGGAGCCTGTTAGGAGCCACGGTTTCGTTGTTAAACAGATACTTGTCTGGGGGATGCCATGCGATAACATCACGTTCAGTGTGACAGCACGCTGTCCCCTTTCACCCGGGAGGGAGAGGGTCAGAGTAGCAGTTCTTCTTTCTATCAGTTCCCGTCTCCCTGTCCTGGAGATGTCCTCCTGAGCACACACGCCCCTTTCACATTCGGGTCCTCATGTCACAGAATGAGGAGATCATGTTCCCATCTCCCCATGTCTTTATGACTCAGTAGAACTGGTCATTTCAAGGGCAAAGAACCCCACATGGACATTAAGCCCTGTCACCGCTGGGACTCAGACAAGACAAGCTGGTATATTTGCAGCCGTGACAGGGAGCGCCTTCTGGGAGTCCGTTCGAGGGACAGCAGATCTGCCCGGGAAAGGCGTCCTCTTTAGAAAAGGATCTCAGGGCAAAGGGTGTTGTTCAGTTACAATGCTTCCATGTGGGGGTGGGGGTGGGGGTGAGGGTGAGGGTGAGGTGAGATGAGGAAAGGTCTTTGGTAACATAGCGTGTGAGATGTGTCTGGCTGTCTAAAGGAGAAGACAGTATCTCAAGAAGTGAGCAAAAGAAAAAGGGACTCTTGAGGCTTTGTAAAATAGTAAGACACAGTCAGGACGGCTGGGAAGGTCATGAGACAAAGCGGACTGGACGGTAAGGGTGAGAGAGACGGTCTCCCCAGCGACCCGGGCCACGCAGCCCTGCCCCTCACCACCAGTGCCCCCAGCAGACACGCCTCTCCCGGGAGCAGTGGGAGGGACTCCGGATCTGTAATGCTTCACACACAAGACCGGCAATAATTGCCATTATTCGGTGTGATGGTGTGTGGCTTACAGTGTCTGTGACTTGACAATCAAGTAACGAGCTATTGATGAGGGAAATGAGCCTGCTGACAGCTGAGACTGGAGACCGTTAGCATAGAAGCCTTTTCCTGATGAACGTTACCACCCGGGACTCTTTGGTAATAGCTAATAATTACACTCCATTTATTGAGATGTTACCCGGTGCTGAGCACTTTCTACGGATTACTGCAGGTGAGCCTCACAACAACTGTGTGACAAAAATGTTGTTATTGTTCTGATGGGCAGATAAGGAGTCTGGGCACAGACATCCACCGCCAAGTGTTGGGAAACGGGAGCTCACTCAAGAAGCCTGAGAGCGCACACGGAGTCTGGGCTCTGACTGTGCTCGGAGGAGGGGTGCCCGGGCTGGAGGGGTGCCCGGGCTGGGTGAGGACTCCAGAGGCGGCTGCTGCTCCCACACTGGCCCCTGTTATAGAGAAAGGACAGGGGCGGTTCCCCTCCCCAGACTTGAACGTACATGTGAGTGGCCTGGGGGTCAGTTTGTGGATTCCGATTCTGTCCCTACAGAATGGTGGTGCTGCTGGGCCACCAGTCACACTGTGAGCAGCCAGGGTGCAGACAACTATGGGACAATGGAGCGTGCCGTTGGGGACTTCACCTGCGGGGTAGGACTCGCTCAGGTCTGCTCTCAGCTTGCTCCCCTGAGATAACGCAGACCCGCTGAGCCCACCAGCTGCTCTTCTATGAGAGAGGACGGCTGCGAGGCAGTGAGGACCCAGTGCCACCACACAGGACTCTCCTCAGCTCTCCAAGTGGAGTCTGAATGCTTTTAACATAACAACCAACAGCACCTTTTTTTTTTTTTTTTTTTTTTTGTATTTTTCCGAAGTGAGAGGAGGGGAGGCAGGCAGACAGACTTCCGCACGCCCGACCGGGATCCACCCAGCATGCCCACCAGGGGGTGATGCTCTGCCCATCTGGGGTGTTCCTCCATTGCAACCAGAGCCATTCTAGCACCTGAGGCAGAGGCCATGGAGCCATCCTCAGTGCTCGGGGCCAACTTTGCTCCAATGGAGCCTTGGCTGCAGGAGGGGAAGAGAGAGACAGAGAGAAAGGAGAGGGGGAGGGGTGGAGAAGCAGATGGGCGCTTCTCCTGTGTGCCCTGACTGGGAATCGAACCCAGGACTTCCGCATGCCGGGCTGATGCTCTACCACTGAGCCAACTGGCCAGGGTGACACAATTTTTTAAAAATGTACATTACATAGAAGCAAAACTAACAAATTTAATATTTTATATAAATTTAATTTTTAATGTTAACTTACTATGTCTAATATTGTTGTAAACCAGCACCCACTGAGTGAACGGGGTTTCAGGGACCGTGGACAAGTCGCTTTCTGTCTCAGCAACGTCAGATTGCAGCATGAATGGGCTGCAGAGCGCACATCTGTGCAGCTCACTGCAGGAGCACCTGGCCTTCGCGCGACCCGATAGCATCCTTCACCTGTCAGGCTCACCTCTCCTATGCTGGTGTTAGCTTGTGACAACTGGTGAGAGGGCTGCTGCTTTCATGAGGACCCATTGAGACCCTGATGAGTCCTAACGTTAGAAACAAAAATCTTCTTTCACGAAATTGTTTTTCGGTAGTGGCGAAAGGGAATCTTCACTTTCATTCCTGCCAAAATCACTCTAAAGCAGGGGTCGTCCATCTTTTTATACCTGCCGCCCATTTTTATATCTATCTCTGTTAGTAATAAAATTTTCTAACCGCCCACCGGTTCCACAGTCATGGTGATTTATAAAGTAGGGAAGTAACTTTACTTTATAAACTTTATAAAGCAGAGCGACAGCAAGTTAAAGCATATAATAATAATTACTTACCACGTACTTTATGTTGGATTTTCGCTAAGTTTGGCAGAATAAATCTTTATAAAACTACTTACTATAGTTAAATCTATCTTTTTATTTATACTTTGGTTGCTCCGCTACCGCCCACCATGAAAGCTGGAGCGCCCCCTAGGGGGCGGTAGGGACCAGGTTGACCACCACTAGGGGGTGGTAGGGACCAGGTTGACCACCCCTAGGGGGCGGTAGGGACCAGGTTGACCACCCCTAGGGGGCGGTAGGGACCAGGTTGACCACCCCTAGGGGGTGGTAGGGACCAGGTTGACCACCACTAGGGGATGGTAGGGACCAGGTTGACCACCCCTGCTCTAAAGGGTGGATACAAGAACCCCAAGAGGTGAACATATGTGCCCTTCTGTCGTTTGTTCAATTTTTTAAAGTCACTTTTTTCCCCTCCATCACAACAGCGTGCTGTCCCTTCTCGCTTTCAGACACGAGATTACGGGTGCCAATGTCCGTTCGCTCCTGTTTCTGCTTCCCTCAATTGTTACTTTCACAATGTCAAGTGTACAACACTGATATTTTGTTCTGTAATAGCAATTAGTCCTCTGAGCTTTATCAGGGCGTTGATTCTGAAAATTGAAAATCAATAGCGGCTTCGTGATTCTGACTGCTTAAATGTGGTTCATGGTGCAGCCTCTGCGCTCTCTTATTAAATGTTCTTTCTTGTATGACTTTTTGCCTGGAGTTGAATTTTTTTTTTTTTGGAACTAATTACTTTAGATGTATTTTTAATTTTGATCAGCCTCTTAGACATTTCGTATTCTGTCGAGTTCTCCTATTTCCCGGGAGAGTCCCCCCTGGGCCTTCCATGTCTGATAACGTCTTCATTCTACCGTCCTATTTATTGATACACTAGTTATGTGTTGAATTCTAAGTCAATATGATCTTTCCCTCAAAAAGCCAAAGCTCCTACTTTCTCGGGTTGCTGAGGAGGATAACCTGATGCTGACTTACTGTTTTTCTTTTTCTTTTTTTATTTTTAATTCAGTGAGAGGAGGGGAGGCAGAAACAGACTCCCTCATTCATCTGGACCAGGATCCACTGGGAAAGCCCACTAGAGGGTGAAGCTCTGCCCATCTGGGGCATTGCTCCATTGCTCAGCAACCAAGCTCTTCTTAGTGCCTTAGAGGTGGAGGCCATAGAGCCATTCTCAGTGCCTGGGGCTAACTTGCTGCAATCAAACCATGGCTGCAGGAGGGGAAGAGAGAGAGAGAAGCGAGAGGGGGGAGAGGTGGGGAAGCAAATGGGTGCCTCTCCTGTGTGCCCTGACCAGAAATCGCACCCGGGACTTCCACATGCTGGGCTGACGCTCCACCACTGAGCCAACCGGTCAGGGCCCTGTTTTTATTTTGGATGTTCTTCTTTTAGGATTTTCCTTTTATCCTTGATGCCCTGACACTTTGTGGCACTGTGTTACAGGCGGTCTGTTCTGTCTTGTTTTAACTCATTGTTCGGGCACCGGGTGCACACTCTCAGCCTGAACATACAGTCCTTCCATTCCGGGAAACTCTCGTGCCTCCTCTGACGCAGCCCCCTGTCCTCTGTCCCTTGGCCCGATGTTAGTGTGCCCGCATTGGTCCTCGAGGCTTCCTTCCCGTGCTTTCCGCCTTCTGTGCTTTTTCATTCTACTGCTGGAAACCTTCCCAGGTCCCATCTTCCAACTTCTTCATCGAATTCCCCTCTATTCTGACAAACACATCTTCACTCCCTCGGAGCTGCTTCCTGTTCGTGCCTGCTCCCCTTCCACAGGAGAGGTTCGTGTGGCAAACCTCTCCTGTCCCTTTTGACGCCTGCCTTCCGTGTTGGGCTCACGCCCCAGAACAAGTCAGTTAAACCCGAGCGGCGGGCCCTGTGGCGGCTGCGTGGACAGACAGGCCCTGGCCGAATTTGCCAGTTTGCTCTAAGTGCGGTCACTGTGGGGAAACAAGTGCATCGCTATCTGGTGAGCCTCGGAGTGGTCAGTGGAAGGACATGCTCCTGGGGCCCTCCTGTTCCTCTGGGACAGAATACTCCTCTTTTTCTTTTTTTAAGTTTTGGTATAGAAACCTGACTTCCAAGAATGACACCCTCAAGGGTGAAGTGGGAGTGACTTGTTTCCTACGCAAACTTTTTTTTGTGTGTGTGTGTGGCAGAGACAGAGTCAGAGAGAGAGAGACAGACAGGAAGGGAGAGAGATGAGAAACATCAATTCTTTGTTGCAGCTCCTTAGTTGTTCATTGATTGATTTCTCATATGTGCCTTGATGGGGGGGGGGTACAGCAGACCAAGTGACCCCTTGCTCGAGCCAGTGACCTTGGGCCCAAGCTGGTGAGCCTTGCTCAAACCAGATGAGGCCACGTTCAAGCTGGCGACCTCAGGGTCTCGAACCTGGGTCCTCCGCATCCCAGTCCGATGCTCTACCCACTGCGCCACCGCCTGGTCAGGCCCTATGCAGACTTTTGACTACGCACCTTGTTTCCTGCCCTGCGTTGCAAGGCTACCCTCTCCTGTGCCCAGTGGCTCATCACGCGGAGGCCGTTCCCCGCATGGAAGGGCGTGTGGACTCCTCTCCACTCATCCCTCCCTCTGCACGTGTGCAGGGCCGTGGCCTCCTCCGTTCTCCCCCACCGGTTTTCAGTCCTGCGTGTCCCATCCGTCTCCCAGAGCTGTGCTGGGATCCGTCTCCTGGTGGCTCTTTCTCCCTCTTCTTATCGCTGACTATACAGGCCTTCTTTTCATTTCTAAAGTATCGTTCTGTTGAGGTGTCGGTAGGGAGAAGGAATAAAGTCATGTGTTCAGTCAACTTCAACCATTAGTTAATATTATTTGCCTTGGCATCGGAAATGCCAACCTACTGGTAGCCCCGTCTGCTTACCTAGGCCTTCCCAGGGAAGTGCTGCGTCTCATGGGCACCGGTGATTCCTCGGTGCTGATGAACTTATCAGCCACATGCAAAGACAGCGCCTGAGCATAAGGATACGTGTTGAATAAGAGGTTTTCACCCGTCGGTGCAGGCACGCCTCGTTTCACTGTGCTTTGCAGGTACTGTTTCTTTCGGCACTGATGCAGGACCCTTCCCCTGCCCCTCGCTGAGGGGTTCTACGATGGCAGCAAAGTATCTCTCAACGAGGGCATCTATACTGTTTCATGTACACCTACATCACGTACACATAATGCGACTGTACACCTAGCAGACTCCCGCGCAGAGTGAACCTGACTTCATTTGCACTGGGAGAGCAAAACATTCGTGTGACTCTCTTTGTTGCGACACTCGCTTGATTGTGGTGGTCCGGACCAAACCCACGATGTCTCCGAGCCTGCCTGTAGCAGGTAACCTCAGCTCAATCTGTTTCAACAGTAAGGAAATGTATCACTTTATGCAGCACTAAGTCCCAGAGTAGGCAGAGGGCGCAGGATAAGTAAATTCAGGACTCTTTGTTTCTATTTCTTTGAGATGTGTTGACTGGTTTTCTCCGTATGGGGACTCACATGGGCTTCCGTCGTGGTGACACAATGGCTTCCTGTGTGGACGCATGTTGGCTGCCTTCATGGTCACTGGAGGCAACTAGGGAAACTGGTTTCTCCTTTCAGATATTGTCAATAAGAGAGGGAGAACCCTTGATCTCCAGCCACAAAGTAAACGGTCACCAGGCCACTCTGGCCATCTTGTGCCTACCCGACACCATCGAGTCAGCAGAGAAGGCTTGTTTACCAGACCTGGGTTTCCAAAACAAATACTTGCCAAGTAAACAGGATGGCCATGATGTGCACAAAAAAATAAAAATAAATTTAAAAAAACCCAGAATCTGTCTTGAGAACATAGGCTGGGGGTGGTGTGTGTGTGTGTGGGGGGGGGGCAGGAATGCATGAAAGGAAGATGGGACTCTGGAATAGGTAGAGGGGAGTGCCACAGCCTGGAGTGCCACAGCCTGGAGTGCCACAGCCTGGCACTGGTGGCCATCACCACAGCCTGGCACTGGTGGCCATCGCAATGACCCAGGACAGGCTCGTGTCTTAATCACCATTGATAGCAACACAGCAACGTGCCATTTACAGGCCCACACAGAGAGCTCTCGCATCTGACAGCACGTGTGTGTATGAAACCCCACACTTCACGAGGCTCCTTCTCCGGGCGCGGGCCTCCCCACCACGGCCCCTTCCCGCACTCCCGAGACCCAGCAAGCTCGGGGTTACCTGCCCTCTCAGAGGAAAACCTCCCAGAGCACCCTAAGTGCCAATCCTGAGACGAGAGTGCCCAGCAAAGACGGAGCGGCAGAGCCACCACGCTGCCCCAACCCCAGGGACGTCTGAAAAGGAGTTAGGGTGACTGCCCTTCTCCAGCATGGCTCCCCCACTCACCAGCGGTGCTCAGCCTTCCGTCACGCCGCCCCTCCCCCACCTCCACCTCCCACAGGAGCACGTGACGTGCACGCGTGACTCGTCTTCAGGTGCGCCCTGCGGAAGTGTCACACCTGCTGGGCTCATCCAGGCGACACACAGGTTCACCTAAGACAGAAGCTGGCAGAGGAAGGCACTGTGATCTGACCGGGGCCCGAGATTGATTCCTCAGACTTTGCAGGTCCAAGTTTTGTTAGTAAAATCAGAAAGAAAGAAAAAAAAAGCCACCCCCGTTATGTAGCTTGGGAGAACGAAGCAGGTTCACATTCAGGCAGCTTTGGTTCCGTGTGGGTTCGTTGCACACACGTTTCTGAATGTCTGCTGTGAAGCGGCAGGGACGAGGCCCCCTGGGAACCCAGAGTGGGGTTGAAGGTCCCCAAGGAGGCAACGGGGAGCAGGCGGTCTAACGGAGGAGCTCCTGGAGTTGAGGCCTGGAAGGTGGTGAGTGACACAGGACCAAGGAAGAGGCGGGGCTGTTCTGAGTGGCAGGAAAGCCCTAAGCTCCTCCCATGAGGACTGACGAAAAGAAGAGGCGGGGCTGTTCTGAGTGGCAGGAAAGCCCTAAGCTCCTCCCATGAGGACTGACGAAAAGAAGAGGCGGGGCTGTTGAGTGGCAGGAAAGCCCTAAGCTCCTCCCATGAGGACTGACGAAAAGAAGAGGCGGAGCTGTTCTGAGGGGCAGGAAAGCCCTAAGCTCCTCCCATGAGGACTGACGAAAAGAAGAGGCGGGGCTGTTGAGTGGCAGGAAAGCCCTAAGCTCCTCCCATGAGGACTGACGAAAAGAAGAGGCGGGGCTGTTGAGTGGCAGGAAAGCCCTAAGCTCCTCCCACAAGGACTGACGAAAAGAAGAGGCGGGGCTGTTCTGAGTGGCAGGAAAGCCCTAAGCTCCTCCCACAAGGACTGACGAAAAGAAGAGGCGGGGCTGTTGAGTGGCAGGAAAGCCCTAAGCTCCTCCCATGAGGACTGATGAAAAGAAGAGGCGGGGCTGTTCTGAGTGGCAGGAAGGGCCGGAGCTCTGCGCATGGGGATGTCTGGTTGAGGGAAGGGTGGCCTGGATTCTGTGCTGAATTGAAGGAGGAGGTGGGGCCTCTCTGCCTCCGTTCACCCTCCTTTGTCGACCTGCTGAAGGTCTGCTTCCCCGAGATGGTGGGAGCAGAGACCAGAGATTGATCACTGCTTCTTCTTGAACCGCGGCTTCAGGGTAGTAAGGTGACCAATCGTCCTCCTTTAGGGAGGACAGTCCTTCTTTTGTAAGTTCTGTCCTCCCTGGAAAAGTGTCCTCCTACACGTCCTCCTTTTTGATATTGGAAGACACATCTATAAATGTCATATTCTGTCGATGCAGAGTCGATCCATTGCGTGTGATGTGACGTATTTTTATCTAAATGAGTACTTTTTTCTTACAATTATTATTAAAAATTAACAGGCATGTAAGCATAATTACAATATAAAATATTACAAATGTTTTCATTATGCATTTATCATATTATAGTGTATTACTGTTGCGATGAATACAATGTTTCTTTTATTTATAATACTGTTTTCTTCTATTTATTTTTGTCCTTTTCATTGTAAAATAGTTGGTCACCTGAATGATAGGCCCCTGACTTCAACAGCTTGTACAACAGGAAGGCCACGAGTCCGGTCCGCAGGTGAAGCTGACTCTGACCAAACAAGCGTTCTGTAGACCCGCTCTCCCCAAAAAACGCACCGCATCCCTGTCACCAGGGCTCCGCCTCCCGCCCTCTTTTTCTTCTCCGTTCGTCATTTGTCATTTGGTCCAAACACTCCAAGATCAATTTCATCAGAATACACATTCCCTTCTATCAGTCTTGTTAAATCCTAAGTCAAAATCATTAGGAAGAAGGAGCCTCTTTCTTATGGAGTCAACTATGTTATCTCAATTAATGAAGAAAGTTTTAGTCATAAGGAAACAAAGAAAGCAGCTGATGGGACTGAACACAAGGTTTTGATTTGACTCCTCTCTCAAGAGGACACTTCCGCACCGAAGCGTTGTCTTTGCTTCATAATTTCGCATTCTGTTCTCTCGAGTCACAGTCCTTCACTACACGTGTTACACTTACACATATTTCTTCTTCTAGCCAGTTAATTACACTTAAAAAATAAATATGCACGCATGCAAGAGCTAACAATGAACTCCTTTCAGGTATTAACGATGAGATTTAAAATTCTGTATTTGCTGTAGAGAGATTAAATGAACAAAACAACAAGGTAGATGTTTTTCTGCAATATGGCCGCTGCCCAACTTTCCGCCATAGCTGCCTTGAAAGCTCTTCCGCTTTTCCCCCGCAAACAACGTTAGCTATACTTCGAGGTGTGGCTTTTCTCCCACTCCCTGCCGGAATCCTTTCTTCAGTCCTGCAGAGGGTGACGTAACCCGGTGGGAGTGGTCAGCCCAGCGGAGGGAGGTCTGTCTCCCTGACGTTGTATAGAATCGCCAGCCACCAGTGACAATAGAAACTAGACTGATTTTGCGTTGGTTTTGTTTTTGTTTTTGCGTTTTCTGCAGTTGTCATTCCCAGGGCCAACGACTCCCCACCTCCTCAACCCCACTTGGCTGTGCCAAACGGCAGCAAATTCCTCCCTTACTTTTTATTTCCTTTTTTTTTTAACCATTTATATGTAACTGACCAAGTTTTGTCTTGTGTGAGGAGAGTTCTGTCCCTATTTTATCACAAGCTGTCTGACATCAGGAACTACATCTCTTCCATCCTTCCCAGGGCTCAGCAGAGTGTCTGAGACAAGAAGGCCATCCATTCTCATTGGTTTAAGTTATTAAGTCATGAGTGAATAGAGGTAAGGAAGTCAAGGCCCAGAGATGTTACACAACTCACCCAAAGTCACAGAGAGCTATCAGTAGTGCCCAGGCTGAAAGCCAGGCCTACCTGATTTAAGAGACACCAGCCATCATGCCGAAACGGACCATTTCTTCTACCAAACTAAACTCCCAGGAGGCTGACCATTGGTTTCACTTCAGCAATGACAGGTCATAGAAGAGCCTCTCAGGTCAAGGGGCATAACCTTCTCTAGCTAAATGTGAACTAGCCAAAGTCTGGGAACATTTTTTAGTTTTAATTTCTTTCTTTTTTTTTTTTTTTCTTTGAGTGTGCTAGGCTTTTTAATCTTTTGAGGAAGAATATAAGAAAGAAAAGCACTCACAGGTTTTTTTTCCAGCCTAATTGAAATATTCTCTGCATCAAATATGTTCAATGTAGTAGAAACCACAGCTGTTATTGCTTTAATTTTATAACCCAATTATTCTTTTATTTCTCGTTGTCTTTAGGATAAATTAACTCTTATCAGCTATTCAAATAGGTAATTATCATAAAGCTAAATGCCACAGAACCTCATAATCCATGCCGATTTATAGACTACGCCGGAATAAAACCGTGCCCGGGCGTTACAGGAAAAAAAAACTCTAGATTTTTATTATTGCCTAACATTTATTTCCCAGCCGACCCAAATGGAGTTTAACAAGGAGATGATTTTTTTTGGTGAAGACAGGGATCTCGAACTGGCTGTTTCCTTGTAGCGGAAAGAATGCTAAACTTGGGCAAAGGATGATGAGTTTGGATGCAAGAGCTGTAACTTACCAGCTTGGGACTGAGGCCCAGTTATTTCATCCTTCTGAGTTTTTGTTTCCTCGCTCTAACAGAAGAACTTGGGGGGGGGGGGGTTTACTGCTAAGACCCTTGACCCTCTGCCTCTAATGGTGTGTGACGCTCTCCGGCCAGGACACCTTGGGCGGGATTCGATGCCACATGGTTATAACAGTAACAAGGGCTCGCCACGTGGACTTGAACAAAACAGTATTCACCTGCATCACCTCAAGTCAGGACCATGACTGAGGTTAAAGTTAGTGAGACATTCACATCAGTGCAAAATCTGAGGGTCCCCCCCCCAAACTCAGTGATCGAGATAAGTGGTGTTGTAATGCACTACTTTTTAAAAATCAATGAATGAATGAAAAAATCTGCAATGAACAAATGCCAAAATTTAAGTAAAGGTAGGATCATCATTCAAGGAGAAGTGTGTGTTAGAATGGGCTCTGTTATGCTATGGGTTAAAAAAAAAAAAAGCATAATTCCCGTTTCTCAGAGGTCAACGGAGAAAATACTGATTGTTGCGTTCAAATTAGGGGAGGGCCCACCCATGGCTCTTCTCCCCAGGGGCACACAGGGACTCAGAGCCAGCAGGCGGCCTCGGTTTGCTCCAGCAAAGAAGGACAGAACTGGGAGTCACTGACTAAGCCGGCGTGGTTAAGCAAGGCTGCTGTGACAGGTGACCCCGAAATCCCGAGGGCTTGCAGCGGCAAAGGCAGATTCCGGGCCCCGTTCCCTGTCCGTTACACATCAGCTGTTGCACAGAGCCCACACTCCAGGTCCTAGGCGAGGAGCAACCCTGATCTGAGACTGGCTGTTCTCCTGGCAAAGGGAACCATGAAAGGAAAGACCTTCAGGTGACTATAAAACTCCTGCTCAGAACAGCACACCTCACTTCTGCTTGTGTCTCACCTGCCGACAGGGTCATCAGGTAGCAGCGGAGTGGGGAGGCAGCATTGTCCCCCACAGGAAGGGCGGCCAATATGTTGAATACTATGTTATGTTCCCCAGTCCACCCTCTTTCCATGAATATCCACTTCCCTCCCTTCCACATGCAAACACAGCACACTCCTCTTCTCCCTAAGGGATCAGTGCGAAAGCTCCATTCAATTATGTGCAAAGCCCAAGATTTCTACACCAGGGCCACGGGTAACAGCCCTTGATCCAGAGTCCTCTGAGTTAAAACAGAAAGTTCTCTCCACGTAGCCAACATATGTGATCATGAGAAAAGAGTGGGGTGAGGTTACTCATCAGCAATGGCTGCGTAACAAATTGCCCCGAATTTAGGAACTTAGAACAACTAATGTTTTTCTGCTGCCATCCATCAGGCATCCGGGAGTTGCTCAGTGGTGACACCTCCGTGTCCGTCCCCAGGCTGCAGTCAGGATGGGAACCAGGGCTGTGGTCACGTCAGGGCTCGCCTGAGAGAGAACACACTCCCAAACTCACGCATGTGGTTGTGTACACTGTAAAGATACACCACATGACTGACGGCAACCTCAGTCACTGGCCACGTGGACCTCTCCATTGGCTGCCCGAGTGTTCTCCTGATGGGGGCTTCCCAGCCTGAGGGCTGTCCCAGAGCAAGAGAGAGAGAGAGAGAGAGAGAGAGAAGACCCAAGATGCAGTCATCTGTCCACTTGTGGCCCGAGTCAAAACATCCACACCATCAGGACACTCGAGCCTTTGCCACTGAGACCCCGGGCATGGCGGAGTAGACACAAATGGTAATAAGCTATGCCCTAAATCAGCGGTTCGCAACTTTTCTAATGCCGTGACCCCGCAATACAGTTCCTCATGTTGCGGTGACCCCAAACCAAAAAATAATTTTGGTGGCTACTTCATAACTGCAATTTTGCTACAGTTATGATTCGGAATGTAAATACCTGAGATGCGTTATGTATTTTCCGATGGCTTTAGGCGACCCCGCCGGGGTCGCGACCCACAGGTTGAGAACCGCTGCCCTAAATGAATCTCACGCTCAAATAATCATGAGCATAAAAGAGTGGTTGTTCGATGCCTCTACGTTTTGAAGTGGTTTGTAACACATGGATAAATGATGAGAACACAGATTGGTATTTAGAGTAGGGTGTTTGCATTAAAAACATAAATAAATAAATAAATAAGAGATATGACATTGTCTTTTGGGTGGAGTTGTAGACAAGAGCTGGAGGAGCCTCGAGGGGTCTTCGTGAACGTCTGAAGTTCAGTAGGAACGTGTTCTTATCAGAGACTGGAGAAAAGGGGGGACATCTCCTGAATGGTGAAGAGTGTGGTCACATTGTTGCCAGAAGTCGTGTGAAAAAAAAACAGAAAATACACACAATAAATGTATAGATTTCACTAAGATTTCCAGAAAGAATGTTGAAACTGCCAGTTTATTTCATTTAGCTACACGTAATAAAGTACACAAGGAGAGAAATGAGCTAAAATAAAAAAAATAAAGAAGAAACTCTAGTTTTCAATTTCAATAAGAATGTGGGAGAAATACAAGGGAGCTCAAACCGACTGGCTCAAAAAGAAAATCGCTTTTCATTCTCAGACTGTCAAGCCGTAAAGGAAATCTCAATACAAAAAAAAAAAAAAAAATGGCCTCAGGATGAAGACCATCTCAAGGAAAAGACTGAAATCCTTTGTAACACTTCCGAAAGACTTACTGGCATGCCTCATGGACTCTCTCAAAGTGACAAAAAAAAAACTTCAAAGCGTCTGAAGAGTGCTGTCTAACAGCACACTGGCTTTAGAAAAAAGAAGGCAGATAGAGCCAGGCATGGAGAGATCTGTGAATGCTCTTGTTGCCTAATGGAGGGAAATCTAGTAAGATTTATAGGAAACTCACATAATATTTAAGAGAATTCAATTGATGAAAGTACTGGCAACTTGCACTAAAACGGAGAGAAATAGCATAAAATTATAAGTATTCAACTTTCTGTGGGAAAGAAAAATAGCTGAGAAGACCACTTACTCAGTTGTATACCGACCTACTTCTTATGGAACGGCCTGGTCTCAGATGATGGAACTGAGAGCCATAAAAAATAAATTCCTTACCAGAAAGTAAAACTGGGCCCAAATCAAGGAGCCAACAGTATGTTCTGGCTGGATTTCAGAATAGTTACAGATGAGCAACTGCTTGTGTGTGTGTGTGTGTGTGTGTGTGTGCACCCATTTTCCCCATTTAGCATCTGTTGCAATGATCTGATCTCTGTTTCTCTATTGCATGTTGGGTGTATTTGAAAGACAGCTGGACTCTTTAGTTCAGGGATCTTCAGGTCAAGAAGAACCATGCTCTTGGGACCACATTCAAATTGCTTCATCATACCAGGGTCTGATTTAGATGTCAGCACCCTGGAATTTGAACCGAAGCTATTACGGAATGAGCCTTGGCTGGTGTCGGAAGAGAATGAGTAAGCATGTTTCTCATGTGAGAGGAATGTATTTGTGGCCAGAGAACAGACTGTGGCGGATGAAAGATGGCCACCAATTCTTTGACACTCACCTCCATCCATCCCCCCACCCCTTATGCATCTGAGATGGCCTGGGAGCTCTTTTGATCACTAGAGTATAGTAGAAATGGCACTGTCCTAGTTCAGAGCCCAGGCTTTAACACGACTTGCAGTTCTTGTCTTGGTGTCTTGGAATTATGGGTCAGTTATGCTGCAGAAGCAAATGATGACAAAATCTCAATGATTCATTCCTTACTCCTCTTTCAAGTTCCCTTTGAGTTGACTGCAACTCCGGCCCACATGGTTTTTATTACAGGTCACAGGATGAATCGAGTACCTCTTTCCAGACCACAGCTATATCGTGGCAGAGGAAAACCATAAGGCGGAGTAGCCATACGGTGGCTCTTGGAGCTTCTCCTTGGACGTGTCACACCTCAAATCTACTCACAGCCCATGGTGAACACCACCCTCTCTTACACGGTTATTCACAAAGAGCCTGTCTCACGTTACTTGTGTACCAGCTGAGGCTTTTCTATGGCTGAGTCTAACGGGCACTGGCAGACAAAGGAAGAGCTCGGGGTGCCTTGTGTCTTTTGCTGCCCTGGAAACAGTCCGCCTTGGTCTGCAGCTTAGTCCCTCCCATGTACACCCAGGTCTAGAACAGGCAGGCAGTACCAACATGGACTGCTTTGTAACTCCTAACAGGCAGCTCAGGGCCAGTTGCAGGAAGTGTCTGACATTGACCTGCACCAGAGACCCTCCCAAGTAACCCCAGCACCACCACACCATGTGACTGACTTTAGAGCACATTGAGCATGATCCAGTGAGCTTCACAAGTGGCACACACACACACACAAAAAGGAGCCTTGGCAGGCACCAGACCCTGCTGGGACAAAGTCTGCTTCATGGGGTATATCACCAAACAGCAGCTCATACACTGCGGTCAGGGGTCAATCCTCACAGTCAGCCAGCCTGAGGGTCAATGCCACCTATGAAGAGACCAACAGCAACCAGGACTAGACCATCACAGGAGGGCTCACTACAAAGGGACACTCCTAGAGCACCCAGCCAAGGGGATCGGGGATACTGTGTCACTGAGCCCCACAGGACACCTACTACACAAGGCCATCTACCAAGACAAAAAGATATAGCAGCTCCACCTAATACATAGAAACAGACGTAGGGAAGCAGTCAACATGAGAGAACAAAGAGACATGCCCCAAAATAAAAGAGCAGAAGAAGTCCCCAGAAAAAAAGAACTAAATGACATGGAGATCAGCAATCTACCAGATACGGTTGAAAACGATGGTTATAAAGATGCTCAAGGAACTTAGCATCTTTAAACTCAGTGACAACTTCAATAAAGAGATAATAAGCATAAAAAAAATACATAGAAACCACTAAAAAAACCCATCAGAAATGAAGAATGAAATATCTAAAAAGAATACATCAGAAGGAAGCAGCAGCAGGTTAGATGAAGCAAATGATTGAATCGGCAAGTTGGTAGCAGAAAACACCCAATCGAGACAGAAAAAGATTTTTTTTTAAATTCTAAAGAGTGAGATACCTTAAGGGACCTCTGGAAAAACATCAAGCTTTAAAAAAATCTGCACCATAGGGGTACCAGAAAAAGAGGAGAGAGAACAAAGAACTGAGAACCCACTTGAAAAAATAATGACTGAAAAATTTGCCTAACCTAGGAAAGGAAAAAAACACACACAAGTCCATGAAATGCGGACAAAGAGAATTCTTAAAGCATCAAGAGAAAAGGAGTTAGTTATCTATACGGGAGCTCCCATAAGGCTGTCAGCTGATTTCTCAACAAAAACTTTGCAGGACTGAAGAGATTGGCATGAAATATTTAAGGTGATGGAAAGCAAGGGCCTACAACCAAGACTACTTTACCCAGCAAGGCTATCATTTAAAATTAAAGGAGAAAGAAAGAGCTTCCCAGACAAAAAAAAGGGAAGAGTTCATCGCCACCAAACCAGTATTAAAAGAAATGTTAAAGGAATTTCTTTAAGAACAAGAATAGGGGGTTGGGAGAAGAGAATATAAGTATGAATAAGAAAATAGCAATAGGCTGTGGCCGGTTGCTCAATGGATAGAGCATCAGCCCAGCACATGGACATCCCAGGTTCGATTCCTGGTCAGCACACACAAAAAAAGTGAACTTTTTTTTGTATTTTTTCAAAGTGAGAAGCAAGGAGGCAGTCAGACAGACTCCCACATGTACCCAACCAAGATCCACCCAGCATGCCCACCAGGGGGTGATGCTCTGCGCATCTGGGGCATTGCTCCACTGTGGCCAGAGCCATTCTAGAGCCAGAGGCAGAGGCCATGGAGCCATCCTCAGCGCCCAGGCCAACTTTGCTCCAATGGAGCCTTTGGCTGCGGGAGGGGAAGGGAGAGATAGAGAAGGAGAGGGGAAGGGGTGGAGAAACAGATGGGTTCTTCTCCTCTGTGCCGTGACCGGGAATTGAACCTGGGACTTCTATAAACATCTTTTTTTCTCCCCTCCCGCTCCCACTTCTCTCCCTCTTCCCCTGCTGCAGCCAGTGGCTCAGTTGGTTCAAGCACCCTGAGTGCTAAGGATAGCTCTGTTGGTCCAAGCCAGTCAGCCTCAGGTGCTAAAAATAGCTCAGTTGATTCAAGCATCAGCCCCAGACAGGGGTTGCTGAGTGGATCCTGGTCAGGGCATATGTAGGAGTCTGTCTCACTATTTCCCATCTTCTCAGTTGAAAAAGAAAAAAAGAGGCCTGACCTGTGGTGGCACAGTGGATCAAGCATCAATCTGGAATGCTGAGGTCACTGGTTCAAAACCCTGGGCTTCCCTAGTCAAGGCACATATGGGAGTTGATGCTTCCTGCTCCTCCCCCTTTTCTCTCTCTCTCTCTCTCTCTCTCTCTCTGTGCCTTTCTTCTCTAAAATGAATAAAAATAATTAATAAAAAAAATTAAAGGTTACCCAAAGCCACTTTTTTAAAAAAGAGAGAAAATAGCAATAAATATATAGCTATTAATGATTACTTTAAATGTAAATGGATTAAATGCCCCAATCAAAAGACATAGGGTAGCTGAATAGATAAAAATATAAGATATATATATACATATATATATATGTTGTCTACAAGAGACTCACTTCAGATTGAAAGAAACACACAGACTAAAAGTAAAAGGATAGAAATATTTTATGCAAATGAAAAAAAAGCTGAAGTAGCAATACTTACACCAGATAAAATAGACTTTAAGAGACTAAGAAGGACATTACATAATGATAAAAAAGGGATATAATTCTTCTAAACATTTATGCATGCAACGTAAAATAGCACCTATGCAAAGCAAATCTTGATGGACATAAAGGGAGAGATTGACAGTAATACAGTCATAGTAGAGAACTTTAATATTCCATTGACATCAATGAATAAATCTTCTAGACAGAAAATCAACAAGGAAACAGTGGCCTTAAATCACACATTAGACCAGATGGATTTTATTGATATTTTCAAAGCATTTTACCTCAAAAAAAAAAAAAAAGAATATGCATTCTTCTCAAGTGCACATGAAACACTTGCCAGGCTAGCCCACATGGTAGTGCACAAAACAAGTCTCAGTCAATTTGAGATGATTGAAATCATATCAAGCATCTTCTCCAACCACGATGACACAAAACTAAAAATCAATTACAAGGAAAAAACTGAAAACCATGTAAACACTTAGAGGATGAAAAACATGCTACTAAATAACAGACTGTCGTTATTAACAATGAGACTGGGAAAGAAATCAAAAGATATCTTGAGACAAATAGAAATGAAAACACAACAACCTCAAATCTATGGGACAGAGCAAAAACAGTCCTAACAGAGAAACACATAGCTATTCACATAGCAATACCTGGGTATACGCATGTGCATACCTAGGCCTACCTAGGGAAACAAGAAAAATCTCAACTAAACTATCTAACCTTCCACCTAAAGAAACTAGACAGAACATCAAACAAAGCCCAAAGTGAGTAGAAGAAAGGGAATAAGAAAGATCAGTGAGTAAATAAACAAAATAAAGTGTGTGTGTGTGTGTGTGTGTGTGTGTGTATAACAATAGAAAAGATCAATGAAACCAAGAACTGGTTCTTCGAAAGGATAAACAAGATTGACAAAACCTTTGCACAGACTCATCAAAAAAATAAATTTAAAAAATAAAAGAGAGAAAGAAAGAACCCAAATAAATAAAATCAGAAATAAAGGAAGAGATGTGACCACTGACACCACAGAAATACAAAGGAGTACATGAAAATATGATACTATGAACAATTATAGGCAACACATTGAAAGAAGTGAGTAAAATTCTAGAAACACACAATTTTTTAAGGTGAAACAAGAAGAAACAGAAAACCTGAACAGACCTGATTATAACCAATGGAATCGTTCAGTAAACAAAAAACTCCCAACACACAAAAGTCCTGAACTGGATAGTTTTGCAGGTGAATTTTACCAAACATTCAAAGAATGAACACCTTTCCTTCTCAAATGATTCCAAAAAATTCAACTGGAGGAAAGACTTCCAACCTCATTTTATGAAGCCAGCATTATCCTGATTCTAATACCAGATAAAGACACTACAAAGAAAGAAAATTAAAGGCCCATACCCCTGATGGACAGAGGTACAAAAATACTGAACAAAATATTAGCAAATTAGATTCAGCAATTCAGTAAAAAGATCTCACACCACGATCAAGTGAAATTTATTTCTGGAATGCAAAGTTGGTTCAATAGCCACAAATTGATTAAGATGACCACCATATAAACAAAATAAATGATAAAATTGTATGATCATATAAATAGATGCCGGAAAAAAAAACATTTTACAAAATCCAGCGGCCTTGGCTGGTTGGCTCGGCGGTGGAGCGTCGGCCTGGCGTGCGGAGGACCCGGGTTTGATTCCCGGCCAGGGCACATAGGAGAGGCGCCCATTTGCTTCTCCACCCCCCCCCCTTCCTCTCTGTCTCTCTCTCCCCCTCCCGCAGCCAGGGCTCCATTGGAGTGGGGATGGCCCAGGCGCTGGGGATGGCTCCTTGGCCTCTGCCCCGGGCGCTGGAGTGGCTCTGGTCGCAGTGGAGCGATGCCCCAGAGGGGCGGAGCATCGCCCCCTGGTGGGCAGAGCGTCGTCCCTGGTGGGCGTGCCGGGTGGATCCCGGTTGGGCACATGCGGGAGTCTGTCTGACTGTCTCTCCCTGTTTCCAGCTTTAGAAAGAAAAAAAAAATCCAGCATCAACTAACAATAAAAAAACTCTTAACAAAGTGGAAATAGAGGGAACATACCTCAAAATAAAAAGGCCATATATAACAAACTCACAGCTAACATCATATTCAAAAGGGAAATACTAAAAGTGTTTCTCTTAAGATCAGGAACAAGACAGGGATGTCCACTTTCACCACTCTTATTCAACATAGTGTTGGAAGTCCTAGCCACAGCAATCAGACAAGAAGAAATAAATAGCATCCAAATTGAAAAGGAAAAAGTAAAACTGTCATTATTTGCAGATGACATGATAATATATAGAGAAACCCCTAAAAAATCCTGCCAAAAACCTTCTAGACCTGATAAATTCAGTAAAGTAGCAGCACACTAAATAAATATCCAGAAACAGTTGCATTTTTAGGCACCAATAATGGACTATTAGAAAGGGAAACTAAGAATTATATCCCATTTACAATTGTATCAAAAACATAAAATACCTAGGAATAAATTTAACCAGATTGGCACTTGAAAAATTATAGGACACTGAAGAAAAGAGTTAAAGAAGATACAAATAAATGAAAGCATATACCATGCTCATGGATAAGAAGCATTAACATTATTAAAATATCCATACTACCCAAAGCAATCTATAGATTCAATGTAACTTCTATCAATAGTGGTTTTCACAGAACGAGAGCAAATAAACCAAAAATTTATATGGAAATACGAAAGACCCCAAATATCCACAGCAATCTCAAGAAAGAAGAAAGTTGGTGGTATCATGCTACCAGATATCAAACTAAGCTACGAAATTATTATAGTAATTGAAACAGTATGGTACTGACATAATAACAAACACCAACATCAATGCAACAGAATAGAGAGCCAGAAATAAACCCACCCCTATATGGTCAATTGATATTCGACAAAGGAAAACATACAATGGGTCAAAGACAGTCTATTCAATAAATGGTGTTGGAAAAATTGGACTAATGATGCATGCAAAAAAAAAATGAACCTAGACCACTTTCTTATACTATGTATAAAAATAAACTCAAAATAGATTAAAGACTTGCATGTAAGGCTTTACACCATAAAACTCCTAGAAGACACAAGTAGTAAAATCTCAGACATTTCTCTTTGCAATATTTTTTCTGATATTTTTTCCTCAGGTAAGGGAAACAAAAGAAAAATTAAACAAATGGGGCTACTTTAAACTACAACATACTTCTGCACATTTAAGGAAACCATCAACAAAAACAACCTACTGAATGAAAGAAGATATTCACCAGTGATACATTAATAAGGAGTTAATAGACAAAATTTAGAAACAACTCAGACAGCTCAACACTGAAAATACACACACAAACAATTCAGTTAAAACGTGGGCAGAAGACTCAAATAGACACTCCTTCAAAGAGGACATACAGATGGCCAATGACATGAAAAGGTACTCAATATCACTAATCATCAGAGAAATGCAAATTAAAACCACAATGAGATATCACCTCACACCAGTCAGAATAGCTACCATCAGGTCATGAACAGACAAGTGCTGGCGAGGGTGTGGACAAAAGGAACCCTCCTGCACTGTTGGTGGGAATGCAGACTGGTGCAGCCACTGCGGAAAGCAATATAGAGTTACCTCAAAAAATTAAAAATAAAACTGCCTTAAGATCCAGCAATTCCACTTCTGGGTATATATTCAAAGAAACGTGAAATACTACTTCAAAAGAACATATGCACCCTTGTGTTCAGTACAACATTGTTTATAACAGCCAAGATATGGAAGCAGCCCAAGTGTCCGTAAGTAGACGAATAGATAAAAAGCTGTGGTACACTTACACAGTGGAATACTACTTGGCCATCAAAAGGAATGAAATCTGCCTGACCTGTGGTGGCGCAGTGGGTAAAGCGTCGACCTGGAAATGCTGAGGTCACCGGTTCAAAACCCTGGGCTTGCCTGGTCAAGGCACATATGGGAGTTGATGCTTCCAGCTCCTCCCCCCTTCTCTCTCTCTGTCTCTCTCTCCTCTCTCTCCATCTCTGTCTCTCTCCCTCTCTCTCTCCTCTCTAAAAATGAATAAATAAAATTTTTTTAAAAAATTAAAAAAAAAAAAAGGAATGAAATCTTAGCATTTGCAACAGCCTGGATGGACGTATTTCACTTATCTGAGTGAAATACACTAGGCAGAAAAAGATAAATATCATATCATTTCACTTATATATGGAATCTAACAAAATAAATGAATAAACAAAATAGAAACAGACACACAGATACAGAGAGAAGTGGGGGTGGAGGGCTGGGAAAAGAGACGAAGAACTTCGCATTGGTAGTTACAAGATACTCACGGGGATGCAGAGTGTACCCTAGGGAGTACAGGCAGTCACGCTGTAGTAACTATGGACGGTGTCAGGTGGGTGCTGGAAATACCAGGGGGACCCCTTTGTAACGTATACTCACGTCTACCCACTATTCTGTACACCCGAAACTGATACAAAATAATATTAACTGCACATTGTAATGGAAAAAATAAAAATTTGGAAATGCAGGTGAATAAGAGAAAAACAAACAGAATTGCTAGCAGGCATGTCCATTGTGCACATGTACTCATCAGGTCTGCAGATGAGAGCAATGGAGAGGTGAGGAGCCCACAGGGGCGGGTAGAATTCGGGCTAACATACTATCTCGGGCTAAGCAAAGGAAGATGACCTCAAGCTCCCGAGAGGAGGAGGGAAGTCACGGGCAGGTGATCAGAAAAAGGGGTCGTAAACAAGGATTTTTAGTGACGTCTCTCACTCAGATTTACGTCTATGCTTTCTCCGTCGATGAGTGATGAGCCCCTCTCTTCCTAGTATGAGGAAGACAACGCTACCAATGGGAGTTTTCTTCATCGATATAATTTTGTCAAGGGAAAAGAAAACCTTGGACCCTCTTTTTAGGACTTTTTTTTGCATCTGCTGGTTCTCATTGGCCTTTAGCTCGAAAAAATCTACACGCCAAAAAGGCATATTTTGCGGTGACATAGTCTGGTACCTTTCATTGGCAACTGAACTTTACCAAGCCTGGCCCTTCAGAAGAGATTGTGTATGTGTGTGTGGGGGGGGGGGGGGGTGACTAATGGATTTTCCAGTCCTCCTCCCTACGATGACTTTCTTTATTACTCTCACCCACGGCGGTCTTTGTATGGTTTTCTCCACTCGTGTTGGGGACCCTTGGGAGTACAAGACGGAGGGTCCTGTATCCAGAGGATAAATTTTCAAGCTGTCCTCTTCAGCTCTGCTGGCGAAAGGAAGACAGGAGACTGACAGGGCAGGTGAGCCGCCGGAGGGAGCGGTCAGTTTCAAGAAGGTCACCGAGTGTCTTCAGGATGCCACGTCCCCGGGCTTGTCCCCAGACTCCCCCCCGCCCCCGGGGCTGCTTCAACCTGGTGCCAGTCTCTGCCACGGACCAGAAGCTCGGGCTTTCCCCGGAACCGGGCCGTGTTTGTTCCTCTGGGGCGTCAGAGGTTCCGTGGGCGTGAACCTGAGACATCAAAAAATCACCGTCTTGCTCTCAGCTTCTTCATTCATATTTTCCGGCTGTCACTAAGAGCTAGAAATACTAAGTGACACTTTGAGTATATGATTCTCTCTGGGGGGAGGGGGTCCTCCTCGTGCATATTTAAATGGTCAGGCTGGCAGAGCCCCCTCCCCTGGAGAGTACCCAATGCCGTCCCCCACTGTACCTAACAGCACCTGTTGGAGACTGAAAAGGGAACAGGGTATTTTGCGGTCTGGGTATCTAGGGGACAGAGGCGTTGGGCCCAACCCTCTACCTCACCTGCCTAGTTAAGTTAACAAAGGGGCTGTGCTTCAGTGCTCGTCCCGCCCACCCATGTTCCCCGGAAGAGACTGGAAAGAGCCTATTTCTCCTTGGTGTAAAGTTAGATTGACTAGTATGGCGGGGGTTGTCTTTGAGTTGCCTTAGAAACGTCATTGAATTGCTAGTGGCCCGTGTTGCCCAGGAATAAAGACGGGTGGACGTCTTTCTGGGGGCGGCCATGTTCTGCAGCTCGAGAACAGTAGTGACTGTTGGCAAGGAGCTGTGGCATCCTCCCAAACCCCTCTGTATATATCTTTAAGTCTCTGTCTGTCTTTAATTCAATTTTGTGCCTTTCCCCGCTCAGGACCCTGGAATAGACTCGTCGCGCTGGCCCGCAGCAAGCACCCCCAGAAGGACGACCACAATAACAGCAACAAAAATGATGATATGACTCCTGGGACCCCCTCCCCTGGAGTCACTCTGTACCCTATATATTTCTCACCAAGAAAGTACTGACTAGTCTTAAAAGCCTGTTTCCTGTGGAATAATAATAATACATACTTATTGAGCACTTACAATGTGCCACTCAGATAAGTGAGATCACGGCTTTCTATGGATGAATGAATGTATTTAACTATTATTTTCCCTATTTGATGGAGGGAAGCAAACTAAGGCATGAGACATCAAAAGAAATCATTACGAAGCTTCTGGAAATAGCTTCCTTCCTGAACTACATTAACTTAAACCACGCCTAAGATCCGACCTCTCTGGGAGCACTCGCAAGGTCTTTATAACTCACGCCCTGATGTTTCACAGCAGAGGTTCCCCGGAAGGGCCTTTTCTGCATCTCTTCTCCTGGGGACCCAAGGGCCTTTGGAGCCAACGAGGATACTTGCATTTGGCTTTGAAACTTTTTCTTACGCAATCAACTTAATTCCAACTCTCCCATCTGTCTGTTATTCTTCTGATTAACACATGTTGATTCAGCTCGACTCACCCCAAATCTGACCTGGGGTCTGGAGGAAGTGCCTTGTGACAGTCGTCCTGGATCCTGAGGTATCAGCTCTCCTTCAGGAATTCTTGGGGATGAAGACGTCTGGACTCTCAATAACCCCGATTCGAGAAGGTTTTGGGAGAGCCCTGGCACCGACAGATACATAAACTATGTAATAAAAGTATTTTTAAATTCCTATAGGGAATTGTGTAGCTTAGAAACTAAATACCTGTCTTTTTTACTGTAGTAAATAATACTTTTTCCCCATCTCATCTGCATGTTTCCACCTGAGACAGAGGTAAACAACTGTTGAGGGGTTAGCGACCCCAGCTCCTGACCAGCCATCACCGGTAAAAAAAATGAGAGAGAGAGAGAGAGAGAGAGAGAGAGAGAGATGGGGTATCTATCATGCACGGAAGAGCTGAATATAGTTCAATGTGTGCTCATAAGGTGCTTCCTTTTTTAAAAAAAAAAACTGGGACTGGAGTTTTTCTTAAGTTGCATCTATGTCCCCGTGCGTTGTGAGAGGTTTCCCTCTTCTTCGTGTCTCCATAAACCTGGTCAGATCCGCTTCCTGCGTGTGGGGAATGCTTCCACCTCCGTGTCCGCTCCTGGCGCCTCTCTCTGTTCTGTGCCGCTGTGCGTGTTTCCTTTCCCACGCCCCCTCCGTCACTTCCAGCCCCCCTGAAGGACAGGAGGAGCGCGGTGCAGACACGGCCGCTCGGCCCGATTCCTCCCCGCCCCCCACTCTCCGCATTCGACCTCAGGAGGCGCCGTTTCGTCCGCTGTGGAGATGACTCAGCTCCAGGATGGGGAGAAATGCATCTTCCCTCCCGCCCTATCAGAAGGCTTGAGGCCAGGAGAAACACCCGCTTCTTAAACCAGACCCACCGGCCAGGCCTAGAAAGTTCTTTTCCTCCAGAAAGCCCTCACCCCCCCCCCACCCTTCTTCCTCCACATCCAAACAGCTTATCCCGCCCGCCAACCTCTGCCACGGAGTTGTAGTGCTTGTCCTGAATAGAAGGTCCCAGCTGGGTGTGGGTTGGAAAGATCCTTGGATGGTGCGGATGAAATTCTAGCAGGGAGACCACGTCAAGGTTCCCCCTTGGCTGGTGAGCTGGATACTAAACACCCCAGTAGCGGGACATTCGGAGGCGGAGTTTCCGGTGGAACAAGGCAACTGCTGAGAGCCAAGCCAGAAAGGACGGTGAGACCACGGCTTCCAGGTCCCGGCAACAAAATATCTGAGAAACAGGAACAACTACAGAGATGCTCACATTCTGGCCGGAGTCGGATTTATTTTTATAAATCAAGAAAAATAACATGAATTACTTACAGGCTCTGAAGAGCCCCGCTCAGTTTTTGTTTGTTGTTGTTGTTGTTGTTGTTTTGGGGTTTTTTGTGGGGTTTTTTTAGTTTTGACTCGCCTCTCTGCGTCCCCTTGCACATGGGGAAGCTGGGTAGTACAGACCTGACCCTCCTGGAACCTGCAGAGCCTCTGAACACGTGAGGATGGCCTCTCGTCCCCAGCCTCATTATACTGAGCTGGACGGAAGTACCAACAGGAGGCCGAGGACAGGAGGTCCCTAACTGGCTGCACAATAGAATCACACCAATGCCCCAGGCTTCAGAACACTGGGGACATTTTTTTTTCCGTTTTTTGTTGCATGAGGTTTTAGAACTGTTTCTATATATTTATGCATCACTGATTCCAAATCTGAAATCTGTTTTTTGGTGAATGCTCTAGTTTTTATGCAATTTTAATATCTTTTTGTTACAGTTAATGGCATGCATTGGTTTTTAAATTGGAGTTAAAGGGCAACAACTCTTGGATTGAACATAACCACAAGGCAATTAATGTTTTACAAATACCACTTTTACATAATTGTAGTTGTTTTTAAGTGTAAAAAATTATTATCTGATAAAAAAACACCCTCATTTTGTTTTAAGATTAAATCATGGCTTCTTCGAGTAGGCATAAATGTAAGAATAGTCCTGACACCTTCTGTTATATATGTAGCTGTTACACACTTAACGTCAAAGGCGCAATATTTCATCATTTGTGACACGTGCATATATTGCCTATTTTCAAGTTCCCCTTGGCGATCAAGACAAGAATTGGGCTCCTCATATTGTGTGTCATAATTGTGAGGAAATGCTTCGTGACTGGACAAAAGGAAAACGCAAAGGAATGCCTTTTGGTATTCCCGTGGTTTGGCGTGAACCTAAGGACCACAGCAGTGACTGTTATTTCTGTCTGATCCATACAAAAGGTATCAGCAAGAAAAAAAGGCATATGGTCACATATCCTAATATTCCTTCAGCAATACGACCTATCCCACACTCTGAGACACTCCCGGTTCCAGTTTTCAATGGTTTTATTTCTTCTAAGGATGAAGAAAGTGAACATGGTGATCAAGTGTATTTTGATAAGATGCATGAGGAAATGGTTGTAGAATCTGAAGGGTCTTCTTCTGATGCCAAGCAGTCATTAACCCCTCAGCAGTTTAGCCAACCCGAATTGAATGACTTAGTAAGAATAACATAAAAATTGTCCTTGACTTTCTGAAGTATGAGGAGCATAACTGGATCATTTGTGTGGATCCTAAAATGGTCAATTTCCTGCTAGGACAGAGAGGTTTCACGAAGTATCCTTGCTTTCTGTGTTTGTGGGACAGTCGAGCTCGGGAGAAACTCTGGACACAGAAGGAGTGGCCAAAACGTGAAGCTCTGGAAGTAGGGATGCAAAATATTGTGAATGAACCTGTAGTTAATAGAGACAGGATCTTTTCCCCCCACTTCACATCCAACTTGACTTAATGAAGCAGTTTGTTCAGGCTTTGAATAGAGAAAGTGAATGCTTTCAACATATTATTTCTGCTTTTCCTGCCTTGTCTTTCAAGAAGTTAAAAGCAGGTGTATTTGATAGACCTCAAATTCGAACCTTCATATGTGATGAAGAATTTTCCAGGAAGATGAATAAGGAGGAGAAAGCAGCATGGCAGTCTTTTGTGGCAGTTACAAAGAACTTCCTTGGCAACAAAAAAGCAGAAAACTATGAACTTCTGGTTCAAAGGATGCTGTTGGCTTTCCACAACATTTGATGTAACATGAGTGTTAAGATTCACTTCCTGAACAGTCACCTTAGTAAGTTTCCTGAAAATCTTGGAGCTGTTAGTGATGAGCAGACTACTGCTGGAGCATCAAACGAGACTGTCCTCAACAAGTACACAAATGCAAGAGCTACAAACGCAAATTTTTGCCTGAATAGAATCTAAATAAGTTTTGCGAAAATTTTATGATTAAAACAAGTGTTTTAATATGTTATATTTTGAAATTGTAGACAAATTCTGATACAATCATATCTTTTAGTGTATTAGTGTATTTACTGCATTATATAAATTATTATGTTTTCACAAAGAGGATGCCCAAGAAGACATTCTACTTCATTATGTTAAGCCAAATTTTGAAAATTTTACAGTAAGATGAAAACCTAAAATCTTGAATTGCAAAAAACAAAAAACAAAAAAACCTGTAGCTTACAGAGAAAAACTAATGTCAGATTTGAGATCAGCACACTCGAATTAGGTCAGAACAAGTGTTTTTGTGGATGCAACAAAAATTTTGTTTCCCAGGGTAATCTTTGCAAATGAAATCTATGCACTAACATCCTGAAAGCTCCCCCGATGATGGAAATGTACAGGCAAAGGGAAGCGGGAAATCCTAGGGGAGTATTGAACACGAAGGTGAAAGGGGAGAGTCGCAGAGGGTTAAGTGTACAGGTGGGGGTCGGCTGGGCTGTTGAATGAGAGGGGGTGAAACGAACATGAGTGTTTTCTACGCTTCTGTAAGAACCCCGTGTTATTGTCCCGGACTTAGCTCACGGCGGGGACTGAGAGAGATCTGTTTGTAATTCATTCATTCATTCCTCCTCTAAGCAACCATCTACTGACACCTGGCGTGTGCCCAGCATTGGGATGGATGGTGGTGCCACAACGATTAATGAGACTTAATCTTGTCTTCCGGAAGTCAACGATGAGGCAGGGAATCGTACAGAAACATAACCGTGCCCATGAAGAGTACATCTTCTAACAGATAAGATTGGAAAGGGCTCTTGGGACAGTGAGGAAGGAGGGGTGGAAGTAAATCTGACTGCTGGTTGAGGAGAACTAGAAGAGATGGCAAAGAAAAGTTGATCTTGGAGTGAAAGTTCTTTTGCACAACCACGGAAGGTAGGACGTCTAGGCGAGGAGATCAGAGGAAAATGAAGATTCATACACATGAAGTGTTTACTTTGATGACTGTGTCGGAGTAGCTCAAGGGTACGCAGCAAAGGATAGTAAGAGATACGATTGATGAAGAGCGAAATTTTGAAGACCCCTGAATTGAAGAGTTTGTACTCTTTGTACAATGACTATCAACAATTGAAAAGATTTTAAAGAAAGGGCGGCGTGAACAGATTGATTGACACGTGCCTAGAAATCCCTTTCTGGGTACAGGGTGAAGTTTGAGTAGGGGAAGGGACACATACCCATTATTGCTATAATCCAGGTGTAAATCTGTGCTAACGCAGGGGCCACGAGGACAGACTAGAGCGGGAGCTACACAAAGGGGATTTCAGAGCAGCTGGTAACTTGGATGTGAACTTGGTGATCGTGCAGAAAAGACAGAAGAAAATCAGATGATCTTTAGGTTTCCAGCCTGAGTGAAGGGCTGAACTCATTAACCAAAGTGTAGAACAAGGGAGAAGGATGGAGAGGAGGGGAGGGGAGGGGAGGGGAGGGGAGGGGAGGGGAGGGGAGGGGAGGGGAGGGGAGGGGAGGGGAGGTTTGTTGAGGTAAAACCACCCACCCTACTTCCAAACATTGAAGTGAGGAGACACTCAACTAACCTGCTCCTTGGACAGTGCAAAGAAAAATAGATCCCCAAGCGGCTCCCTGATGGAGACATCAGGACGTCCCCTGGGAAAGGGTCCAGTCTGTTTACGACAACAACCTGAAGCTATCAATGATTTTCTCAGACTCAAGACCATGGTATATCGATTTAGGAGCAGTTGTTGGGGTTTGTCGAAACCAAGGATTATAACCTCCAGGGCTTTCGGGGCCAGGCGGCTGAGGCAGGTCAGACGAAGACTGGGGCGAACCAGAAAGTCAAGTCCTATCGAAAGGAGGAAGCTCTTACTTCACTCCAAACGCTTGTCCTTGACTTTCAACAGAGATTCTTTGTTGACAGATCTTTGAATATCTCAAAAGGAATGTTTTTATGCCAATGGATTTTTATGTAAACGCTTCCATCTTAACACGTTGACGATTTATTTGTAAAAACACTGTGCTAGCCCTGGCCGGTTGGCTCAGCGGTAGAGCGTCGGCCTGGTGTGCAGGAGTCCTGGGTTCGATTCCTGGCCAGGGCACACAGGAGAAGCAACCATCTGCTTCTCCACCCCTCCCCCTCTCCTTCCTCTCTGTCTCTCTCTTCCCCTCCCGCAGCCGAGGCTCCATTGGAGCAAAGTTTCCCCGGGTGCTGAGGATGGCTCCTTGGCCTCTGCCTCAGGTGCTAGAGTGGTTCTGGCAACAGAGCAACGCCCCAGATGGGCAAAGCATCGCCCCCTGGTGGGCATGCCCGGTGGATCCCGGTCGGGTGCATGCGGGAGTCTGTCTGACTGCCTCCCGTTTCCAGCTTCAGAAAAATGAAAAAAATAAAAATAAAAATAAAAACACTGTGCTAACCGCTGACATGTATCCACGACCCCTGGACCTGAAACCTTCTTGAAGCTAACAGTTCCTATATTTGGCTTGTGTTGCCACTTAGTGGTAACTCTGGGAGAAGGGGCTCCCAGAGTTCCTTTCTCTTATCCAGGTCGCTCTTTATGTTGGCCCTATGTCTAATTCTCCTGTCTGTGTCCTTATGCTGTGCCAGGAGTTCAGGCACAGGGCCCTACGCAGCTTATCCGTGTCACTTGTCATTGTATTGACTTTAACCACAACCCCTTCCACCCCTCTCGTTTCTGAACAAATATTACAGGTTAGTCTCTGTTCAAAGGACGGTATTTCTATAAAGACAGATGGGTTTATAGCTAAAATGAGCGTTACGTTGGGCCGTCTAGAAGGAGTATAACCCCCTCACAGTAGAAGAAACCAGAGCCAGACAGATGAAGTGTGACACTCAAAGGGGATCCAAGGAGTTCCCGGCAAGGTGAGCATGGTAACTGACTTCACGGACCCTCGCTCTCTTGTCTCCCTCCTGCCCGGGCTGAGAGCTCAGGACGTGTTGGGTTCATCTTTTCTCGGCTGTATCGGTTAGCTGCTTCTGCATAACAAACAAAATATCACTGGCATACCACGACAGGCAATGCTTTCTCACTCACGTGTCTGCAGGTCAGCTGGGGTTCAGCTGTCTTCAGCAACCCTCTCCTGGGCTTGGCTCTAGTCACCAGGAATAGCCCTGCTCCCATTTTGGGGCCCCAGCACCCCAGGGTGGGGGGGAGAGACAAGTGGCTACCTGAGGAGCTGAGGAGCAAGCAGAAACACACATGCCCTTAAAATCCTAGGCTCAAAATTTATGTGGGGCCATTGCCACCTACATTCCTCAGGTCCAAGCTAGTCATTCAGCCAATCCCAACATCCATGGGACATCAGGCATGTAAACCCATGAAGATCACGGTGAGGGGCGGGGAGCAACATAACCCTGAACATTCATCACATCCGTCACGGCTTCCACTAATTGAGAGAATATATTGTGCCTGGCCCTGCATCAAGCACTATATAAATATTATCAAATGCAATCTTTTCTTTTTTTTTTATGACAGAGAGGGATAGAGAGGCAGGAAGGGAGAGAGACAAGAAGCATCAATTCTTCGTTGCAGCTCCTTAGTTGTTCATTGATTGCTTTCTCATATGTGCCTTGACCGAGGGGCTCCAGCTGAGCCAGTGACCCCTTGCTCAAGCCAGCGACCTTGGGCTTCAAGCCAGCGACCATGGGGTCATGTCTATGATCCCATGCTCAAGCCAGCGACCCCACACTCAAGCTGGCGACCTCGGGGTTTCGAACCTGGGTCCTCTGTGTCCCAATTTGACGCTCTATCCACTGTGCCACCGCCTGGTCAGACTCAAATGCAATCTTCACAAGAGCCCTTTGTTGTATGTATAATCACCTCCATTCCACACATATAAAGAAACAGAGTGTCAGACAGACTAAACCACGAGTAAGGAGCAGAACACCCTGAAAACAGGTCACCCGTGCCCTTGCCCACCGTGTGACACTGGGTCGTTCCTCTCTGTCACCCCCTAGAAGCCACCACCCAGCCTCAGGAGCTCACTATATTTCTGAGCCTTAGCAATGTGTCAGTTGATCAATAGTTGATCTATGTCTGGGTGTCAGGCAGAGTCATGGTCCAACCCTGTGGTTACAGGATCCGGGAGGAGAAAAGCGAACAGGACTGCAGGGAGGGGGGGGGGGGGGGAGGAGACCGGCTTCTCCCACAGCAGCGATCTCGTCCTGTGTGTTCCCAGACCAAAATCATTAAAAAAAGGATGACATGGAACTCTGTGCCAAAATAGTAGTGTATTAACTACGGGGTGACTTGTCAACTGTCTTACATTACAGCTTAGCCTTTCAGTTAGAACCATAAGGAAGAGTAAACATTTCTCTTAAAACACAGAGACCGTATGCATAACTGGAGCTGATTTAACTTGTGAGCTCACACAGAGTAGACACGGGGCCTTGACACTGAGTCACATGTCCCTCTCTCTCCTGTGTACGAACACAGACTCCGCACCAGAAAGGGCGGGACCTGGCAAGGATGTGGCCGTAAGGGGTGTGTGATGAAGTAGGTCCCTAGTCAGAGGTCTCGGACTCTCCTCTGATGTCCTTCTTCTGATGAAGAGGGAGCCTAGCCTTCCCAGCAGCTTTCACTGTGCCCTAAAATCTTAAATTCGATCCTCACTGTAAGTTGCTGTTCTGATGATCACTTTCCGGTTCCCCCAGACGATCTCTTGAGACAGAGGAACCGCCCTGATCTGACAGAGACGTTTCCTTGGGACTTAAAGCCCGGGGCTCGAGTCTGTCCCAGGCTCTCCGGGAGTCACAGCCCAGAAAGATTCTCCAAGGACCTGCTGATAGACACGGGCGCTCAAACACAGGGTCTGTGTTGCCAGATCTTTGAATATTTCAAAGGGTATTTTATTTTCATGGAAATGGAATTGTATGCGAACTCTCCCAGCTGGTACTTTGATCACAAGGAAAATCCAGGTGCTCCAGCCCCTCAATTAGCTACCACCAGAGGTTGGTAAGGAAAGGGTCTCTCACCCAAGGCCAGGCTTGTCCACATCGCCATGACCTTTAGATATGTACTGCTGAGAGCTGACCCCCTCCACGGCTAGTTGGGAGCTTAGTAAAGAACACCGCTCTCTAGTCAAGGGGTCAGCAAATGATGGCCTGCAGGCTAAATTGGGCTCATCACCTGTTTTTACAAATAAAGTTTTATTGAAACACAGCCATGCTCACTTGTTTATGTCTTGTCTATGGCTGGTTTTGTGCTATAACAGCAGAGCTGAGGAGTTGTGGCAGAGGCCATATGGACTACAGAGCCTAAAATATTTACAATCTGACCCTTCCCAGAACAAAGTTTGCCAGTCCCAGTCTAGTCCCTTGGCTAGCTACAGAGATATGTACACGTCCCTGAGCTGAGACTCATCTTCTGCACAGCTCACTCTCTCTCTCTCTCTCTCTCTCTCTCTCTCTCTCTCTCAGGTTTCAGGGAAATACTCTGTCATGTAATTGGGGTGGAGGTAATCATGAATTAATGTATTTAGAGCTTAAGTAGTATATCAGTTTTAAGATCTGTCCACCAATTATCTGTTTAGAGTTTTACTTTTGATATACAGTTATATGCCAGGACAACCCTCCCATTAAGCGGTGGGGGTCCATGTCCCCTCCTCTCACCGCCCACGTGTAACCCAGCGACCCTGGCAGATCGATGTAATGCGATGTGACTTCTGCAACGACCCAGGAGACACAGACAGGCTAGCTTTTCATCTCGGGTCCTGGAACACTGATATTGGAGTCTGAAGCCACCACGTGAAAAGTGTCATCGTCTTGAGGCCCACACTGTGCGGACTCTCAAGGCACATGGCAGGGGGAGAGGGGGAGCACGGAGCAGGCTCTCTAATCGATCATCCTGGCCGAGCTCCCAGCAGCCAGCATCACCGGTCACAGGGATCCGCGGTCCTGTGCAGCCGGCCCGGGGGGAGCCTCTCAATCGCCACAGCAACCGCCGACACCTGGCTGCCAGTTCGTGACTGTCACCAGCCTGGACCCTGCCTGAAATCTTGACTCACAGATCACGAGGAAACTTAAATGAATCATTTTTTTAAATTATTATTATTATTATTATTATTATTATTATGGCAAAAAATAAAAACCACATTAGATTTACTATCTTAACCTTTTAAAAGCATACATTTTATATTGTTGTGCCACAGATCTCTAGAATTTGCTTGTTTTAGAAAACGGAAACTATACCCATGAAACACTAATTTCCCTTCTGCCGAGGCCTTGGCGACCCCCTTGCGGCTTTCTGTCTCTATGGTTTTTGAAGGCTGTGGATCCTTCGTATGAGTGGAACCATCCGGGACCTGTCCTTCGGTGATTGGCTAATTCCACTGAATGTAAGGGTCTTTGAGCTTTATCCATGTTGCAACACGGACTGAAATTTCCTCATTTTTTAAAGCTGCATAATATATTCCACTGTATGCATATACCACATTTTCCCGATCTTTTCCTCTGTGTAGAGATATTTAGGTTGCTTCTACCCTTTGGATAGTGAGTAATGCTGCGATAAATATCTCTTCAAGACCCTGCTTTAAATTCTTTTGTATATATATGCTCAGAAGTAGGATTGCCAGATAATCTGGAAATTCAGTTTTTAATTTCTTTAATTGAGACAAGGGTGGATAGAGAGACAGACTTCCTCATGTACCCTGACTGGGATCTACCCGGCAATCCCCATCTGGGGCCGATGCTCAAATCAGCTGAGCTATCTTCAGCACCTGGGGCTGATATTCAAACCAATCAAGCCACCGGTTGTGAGAGGAGAAGAGAGAGAAGAGGGGGAGAGGGAAGAGAAAAGAAGTAGATGGTCGCTTCCCATGTGTGCCCTGACCGGGGATCGAACCCAGGACATCTGCACACCGGGCCAGTGTTCCATCCATTGAGCAGGTTCCTCAATTTCAAACCTGGGCCACTTCTCATGGGGGAAAAGTGATCCTGAGAAAGAAGAACAAAGCTGGAGGCATCACAATTCCTGGTTTCAACTACCGTACAAAACTACAAAGTAATCAAAACATTATGGCACTGACATAAAAATAGACACACAAACCCATGGAACAGAATCAAGAGCCCAGAAATAAACTCATGCACATATACCCAACTGTCAGTGGAACAGAGGTTACTCAACGGAAAAAGATACTCTCCGAAATAAATGGTGTGGGGAGAACTGGATGTTCACACGGAAAAGAGCGAGACTGGACCCCTCTCTCACACCACTCGCAAAAATCAACTTGAAATGGATTAAAAAGCTAAATGTAAAACCCCAAACCATAAAACTCTTAGAAGAAAACAGATAGAAAAAAAAATCCTTGATGTTGGTCTTGGCAGTAAATTTTTATGGATATGACACCAAAAGCACAGAAAACAAAGGAAAAAGTCCGTAAGGGGACGATGTTGAACTAAACAGCTTCTGCACAGCAGAAGAAACACCAAGTAAAAAAGGAACCCATTCAGTGGGAAAAAAATAATTGCAGACTGTCTACCTAATAATGAGTTAATATTCAAAATATATTAGTAACTCATACAACTCAATAGCAAAAAAAAAAAAAAAAAAAAATTCAATTAATACTAGGTAAAAGACCTGAATAGACATTTATTTTTTTCAGAGAAGAAATACAAATGGCCAACAAGTACATAACAAGGTGTTCGGCATCACTAATTATTAAGGGAATGCAAATTGGACTCACAGTGAAATAATACCTCAGACCTGTTAGAATAACTATTATAAAAAAGTAAAAAAATAAATAAAAATAAAAAGAGATATAAAGTGTTTGCATGGGGATAGAGAAAAGGGGACCTCGTGCACTCTTGGTCGGAATGTAAATTGGTACAGCCACTATGAGAAGCAGTATGAAGGTTCTTCAAAAAGTTAATAACAGAACTATCATGTGATCCAGTAATTTCACTTCTGGGTATATATCCAAAGGAAATGAAATGATTATCTTGAAGAAATATCTGCAACCCATGTTCACTGCAGTCTTATTCACAACAGCCAAGACTTGGAAACGACCTACATGTTATAAAATGGAATATTAGTCATAACAAAGGTGAGAATTCTGCCATTCATACCTTGAGGGTATGATGCTAAGTGAATTAGACACAGAAAGACAAATACTGTATCTCACATATACATGGAGTCTAAAGAAATCTGACTTCAAAGAAACAGGTCAGATTGGTGGTTGCCAGGCGTGAGGGCTTGGGGAGCATCATGGGTGAAGGCAGTCAAAGGGCACAGACGTCCAGTGTAAGAGGAGTAAGTTCTGGGGGTGTCATGCACCACCGCAGGGCGACTACTTAACAACACTGAACTGTATATTTGAAAGTTGCTAAGAGAGTAAATCTTAAAAGTTTTCACCCCCCACACACACGCACAGATTGTAATTATGTGAGGCGATGGGGGTATTAACTAACCTTATTTGCAGCAATCATTCCACAAATATATGAATATACATATATATATATTAAATTATTATATCTTAAACGTTAAACATACACAATGTTACATGTCAATTTTATCTCAATAAAACTGAGGAGGGGGGAAGAAAAGGAGGGGGGAAGAAAAGGAAGGAGGACTCAGATTGTAGAACCGGAAGTTAAGAGGGTGAAGACAAGAGCTACAGAGAACAACTCTGAAGGTATGAGACTGAGTGCTAAGCAAGGAACTGACAACATTTGCCTGGCTATGTTTCAGAATTGCTATGGACCAGCAACTGATAGGTCTCTCTCCCCCCCACACACCTGTCTGCACAGGAACGTCCACTGCAGCAGCTTTTCCAGCCTTAGATCGTCACTGTCCATTCAGAGTAGGAGGCACAGGTGATTTGTCTTTCTAGGTCTGTAGATTGAGAGGAAGCACACTCAAGGGACCACACCAAGGAGCCTCACCTCACACCTGGAACTGATTTAGAGAATGAAATCCTGGAATCTGAATTTGATGCCAACTCAAGCTAAATTCTCATCTAAACCGATAGCACCAACTCTCAGTCATTTGGGGAAGCCAACTTTGGAGAGAAAAAACAAGTCATTATGAAAAAAACAACAAGAATATTTGAAAAGGACCAAATAGAAATTATAGGAAAGTATAGAGTCACCGAAATTAAAGTATCTATGATGAGTTGAAATAGAGATTAATGAGCTATTATACCTTTCTAATTCAACAAATTTGAAAGCAAGTTTTTATTTGGGGGGGGATTGCCCACTGTGACACCACTCAATATTGAAAATAGTATCAAACAAATTTCCTTTTCTCTTTTCTTTTTTTTTAAGACTTGACTCATTTTAGAGACGGAGAGAGAGAAAGGGAAGAGGAACAGGAAGCATCAACTCCCGTATGGGCAAGCCCAGGGTTTCGAACCAGCAACCTCAGCGTTCCGGGTCAATGTTTTATCCACTGCACCACCGAGTTTCCTTGACACATGAAGGCCAACCAAGAGCTGATTTCACTACCCATCTCACCTGTATCATATACTTAGATTGACCAATGAACAAGTGTTCCAGGTGCCACCTTTTGTGTTCCTTTCTTAAATGACTCAGCAAAGAAATTGTTAGTGTCTTTTCATCAAGAGTTGAAGAACAATATTTGGCCACCATCTGCACAGCGGTGTCTTAGCCAATCACGTTCAACCACACTCCGATCCCAAACTCGGTAGCCAAGTCACAGAGAAGACAGTGTAAGAAAGAGCCTGCCGGGCTGTCAAGGTTACCCCAACTGGATGCCATCCTAAAAGACGTGTAACAATTCCTCTCACGACAAAAACCCTCTTAGTCCAAAGTAGTGTCTCCTGCTCTCCACTATCTGTGACAGGATAGTGTCAGTTCTGCTTTCACAAACCCGCAAGAGAAGAACCAAGCCCTTCTGACCGGGAGGGGAAGGCGGCGAGGAGCAGGGACTGAGCTCTCACTAGCAGCCGGTTGACAAACAGAGCTGGCTGTTGAGTGTTACCCATTCTAGTTTCAGTAGTCACAGTTCAGGATTGGAGGTGATGAAAAGGCCCCGAATAGAAGCCATCTTCGCCGCTGTGTGCGTGTTGGATTTCATCTGGTCCTCTCCCTGCCTGCCTTACGTAAAAGCTGCCGGGACAAGGTGGGGACAATCTGAACAGAGATCAGATAAGGGCAAGGAGGAGGAAGTGGGATGGAAAGGGACATTTGAGGCTGCTCTGAGTAACAAGACTGTAAGGACGGACGGAGCCTGCTGGGAAGCCCATTAGTTCCAGCAGTATCCCATTGCCTGCAATGAGCTTGCTCTCCCAGGGGAGGGACCAGGATGAGCATCTGGCCGGCTGCTCCGAGTACAAGTGGAGCCTTGAACACCCAGGGGGATTTGGGATTGGAAGAATCCAGTCGTTAATGACGGTCACCTCACCGTGAACGGTGCACGTCTGCCGAGGAGCGACGGTCCTCCGAGGCCTCTACACCTCGCCATTGGCGCAGTTGAGACGCGGGGCCTCGGGAGCCAGCACACGCAGGGTGGCGGAATATCGGAGTCCACGCGGCAGAATCCTGAGTCCCGGGGGAGCCACGCCGACACGGACCACACCGGTGCGGACATGCGCAGTTTGACTCGGTAGAAAAGCTGCCTACAGGTGCTGCGAGTTAAGTACCACGGCGATGACGGCAGCGCAGGGAACACACAAGCTGCGGCCGGGCACACAGACGCTCTCAGCGATGGTGTTAAATGACCCAGTGACTCCATGGGGGGAAGGAAAACGGAGATAGGGGAGGGGAAAAGGCCCACAAGGGAGGGGAAAACTAAAGAAGGAGAAGAAGGAAACAAAGAGGTAGTTTATAAATGGAGAGATGGTGGAAAGAAGAAAACCTTTGTTTTCCAAAACCAGAGTAGGGTAATTATCATTTACATTTCCTATCTTGCCTTAAAGTTAAGACAGGAAAATCTCTCTCTCCCTCTCTCTCTATCTCTTTCTCTCTCTCTCTCTCTGTACCTCTCTCTCTTCCTCTCTCTCTCTCCTCCCTCCCTCATTAAAAGCCTTGACTCTTGCCCCAATTCTTCGTCACCATCCTGTGGACTTGCACCCATTACCCTATATCATTGTTTGACTGCTTCAGAATGCCATTGGCCTCCTGTGCTGCCACTGTGATCACAGCCAAAACAGAAAGTAAATGATAGCCTGTCCCTGACTGACACTCTCTGGTGGCTCCCGACCACCGATAGGGCAACGGGGTTGACGGAGAGTGGAGAGAGCGGCTAGGCGAACACCCAGCCCAGAGGCCAGCTCTCTCCTGCCCGGGGCCCCCACTCCTCAGGAGTCCGACGTCCGAAAGACACGGTAGAGGCCAACGTGCAGAGTATGGTCCATTACTATTCCAGGGTGAACGAGCATCCATTTGGATAAAATAAGAAACTCCTCTTCAGTAACCAATGGTTGGAGGGATACATTAGCTTTGCTTTCTCCATTAAGGAGAAAAAGCCAGACAAGGCGTAGAAGAGAATGCTATAATTAGGAAGCACTGTGTTGCCCTTAACAGTCACACATTTAACATCTGGATATTCCAATAGGTTGCAGGGTGACCACGGCGGGGGGGGGGGGGGTAGAGGGAGGGAAGACTGTGTTTAAATGATGCCGGAAATTCTGCCACATGCTCCATAGGACTGTGCCCGAAAGTGAGTATGAACTGGGTGACATTAACCCACTGTCCCCGCCCCCATCAATCCCAGTTCCTGAGCCTCTCAGAGCACAAGCATCTGCCACACAATGTGTGACTCTGTGCACATGCAGTTCCTTACATACACTTTAGGTGACTATGTGTGTTAATATTTACGTGTCTGTGCAGATTGGTACACAGAAAATCATGCGTACTGTTCTTTAAAATCAACTCAAGAAATTTTCAAGGATTTTCATTCTTTAGAGTTGTCATCAACACTTTTCAAAATCAGAACCTCATGAAAAACATTCTTGAGAGGAACTGCCTATTTTTATGTATTTTTTCCCCACTGACTTGGCTTTATGGTAATACCTTAACACCCAGGCAGGAATGAGCAGAAGAAACTTAGGAAAGTCCACCATGGCAACGGGCACAGAATAAAAGGGGATTATTTTTTTTAGTGGAATAAAAGCTAAAGTCCTCAGAAACCTCTAGTAACTAACTTTTGTTTCTCTTTATATAAACTTGTTTAGACGATTACTAATTCCCTTGGAAGCTCGCAAAGAAGCAGCCCTTGATCATGCAGGAAATAAAAATCTGTGTGATTATTTGCCACTCGCTTATAAGAACCAAGGACAAGGCTGAAATACTGGACAACTTCGACAGCATCTAGAACATTCTTGGGGTTAACTGCTGAACTCTGATCTCCACGTCTATACTGATAGATTGGGTTGTGTTAGAGTAACAAATATTCCCCATACTTTATGAGCTTAAACAAAGAAGGGCTTACTTCTTCCCCCTCATCTTTTTTGGGGTATAATTGACAAATAAAAACTATATATAGATAGATAGAGATATATACACACATATATTTGCATATGTATCTATGTATATATACACACACATGTGTATGTTACATATATATACAATTATATATATTTTATACATAATATCTATGTATTCATTAAATTTTTTTTTTTTTTACAGAGACAGAGAGTGAGTCAGAGAGAGGGATAGACAGGGACAGACAGACAGGAATGGAGAGAGATGAGAAGCATCAATCATTAGTTTTTCATTGCGCATTGCAACACCTTAGTTGTTCATTGATTGCTTTCTCATATGTGCCTTGACCGCGGGCCTTCAGCAGACCGAGTAACCCCTTGCTGGAGCCAGCAACCTTGGGTTCAAGCTGGTGGGCTTTTCCTCAAACCAGATGAGCCCGCACTCAAGCTGGCGACCTCGGGGTCTCGAATCCAGGTCCTCTGCATCCCAGTCTGAGGCTTTATCCACTGCGCCACCGCCTGGTCAGGCTCATTAAATATTTTAATGGAGCCATTACCTCACCTAGTTATCTTTTTCTTATGACAACACTTAAGTCCACTCTCAGTGAATTTCAAGTACAGTCATGTGCTGCTTAATGATAAGGACACCTTCTGAGAAATGTGTCGTTAGGCAATTTCCTCCTCGTGCAGACTTCATGCAGGGCAAACACCACACAAACCTGGACGGCACAGCCTGTCACACACCTGGGCTGTACGGGACGGCCTGTTGGTTGCTCCTGGGTGACAAGGCTGCACAGCACATTCCTGTACGAAGTTAAAGCGAGCACAGGAGAGAATGAAACATCAAGAGACGCAGCAAACACGCAACGTAAGAGTCCGCGGCGGGCGTCACACAGCACCCTCCGCTTTACAGCACACTTTTCTTCGTAAAGTAGAACGAGCCCACACTAAAACCGTGGTTAAAGGACAGCAAACACATAGACCAGCCTCACAGTCACTTATCATCGTTATCACGTGTTACGTCCTGTGTATAACTGACGCGGCCGGGCGGCCTCATCGCAAGCACGTGAGGGGTGCGTCACCCTGAGACGTTTATGACGACCGCAGTGTCTCCAAGTGGTAGGGGTTTCTCAGCTCCATGATAAGCTTACGGGGCCCACCGTCGGATACGCAGTCGGCCGTTGATCTAAATGTCATTATTCAGTGCATGACTCTACAGATCCGGTGCAGTGTTATTAACCACAGTCCCCACGCTGTCCGTTAGGTCCCAGAAGGTATTCATCTTGTAACGGCACGTTAGCACCCTGGGGCCCACATCTCCTCAGTCTCCTCCGCCCTGTAAGCCCGGCAATAACCATGCTAAGAACCTCTGGTTCTCCGAGTTCAATTTCTTTCTTTTTTTTTTTTTTTTTACATCTCACATGAAAGTGAAATCATATAGCATCTGTCTTTCTGTGTCTGGCTTATTTCACTCAGCAAAATGTGCTCCAGGCTCATTCACGTGGCTTTCTTTCTCTTCGACGACGGAATAATCATTGTGCCTGTACACACCCCATTCCCTTTATCCATCTGTCCGCTGATGAACACGCAGGGCTGACCTCTCGGTCGTTTCCTGAGAGGCACTGCTCTCTGTCCGCGTGGTCTTCTCTGCAGGACGTGGGGCTGAGGGAGCCCTCACAATATCCAACGTGGCACGGGTCACGGTCGGGGAAAGGAGGAGCTCACAAGGGTCATCATCCGACGATCGCGCGAGGAGCGACAGGTGACTCTACAACTCACTCCACACGAGCTAGGACTGGTGACGTGGCTCCACCCCGCAGGAACAAGAATGGCAACCTCCTCGTGCATCCGGAAGGCAGCAGCCAGGAAACATTGGGTGTTTGGCTTCGGTGCCCACTGTATCAATAGAACGCCCTTTCTCACACCCTGAGAGCAGGGAGTGGAATCTGAGATTCCCAACAGAGTGGAGAACCGGGATCTTTGTACTGCTCGAGCAGCAGAGCCCGAGAGAAGCTGGGGGCCGTTAGGTCACTGACACAGTGCCTGCGTCCTCAGGACAGCATCTTTTAAAATTTTGGAGAATGCACCACCGAGGTACAGTATGCATATATATTTATAAATTTAACACTGGTACTACTGTGCTCATATATATACTATGTGTATTACTAAGCACACAAAAATAGACATTTAAAAAATGATTGAAAATAAGCGTATGCTTTAATATGTTGCTCATACAAAATATCATCTCACACCCTCCGCGGGATGTCCGCACTCCACTCTGCAGACTCACTCCCGTGGAGGACCAAGAGGGGGAAGGCCCATTCGTAGGGGGACAAGAGACAAATAAGAAAGGGATATGTGTTTACCTTCAATTATCTGTCATCCCAGATGTAACCCCAAAATCATCATTGCCGATATATTGGGACATTACCTTTTTCTCTGCCAGCTAGCCATATATGGAAGTATCTTTAGAAAGAAATGGTAATGGGCAAACTGCTTTGTAATCGCTTTTCCCATCGAACACACTGTGAACAATATGTTACATATCCTTCTAAACTGTTTCTGTAACTTTATCATATTTTTTAATTTGAATGGTAACCTGTTCTTTGTGAAATCTTTTTCGTTTGTTTTATGTTTACTTATTTTTTGAATTGAATGTAGCCCTGGCCGGATGGCTCAGTGGTAGAGCATCAGCCCAGTGTGTAGATGTCCCAGGTACGATTACTAGTCAAGGCACACAAGAGAAGCACCCATCTGCTTTTCCACCCCTCTCGCTTCTCGCTTCTCTCTCTCTCTCTTTCTCTCTCTCTTATTCCCTTCCTGCAGCCATGGCTTGATTGGAGCGAGTTGGCCCTGGGCACTGAGGATGGCTCCATGGCCTCTGCCTCAGGTGCTAAGAAGAGCTTGGTTGCTGAGCAACAGAGCAAAGGCCCCAGATGGGCAGAGCATCACCCCCTAGTGGGCTTTCTAGGTGGATCCCGGTCAGGGAGCATATGGGAGTCTGTCTCTCTGCCTCCCCTCCTCTCGCTGAATAACAAAATAAAAATAAATGGAATGTATTGGTGTATACAGGTTCAGGGGTGGAACTCAATAAACATCCCCTGCAGACTGCTAAGTCACTTTTACCTCCATTTCTCCTCCTTCACCTGCCCCCACCTCCCCTTCCCTCTGGCAGTCACCACGTGGTTTCAGGCGTCTGCTAGTAAAATTATACAATCAAGATAAATATTTAATATCACCAATAATCAAAGAATTTTGCACTGGAATAATGAGAACCGTTTTTCAGCTATAAGATTAGTAAAGATTAAAGGATCATAATAACATCGAGTGTTTGCAAGGATGTGATCAAATCTCTGTTGCCACAGTGGTTGGGGATAGACAAGCTTATGCCACGTCACTAGGGCACAGCTTGGTGATCTCGATCAAGACTTTTTAAAGCTCATTTGACTTAGTACTTCTAGTTCAAGAAAACTAACCTAAAGACAGAGTGATTATCGCACAAGTGTGTTCTTTGCTAAATTGTTGGGGAGGGGGAGGAGGGGGGGCAGAAACAGGCACAGATTGCAAGCACAATTTAAAACTGGTTAAATCGTCAGATGTACCCGCACTACGGAATACGACGTGGTTATTAAAAACCACATTGCAAGAGAAAACTTCACAAGGTGAAAAAACGTGTGCAGTCTCGGGCCAGTGGGACAGCAATTGAACACGAGGGGCCCGTCCCAGGAAACGCACAGAGTGGCAGGTGCCTTGCATGAGCTCACCAGAGGCGTTCAGGCTGCGGGGGCAGTGTGGTTGATGTAAGGGGACAGCGTGGGGTTCTGGAGCCCGAGGGGTGAGTTGGCTAAAGTCCAGGGGCACATAAAGGGACAGGAACTGAGAGAGGCACGGGACGCTGCAGAGACCGCGCCTGCGACTCTCCACCGCTTTGTGAAAAGCCTTCCTGTGCTCAGGGACTGTTTCAGGTGGGGAGTGCCTGCCTCCTCCCCAGGTGAGAGAACCTTGAGAACTTCACTTTCCCGGCTGCCTTTGCACCTGCCACACAGTCATGTGACCCGAGTCCCGCCGGTCGTAGAAGTCACACGGGATGTTCGTTCGGACAAGAGCGACCTGAAGAGGAGACTCTGCCTGGCGGTTAGTTACTTCCTGATGAGAACGCCTAGGGAGGCACCGCAGAGCAGGATGCCAACGCCCGGGTGGCTGACCGTGTTCCTGGCTGTGGCGTCTCCTGGTTTTGACTTCCGGCCTCTCTTGAGGATAACATGGAGGGCTACCGGATAACCCTATGGCTAGGCTCCTACAAACAACCATTGTGATCGAAACTCCCCTCACTGTCAGGTCCCTCCCCAAGGTAAGCTTTCCCTGACATTCCTGCAAAAGGTAAACTTTTTGCTACATTTCAAAGTGAAGGCCAGGAAGCCATTAAGAGAGAGACTAACAAGCAAATTAACTACAACCTCACAGTGGGGGGTGAGAATGTGCTGTTTTGAGCCCTGGTGGGAAGCCAGGTGAGGGGAATTTGAGTTTTAAAGGGGCTCTGGATTTAAAAGAGCCCTGATCCCAAACCTAACAAGAGGCAGAGCTGAGAATGAAGCTCCAGATCTGTGTGACAACCCAAACCCACTCTCCAACCAGGATCAAATGTCCATGCTTCTGAACCCTCTATTTTCTATCTAAAGAATGACCAGGCGGTGCCACAAGGGATAGAGCATCGGACTGGGCTGTGGAGGACCCTGGTTTGATACCCTGAGGTCGCCGGCTTGAGTGCAGGCTCACCTGGATTGAGCATAGGGTCACTGGCTTGAGCGTGGGATCGTAGACATGACCCCATGGTTGCTGGTTTGAGCCCTAAGGTTGCTGGCTTGAGCCCAAGGTTGCTAGCTTGAGCAAGGGGTCACTCGCTCTGCTGTAGCCCCCCCCCCCCCCCCCGTCAAGATACGTATGAGAAGCAATCAATGAACACCTAAGGTGCCACAATGAAGAACTGATTCTTCTCATCTCTCTCCCTTCCTGTCTGTCCCTATCTGTCCCTCTCTTTGACTCTTTCTGTCTCTGGCAAAAAATAAATAAAATAAACATAAAAAAAATAAAGAGTGAGTAGGTTAGACTAGAAAGATCTCTGAGTCTCTTTCCATCTAAGTAAGTAGGTAGTTCTGTGCTCTGGAGGGTTTGGCCCCGTGGCCGCAGGGAATGCAGGAACTTGTTGGGCATCTGACCTAGTGGCTGTGTTTCCACTGTCCTAAGAAGCTGGTGTAATGCTATGGGGGCTGGCTCCTGACGGTGACCCAGGATTTGGACCACAAGGCCCACCAGCGTTGCCCAGGACCCGACAGGCCCTTAAGTCACTGGCTCAGCGAAGCTCGCATTCCCAGGAGGAAGCCGTTTGAGCCCCTGACTGCCCTCAGGCCACGGACAGCACGGGCCTCACAAACGCATCTCTGCAGGGGCTCCCAGGGGTCACAAACACATCTCTGCAGGGGCTTCCAGGGGGTCACAAACGCATCTCTGCAGGGCTTCCAGGGGTCACAAACGCATCTCTGCAGGGCTTCCAGGGGTCACAAACACATCTCTGCAGGGGCTTCCAGGGGTCACAAACACATCTCTGCGGGGCTTCCAGGGGTCACAAACGCATCTCTGCAGGGCTTCCAGGGGTCACAAACACATCTCTGCAGGGGCTTCCAGGGGTCACAAACGCATCTCTGCAGGGCTTCCAGGGGTCACAAACGCATCTCTGCAGGGCTTCCAGGGGCCACAAATGCATCTCTGCAGGGGCTTCCAGGGGTCACAAACGCATCTCTGCAGGGGCTTCCAGGGGTCACAAACGCATCTCTGCAGGGGCTTCCAGGGGTCACAAACGCATCTCTGCAGGGCTTCCAGGGCTCTGCCCGAGACACGGGAGCAGTGGTTCCAGTGGACAAAGGACAGGACCAGCCTGGGGACACGCGGCTGCTCCCCCAGCCCGGTCCCTCACTGGTTGGCCCTTGGCAAGCCTCCGCGGAGCGGCCCCACCCTCCACGCCCACCCTGAGACACGGAGGACCGCCGCGGGGGGCCGGTGGGAGCACGGAGAGCGCGGCGCTAGCGTGAGGGGCTATTATTAATTCAGGGAGGAACAGAGGCTCTAAGACTGTCTTGCATTTGAATAGTGTTTCTTATTCTGAAACAGGCCTGTTCCCATTTTGTCTTCACAGCTACTCTGCTGGAAAGTGGGGCGGTTATTCTTGTCTCGGATTTACAGAGGAGGAAACAGACGGGAAAGGGGCGGTGCCCGTCCCGCGAGCCAGGCGCCCCGGTTTCCAGGCCCAGACTCGTCTTGTGCGCGTGCGGACACTGTGCCTCTGGCCCCTGGGCAGGTGGCGTGGGCCGGACTCTACCGGACACCCGTGGGTACTGCACCGCGGGGCTGGGTGCCGTCAGCAGGTCCGACGCCGCAGAAGGCTATTGGGTCTCTAATGCCCACTTTGGATTAGAGCGAATGGGCTTTCTAGGAGAGAACGTGACGTCCCAGACTTTCTCCATTGCCACAGACGGCAGGTTAGAAACCAGAATCAGACAAATCTCAAGTGCTGGAAGTTTTTAGGGCACGCACCCCCCCCTCCCGTCATCTTCCAGATGTCCTAGAATTCCCGCGCCGGGGACAGTGCGGCCTGCTCTGTCTGTACCAGCCGGGGCCGCGCGGGGCTGTCCGGGAGCCACCCCGCAGAAAATTCGTGTCTACGTAGGAAGCGGAGGTTGAGGACTCGGACGAGTGGAATGCCAGCATCACCGCTGTAGCAATTATGACGGGAGAATGTCCGGCGTCTGGGCTTGGACAGAGCACTTCTGTAGCCACTGTTGACAAAGAAGCCAGGCGGGTGGACTGGTCACGTTCTCAGAGGCGACCGACGGAGCAGCTGTCACCGCCTGGACTGTGAGCAAACCCGCCGTCCCCTTACATGGCTGGACAGAGGGGGCTATCGTGCGGCAGGCTCCCGGGCCAGGCCGTCCTGCTGCCCGTGGATGGGTCTGTCTCACCAAGTGTGTGTGATGGCTCCGAGCCAAGGCCCGACGAGACTCCGTGGGTTCCACTGGCCTTCTCCACTCACGTGACCCGCCCCACGAAGAGCATTCCGCACCCGGGGCAGGGGCTGACCCAAAAAGAGAGAGGACACAGCCAGAGTCCCGCATCCAACCTGCATCCTGGTGCTCCAGGTACGGAGTCCTCCTCCCTAGCACCGCCAGCGGCCGCCACGCCTCGGGTGACCAGGCGCGAGGGAGGTGTGGGTGTGCGGGGCGCTCGCAGGGCGGAACAGCCTCTCCCACAAATACTGCTGCACACGGTCGACAGACGCAGCGGCCTTGGCTAGGAGCAGAGATTATAAAAGGATGGGCCTGTTTGGATTTTTATAAAAAAAATAAATAAAAATAAAAAGATTCTTGATTCTCTGTAGGTGGCAGATAAAAACTTGTCTACAATATATGGAGCAAGAAATGTTCCGTTTCTTTATCTGGTCGCAGCGAGGGAAGAAGGAGAGGGTGGGGGAGAGAAGAAAACGGTCGCTTTGCCTGTGTGACCTGACTGGGAATCCAACCCAGGCCGTCCATTCGCCAGGCCGACGCTCTACCCACTGAGCCACCTGCCAGGGCCAAACCGTCTACTCAGTGACAACCCTCCCCGACCCGTCGGCTTCACCGTGTCTGAACAATCACAGATAGAACCTACGGTTTAAAACGCACGCCCGTGCACAGGGAGCAACCAATCTCTTCTCTCCTCCAGCCGAGGCTGCCAGGCAAGAATCAGTCCAACATCACTGGCTTTCCGAATATTCCAGAGAAACCAGATAGATACCTGGATCCTCTTCGTCCCCAAAAGTTTTAAGGTCGATGAGCAATTCAAACGTAAAACACTGTGTTTCACGCACACATCCAAGAGTTAGAAAGCCGGGGAGGACAGAAGCAGTGGAAATGGAAGAGCCAGACCCAGTAGCTGCAGAAAGTGATGGATGGATGGATGGATGGATGGATGGATGGATGGATGGATCTCCACCCCTTACCCTCCCAGGACGGTCTTGACTAGAGTAAGCAACTACTTTAGAGCTGAGCAATGATCTCTTTCATCATTACAAAAGGAAATAGTTAACAAACATTTCTAACCTGACTCCCAGGAACAAACACACTTTTCGTGACCACGGACACTATCATAGCTGTCCACCTGCCTGAAATAAAACATCCCCCTTACTGCATGGCGTGTGCATTGACACTTTCCATTCTGTTCTCTTCCATTTCATTGTGTTGGGACGTGGATTGCTAGGCATGGTATTGACCGCACCGCACAGTCTGTCGTGGATCTCAAACCACCGCAGGAAACCAAGCCCACTAATTCAGAGACCAGTGGTACCAATTTATCATATTCCAAAGGAGGAAGGTGAGAGTCACAGGCTAATTGGATTGTCCAACAAGGTGAGTGGCAGAGCCAGGGCTACGATTAATTATCAAGTCAAGATTATTTCCCTAATGTCTTTATATCCCTAAATATCTACAGGGTATACATGTCTTAATGTTGGACTTATTGTAATACACAGACATGGAGACACACACACGATTTTATATATGTATAGATCTAGATCTAGATCTATAGATATAGGAATCAGTATACAACCAAGATGGCTGAGCAGTTTCTGGAAAGCTATTCTCTTCACGTCTGATGCCCGAGCTTGAAGTCCACAGAGAACACGGTGCTGATCTCATGAGGACTGGCAGCGACCAGGCGGGTTCTTGTCCTCTCTAACCTCAGCTGTGTGAACACGGAGAGGAAGGGAGGCACATGGTCAGGGCTCCCGAACCTGCAGCCCAGGAGTGGATGGAGCTTCAGGAGACCCAGGAGGGGCCCCGACCCTACCCAGAGGCCAGAGCACGTGCCAGCCCATCACCCATGCTACGGGCTGCCAGCCGGGGTGCAGGACTCTCCTGGCGGCCCCCCCCCCCCCCGCCCTTCCGACACTTAGAAAGCATGATCGGGCTTCCATTGTAGAAACTGAGTATCTATTTTCTTCCGTTATTAAACTGGAGAAGGCACAGTGTCTGCAGAGGAGAAAAATGGCATACTTTGTTTTCATTACTCTCCCACTTAGTTATTAGCTGAAATTTTAAACTCAAGTTCTCATTTTCAAAATACGACTCTTTTATCATGGGGAATCTTTCAAGGTTTATTGGCTTCTGCATGCTGTTTACTTGACAACAATTATGCATCTTGACTCTGTGTTCAATTGCTTCCATCACTTTCTGCCAGTCCATTTAGACCTCAAATGTCCTTTTCTAAGATTTACGCGCTCTAATTCATCTAGACATTAGACGGATAAATTCTCTGTGCAGTCTGTTTATTGGTGCGCTTTTAATAAAATATGTCCAAGGCCTTGCATATCTGGAAATTGTCTTTCTATTGTTTTCAAATTTGAACAAAAACTTTACTTTGGAGTTAAAAACCTTTTCTCTTCAAAACTCCGGATGTGAAGTGGTCTCAGGCTATATTATCGAGGGGCAAAGCAAGTTGGAGAAATGTGTATAGACCTGCTCATCTTTGATCTAAGAAGAGAGAGATCTAGATACACAAACACACATTCTGTTTAATTAACACAGAGATTATTGTTAATATATGTTTTGGATACTTGTGTGTCATAATATGTTAACTAGTGCTGTCATATGCAATTATATGTTGTGTTGAGTTCTGTTAAATTAACATAATATATTAATGCAATCGTCAATAATGCTTAGCATATAACACTGTTACTATCACATATGGATTAGTCATTGTATGCCATTGCACGATAGAAACATTGAATTGAAACATGTATGCGAAAAAGAGAATAAACCTTAACACCTAAAATGATTAAATTAGGAAAAGCAGAAAAATATGTTGGAGGAACGAGCAAGTGAAAATAGACTTCTGTGAATAGACCTTGTACTATAATCTGCCTTGGAAGCCATGCTAGCATTTTCAATCATTATAAAATATTATTAAATAAGTAAAAATGCAATCTCCGGACTCCAAAAATAAATTTAATCGAATGAACCCAATATTCACTCACTTACTGACCTAATCTCAGCCAAAGAAGTATTCCAAGTGCCCCTCAAACACAGCAATGTGACTCGACACCCCACCTCTCACATCCTGGATCTCAATTTCAGCACCCTTGTCAAGAGCGAACTAGAGCACACTTCACCTGAGCCCACCTGCCACGCCCACTGTTCAGCTGCAATTCGTACTTGCGTTTCCAACGGGATAAACGTGCAGAAACCAGCTGGCTTCCCGTTAACTTCTCCAGACACTTTCTCTGCCCAGGTATTTCTATACGAGGCTGAGGCCAGTTAATTACTCAAATTAAATATTTTACAGCCTAAAGAGGGCTCTCTCGACTACGCGACTTATGAATATTCATCCTGCAAAAGGGAGGATGCAAAGGAAAGTTGGCTTCCCGTGACTGCCTTTTGTAGCAAATGACCCCCACGGTGACCGGGAGACAGCCCCCGGTGTCCGGACAAAATGTCTTTGGAGCCTCAAATCCCTTTCTAGAAAAACAATTTCTCCAAATGCCCCGCCAGCCATTTTTGCTGAACCACTGGATAACTTCTGCCTGCCCGTGTCAGGGACAGCCTTGAGGTGATATGATAGATGCCAAGCAAATAATCAATCAATGCGCCGGCCGAGGCCCCCGTCGATCAGTTTGGCATTGTGCGGACTAATTGGATGATAAAATGTGATGAATGTGTGGCGCTCGCAGCCTCTCCCCAGAAGCTCCCCTGGGCCCTTTCCCATTTTCTAGCTGACCTTTTAGAGCTCAGCGTTATTGTATGTGAATGCAATTAAATCAATTTGTCAGATATTTGCATTAGTCTGGCTGGTCCAGAATTCAATTATTCAGTGTCACTTTGCCACCCTACAGAGGCTTGTCTGCGGGCTTGGCTTTCAAGTGGCGGGGAAGGGCAGAAATGGGTGGTCTTGTCAGGATGTGAGCCTCTGAGCGCCTCCCCCCAGGGGCATTTCGGGGGTCCCACCCGCTCAGATCCCTTCTTCTCCTGGGGTCTCAGGACGGACAGTGCAGTAGCTCCAACACAGCCGAGCTTTCATTCCGACTGCGGTTTACTGGGGAGGTGACTTGAACGCGCTACGTAAACCGTGTGAGCCTCCGTCTCCTCATCTGCCAAGTGGAATAGCTCTATTTCTAGACTCCTTCGAGGTAGACCCTGGGAGGGGGGGTCTGAGTGCAAGCAATTGATGCGGGAGGTGACAGCAGCGCGTGCTGGTAAAGCATACGTGGTGAGACGGGGGTGGGGACAGGCAAATGGCAGGTGTGATAGGTAGCAGGTCACCAGTCTGGGAGACAGAGTAGAGCATTCGCCAGAGCTGTCCCACCCGAGGTGCAAAGCACATGGCACGTCCCCACCAGCGTCTGTTCGTGACTGGCTGAGCACTGCTCCCGGGAGTTAACATTTGGCACAGCCGGCCAGCCCAGACCAACAGGGACAGAGCCCCTCCTGAGACCAGAGAAAGCCTTCCAGCGGTCACGACCTCTTCAGCAAGGAGCCTCGAAGACACGGGAATGTGGTGGATGGAACACCAAGAACATCCGTGACAGAGATGGGCTTTGCTGTGGTCAAAGACAGGTCATGCCCGCCGGCCCTGAATTCTGCGACTGGCATGTACAACAGCACACGATCGCCGTGGTTGATACCAACATCTCTGGGAATAAGTAAATGTCGGCCAGTAGCTTTCCTCGACACGGGAATCTGATGGTGATCCTCGGTGTGTGGCTAAGGGAAAGCTACCATTACTGTATGCCCTCCTGGGGCAGGGGAGTAGTGGGTGAAATCATAGAAGCCTTTCTGGGGGAGGTGACATTTGGTCTGGGTTTCTAAGAATGCATAGGTGTTTACCAGGCATACAAGGGGAGTAAAACTCTCTAAGCAGAAGGAATGGCATGTGCTATGACACAGTGCACGTTTGGTGACTGCCTTATAGTTGAGAATGGCTAAAGCCTAGAGTGAGGGGAAGCTTTAAGTCATGGTGCCAAAACTCAAGTCACGAGAGAAAGTCTATGTCACTCAAGGCCTTACAGTATTATCCTATAAGCAACAAGAATTCACTGGATCAGTCCATGTAAAACTTGTAACAAACTCTTGGGGTAAAACACAATGAAGCCCATTCGTAACAGAAATAAATGGGTTAATGAGCACGAGTTCAAAAGACCTGCTACGAAGGGATGAGAAAAACTTCAGTGATTGTGTGAAAGGTAATCAGGGTTTTCACTGAACCAGCACGTTACATGACTTTGGGGGGGGGGGGGGGTTAATCAAACTTATATTGTATCGATAAAAAATAACGCAGTGTCCACTGTAAGGGAGAGACACAGCCATACTTGTCCAGCACTATCTGAGCAGCTCAGGATATCACTGCTCTATTTTAAATGACACATCTATTTAAAAATAAAATTTTTTTTTAAAAGGCGCGGGTCACACTGGGATAAGCACAGGGAAGAACGAGCAGGATGTTGGAGTCCAAAACCACGCAGGACGTGGAATGGCGGGGAGGACAGAGTGGGTGGGCGAGCCGCGGAAGGTGGGCTCCCGGAGCACATGACCGCCGGCCTCTGCTGGGAGGAAGAGGCGGTCTTTACTCTGCGTGGGTCCAGACGACAAGCCTAACTCCCGGGAAGCCCATTTCGAGTCTGCGGAAACAGTCAAAGCCACCCAGCCCTGGAAGGGCTAGCCCAGGGCGGGAGGGAGTGCTCCCTTCCCGGGAGTGACCAGGAGGAGATAAGGGGACTACCTGTCAACACAGCGAGTCTGTGCACCTTCACGGGATGGGCCTGGCCTCTCTGGACCCTCTTCACCCGAGGTTCTCTGGTTCAATGGCAAGGCAGCCGCTCGAGGAGGCAGGCCACAGAAGGGGGCATTTTTCACGGCATGCCAAAAAAAGAGACCGTTGTTCTTACCGGTCAAAAAAAACAAAAGGCAGCATGTCTTGGTATGGTCAGCTGCAAAGGGCTGGATTTAAGGAGGATAGGTAAAAAAAAAAGAGAAAAAAAGCAGGAGTTTCTCTTTGCTTCTGTAAAGAAAACCATAGGCATCGACTATCGGCTACGTCCCAGGTACATATGATATAATGTTCACGGTAGCAGTGGTGGAGGCTACAACCCACTGCATGTTTAGATAGTTCTTATTTAATTCTATTGAGTTCTCATAAAAGTTCTCTGAGCCCGATCATCTCACCAGATGCCTTCTTTTTGCCGTGAACAGTGTTCTTTGAACATCGGTGTAGGGAGAGTTTATTATAAAACTCCTTCTGGAGAAAGTAAGTCATTCCCACTTGGGTCTGAGCTAAAAAAATAAATAAAAAAGAAAAGAAAAAAAAAAAGCACTGTTTCCTTCGGACAACACAAGACACGCCCTGTGAAACATCATACATAGCACATCCCTCTGGACGCAGTAATTCAGGTAGTTACGGTTGGATCGCTTCTCCTTACAATGTGGAGGCTTTCCAGCGTTCCTTAGATCCACCTGTTAGAACACTCTGCTCCCTTGGCTCAGACCCGGGAAGTCACTATTTTCCTGAATTGTGATACAAGAGCACTTTCACGTCTACCTCACGTGTCGCCCATTTGGTTGATCTTCTTAATTAACAACCCTCCCCTCACACACATCAAAAAAACAAAACAAAACAAAACAGGCCCTGGCCGGTTGGCTCAGCGGTAGAGCATCGGCCTGGCGTGCGGGGGACCTGGGTTCGATTCCCGGCCAGGGCACATAGGAGAGGCGCCCATCTGCTTCTCCCCCCCTCCCCCTCTCCTTCCTCTCTGTCTCTCTCTTCCCCTTCCGCAGCGGAGGCTCCATTGGAGCAAAGATGGCCCGGGCGCTGGGGATGGCTCCTTGGCCTCTGCCCCAGGCGCTGGAGTGGCTCTGGTCGCGGCAGAGCGACCCCCTGGAGGGGCAGAGCATCCCCCCCTGGAGGGGCAGAGCATCGCCCCCTGGTGGGCGTGCCGGGTGGATCCCGGTCGGGTGCATGCGGGAGTCTGTCTGACTGTCTCTCCCCGTTTCCAGCTTCAAAAAAAAAAAGAAGAAAAAAAAAAAACACAGATGAATCTAGTGTCAGTCCTAACTCCTCCCCCACCGGGCCATCGACCTGAGATGTCAGTGAACACACATCTACGTCCCTGCCTCCCGGGCCGGGGACCGGGAAATTTCCCAGCATGCATTTCCCGCAAACTTGATCTGCACTTATACCGGGCGCCCCGACTTCGGCAGGGACCCCACCACACGGTTCCGAATACTGCCCCGCGTCCTCACTGATCCATCGGTCTGTTATCCCACAACTGGAAAAGCCCCAAAGAGCAAGTGTGTCTTCATTGAGGTTCCTTTTGTTATCTCAAACCAAACAACAACAAAAAAAATGCCACTAAAACAGGGGGTTGGTTTGGAACTGAAAGTTGGAGGGTACAGCCAAGCCCCCCAACAAGAGCCTGCAGCGGGCGTTGGAAGGGAGTCCAACGGGTGGACTTCCGTTGGAAGCCTGCGATCAGCCTCTGTCTCTGTCTCTCGTTCTCTCTCCCTGCCTCTTCCTCCTCTTCCTCCTCTTCCTCCTCTTCCTTTCTCACTCCCTTTGGGGGTGGGGGGCAGACCACCTTTTCTTTCTGCTTCCACGCGTCCGCTCGATTCCCTCTCTCAGACCAGCTTTGTCTGGCTTGGAGAGCAAAGAGCCAAATTTGCATGTTCTGGTTTCAAAATAGCTGGCAGAAAATAAATCCCATTTCTAACTCCAAGTTTCTAGGAGAAAGGATACACTGGTCCATTTAGCCTCCCTGCTCCAGTGAGGGCCAAGTGTCCAGCCCTGGTGCAAGCAGCTGTGGCTAGTCGGGCAGGAGCAGATGGTCAAAGTGGCTCCCAGACTCCATCCCCGTGGTGAGGAGGCTCAAGTCCTAAGGAAGTGGACGTTTGGGGGATGGGGGCTTCACTCCTCTAACTCTGAATCCCCATCACAGGTAATCTTGGAAAATTCACTTCCACGTTTGGCCAGTACTCTGAGATCTCCTTAATTTACTGGCGAAACTTAGTTTAATCTTCCTCCGGGCATAACTGTGACTCATGGAAGAAAACAGACCCTGTCAATTAAGCGCCTTAAAAAATGCAAACTATCAAAGCTCAGTCAGGAGTACATAGACAAATTGAATAGCCCTAAATCTATGAAAGAAAGTGTAGTTCTAGTTAGACATCTCCCCAGAAATAAAACGGCAGGCCCAAAGGTCTTCAGTAGTAAATTCTACCAAAATATAAGGAGAAACCAATAGCAGGTTTGTGGACAAACTTTTCCAGAAAATTAAAGAAGAGGAAATACTTCACAACTGATTCTATGAGACCAGCGTTATCCTGATAGCAAAAGCAGGTAAGACATTATAAGAAAAACCTACAGACCAATACCCCTCATGAACGTAGATGCAAAAATGTTTAACAAAATTTTAGTAAACTGAATTTAATAATATATGTATAAGACAATACGCCAGGTCCAAGCAGAGTTTTCCCAAGAATGCAAGGTTGGTTTAATGTTAAAAAAATCAATCTATGTTTAAATGTAAATATAAATAAATAAATATATTTGATTCATAATATCAGCAAACTAAAAGGGAAAAAAAGAAATTATCATCTCAGACATAGAAGAGGCATTTGACAAAAACCGAGTATCTCCTAATTTTTAAAGAATTTACAACAATCCAGAATAAAACTCCTTAACCTGATTTAGGACATCTACAAAAAACCTACAGATAATATCATATATAATATTTGTTTGTTTTTTTTAGCATGAGAGAGAGACAGGGACAGACACGCTGGAAGGGAGAGAGATGAGAAGCACCAATTCTTCATTGCAGCATCTTAATTGTTCACTGATTGCTTTCTCATATGTGCCTTGATTGCAGGGGGTTCTAGCAGAGCCAGTGACCCCTTGCTTAAGCCAGCGACCTTGGACCCATGCCAGCAATCATGGGTCCCGCACTCAAGCCAGCGACCTCGGGGTCTCAAACCTGGGTCCTCCGCATCCCAGTCTGACACTCAATCCACTGTGCCACTGCTTGGTCAGGCTATGTAATGTTAAAGATGGAATGTTTTCCTCCTAAGATCAGAAACAAGACAAAAACGTTCACTCTCACCGTGACTTTTTTTTTTTGTGACAGAGACACAGAGTCAGAGAGAGGGACAGATAGGGACAGACAGACAGGAACAGAGAGAGATGAGAAGCATCAATCATTAGTTTTTCGTTGCAGCACCTTAGTTGTCCATTGATTGCTTTCTCATATGTGCCTTGACCATGAGGGGCTACAGCAGACCAAGTGACCCCTTGCTCAAACCAGCAACCCTGCCCTCAAGCTGGTGAGCCTTGCTCAAACCAGATGAGCCCGCGCTCAAGCTGGCAACCTTGGGGTCTCGAACCTGGGTCCTCTGAGTCCCAGTGCAATGCTCTATCCACTGCACCACCGCCTGGTCAGGCCCGTGACTTCTTATTCAACATTGAATGAGGAGTTCTAGCCAAGACAATAAGGCCAAAAACTATTTTAAAAGAAAAGAAAAAGAGACAAAAGGGCAAGAAGAATTAGATCAGTCTTTCTTCACAGATGACATGATTGTCTCTGTAAGGAATTGGCTACAACCTGCAGAAAAGCTACTAGAAATGTGTGTTTAGCAAGGTTGCAGCAAACAAGACCAATAACCAGAATCATGTGTGTTTTGATATACTATCAATGATTAATTGGAAATCTGTAGCATTTATAACACTATCAAGAAAGATGGCATACTTAAGAATAAGTCTTTTAAAAACGTAAAAACTCTGGACACTACAAAACATTGCTGAGAGGACATGCAGTGTGTGGTGGTCAGAAGATGTCATATATTTAAGATGCCAATTCCTCCCAAACTTACCCAGCGATTCAGTGCAATCTCATTTGAAATCCCTGCAGGATGTTTATGTGAGAATTAATAAATGGATTCTATGATTTATATGGAAATTCCAAGAACTTAGAATAACCGGAACAACACTGAGAAAAATAACTGACACCAGCTAAGTTCAAAACGAATTCTAAAGCCTCCATAATTAGGATAGTGCGATACGGGCACAAATAAAGAAAAAATAAATCCATAGAATGGAGACTCTAGAAACAGACCCTCACGCATTTTAGTAACTGATTTTCAACCAACTCACAGGAACAACTCCGTGGAGAAAAGACATTCTTTTTCAACAATTAGCGTTGGAACAGTTGGGAGTCCATATGAAAATACTGACAAAATATAGTTTGACCCATACTTTGCACCATACACAAATATTAAATTAAAGTGGTTATAGACTTAAACACAAAACTCTAAAATTGTCAGGGAGAAAAGCCAGAGGTGAAAACGTCGGTGGCCATGATTTAAGCAAAGACTTCTTGGAGACCAACAAGTGTGTGATCCGTGTAAGGGTCGTGGACAAACGGGATGTCACCGAAAGTAAAATCTTCTGCTTTTCGAAAGAAACAACTAAGGGAATGGAAAGATGAGCCACAGAATGGTGGAAATACTTGCAAATCAAATATCCGATAAAGAACTGGACCCACAATATATAAAGAATTCTCAAATTCAACTAAATATATAGAAAAGAATACTCTGATTTTTAAAACTAAGCAAAAGGTTACCACAGAAGGTACAGAGATAGAAAATAAATACAAGAAAATATGCGCAACAGGATTAACCATTAAGGAAACACAAATTAAAACCACAGTGAGGCCTGACCTGTGGTGGCGCAGCGGATAAAGTGTCAACCTGGGATGCTGAGGTTGCCGGTTCGAAACCCTGGACTTGCCCGGTCAGGGCACATATGGGAGTGGATGCTTCCTGCTTCTCCCCCCTTCTCTCTCTCTCTCTCTTTCTCTTCCTCCTTTTCTATTCTCTAAAATGAATAAATTAAAAACTTTGTTTAAAAAAATAAAAGCAGTGAGATGCCATTGCCCACCTATTAGCACAGCCGAACTGAAAAAGACTGGAGACGTCAAGTGTTAGCAAGGACGTAGAGGAATTTGAACTCGCATACACTGCTGGTGGAAATGAGAACGGTACAACCACTGTGGAAAACAGTTTGCCAGTTTCTTCAACTGTCAATCAACCAGATACCTACCGCGTGCCCCAGCCACTCCACTCCTGAGTATTTTGAAGAAAAATGAAAGGATATGGTCTTACAGAAATGTGCACACCAATCATCCTAGCAGCTGTGTTTGTGATAAGCCCCAACTGGAAACCACCCAAATGTTCCGTCAGCAGGTGAAGGAAGGAAGAAAGGCTGGAAGATCCACCTCCTGGAATATTCTTCAGCAATAAGAAGTAGTGAACTACTGATCTGTGCGCAAAGACTCTCCAAATCATCAGGCTGAGTGAAAGGAGCCCGACGGAGAAGAATACACCTCGCATGATTCCAGTTAAATAAATTCTAGAAAATGCAAACTCACAGTGGTGGAGGCATGTCAGTGTTTCCCCGGGGCGAGGAGGACGGGGTGCAGGGTGAGAGGGGTGGGCTTCGAAAGCGCTCAGGGCAGCAGCCAGAGCTTGGGGCGTTCCTTATCTGGACTGTGGTGATGGATTTACAGGTGTATAAAAGTGTCAAAATTTATATCGTTACACATTTTAAAGATGTACGGTTTATTTACCGTAAGTCAATTAGTCCTCAAGAAAGTTGCTAAAAATCAATGTCGATTACCGTGTGTGTGTGTGTGTGTGTGTGTGTGTGTGTGTGTATGTGTGTGTGTGTGTTTTTAAAAAAAAAGAGCTGAAAGAATTCACAGTCACACTGTTAAATGGTTCCCTCTGGGGCTATAGTGCCCTCCAAGGTGGAAACATTTGAAAGAAGACTCATATTAGATAGATATAGTATCATTTAAATCTGCTACAAGAAGAATGTATTCATAATTACTTTGTGTAGTTTTTTATCCTTAACAATTATAAAACAGCCGAAGGTGGCAGCACACCGCACGTACCCCTACTAGGAAAAGCCTTCCCAGGTTCAGGTCAGAAGAGAGATGAAAACACAAAGCCTGTCCTCTCTCCTTCAACCCCTCTTGGTGACAACGTGTGTCTGGGGGCAAAGATGCAAACGTCCCTCTAGAAAGATTATGAAAGTGAAGAGCTATTTCTTGACATGCCTCGGAGGTCCATGCTGCACCATCTATAAAGCATTACTAGGCATGCGTCCTCCTGTCCAGTGGTGGGGGCGGCGGGGGAGAGAGCGTCCAGTGAGCAAAGCGGCCGCAAAGAAGGAGAAAAGGAGGGTGAGGAGGAAGAGCAGGAAGAGAGATGATGATGATGATGATGATGATGGCGGCGGCGGCAGCGGCAGAACGAGGAGGAGGAGGAAGAGGAGAGGGAGGAAGCAGGTTATGCAGGTGGGTAAGGATCGGCAGGGTTTGCGGCGACCATATCCATTTCATATCTCTTACTGCCTGTTGTGGGTCAGCTTTACAGAGCTTTGTTGCAACGAACAAGGGTCAACAGAGGTTCGTGCGTTTGGGGCAGGAGGCTCAGAGGCCTGGACGCTTGACCTCAGATAAACACAACTCAGAAACCTCGGGTCCCAGAGAGGTTCTTAACTCTCGGTTACCCACCCACCTGAGCCACACCCCCATCAGGGTTAGCAGATGAAGCCCACTACAGCCCGAGCCTGCTATAACCCCCCAAAAGTACAAGTCACCCTGACCTGCAGCAATGTAGTATTTCCCAAAACTTGTCCTTGTCACACACCTCGTGTATTACAACTGTTTATTCCGAGTTGTGGTTAGAAATAGCTGTACCCAGTCTTCTCAGGCCATTCGCAATAATGATCACAGCTACTCCATAGAATACATATAACTAATAATAATGATTCTCAATGAAAAAAAAAACAAAACACAAAGAAGGATTCTCACTGGTACCTAGCCCAGACGGGCAGGGCATGACCTCACCTGTTCCATGCAAGCAGGGACCGTTAGTTCCCTCGTTTTACAGATTAGGAAAAAGAGACTTTGAGAAGGTAAGGAATTAACTCCTTGCTACGCAGCTAGAAAGGGGCGGCACCAGGATTTGAACCTAGTTGGCCTCTGGATGAACCCCAAAGGAAAGTTGGTCTGGGGGTGGACAGCACCAAGATGGAAAGACGGACCCTGTTAAGTCAGGCCAGCGAGCGGGCGCAGGTCCAGAAGGGTCCTCCGAGGCTTGTGCCCCGAACTGCAGCAGGCCCAGAATCAAGTGACGGGTCCCCAGTGCCACAAGCAAGAACTGTCTGAGACGGAGCCAAGCAGGGCCCTTGTGAGAGGGATCTCTAGTCAACACTGCACGGGCAGAGCTGACCTCAAAGTGTGAGTCAAATCAGGCCAACAAAAAGCCGCAGGCATTACTGATCGGGTCAGAAGGAAGGAGGATGGGGATCACAGAGCTGGGCTGGTAGCAGCCAAGAAGGGTGGGGGGCGGGGTGGCATTTTGGTAAAACCCCGGCTCCTGGCCCCCAGCGTCCTAGGGAATGGGAGCAGGCCCAGGGAGGCCACCTGCCCGAGCTCTCCGTGTGACCGTGACTCATTGTTTGAAAAGGAATGCAAGCCACCGAGATAAAGGAGGTCATCAGAGAAGATCACAAGAGGAAAGGAACAGTGAAAATGTCGTTTTTCTCATCCTTACGTGTTTCTGAATTCTCTCCACAGATCCCGAGTGTCCGTGGGCCCAGGTGACAAACTCCTGTGTTAGATGCACAAGCCGCTCTAAGGCATTCATTCCAAGACCGTGGCTTTAAAAGAAACCCATTAGTTGAACTCCTTGAGGGCAAAGGGCTTTTTCATCGTGGTTTGGCGGGTACCTGGCCATTCCCTGCCACGTGGTAGGGCACAGTGACCATACCAGATCTACAGCCTTCTTCCAGCGGCTAACAGATGAGCACAGGCGACCAGAGCTTGGGTTTTCTGCAGAACCAGGGTTAGGATCATAGCAAGTGGAAATGGCCAGAGAAACAAAACTGCATGGGGGGGGGGGGGGAGGGGGGACAAGGGAGTGGGCGGCCCAAAGCCCGGGTGAAGGCGGAGAAAGGAGGACACAGGGAAGGACAGCCTCCGTGAGGGGTGCGGGGGCAGCCACCGTGGTGGGGGGTGGGGGCAGTCACCGTGGTGGGGGGGCAGGTGCAGTCACCCTGGTGGAGGTGAGGGGGGCAGCCACTGTGGTGGGGGGTGGGGGCAGCCACCGTGGTGGGGGGCGGGAAGCAGCCACTCCATGGGGGCATGGGGGGGGGGCAGCCACTCCATGAGGAGTCAGAGGGGGCAGCCTCTCGGGATATCCTTTGCTCTCCACTTGACACTCAGTGGCCTGTCCTCTGCACAAGCCCTCACGGGAGTAGAACACATGTCTCTCCCCCACACCTGCTGCCTGAAGCAGACCTTGTTTCCTGCCCCCTCCCAGCTGGCCTCCGCGGGAACATGGAACTCTGATCTGATCCTCAGCCAGAGGGGCTTGCATTTCCGGCCCTGGTGGCAGGAGGCCCCCGGTGCACCGCACCCTACAAGTACCTTGTTTGTCTCAGATGAGCCCCCGCCCTGTGCCAGGCCCAGGAAGCCCAGGAAGCCGCTGCTCCATAACCTTCATGCAAAGGATGCAGGTAAGGGAACAGGCTTCCTCACAGGGTGTCGCTTTCTTTCCAGGGGAGAAAGCACATTCGTCCTGCACTCGGTGGCCCTGGGCTCAGAAGGCACACTTCTCCACAGTGTCCTCTGACCTCATGGGACGCACTGAAGTGGTAATTACTTCAGGGAGCAGTTTTTCCATGTTTTGGCTGCAGAAAAAAGAACACACTGTCTCTCTTCCAAATGCGTCTCACGGAATTATGTAAATAGACCCAAAACAAACCAGTTTAAATGATTATGAAATAGATTTCTAAGTGATATTTGTTACCAGACAAGAATACTAAAAAGTCGGGCTCCCTCTCAGCTCCCAGGACGGAGGATGAGCTGCGTGGGAGGGGGAGGCTTCTGGGGAGCTGCCTTCTGAGTGGGGGACGCGTGGGGGGGAGCTCGCTGACTTGATCCCCAGGGACAAAGGCCTCGCCCACGCTTGTGTGAGTGACCTCTTTCCAGGTCTCGGACCCCATTTCACAGAACAGTGACGGAAGAAAATAGATATCAGGAATGTACAACAGGCTGGCCAAAGGGAAGTATGGTTCTCAGAGTCCAGCCCACGCGGAATCGATTGGAAGGCTACTCAGACGGGGTTCCGGATTCGGTGAGTCTGGGTTGGAGCCAGAGTGTCTCAGGTTCCGAGGTGACGATGAGCCTGGTGGTCCACAGACCGCCCTGGATAACACTGGCTCAGAGGAAACAGGACGGACTGCAGCCCAATACCGCCAGGCCCCTGCCATGTCGCTCTGAGTGAGAGTCACCACCTCTCCCTGACCCCATGTGTGGGGCGGAGGTCACCTAGGCCCCGCCTCTCCGACCCAGGCTGTCCAATCAGCACAGCTCCTTCTACCCAGCACGGGGGTGGTTCCAAAGGTGGGCGTGTGGCCAAACCGAACCCACCTCGATGCTAGAACAGGAATAGTCCTTCCTTCCTTCCTTCCTTCCTTCCTTCCTTCCCCTCAAGAATGAAGGACTGTGAAATTCTGAAGCTCGCCTATCTTTACGTCTAGTTGGGAAGAAAGTGCCTACAATGGAAACAATGCGGAGAAAAGAGGGAGGAGAAGAAGGGAGGGAGGGAGAGAAGGAGCGAGAAAGGTCTAGCGCTGTGGTCTGAGCCCTTGGACCCAGCCATGCCTAGCAGCTCGTAGACTCAAGGGGCCCCGATAGTAAGTCAAGGCCGCCCTTTCTTTGATTTCAACCAGTGTGAGCTGGTGCTTCCGTAGCTTACAACAGGAAGACGACTCGCCGACACGCGTTCCTCCCTAGGGATACAGGGGCATCTTTGACTTGCCGGCTCTGCCAAGGACCCCAGCACTGGGGGAAAAGAGGCCGTGTGTCCTGACTTCGGTGCCGGTAATCACGCGAGGACCTGCCGGTCCGGTCCAGTCCGGCCCAGCCCGCCCCACCCAGCTCACGGTACAGACGCTTGCCAGCCCTCTGAGCCTGTGAGTGTCAGAACGGCTGTCCTTCCGTGGGCACTCCCACTTGCTTCGTGGGTGCTCCCTTTTCCCCCCGGGCCAGGCCTGCTACACAGTAACGCCTTACTCTCCAGGTGATCCGAGTGGCATTCCTGGTGCCACCGTCCCGTTCCCCAGACACCTGGCAGCTCATCTGTTCAGACCACCGCCCCTCTGCTCACAGGGGTCTGACGCACCGTGTTCTGCAGACCCGGTGTTTCTGTGGGACTCCTGAACATACATCCCTCTGGACCGTTAGGGCACCCTCCGCTGAGACACCTCTAGTTTCACCCGACCTGCCAACCCTCTATCCGATGTCCAGCAGCAGGATGGGAGTACTGCTCTGCTCCTGATCGCTCAGGTCAGCGGGGGTAGCAGGCCCACGTGCTGCCGGGTGTTCTCCCATCGAACACCTCCCTCGCCGCGCTGTTCCTCTGCAAGTCCCGCCCCTCCTTCTCTGCCCCTCCTACTTGTTCTGCCTCCGCGTCCCTTCTCGGTATCCTTCCCCTGAATATGTGACGTCATCAGTGTGGCAGCCCCTTCTCCAAGTCCTTTTCCCCGCCCTCGCCCTCGCCTCTCTGCTGTTGTCCCCACCAGCTCAACCCCCTGCACCCGTCAGAGCCCCGCCCCTGCACCAGAGCCGTCACCTTCACCCCTGTGCAGCGACTTTCCCGGGCTTTCAGATGTCCCCGGTGCAGGGCGACGGGGGGTGTTAGATGCGTGGGTTCTGAACGCGCCCCCCCCCACCCCGCAGGCTCAGTGGTCAGCGCCACCCCGTCTTTATTGCTCGGTCTCTCAGCGCTGCAGGCTCTTCGTCTGCAGGACGGATATTAGGAGGACTGTTCTGTAGGTTTGTTGGGAGCATTACACGGTCATGAAAGTAAAGCATTTAACACAGTCCCGGGCACGGAAGAAGCATCCGTCCCACAGTGCTGGTCACCATTATCGGAGAGGTCTGTGAGGGAGGGCTCGCTCCCCGGGCGCGGCAGGCAGAAAGCGTCCTTCCATCTAACCCCCGTGCGCCGGCTTCATCCCGCCCGTCCTCCGCCTCCAGGAAGCCACCCAGGCCTGACTCTTCGCAGGTGCTCAGTCAATATGTCAAATGAACAAATTAATAATAATAACGACCATTTCATGAGAACCTACCCCGTACCAGGTACTCTGCGTATTTTATATAATTATTCAAACAACCCTGCCGAACAGGCGTCACTTTTTTTTTTTTTCTTTAAAGAGGAGAACGGAGGATCGGAGAGCTTGCGGACTTGCCCAAACACAAGGGCAGACAGTGGGGAGGCCGCCCCCCACACCGGCCTCCTCGCCTCTTTGCTGGGCAGCCCCTCTCCTCAGCACGGATGTCTGAAGCTGGGAGAGGTCTGCCGGTATTTCCGCATCGATAAATACGTGACTTCTTTTTAGAAAAAAAGTTTTATAATCGAACCATGTTGTTAATAGCACGCTATCAACATCACGCTGCGATCTTCATACTATTAAGACGAGTTATACTTGTCCCGGTTTAACATGGGACGTAACGCTGGTGGATTTACTTGCACATGAATCAGCTTCAGGACAGAATTTTCCTGTTTCAAGGCATCCCCCCCAAAAAAGAACAAAAATATCTCTTATGAACCAATGTTTGGAATTCTAAATGTGTGATTTAAAATAAAAAATAAAAAAATAAAAAAGAACACAGCCGTTGTTCTAAATAGTAAGATGCCAGAAAAGGTTTCCAGCTAATATGTACAAGCGCTCCTCTACAAATAACACCCTGCAGGTGTGAGAGTCATTATTCCCTGTAAGTGAGAAGCCAAACTGTGTGTAATTGTCACCACGGTCCCTATTTTTCCTGTTAGTTTTAAAGGGTATTCATCTCAGGTGACGCAACGCTCAGTCTGATGACGTTCACGCTGAAGTGAACTTGCTGACTTGTGACCATGTTTCTGTTCCTTGTGAACTTGCTACATTTCAATAACGCTGTTTTATATACTTTCTCTTGTCAAAGAATGGTCGATCACAGGTGTGCCCTGAACACGTGAAATGAGGACAAGTCAAACTTGTTTTAATATCCCGAAGATTGTCACTTGACTTTACAACATCCTACTTAATATACTACTTAAGAATATGGAGCTGTAAAAGAACCTTTAAAGGCCTGACCTGTGGTGGCGCAGTGGATAAAGCATAGACCTGGGATGCTGAGGTCGCCGGTTCGAAACCCTGGACTTGCCTGGTCAAGGCACATATGGGAGTTGATGCTTCCAGCTCCTCCCCCCTTCTCTCTCTCTCTCTCTCCCTCTCCTCTCTAAAATGAATAAATAAATAAAAATTTAAAAAAAAGAACCTTTAAAAACAAAAGAAGTCACTTGTTTATCAATGCTGAAATGATTTTAAAAACCTTAAGGGTATACAGTAGCGGATTTACTCAGGAAAGGGGCTCATCAGTCCAAAGAGGCTGGGAAATCTCCCTCCTTCGGTAGCTCATTTTACCCTCCCCCACAATAAGTGTTGTTTACAAAACTCTACTTCTCGTTCTGTGTAAATAAGCCTTACTAAATGTAGCTACAGAGTATAACCCTGAACAGGAAAGCTAAAAGAATATTATTGCCGAGACCAGCTCGGCCGTGGGCGTGCCCGAGAGGAAGGCGCCCACAGGACGTCAGAAACAACACACACACAAGACACAACAGAGAGAAAAGTGGGTCCAGGGGACTCCCGGCCTCTAGGACCGAGAGCCCAGATCTCTGCAGCCTCATCGTGTTTATTGGTCTCTTGGCTCATCAAGCAGATTAGCAGAGCCCGGGTCACATTAGTCTACAGTGGATTCAGGTGCAGAGAAAGATGACCGCCGGATGCCCTCCAGGCACGTGGAAAAATGGCTACAGGGATCAGCGTCCTATAAACAATCTTCCTAGGGCTGGTGGGGGCAGCATTCCACCCCCGCAGGACTTGGCGTTCAGAAGTCCGCACCCAAGACTCATCTCAAGGCTGCAGTTGAATCTCTCGGCCATTTTTCTACATATTATAAAATACAAATGTATCATGGTCTATCGGGGCAATGAAATTATTATTTTTCCAGCTCTTACCATGGGTACTTCCATTATTCTTTTTCAAGGGAGAACACTTCTGCTTAGAGATGGTAAGTAACCCGACTGAGGACAGCCAGCCAGCTGGCCGGACATCTGGATCAAGATTGATACTCAAGCGTGTGTGTGTGTGTGTGTTTGTGTGTGTGTGTGTGCGCGCGCGCGCCGGACATCTGGATCAAGATTGATACTCAAGCGTGCGTGTGTGTGTGTGTGTGTGTGTGTGTGTGTGTGTGTGTGTAAGAACTACGCTCTAGCCTGAGCAATCTCCCAGCAAGCTTTCTTTCTTAGTGCATAAGTTTATTTAAAAAAGAAAAAAACAAAACACCATCAAACTTTATAAGTTAATCTTGGAGAATATCAAAAAGGAAATCTAACATGAGATCAATAACTAATTCTACCAGATAATTAAACTATACTGCAGGACCACAATAAATAAAATAGCAGTGTTCTGGAGCATGAAGGGGAAAGAGAGGCCCAGCTGTGAGAATTCACGGCGCGGACGGCCTGGTGAGAGCGGCCCAGTGAGGGTCAGGCAGTCCCAGGAGGCAGAAGGTGGCTCATCCGGAGAATGAAGGTCCTTGCCCCAGGCGGTCTCAGAAGGTAGAGCTAGTGGTCTGACATAGCTCAGGGGCAGAGAAGGCCGGAAGGGGCCCGAGCGGAGGCCAGAGGGAGGCCGGGGATGAGTGGTCCCAAAGCTGAGGATGAAGGTGTCTTTGGAGCCGCCTAAGACGGGTGTTCTGGGTGGGCCCACTTTTCTCTCTAGTTGCCTGGTCCCTGCGTATAGGGGAAATAGCTCAGTTTCCAATAACCACAACTGACTGAGATCCATCGAGGCTTCGCAGAGTGGAAAACAGGGTGTCCTGGAGGTCTCCTCGTCAGACTCTGACCTTCTTTCCAAATGAAGTTCACACACACAGACGCAGAAACGGGCGAATACAATGGAGTGGAAGCATCCGTCTTAGAATCCGAGGCTGGTTTTCCGTGCTGGGTTCCTCCGCGGGCTCCTCTCCGCCCTCTGTCCGCCTTCTATCTGCGAGCCGCTGCCTCAGGCTCATCGGGATCAGCCTCCTGTAGACGGCCACGCCCCAGGCCGGGACTAGGGGCACGTGAGTGACAGGCTGCGGGTGCAACATTTGGGAAGACAGCTCTCTGTGGCCGGCCAAGTGCCCCCACCTGGTGCTGCCTACGCTGGACCCGGACAACGAGAACTTCCTGAAGCGCTGACCCTGTGATGCCTCAGTGCCCCACCCGAACCCCAGCCATACCCGGACACTCGGTTTTCTAAGCGGGCTCTGCCAATGGGGAGTCCTGGGAGGAAGTCAGGGTGGGTGGGAACAATGAGGTCACGTCGTGTATCCCCTGGGCCCTGCTAGGTCAGCTCACGGGTGACTTGCTCTACACAACCCCTCCCACTTGTCCCCTGGAGACCAGAGGTGGTAACAGGTGGCTGACACTGGCCCAGATTGCCCACACCATCATTCGTGGTTCCCCTACGTCCACACATCCCAAACGGCCCCCTTCGAATAATCTCATTCTGGGTACCTATGTCCTTGTCCTGTTGAGACCCCGTCTGATCCACATTCCTCCGTCACTTATAATGTACAATGAACTGATGTTGTATGAATTCTGTAATGACCTTGAGACTAACCCAGCTGTGGCGCATGACACCGTTTCACGCGGAAGGCGTGAGTTATGTGCGTCCAGACAGCTCTTTGCAAATGCTTCATTTATGAGTGGCTCTTTCGGTCTCAGAAAAAAAAAAATCAAAGTGGTCCGGGACCTTTTTTTCATTCCCAGGAGACCATGATGTCCACAAACTTCACCCAAAATCAGGGAAGAAGCCTCGTGAGCAGGAAAACAGGCCGTGGGGCCGGACCAGCCGAGTCAGATTCCAGTCTACTTGCTCCGGCCCAGCCTGTGACCTTGGACTCGCTACAGCAAGCAGAAGGACTCTTCTCTGAAAACATTTTCCATCTCGGTACCTGAGCCCAACCCACGTACGGTGACCTGACCCCAGCGGAGACAGCACCCCACTACCTGTCACAGACCCACCGAGTTTGGTCTCTTTGAACGGGAGCACCCAGCTCCCCGGAATCACGCGCACTGCCAGCTCCCCGGTTGAGGAGTTCACACCTCTCCTGGCCATCGCCAGCAAACCACATCCACCCGAGGGACGTGGAGCTGGAGACTTGACTCCACGCTGGAGGGCGGAAACGACAAACAGGAGGAGGTCTTTCTGGAGCGTTTCCTGCCGGGCCCTCCCCCTCCCTGCGCCCTGACTGGGCTGTGAGTGGCTGGCTCCCGCGGGTATCAGTGACAGATGGGACCAGCTGATCGTGTCTCTGCCCAGTGAGTGGAGAGAAAGCTCGTCGTCGCCCAGGGCACTGGGGCAGGGGCCACTTCCTGTACCAGACACAAAGGAGCATGGAGAGCGAGTGATTACAGAACAGCCTCCCTGAGGCGGCCACCCCTCCGCAGGCTGGCCATGAACAGCGGTGCATAGGCACCTGCCCCAGGTCCGCTCCCCGTGCCCTGGGCCCATGGGGACCCCGCCGACAAAGGCCTGGCATGGAGGCAGCCGTAACTGACGTCCAGTGATTGGGGTGAACTTAGCTCACAAGAATCCATATAATACTAAGATCTCTAGAAACCAGCTTGCATGTACTTCCTGACCGGGTACTCAAAAGGGTCGCCATCTAGAATTTTCCTCCATCTTCCAAGCCTTTAAAATCCCACGGGTGGAGGTCACAGGACTTCCATGTGCTGGGCACCCCTTTCGGGGATCCATCCTGCTCCGGGCTCAGGAGGTCTGAGTTGCAGAGGTGGCTGCACCAGTGTGAGAGGACACGCCCTGTCCGCAGTCGCTGCGATTGGCTCAGGGACTGTCATGCGAAACAAGCTCAGCCAGTCAGAGCCCCCCCCCCCCCCCAAGGCTTCCGCTGAAATTCTCGAGAAAGGAACGTTTGCTGGAGTTGCCCTCCTTGGGGACTCTGCCAGCCTCCAGTGCCCTGTGCCATAGTCCCCCGGCCCGCCTGAGTTGACTGACAGCCGGGACAGGCTGCTTCCAACCTCGGGATCTGCCATCTCTTCTTCTTCTCTGCCTTCCTTCCCTACCTGACGTCACTCGCCCTCCCCACCGGGACCCTTCCCTGTCACCTGGAGGTGAGAGAGCTGATACTCTCGATGACCTTCCCCCCATGGGACATGGAAAACAATGGTACACGCTCCTTACCATCCCTGCCCTCCAACGAACGACCCTGGGCATGGCCCACATGGTCTCGAAGACCCCAGGACAACTTGCCCACACCGTGGTCGCCTGCTTATGAGGGCCACTTCCATTGTCTTTTCTCACGTCTCTGTGTCACCTTCCCCGTTTCCTCACCTGCGCTTCCTGCCCTGAGGTCACCTCTGTGTTCGTGGGGCGGCTCTGAGAAGCAGGGGCCAAAAATGAGATCAGACGCGCCCCAGATCTTTACTGGGAGACACGTTTGCCAAGACGGCAGGGGAGGGGCTGGGGGAGGCAGGTCTCACCCTGCGAGAGGGGAAACCGGGCAGGAAGAATCACTGACCGCAGCACAATCCCCAGAAGAGTTTGGCCAGACCAGCGAGGGCTTCTCAAATCAAAGCCGCCTGCCAGAGGGGTCCCCCATCTGCCAGGAGTGGACAGCCTGAGCCGTCACTCCTAAGAGCAGCCCGTGGGAAGCCTGACTTTCCCATGAATGTAATTGATGGTGGAGCTAGGAGGTGATTGGCAGGCCTGTCCGTCCACTAGACTCCCTCCAGTGGGGCGTTTCCATGGTCACCACACCTCCCAAATAAGCTACCTGCTCGAGTCTGCTGTTGGTGGGGGTGGGGGTGGGGAGCGGGGACCCCAACTGTGACGAGAAGAACGTCTGAGAATAAACCATATACAGAAGAAAGCAAAGCCCAGGCCGTCCTTGGCATATCCGGACCCAGCCGTTCCTGACGTAGGTAAACCACGGAACGCTGCGGTTAAATAACTCACTGCGTTTCCTCCTTTGCTTGGTTGTTTTTCTTGGTGGAGTTGATGTTTCAGCTTAGTTAGAGCTGGGTTTCTGTCAAATGCCACCAAAAAGAACGCCGACTCACACAGACATCCAGACATCAGTTGAGCCAGCCTAGCGTCGGTCTGAAAATTCACTTTGCTTCCCTTGGAATCGGTAAGGCAGCCCCTGGGAAGGTTGGCTTCCCCGAGCCTTTTCTGTGGTGACCCTTGACCCTCCCCTTCCCGCTTCTCCCCGCCCAGAATATTATGATGCAGGGAGGCCTAGAAGCCCTGTCGTTTGACTTGATGTTCAGTTGTCTTTTCTGTGTGTGTGCCTTGGCCTACCCAGGGCTCTGTGCTGACAGGTACAGTAAATACTGGTTGCACTGAATGAAAGCACTTCAGTGTGACTCACCATCAATTGTTCGTGGCCCTGCACCCACGGGCCAGTGGCAAAGCTGCTAATGAATCCAACAATAATTCTAATGAAGCCATGAGGCTTCATTAACATGGGTGCTGGCCTCATTTCCCAAGGTCCTTTAGGACTGACCGCTGTTATGGTCTGGCAGCTGGAGTTAGCTGACGCTCTGGCCAATGAACCACAGTGCCTCGTGTCACCTCCACGCCCTGGGAACGAGAAGGACCAGTTGAACGCCTAACACGAGCTGGCCATCTCTAACCCCAAAGAAAACGTCTGCGCAGACGCCTGGCTCCCACATAGCACCCCCACCCGAGCTCCCCAGCCTGCATCTCCTGCAGTGAAAGGGGGACCCGGGGGAGCACGCTGGCCTGTGGGTCTTAGCTCTCTACCACCCACTGCAGGGCCCGAAGACAGAGAGATCTGTGCAAAGGACAAATACCCTTCGGACACAGGCATTAATCATTTACAGTTCAAGACAAGTGATCTTCGTCTTTTAAAGTGAGAGGGGAATTTGAATAGAGCCTACAGGCATTTTTATACTACCCTTGCTATGTTTCTATAAGATTAAAATGAAGAAAAAGATTCTTAAATATTGTAAGAGTGAGTTGCTTCAGCTTGACTGGTGGTGACACAGTGGATAGAGCGTCAACCTGGGACTCTAAGGTCCCAGGTTCCAAACTCCGAAGTCACTGGCTGGAGCGCAGGGTCACCAGCTTGAGTGTGGGATCATAGACATGACCCCACGGTCTGTGGTTTGAGCCCAAAGGTCACTGGCTTGAGCCCAAGGTCTCTGGCTTGAGCAAGGGGTCACTCGCTCTGCTGTAGCCTCCTCGGTCAAGGCAGAGATGAGAAAGCAATCAATGAACAACTAAGGAGCTGCAATGAAGAACTGATGCTGCTCATCTCTCTCCTTTCCTGTCTGTGTCTAAATAAATAAATAAATAGAGTTGCTTTATATTTATTAACTAGGTGTGCTAAACATTTGGGAAACCACTGCTTTATCTTGTGGAAAGTCCTTGTTTTGGCTTGTGACTCCTATCACTGACAGAGATTGTCTCCTCCCTTTTGAAAACATTTCCTTGTCTCTGTCCGTTCCGTGAGCTACCTTAAACTTGAGTTTAGAAAGTGGGATCCACCCGTCCGTGAAAGGAAGCCTCTCGTTCACACTTCCAGGCACGCGGGTCAGAGGAAGTCTTTCATTCTGAGAACGTTGTGACCTACTTTTGTCTTCTTGCCACAGCTGAACAGGATGACCTCCTCTCCCCCTTCTAGAGGACGGGCCACTAGTGGGCCACTCTTTGAGGAGGAAACGCTCTGCCCAGCAGGACTTCGTCTGAGCCCACGCACGACCAAGCATTTCTGGTGGGTCCAGGATGAGCCTGTGTCAACCTCCCAAGTCCCCTGTGACAGCTCATCTCTCACTGGGCTATTCTGGTCCGTTCCCTGCACTGACCTTGCAGAATTCATGGCAATTTTATTTATTTATTTTTATTATTTTTTTAATAAATTTTGGTTTTGGGTTTTTTTTAATTTATTTTAGTGAGAAGAGAGAGAGAGAGAGAGAGAGAGAAGGGAGGGAGGAGCAGGAAGCATCAACTCCCCTATGTGCCTTGACCAGGCAAGCCCAGGGTTTCGAACTGGCAACCTCGGCGTTCCAGGTCGACACTTTATCCACTGCGCCACCACAGGTCAGGCAAATTCATGGTAATTTTAGAATGTGAAGTGCATCATGTGGACAGAAAATAACAAAGATATAGCTATCACACAACCTTTCCCCACAAGAAGAACACATATCCTAGGTAGGCAAAGAGAGGCAGGTGGGGTCTCCCTGCCTTCCATTCATTCATCCCTTTGTTGAAACAAACATGTATTGAGTGCCCGCCCTGTGACAAAAACCTGTGCTGGGCACAGAGGGGACAGAACGCACCATCATCTCCATCCCTGAGTGATACAGGCTGCCACCAGGTCAGACTCTTCCCACGAACGGGCTACCCCTGGGCTGGCAGTTTAATCCTTTTGGCCATGGGGACCACCAGCAAGTCCTTGAGCGGGGGGGAGAAGCCACTCCGCTCGGTCACCCCAAATGCAAGCAGCCTGTGTGTCCCAGGGAGCACGCAAATCATTTTACTTCTCGTGTCTGCCATGACACTGGCAAAGACTAGGAAACACGAGAGGCGTCAGATACATAGATACATAATGACAACTTCATGAGCCCTAGCTGTAAATTCATTTCTTTTCTAATTACTTTATTACATAGTACCTCCTTTTCTCCTAACAACCCTCTTAAGTTACCTAACTGGGGCTTTCCAGAGAGAAGTGAGACAAGGATGCGGAGACAAAGCAGAAGTTAAGTAACTGACACTGACGTTTACACGGCTAATAAATGACAGCCTGGATTCAAAGCTAGACTTGCTGGTTCTAGACCTGTGCTCCTAATCACTACACTGCCCTGTTTCTCAAGGATGGAATCACAATACGGGGGGAGGGGGGGTGAATTCTGTAATTTACATAAACGCAAAGTGCCGTGGGCATAAGAGGAGGACCCAGCCATCTCTCTCTTCCTGGGACAGCCGGAGACCTCACTGTGAACAACTCACACACTGGCTGATGGGGTGCAGCCCTCCCCAACACTTGCTGGTCTTCCAACAACATTTTGGAAAACAAAGAATTAAAAGCATCTTCTCCAATGAAGGATCAATATGGTCTCACTGAAACCGTAAATCAAGAGTAAGTACAATGTAAGCAACAGCAGGACCACGCTGCCAGGCTGGACCCAATCAAAATGTCACACAGCCTTTCTTGAATAGAGGCCTCTCTGGTCCTGGTGCTCAAACTGTGTGCTTGTCTCGTTCTTCAGCCGGTGTCTGGGGATGGCTGACCTTTCGTGCGAAGTTCAGTCTGCATTTGGCTTTTGGGTACCTGGGTTGATTGCTTTTTATATTGGCCGGTTCTCAAGAACTTATTAGAAATTTGGTCAGGAGTTCGCAAATGGAAAGGAAAGAAATATTCTGCCCCAATTTCTGATTGAGCCAGTCCGTTCTTCACTGTCACAATAATTTCCCAATTTGAACAAGTTATTTATTTGCTTAAAATCCTCCAGGAGCCTGACCTGTGGTGGCGCAGTGGGATAAAGCATCAATCTGGAACACTGAGGTCGCCAGTTCGAAACCCTGGGCTTGCCTGGTCAAGGCACATATGGGAGTTGATGCTTTCTGCTCCTCCCCCTTATCTCTCTCTTCCTCTTTCCCTCTCTCTCTCTCCTCTCTGAAAATTGAATAAATAAAGTTTAAAAAAAAATCCTCCAGGAGTCCCACAGAACCCACAGGACAAAGTCCAAGCTCAATTCTTCAGCCCAATGGAAAAGACCCAGCGTGAACCCCAGTCATCTCTCTAACCCACCTATTATCTTATCACTGGTTCTTATGACAGATCCTAGTCTTCATCACCACCTGCTCATCCTTCTCCAACGTCGCAGCCTACAGTCTTACCACTTTCTACACCTTCTTATGTTATCTCCTCTGCTCAGTGTCCTGCCCCTACCTACGCAGCTGAAGAACACAATACCTATCATCAATACAAAGCCTAAAGAAGTCTTCCATGTCCCCATTTCCTTCTCCTTGAGTAAGTTTCTTTTTTTTTTTTTTTAAGTGAGAAGAGGGAAGTTAGTGAGATAGATTCCCACATGCACCCCGCTGGGGATCCACCCGGCAACTCCCGTCTAGGGCTGATGCTCGAAGCAACCAAGCCATCCTCAGCACCCAGCGTCGACTGCTTGAATCAATCAAGCCACTGACTGTGGGAGGAGGAGAAGAGAAGGGGGAGGGGGAGAAGGAGAGAAGCAGATGGTCGCTTCTCCTGTGTGCCCTGACGGGGGAATAGAACCCAGGACATCCATATGCTGGCCAACACGCTATCCACTGAGCCACCAGCCAGGGCCTTGAGTAACTTTCTATTAGATTTTTCTCTATTCTTCCTTACACTGTTATCTAGTTATCTATCTACATCTGTGAGTCTGTATCTATACCTGTATTTCTATTTGTAGAGACATAGAGAGCTAGATATATATATATAGAGAGAGAGAGAGAGAGAGAGATTAGATTAGATAGATAGATAGATGACAGGTAGATAATCTTTTTAGGACATTGTATCTGCATGATTGTGAGTTTTTCCTAGAAAAAAGCCTCCTACATACTCACCATCTCTTAGCACAGAGGTTGATATAGAGAAAGCATCAATCAATGTTTGTTAACATTTCTAAGAAGCTGCAAACACAGCAGGAGGAAAAGAAAATATTACTCTCAAATAAAAAAGAGGTCAAGACCTGAGCGAGGGTGGGGGGTAGGGGGTGGGGTTGAGGAGTGGGGGGAACAGTGCAGGGGGGAATATAAACACATGAACTAAAATTGAAGAATGTTCGAAAGCACACAAGTGAGCGGCCCCAGTTGAAAGAGGTTGTGACAGGCAGAAGAGACTTATTTTACTTACCTTAATGCAAGCCTTGGGCAGAATAAGGAAAACGGCTTGAACACTGGGGAGAAGGTGCAATCTAGTAACAAAGTGAGAGAGATTTGGCTTTGAAACAAGGGGTCCAGAGCGAAAGAAGAGTTAAAATATTTATAAGGATAAAAGCAAACGTTACATTATACACTAACCAGCAGGCCAGGCGGCGTTTGAGCAAATCTCTGGAGTGAGGCCTTTGAAGTTCTCTCTGGAGAGGGGGGTGGGTATGAACATCTGCGATTGATACACAGTCTCGCTCCCCACACAAGAGAAAACTCCTCTGTCATGGTACACATTTGTCCTTGCAAAGCCTTTTTCTGCTGAGCTTTAAAAAAAAAAAAAAAAGAACAAAAAGAAAGCAAAAAAAAAAGAAATAGGAAAGAGAAGTCCTATTTAACCAACTTACAGGGGTTATCTCCTGATAATTGAGCTCGGAATGAGGCAAGCTGCCGCCTCTCTGCCAAGGTCGCGGACGACTCTTGGCTGGATTTCAGGCGAGGGCGCGGGAGAGCAGCCCGGGCTAAGTGGCTTTCCTCAATCATGGCTGCTTCAGGACCGTTTTAAAGAGAACACTTTCCTTGTGGAATGCTTAATAACCTCCGAAGCCAAGGGAATGACAGCTAAGATTACGGACTCAAAAAGAATCCAAGAAAAACCAGCCTGCCCCGGCCCGAGCGATTCTGTGGCCATGAATCTGAGACACCGTCTGGGGAGGATGGTGCTCGGTATAACCGAGAGAGAAAGCCAGGCCCCAGGCGTCTTGATTGGCGGGAAGAGGCATGCCCCCATGAGGCCGAGCTGGGGTAAAACCGCAGAGGGGCCGCCCCCGCTGAGCCGGTGCCTTCTACGCCACACAGCCCTGGTCCCCCATTCACAGATGGGCGCGCGCATGGCGCGCGCTTGCGTGCGCACACACACACACACACACACACACACACACACACACGGAAAATAATGTTCTTTCAGGGCTTACAAAAATCCAGGGACTTTTCTGTATTTTACTTCATTTCACTGTTACAATGACCTTGTCAGATAGGCACGATTATCTCCGTTCTCTCGTTGAGAAAAATGAATTCTCAGAAAGGGTCCCTTCTCAATGCCCTGCAACTGAAAAGGGAGGGAGGGGGCGCTATGAGCGCAGACTTCCTCACTCGAGAAATATTTCTTATCTCTGTGATGCTGTCTAGATCCCGGGTGTAGATAATGGGGACACAAAAGCAGAAAGATACCGCTTGAAAGCTTCCGTGAGCCGGGTCGTCTGGGAGAGACGCGGGCACACAGAGAATGATGCCGTCACGGAGTACGTCCAGTTAAAATTGGGGTCAGTGTGTAGCGCAGCGGAATCGGTCCGTCTTGGGGCGGGGGCCCTCCTACTCCCTGTGACGTTCTAACCTAAACCTCGGATCTTTCTTTCTTTTTTTTTTTTTTTTTTTTTTTGCATTTTTCTGAAGCTGGAAACAGGGAGAGACAGTCAGACAGACTCCCGCATGCGCCCGACCGGGATCCACCCGGCACGCCCACCATGGGGCAACCTCGGATCTTTCAATCAGGTTTTTACAAATCCGGAGGAAAAGGGGTGTGTCTGCGTGAACAGATCCAGACAGACGCACCCGCAGAACAAAGAGCAGAGGAAGGAGGCTGGGTAGCATCTCGCCTAAGTGTCGCCCCCGGGTCTTCACTGTGGGACAGAGAGGAAACAGCGCCCCCGCGGGCACGCATCTCATCTCGGAAGGACCCTGAGCCCTCCTGCCAGCCACCTGGCCACATGCTGGAGAGGAGTGACTATGATTATGTCCGCTCTTCTTTGAAGATGGGAAGTTCAGAAGAGATGGGGAGTAAGATTTTCATTTCCTCAAGTACCCCCCAGAAACGAAAGCGAAAGCTCTGTTCTTCTGGGAAATGAGAAGTTCAGAACAGGTCACATGCCGAAAAATGTGAAAATTAAGAAATGGGCGCCCTGGCCGGTGTCGTTAAAGCATCGTTCCAAAGCGCAGAGGTTGCTGGTTCGATCCCAGGTCGGGGCACATTACAGGAACAGATCGATGTTGCTGTCCCTCTCTCTGTGTGTCTCTCTCCCCCTGACTCTCTCACTGAAATCAATAAATAGAAATTTAAAAAGAAAAGAAAAAAGAGCACGGTGGCAGGGGACAAACTTTCAGCAGGAAGGTGTTACCGGGGAAGCGTCTGCAAGGCCGAGGTACCTGTGGGGTCCAGTCCAGGCCCCTGTGCCTTTTCTTCCTCCTGCCTCAGATCTGTGCGCTCATTCTTCCTCAAAAATAGTGACTCCGACCTGCGCCTTGCTGCCTGTGAAGAAATCCCACAGGCCCTCTCACTCCAGGGTCTTCCCATCACTAAGGGGAAGGTGTCGAAGACGCACAGAACTGAGTGCTCCATCACCGGGGTCTCCCTCAGGTCCAGCTGCCATCGGGCCCAGCTGCGGTGACAGTCCCGCCTGCCTTCACTTCCATCCCCGACTGACGCCGGAGAGGTGCGGGTCCGAAGAAGAGCAGCGGTGATGCGTTCTTGAACTTCTGGTCAAGACGGCGGCAGAGCTCAACTCTCTGCTTGCATCTTCCCACAACCACATCCAAATGACGGCTAAACTGCAGAACAGCCCTCATTCAGAACCACGTGCAATCTAGCCGAGTGGAAGTCCTACAACCAGGGACTGGCAGGCAGGGTGGAGACGCAGAACAGGCTGGTCCCACACCCATGGTGGGGGGATCTCTCAGCTGCAGAGGGTCCCCCCTGAGAAGTGAGGGGTCCTGGCTCCACACCAGCCCCCCCAGCCCCCCAGCCCAGGGCTCCAGAGCCGGGAAGAGCAGTCCCATCACTTCTGGCTATAAAAACCAGCAGGGATTGAAGCTGAGTGAGGTGGAGGTCGCTGGAGTCCCGGGCAGCTCCTCTTAAAGGGCCAGTGCATGGACTCACTCAAACTCACTCCGTCTGAGCTCCAGCGCTGGAGCAGCTGCTTGACAGGAACCGAGGACACACGGGGAGGAACTGGAATGTTGGGCTTCAGGGAAAGAGCTGGGGGAGCAGCTTTCTGCGAGACAAAAATGCTGGCAGCGCCTGGCCTGGGGTGGCGCAGTGGATAGAGCATCGACCTGGAACACTGAGGTTGCCGGTTCAAAACCTCGGGCTTGCCTGGTGTCATGCTGGTGGCCGAGGCCGGGCAGGTTCTCACTGGAGTCCGGCAGACGGTAGAGGAACTGCGGAGCCGGAAAGTGTCCGGCTGTTCCCGTTTATTGGAGGCTCCTGGAGACAGGCAAGCAAATAAACAAAAGAAAACAATAAATGGAAAAGAGCTAATAAACAAAGGAAAATCTGCTATTCGCAGTGAGGACAAGGGAGCAGGGGAAACCTCACCTCACGGTGGCTGGAGAGCGAGCTGGGAGAACCGCTGCGCAGGGGAAGTGCCCACAGCCTTACCCAGACCACACACACGTGGCGCTGCCGTGCGCCCACGCACCAATCATGCAAACTGCTTGCAGCCGGTAAACCCCTGAGTCAGCCTAACACAGCCATTTTCTCCACACCCGGTCAAGGCACACAGGGGAGTTGATGCTTCCTGCTCCTCTCCCCCCCCCTCTCTCTCTTTCTCTCTCTATCTTTCTATCTCTCTTTCCCCTCTCTCTTTCTAAAATAGTGCTGGCAGAGACCATTGTTCCTTTTCTAGACATGCCCCCTCCACAGAGCTGGCAGGTGAGTCTCCATCAACCTGGCTCCCACTGTTCACCCCACCCAGGTGATGCCCTGAGACCCTGCAGCACCCACCTTGTGGGCCCACCCGTGCTGTGTCCAGTGGCTTTTCCATACAAACAACCCGCCTTGGCTCATGCTTCAGACTTTCCTGAAAGCTCTCAAAGCAGCAGCATCTGGCCTCTTCATACCCAGTACCTCCTGCTAAGTGGTCCCCCGTGTGGCTCGAGTGGCAGCCAGCCTGGGTTCACAGCTTGGCCTCTGAGTAGCAGCCATCTGCACATCACTCTGTAGCTCCTGCCAGGGACCCCCGGACAGGGCACGGGCAGTGGCTGACCTTGCACCTTCCGTGAGGTTGCAGAGCCAGTGCACCCAGTGGATGGCTTCAGGCTACTCCGGATTACAGCCCTACCACCTCCATGTGTGACACACTCAGGGGGCCGACTCAGTGAGCATCACAGCCCCACTGGAGCCAGTCCTGCTTCATAGACTCAGTCAACTCTTGCACCCCAGCTCCCCCACTGTGGTCTGGTGGAGCTAATCCTCAAAGCCCATCAGCCTGGTGGTCATTCCCTCCCGGTGATGTCAACAGCAATCAAGGCTCAACTACAACAGGACAGTGCACACAGCCCACACAGGGACATACCTGTAGCTCCTGGCTCAGGTGGCCGAGTGGCTGAGCCATTGGGCCCTACGGGACATCAATTACACAAGGCCATTCTACCTTAGGCCTGGGAGACACGGCCACTCTACCTAACACAGAGAAACAAACACGGGAAGCAGCAGCAGGAAACACAGAGACAAATAAACACGTCCCAAGTGAAAGAACGGGAGGAGGAAAAAACTCCAGAAAAAAAAAAAAACTAAATAAAATGGACGCAAGCAAGCTGTCAGACACAGAGTTCAAAGCACTGGTTTTAAGGGTGCTCAGGGAACTTAGTGAGAACTTCAACAAATAAATAATAAACATTTAAAAGTATACAGATGCCATAGGGGGAAAATCCAGTCATAAAAGAAGGATACAGTAACTGAAATGAATAATTTACAGGGAATCAAGAGTGGAGTACACCAAGCCGAAAATCAAATCAGCAGTTAGGAATATAAGGAAGAAAAAAATACCCAATCAGAACAACAAAAAGAAAGACAACCCAAAAAGAAGGAAGATAGTCTAAGGAGCCTATGGGACAATTTCAGACGTACCAACATTTACATCATGGGGTGCTACATGGAAGGAGGAGCGAGCGAGAGAGAGAGAGAGAGAGAGAGAGAGAGAAGTTGAAAACCTATTTGAAAAAATAATAACAGAAAACTTCCTTAACCTGGTGAAGGAAATAGACATACAAGTCCAGGAAGTACAAAGAGTCCCAAAAGAGATGAACCCACAGAGGCCCACACCAACGCACATCATGGTTAAAATGCAAAAGGTTAAAGACTAAGAGAGGATCTTAAAAGCAGCAGGAGAAAAGCCATTAGTTACCTACCAGGGAGCTCCCATAAGACTGTCTGCTGAGTTCTCAACACAAACTCTGCAGCCCAGGAGGGAGGGGCAAGAAACACTCCAACTGGTGAAAAGGAAGAACCCTCAGCCAAGAGTACGCTCCCCAGCTAAGCTGTCATTTAGAATCGAAGGACATAGAAAGAGCTTCCCAGACAAGAAAAGAACTAAAGGAATTCATCACCACCAAACCAGTATTCCATGAAATGTTGAAGAGTCTTCTTTAAGAAGAAGAAGAAGAAGAAGAAGAAGAAGAAGAAGAAAATAAAGATTAAAAAATATGAGCAATAAAATGACAATAAATATTTATCAACCATTGAACCTAAAAACCAAAGGAAACAAACACGCAGAACAGAAACAGACCCACAGCCACAGAAAACACGTTGATGGCTGCCCCGTGGGAGGGGTTGGGGGAGGAAAAGGGGAGGGATTAAGAAGTACAGGTTGGTTGTTACAGAACAGACATGGCGACGTAAAGTACAGCATAGGGGAAATAGTTGATAAAAAATTTTTTCAATTAAAAAACTGTAAGTACCTTAGCATTTTTTAAAAAATTTAAACAGAATAATAGGCCCTGGCCGGTTGGCTCAGTGGTAGAGCGTTGGCCTGGCGTGCAGAAGTCCTGGGTTTGATTCCCGGCCAGGGCACACAGGAGAGGCGCCCATTTGCTTCTCCACCCCTCCCCCTCTCCTTCCTCTCTGTCTCTCTCTTCCCCTCCCGCAGCCAAGGCTCCATTGGAGCAAAATTGGCCCGGGCACTGAGGATGGCTCCATGGCCTCTGCCTTGGGTGCTAGAATGGTTCTGGCTGCAACAGAGCAATGCCCAGATGGGCAGAGCATCGCCCCCTGGTGGGGGCGCATGCGGGATCTGTCTGACTGCCTCCTCACTTCTCACTTCAGAAAAATACAAAAAAAAAAAAATCCAAAAAATAATAATAATAAATAAACAGAATAATAGTGCATTTTTCCAATGCTATCTCACCTGTTGGCTGTGTGATCACAGCAACATCTTCACCCCCTTTAAGCTGACAGGTCCTCATTTGTAAAACAAAATTATTTCAGTTAGCTTTTCCTATATCCCCAATAGTATAACCCAAACCAAACCGTAGAGCAGGGGTCGGGAACCTATGGCTCGCAAGCCACATGTGGCTCTTTTGATGGCTGCATCTGTCTCACACACAAATCTTTAATAAAAAAAATAATAAACGTTAAAAATATAAAACATTCTCATGTATTACAATCCATTCATTTCTTACCGCTCATGTTCATGGTTGCGGGTGGCTGGAGCCAATCACAGCTGTCCTCCGGGACAACACCAAATTTTTTATTGGATAATGCATAAGGTACACCAGTCGTTGTATGGCTCTTACGGAATTACATTTTAAAATATGTGGCGTTCATGGCTCTCTCAGCCAGAAAGGTTCCCGACCCCTGACATAGAGCTTGAAGCAACCATCATTTGTTAATCCATGGTTATAGGTTGTCCTTTGGGGTTTAAGCTGGTCTGGGCAATTCTTCTTATCTTAGAGGAGTCCCCACATGCGATGGGTTCGGAGGCCCGCTGTTAGGGATTGGCTGGCTGTCAGGGAGGGTGACCCGGGGCCAGTGGGCTCTGAATGAATGTCTCCTGGCTGGCTTGGGGAGGGTCACCGGCAGCTCAGCCTTCCAAGAGGAGCAAGGAGACAAGCCCAGATGCATCGGCACTGTCGTCTCCGCCCGCGTCCAGTCTGTTGGTGTTTTCTTGGTGAAAGCGGTCCCACGACGAAGCCCGGAGGCAGTGTGAGAGGGCCGTCCCAGCGCGCATGCGCGCAGGACACACACACACACACACACACACACACACACACACACACACACACACACACACACACACCAACTCCACCGACCGCGCACACATGTGGGTTGTTACTGAAATCAATCGACTACCAGGACTTTTATAAGGGATAAATGACACAGTGCATGACAACAACCACAAAAAAAATTAAGCCGAGTTCCTGGCACATCGTAAAGGCTCAATAAACATTATGTATCGCTGCCGTTCCCGTTGGGGGAGCGAGGTGAGACACGACCGCTCAAATCGCCATAAACGAGAGAGAGGGCGTCCAGTCCGCGTTACAGAAGGAGACGGTTTTAGAGGCATCTATCTGCCTCCCCCTTTCGCACCTCTTCCTTCTTCCCCGGAAGGAGGAGTGAGATGAGTCTAGTTGACAAATCTCAAAATCATGGTCTGAAAGGGGACCCTGCCGGTCTCACAGGTTAACTGCAATAGCGTGTAGCAGAAGCACGGTGCGTGATGTGTAGTCGTGACGCGGGGTGAGGGGTTAACCCACTGCAGAAGCACAGGCTAATAATTCTCGCTGCCACTTACTGGGAGTGCTTGCTATGCCCGGGGACTTCACCTGCAGTATTTCATCTTCCCGATCATCTTGGCTAAAAAATATCTGCCTTTAAAAATGAGGTCATGGAGCGCCAGAGAGGTTTAAGGGGCTCATCCCAGCTCACACACACTGCTGGCAAACGGCCAAGCCAAACTTCAGATTAACTTTGCCACCACCACCCGCCCCCACCAGGGAATATTTGGTAATGTCACAACCGGCAGGAGGGTAGTGCTACTGCCATCTAATCCGTAGAAGCCGGGGAGGCTGCTGACCGTCCTACAAGGTGGAGGATGCCACACAACCAAGACTTACTGGGCCCCAGCGGTCAACAGGGCCGCAGCTGAGAAATGGCTCTGAAGAGTATTCCAGACGCCATCTAGTCCGATGGCTAAGTTAGTCGCTTCCTAAACTATGCTGCTTGACTCCCCTTATTGTGTGACACAGGGCCAGTCGGTGAACACCCCCCCACACCCCCCCGCTTCAAGTTTCTCACTCACCTCTAAGACAGGGTTAATCATTGTCCCCACGTCGCAGGATGATCGTGACGGTGAAAACAGTGTCTACATGTATTTAGGGGACTGCCTGGCATGGAGCAAAAGCACCATAACTGTTTGCCATTGATGTATTATTGAAAAGCCATGTGCTCTGTGACCCCTCTCTCCAGACTGCCTCTGCGTCCATCTCCCCACGCCCGCTCGCGCCGGACGCTCAGGATGACCAAGGACCGGACGCCTGGCAGCTTGGGCTCCTTGGTCTGCAACGGAATGCTAAGGGATCAAGTTCACCAGAGATGCATTTTTTTTTTCATCTAATAACTTCAAATAACCTTATGAAATTGATCCTGCTATGTCTTGGATAAGGCTTTGGAGGGTTAATTCACTTGCCCGAAGTCCAAGCCAACAGGTGGAGAGCCAGGATTTGAACCAGACTCCCAAGCCAGTGCCTGCACTTCTGAAAGCACTGCCACCCTTGGGGGGGGGAGGGCTGATGGCTTCAGAGAGGCGAGCCCTGCCCCCTCCCTCTCCCTTCTTCTCCGTCCGTCGGGCAGAAGCTCAGGGCTGGTGGCTCTGTCACCAAAACTGGTTGCCACATGTAAACAGTCCTCACCAGCATCAGTGGCTGGTGTCAAAGAATATTTCAAGATCCATCACACAGAAGAGGACCCAGGACCTGTTTCAGGGAGCAGAGATCTCCTTAGAATGCCTTAAAAATCTCTACATGAAGATGTACCAATGGTCACTTAGCAACACGTTAAGATTCCTCTGATTCTAGTCTGAACTTGCCCACTTGTGGGGGTTTGTGGAGCAGGGTGGATGGCCGGGTTTGTATCTGCAAAATGCCAGGGTGACGCCCAGAGACCATCCGGTCATGTCTGGGTTTCGGCACACAGATGTGAGAGAGGAGAAGGGGTCATTTAATAGGGCTGCTGTGCTCTCAGCTTCCGACTCCATAACCTTCTCAGCCTTCTCCAAAAACTAATATTCCCCGTCCTGCCCTCTGCGCTGAACTTTCTGGAACCTCTGGCCTCTTTCTGGCTGCTTCTGGGAGATAGCAGGTGACAGTCACTTCCTCCCATCACCTTCCCTGGGAGCCCCTACCCTCTCCGGATTCTCTGGAACGGGGCGGGCGTGGAGGAGCACTGTTCTCAACACAAGCAGTGCTCGGGGTGAACAGGGTTCCTCATTCAACAAAATGAAAAACTAACAGCACCAATGTTAATGTGAGGACATGGTTGGGGTAGTTCACATTATAGTGCTTTTTAATGCAGACAGTGTGTGGTGTGTGGTGCTGATACTCCCTACCGAGATACTGCCTTCAGTGTCGTTTGTTACGCCTCCCTGACGATGCACCATAAACTAATAAAGAATTTATGGGCATTGTCTCCTCTAGTCCCCGCGAACAGTCTTCGGCCAGAGAACCCATTGCCAGCCTCTTTTTAGGGTCTAAGGCAGGGGTCTCAAACTCAACTCAGCATGTGGGCCGCAGAGCAAGATCACAGCCGTTCGGCGGGCCGCACTAGGTCTACAAAAGGCAACTGTTACGCAACACTTTTCTCACTGCAGTTGAAAACAAAAAAAAAAATCAGTACAACAAGCACAATCGTACATGCAGTTTACTCAGTGTCACAAAACGACCAGAAACTGTAGTTCGCATCACAACTGCTGTTAACTAAGCTAATATCTAGCTAGGATGCTAGAGAAATGAAAAATACAAGTAGGCCCCTAGGCTTACTTAATTTTATCCAAAATATTTTGAACTTCGTGGATTAGTCTGTGGGCCGCACAAAATTGTTCGGCGGGCCGCGAGTTTGAGACCCTTGGTCTAAGGAAACCGCGCCTTAGAGAGGTTGAGTCATTTCCCTAAGCCGGTCAATGGCAGGCCCGGTTACAGCACTTCAACCTGGGTCTGTCGTAGTTTACGTCCATGCTCTTACAGAGTCTCTGGTTCTCTCCAAAACGGAAAAGAGGGTGAAACACAAGGAAGGAACCCCTGTGAGTACTGAGAGGACTGTCCTTTCCACTGGACTTTAGAGAAATGACACAGGCTGAGAGGTAGAGAGTTCGTGCGTATCATCCGTTAGACCAGGGGTCCCCAAACTTTTTACACAGGGGGCCAGTTCACTGTCCCTCAGACCGTTGGAGGGCCGGACTATAAAAAAAACTATGAACAAATCCCTATGCACACTGCACATATCTTATTTTAAAGTAAAAAACCAAAACAGGAACAAATACAATATTTAAAATAAAAAACAAGTAAATTTAAATCGAGAAACTGACCAGTATTTCAATGGGAACTATGGGCCTGCTTTTGGCTAATGAGATGGTCAATGTGCTCCTTTCATTGACTGCCAATGAAAGAGGTGCCCCTTCCGGAAGTGCAGTGGGGGCCGGATAAATGGCCTCAGGGGGCCGCATGTGGCCCGCGGGCCATAGTTTGGGGACCCCTGCGTTAGATTGTCAAACGCTGAGAAGCCTCACGACGACTCTGTGAGGTAAACGTTCTGTCCCGTCTGGCAGCTGGGGAATGGAGGCTCAGGGGTGTAAGAGATATGCCTTCAAACCGTAGAACTACTAAAATAAAAGAGCCACGAGCTGGACTCAAGTCTCCTGGACAAATCCCTGCTGTTCTGGTATGAATATGAACTTGGGCTCAGGCATTCGCCAGCCTTGTCTGTGTGACCTCAGACAAGTGACTTAACCTCTCTGAAGCTCCATTACCTCCTTTGAAAGGAACGCATATTTTAACCAGGCTGGTCAGGAAGATAAAATAAAACAATGCGTGTAAACGTCCGAGGCATAGCAAGCACTCAGATATCAATCCCTGAAATTGTTATACCGTGTCACCTCAATGTATGACTATTTCATTTTTGTGTCATTGACCTGTTATGTTTAACTTTTTTCTTAAATTCTAATTTATTTCATTCTTAATAAGTGTTTTATTCATATGGTTCAACTTTCACATAGGTGAAATGTTCCGCTTTCTAGCTTTATTGAGAAATAATTGACATGTGACCTTGTGTAAGTGGAACGTGCACAATGTTAATGCGTGAATATGTGTAGAGACTATGAAATGATTACCACATGAGGTGAGCTTACACATCTATCAGCTAGTAAAGTTACCATGTTTGTGCTGAGAACTGTTTAAGATGTACTCGCTTAGTTACTGGCAAAGACAGAGAAGGGCAAAAGTAGGTTTACTGTGCCATGGTGACATCTTTTGGGTTAATAAAACCATTGTAATAATCACGACCTACGTGTCTTCTTCCATACAAACAACTATAAACACGCTTCTGCCCACCCCTGTATACTAAACAGTACTGTGAACTGTAGACACCACTCTGACAATCGCATCACCAGAACTTCCTCATCTCACACCTGGCAGTCTGTTCCCTTTGAACCTTCGACCACCTTCTCTTTCTCCCACACGCCCCCTGCCCCTGTCACCACCCTTGTGCTCTCTGTTTCTGTGAGTTCAGATGTTTAGTTTCCACACGTGAGATCGTGCACTTTGTCTTTCTCTATCTGACTGGTGTTATGCAGCCTAACAAACACTCTCCAAGTTCATCCATGTTGTCATAAACGGCAGTATTCCCTTCCTCTCTATGGCTGAATAACATTCTGTGAGATATATATATATATATTTTCTTTATGCATTCATCTGTCGATGGACCATGTCTTGACTAGTGAACATGGAGGTGCAGTTATATATTTTTGAGATAATGATTCCATTTCTTTTGGATCGTTACCTAATACTGGAATGGCTGGGTCCTAAGGCAGTTCTATTTTTTAATTTTTTTTTTTTTGAGGAACCTCCATACTATTTTCAACAGTGGTTGCACCAACTTAGATTTTCAGCAACTTCGCACAGGGCCTATCTGTCTTTTTTATAATAGCCATCCCACCAGGTGGGAGGTGATAACTCACGGGTTTGATTTACATATCCTAGATAATTACTGGTGCTGAACACGTTTTCGTGTATCTGTTAGCCCTTTGAATATCTTCCTTTGGAAAAATGTCTATTCCATTCCTTTGCCCGACTTTAACTGAAAATTTTTTTTTTCTATTGAGTGGTATGAGTTCCTTATGTATGTTGGGTATTAATCCCGCATCAGATAGAGGGTTTGCAAATATTTCCTTCTGTTCTTTAGACTGGCTTTTCATTTTCTTGATGTCCCTTCTCTGCTGTGCAGAAGCTTTATAGATCAATGTAGTCCCTAGTCCTCTTACTGATTTTCACCTTTGTTATTGTGTTTTCGGTGTCACGTCCATAAAAGTATTGCCGTGACAAATATCAGGGATGTTTTCCCCTGTTTTACTCTAGGAGTTTTTATGGTTCCAGGTCTTACAGTTCAGTCTTTAATACATTTCGAGTTAATCTTTGTGAGGGGTGTAACATAAGCATCCAATTTTCTCCTTTTGTGTGTGAATATCCAGTTTTCCCAACACTATTTTCTAGAAGAGACTACTTTTTCTCCCCTGAGTACTGTTGGCTCCCTTGTTAAATATTAGTTGACTGTATCTACATGGGTTTATCTTTAGGCTGTTCTGTTCCATTGGTCTATATGTCTGTTTACAGGCCAGTACCATATTGTTTCCATTACTATGGTTTTGTGATACAGTTTGAAATCAGGAAGTGTGTTCTCTTCAGCCTTGTTCTTATTTCTTGGTATTGCTTTAAGGATTTCTGTGGTTCCGTACGAATTTTAAGATATTTTTTTTCTATTTCTATAAAATATGCTATTAAAATCTTTTTAAGGAATTGCAGTGCCTCTACAGATGGATTTGGGTAGTATGCATATTTTGACGATGTTAATTCTTCCAATCCACAAATACAGAATGGCTTTTTATTAATTGTGTCTACTTCAATTTCTTTTATTAATGTCCCATAGTTGTCTGCATACAGATCTTTCACTTCCTTGGTTTAAATTTATTCCTAAATATTTTATTGTTTTTGATGCTATTGTCAGTGGGAGTTTTCTTTATCTCTTTTATGGATAATTCATTTTTAGTTTATAAGAATGCAACTGATGGTTGTATACAGTATTGATTTTGTATCCTGAAATTTTACTGAATTCATTTATCAGTTCTAAGAGATTTTTAGGAGAGTCTAGGATTTTTGATGTTTGATCTGATGGGCAGATACATACCAAAAAAAATAAAACTAGCCCACCAACTTACAGCATACACAAGAATAAAGTCAAAGTGGATTAAAGACTTAAATACTAAACTCGAAACCATTCAAGTCCTAGAAGGCAACATAGGCAGTAAAATCTCAGACATCTCTCACAGGAATATTTTTGCCAATGTATCTCCTTGGGCAAGGGAGACAAAGAAAAAATAAACAAATGGGACGACATCAAGCTTAAACACTTTGGCAGAGCAACAGAAACCATTCTCAAAATGGAAAGGGAACCCTCTGAATAGGACATATTTGCCAACGATACAACTGATAAGGGGCTAATTTAATATATATATAAAACGTACACAACTCAATACCAAGAAGACTAACTACCCAATTAAAAAACAAGCAAAGTTGGCCCTGGCCGGTTGGCTCAGTGGTGGAGCAATGGCCTGGCGTGCAGGGGTCCCAGGTTCGATTCCCAGCCAGGGCACACAGGAGAGGCGCCCATCTGCTTCTCCGCCCCTCCCTCTCTCCTTCCTCTCTGTCTCTCTCTTCCCCTCCCGCAGCCGAGGCTCCATTGGAGCGAGGATAGCCCGGGCGCTGGGGATGGCTCTTTGGCCTCTGCCCCAGGCGCTGGAGTGGCTCTGGTCGCAACAGAGTGACGCCCTGGAGGGGCAGAGCGTAGCCCCCTGGTAGGCAGAGCGTCACCCTTGGTGGGTGTGCCGGGTGGATCCTGGTCGGGCGCATGCGGGAGTCTGTCTGGCTGTCTCTCCCCATCTCTGGCTTCAGAAAAAAAAAAGAAAAAAAAATATTAAAAAAAAACAACAGACAAAGTTTCTGAATAGATACTTTTCCAAAGGGGATATACAAATGGCCAACAGACATATGAACAAAATGCTCAGGGTTATTAATTATCATAGAAATGCAAATTACAACCACAATGAGATGTCACCTCCCACCTTCCCGAATGGCTGTCATCAGCACATCAACAGACAGCAAGTGCTGGTGAGGATGTGGAGAGAAGGCGACCTTCCTGCACTGCTGGTGGGAATGCAACCTGGTACGGCCACTGTGGAAATCAGTACGCAGCTATCACAAAAATTATAAGTGGAACTGCCTTTTGATCCAGTGATCCCGCTGCTGAGAATGCATCCAAAGAAATCTGAAACGCTAATTGAAAAGAATATATGCTCCCCTGTCTTCAGGGCAGCCTTACTTACAACAGCCAAGATCTGGAAGCAGCCCAAGTGCCCCTCGGTGGACGAGTGGATACAACAGCTGTGGGACTTTTACACAATGAGATACTTTCTCAGCCATAAAAGAAAAAAAAAATTTTTTTTTAAATCTTTCCTTTGCAACAGCATGGATGGACCTGAAGATTATTATGCTACGTGAAATAAGCCAGTCAGAGAATGGCAGATACCGTAGGATCTCACCTCTATGTGGAATCTAATGAACAAGATAAACTGATGAGCAACGTGGAAACAGGGTCACAGACACATGGAGCAGATGGACAGCTGTCGGGGGGTGGTCGGGGGGGTCAGGGGGGCTGGATGACAGAAGGTGAAGGAGCTAGAAAACATTTATATAGATAGATAGATATAGATATAGATATAGATATAGATATATAGATATAGATATAGATATAGATATAGATATAGATATAGATATAGATATAGATATAGATAAATAATACATAGACACAGACAGCAGTGTGGTGGTGATGAAGGGGGTGGAGGTAGGTGGAGGTGGGCACCGAGAGAACACTGGGGACAGGAAAGACCTTGCTTTAAACGATGGGTGCTCGATGCAGCGTGCAGAAGGTGTTTTGTTGAGTGGGACCCTTAAAACCGCATGGTTTTGTGAACAAATGTCACCCCAATACATTCAATAAAAATAAAAAATAAAAAGATGATGTCATCTGCATTCAGACCATTCCCCTCTTCCTTTCTGATTTGGGTGCCTCTCTTACACCTTTTTCTCGCCTAATCGCTCTAACTAGGACTTCCATTGTTACCTTGAATAGGAATGGTGAGAGCAGGCACTCTTATCTTGTTCCTCCTTTTAGATAAAAAACTTTTCATCTTTTACCATTCACTGTAATGTTAGCCGTGGGATTGTCACAGTATTTATTATGTTGAGGTTCCTTTCTTCTATACCCAATTCTTAAGCTTTTTTTTTTTTTTTTTTTATCATGAATGGCTATTGAATTTTGTCAAATGTGGTTCTGGGTGTGTTTTTTTTTTTGCATCTTTCAAAAAGATCATACGATTTTAACCCTTTCTTCTATTCGTGTGACGTATCACATTTATGGATTTGCATAGGCTGAACCGTTCTTCATCCTAGAAATAAATACCACTTGACATGGTTTCTGATGCTTTTAATTTGCTGTTAAATTCGGTTCGATTGTATTTTGTTGAGAAACGTGCGTCCATATTTATCAGGAAGACTGGAACGTAGCTTTCCTTTCCTGTGGCATTCTTCTCTGGCTTTGGTAGCGGGGACGCTGACCTCATAAATGAGTTGACAACTGCTCCTTTCTATTCAATTTTTGGACGAGTTTAAGAAATATTTGTGTTAATCCTTTAAATGGTAGAGTTTACCAATGAGTTTGTTGGGATTTTTTTTTTTTTTTAATTTTTATTTTGTCATTTTAGTGAGCGAGGAAGGGAGGAAGAGAGAGAAACATTGAGTAGGTGTCCTGACCGGGGGATCGAACCGGCGACCTCTGTGCTTCGGGATGACGCTGTAACCCTGTGAGCTACCCGGCCGGGGCAGGATGTTTTTTGATGACTGATTCAGTCCCCTGACGTGTTATTGATCTGTTCAGATTTTCTATTTCTTCCTTATTGTCTCGGTGTATTGTATGTCTCTAGGAATTTATCCATTTCTTCTAGATTTTCCAGTGTATTGGCCTAGAACTGTTCACGGCAGTCTCGTGACTCCCTTCATTTCTGTGGGATCAGTTGCACTGTCTCCTCTTTCACTGGTGATTTTATTTGTTGGGTCCTGTCTCACCAACTCTTGGTTTTCTGTTCTTCGTCTGTATTGCTTTCCCGTTCTCTAGTGTGTTTACTTCTGCTTTTTACTAGGTTTTTTCTTCCGCTGACACTGGCATTAGTGTGCTCTTTTGCTCATCCCCCGAGATGAGATGGCAAGTTGCAGAGCTGCAGGCTGGGCTGGCTACCGCTCCTGGCTGGGTGGGTGGGGTCGCAGGCTGCACTCCCCACCGGGCGGCTGCAGGTGAAGCTTCCTGGTCAGAGGAGAGCTCTGGCCGGGCTCTCCAGTCGGGCAGGGTCGCAGTCCATGCCCCAAAGTGGCGCAGGGCCACAGGCTGGGCTCGGGCGGTCAGGGAGGCTGCTGGCTGCATTCCGCTGTTGTGCAGGGTCACTGGCTGGGCTTGGGCGGTCAGGGAGGCTGCTGGCTGCATTCGGCTGTTGTGCAGGGTCACGGGCTGGGCTTGCTGGTCCGGAAGGCCTCCCACTGTATCCAGCAGACCACAGATAAGAGTCTGTGGTCAAGCAGTGTTGTTCCTTGGGCTCCCTGAAGGGAAGAGGCTGCAGGCTGTGTTCTGCAACCAGGCAGAGCTGTGGGCTGGGCAGTGGGCTGGGCTCGGCCCCTGGGGGTGCTGTGGGCTGGGCAGTGGGCTGGGCTTGACCCCTGGGGGTGCTGTGGGCTGGGCTTGGCCCCTGGGGGTGCTGTGGGCTGGGCAGTGGGCTGGGCTTGACCCCTGGGGGTGCTGTGGGCTGGGCAGTGGGCTGGGCTTGACCCCTGGGGGTGGTGTGGGCTGGGCAGTGGGTTGGGTTTGACCCCTGGGGGTGGTGTGGGCTGGGCAGTGGGCTGGGCTTGACCCCTGGGGGTGCTGTGGGCTGGGCAGTGGACTGGGCTTGACCCCTGGGGGTGCTGTGGGCTGGGCAGTGGACTGGGCTCGGCCCCTGGGGGTGCTGTGGGCTGGGCAGTGGACTGGGCTTGACCCCTGGGGGTGCTGTGGGCTGGGCTCCGAGGCCAGCCAGGATCACTGGCCTGTGCAGGACCACAGGCTACACTTAGCTGCCAAGCAGGGCTTCTGGCCCGGCTCCTTGCCCAAGCGCAGCTGTAAGGTGGGCTTCACCACCACCAGGCTTCTCTGGCCCGGCTTCCCAGTCGGCAGGCTCCAGAGCCTGGACTCAGCAGTTGAGGGAGGCTGTCCATCTTCTACCCTGTCTAGGTGGGGCCACAGAACGGGCTCCATGGTCAGTACAGCTCATGGACTGGGAACTCAAATTAGGCAGAACTGCCAGCTGAGCTCCCCGGCCAGCTGAGCCGAGCAGACGGGCAGAGCCTCCGGCGAGGATCGCTGCGTGAGCTCCGCCAGGAGCAGGAACGCGGTACACCCAGAGCTGAGCGCTGGTTGCCATAGCCCTGTCCCCCGACTCTGCCTCTACCCGATCCCCATGGTTAGGCTCTGCAGATTCTCCCAGGAATCCCCACGAGGCAAAACGCAAGGGGGCCTCCTGGCCTCATCCTCCACATGGCGGAATTTGCTGTCCACCTTGGACATCCAGGGGCCACAGGCTTAGAGGGGTCCTTTCTGTGAAGCACAGCATGCTGGGGAGGGGGAACAATGTGGTCAGAGTGTAGCCACTTCTCTTAGCGTTCTCTGTGAGCTAGGGGTGCTTCCGCCTCACCCCCCCGGGTCTAGGGTTTTCACAATGGTGTCTTGTTTATGAACAGTTGCCAGTGCGTCTTCTTGTGAAGGAACTGAAGTTGGCAACAACCTACGTCACCATGCTTACGGTGTGACGCACGGGTATTTAAATACATTATTTCAGTAAACCTAGCGGACGAGCAGGTGAGGATACTGAGATGGTAAAGAAAGAACAACACTGGCTCACATTGCGGAAGTAGTAAGTAAAGGACTGAGGGAGGCAACCCAGTCTTCTGTTGGTTGGTTGGTTGGTTGGTTGGTTTGTCTTCATGAATCTGTAACCTTTGTTCTTGATTTTGTAATGTGCTTATTATCTTCAGGTGGTGGAGCACACTGTCACCTGACTCGTTTAAATTTGTTAAAGGAACCACAATGATAAGATTACCCAGCCAGTTGGGAAGAACGCCCATGAGCTAACACAAACTTTTTATAAAATTCAAGTTTCAATTCCAATAACCTAGAAGACAGAGCGGAAGCCTATTGGTGATCACATCATTCCAGAGTCGGTCGTTTTTTTTGCCAGAAACGATCATTACGGGAGGGAAAGGGGCAGAGAGGAGATGGGCGGGGCGGCTGACAGACAGGTGTGATGATACATCGCTCTTCACACAGATGGCTACGGAGACTTCCAACTCCAGTCTAGGAACGTGCAACTAGGTAACACAGACCAATCAGCCAGATGGAAAAGACACTGGTTTCTTAGAGCTACCTTCTTCTGTCCAAAACCCCACGTGAAAACAGTTCCCGTGTGCGGGAAACAGAACCCTCCCTTTGTGGCCAAAAGTAAAAGCCAAAGGAAGAATGTCACGTCCGTGGTTAGCTGGCGAGCGCCGGAAACCGGAGCCTTGCGCTGTGTCGCTCGCCCATCCCCCTCTGCTCCTCGGTCCCTCTTCTCCAGCCCGTCCATCCGTCCGTGGGAGCCCCCGGCAGCTGGGAGACTCCCCCGCTCCTTTGGGGCTCACCACCATGCAGACCTTTTCCCATCAGTAGCTCTTTTTTTTTTTTTTCTTTTTTTGTATTTTTCTGAAGTTGGAAACGGGGAGGCAGTCAGACAGAATCCCGCATGCGCCCGACAGGGATCCACCCGGCACGCCCACCAGGGGGCGATGCTCTGCCCCTCTGGGACGCTGCTCTGTTGCGACCAGAGCCATTCTAGCGCCTGAGGCAGAGGCCACAGAGCCATCCTCAGTGCCCGGGCCAACTTTGCTCCAATGGAGCCTTGGCTGCGGGAGGGGAAGAGAGAGACAGAGAGGAAGGAGAGGGGGAGGGGTGGAGAAGCAGATGGGCGCTGCTCCTGTGTGCCCTGACCGGGAATCGAACTCGGGACTCCTGCACGCCAGGCCGACGCTCTACCACTGAGCCAACCGGCCAGGGCCCCATCAGTAGCTCTTAACAGACCCGGCTGTCGGAGGGCTCAAAGACGCCCACAGAACCTCTCCACGGAATGGCTCTTGTTCAAGCATTGTGCTTCGTCAGGGCAACGAGCATGCTGCCCGACCACCGGCTCCCCGGGAGAGCCCGATGGGCTCCGACAGGGACCCCTGGTTCCCCCCGCGGCACCGTCCCGGCTCCGCTCGCCACCCAGCCTTTTCGTCTCCAGGGAGGCATAATTTCTATCGCCCTGTGCCAGGCACGGAATACGGACGCTACCTCTTCACTCCTGTGTTTATTCAGCATCTACTGGGTTACCCCTGGGGTTTGAGAGTGAAAGCAGTGAAGTTTTCTTTTTCTTCTCACTTAGGGGGTCACCTTCCCGGTCCGCCAACTGAATTTCCCATGAGTGACCGGAGAGAACGCCCCCAGAGGCAAGACTACGGTTGACTAAGGTCGCACATGCTGCATGCTGACGAGCATGCTGAGTGTGGGAGGCTCAGCAGACATGGCCCTTGTCCTCGCTGCCTGGAGAGGCATCCAGGGAGGCGTCCAGGGAGGCGTCACGGGCACGGGGAAGCGTCTCCGCACCCCCGCGATCCAGGTGCCGTGAGAGAGGAAGTCACCCAATGCAGCCAAGGGGCCCGCAGAGACATCCATGACCGCAGGCTCTGAGTGGAGACATGACTGATGGGACAGCATTGACCAGGCAGCCGCCACCTTTCCCGCGAGGACGACCAGGGGCGCCCGGCAGCGGAGCACATGCCGGCAGAGCCAGACGGCAGGAGGGGACCGGGAGGTTCAGCGGGGGGCAGAGGAGAGACAACAGTGTGGGTTTGCTGAATAAGCTGTGCCCCCCCCCACCCGTTCTGACTGCCCTGAAATCTCCTGGGGGCTCGTTCAGAGGTTTTTAAGACAGCGGTAACCAAGTCAGGTTACTTGACTAACCTCCCGACATCTTAGACCTCTCCCTGTGACTGTCCTAAAGATGGGTGGACGAGAGTAGCAGACAGGTCAGAAAGAGTAAGACCAATTAGTGTTATCTGCAGCAATCTCGGAAGAGCTGATGGTGGTCCACAGGTGGCAGTGACGATGGGGAACAAAACAGCCAGGTGGCTTCCCGACATCTGTAGGAGAGCGTTTACAGTGCTTCACAAATTACTGAGTCACACTGGTCACATCCTCAGCTGGGCGGCTGTCCCACCGTTTGTACCAGGCACATGAGTGGAGCTCGGTCCTGCCAGACCTGACCGGAAGCTTGAAGAGCCACCAGCGGTGGGTGTTGAGGTCAACTCTGAGGATCCTTCAAAAAGGTGAGTTTTGACTTGCTGAGCGTATTCCCCACACACGGACTGACCACACTCACTCCCAGCAGAAGGGTCAGCAGAGAAAGTGTCTAATGAGGAACAAGGTCTTTCTACGGGGATGACAGATGACACATCAGCACGGCGGTAGCAACAGGCCCGTAATGGCCCACAGCAAATTCCTCGAGTCTGGAATCTGTTAAATTGGGCTCTTGACAGCTTCAAACTCGGAGGCAGAGCCCGCATCTCAAACAGAAGAGGGAGAATTGTCTAAATGCCTCCATTCTTGTAATTGAAGAAATTGCTCATCATTTTACATTCCAGCTTCCTGACAGGATCACCAGTTTGAGCTGAGTGTGGGAATTCAATTATGTAGCTTCTGTCTGCATCTTTAAAAGAAAACCACCCGACCAGCCTGTCAAATACCCGGCATGTTTGCCTGTTGGAAATTGTTATCTCCTCCTGACACAGGAAATGTCCCTGCAGAAGAGAAACCTATTATATTTTACCAAACTAGCAGAACCCTATCATAAAACTTGACAAAGAAAGCATTAAAAAAAAATAATAACTACAGACCAATTTCATCTATGAATAGAAATGCAAAATTTCTAAATAAAATATAAGCATATGAAATAGGACGATGGAACTGTAAAGGCTTTTCTATTAAAATTAAAATAAAGCGCTACGCCTACTGTGTGACTCTAATTATTTAATGTTACTCTAAGTGTCTGGCCAATGCAATAAGACAAGAAACATAAATAAATGAAGGATATAATTATTGAAAAGGAAGTGGCCACATTTCTCATTATTTGCATATACCCACCTAGAAAATCTAAGCAAATGAACTGAAAAAGTCTTAGAACTTATAAGCTTCATTAATTCATCTTCGATGAATTTAATTTAAAGAAATAGAGTTTTTGATTTATGAGAGTCTCATCCCAGCATTATTTTTATTGGTGAAAAAAGTGGACAGTAATCCAAATAATACCTAAAAATTATCAAATGTATCACTTCTATTCAGATGATAAAATGCACAACTGTTAGAACTTACATTTTAAAAACTATTTAATAAGGGGGAAATGTTCACACCTCGTGAGAATAAGGACAAAATACAAACCTAAATGCACTGTGCTTTCTCTTTTGTAAAATAAACAAATAAACATATACTGTATTTACCGTATTTTTCACTCCATAAGACGCACCTGACCATAAGACACACCTAGGGTTTTAAGGAAGAAAATAAGAAAAAAAATATTCTAAACCAAATGTGTGTTAAAATATTTAATAATCGACCTGAAAATGCTGAGGTTGCCGGTTCAAAACCCTGGGCTTGCCTGGTCAAGGCACATATGGGAGTTGATGCTTCCTGCTCCTCCCCCCCTTCTCTCTCTGTCTTTCTCCTCTCTCTCTCTCTCCCCCTCTCTCTCCTTTCTAAAATGAATAAATAAATAAATAAATAATTTTAAAAAAATATTTAATAAAATATACCACAATAATATGTCAACAATGTAAACTCAACAGCAGGATTAAAAACCATGAGCACTGTTATTAACAAATGAGAAGAGACTTTAATGTTCAAATTCTCTTCTAGTTGTCCGGGAACCCACAGCAGCTAAAAAAAATAAAATAAATGAACATTCGCTCCATAAGACGCACGGGCATTTTTCCCTCCACTTTTGGGGGGAAAAAAGTGCGTCTTATGGAGCGAAAAATATGGTACAAAGAAAACACACTGGAAAGAAGGAATATAAAATATTACCGTTATCACTAGATAAAGTGTTTTTCAACGTGTATGGAATTTACATGAATCAGTCTCACTATAAAATACACTGTAAAAAAAGGTAGATATAAACCAGATGATGACAAAGGTCCCTGCCAATCTGCTTCTGGCATAAACATGACGATTTTCTCTGGAAATCTGACACTTTAAAACAGAAAAAGGTCTGTGATGTTACCACCCCCTGTCCACCCAGGCTGGGCTGCCACAGGACAATAGCAAATAGCTTCATTCAGAGATTTTTAGGGAGCTGCCCTTCCTGGGCACGGATCTTAGCCCTCAAGCCTACCACTTAACAGCGCTTTTTTTCTGGTCCCACAGGACCCCGTTCAATTCCCCCCGCTCATGTGCCACACTTGCTGTCTGCCCCGGGCCCCTGGGGTCAGCCTTTACCAAAACCACATGGCATGACCCATCTGAGATGAGCTCTCCAGGTGGGCTCCCCTTCCAGCACCATCGTACCAAACACTTAGATTCCTGGCTCAGAACCCCCCCCCCCGAACGTCCCCCATCTTCCCTTAATAGACCCCTAGTTTTGATTTCTCCTTGTGGTGGACCACAGCAGACCCAACCTGGACACCAACAGAGCAGACCAATAGCAGGGGTTACGTCCGAAGGAGCAGAATGTTCTGCCTGGTGAAGGTGGCTCAGATCGGAAAGACGCTGGGCGCCTATTGACTGGCAGTCCGATCCAGAGATAGAAGCTGTGAATGTGCCATCCACAGAGGAGGAGGAGCACCATCACAGCCAGGGGTGAAGTCGGAGGAACGGGAGAGTCAGAAGTTATTATGCAGAGACGCCGGGATCCAGCCGAGGAAACTCCGAGTGCGCGAGGACTCAGCTTCCGCGGCTAGATGTGAACACGGTGTGGCAGGTCACAGCGAGGGACACAGGGGCGCAAGCTCGCAGAATCCCGGCACTAGTCTCACGGTGTGGCAGGTCACAGTGAGGGACACAGGAGCGCAAGCTCGCAGAATCCTGGCACTAATCTCACAGGGTGGGGCAGGTCACAGCGAGGGACACAGGAGCGCAAGCTCGCAGAATCCCGGCACTAATCTCACAGGGTGAGGCGGGTCACAGCGAGGGACACAGGAGCGCAAGCTCGCAGAATCCCGGCACTAATCTCACAGGGTGTGGCGGGTCACAGCGAGGGACACAGGGGCGCAAGCTCGCAGAATCCTGGCACTAATCTCACAGGGTGAGGCAGGTCACAGCGAGGGACACAGGGGCGCAAGCTCGCAGAATCCCGGCACTAGTCTCACGGTGTGGCAAGTCACAGCGAGGGACACAGGGGCGCAAGCTCGCAGAATCCCGGCACTAGTCTCACAGGGTGGGGCGGGTCACAGCGAGGGACACAGGGGCGCAAGCTCGCAGAATCCCGGCACTAATCTCACAGGGTGAGGCGGGTCACAGCGAGGGACACAGGAGCGCAAGCTCACAGAATCCCGGCACTAGTCTCACGGTGTGGCAGGTCACAGCGAGGGACACAGGGGCGCAAGCTCGCAGAATCCCGGCACTAGTCTCACGGTGTGGCAGGTCACAGTGAGGGACACAGGAGCGCAAGCTCGCAGAATCCTGGCACTAATCTCACAGGGTGGGGCAGGTCACAGCGAGGGACACAGGAGCGCAAGCTCGCAGAATCCCGGCACTAATCTCACAGGGTGAGGCGGGTCACAGCGAGGGACACAGGAGCGCAAGCTCGCAGAATCCCGGCACTAATCTCACAGGGTGTGGCGGGTCACAGCGAGGGACACAGGGGCGCAAGCTCGCAGAATCCTGGCACTAATCTCACAGGGTGAGGCAGGTCACAGCGAGGGACACAGGGGCGCAAGCTCGCAGAATCCCGGCACTAGTCTCACGGTGTGGCAAGTCACAGCGAGGGACACAGGGGCGCAAGCTCGCAGAATCCCGGCACTAGTCTCACAGGGTGGGGCGGGTCACAGCGAGGGACACAGGGGCGCAAGCTCGCAGAATCCCGGCACTAATCTCACAGGGTGAGGCGGGTCACAGCGAGGGACACAGGAGCGCAAGCTCACAGAATCCCGGCACTAATCTCACGGTGTGGCAGGTCACAGCGAGGGACACAGGAGCGCAAGCTCGCAGAATCCTGGCACTAGTCTCACAGGGTGGGGCGGGTCACAGCGAGGGACACAGGAGCGCAAGCTCACAGAATCCCGGCACTAATCTCACGGTGTGGCAGGTCACAGCGAGGGACACAGGAGCGCAAGCTCGCAGAATCCTGGCACTAGTCTCACAGGGTGGGGCGGGTCACAGCGAGGGACACAGGAGCGCAAGCTCACAGAATCCCGGCACTAATCTCACGGTGTGGCAGGTCACAGCGAGGGACACAGGAGCGCAAGCTCGCAGAATCCGGCACTAATCTTACAGGGTGGGGCGGGCCAGCTGAGCCGCGCCTACCCAGTGCAGAACGGGGCAGCCGCCACCCGGGACGCTGGCTCACGACGTCCACATCTGATCATTTCTCATTTAAAAAAAGGAAAAGCTAGAAATTCAAATTTTTATATGAAATCCCCCAACTTTAAAATGGTATCGACCGATTCATGTTCCGAATGTTAACAAGCCAAACAAACCAGGTTTGCAGGCTTGACTGGGTCAGTGGACGGCCACTTATAACTTCAGGACCGAAAGCTGCATGACACATTAGAAGGGGGCAGGGGATGGATTTGTGTAAGATTAGTCCGCCCTCCGCTTCCCCAACAGGGAGGCTTTCCGGGATAGGACGGGGAGAAAAGAGGGACTATGCTTTCATTTGTTCCAAAGAATGATGCATCTCACCTCAGGGTGGGGACATGGCAGGGCAGTCACCCCCTCTCCCCAAGTCCACCCCCCCACCGCCGTCAGGAACAGTCACCCCCTCTCCCCAAGTCCACCCCCCCCCGCTGCTGGCAAGAAAAGTCACCCCCTCTCCCCAAGTCCACCCCCCCCCACTGCTGGCAAGAAAAGTCACCCCCTCTTCCCAAGTCCACTCCCCACTGCCATCAGGAACAGTCACCCCCTCTTCCCAAGTCCACCCTCCACTGCCATCAGGAACAATCACCCCCTCTCCCCAAGTCCACCCTCCACTGCCATCAGGAACAGTCACCCCCTCTTCCCAAGTCCACCCCCCCACCGCTGTCAGGAACAGTCACCCCCTCTTCCCAAGTCCACCCTCCACTGCCATCAGGAACAGTCACCCCCTCTTCCCAAGTCCACCCTCCACTGCCATCAGGAACAGTCACCCCCTCTTCCCAAGTCCACCCCCCCACTGCCATCAGGAACAGTCACCCCCTCTTCCCAAGTCCACCCCCCCCCCACCGCCGTTTCCACTGTCCCTAGGAGTCTGGTCAGTTCCCAAAGTTAGGCTAGGTATGCCCTCAGGGAACTTGCTGTGAGAGATTAGGGCCATAACAGTAATGGCCACAGACATCTGAATGTCATCAGCACTTCTAATAGGGCCCCCCACTTGTTGATAGTTCCCAGGATCCCTTTCTACTCACAGGACACTTCTGGCCCCAAGTGTGCGGGGGTTTTATTTCACACCAACAACCAATTCTCCAACTCTCCAGTCCAGACAGACACCAGCTGGGTGTCCTACAATTTAATTCAACTCTGACCCGAGCTACCCGGAGTGAGCATCAAGGGGGGGGCCCACCAGGCACGGGCTCAGCCCCACAAAACTGCCAGAAGTCCCGGGGGCACCAGGACGTCTGACAGACAGACTGGCTGCAAATTCGGGGATTCCCACGATCGCCTCATCGGGGTTCGTAATCTGGTAGAGAGGCTCCCAGAACAACGGAAAGCACTTTACTAACGCCTCCTACTTTATTACAAAGGGGCTCCGTGAACAGCCGCGTGAAGAGGTAGAGAAGGCAAGATCCAGAAGGGTCCGAGCACAAGCCTTCCAGTCCGATCAATCTGGGGTGCACCGCCCTCCCGGCACTTGGACACACTCACTGACACTGAAACTCTCTGAACTCCATAGTTTAGGGGGGGTTATTAGAGGTTTTATTACACAGGCCTGGTTGATTAAATCACTGGCTGCCAGAGGTTAGCTCCACCTGCAGTTCTGCAGCTCCTCTCTGCTCCCCGGAGGTCAGGGAACAGGGTGTGTGTGTGTGTGTGTGTGTGTGAGTGTGTCTGAACCCTCTAATCATGCCTTGTGTTTCTGGCAACTGCCCCCCATCCTAAGGCTCTCTAGGAACCCCAGCCCCCAGTCAACTCACTCATCAGCGCACAAAAGGACACTCTTAACCAGGGGTCTCCAAACTACGGCCCACGGGCCGCATGCGGCCCCCTGAGGCCATTTATCCGGCCCCCCGCTGCACTTCCAGCAGGGGCACCTCTTTCATTGGTGGTCAGTGAGAGGAGCACATTGACCATCTCATTAGCCAAAAGCAGGCCCATAGTTCCCATTGAAATACTGGTCAATTTGTTGATTTAAATTTACTTGTTCTTTATTTTAAATATTGTATTTGTTCCCGTTTTGTTTTTTTTTACTTTAAAATAAGATATGTGCAGTGAGCATAGGGATTTGTTCATAGTTTTTTTTTTATAGTCCGGCCCTCCAACAGTCTGAGGGACAGTGAACTGGCCCCCTGTGTAAAAAGTTTGGGGACCCCTGCTCTTAACCAACCCAGAGATCCTCAGGGTCTCAGAAGCTCTTGAATCAGGGAGAGCAAATATTACAACCTCAGGGTGTTCCCATCACCCTAGCACTTGGGACACTACGAGAGTTTGAGGAGCTCTGGGCCAAGAACAGGGGACAAGGCCAAGTATAGTCATTATTTCACGATGTCACGACAGGTGAGCTGTTAGCCCGGCTCTCACTGACCGTTGTCTATGAACATGGAGTTTCCAGGGGGTGTAAACGGGTCCAAGGCAGAGAACGAGGTGGTGGAAGCTCCTCTTTGAGAGCTGTGGGTTCGTCGACCTTTAAACTTCCCCGCCGACCCCGGCGTTCAGCATGCACACCGCCCGGGGCATGCACGCTTCGTGGGGCGTCTCTGGGATTTTACAAGGCGCCAAGCGTGGGTCTGGGTGTTCTTGGCATGGGGTGCATATCCACCTAGAAAAATGCACGTTTTACCTGACAACCTTTCCAAAAACAAAAGCAGAAAACAGGATATTATCAAAGATACAATAAATTCCCTCAAAACCAAAAGACTTGCATTTTCAGATAGAAGCACCCGTCTGCTACCCAACGCAATTAATGGTGACCCACATGAAAGCACATTTTTGATGGCATTTCGGAAAATGGATCAAGACGAGAGACCCATTCGGGGAGTAGAAAATCAGGTTATAGATGAAGGTAAGGGAATCACAACGGCATCTGGAAGCCAGAACCTCCCCAGAGAAATAACCTTCAAAGTCTGAGCAGGAATTAATTGCCAACCAAATGAGAAATGTATTTGTAAAAGTAAATAAAAAGTCAGTTGCATAGATTCAGGATCTCAAAAAAAAGATTACCTTCCTTTCACAGTTTCTCAGAAACTACTAAAAATAATACACCGGGGCAAGGGGGCTGGGGGGTTGGGGAGGGAACATCGCCAAGTTGAGAGATGTGGTATAAAACCGCCACCCAGGCCCTGGCCGGTTGGCTCAGCGGTAGAGCGTCGGCCTGATGTGCGGGGGACCCGGGTTCAATTCCCGGCCAGGGCACATAGGAGAGGCGCCCATTTGCTTCTCCACCCCCCACCCCCTCCTTCCTCTCTGTCTCTCTCTTCCCCTCCCGCAGCCAAGGCTCCATTGGAGCAAGGATGGCCCGGGCGCTGAGGATGGCTCCTTGGCCTCTGCCCCAGGCGCTGGAGTGGCTCTGGTCGCGGCAGAGCGGCGCCCCAGAGGGGCAGAGCATCGCCCCCTGGTGGGTGTGCCGGGTGGATCCTGGTCAGGCGCATGCAGGAGTCTGTCTGACTGTCTCTCCCCGTTTCCAGCTTCAGAGAAATAAAAAAAAAATAAAAAAAAACCCCGCCACCGAGATCGCAGGTTGCCAGGAAGTACCCAGCCCCCCCTCCCCCGTGAACAAGGGAACCTGATTCTCTTGGGTATGTATGGCAGTGCATTCGCACAAGACCTCTGGGCCCCGTCTGCCCTCAGGCTAGGTGTGACCGTAGGCTTGGGGTCTGGCCCATGACATGTCAATGGGACGTCCTGGGTTGGACTTCCCGGAACCTCAGCTGGAACACACACACACACACACACACACACACACACACACACACACACCCGCCGTGAGCCTCCCTGTCCTCCTCCTCCTGCCTGTCTGGGATGCAGGCATAACGGCTAGAGACCCAGCAGGCCTCGTTGACCGCACGGCGGCCCTGAGGACGAAAGCCACACACCGGCACCGCTTACGTTTTCTGGAAGGACGCCGAGGCCCGTGCAGACCTGAGTGTCGGCCTCCAGACGTCTTTCACGTGAGTGAGAAGTAAACCTCTCTGTTAAAATCAGTGTTCACTCTCGTTCCCCAACACACGCAATTGACGCTACCCGAAGTGATACAGAAATGTTACAAAGTGTACATGGAATTCAGCTCTGCATGGGGACACCGGCCACTGGAGGCGGACAGCTGTACCTCCTGACTGAAAACAGCCCTCGGCTACGGGGACCTCCATCGTCCAGAGTCACACAGCCTCCCAGGGAGCAGCGCTTGGCCTCTGACGGAGCGACTCGAGGGTTGGAAGGGTCAGCCCCTTTCTGACGAGTTGTGCCGATTTGTCCCAGCTCCAGGGTTCCTGTCCGTGTCCCAGAGTTCTGAGCTGCAGCCACGTGGCAAGTCCGCTTACACTTCTGCCCCATTCTGCAAGTCTCCCCTCTTTACAAGAACAGCCCCCTCACTAACCCTCTGCTGGCCACCCCGCCTCTCAGAGCTCGTTTCCAAGCATCCAGTCTAACGTGGTACTATCATCTCCATTTTCCAGACACCCAAAGCATCAGAGACTTTTATCAACATGCTCCTGCTTGTCCAGCTGACAGGGGAGCTCGGACCAAACCCGGAGACAGTCTCACCCTCAGGTCACGTTGGGTGGGCGTCCTGAAGCTTAGAGCCCAGAGCTCACATTCCCCGTGGTTCACCTGCCCTAACTCCGCACAGTCGGTACGAATCTGGTCCCAGCGTGTCTAGGCAATATGAGCCTCTCTCTCTAGAGAGAGGTGCCCTTCTAGGGCAGTGGTCGGCAGACGCGTTAGTCCAGAGAGCCAAATATCAACAGTACAACGACTGAAATTTCTTTTGAGAGCCGAATTTTTTAAACTTAAACTATCTAGGTAGGTACATTCCTTATCAAGGTAGCGCCCGCACGTGGTATTCTGTGGAAGAGCCACACTCAAGGGGCCAAAGAGCCGCATGTGGCTCACAAGCCACAGACAGCGCCTGCCACCTACAGGTCTTGCCTGAGAACCCTCCCCTCACCACTGACCCGGTCAGCCCTCCCATCATCTCACTTAGTCCCCGATAATAGACGTTTAACCGTCTTTCCAGCAGAACCAAGGCGGACCTCTGACTGATCTCCATGGCAAAGTTGTCTCCAGGTACCTCAGGAGCCTGCAGGAGCAGATTTAAGAGAGAGAGAGAGAGAGAGAGGGATGAGGACAGAAATGTCCCGCTCGCATGCTGTGAGCTCAGCCCGTCCAGGCTGTGGGCAGTGCGGACCAGGACCAGCCGCGTCTGGAGAGCCGCTGAGAGTTCTGCACCCAGACGGGATTTCTAATGCAGCAGCCGGCAGAGTGATTTATGAGACTGACCCCACGGTTCTCAGTCGGACAAATCTCACCTTTACGTTAGGATCAACAGTTCCAGGAACGGCTTTAATACAGAGTGAAGAAAAGCGTACACCTTCTCGGGCTGCCTTTGGGAATCTCACAGAACTGAGGACATAAAAACAGTAAATGTTCTGTAACAGAAGGTAGAGCGAGGTTGTCTGATCGGTCTTATTTCCATTTTAAAGTCTCTTGATTCTTAGAGGTTATTTATACATAATAATGCCGGTGGCAAATTTTATACTAATAGAGAAAAATATAAGAGAATAAGTAAAAGTTCTCCTTAAATCCTCCCCCAAGGCTACCCCTTCAAGGTGTCACCACTAAGAACAGTCCGAAAATCATCTTCCAAATGTGCATCCATACCAATGAGGACATAATATGACCGGACACACGCACAGAGAGTTATAACATAAATAATATGATTATGTCATAAAAGTTGTCCAGAGTCGGGCCCTGGCCGGTTGGCTCAGTGGTAGAGCGTCGGCCTGGTGTGCAGAAGTCCCAGGTTCAATTCCCGGCTAGGGCACACAGGAGAAGCGCCCATCTGCTTCTCCACCCCTCCCCCTCTCCTTCCTCTCTGTCTCTCTCTTCCCCTCCCGCAGCCGAGGCTCCATTGGAGCAAAGATGGCCCGGGCGCTGGGGATGGCTCCTTGGCCTCTGCCTCAGGTGCTAGAGTGGCTCTGGTTGCAACAGAGCGACGCCCCGGAGGGGCAGAGCATCACCCCCTGGTGGGCAGAGCGTCGCCCCCTGGTGGGCGTGCCGGGTGGATCCCAGTCGGGCGCATGCGGGAGTCTGTCTGACTGTCTCTCCCCATTTCCAGCTTCAGAAAATACAAAAAAATTCTCACAGCAATACAATGAACTTCTCATCCAATCAACGGAACCCCACACCACGTAATTATCAACAACAACAACAATAATACTGGCGATGAAGTGTTTCGGTGTATGCAGGAGGAAACTGAGGCCCCCGGTCACGGTACTAAGCTCGCCTAAGGACACACAGCAAGTGGCAGAGCTCAGACCGGAACCCAGGCCGTTGGGCTCCAGAATCGTGTTCTCATCGCAGAAGGGGACATCTTTCTAGATCAGTCGTGTCAGGGAGCGGTGAGAAGATGCCCAGAAGGCTCCTACAGTAGGGGAGTGACTTGCTTGCAAGGTCTGTCGCCACATCCAGAGATTCCCAAATGCTCCTTTCAAAGAATGAGAACCAGAGCAGGTAAGGGTTCCCCAAGTTAGAGTTGTTGCACCCCGCACTGCAAGAGGAGTGGTCCATGAGGATTCGTCTCAGAAATAAAAGCTGAGAACAGGATGCTTCCATTTATTGTAACCTTAAAAGGAAAGGCCCTGGCCAGTGGCTCAGTGCACAGAGAGTTGGCCCAGTGTATGGATATCCTGGGTTCTGTTCCTGGTCAGGGTCAGGGCACACAAGAGAAGAGACCATCTGCTTCTCCCCCCCCCCCCCCCCGCCTACCCCTTCTCTCCCTCTTCCCTTCCTGCAGCCAGTGGCTTGATTGGTTCAAGCATAGCCTCAAGTGCTGAGGATAGCTCCACTGGAGTGCATCAGCCTCAGGCACTAAACATAGCTTGGTACTCAAACATCAGCCCCAGATGGGGTTGCTGGGTGGATCCTGGTCGGTCGGAGTACATAAAGGAGTCCGTCTCACTATCTCCCTGCCTCTCACCTTAAAAAAAAAAGGAAAAAAAATGTGTATGTTGCTTTGAACTTTATTATGCTTTGGAGAGAGACAGTATAGGAAATTTTTAAAATTAAAAACACAGTAGGCATTTAGCAATTGTTGGGTGGATGCATAAATGTTGGGTGGCTGGAGACATGGATGAACAGATGGACAGATGAAATAGACAAAGGAGAGCCAAGAAGCTGGCCTGGGTCCTAGAAATGAGCTTGGGTCTTAGCCTTGAAAGACGGCTGGCCCCGGCCCCTGACTCAGAGACTTGTGATTGGCTAAGCATAAGAAGTAGACCGAACTGGGAGGCCCGGGCTGGCTGAGGTATGAACCGAGGCTGTGGGCGGTGTTTTCAGCTCTTCGGTAGCTGAAACAGAGATCGTCCATGACCTGAATTTCCCACTGACAGCTGGATGCGTGCCATGTTCACTTCAAGACATGCAAACGGCCACTTCCTCCGACAGCCTCCTACGGAGTAGACCGAGCATCTGTCCAGACGTTTTGTATGCAAGCCACAGAGATCAGCTCTAACTAATTTAATAAAAGGAACTTTACCGACAGGATTTGTGGAGAGGCTCCGAGAATCGAAGGAAAGACTGAAAAACGGAGAGAATGTGAACGGAAACCGCTCTGGGCAGATGGGCATCAATCAGGAACTAGTGACCGGTCTTTCCTGGACTCCACCCCGGAGATGAAGGGAGTCCAGTCACTTCCCATTCCCCATGCTACTCTTCTCAAGATCCCATCCGGAAAGAAGGCGCCTGACTGGACCGGCCCCGGCCGGTGCCCACCCTGCGGCCAGCGGGGGGCTGAGGGGAGGGGAGTGGTCCTAAGAAGCCGCTGTGCTCTTCCTGCTCCCAGATCTTCCCGCTCACCTGAGCCTGCCTGTCATTGTGGTCGGTAGCTGCCTGCACAAAACAGCGTCTCATCTCAAGACCCCGACTCGCTCCTCTCAAACAGCGAAGAGGGCAGCAGCTGTTGAAAGTCCGAGTAGTGTCTCAGAGGTCCCTCCGGCAGGACTGGTCCTCACCGCCCACTCGGACACCCCTACATCGGCTTCTGCCCCTTCCCTAGTCTCACTCACCCCACTTGCTGGCTGTGTCATCTAAAGGCACCTCCCAAGTAAACTACAATACCTCCCTTGAGTCCTTTCCCCCCGAGATCTGTGGCGGTGGGAATCCCAAGTCAGGCCAGGACCGTATTGGACCGCCCCATGAATACAGTATCCAGGCGAAGAAGGTCATTTCCCCAAAGAGAAGGCAGAGAATAGAGGGAAGACTGCTACCTCGCACAAGCAGAACTTCACTTTCCCTACACAGACACCCCACTTGAGAACCGTCACCCAGAGCTCTCTGTTTGCCCGGCAAAGACAATGGGAATCAATTCCCCTTTTAAATCTTCCAGGCCAGACCTCAGACGCTCAGACAAAAGAAAGTCTGACACAGCCACTTCGATGCACAAGGAAGAGGCTCCGGGGACCGGTCCATCAGGGAGCATTCCTGTCGTCCCGGAGATCAGCAGGAACGTGTCCGTCCATCCCATCCTCCGTGAAGACTGGACGTTATATTGCTTCTCATCATCACCATGCAGACCCTTAGATCATCCTGCAGTCGGTCCTGGGGACCTAGTGACATGGAGACTGACTAGCCTCGTAGCCCTTACTGATGGACACTCAAAGCACAGGAGACACTTAAGAATCCATGCCAATAAGAAAAGGATCATAAAAATCAGGACCCAGGGGGTCAAACTCTGAAATCCTTAGGAATTCAGCAGGAATCCACCTTGACTCCTGGCTGATTACCCAATACACGGAAGCTAAGATTTCTAGAGAAACTCCCCAGGAGGCCTCACACATCATCTAAAAAGTATTTAGAGGCCTGACCTGTGGTGGCGCAGTGGATAAAGCGTCGACCTGGAAATGCTGAGGTCGCCGGTTCGAAACCCTGGGCTTGCCTGGTCAAGGCACATATGGGAGTTGATGCTTCCAGCTCCTCCCCCTTCTCTCTCTGTCTCTCTCCCTCTCTCTCTCCTCTCTAAAAATGAATAAATAAAATTTTTTTAAAAAAGTATTTAGAGTGGCCAGTAGGAGCTGAAAATGTGAATGCCGCTTGCCCCAAGGGGCTCAAGGCGTATAAACAAATCATTATGACATCAGCAAGATGCATGTATCCAATGAATATGTATTGAGTTATATTTATGCCATATTTATATTAGTTTCTTGCTCACACGTCTCCAGCGGCTTTGGACTGATCGAGGCGGGGTGAGAGTCAGGGGTGTTGAATTTGTCTCTCCTTTTTCTGGGATGAACCGGACTCCCAGAGTATTTTGATCCGACGGTCACGGCAGGAATGCCAGAGGGCCATCACCCCCTGCTGCACAGCCACGTTCCAAGTCCGCCTGCTTCCTGTCCACTAACATCCTCAGTGGCCAGAGGAGCAAGGTCAAGAAGCAGGGAAAAGCTCTCCGCCCACCACACAGCTATGAGAAACGAATGAATAATGCTATTAGAAGGAAGATGATAATTTAGGGAATATAGACTATAATTCAAGCTGTCACCGTCTGAATAATGAAAAATAAGGGGCCCTCTGGAGATCAAAGGAAAAGAGCTGTGTGTGGAATCATACAGAGGTAACAGAAAGAGGGAACAGCTCCGGCAGAAGATGGATGGGCACCCAACCCGGCTTCAAGGGCTCGAGGAGGGCTTTCGGTCTCCCGGAGGTCTCTGCTTCCCTAATAAAGACCTGCTCCCACCCAGAATGAGTCTGAGCTACCGACGTCGAGCTGCCGGACAAAGGCACCTAAGGACTAACATTCTCTCTGTTATTTTTTTTTTTTTCTCTTTATTCTCAGGTCACTCTCACACTTAGGATGACATTGGGGGCCACCAAGAGGTCATTTTCAAGCAAGAAAGAAAGCAGTTTCAAGCAAGTAATGGGAGCAGAAACTGGGTCACAAGGAATTAAGACCGTGAGGACATGGTTCCTACATAGTAAATGTCTAGACATTTATTCTGGAGTTTACTAGAGATGAGAACCGAGAAGGAGAAGAAAAAAAAAAAAAAGAAGGTAGAAGAACGCATCATTTCAACCTCAGGGCCTTTGCACATGCTCTTCCTGCTATTTGGAATGGTCTTCTGCCAGATCTCAAAGAGCTAATAACTCTTCATCATTCAAATCTCAATTCAACGGTCACCGCCCTTCCCACCCAAAGCGTTCCTGCCCCACATTCTATCCCGCACTGTTATCTTCATAACTATTAGTATCTAGATTTGTCTTTTGTTGTTGTTGTTGTTCACTGATACGCTTATTCACTGTTCTGATCACCAGAGTGGGCTCAGATCCCTTTTTCTGTCTTCTGCACTGTGTCCCCCATGCCTTCAGTCACGCCTGGGACACGGCAGGGGCTCGAAATAATTGTTAAATAATTATAATGATAAATGGACGGATGAACCAATGAATAACTTCAGAGATAGGTGAAGAAGAGGAGAAAGTGGCAATGATGAAAGAGGAAAATATAGACAGGAAAAGCAAGACAGGCCATAAGAAAACAGAACGTGGCAAAATTGAGAGGAGCAGAGAAGGAAAGAAGAGCTTCAAGGGCACCAAAGAGTGAAGGTCTGCAGCCGCTGCCCCGAGGCCGGGGGCTTGAACAGAGTGATCCAGGCGAGAGGGCTGAACCAGGGTCTTGCGTCTCATTTGCATCCCTTTGTCCATCAAAATCTGACCAGAGGGACTGTGTCCATTTGAAAATGTGCATTTTGCATTCTTCCTCTGTGCTGAAAACTGTTACAACAATAGCTTGGAACTAGCCCTGCAGGAATAGGAAGGTCAAAAGACAATCTGGTTCTTATAAATAAATAATAATAAATTACCATGCTTGAATACACTCAGCAATCCCTCTGCGGCCTGGCCTGCCACTCTGGATTAGAGTGTCTTGGTGACAGCCCAGGAACCCGGGGCCCTGAAGGTCCCTACTGTTTTTTGCCCAGCCACCCTCTACAACTTTAATTCTGGCAACTTACTTCTTTCTCTCCAGTTCATTCTCTTTCTTCCTCGGAGACTCCTAATGAAATTCTAATTCTTAACTTCTCTCTCTTTTCTTCCAAAGACATGTCCCTCCACAACGCCTTCTGGGAGAGTTCATTGACTCAGTCCTTCAGGTCACTGATCTGTTCTTTAGCTGCATTCATATTATTCTGCTGCCCAGCTTATCCACTGACAATACCTCCTTCATTTGTTACGATATTATTTTTCATGCCCAGAAATCGACAAGTCATTCTTCCAAACTTCTTACTGCTATTTTATGCTCCTAAGGTCTTTGCTTCTTTCTCTCAGACTGTTTGTTTTCCTTTATTTTCATTCTGAAAAACTCTGCCTAATCCATTCTTTCCGCTTCTTGTGGCGTAGATGATTGAATTTGGCGCCCTGCTATATATTTTCTTATAAACTGATATTCCTCTGGAACTCTCAGATAGCCTGGCTGTGATGAGTAAGGGGGGGAGAGAGGGGGGTGGAAAGTGGTGACAGCCTCTGTAATCCGACCTTGTGCTTCTCCCGCAAGCTGGACTGCAGAGAGGATCTTCTAGTCGGTCGGACACCTTCAGGTCACGTCCCTGTTTGCCCCTCCCCCTCGTCTCCTGGGAATGGATGCGAGTCTAGGAGTGGGCTGCTCTCTGTGGACTGCCGCCCTCTGCTGGGGCCGTGCAGGGGCCAGCCGGCTCACCTGCAGCCCTGGTCACCCGCTCACCACCCTGTCTGATTATTCCAGCTGCCTCAGACTCGTGGCAGACCGAGTGCTGTTTCCCGAGACCGCACACACACAAAGGGCGGCGCCTGCCAGCACACGGTCTGCGGCACCGGGACCTCTTTTTCCCTTCCTTCCAGACCGCGGTCACTGTGTGCACACCGTCCAGACTGCGGTCACTGTGTCCCCCACGCCCATCGAGTGATTCCCACAGTTTTAGTTGGGTTCTAGGATCCCTGTATCTCTCTCCCTTCTGCAATATCCAGGGTTACGTTCAGAAAGAGGCCTTGGTTCGTTTAATTCTCCATTCTTGGCCGGTCCATTCTTCTTCATGCACAGACTGACATACATGCACAAGCACACGCCCGCACAGACACACATGTACACACACACTCGATGAAGCCTAATATTTGGGGACCACACATTCGCATTATCATAGAACAAATGTTCTTGTAATGCTGCGACCGTGAGCAGGCCCATTCTAAACTTTAGTAAAAAAAAAAAAAAAAAAATTGTTCAGGTGCCCTTTAACACATTGCCCGATTCACACCGTCCACCCACCCCAGTGCCAGCTGCCCTGCAAACACCGTCCACGTTGAGGTATGACCAAACCTTTCAATGTTGAGAAGAAAAGTCTCTAGAAAGAAAACAAACAGACATTGTTCCTTCCATTTGCCGTAGCTTAGCTATGAGGAAGATTGAATATTTTTCATGTGCATATTTTAGCATTTTTATCACAGTTAAAAAGAGGGCTTGACCTGAATATCTACCATCAATATCATTTGTTAAATAACTTCTGGGCGAACCAGTTTACAGGAAAAAATAACAACGATTAACGAAGTTAAAAAAAAAAAAAAAAAAAAAAACCCTACTCCAATATAACCAAAAGATCTGAATGACAGCAGTAAAGACGAGGTCGCTATTTTTACCCTCACGCAACCGGCCGAGATCTAACCACCTCCCCGCTCACTCCTGTGGGTGGCCGGCTTGAGTTCCACCACGCCCAGTGCTGACTCTGGAAGGCCGGTGACCTGTGTCGTAGGCTGTGGCCTCAGGCTTTGCCTGGCCTGCCTTTTTAGTTCCTCAAGCGACTGGAGGGCCGCCCTGAGATCCCGTCTACCACCTCGCTCTTGCGTCCTCCGAACTCGACCCTGTGCGTGAGGAAGCAGGGGAGAAGAGAGAGATGGCCACTGTGTTTCCACTAGCCGACACTTAGCGCTCCAAACTCTCGGGCACACGCGGGACCATCTCATGTCTTGATCTGGGTTCCCCCCCAAAAGCGATCTGGAGGACTTGGGGGGGGGGCAGGGAGCCAGTAGGGGACATAATCCTGGAAGCACCAAGTGAGGTGGTGGCGAGAGGGAGGCAGGGCAGGGGTCACTGTCGCTACAGAGCAGCTCTGAGCCGGTTCATGCCGCGGGCCCCTGGGGCCCGACCTCGCTGTGACTCTGAGGACGGGCACCCCAGAATTACCCCACCGAAGGAGAGGAGGCGGGGGGGTTGGGTCTTTGTTCACCGCCCCCCATTCCCAACCACGGAGGGTTATCTTAGAGCGTGTCACTCCCCTGCTCTCCCAGGCTGTCCTGGGACTTCAGAAAAGTCCGCCGAGGTATGGAGGTGGAAATGAGCTGCAGATGTGTGCGGTAGGATGTGGCCAGTGTCCGTGGGGACAGTCCTCCAGCGCTGAAGCTGAAATCGGAGGCGCGTCAAGGGCGTGGAGCAGGCACAAAGTTCACCCGCTCAGTCCCTGCGCCGGCCGCCGTCTGCTCTCACAGCTGTGACTGAGGAAAAGCCCGTCGGGCCTGGCCGTGCTCGGCACAGAGTCGCCGACGGTCACTGGGAAACCCTTGGGTGACCCCAAGAAAAGCATAACTCTCTGCAACCAAGACAAGTCTTTTTTGCTTGTTTCATTCCTGGGAAAGTCTTCCTGACCCCCTGGAATGAATCTCCTCCTTCTAACCCCAGGACCTGAGTAGGAGTTGAAACTACAGACGTATGACCCCCACCTGTGGGAACCACCTGGGCCTGTAAAACAAGGGGCTAGCACTCAGTTCAGGGGCCCCTGAAGTTCACTCATCCCGGTCTTCCCCGTGCTGACACCTGCCTCCAAGAGCTGACCGTGGCCTGAGGGGCCCCCGCCCAGAACGTGCTCCCCCACGGTGTTCTTCGTCTCCAAGGGCTTGTCCTTTCGGGGGGTTTTGAAGACCTCCCGGCCAACCCGCCCTGTGCTGAAAATTCAGGGATGGCGGTCATGCCCAGATGGTTTCTAGCCAATGTGAGGGGGAAAAGAGAGATGCAAGGACCCAAAAAAGGACTGAGGGCAGAAGTCGTGTCACTCGGCAAGCTGAGATGGAGGACCTTGCGTGGCTCCCTCACAAATCTGCTCTTGGAGACGTCTCCACGTGATCCCAAATCACCCACCGTCACAGACTGGAAGCTCAAACAAGTACGGAGGAGCATCTGACAGAAAGACTGACCCTTGTCCCTGGGAGCAGAGAGGTCCAAGAGAGGCAAGGGAGAGAGACAGAGAAGGAGGAACAGAGGGGGCGGGAGGGAGGGAGACACACTCACACACATGTACACACACACACACACACACACACACACACGAAGGAGGGGAGAGGTCAGCGTGCCCACTGATTTGCCCAACCAGGAGGTAAGCCAAGCTTTGCCCAAACACATCAGCTTCCTCCCCGCAGTGCTTTGAAAGCAGAAACATGAACAGAACTACCTTCATCTCCGGACGGAAGTGGGGACAGAGGAAATAGGAACTGCACCCGCTTACCACCTGCTGCTAATTTCTTTTCAACTTTGAACCGATGTTTCGTTGGGATGCTTCCTCCAGGTGCCAAAGGATTTTACCAACATTGTTAGCAGGCTTCATCTGCAGGGAACATATCTGTGGGCTTTAGAAATGCCAATCATCCCAGGCCTACCTGGGCATCTCCAGGCACCTATACGCCCCCGCCCACCCCGGCCCCGCTCTGAGCCCAAAGGTTGCCTCTGAGACGTTAGGTACTGCATTCCGTCTGCAGGGAAAATGTGCCGCCTCAGCGGAGTCACCTACAACCTCAGCACACCCTCACACCTCTGGGAGGCCTGGCCACCAAGTGACTTGATTTTAACTGTGCTTTGCAAGCAATGCACCTATTTTTAGCAATTATCTTTAGAGTCCCTGGAATAAAAGCTTGTGAAAATTAATGATTCTCACCAAGGTGTTGACTTCTTCACATGCAGAGCTGACCTGCACAAGATTAAAAGAAAGCCAGGCAGAGGGTATGAACGGTAGAGAGCACAGAGAGGGAGGGGGTACCCGATGAAGGATCTAGCTTCTCTATAGGCATAGAGAGGAAATCAGAGACAAATCCTGTGTGGCCGTGGGTAAGTCACTCTCCCTTTCTGATCCTCAGTGTTGTCATTTTTTATATCAAGAAAAAAAATTAGTTTATGTAAAAGTTGACCTCAAAATTCCTCTCAAGAAGGTAACTGAGCCTGACCTGTGGTGGCGCAGTGGGATAAAGCGTCGACCTGGAAGTGCTGAGGTCACCGGTTCGAAACCCTGGGCTTGCCTGGTCAAGGCACATATGGGAGTTGATGCTTCCAGCTCCTCCCCCCTTCTCTCTCTCTGTCTCTCCTCTCTCTCTCTCTCTTTCTCTCTCTCTCTCTCTCTGTCTCTCCCTCTCCTCTCTAAAATGAATAAATAAACTTAAAAATTTTGGAAAAAAAAAAAGAACAAGGACAAAGAAGGTAACTGACCTATGTTTTCATAAGTACATAATTTAATAGGTATTTTGGCTTATGGAATGAAACATTCTAAATAAAGCCAGGGGTAAGAAAAAAGAGATAACAAAATTTTTTTCAATTTTATTTAGAAAATTAAATTTAGCAGGGTGACATTGATCACAAAGTGTACATAGGTTTCAGGTAAACATTTCTATAGCATATGAACTGTTGATTGTCCTGTGAGCCCATCACCCAAAGTCTAATCATTTTCTGTCACTCTATATTTGTCCCTCTTGACTCTCTCCCCCCACTCTCTCCCCCATATTCCCCTCCCCCTGGTAACCACTTCACTTTTATCTATGTCCATGAGTCTCGGTTTTATATCCCACCTATGTGTGAAATCATACAGTTCTTAGCTTTTTCTGATTTATTTATTTCACTCAGTATAATGTTCTCAAGGTCCATGCATGTTGTTGTAAATATCACTATGTCATCATTTCTTATGGCTGAGTAGTTTTCCATTGTGTATATGTACCACCTCTTCTTTATCTAATCCTCTATTTGGTTGTTTCCATGTCTTGAGCACTGTGAATAATGTTGTGATGAACATGGGGTATGTGTGTCTTTACATACCAATGATTTTGAGTTTTGGAGGTATATACCCAGTAGAGGGATTGCCGGGTCATATGGTAATTCTATTCTTATTTTTTTTGAGGAACCACCATACTTTCTTCCATAATGGTTGCACTAATTTGCATTCCCACCAACAATAAATGAGGATTTCTTTTTCTCCACAGCCTCTCCAACACTTGCTATTTCTTGTCTTGTTGATAATAGCCAGTCTAACAGGTATGAGGTGGTGGCTCATTGTAGTTTATTTCATTGTAGAATACTTTCTGACCATACTGTTTTGAAATTAGAATTCAACTTCAAAAAGGAAATTAAAAAAACCACAAAAATGTGGCAATTAAACAACACACATCTAAAAAATGACTGGGTCAAAGAAGAAAGAGAGCAGAGATCACAAGACACATACAGCCTGACCAGGTGGTGGCACAGTGGATAGAGCGTCGGACTGGGATGCAGAGGACCCAGGTTCGAAACCCCGAGGTCACTGGCTTGAGTGCAGGCTCATCTGGCTCAAGCACAGGCTCACCAGCTTGAATGTGGAGTTGCAGGCTTGAGCATGGGAATCATAGGCATGACCCCATAGTCGCTGGCTTGAGCCCAAAGGTCACGGCTTGAAGCCCAAGGTCGCTGGCATGAGCCCAAGGTCACTGACTTAAGCAAGGGGTCACTCGCTCTGCTGTAGCACCTCAGTCAAGACACATATGAGAAAACAATCAATGAACAACTAAGGAGCTGCAACAAAGAGCCGCAATGAAGAACTGATGCTTTTCATCTCTCCCTTCCTGTCTGTCTGTCCCTATCTTTCCTTCTCTCTGTCTCTGTCACACACAAAAAAGGATATATACATACAAATGAAAATGACAACATGATATATCAAAATATCTAGGATGCAGTGAAAATAGTAATAAGAGGGAAGTTTATATCATTACAGGCTTATATCAAGAAACAAGACAGATCCCAAGTGAACAACCTAACATTACATCTTCAGGAACTAGAGAGAGAAGAACAAAGGCAACCCAAAGTCAGCAGAAGAGAGGAAATAGTAAAAATTAGGGCAGAACTAAATAAAACAGAGAACAAAAACACTATAGAAAAATAATACAACAAAGAGCTGGTTCTTTAAAAAGATCAATAAAATTGACAAACCACTAGCTAGACTCACTAAGGAAAAAAGAGGAAAGATTCCTATATACAAAATCCAAAATGAAAGAGGAGAAATTACCACAGACATCATACACATACAAAGGATCATAGTAGAATAGTATGAAAGATTATATGCCACCAAATTCAACAACCTACAGCAAATAGATAAATTCCTAGAACTATACAATCTTCCTAGACTGAGTCACAAAGAAGTGGAAAACTTAAATAGACCCATAAGCAGGGAGGAAATAGAAGCAACTATCAAAACCCTCCCCAAACATAAAAGCCCAGGACCAGATGGCTACACTAGTGAATTCTACCAAACATTCAAAGAAGATGTGGAACCTTTCCTTCTCAAAGTCTTCCAAAAATATAGAAGAAGCAATATTCCATAACACATTTTATGAAGCCAACATAACCCTCATACCAAAACATGGCAAGGACAACACAAAATAAGAAAACTACAGACCAATATCTCTAATGAATACAGATGCAAAAATCCTAAACAAAATACTAGCAAACCGAATACAACAACACATTAAAAAATAATACACCATGATCAAGTGAGATTCATTCCAGGAGCACAAGAATGGTTCAACATATGTAAATCAATTGACATAATATACCACATCAACAAAACAAAGAACAAGTCATATGATCCTATCCATAGATGCAGAAAAGGCATTTGATCAGATACAACATCCCTTTATGTTTAAAACACTCAATAAAATTGGAATGAAAGGAAAGTACCTTAATATAATAAAGGCTATATATAACAAACCATCAGCCAATATCATACTAAATGGTTAAAAAAAATGAAGGCTTTTCCTCTAAAATCAGGAACAAGACAAGGTTACCCACTCTCTCCACTCTTATTTTTTTTTATTTATTGATTTTAATTTATTCATTTTTAGAGAGGAGAGAGAGAGGGAGAGAAGGAGACAAAGAGGGAGAGAGAGACAGAGAGAGAGAAGGGGGGAGGAGCTGGAAGCATCAACTCCCATATGTGCCTTGACCAGGCAAGCCCAGGGTTTCAAACCGGCGACCTCAGCATTTCCAGGTCAACACTTTATCCACTGCGCCACCACAGGTCAGGCTCTCCACTCTTATTTAGCATAGCTCTGGAAGTTTTACCAGAGCAATCAGGCAAGAGAAAGAAATAAAAGGCATCTAGATTGGGAAAGAAAAAGTAAAAGTATCACTTTTTGTGGTTTTTTTTGTTTGTTTGTTTGTTTTTTAAATATTTATTTTTATTTTATTTATTCATTTTAGAAAGGAGAGAGAGAGGGAGAGAGAGAGAAACAGAGAGAGAGAAGGGGGAGGAGCAGGAAGCATCAACTCCCATATGTGCCTTGATCAGGCAAGCCCAGGGTTTCGAACCAGCGACCTCAGCATTTCCAGGTCGACGCTTTATCCACTGCGCCACCACAGGTCAGGCTAGTATCACTTTTTGAAGATGACATGATCCTGTAAATAGAAAACCTAAAGACTCCACCAAAAAACTATTAGAAACAATAAACCAATACAGTAAAGTCACAGGATACAAAATCAATATACAAAGTTTATTGCTTTTCTATACATGAACAATGAAACCTCAGAAAATGAACTCAAAAAAATAATTCCCTTTACAATTGCAACAACAACAACAAAAAATACCTAGGAATAAACTTAACAAAGGATATGAAGGACCTATATACTGAAAACTACAAAGAGTTATTGAAAGAAATTGAAAAAGACACAATAAAATGGAAAAATATTCCATGTTTATGGATTGGAAGAATCAACATAGTTAAAATGGCCATATTACCCAGAGCAAAATATAAATTTAATGCAATCCCCATCAAAATCCCAATGTCATCTTTTAAAGAAATAAAACAAAAAATCACCAAGTTTGTATGGAACAATAAAAAACTGCAAATAGCCAAAACAATCCTGAAGAAATAGAATGAAACCAGAGGTATTATACTACCTGACTTCAAATTATACTACAAAGCCACAATAATCAAAATGGCATGGTATTGGCAGAAAAACAGACATATAGACCAATGGAATAAAATCGAGAGCCCAGAAATAACACCACATATGTATGGACAAATAATCTTTGAAAAAGGAGCCAAAAAACACATAATGGAAAAAAGAAAGCCTCTTCAATAAATGATGCTGGGAAAATTGTTAAGCCACATGCAAAAGAATGAAACTTGACTATAGTTTGTCCCCCTGCACAAAAATTAACTCAAAATGGATCAAAGACCTAATTATAAGATCTGAAACAGTAAATTGCATAGAAGAAAACATAGGAACTAAAAACTTTTAAATAAGAAATGAACAGAAATTTAGTGTTACATCAGCTAATGAGAAGAAGGAAGAAATTCAAAAGAGAGAGGAAGGGATTTCAAGTAAGGTAAGAAATTAGCATGGGAAAATAAAAGATCACCAACAAAATATGAGTGGAGATGATGCTCATCACCTGCAGGATGAAGCCAGGAAGAGTACAGACACGATCCATAAGTGGGTTTTGTCAAGAACTTTTTCCATCAATTGATATGATCATACGATTTTTGTCCTTCATTTTGTTCATGTGGTATATTATGTTCATTAGCTTGTGGATATTGAACCAACCTTGCATCCCAGGAATAAATCCCACTTAATCATGGCGTAAGATCTTTTTAATGTATTGCTGAATTCAGATCGCTATATTTTTGTTGAGAATTTTTGCATTTCTGTTCATTAGAGATATTGGCCTGCAATTTTCTTCATTTGGAATCCTTTTATCTGGTTTTGCAATTAGGAATATTGCAGGCTTCATAAAACGAGTTTGGAGTCTTCCCCTCATTTGAATTTTTTGGAATAGTTTGAGAAGGATAGTTATTAATTCTTATATGAACACTTGGTAAAATCTACCTGTGAAGATATCCAGTCCAGGACTTACATTTGCTGGAAGACTTATTTACTGATTTGATTTTGTAATCAATCTGTTCAGATATTTGTTTCTTCTTAATTCAGTTTTTGAAAATTGTATGTTTCTAGGAATGTATCCATTTCTTCCAGATTTTCTAATTTGTCGGCATATAATGTTCACATTATTCCCTTATAATCCTTTTTATTTTCATGTTGTCAGTTGTCACTTCTCTTTCATTTCTGATTTTATTTATTTGGGTCCTGTCTCTTTTTTTTCATGATGAATCTGGTTAAAGATTAATCTTTATTATCTTTTCAAAGAACCAGCTATTGGTTTTATTCATTTTCTGTAGTGTTTTAGTGGCCTTTATTTCATTTATTTCTGCTCTGATCTTCATGATTTCCCCTCTTTTGCTCACTTTGGGCTATCTTTGTTGTTTGTTTGTTTGTTTTCTAGTTCACATAGGTGTAAGTTTAGATTGCTTATTTGAGTTTTTCTTGTCTTGAGGGATGCCTGTATTGCTATGAGTATTCCTCATAGGACTGCTTTCACTGTGTCTCGCAGATTTAAGGTTGTTGTGTTTTCATTTTCATTTGTTTCAAGGAATCTTTTGATGTCTTCCTTGATCTTATTAACCCATTTATTATTTAGTCACAAGCTACTGACCCTTTGTGTGTGTGCTTTCAGGGTTTTTTTTTCTTATAATTTACTTTTAGTTTCATACCATAGTGGTCAAAATGATGTTTGAAATCATCTCAATCTTTTTGAATTTATTGAGACTTGCTTTGCAGCCTAACATGCGGTCTCTCCTGAAAAATGTTCTATGTGTAATTGGAAAAAAATGTATACTCTGCTGCTTTGGGGTGAAATGCTCTGAAAATATCAGTAAAATCCATCTGGTCTAACGTGTAATTTAAGGCCACTGTTTTTTTGTTGATTTTCTGTCTGGAAGATCTATCCATTGATGTCAAGGGGGTGGTAAATCTTCTACTTTGACTTTATTACTGTTCATCTCTCCCTTTATGACCATCAATATTTGCTTTATATATTTAGGTGCTCCTATGATGGGTGCATAAATGTTTCCAAAGTTATATCCTCTTGTTGGATTTATCTCTTTATCATTATAAAATGTCTCCCTTTGTCTCTTGTTATCACCTTTATTTTAAAGTCTATTTTGTCTATAAAAGTATTGCCATCCCAGTTTTATTTTTTTAATTTCCACTTGCTTTTCCACCCCTTCACTTTCAGTCTGTGTCTTTTTATCTGAATTGGGTATCTTGTAAACAACATATATATATATGGGTCTTGTGGTTTTTTTTTAATTTATAAAAAATACCAGATACCCTACAGCTTTTCATTGGGACATTGAATTCATTTACATTTAAAGTGATTATCAGCCTGACCAGGCGATAGCACAGTGGATAGAGCATCGGACTGGGATGCGGAGGACCCAGGTTCAAGACCCCAAGGTCGCCAGCTTGAGCGTGGGCTCATCTGGTTTGAGCAAAGCTCACCAGCTTGGACCCAAGATCGCTGGCTCCAGCAAGGGGTTACTTGGTCTGTTGTAGCCCCACGGTCAAAGCACATATGAGAAAGCAATCAATGAACTACTAAGGTGTCACAACAAAAAACTAATGATTGATGCTTCTCATCTCTCTCCATTCCTGTCTCTCTGTCCCTATCTATCCCTCTCTCTGACTCTCTCTCTGTCTCTGTAAAAAATAATAATAATAAAAATAAAGTGATTATCAATAGCTACATAGTTATTGCCATTTTATTTTTCATCTTTAGAATGCTTTATTTGTTTCTTTTTCTTAAAGGAGAGCTTCTTACTCTTTTTAAGATTCTTTCTCTACCTTTATCCTTTGGTGTTTTATTTATGGTGTGTCTTAGTGTGGACTTCTTTGGGTTTGTATTGTTTGGGACTTCTGCACTTTCTGCACTGGTGTGTATTTTTCTTTCACCAGATTAGAGAACCTTTTAGACTTCATTTCCTCAAACAGGTGCTCCGTCACTTGTTCCCTCTCTCCTTCTGGTACCGTGATGATGCAAATGTTGTGATACTTGGTGTTGTCCTAGAGTTCCCTTAAAGTCTGCTCACTTTTTCTTTTTCTTCCTTCTGCTGTTCCACTTGGGGGTTTTTTGCTACCTTTCCTCCCAAATGGTTTATTTCATCCTCTGCTTCATCTAATTTGCTATGGATGCCTTCTCACGTGTTCTGCATTGCAGATACTGCATTCTTCATTTCCGACGGGTTCGTTTGGATGTTGACCATCTCTCTGTGAAAGTCCTCGTGGAGTTTATTCACTCTTCTCCTAAGTTCCTTGAGCACCTTTGTGACCACTGTGTTCAACAGCGTCTCCATGACATTGCTTGCCTCCTCTCAGCAGAAGCCTCAGGTCACACGAAGGCGAGTCACCACTCGTTTGGGGCCTGTGGCCCGTTGCTGTGTGGGGAGGTCAGGCAGTCACCCGGATGGAGCCGGTAGAGCTGGTGAGGCTGAAGCAGATTGAGACGCGGGTGTGCAAAGAGAACGCTCGGCAGGGCGGCTGGCGTCCATCTGGCACGCAGCGGGGGATGGCTCTCATCCTAGAGCTGCCCAATGCAGCCTCTCCCCGGGTGTCTCTCACAGCAACGCCCTCCTCCCCTCCGAGCTTGCCTGGAATTCCTCGAAAGCTTTTCAAGAAAGCTGTGTGCAAGTTCAGTCGGACAGGGCCCCAGGGAGTCACCAGGGTGGAGCTCAGGCAGCTCTCCAAGCTGATATTGTGGAAGTGGGGGTTGGCCCAAAACAAGAATGGTGACCCTGGTTGGGAATTCTAGGAAAACAACCCTCACGTTAAAGCCAGACAATGTGGGTTTTCCTCTGGGTGCCTCCGGCCTCCCCACCACTTGCCTGGAATTCCTCAGGAGCACTTTAAGAAAGATCGCCACGTGTCCAGGTTGGCAGCCATCGGCAGAGCCCAGAGCTGTGGTCAAGGTACAGTAGATAGAGTGAGACCTCTGGGAGCAGTCAGATTGGGGGCGGTGTGTCTCCCCAGACTGATGCCGTGTGAGGAGAGTATCCGACCAGGGAAAGATGGCTTCCCCAGGTGGTGACGGAGAAGGAATCAGCACAGGAACATTCTCGACTGTCCCTCCAGCCCTCTCTCCAAAGCCTCACAACTCAGTTTCTCCTTGTCTGTCTTCAGCGCCCTCTGATCCTCCATCCTCTGCCAAAGCACAGGGTGAGGACTGGCAAGCCAGAGTTTGAATGCTGCTCTGGCCGGTTGGCTCAGCGGTAGAGCGTCAGCCTGGCGTGCGGGGGACCCGGGTTCGATTCCCGGCCAGGGCACATAGGAGAAGCGCCCATTTGCTTCTCCACCCCCTCTCCTTCCTCTCTGTCTCTCTCTTCCCCTCCTGCAGCCAAGGCTCCATTGGAGCAAAGATGGCCCGGGCGCTGGGGATGGCTCCTTGGCCTCTGCCCCAGGCACTAGAGTGGCTCTGGTCACGGCAGAGCAACGCCCCGGAGGGGCAGAGCATCACCTCTTGGTGGGCAGAGCGTCGCCCCTGGTGGGCGTGCCGGGTGGATCCCAGTCGGGCGCATGCGGGAGTCTGTCTGACTGTCTCTCCCCGTTTCCAGCTTCAGAAAAATACAGAGTTTGAATGCTGTCCCTTTAAGAGAGTCGCTGGCTTTCCTGCAGCCTACCATCTCACCTGGGTGATGGAATCCCTGCTGATTTTCACAGCCGGATGTTATGTGGGCTTCTCTTCCCAGCACTGAGGCTCTGGGCTGAAGAGCCAGGCGTGGCATTGAGACCCCTTGCTACTCAGAAAGGTGCGGGGCTGGGTAGCTGAGCCATTCCTCCAGATTCTCAACCATTGCATGTGGGTGTGGGGCCAGCCCGTTTCACGTCTCTGCCCCTCCTACCAGTCTCCACATGCCTTCTGCTGCAGAGCCTTAGTTATAGGACGTCTGTCCAGTCTTCAGATGGTGATGCAGGTTGATCGCTCAGTAATTTAGCTGTGATTTTGATGTGGTCATGGGAGGAAGTGAATCCAACTTCCACCTACCCCACTAACTTGGATCCATATCCACATGTACTTTTATAAACGTACACACACAGAGTTTTTGTCATTGGTTTTGCCAAAACAACACCATTTTATATATGTTCTTATGCAGCTCGTTATTCTAATTAATAATACATAACGAACATCCTTTCGGGTCCATTGTCAGAGGTCTAACTCATCTTTAATTGCTTTCCGTTTTATTTCCTCAACAAATAACTGTATAGAAGATAGATCACAAAAAGCGGAGCAGATCAAAACAAACAGGAGGTGTGGGTTGGAGTTGTGGGAATTGTCCTGATTGTGGTCCCCAACGTGACACTGAGGGATTACATGTCCACCAATGACACATGGGGATACAGGGTCCTCCCGGCATCCTCCCCAGCTCTAGACATCTCTCCTCATTTTAAATTCTTTCCAGTCTTGGCCCTGGCCGGTTGGCTCAGTGGTAGAGCGTCGGCCTGGCGTGCGGGGGACCCAGGTTCGATTCCCGGCCAGGGCACATAGGAGAAGCGCCCATTTGCTTCTCCACCCCCCCCCCTCCTTCCTCTCTGTCTCTCTCTTCCCCTCCCGCAGCCAAGGCTCCATTGGAGCAAAGATGGCCCGGGCGCTGGGGATGGCTCCTTGGCCTCTGCCCCAGGCGCTAGAGTGGCTCTGGTCGCGGCAGAGCGATGCCCCAGAGGGGCAGAGCATCGCCCCCTGGTGGGCAGAGCGTCGCCCCTGGTGGGCATGCCAGGTGGATCCCGGTCAGGCGCATGCGGGAGTCTGTCTGGCTGTCTCTTCCCGTTTCCAGCTTCAGAAAAATACAAAAAATAAAAATAAAAATAAATAAAAATAAAATTCTTTCCAGTCTTTCAAGGGTAAACATCTTATTTTCATTAATATATATTTATTGGCCATGAGGATGATCCCATGGACACCTTTTTGCGTTTTTCTGCAGGGTGCTGGTGTATTGCTGGTCAGTTTTTGACAGCTCATTGTCGGGTTTCAGCTGTCCTATGTACTGCAAGTACGTTTCCTCTCGGCCATTCCACCCTACTGCCAGAGCACTGTGTCAACAGCTCCCTTACCACACTCACCGTGAGGCGCTGTCCTTCACCGACGACCGCTGTCTCAGCCAAGGCTGTGTCCCTTCAGCTGAGGGCGGTCTGTTCCACTCGGCGACCTCAGTTCTCACCAGCCATCCGTGCGTAGTAGGTGGCCAAGGGGGGCTTCAATGAACTGTTGACTTTACATCTCAACTGAAAGGTCCCTCCGTGTTCCCTTCCCTTGCTGCCACTTGAGTGACGAGTGGTGTGTTAATTGCCGATGTGCCATCAAGTGTCACATGCCCCTCAACAATTACCACTCGAAGCAAGAAGCCCAGAGAAGATGACAGCACCCTCGTCCCCAGGGCTGAGCCGAGCACACGGGGAAGGACAGGAAGATGGCACCGCTGCTTGGACTCGGATGGAATGGCTCCGCTCGCACGAGACGCTGGACGGCGGGGGCTGGGGGGTGAGTGCACTTATATGTCATTCCAGGACATGAAGCCCATTTTCATGTTGTGTCGTTTATGGAACACTCTGACATTAGAGATGGCTCAACGCTTGTTTGTCACTGATTTGATGCAAGAAGGGAGTGAGATACAAAGGAGGTAGAGGTCATGTCCCCTCAGTCATATAGAGACTGTCCCCCAGTCCGGGAGAGGTCATGTCCCCTCAGTCATACAGACTGTCCACAGTCCGGGAGAGGTCATGTCCCCTCAGTCTTATAGACTGCCCCCCAGTCCGGGAGAGGTCATGTCCCCTCAGTCTTATAGACTGTCCCCCAGTCCGGGAGAGGTCATGTCCCCTCAGTCTTATAGACTGTCCCCCAGTCCAGGAGAGGTCATGTCCCCTCAGTCTTATAGACTGTCCCCCAGTCCAGGAGAGGTCATGTCCCCTCAGTCTTATAGACTGTCCCCCAGTCCAGGAGAGGTCATTCCTCCTCAGTCTTATAGACTGTCCCCCAGTCCAGGACAGGTCATTCCCCCTCAGTCTTATAGACTGTCCCCCAGTCCGGGACAGTGGGGAGCCTCATGGTCAGCCAGAGTCACCAACGTGAACTGTAACAGCGAGTGGAGGGGGGAGTGAGGATGACGGGGGGGGGAGGTAGGTGGAGGAAGGTATGGAAGGCATGGGGGGTGCGTGTGGAAGACTGGGTGGGGTGCGTGTGGAAGGCATGGGGGGTGCGTGTGGAAGACTGGGTGGGGGTACGTGTGGAAGGCATGGGGGTGCGTGTGGAAGACTGGGTGGGGGTGCGTGTGGAAGACTGGGTGGGGTGCGTGTGGAAGACTGGGTGGGGTGCGTGTGGAAGACTGGGTGGGGGTGCGTGTGGAAGACTGGGTGGGGTGTGTGTGGAAGACTGGGGGTGCGTGTGGAAGACTGGGTGGGGGTGCGTGTGGAAGACTGGGTGGGGGTGCGTGTGGAAGGCATGGGGGTGCGTGTGGAAGACTGGGTGGGGTGCGTGTGGAAGACTGGGGGGTGCGTGTGGAAGGCATGGGGGTGCGTGTAGAAGACTGGGTGGGGGTGCGTGTGGAAGGCATGGGGGTGCGTGTGGAAGACTGGGGGTGCGTGTGGAAGACTGGGTGGGGGTGCGTGTGGAAGACTGGGTGGGGGTGCGTGTGGAAGGCATGGGGGTGTGTGTGGAAGACTGGGGGTGCGTGTGGAAGACTGGGTGGGGGTGCGTGTGGAAGACTGGGTGGGGGTGCGTGTGGAAGGCATGGGGGTGCGTGTGGAAGGCATGGGGGTGCGTGTGGAAGACTGGGTGGGGGTGCGTGTGGAAGACTGGGTGGGGGTGCGTGTGGAAGGCATGGGGGTGTGTGTGGAAGACTGGGGGTGCGTGTGGAAGACTGGGTGGGGGTGCGTGTGGAAGACTGGGTGGGGGTGCGTGTGGAAGACTGGGTGGGGTGTGTGTGGAAGACTGGGTGGGGGTGCGTGTGGAAGACTGGGTGGGGTGCGTGTGGAAGACTGGGTGGGGGTGCGTGTGGAAGACTGGGTGGGGTGCGTGTGGAAGACTGGGTGGGGGTACGTGTGGAAGACTGGGTGGGGGTGCGTGTGGAAGACTGGGTGGGGGTGCGTGTGGAAGACTGGGTGGGGGTGCGTGTGGAAGACTGGGTGGGGGTGCGTGTGGAAGACTGGGTGGGGTGCGTGTGGAAGACTGGGTGGGGTGCGTGTGGAAGACTGGGTGGGGTGCGTGTGGAAGGCTGGGGGTGCGTGTGGAAGGCATGGGGGTGCGTGTGGAAGACTGGGTGGGGTGCGTGTGGAAGACTGGGTGGGGTGTGTGTGGAAGACTGGGGGTGCGTGTGGAAGACTGGGTGGGGTGCGTGTGGAAGACTGGGTGGGGGTGCGTGTGGAAGACTGGGTGGGGGTGCGTGTGGAAGACTGGGTGGGGGTACGTGTGGAAGACTGGGTGGGGTGCGTGTGGAAGACTGGGTGGGGTGCGTGTGGAAGACTGGGTGGGGGTGCGTGTGGAAGACTGGGTGGGGGTGCGTGTGGAAGACTGGGTGGGGTGCGTGTGGAAGGCTGGGGGTGCGTGTGGAAGGCATGGGGGTGCGTGTGGAAGACTGGGTGGGGTGCGTGTGGAAGACTGGGTGGGGTGTGTGTGGAAGACTGGGGGTGCGTGTGGAAGACTGGGTGGGGTGCGTGTGGAAGGCATGGGGGTGCGTGTGGAAGACTGGGTGGGCAGCAGTGTCTGAGGAGCCTGGAGGGAGAATAACAACCTGCTCTCAGAAGGTAGAACTCTCGGAGGCCAGTTCTGACCTCACCTGTGGTACTTCTTACCCCTGCACTGTCCAAACTGACCGGTACCTTTAATGACATGGAAACTCACAGCCGCGGGCACCAACCATCCCTCCACCCCATCTCTTCATAGGGTCACCACAGTGAACCTCTCTGTGTCCCATTCCACACCTGGCTGCTTATCTGTGCTCGACTGTCATTGGTCAGTTGGAGTTCTCTGCTAGTCTGACCTCCTAGATGCAACAAAATCCATCCCTTGTTCATGGAGGTCACCCTAACGTACCTGGGGCAAAAAGACTAGTTTTTTTTCCCTGATTCCATTTCTATAGCTGGTCTTTGCTTCTGAAACCCCAGGTCAGAAGAGTCCAGATATCCGCCTCATGCTGTCAACCTGAGAGAGGTCATGCCTGCCACAAAAGGGCATCTTCCACAGGCCTGGTTAAATGCTCCAGCCCTGGCCGGTTGGCTCAGCAGTAGAGCATCAGCCTGGCATGTGGAAGTCCCAGGTTCGATTCCCGGTCAGGGCACAAAGGAGAAGCACCCATCTGCTTCTCCACCCCTCCCTCTCCCCACCTTATCATTCTATATCTCTTCCCCCCGCCCCCCCCCCCCCGCAGCCATGGCCCGAATGGTTTGAACAAAGTTGGATCCTGGTGGGCTGAGGATGACTCCATGGCCTCACCTCAGGTGCTCTATTGCCAAACAACGAAGCAGCAGCCCAGAGAGACAAAGCATTGCCTGGTAGGGGGCTTGCCAAGTGGATCCCAGTCAGGGTACATGTGGGAGTCTGTCTCTGCCTTTCTGCTACTCAGTTAATTAAATAATAATAATAAATAAATAAATAAATAAATAAATAGAATGCTCCTGAGGGCAGGGTCATTTGTCCTATATGGCAGCTCCTGCAATGGCTGCGTGGTCTGAGCGGGGAGGACAGAGAGGGGACATGGTGCCAGGTAGAATCGTGTCCAACATGGATGTGCCCAGATTTCACCGGAAAGTAAAATGAAGAACTGACCACTCACCATGTCTGCTACCCAAGAAAACATTTCGTCGGAAACATTTTTTTAAAGAAGTGTAGAAAGAAAATAACAAAAAGACGAAAAGGAAAACCTGAGGAAACTGAAGCACATCCTATTCTTCTCGTTAGGAAAAGCCGCCATGTTAAAGAGATGCCGTTTCTCCCTGTTACGGACTGAAATATAGAATAGGACATAGTTAGAATTGAGTCCCAACAGTTTGGGCACTTAATCACTTACTAAGAACTGTCATCTGAGGAGAAAATATGCCTAAGAAGAGCCAATAAAATCTTAAAAGTAAACTAATAATAATGAGGAACCACGCATCACAACATATGAAGTATGACACAGACCCAGGCGCAGGCCAGTGAGTGGACAGAACCGAATCGGAGTGTCCAGAAACGGACGTGTCAGAAGAACTTAGTGTATGAGGAGATGGACTGTCTCGCTGATGGATGCAAAAGGGGTCATGTAATACTTGGAATTGTGGTATGATTGTCTATTCATTCAGGAAAAAGATAAAGTTAAATTCCAACCTGACACCAGACACACACACACACACACACACACACACACACACACACAAAATCAGTTCAAACAGAATTAACATCTAAATGGAAAAAATCAACACCAAAAGTACCATAATACATTTTCTTATTACAGCAGCCTAAAAAAATAGCTGATCACCATTGGGAAGATGCAGGAACTTGAGCTCAGGGAAGTCAAGCGGCTTACCCAAGGTCACACAGCAATGAGATCACGGACCCTTTGGGTAAATTTACCTTCCATGTCTCTTTAAAGCTACCTGGTAACTCTTTAGCAGATGGTCTCCGCCTCCAGCCCAGGACAGAGAGGCCGGGCGGAGAGCCTGACCAGACCTTCAGTTCAGAAGGAAGTTCAAGTCAAGACCTCCTCTGGCAGCTAGGGTCGCCTCCCGTGAGAGTCCCACGGGCGCTGGGACAGACAGCACGGCTCAGTGATGCGGTGCAGACTGTCCCGGAGAGAGAGGGGCAGGTGTCTCCTACCGACACCGGAGGGGCCCTGCCCACCCACTCCCTTCTTCTCACGCAAGAGTTTCTCCCAGCGGGATGGGGGCTCGATCACTGCACACTCCTCCAGCCCCGCTCCTCCGGCTGGGAGAGAGGAGCTCACAGACTGTGGGGGGAGAGACACAGCACTCAGCACCCACGGTGGTCGGCGCTGCACCGGCGTCCCCACGGGGGTGGAGAAAACGGGCGTGCACCACTGAGCCCGCCGACCCCCACCCCTACCGCCTGCCGGTTACCTCCACTCACCTCCCGCCCTTCAGCCCCAGCACCCCCGTTCTCTGCGGCCCCTGCGGGTCAGAGTCTGTGCCTCACCCGGTCCCACTCACACCATCCTGTCCCCGATCCCTTCCCCCCGCTGGTTCTCCTAGTTTCCCTCCTCGTCCCACTGTGTGCGCCCCACACAGTATGCCCTCAGCAACCCCCTGCGCTTCACACACAGTCCCCCCCATGTCTGTTCTTCTACTCCCCCTACCTAGTTCCCAAACAGTCCCCTCGGAAGGGGCTTCGAAGGGTGCGTAGGAGTTTTCCAGGCCAAGAAGCAGGAAATGGCGTTCCGGGCAAAAGGGTACGGGAAGAACAGGGACGCGGCGCAAACAGGAGCCTGGCAGAGCGGTCTGAGAAAAGGGCGCGTGGGTACGTCGTGATAGGGGCAGAGGCTTGAGATGAGGACCCCGGCCAAACCATCAAGGACCTGGTGTTCTGTGCTAAAAGAAACTGGACCCAGTCCAGGAGGAAATGGATATTCACTGCAAAGAAGCTTCCATAAGCCATGAGCTTGCGTTTCTACTGGATGTATTTATATATATAAGGTGCAATGGAAATCCATACCAGCGGCCTCTCGTCCTGAAAACCCTGAAGAGGTCAAGAACCCAAGGTGTCCCTCCACTGCAGATGGCTTTGCGTGACTCGGGTTCACGAACAGAAGGGCATAAAGCTGGCGTTGCCTCGGAGCCCCCATTCCAGCAGACGGGCAGAGCAGCGCCCGGAGGCGGTCCTCTGGGATGCTCTCGCTGGTCTCTGCCCCTTCCTCCACGCTCCTGGCTCGGGCTGACCACGACCTCAGCTCCCGCTGCTGCTCAGGACACACACTGACCCACAGCCAGTGCGGTTCCCACGTCCCGACATGGTGACCCCAGGGACGTTTAAACTCTGCATATATTTGAGAGCTTGGCAAGTAAGCCCCTCTCTCTCTCAATCCACCATCTGTCTCAGTGAATCTCAGCATCTCTCTCTCTCCAGGTGTCTCTCCATCTCTGTCTTTCTCTGTATGTCTCTATTTCTGTCTCTGGCGTGATCTCTTTCTTCCTCCTTCTACTCCGTTCCTCGTCCTCGTCCCTCTCTCCCTTGCCCTCCAATTTTCTTCTTTCTCTCTTTTACACACACACACACACATGCATACAAGATTTTTTACTTTTCCATGAATAAAGAATAAATGCAAAGCATCATTATTTTATTCGGTTTGTGATGGGTTGAGTTTCTAGATTACTGGTATGAATTATCAATGCCAAATAAAACTAACAGCAGCTAAAACTGCACCCAAAAAACCTTATAAATGACTACAAACTGAGAGAAGACTCAAACTTGATTTTTTTTTTTTATTTAAAACTGCAAATTTTGACACACACACCTCCCCCCCCCCAAAAAAATGGACTTGATAGAAATAATGACTATTACACAAAGTAGAAGCCAGGATCGATACGATTTGATACAGACAATACTTAATCAATACATCAAATTTTGTTTCAAATTTTAAATGGAGAATTGATCCGAATGAAAATAATTTCGGTAGAGTTAACATTTTTGGAAATGGTTTAACTGTGCTCCGGAGAATATTGATCAGGGGATTAAACTGGCTTAATGGAATTCACTCCGGGAAGGACTCCCAAGATGGATAGCCCATCGGAGTTGATGTCATTCCAACGGAAAGTCTTGGATTCCAGATGTTCTCAGGGCCAAAAGAGAAGAAGCAAGTGCCCTTAAAGTCAAAACAGAGGAGGGGTCAAAAGGGTGAGGTCAGACATCCGACGGAGTAACAACAGATTTAAGTGGACACCATACTGGGTGACTTCTGTTTGCCTCAAAGCAGAGCTTCTGCTCTTAAAATTGTTGTTGTTTTTTTAAACTGGATGATTCTGCGGGAATAAGCCGGTCGCCCAGGAACGTGTGAGTCTCTTAGGTACTCGGAAGGACAGAGAGTAACATGCGAGAATGTGGTGAACAACTTTTGTGAAATGAGGATGATGGACGAGCCTGTTCACAGAGGCATAAGGAAGGAGCCAATGAGACAAGCCCTAACACATCAAACCCTGCCCTTGCAGGAGAGAAGCCAATGTGGCTCTGTAGAGCTGGTAGTACTAGTAATAGTGCCTGGGAAGCCATGCAAGAGATTTACGTGTCAGTCATCACACTCACTTAGATTTAGAGAAACTTCTGACCAGGCGGTGGCGCAGTGGATAGAGTGTCGGACTGGGATGTAGAGAAACTTCTTATACGTCCTGCTCTCCTCAAAAGCAACTCCAGCCGACTCCTCCTACTTGCTGGTCCCCAGCGCGTGCCACCGTGCGCACAACAGACTGCACAGAGCTCTGTCCTTGTCCCCTAGCTCCCATGCTCTTCCCGTAATGCCCTCTATCTCAGTTCCCCCTGAAAAATATCCGTGTGTCCTTCACAAACCAGACCAAATGCCATTTCTCCCATGAATTTTCCGTTGGTTCTTCCACTCTGCTCCCAGGGCCTTCATTCATATTTTATCGCCTCCTGTTTTAAAAGTTTGTGCCTATTTATTCCCCCCTTAAACTAAGAGTTCCTGGGGGACCTTTCTCTCCTTGAATCCTCAGCACCTGGCACTCAGTAGATGCTCAGTAAACGTTTGTTAGGGCCAGATTTGCTAATGACACACGCATTAGGGCACATCTTCCCTCTCTGGAGAGATTTCCTAGGGTATCTGGCCTATTTTGCAGAGAGAATTAGATTGCATTGGCTTTGAGTAGGAACACATTTGGTTAGGAAGAAGTGTACTAATGAAATGCTAATTTAATGCTCAGAGGACTGTTCTGGAACATTCCACGGAGCTGTGCAGACGCTTACCTGCCAAGGTTTGTGACTGTTGTATTTTGCAAGAAGCTTTCCTACTCAGCAGAGGTATCCTTACTGACAGGGTCAAGGGGATTTAGGGGCTACCCCCTACAGCCAAAAAGCCCTGGGGAGTTACACCACATTGGTCCTCAGAATGGTTTGATGCCCAGGAGAGGCATTCTATTCCAATTTACCATTAGAGCCAAATAACTTATTGTGTTGAAGAATTACAAGAACAGAGCGTGTTCTGTGCTTTGGAATCTGAACTTCTCCCTCTCTCCATCTAGAAGGAGCCAGGACTTTGCCTCCTCTTTCTTCCGAGTATTCTCAGAGCAGAAGGCCTCATTCCTGAAGGACGGCCTCAGCTCACCGAGACGATGCCAGGCTCCCCGGTGGGGATGGGAGATTCGTGAGCGCCCAGGGTGGTGAACCGAAGGAAGACGAGATGAGAGGAGAGAGATCCAACCACAAAGAAAGGGATGGGTCCTCGGCCGCAGGATTATTCACTCACTCCCCAACGGAACTTTTGGGGAGATGACTGTGCGGTGTACGCAGGGAGGCGGGGCTGTGGGCACACCCAGCCCAAGTGACAGTTCCCCTGCCCGGCCACAGAAGGGACGTGGACCTTCCCAATTCCAAGGCCCCCTGTGGGCTCATCACAGGTACAGCGTATGGACTAAAAGGAGGAGGTGCTTTCCCAAGTATTTTACTGCACCTAAACCCCACACCTAGAGGGTGAGTCAGGAGAGTAGCGTGACCCCAAACAAGGACACTGTAGAGCCCCCCCCCCAACCTGTAGTATCTTCATTACTAGGCAGGTTTCTGTTCGGTGTAGACCATAAAATAAAGAGGGGGACACTTCCCACCTAACCTGGATGGTGGCTGTGAATCCACCATCTGTGTCATAAAAATGTCTTGATGGAGAAACAAGAGCATGTGGAACACATGCCCCTTCCACGCCGCCCCTTCCACCAGCGGCCCCACCGGGACGAGGTGACCCCTGGCGAGACTGGCCCTGCAACGCCTCACGGAGTGGCCGCACAGCTTTGTTTGCTCACAGCCTGGAAGTTGCAACTGGACTCGGGTCAAAATTCTCATGTTTCACCACCAGCATTGAGATCTCTGTTTGACTCGTTGCTCACCAAACAGATAAAGTTCCCAGACCTCTGAGTGGTTTTTAATTTTTCATTTTCATAAAGTGGTTTTGATCAATCAATATGTGTTTAATGCTTTTTATGGGTCAGGTAGCAATTCCTAAATAACAAAACACTGTATTGCATTCTTACAGACTCAGTTAACAGCCAGCCTCCTGGGAATTGTACGTCATTACGGGTTTGCAGCAAGAAAGGGCCAGGAGGGAGCTCTGTCTCTCGGTCCAGATGTTCCCAGAGCCTCACATGCCTAGGGCAGTGACAGCGAGCTCCTCGGAGGTGGGTGACATCTGAAACCCTGGCAGAGAGCTACAGAAAACCCCTGTTCCCATCCACCTAGCTCAGGGGTCGGGAACCTATGGCTCATGAGCCAGATGTGGCTCTTTTGATGGCTGCATCTGGCTCGCAGACAAGTCTTTAATAAAAAAAAAAATAACATTAAAAATATAAAACATTCTCATGTATTACAATCCATTCATTTCCTACCGCTCATGTTCATGGTTGCGGGTGGCTGGAGCCAATCACAGCTGTCCTCCGATCAAACACCAAATTTTTATTGGATAATGTTTAACGTACACAGGTCGTTGTATGGCTCTCACAGAATTACGTTTTAAAATATGTGGCGTTCATGGCTTTCTCAGCCAAAAAGTTTCCCAACCCCTGACCTAGCTCCTTCCTCATCAAAGCCGGTGGCATACAATTAGAAGAATCCCCTGGGGAGATTTTAAAATATATCAGTGTCCACACCCTGCCCACCAGTGAGCTCAGCATCGGGGGAAGGTCAGATCGGTTAACTGAATTTAAACGCTCCCAAGGGACTCCAAAGTACGGATACCTGGGTCCCACTCCCGGGATTCTGATTTAATTCATCGGTATGCAGCCTGATCAAGAGTTTAAAAAGCTCCCCTATCTGGCTAAACTGTGGTCCCTGGACAGGACCTGGAAGTTCACCTGGGAGCTTATTGAAAATGCGAATTCCCGAGCCACACCCAGACACACTGCCTCAGAAACTCGAGGGCTGGGCTTCAGTGCTCTGTGTTCTGACTCACCTTCCGGGCGACTCTGAAGCTTGAGAACCAGTGTCAGCAGTTGCCCAAGCCAGAGAGCTGGGGGCTGTCTCGGATTCTCCCCCTCCCTCCCATCCACGCCTGGCGATGCTGCTACCTCAAACCACAGAACCCACACTCCTCTCTTCTTGACCACGCCCCTGCTCCAGATGGCCTCCTCGCCTCCCTAGGCTGCGGTGCCCACCTCCTGAGGCAGCACTTCTCAACACTGGCTGCCCAGGGACCCCTCGGCCCCGCACCTGGAGATTCTGACTTCCAAGGGCCTGGGGTAAAGACGCAGCTGGGCTGCAGTGGGGGAGGGGGGAGAGGGTGCAATGGGCCGCTGGGGCGGAGACCTCGGTCTGCCATAGTCTTCTCTTCCACGCATGCCTTTCCCCCCCCCCCCGAAGCTGGAAACGGGGAGAGACAGTCAGACAGACTCCCGCATGCGCCCGACCGGGATCCACCCGGCACGCCCACCAGGGGGCAACGCTCTGCCCACCAGGGGGCGATGCTCTGCCCCTCCGGGGGCATCGCTCTGCCGCGACCAGAGCCACTCCAGCGCCTGGGGCAGAGGCCACAGAGCCATCCCCAGCGCCCGGGCCATCTTTGCTCCAATGGAGCCTCGGCTGCAGGAGGGGAAGAGAGAGACAGAGAGGAAGGAGAGGGAGAGGGGTGGAGAAGCAGATGGGCACTTCTCCTGTGTGCCCTGGCTGGGAATCGAACCCGGGACTTCCGCACGCCAGGTTGACACTCTACCACTGAGCCAACCGGCCAGGGCCGCCTTTTTATTTTCTTATACGTGAATTACAGTTCACATTCGATATTATTTTGTATTAGTTTCAGGTGGTCAGCATAGGCTTAGACAGTTATATATTGATAATTCATGAGGTGGTTCCCTCCGGGTGCCAGTCTAGTACCCACCTGGCGCCATCCACAGTTATGACAGTCTCACTGAGTGTATTCCCTGTGCTGAACTTTACAGCCCCGGGACTGTTCTGTAACTACCGCTCAGACATCTTGATCCCTCCCCCCTTTTTCACCCGGTCCCCCAAACTCTCTCCCCTCTGGCAACCATCAGTTTGTCCTCTGTGTCTGTGAGTCTGTTTCTGTGCTGTTTGTTCGTTTGTCTTGTGTTTTAGATTCTATGTGTAAGTGAGATCATAGGGTGTTTATTTGCCTTTCTCTGTCTGACCTACTTCACTTAGCCTAACAGCCTCTAGGTCCCTCCATCCATCCATCCACGCTGTCACAAATGGTAAGATTTCATTTTTTAAAGCTGAGCGATATTCCATTGCATATGTGCACCAACTTCTCTTTCTCCAATTGTCTATTGATGGGCATTTCGGTGGCTTTGGATCTTGACTACTGTAAGTGGATCTCAACACTTCAATAAACATAGGGGTATATATACATATATTCCTTCAAATTAGTGTTTCAGGTTTCTTTGAATATATGCCCAGAAGTGGCAACACTGGGTCATAAGGGAGTTCCATTTCTAGTTTTTTGAGGGACCTCCGAACTGTTTGCCATAGTGGCTGCACCAGTCTGCATTCCCACCAGAACCGGGGGACTTCCCTTTACTTCACATCCTCGCAAGCACCTTCTTTGGTTTATCGATGAGAGTCATCTGAAAAAATGTGAGGTGATATCTCATCGTGGTTTTAATTTGCTTTACTCTGATGATTAGTGGTGTTGAGCATCTTTTTTTTTTTTTACAGAGACAGAGAGAGAGTCAGAGAGAGGGATAGACAGGGACAGACAGACAGGAACGGAGAGATGAGAAGCATCAATCATTAGCTTTTCATTGCACATTGCGACACCTTAATTGTTCATTGATTGCTTTCTCATATGTGCCTTGACCGCAGGCCTTCAGCAGACCGAGTAGCACTTTGCTGGAGTCAGCGACCTTGGGTCCAAGCTGGTGAACGTTTTGCTCAAACCAGATGAGCCCGTGCTCAAGCTGGTGACCTCGGGGTCTTGAACCTGGGTCTTCGGCATCCCAGTCCGACGCTCTATCCACTGCGCCACCACCTGGTCAGGCATTGAGCATCTTTTATATGTCTGTTGGCTACCTATATGCCCTCTTTGGAGAATTGCCTAGTCGGGTCCTCTATTTTTTAATTGGAATGTTTTGGGTGGAATCTTTAGACTTCTCTCTATGTAGTACCATGTCATCTGCACATAACAACAGTTTTCATTCTTCCTTTACAGTTTGGGTGCCTTTTATTTCTTCTTGTTGTCTGATTACTGTGTCACCTAGGATTTTCAATACTATGTGAAATAAGAGTGGTGAAAATGGACATCTTGTCTTGTTCCTGACCTTAAGGAAAATGCTTTCAACTTTTGCCAGTTGAGTATGATGTTAGTTTTGGGTTTGTCCTATATGGTTTTTTATTATGTTGAGATATGCTCTCTTTATCCCCCCTTGGCTGAGAGCTTTTATCCATGAATAGATGCTGGATTTTGTTCAATGCTGTCTCTGCATCTATTGCTATGATCATATGATTTGTATCACTTCATTTGTTTATGTGGTGTATTACGTGAATTGATTTGTAATTTGATTTGGATACTGAAAACAACCTTGCATCCCAGAAATAGTAACTTCCACTAGATCGTGATGTCTATTTGAATACATTGGTGAGTTTGGTTTACTAATATTTTGCTGAGGATTTTTGCATCTATGTTCATCAGGGATACTGGCCTATAATTATTTTTGTAATATAATCAGAGTAATTGTGACCTCATAAAATAAGCATGGGAGCCTTCCTTTCTCTAAAAATTTTTGGAATAGTATGAGAAGAATAGGTATTAATTCTTCTTTGAATGTTTGGGGAAATTCGTCTGTGAAGACATGCAGTCCAGGTCTTTTGTTTGTTGGGAGCTTTTTGATGACTGATTTGATTCTGTCGTGTGTAATTGGTCTGTTCAAATTCTCTGCTTCTTCTTGATTCAGTCTTGGAACAGTTCTGGTTCTAGGAATTCATCTATGTTTCCAGATTGCCCAATTAGTTGGCAAATAATTGTTTATAGTAATTTTGTGCGGTCATTTGTCAATTCTCCTTTTGCATTTTTGATTTCATTCATTTGGCTTCTCTTTCTTTTCTTGATGAGTCTGGTTTAAGGTTTATCAATCTTGTGTATCTTTTCAAAGAACCAGCTCTTGGTTTTATTTATCTTTTGTACCTTTTTTTAGACTCTATTTTCTTTGTTTCTGCTCTGACCTTATTATTTCTTTCCTTCTACCCACTTAGGCCTTGCGTGAGAATCATTCAGGACCTGGAATAGCTCTTGGTCATCGTCACGCATAGCAGAATTGTACATGTTTAAAATAAATTTCAAAACTCGGGAAGAGTTTACGGTTCGACATGGCAGCCAGAGTACTCCTAATCCTCCCATATCCCATTCATTTCAGGACATCTTGGGAGACAGCATGTACTAAGGAAATACTTTGTGACAGTTTAATTGAGAGGGAAAAACTCAAGACCATAGAGAAATAGTATGTTTCTGGCAACAAGTCAAAGAGGAACTAGAAACTCCAGGCTTAGAAATTGCAAGGAAGTCTAACTATGAAAGTCACTAAATGGGGCACGATTATAAGCAACTGATATAAGACTCTAAAAACATTTGAACCTAATGCTTTTGACACTCTTATTTAAATGACCCGAGGGCTGTGACTCTTGACCCCTGTGGACAAGTAAAACGTCATTCTAGTTCAATGGTTGGCAGATGTGAAGGAGAGTAACGTCATTATAATAACAAGAATGACAAGTGTATACCGTATCAAGTGTATTCAACTTTTAGTGTCGATCTATTGGCAAGGAACTATGTAACTGTCCTTGAAGAATAGAATACATCTGTGAGTTATCTCAATGAAGTGATAATATATGGGTTGGGAGTTGGAAAAAGGGAGATAGGGCAAGTTGAGGAGGGAGGAAAAGAGGAAGGGAACACTAATGTTGCCTTTCTTACACTAAGGGAACACTAATGTTGCCTTTCTTACACTAAGGGAACACTAATGTTGCCTTTCTTACACTAAGAGAACACTAATGTTGCCTTTCCCTATCTTACAAAGAATGTAGGAAAATAACATTGACAACATAAGAAATGCTAGGATAAGAAGAGTATTTAAACTATATTATATAAAATTACAAAGGTAATTTTTAAAGAACTAGAGACAAATGTACCAACTGCTGGGAGGGGCAGGACAGAGGGTTTACGTTCGTGGACCCAAACTGTGTCCTCCTCTTTCGTAGGAAGAAAGAAATAAAAACTGCCTGCAGTCGATAAATCAAATAAACAGAGATGGAAGCATATGACCTAGAATTTTGGTGGCAACAAACAGAAATAGTTAAAGGAAATTGCCTCTGGAGAGAAGACAGCAGGCAAGGTACAAGTCTGTTGCTTTTTGTCAATAAGTGTTTCTGTATTAAATAACGTGTTCCCGTGTATAGCTTTGATTTAAAAAAAAAAAAAAAAGGTTAATTTTAATAGATAAAATTCTGGAAATAGGTTCTCTGAATCAATGAAAATGTTATGACGAGATCTTTTCACGGTGTTTAAAAAAAAAAAAAACCAGACCTGATTTATCAATGCCCTAAGGAGCAATGGTATCACCCACAATTCAATTCTGCAAACATTTATTGAGTAAATAGATTCTCTGTGACGGGACCTCTGCTAAGCCATGAGAAGGATAAAAAGATAAATCAGACATGGTTCCCGCTTCCAAGAGCTTATAGGAAAGGAGGAGAGAAACATGAACACACAAGATAAGGCAGAAGATACTAACTAAAGGCATAGAGTGCCACCGAAACACAGTGAGGGGTGCAGGAAGGGCTGACAACAGGGTTTAACATGAAGCAGTGAGGAAGCATAGCTGATGCTGTCAGCGCCCCCCACACACACACACACACCCTTAGCTCTCTCTATCCCGGGACACCTGCCAGCATCCCAAACACCTGTACCACTTCGCATAAGGGTGAAGAAGACCTCAACAGAAATACCATTATCTTGACTGACCCTGGACCATGGCATCTCACGACCACAGGCACATTTCTTAGGACCACAGGATGACGGTCCTTTTATATAAACTAACTGCTGAGTTGCGACCTTGAACACTGGGTCAACCCTGGGCAGGCAGTGACCAAGCAGAAAGACACCCGCCACAAACAGAAAACCCCCAAGAGCAGGACCAGGGAGGGCAAACACAGCCTTGTTTCTCTGGGGAACTCCCCACGGCCTCTGAATTTCTCTTTTGAAGGGTTCATCTCTAGCACTCTGATTATTTGGTTCGTGTCTGCCTTCCCCCGCTTGGGTGAGCTCATGGAACTAAGAACTAACTTATTAATCCATCGCATCCCTCCTCATACTCAACATCCAGAAGATGTTCAAGAAGCTGATGAAATGAGAAATCTCAAAATGAGCAGAAGGGGAGACGGGAAGGTACTCTGGATACAAGCCTCCTCTTGTCCCTGGCCAGCTGTGTCCCTACCTGTAGGAGCGACGGACATCTTCTGGGAGGCCCGCTCCCCTGTGAACGCTTGCTTGCCTTCGGAACTGTCCCCTTGCACCGGCCTCTTCACCCCACGTGTTTCTGTTGACATTGGGTGCATTTCTTGCTTTCCAATAGTCTCCTCACGTATTATACACAGGACTGTCTGGGCTTGTGCGATCTGGACTCAGGGTTGTCCCTTTGCTCAAATATATATAAATATATTAATTGAGTGCTTACTGTATACCAGGCAGTAGGACCTAACGAATAATGATTTGGACATAAGCTCGGCCCTCTCTGAACTTGCATTCTCCCTCGGCAAGCAGATCCTCGTGCTCCAGGAATATGACAGGCTGTGTCTGAGTGATCACGAAGAAAGGGTACAGATGGTGGGAGGCAGAAGAAAAGGCCACCTAAAATAGTCCAGTGTCGGAGGAGAAGCGAGGACATCAGAAAGGACTTTTCCAGGGAAGTGACATTTAAACTGGGACCTGGCAGTAAAAGTTGGAGTTAGTCAAGTACGGGGAGGGGGGGCGGAAATCTTGGTGAGGTAAAGGCTTCTTCTCCAAGTCGAACCAAACCACTAAATCATTCAGAGCCTTGCAGACTAGATTGAGTTTTGCTGCAGTAATAAAAGTCAATGGCCTACAGCAGGATTCTATTTCACACTCATGTTATATGTCCATCGTGGGTCTTGTCTCCACGTTGTCTGCATGCCTGACGGGTCAGCCTCCATGGGGGCCTGTGCTGGTCTTTCACAGGAGAGGAAAAGAGAGAAATGGGGAGCCATATATCTCATTCCTTCTGCTTAGAAATAACACACATCACTTTGCCCCATATCCCATTAGCTTCTTTGTTCAAAATATATATATATATATATAATATAATCCCCCTGCATGAGAGATGGGAGGGGCGGGGGAGGGGCCCTGCAAGTCACATGATCAAGCCCGCCATCCGGGAGGCCGGGAAGTAGAATCCAATCCTCTGCCAGGGAGAGACGTCGAACCCTTGGAACCCAGAATTGCCAGCACCATTGTACCCTGAGAGCCACAGAAAGCCATCGAAGTCGTCAGCAGTGGGAAGAGTCATCACGTGGAAAAGGTTGCCCTGGCTACAGCACGGAGGATGGTTTGAGGAGACTGCCAAGTGGGTGCTGACTGGTTCCCAGGTGGGAAGGTTACTAGAGAACGTGGTGGCTCGGACTAGGGCGGTGACAGTGGAAATACGGCAGGAGAAAGGTGATGACATTTTTGAGATGGGACGTGTGAGACCTAATCATCTGTTGGGTATGGATAGTGAGCATGAGAGGTCACCACGATCTGCAGATTTGGCGCTCTCTCTCTCTCCTCAACATCACAGTTACCACCTCCCCCCCCCCCATTACGAGCCACCCTCTTCTTTTACGAAATACTCCGGTTTTTTTCCCCTCCACTCCAGACCCTGCCGCCGTCCCAAGTGACCGCAGTACCATTGGAGCAACCCGTCCACGACCCCGGCTTCTCGACCCCTTTGCCTTCTCAACTCCGCGGCCCTGACCACTAACTCACTCACGACCGTCCCTCAGACCGCGTCATTATCCACGCTTCCGACATCTGACAGGCTAAGATTTCTCTTTGGCAACAGATGATCATCACCCTTTTAACATTCTTTTGCTCTTTTGTACCCCTGACTCATTTTTTTCTTCACCTTCCCGGCAACATGTCAACCCGGGTCGATCCAACACCGGCCTCGCCTGCGACTCCGCTGCCCTGTGAACACGTCTGGAAGAAGTCGCCTCGTCGCCTGCCGAGGACAGGACTTTCGCGGAGTGGGTCTGAAAGGCTCAGCCGAGCGCTCGAGGCTGCTCTGGGTGTCGTCTCGGTTTCCTCTCTCTGGGGCTGTTTCCGGCACTCAGTCCAGACTTGCTTCTCCGCCTCTCCTCTGCCCACCCGCAGGTTAGGGCCTCCCCTTCTTTCCCAGAGGAAGTGGAAATGCCGGGGAGATGCCACTCGGAGCTCCTTGAGTTCTGGCGTGGCCGCGACTCAGACCCCCTGAGCTCACCCATCGTGCTGCCAGGCCCCCGGGACAGCCACAAGCTCGCCGGTCACCAAGAACTTGCAAGCCTGCCTAAAACCGGTATCAAATCAGATAGATCAGGGGTCCCCAAACTACGGCCCGCGGGCCACATGCGGCCCCCTGAGGCCATTTATCCGGCCCCCACCGCACACCCGGAAGGGGCACCTCTTTCATTGGTGGTCAGTGAGAGGAGCATAGTTCCCATTGAAATACTGGTCAGTTTGTTGATTTAAATTTACTTGTTCTCTATTTTAAATATTGTATTCGTTCCCATTTTGTTTGTTTACTTTAAAATAAGATATGTGTAGTGTGCATAGGGATTTGTTCCTAGTCTTTTTATAGTCCAGCCCTCCAACGGTCTGAGGGACAGTGAACTGGCCCCCTGTGTAAAAAGTTTGGGGACCCCTGAGATAGATGGTTTCCTAAAATCGAAGTTGAGGAACGGAAGGCGGCTAAACAAGTCCTGTGGGCAGCCTGTGCTCTCCGTGGATAAGCCGAAGTCCCGTCCATCCAGCAAACGACACGAGGTCACCAGAAGCAGCTGGGCGGTAGAGACAGGAGCACAGAGAGAGCTGCAGGGAGAGGACGGCGCTGCGTCCTCCGTCCGTCCGTCTGTCTGTCTGTCCGACGGGAGAGAGACGCTCAGCTCCAGGGGCAGAGCTCTGGGTAAGGCGGGCTCCCCCTGGAGTCCGGAGACATTGCGAGTTTCCTTCTGCGCAGACCTGGCTGTTGGCCTAAGCAGGCTCCTCTCCCCTTTTCTCTCCGGACACGCACCCTGGCCTGGCTGGAGGGACAGTATGCCCCGATTAAATACACAGGCTTCCTCAAACCTTCTCGCAGAAGAACGGCGTGTGACCAGGCCTGGCCCAGGCGACCTAAGGAAAGACGACCGCTGGGGCCGCCAAGGGAAACATTTTTTTTTTTATTATTTAAAGAAAAATAATTTTTCTGTTCCACTCACCCCAACCACCTGTAACTCGCCGTTCACACTTCTGGAACTTGAGACCCGTGACGCCCTCCCTCCCCCCCACCCCCACCCCCGTTCCTTTTTTGTCCAGAACTGTCTGGTCTCCCCAAGGCTGCCTCGCTGTGTTTGCAGTTTTCCTGCTTATGTGAATTCCTCATGCGCGGATATTAAAATTTTGATTTTCTCCCGTGAATCTGTCTCTGTTCTTCTGACGATTAGCCCAGCCAGGAGCACTTAGAAGCTGGGAGGAAAAGTATGAATATTTGTTTAGTCCCCATCGGATGATGTTTCCCTGACTGAGAAAATAGCAGAGATTCAACTGCAGCCTTGAGACGAGTCTTGGGCGCGGACTTCGGATCGCCAAGTCCTGCGGGGGTGGAACGCTGCCCCCACCAGCGCTACGAGGATTGTTTATAGGAAGCAGCTGATCCCGTAGCCATTTTCCCACGTGCCTGGGGGGCATGGGGGAGGGGAGGGTCAGCTTTCTCTGCACCTGAATCCACTGTGGACTAACGTGACCCGGGCTCTGCTAATCTGCTTGATGAGCCAAGAGACCAATAAACACGATGAGGCTGCAGAGATCTGGGCTCTGGGTCCTAGAGGCCGGGAGTCCCCTGGACCCACTTTTCTCTCTGCTGTGTCTTGTGTGTGTTGCTTCTGATGTCCTGCGGCCCCGTCCTCTCGGGCACGCCCACGGCGGAGCCGGTCTCGGCACCTTGACCAAGAACTTCTGGGGGGGGAGCTGAACTTCCCAGTGCCCCCCCCGCCCCCCCCCCCTGCCCCCAGTCTCCCCGGAGAAAGGAAGAGCAGACAGACCCCAGGACGTTCTCTCGGGGATTCTTTCTCCCTCACGCTCTTTCCCTCCAGTGAAAAGAAATATGATTTCTATCTCGGGCTGGAGCAGAGAGCTCTAACCCTAACTCCTGTACAGTAGTAGCCACCCTTCAATCGCCCAGAACGATGTCCTCGTCGCCTCTCGGCTTTCTGTTCTCCGGGGGTAAATAATGCTCATGCCTCAAATGCCAGCTGGCTTGTCCCATGTTCCCATCCCTTTACCTTCATTGTTCTCGGTTTGGAAAGAGATCCAGATGAAGAAGGAGGAGAACTGCGGTTGTCATAGCAACGGCCGAGTGACATGCAACCCAGTTCGGATGAAATAAGAGAAGTTGAGTTGTGGTGAGGTGTTTGAGGGGGTTTTTTTGTTGTTATTATTATTTCATTCTTCTTCCTGATTGAACATATTCCGCCGCTTTGGAAAGGAGACGTCTGGCTGACGCCACCATTCTTACCCACCGCCTTTGTCGCCCTCCCCCCTCAGTGCAAAGGGGGGGCTGTCCACGCGTGATAAGAGAACAGAAGAGCATCCCCTCTCCTCATCACCCGCAAGGCCTGGCTGTGCCCAGCCTCTCTCCCCGCCCAGTTCATCCCGTGGTTTGCGTGACCGCTGGCCACTGCTTTTTTCCCCCGCTAAACTGATAAACTGTGAAACATCAGGGGTGGTGTGCATGACTTTAAAAAAAAAAAAAATCTTTTTTAATTACACAAATAAAACAGCAATTCTGTGATAACTCCATCTACGTGCACACCCCCTTCATGTCACCACTAGGTCCGCAGCACAGGCACGGAACACACACATATACATTTTTGGTGACACAAACAGGATTATATTATCCTCACTGTTGTTTTCTTCACATCCTCTGACGCTGATCTGAACATTACGGCCCCTGCCTCTTTCTGTGTTATCACTTGCCTCGTGGGTCTTTCCCCAAACTAAACTTTTAGTCTACTTTCTCCCAGCTGTCCCTCGGCCAGGCCCTCCGGAGGGCACCTGGACTCACCTAGTGTCACTGTCAGGAACCCATGTCCCCCCGAGTCCTCCCCTCTGGAGTCCGCCTCCCATCCAACTCGCCACCTGGTCTGACGAGTCTCTAAGAGAGAGCTCACACTGACTTCTCTTCATCCACATGGTCACTCCCCTCGGCCAGGCCAAGCCACTGCCTCAACTTACGGCAATAGTTTCATTACCACTCTCTCTCTGTCCCCTCCTCTCCTCCTCCTATCCATTCTACACAAAGCAGCAACTTTATAAAAAGGTATAGTGACCTTATCGTTCTCATGCTTAAAAGCCCCAATGGCTCTGCAATTCTACATCTTTTTTAAAAATTTTATTTAGACAATTAATTTTAACGAGTTGACATTGATCAACTAGAGTACTGTACATAGATTTAGAGAAAAACGTCTCCAGATCATTTGGACATTTGATTATGTTGTATACCCATCACTCAAAGTCAAAGCGTCCTCCGTCACCTTTTATTTGGTTTTCTTTATGCCCCTCCCCTCCCCCCACCCCCTCTTTCTCCTCCTTTCCCCTCCCCCTGGTAACTACTCACAGTGGCCAAGACATGGAAACAACCAAAAAGCCCTTCAATAGAAAATTGGATAAAGAAGATGTGGTACATATATACTATGGAATTCTACTCAGCCATAAGAAATGATGACATCGGATCATTTACGACAACATGGATGGGCCTTGATAACATTATACTGAGTGAAATAAGTAAATCAGAAAAAAAAACTAAGAACTGTATGATTCCATACATAGGTGGGATACCAAATTGAGACTCATGGCAATTTACATCTTTTAAGTAAGGCCAATGGGACCCTAAGTGACCCCGTCCCGATCTATCTCTTCAGCTGTATGTCCCCCCACTGTTCTCATTCATGACACCCAAGCCAGTTCTTCACATTACTGGTGTTGATTAAGTGATTGGGTCTCATTCTTCCCTTCCTCCCTGTAATAGAATTATCCATCTCTGTCTCATTGATACTGGATCTGTCCGTGTGTAAGCATGATGCCATGAGAGGCTTTACAGGTGCTGACATGCTTTGGCTGGGACTCTGGCCACATAGAACATACTCTGATGAGCTGCTGCTGGTCCCAGTTTGACGGACAAGTGGAACAGACCTGAGCCTGCCCCATAGTCTAAAGTAGTGTTGCCCCAGGGAGCCTGAGCAGTCTTGAGCAGAGAGATGGGTGTTTGTTCTTTTATAGACAACAAGATTTGGGGACCGTTTGTTACACAGCATCTATCACAGCAATAGCTCACTAATGCAAATTTCTTTCCTACGCTATAAGTCTCATCAGGTAGACGTAAACCTGTGTCTATTCTGCGTCCCTCTCTCCAGCCAGGGCCTAGCACAGTACTTGTGATGTGGCTCAAGAAATAGTGGCTCAATAAATATTTGTGAAATAAATTATTATTGGTATTGTGGATACTATCTCGGACTCCATTAAGCTTGGTGACATTGTTGCAGGTATATGATTGTGTGTATCTGTTGTTGTCAGCCGTTTGACTGAACCCTCTTACTGTTTCTAATCATTTCCCGGTAGATTCTCTTGGGTTGTCAGTCACTAAAATTATGCCATCTGTAGTAAGTCTGTGAAATTGTGGCCCCGAGTAAATCATACCTCCCGGTCTTCACACCCTTGTGAAGGGGTGGCCTGTGACTTTGTGTCCCCAAAAATAATACTACTAAGTCTTAGTATTTACTTAGGAGAAAAAAAAAAACAGAAAAAAAGCCATCAAACTATTCATGTTGGTTATTTCAAGAGCAGAGGCAGATTTAACAGCAGGCGCACTGGGCATGCACCCTGGGCCCCGACTTCTGAAAGGTCCCGCAAAACCCCAACTTTACATGTTTTTCTAATGACACCAAGTTTGGTTTTATATGTGCAATTTTAGCATTAATAGTGCATAATCTTTTTTATTTATTTAAAAATATGGTTAACATGTATTTTTATTTTCCCTCTCTCTCTTTTTTCAAGGGGTCCAATATTTTCTTCTGTGCCCGGAGCCTCAACCGACCTTAATCCACCTCTGTTCAAGAGCATGGAATTATGAGGGAAGACACTCAATTTTTCTGTAACGTTTAAATTTTATCGTAACATGCATTACGTATGTAATAAAAAGATATTAATAGTAGTGATTACAGGCCTCATTTTATTCCTTGCTGTAGTGGAAATTTTATTACATTTTATTGTTAAGCAAAACACTGGCCTTTTTTTTTGTAGTGTGTGTAAATTTTACATGTTTTGCCGCGTTAAGTACATGTCTACTTATCACTGCGTAACCCAATGTTTAAAAACTAGCATTGGACTTTGAAATTTATTGAACATCTGTTTCTGCATTAATATGGTTTTTCTCCTCTGATCTATTAATATGGGAACATATATATATATAACCTAATATTAAATCATCTTTACATTACTCAGCAAAAGAACAATCTTCTTAATACAGGAAGGGGTCCAGACAAGAGAATATTCCATAAGAAGGGTTGGGGTTTGAAACAGAAGCAGATCCAGGTCCCCAAGTCCCCTCCAAACTAGCCCAAAAGTCAAAGTCCCCACACCCAGAATGTAAGCACTTTCTGCAGTCTTTAAAGGAAACCCCAATTGTCCTGCATATTCCCCACCTCGTATCCCCTGTGATCGTAACCCGCATCCCCGGCTGGATCCCCTGTGATCGTAACCCGCATCCCCTGCTGGATCCCCTGTGATCGTAACCCGCATCCCCTGCTGGATCCCCTGTGATCGTAACCCGCATCCCCTGCTGGATCCCCTGTGATCGTAACCCGCATCCCCTGCTGGATCCCCTGTGATCGTAACCGGCATCCCCTGCTGGATCCCCTGTGATCGTAACCGGCATCCCCTGCTGGATCCCCTGTGATCGTAACCCGCATCCCCTGCTGGATCCCCTGTGATCGTAACCCGCATCCCCTGCTGGATCCCCTGTGATCGTAACCGGCATCCCCTGCTGGATCCCCTGTGATCGTAACCCGCATCCCCTGCTGGATCCCCTGTGATGGTAACCCGCATCCCCTGCTGGATCCCCTGTGATCGTAACCCGCATCCCCTGCTGGATCCCCTGTGATCATAACCGGCATCCCCTGCTGGATCCCCTGTGATCGTAACCGGCATCCCCCGCTGGATCCCCTGTGATGGTAACCGGCATCCCCTGCTGGATCCCCTGTGATGGTAACCCGCATCCCCTGCTGGATCCCCTGTGATCGTAACCCGCATCCCCTGCTGGGCCCACGGTGATTTCCAGATGTGCCAAAGGAACCACACTAATCATTATGGAAAACCAGGTAGATGAGGAAACACCAGGAAAGAGAGGTGTGAGGCTGAAGAGACAGAGGAACGAACACTAAAAGAAGTAGAGCTAATGCAGGAATCAGAAGAGAACTCTAAAATAAGGATAGTTAATGTACTAAAGAGACATTTGAGTAGATTACACATTCTTAAATCGAAATTAAGCTTTCAACAACAAATGTAAACAAAGTTCTTAGAAATTTAAATAATGGCTCTGCTAAAATTAAAATCCCAACATAAAAGCTAAAAAGCAGTTCAAACACATATGACGACCCATTTAGCCCGACCTGTGGCGGTACAGTGGATAAAGCATCAACCTGGAACACTGAGGTCGCTGGTTCAAAACCCTGGGCTTGCCTGGTCAGGGCACATATGGGAGTTGATATTTCCTGCTCCTCCCCCAATCTCTCTCTCTCTCTCTCTCTCTCTCTCTCTCTCTCTCTCTCTTTCTCTCACACACACACACACACACACATACACACACACACATCTAAAATAAATAAATTTCCCTGGCCAGTTGGCTCAGTAGTAGAGCATCAGCCAGGCATATGGATGTCCTAGGTTCGATTCCCGGTCAGGGCACACAAGAGAAGCGCCCATCTGCTTCTCCACCCCTCCCCCTCTCGTTTCTCTCTCTCTCTCTCTCTCTCTCTCTTCTCCTCCCCTCCCACAGCCATGGCTCAGTTAGAGCGAGTTGATCCATGGCACTGAGGATGGCTCCATGGCCTCAACCTCAGGCACTAAGAAGAGCTCGGTTGCTGCAGAGCGATGCCCCAGATGGGCAGAGCATCGCCCCCTAGTGGTCTTGTCGGGTGGATCCCCGTTGGGGCGCATATGGGAGTCTGTCTCTCTGCCTCCCCTCCTCTCACTGAATAAAAAATAAATTAAAATAAAATAAAATGAATAATTTTTTTTAAAAAGACCCGTGTAAGAGTCTAAAAAATCAAAATAGCTTATTCTCCAGAATGCAGTGCCTAAGGAAAAGTAAGGATTTTCCTACCCCAACACTCTCCTTCCAGTGCAGTCTGGGGGGGGCCACTCACGAGTGGGGAAGAGGAGGAGCAGTCCGAGCCAGGCAGGGAGACTGGACCCTCACGCTCCCCTTTCTCATCACAGGCTGCAAGACCAGGACTGCCCTGCGAGGCAGGAGGACAGGGCCTTTCGCCTGCCTCTCAAAAATATGGAAATGGAATTTGATGTATTACACGGGGTATATTTGCTAAAATAAAACTTTTTTATGGCTTAGGGCGGTGGTCAGCAAACCTCGGCTCGCAAGCCACAGGCGGCTCTTTGGTCCCTGGAGTGTTTAACAAAGGCCAGCCCTAATTAAATTAATAACAATGTACCTACCTATATAGTTTAAGTTTAAAAAATTTGGCTCTCAAAAGAGATTTCAATCGTTGTACTGTTGATATTTGGCTCTGTGGACTCATGAGTTTGCCGACCACTGCCTTAGGGTCACTAGAAACCTGTGTGGTGACACTGACCGAGCAAGGCATGGGGGGGGGGGGCGTCCCTGGCATTTCTCTCAGGGCAGCACAATGGCTTTGAACAGCATGAAAAGAAAAATAAAATTGTTGAGTGATTATTCCTAAGGTGCTGCTGCCAATGCCAACTAATGGCTCCGTTTGGTTCTCAAACATCCGGAACTCCAGGGGAGCTTCTTAAAAATAGATCCGGAGGCCCTAAACCCCAGAGTCCTGACTCAGGAGGCTTGGAGGAGATCCCAGCAATTGACATTTTCAACAAGCCCCGCCCAGATGGTTCTGATCAAGTTAACCTGCCTCACTTTGTATAAATAATACTCTTCGAGGCCCTGGCCGGTTGACTCAGTCAGTTCAGCCCAGCATGTGGAAGTCTCAGGTTCAATTCCCAGCCAGGGCACACAGGATAAGCACCCATCTGCTTCTCCACCCTTCCTCTCTGTCTCTCTCTTCCCCTCCTGCAGCCAAGGCTCCATTGGAGCAAAGTTGCCCGGGCACTGAGGATGGCTTCATGGCCTCCGCCTCAGGCGCTAGAATGGCTCTGGTTGCTGCAGAGCGACGTCCCAGATGGGCAGAGCATCACCCCCTAGCGGGCATGCCAGGTGGATCCTGGTCGAGCACATGCAGGAGTTCATGTCTGCCTCCCCGCTTCTCACTTCGGAAAAATAAAAAAATTTTTAAAAAAAAATATTCTTCGAACCCATCGCCTTACCTGTAACCTCCCTCCTCTGTGCCTTAACACAAGCTTCTCACTTCTTTAAAGTCTCTACCTCCATTTCAACAGCTGAAATGCCATTTCTTTTGCCAAGGGCTCCTGGATACGCTTCTGACCTCCTGTCTTCTTACCTCACGTGGGGCGCTGGTCACCTTCTCCAGATGTTCACATTCTGGTGAAAAGCGTAGACTTCGGAGAGAAACAGACTGAGGCTCAGCTCCCAGTTACGCACCTTTGCTGTGTGGCCTTCCCCAGATCATTAACCTCTCTGTGCTTCCCTTTGCTCACACCTGTCAGATGAGGATGATGCAGAGGGAATGGTATGATGTCTGGAATTTAAAAAATAATAATAATAATAATCTGGGGGGGGAGCAGGCAGGGGGTATAAATAAATCAAAACAATCACCAGCCACAGGTTGAGAATTGTTGCGGTGACAGTGGATACCTAGGACATCGTTCTATCATTGCTTCTAGTGTGTGAATATTTAAATTTTCCATAATAGAAAGAAAAGTACATTTAAAAAAAACATGAATGCCCTATCAGAAAAAGAAAATGGATAACCGGGAGGAACTACTGATCATCCACGAAAGGAACAGAAATCACCAAATGTTTTTAAATGTTTGGTTTTTCTAATAGTTTTTCATGTAAATTTTATATGTAGTAGATGATTATTTCTTAATTCATGACCAAACGATAGTAAATGGAATAATGCTTATTACTTACCTATCAAAGTATCTGCCACATAATTCTCGATAAGTATTGTTTTCATTTCTTCTTTATATCAAGGCAGTTGGTGTATACGCATCCCTCCCCTCCCTGCACTGCACGGTGTTGGTCTCTGTGGCGCCCACAATGCCTCGGGCATGCACTTGGCCTAAACTGGGTACGAAGTAAATACTTTTGGAGTGGGTTTTTATTTATTTCACAAGCAATTGCACCACACACGCTATGTGATTGGCACTAGTCTAAGCACTGTATAAACGGAACTGTTTAATTATAGACCAACCCAAAGAGGTCCTCCATCTTAAAGACAAAAGGACAGAAACAGTGGCCCTGGCCATTGGCTCAGTGGATAGAGTATCAGCCCAGTGTATGGACATCCCAAGTTCAATTCCTGGCCAGGGCACACATGAGAAGCGAGCATCTGCTTCTCTCCCCCTTTTCTCCCTCTTCCCTTCCACAGCCAGTGGCTCAATTGGTTCAGGAATAGCCCCCAGGCTCTGAGGATAGCTTGGTTGGTCAGAGTACGTCAGCCTCTGGCACTAAAACTAGCTCAGTATTCGAGCATCATCCCAAGATGGGGTTGCCAAGTGGATCCCGGTCGGGGTGCAGGCGGGAGTCTGCCTCACTATCTCCCCTCCTCTCACCTAAAAATAAAAAATATATGAACAGGCCCTGGCCGGTTGGCTCAGCGGTAGAGCATCGGCCTGGCGTGCGGGGGACCCGGGTTCGATTCCTGGCCAGGGCACATGGGAGGGGCGCCCATTTGCTTCTCCACCCCCACCCCCTCCTTCCTCTCTGTCTCTCTCTTCCCCTCCCACAGCCAAGGCTCCATTGGAGCAAAGATGGCCCCGGCGCTGGGGATGGCTCCTTGGCCTCTGCCCCAGGCGCTAGAGTGGCTCTGGTCGCAGCAGAGCGACGCCCCAGAGGGGCAGAGCATCGCCCCCTGGTGGGCAGAGCATCGCCCCTGGTGGGCGTGCCAGGTGGATCCCGGCCGGGCGCATGCGGGAGTCTGTCTGACTGTCTCTCCCCATTTCCAGCTTCAGAAAAATACAAAAAAAAAAAAAAAAAAAAATATATATATATATATATATATATATATATATATATGAACAGCAAGGTAAGTAACATGTCCAGGATAACCCAACAGTGAGTGTAGAGCTAAAATTTGAACTTGAATGTTCAGTTGATATTTGCTGTGCTGTCAGCCACTCAGTTATTTTATTTTTTCAGGTGAAAATAATTTTATTCTGTAATAATTAAATTTTTTTCAATTACAGTTGGCATACAATATTATATTAGCTTCAGGTGTCCAACATAGTGATTAGACATTTATAAAACTTATCAAGTTATCACTCCAATAAATGTAGGAGTACCATCCGTTACCACACACAGTTATTACAGTATTGTTGACTACATTCCTTATGCTGGACTTTATACCCCTGTGACTATTCTGTAACTGCCAACGAATTCCTTCACCTTTTTCACCCACCCCCCCAATCCCCCTCCCATCTGGCAACCATAAAAATGGTCTCTTGTATCTACCAGTCTGTTTCTATTTTGTTTGTTTATTTTATTTTTTTAGATCCCACATACAATGAAATCATCTGGCATTTTTCTTTCTCTGTCTAATGTTACTCAGCACAATACCCTCTAGGTCCGTGATGGTGAACCTTTTTATAAAAAGTGCCCACTTTTGCAGTGCTGGTCAACCTGGTCCCTCCCGTCCACTAGTGGGCATTCCAGCTTTCATGGTGGGCCAGTCGCCGCGCCATTTGGTTGCTCCGCTACCGCCCACCATGAAAGCTGGAACGCCCCCTAGTGGACGGGAGGGACCAGGTTGACCACTGCAAAAGTGGGCGGTTTTTATAAAAAGGTTCGCCATCACGACTCTAGGTCCATCCATGTTGTTACAGATTATAAGATTTCATTCTTTTTTATGGCTGAGTCATATTTCATTGTGTGTGTGTGTGTGTATGTGTGTGTGTGTGTGTGTGTGTGTGTGTGTGTGTGTGTGTGTGTGTATATATATATATATATATATATACACACACCATATCTTCTTTATCTGTTCATCTCATGATGAACTCTTAGGTTGCTTCCATAGCTTGGTTATTGCAAATAATGCTGCAATAAATATACGGGTGCATATGTCTTTTCAATTTAGTGTTTTGAGTTTCTTCCGATAAATACCCAGAAGTGAAATTTCTGGGTTCTTCTTTGTTGCTTGTTAGACCCTTTGTTTTAAAATCTCTTTTCTCTGGTATAAGTGTTGCTACCCCAGCTTGTTTTGTTTGTGTCCATTTTCATGAGATGCCCTGTTTCTATCTGTTCACTTTCAGCCTGTGTTTGTCTTCCGATCTGAAATGAGTCTCTGGTAGACAGCATATGTAAAAGTCTTGTTTTGTGATCCATTCAGCCCCCATATATCTTTTAATTGGCGCATTTAATTAATTTGCATTTAAAGTAATTGTTGATAGGTATTTATTGTTATTTTCTTACTCATATTTTTTTCTTCTTCTTCTTAAAGAAGACCCTTTAACATTTCTGGTAATAGTGGTTGGGTGGTGATGATAAACTCCTTTAGCTTTTTCTTGTCTGGGAAGCTCCCTGTTTCTCCTTCAATTCAAAATGACAGCTTGGCTGGGTAGAGTCATTTTGGTTGTAGGTTCTTGCTTTTCATCACTTTGAGTATTTCTTGCCCCTCCCTCCTGGGCTGCAGAGTTTCTATTGAGAGATCTTCTGACAGTCTTATGGGAGCTCCCTTGTTGAGGAAATAAACGCCTTTGTTTTGCTGTTTTTAAGCTTCTCACTTTGTTTGCCATTTTAATTATGCTGTCTGTGTCTTGGTGTGAGCTTCCTTGGGTTCATCGTGTTTGGGATGAACTTCCTAGACTTGTATGTCTATTTCTTTCCACCATTATTTTTTCAAACAGGTTCTCAATTCCTTGTTCTCTCTTTCTTCCCCTTCTGGCATCCCCATGATGCAAATGTCAGTATTCTTGAAGGTGTCTCCAAGTTTCCTTATTTTTTTTAGATTCTTTTTTTCTTTTTGCTGTTCTGATTGGGTGTTTTCTGCTTCCTTGTCCTCCAAATCGCTGATTTGATCCTCTGCTTCATCTACTCTACCGGCGATTCCCTGTAACGTAGTCTTCATCTCAGTTATTATATTCTTCATTTCTGACTGCTTCTTTTTTTATGTTTTCTATCATCAGTTTTATGTTTTCTCTCTTTTTGTTGAAGTTCTCACTAACCAGTGTTTATAACCAGTGTTTTGACCTCTACATCTGATAGGCTGCTTGTCTCCATTTTGTTTAGTTCTTTACCTGGAATTTTGGTCTATTCTTTTATTTGGGACATTCGTTTGTTTGTTTGCTTGCTTGCTTGCTTGTTTCCTCTCTGTGTTTGTTTCAGGTAGAGGTGCTACATGCATCCCAACTCTCCATGTGGGCTTTGTACACCCTCCTGTTGTGGTTGAGCCTGGATTGCTATTTGCATATCAATGGGAGGGGTTTACCCCCCAGGCCTACCAACTGCAAGGACTGGATGAAACCACAGAGTTGGAGCTCCTGTGCAGGGGCCGACCCAGCAAGAGTTCATTCATCTGGGCGCTGGCGCCCTATGAGTCTGCCCCTTGACTGTGTCACTGGTGGAGGCATCTGGGTGGTGTCCCTGTTTGGTTTGAAACTAGCCACCGAGTTTCCGGACTCTGGACCTCCCAGAAGGTGCAGGTCAGGATCAGCTGCCGCCTGTGCCCTGTCCAGAGCCACCCAGCATGCGTCACAAAGCGATCTGCAGATGGCTGCTACTTGTGCTGGGCTTGGCCGCTTCCGGGAGAGGCCAAGCTATGAACTGAAGCCAGCTACCACTAGTGCTGGGCCTGGGTCCACTTAGCAAGAGGTATACGGGGCACGCCTTGAGTCCAGGGCCAAGACAGGCTGCTTGTGTGGAAAAGCCACTGCAAACGGCTCTGGTGGGCCCACGGTTCAGTTGGGGTGAGGTCTCAGGGAATCACCAGGGCATGGTGAACAGTGTTAGGCAGGCGGATGGAGAATTCGATACATGCCTGCCTTCTGGCTCTGTAGGGAGAGGGCTCCGCAAAGGGACAGGGGCCCCTGCCAGCACTTCTGTCTGGGAGAAAGCTGCCCCTTTAACTCTCACCCCAAAACTAGACGATTCAGCTCCTCCCCATGCGCCCCTTTAGAACTGCTGCCTCCGTGCGGGAGCTCAGAGCTAGTGACCCGAGTTAAGTTTGCACACGGGCCCTTTAAGAGGAACCCCTGGGACTCCGGCAGCCTCTGTGTCACTCAGCGACAATCCCACTGCTTTTCACAGCCAAGAGTTATGGGGACTTCTCTTCCTGGCACTGGGACCCTGGGCTGGGGGGCCCTGGTGTGGGGCTGGGACTCCTTGCTCCTCAGGAGGGGGACCTCGGCAGTTGAGACACCCTCCTGATTTTTAACCACCCCACACGTGGGTGTGGGTCCAGCCCATTTTGTGTCTCCGCCCCTCCCACCAGCCTCCACACGGCATCTTCAGTAGAGCCTGAGTCTCTGTTCTGCGCAGCTAGTTTTCAAGTCGTTCTCAAGGGTGGTGGTTCTGTTTCGTTGTCATGTGGATGCGGTCGTGGGAGGAGGTGAGTACCGCCTTCACTTTTTGCCGAGGGAGGCCCCGTGAAATCTGCCCCTCGGGGATGGAGGCGCCTAACCCGCCTACTTCTGCGGGAGCTGCCCGCTGGTCCACCTTGTGAACGAGGGTAGCAACTCAGCTTCTCTTAGAGGCTTCCGGGTGGCGTCTCTATTTGAGATGCCTGACGATGTCAAGTACCAAAGCAGAAGCCAGGTAGGAGGGGAGGGAGGGCCCAAGAGTGGGAAGAGAGGCGTACATACAATAAAAAACAAAGGAGCCAGGGATGAGAACTGAGGAGAAGGTGGCAGAACTGGTGAAGAGTTCCAACCGGGGACAAGAGAGAAGAAAGCAAATATTGAGGTAGAGAAAGAAAGAAAGAAAGAAAGAAAGAAAGAAAGAAAGAAAGAAAGAAAGAAAGAAAGAAAGAAAGAAAGAAAGAAAGAGGGAGGGAGGGAGGGAGGGAGGGAGGGAGGGAGGGAGGGAGGAAGGAAGGAAGGAAGGAAGGAAGGAAGGAAGGAAGGAAGGAAGGAAGGAAGGAAGGAAGGAAGGAAGGAAGGAAGGAAGGGAGAAAAGAAGGGGGGAGGGAGGGAGGGAGGGAGAGGGGGAGGGAGGGAAGGAGGGAGGGAGGGAAGGAGGGAGGGAGGGAAGGAGGGAGGGAGGGAAGGAAGGAAGGGAGGGAGGGAGGGAGGAAGGAAGGAAGGAAGGAAGGAAGGAAGGAAGGAAGGAAGGAAGGAAGGAAGGAAGGAAAGAGAGAGAGAAAAAAAGAGAAAAAAGCAGCCGGGAAATGGAGATTTGGGTTGAAGCATAGGCAGCTGACCCGCTCACTGGCTTGTGAGGATCACGGGTACACACATCTCCCTAGATTCACCTTCAGTGACATCCCCTTGGTGGCTTGCCATCGGCCACGATGGGAGCATTTACACCAGGGAAATTGGCACACACTACGTATCTAAGCCCTGCTGTTTCTTCAGCATGCTGGCTGTCAAGCATTTCCGCTGAGTCATCCCGGAAGAGCGGTTGAATATTTGTGAGCTGTCTGTCCCTTTCAGGGGGCAGGTTTGTGGTGCACGGGGTAGAGCTGGCTTGCTCAAGTGGCCATGAGAAGAAAGCCATGCATGCATGCAGGCGTGAATGCAAGAACGGCTTCTCCTGCAGGGCTTCCTAAAGCGAACCCCTGAAGGAGAGGCATTATAAGCAATTTCGCTAATTGCAGCTTCTTAGGTTGCAAATGAGAGCCGCGTCCCTGCAGACTGCAGTCAAGAGCTCCGGCTTCCTTATTCAATCGCAGTCGTCTCTTCGTTAAGCACAGTAAATAGACAGTTCCAGGGGGGTTGGCCACAGGCCCGTTGCGGCAAGGAGAGCGGGAATCTTTCCACACAGAGCAGCTCAGGGACAAACCTGGATGGAAGTCCCCCCGGAAGGTGGAGGCTCTCCTGCTACTCGGAGGCCCAGTATACAGACAGGAGGCTGGCACCCTCAGCCCTCCAGCTGGGTCTCCACCAGAACCCCGCTGCTGATCCCACGGAGCAGAGTGTCGGTCACTTTAACTATCAGGATGGGAAGTGACCGCTGGGTAGACAGGTTAGACCACAGGTTAGCTGTGAGAGTTAACATGCTTTCTGCCTCTCTTTGCCCGCTGCCTGGATAACCATGGCATCGGTCCAGACGCACTGAAAACAAACACAGACTGAACAAACTCTGGTATCTGCTTAAAAAAAATAAAATAAAAGCCCAGGGGCCGGCACAGCCTCTATAACTCCTCTCAACTCTCCAGATCCTTATTTGGAGAAATCATTGCATAACCTTGCTAAATGTTTGTAATGTGTACTTTAGAAAGCCTGGGAAAGGCCCTGGCTGGTTGGCTCAGCAGTAGAGCGTCGGCCTGGCGTGTGGGGGTCCCGGGTTCGATTCCCGGCCAGGGCACACAGGAGGAGCGCCCATCTGCTTCTCCACCCCTCCCCCTCTCCTTCCTCTCTGTCTCTCTCTTCCCCTCCCGCAGCCGAGGCTCCATTGGAGCAAGGACGGCCCGGGCGCTGGGGATGGCTCCTTGGCCTCTGCCCCAGGCGCTAGAGTGGCTCTGGTCGCGGCAGGGCGACGTACCGGAGGGGCAGAGCATCGCCCCCTGGTGGGCAGGGTGTCGCCCCTGGTGGGCGTGCCGGGTGGATCCCAGTCAGGCGCATGCGGGAGTCTGTCTGACTGTCTCTCCCCATTTCCAGCTTCAGAAAAATTAAAAAAAAAAAAAAAAGAATATGTGTTTACTTCCCTGGCCGGTTGGCTCAGCAGTACAGCATCCTCCCGGCCTGTGGATGTCCGGGGTTTGATTTTCATTCAGGGCACACAGGAGAAGCGACCATCTGCTTCTCTTCCCCCTTCTCCCTTCCTCCCACAGCCATGGCTTGAATGGTTCAAGCAAGTTGGCCCTGGGTGCTGAAGATGGCTTCATGGCCTCGCCTCAGGTGCTAAAAATAGCTTGGTTGCCAAGCAACAGAGACACGCCTCAGATGGGCAGAGCATCGCCTGGTAGGGGGCTTGCCAGGTGCATGTGGGAGTCTGTCTCTGTCTCCCCGCCTCTCACTTAATTAAAAAAAAAAATGTGCTTACTGTCAGAGCAGCAAGGTAATGGAGCAGCTGCTGACAGACCCGGACTAAGTGGCAATCCCTGGCCCCTCGTAGGAGCTGGGTACCCGGCGTTGAGCGGCGCCGTGGAGTGCGAAGAGGATGGGCGTGGGGCGTATGGGAACCTGCCTCGTGCCCTTCCCCAGCGTGTCCAAGCTGCTCATAAAGAAAACTTGGTTCGCGAGGAGCAAGATGCTCTCCTTCCTGGAAAGAGGTCTCAGAAAAGGCAGAAATGAGCAGCGTGCTGCAAATGCTAATACTAATTAGGAAATCGGGAAGCAGAATGAGCCCTTCCACCGATCGATGAAGCAAGTCAGGACAGGCTGCTCGGGGGAGTGGAGACAGCCTCCTGTCAGGACGTCAGAGACGCGCTGAGCCCCGCTCACCCCGGCTTAAGTAGAGGAAGAAGAAGACTAATAAGAACGAACTCATGAGCTAACGTTTTTTTAAAGGGAGGGAGTGCTCTCGACTCGCTCCCCGTCAAGTGAGTGGGGAGCAGCTACAGCGTCAGGCACGGCTGGACCCGGGGGCTCAGCTGAGGGCCACCGGGTCCGGCTCTGTCTTCTCCGGGCTGCCTTCCTGCACGCTGGCCGCTCTGTCGGGCCGGGTGACCCTCTGCGGAAGCAAGGCGGCAGCCATCCGCTTCCGGTTCCGTCCTCCCAGCCACCCTAACAGGGAGAGGATGCTCTCTTCCAAAAACTCCCCACACAAGGAGCCATTCCGACTGACTGGATACGCTTGGGCCACGTGCCGTCATTAAACCAAGGCGGCGGCCGGCGGCAATGGGACATGGGACCCCCTCCTGGCCACACCTCGACCTTGTGCTGCTTCAAGTGGGGTGGGGCTTAGCGTGTGAAAAGGGGTGACTCTCCAAAGGAAAAGATGACATCCGGTACTGGAAAGAGGAATAGAGTCTGGGCAGCAGGAAAACAGCAGGTGTCTCAGGGAATGAGGCTGGAAAACCCGCCTTCGGAGATTCTCCGCCTCGGGGGTAGGGGGGCGGTGGGGGTCTCTCTGAGGGCTGACCGAGTCTGTGTGTGACCCTAGTGAGCCGGGCGGGGGGGGTCTCTCTGAGGGCTGACTGAGTCTGTGTGTGACCCTAGTGAGCCGGGCGGTGGGGGTCTCTCTGAGGGCTGACCGAGTCTGTGTGTGACCCTAGTGAGCCGGGCGGGGGGGGTCTCTCTGAGGGCTGACCGAGTCTGTGTGTGACCCTAGTGAGCCGGGCGGGGGGGGGGGTCTCTCTGAGGGCTGACCGAGTCTGTGTGTGACCCTAGTGAGCCGGGCGGGGGGGTCTCTCTGAGGGCTGACCGAGTCTGTGTGTGACCCTAGTGAGCCGGGCGGGGGGTCTCTCTGAGGGCTGACCGAGTCTGTGTGTGACCCTAGTGAGCCGGGCGGTGGGGGTCTCTCTGAGGGCTGACCGAGTCTGTGTGTGACCCTAGTGAGCCGGGCGGTGGGGGTCTCTCTGAGGGCTGACCGAGTCTGTGTGTGACCCTAGTGAGCCGGGCAGGGGGTCTCTCTGAGGGCTGACCGAGTCTGTGTGTGACCCTAGTGAGCCGGGCGGGGGGGGTCTCTCTGAGGGCTGACCGAGTCTGTGTGTGACCCTAGTGAGCCGGGCGGGGGGGTCTCTCTGAGGGCTGACCGAGTCTGTGTGTGACCCTAGTGAGCCGGGTGGTGGGGGTCTCTCTGAGGGCTGACCGAGTCTGTGTGTGACCCTAGTGAGCCGGGCGGTGGGGGTCTCTCTGAGGGCTGACCGAGTCTGTGTGTGACCCTAGTGAGCCGGGCGGGGGGGGTCTCTCTGAGGGCTGACTGAGTCTGTGTGTGACCCTAGTGAGCCGGGCGGTGGGGGTCTCTCTGAGGGCTGACCGAGTCTGTGTGTGACCCTAGTGAGCCGGGCGGGGGGGGTCTCTCTGAGGGCTGACCGAGTCTGTGTGTGACCCTAGTGAGCCGGGCGGTGGGGGTCTCTCTGAGGGCTGACCGAGTCTGTGTGTGACCCTAGTGAGCCGGGTGGTGGGGGTCTCTCTGAGGGCTGACCGAGTCTGTGTGTGACCCTAGTGAGCCGGGCGGTGGGGGTCTCTGAGGGCTGACCGAGTCTGTGTGTGACCCTAGTGAGCCGGGCGGGGGGGGGTCTCTCTGAGGGCTGACCGAGTCTGTGTGTGACCCTAGTGAGCCGGGCGGTGGGGGTCTCTGAGGGCTGACCGAGTCTGTGTGTGACCCTAGTGAGCCGGGCGGGGGGGGTCTCTGAGGGCTGACCGAGTCTGTGTGTGACCCTAGTGAGCCGGGCGGTGGGGGTTTCTCTGAGCCGGCGCAGTCAAGGGAGACGGTGCATTGGGTGTGGAGAGGAGGAATGTTACCTGAGGACACGCTCCCACCTATGAATAAATGTGTTTAGCTCAGACCTCTCTGTTCCCCCCACCTTGTGCTCTGGCACCCAACAAGCTGGACATCCCAGGCGGCCCTCCCTGGTCCCTCTGACCTCTGCCGTTCCTGGGCAGGAGGACTGAGAAGGGTGGAAAGGGCGTTCGCTCCAGCAGTTCTTGAGATTGAAGGGAGTACAAGAAAGAAAGCACAATTCTGCAGTTCGGGGTGGGAGGGGGGTGCTTCTACCTGGAGTGTGCCCCCTCTCTTGCCCCTCCCTGTGGACTTTCCTCACGGGAGCGGCCCACCAGGGGACAATCCTTCTAAGAGAAGAGAAATGATTGCACTACAGTCGGGGAGACTTGAATGAGGGGACGGGCCAGGTCCGAGCCCGGGGCGGGAGGAAGGAAGGACCGGGGCGGGAGGAAGGGAGGACCGGGGCGGAAGGACCGGGGCGGGAGGAAGGGAGGACCAGGGCGGGAGGAGGAAGGAAGGACCGGGGCGGGAGGAAGGGAGGACCGGGTCGGGAGGAAGGGAGGACTGGGGCGGGAGGAAGGGAGGACCGGGGCGGAAGGACCGGGGCGGGAGGAAGGGAGGACCGGGGCAGGAGGAAGGGAGGACCGGGGCGGGAGGAAGGGAGGACCGGGGCGGAAGGACCGGGGCGGGAGGAAGGGAGGACCAGGGCGGGAGGAGGAAGGAAGGACCGGGCGGGAGGAAGGGAGGACCGGGTCGGGAGGAAGGGAGGACCGGGGCGGGAGGAAGGGAGGACCGGGGCGGAAGGACCGGGGCGGGAGGAAGGGAGGACCAGGGCGGGAGGAAGGGAGGACCGGGGCGGGAGGAGGAAGGAAGGACCGGGGCGGGATGAAGGGAGGACCGGGGCGGGAGGAAGGGAGGACCGGGGCGGGAGGAGGAAGGGAGGACCGGGGCGGGAGGAGGAAGGGAGGACCGGGTCGGGAGGAAGGGAGGACCGGGGCGGGAGGAAGGGAGGACCGGGGCGGAAGGACCGGGGCGGGAGGAAGGGAGGACCGGGGCAGGAGGAAGGGAGGACCGGGGCGGGAGGAGGAAGGAAGGACCGGGGCGGGAGGAAGGGAGGACCGGGGCGGGAGGAGGAAGGAAGGACCGGGGCGGGAGGAGGAAGGAAGGACCGGGGCGGGAGGACCGGGGCGGGAGGAAGGGAGGACCGGGGCGGGAGGAGGAAGGAAGGACCGGGAAGGGAGGAAGGGAGGACCGGGGCAGGAGGAAGGGAGGACCGGGGCGGGAGGAAGGAAGGACCGGGGCGGGAGGAAGGGAGGACCGGGGCGGGAGGAGGAAGGAAGGACCGGGGCGGGATGAAGGGAGGACTGGGGCGGGAGGAAGGGAGGACCGGGGCGGGAGGAAGGGAGGACCGGGGCGGAAGGACCGGGGCGGGAGGAAGGGAGGACCGGGGCGGGAGGAGGAAGGGAGGACCGGGGCGGGAGGAAGGGAGGACCGGGGCGGGAGGAGGAAGGGAGGACCGGGGCGGGAGGAGGAAGGGAGGACCGGGGCGGGAGGAAGGGAGGACCGGGGCGGGAGGAGGAAGGGAGGACCGGGGCGGGAGGAGGAAGGGAGGACCGGGGCGGGAGGAAGGGAGGACCGGGGCGGGAGGAGGAAGGGAGGACCGGGGCAGGAGGAAGGGAGGACCGGGGCGGGAGGAAGGGAGGACCGGGGCGGGAGGAAGGACCGGGGCGGGAGGAAGGGAGGACCGGGGCGGGAGGAAGGGAGGACCGGGGCGGGAGGAGGAAGGAAGGACCGGGGCGGGAGGAAGGGAGGACCGGGGCGGGAGGAAGGGAGGACCGGGGCGGGAGGAAGGACCGGGGCGGGAGGAAGGGAGGACCGGGGCGGGAGGAAGGGAGGACCGGGGCAGGAGGAGGAAGGGAGGACCGGGGCAGGAGGAAGGGAGGACCGGGGCGGGAGGAAGGGAGGACCGGGGCGGGAGGAAGGACCGGGGCGGGAGGAAGGGAGGACCGGGGCGGGAGGAAGGGAGGACCGGGGCGGGAGGAAGGAAGGACTGGGGCGGGAGGAAGGGAGGACCGGGGCGGGAGGAAGGGAGGACCGGGGCGGAAGGACCGGGGCGGGAGGAGGAAGGAAGGACCAGGGCGGGATGAAGGGAGGACTGGGGCGGGATGAAGGGAGGACTGGGGCGGGAGGAAGGGAGGACCGGGGCGGGATGAAGGGAGGACTGGGGCGGGAGGAAGGGAGGACCGGGGCGGGAGGAAGGGAGGACCGGGGCGGAAGGACCGGGGCGGGAGGAAGGAAGGACCGGGGCGGGAGGAAGGGAGGACCGGGGCGGGAGGAAGGGAGGACCGGGGCGGGAGGAGGAAGGAAGGACCGGGGCGGGAGGAAGGGAGGACCGGGGCGGGAGGAAGGGAGGACCGGGGCGGGAGGAGGAAGGGAGGACCGGGGCGGGAGGAAGGGAGGACAGGGGCGGGAGGAGGAAGGAAGGACCGGGGCGGGAGGAAGGAAGGACCGGGGCGGGAGGAGGAAGGAAGGACCGGGGCGGGAGGAAGGAAGGACCGGGGCGGGAGGAGGAAGGAAGGACCGGGGCGGGAGGAGGAAGGGAGGACCGGGGCGGGAGGAAGGGAGGACCGGGGCGGGAGGAAGGGAGGACCGGGGCGGGAGGAGGAAGGGAGGACCGGGGCGGGAGGAAGGGAGGACCGGGGCGGGAGGAAGGAAGGAAGGACCGGGGCGGGAGGAGGAAGGGAGGACCGGGGCGGGAGGAAGGAAGGACCGGGGCGGGAGGAAGGGAGGACGGGGGCGGGAGGAGGAAGGAAGGACCGGGGCGGGAGGAAGGGAGGACCGGGGCGGGAGGAAGGGAGGACCGGGGCGGGAGGAAGGACCGGGGTGGGAGGAAGGGAGGACTGGGGCGGGAGGAAGGGAGGACCGGGGCGGGAGGAAGGGAGGACCGGGGCGGAAGGACCGGGGCGGGAGGAGGAAGGAAGGACCAGGGCGGGATGAAGGGAGGACTGGGGCGGGATGAAGGGAGGACTGGGGCGGGAGGAAGGGAGGACCGGGGCGGGAGGAAGGGAGGACCGGGGCGGGAGGAAGGGAGGACCGGGGCGGGAGGAGGAAGGGAGGACCGGGGCGGGAGGAAGGGAGGACCGGGGCGGGAGGAGGAAGGGAGGACCGGGGCGGGAGGAAGGGAGGACCGGGGCGGGAGGAAGGGAGGACCGGGGCGGGAGGAGGAAGGGAGGACCGGGGCGGGAGGAAGGGAGGACCGGGGCGGGAGGAGGAAGGGAGGACCGGGGCGGGAGGAAGGGAGGACCGGGGCGGGAGGAGGAAGGGAGGACCGGGGCTGGGAGGAAGGGAGGACCGGGGCGGGAGGAGGAAGGAAGGACCGGGGCGGGAGGAAGGAAGGACCGGGGCGGGAGGAGGAAGGAAGGACCGGGGCGGGAGGAGGAAGGGAGGACCGGGGCGGGAGGAAGGGAGGACCGGGGCGGGAGGAGGAAGGGAGGACCGGGGCGGGAGGAAGGGAGGACCGGGGCGGGAGGAAGGAAGGAAGGACCGGGGCGGGAGGAGGAAGGGAGGACCGGGGCGGGAGGAAGGAAGGACCGGGGGGGGGAGGAAGGGAGGACCGGGGCGGGAGGAGGAAGGAAGGACCGGGGCGGGAGGAAGGGAGGACCGGGGCGGGAGGAAGGGAGGACCGGGGCGGGAGGAAGGACCGGGGTGGGAGGAAGGGAGGACTGGGGCGGGAGGAAGGGAGGACCGGGGCGGGGCCCCGCTCAGGCACCAGCCCAGGGCCCGGTATCGGGGCTGGGTCAGTAAAGCAAGAGCTGGAGCAGCCGTTCCCATCGGGGCAGCACGGTTCGCGGGTGGGGGGGGGTCTAAGACGGGAGAGGTGAACTCCTAGCAGGTGGCCAGGACACCGAGGGAAGGGGAACGGAAGGCATGAACCCCCTGCATGAAGCCGCGGGGCCCCCAGGGGCCGCGGGGCCGCCGTCTTGACCAGAGCGCTAAAGCTGGGGAGGGGGAGTGAGTGAGAGGCAGACCCGGGAGGTTATTCAAGCGCAAAGCCAACAGGACTCAGCCAGGAGAGAGTGCGCAGCGGCAGCCAAGGAGGACACGATGGGTCCGGATGGATTCGTTCGGGGCAGACAGGGGACTCCGGACTCGGTCCGGGTCATGATGCCTAACGTGAATCTCAGAGATGTCGTCTTCAGAGTTTAACATCGGATATCAACCAGCAAGATGTTCGAAAACCTTCCTACATCCTGCTCCCCTGAGGCCAGCTTGAGAGCCTGGGGTTGAAATAGCGCTTTTCAATGAATTCTTTATTCAACTTGTTTCCTAACTTAGGACCTGTCAACAGAGTTGGTTGCTCTCTCTCTCTCTTTCCTAAAACAGAGGTCCAGCTTTCCTAAGGCCCCACCCCCACCCCGGGGGCTGGGCACCCCTTTACGGAAGGTTTCCTTCTTGGTAGATATCTTTCTGCTGAAATAGATCATCAGTTCTCCCCGTCTGTGTCCTTGTCACGCCTGAACCATTTGTATCTTACTTTCGCCTCTCCTTAGAACCCGCTGCCCTGCGCCTTTCCTATTTCCGGCAAGGGGTTTGCCTCAGTGACATGCCCGTCACAACAACTGCCCTCTTCACTGTGGACCGGCTTAGCTTCGGGGCGCCCTATGTAAATGAGAACACTTCAAAATGTAATTTATGCTGAGCCGAAGTTGAGCGACAGAGTAATAATACAGTAGTACTACTGCTCTGAGTGGGCCTTTGAGAAGGCCAGTGGATGGATGAAGACAGAGCATGTCTGGGGAGGAAAAGAAAGAGCCAGCTGACCCACAGCATGGACAGTTAGCCTTCAAAAAAGTTAGCTCTTGTTTTGGAGGGGGGGGGGGTCATTGCGATTAACTCGAAACAAACAGGCTTCGCCCTGGCCGGTTGGCTCAGCGGTAGAGCGTCGGCCTGGCGTGCGGGGGACCCGGGTTTGATTCCCGGCCAGGGCACACAGGAGAAGCGCCCATTTGCTTCTCCACCCTCCCCCTCCTTCCTCTCTGTCTCTCTCTTCCCCTCCCGCAGCCAAGGCTCCATTGGAGCAAAGATGGCCCGGGCGCTGGGGATGGCTCCTTGGCCTCTGCCCCAGGCGCTAGAGTGGCTCTGGTCGCAACAGAGCAACGCCCCGGAGGGGCAGAGCATCACCCTCTGGTGGGCAGAGCGTCGCCCCTGGTGGGCGTGCCGGGTGGATCCCGGTCGGGCGCATGCGGGAGTCTGTCTGACTGTCTCTCCCCGTTTCCAGCTGCAGAAAAATACAAAAAAAAACAAACGGGCTTCTCCTCCGGCAGGCATTCGAGGAAGGTGTCAAGAGCGGGTGTTGTCATCCAGGGCCACTGTTCTGACGTGGAGATGAACAGTGGCCGAGTATGGCTTCCCTGGAAGTGGCAGGCAGGGTGGGAGCTGTCCCTAGAGCAGCCCCTAGAGCAGAGAGAGACTCCAGAGCCGCATGTCGGCTCTAGGACCACCTGGCAGACAGCAGGACCGCTCTACCTGAGGGCTGCGTGCCATGGTGGCATCTGAATTGCCCCGTGGAGGCTGTGCCATGGGCCGGTTCAGAGCCACGGGGAAGGCCTCTGGGCGTGGAGACGGCATCATCCGGGCTCTTCAACTCAACTCACCACTGATTCTGCATGATACCAGGGCACCTGGGCCTCTCACCTTGCCTCTGGGACATAGAGGTGGCCACCTCCATTCTACAAGTAAGGAAACTGAGGCTTAGAGAGGTTTAAAAAGATTCCCCAAATTCACACAGCCAGTTAGCATCAGAGCCAGGACTCAGACGGACGCCCTGCATTCACACACACACACACACACACACACCCCTTCTGTTTAGCCAGATTTTGAGGAGGTAGGGGCCACGCCAAATTAAAAAAAAAAAACTCCAAAACAAGACCTAGAGCGACTTTTCACCTCCAAGTCACTAAGGAAGACACAGGGCAAAGGCTCTGAGCAGGTCATTCACAGAGGAGGCACACGGCCCCCAAAGCAAAAAGATGCAAATAAAATGCAAATTAGCATCATATCATTTAACACCCATCAAATCAGTGGTAAACTTGTGAAAGTCAGACAATAAGCATGAGCGCCTAACCAGGCGGTAGCGCAGTGGACAGAGCATCAGCCTCTGACGAGGAGGACCCAGGTTCGAAACCCCGGGGTCTCTGTCTTGAGCGTGGGGTCACCAGTTTGAGCGTGGGGTCACTGGCTTGAGCGTGGGATCATAAACATGACCCCGTGGTCGCTGGCTTGAAGCCCAAGGTCACTAGCTCAGCTGGAGGCCCTGTTCCCCAGTCAAGGCACATAAGAGAAACCAGTCAATGAACAACTAAGGTGCCGCAACGAAGAACTGACGCTTCTCATCTCTCTCCCTTCCTGTCTGTCTGTCCCTATCTGTCCCTTTCATAAGGAAGGAAGGAAGGAAGGAAGGAAGGAAGGAAGGAAGGGAGGGAGGGAGGGAGGGAGGGAGGGAGGGAGGGAGGGAGGGAGGGAGGAAGGAAGGAAGGAAGGAAGGAAGGAAGGAAGGAAGGAAGGAAGGAAGGAAGGAATAAGCATGGGAAAGGATGGATAGGTTATGGGGACACCACAGACGTGGCTGGTGGGAGACAGCATCTACGTTGCACATGCAGAGCAGCGAGTCCACAGAGCCTGGCGGCGGCATTTAGAAATCCTAGAAACGGGCCCTGGCTGGTTGGCTCAGTGGTAGAGCGTCGGCCTGGCGTGCAGAAGTCCCGGGTTCGATTCCCGGCCAGGGCACACAGGAGAAGCGCCCATCTGCTTCTCCACCCTTCCCCCCCTCCTTCCTCTCTGTCTCTCTCTTCCCCTCCCGCAGCCGAGGCTCCATTGGAGCAAAGATGGCCCGGGCGCTGGGGATGGCTCCTTGGCCTCTGTCCCAGGTGCTAGAGTGGCTTTGGTCGCGACAGAGCGACGCCCCGGAGGGACAGAGCATCGCCCCCTGGTGGGCGGAGCGTCGCCCCTGGTGGGCGTGCCGGGTGGATCCCGGTCGGGCGCATGCGGGAGTCTGTCTGACTGTCTCTCCCCGTTTCCAGTTTCAGAAAAATACAAAAAAAAAAAAAAAAAGAAAAAGAAATCTTAGAAACGCTCACGCCCCGTTATCCAGCAAGTTCACGTCCAAGTGTGGTGCACAGAGAAGCTCTGTCCCTGTGCACCAGGAGAGATGTGTTTCCTGCTGGTCACAGGGAGAAGGGGAACTGCTTAACGGTCTATTATCACGGAATGGATAAATAAAACATGGCATATCCATGCTATGGAATACTCCCTGGCAGTTTAAATGAATAAACAGGTCAATATCTATGATCGTGAACAGATCTCAGACGCACAGAGCTGGCTGGAAAAAAAAAAGGCCACTTTGCAGAACAACACATAAAGGACAATATCATTGACCAAGAGAATTGATTCTTAGAAGTATAGGCTCTGGAACTAACTAGCTCAGAGCGAAGAGGGGGTGTATTCAAGGCCAGAGCAATCTTTGGTCCCAACGCCTCAACCTGTTTCCAAACACTCTCCATTCCTGCCGGGCGCCTTCCCCCCCCCCGCCCCCGCCCCCTGCCCCCTCCCCACCCCACTCCCGTCTTCCTCCTTGTCCTTCCAGCCATCTCCCCCTTCCCCCCCCCATCCTCGTCTCTCCCTCCCCCTCTCGTCTAGCGGCCATGAGTGGGTTTCAGAGACACAAGCCACCCTCTGACATTATAAAGGCAAATGTGTTTTCCTGAGTGTTTTCCCCAGAGAATGGGATCCATTGCTTTCGTCAGATGCTGGGAGAGGTCACTGTCCCGTACAGAGATTAAAACTCAATGGGAAAGTTTTCCGGAGGACGTCTGTGGCTCGGATGCGATTTTCCTCGGTATGTCCCGTCCTGGGAGCAGGGGCCATTTCTCAGCAGAAAAAAAGAGAGCAAGAGAAGAAAGAGAAATGCAACACGGGTTGTTTGACCCCGTTTCCACGAGCAGGGAGGAAAGACCTGCCCCTGGAAGGAAGCATCTCCATCCCTCCGAGCCGGCCCGGCCTCCTACCCATCATCTCGGGCAGGTTCCGGGCAGCAGCAGTGGCTGGCTTCCTTTCCTGCCCTCCGCCACCCTCGCCACCAGGTGCCAGGCCCTGGCTCTGGCCAGCTTGTTGACGATCCTGCAGGTTTGTCTAGCCAAACAGCCGCCACGCCGCAGGGCTCTCCGGAGACCAGGAGGGGCTGGCCAGTTCTGTAAGAGCACGCACCCACTGAGTGCCACACCCACAGGTCCAGGCACAGCTACGGGGCCTCCCCAGGGCCTGGAGACCCTGGGGACTAAGTGGGCTTCTGTCGCTGAGGGTCATGGGCCCACCCTAGTTCTCTGCTCTGACCTGACAGGTCCTCTGGGGAGACCAGTGAGATAAACAACTAGCACATGCACCCGAGGTCAGCGGAGGATTGACGGACAACCAGCCCATCTGGACCAGCCTCTGCCGGGTGACCGACGCGGTCAGCTCCGGCCGCCTCTCCCTCTGCCGCACGTTAGCCTGGCAGGTCCTCCTGGTGATGACAGAGGCACAAGAGACAGCAAATGCAGACACTTGCAAAAACCTCTGCTAACACCTCACGAGCCCAATCAAGTCACTGGGCCAGCCCAGAGTCCAGGACAGGCGGGTCCCCTGGCCACAGTGAGCTGGCACTGAGATCCAGCTGAGAGACCGCATTACCTCGTACCAGGGACGTCTTACAAAAAAAAAAAAAGACACTACTTTTCAACTGTCTGATTGGTGATGTTTGGGGCTTTTTAAAATAGGTACACAGTTCATAACACCTGCTGAAGAAATTGGCACCTGCTACTGGTGAGATTTTACCCTTTGAAAGGGGGATTGGGTCATAAGTATTGTGGCAGATTAGAAATGACCCAAATCTTCTCCTCCCCTTTCCGTGTGTGTCTGTGTGTGCGCGCGCGTGCACGCTTATGTTTGCCATATAGTTTTTATTTATTACATTTATTTCTGATTGCCCCTTTCACTGTGACTTCGCGGTTCCTCCAGCATGAACGTGTGATTTGCTCAGGCCACAGGACTGGCGGCAGATGTGATGCGCACGGCGGTTTCAGTAGCCCCTGTGCTTTGGGAATTAACCCGTCCTGTGCCTGGAAGATCGAGACCACTCTGGGCATGAGCCCCAGCCAGCCTGAGAGAGGGCGAGAGGCCATGCAGAGGGACATTAAGGTGCCTCATTGGACCTGAGTGGAGAGAGTGGACGGTCACCTCAGTGAGCTCAGCCGAGACCTGCCACACCTGGCCCACACCAGAAGAGCCAGCCCACTGAGCCCAGCCGAATCCCAGGGTCCCCATGATAAATCAGCTTAAAAAAAAGACAGCCAATTCATTTCATCACATCCCCATAAGGGCCAGCATCTTTCAGAAGCTTAGCTACAATGTAGCTTCGCTTCACACATATGTATTAAGCCCCTACTGGTATGAGTATGAGACAGGACTGCTCTAGGCAGCGATGATACAACAAAGGGAGGGGAGCAAAGGGAAATGAACGTGTTCCTGCGGTCACCAAGCTGGCATTCCAGGGATAAGAGACAGAGGAAAATTCCTAAGTGGCCCAGGAGGATACATTGTCTGAGCAAGAGTGCTAAGTGCTCTGGAGAAGAGGAGTAACGCATAAGGCTATGTATGTTCCAGGCACCGTTTCCCTGCGCCCAGGGTGTGTGCTGAGAGGGGCGGGACACTAAGTGAGGACCGAGGGGCGGGGAGGAGCCTCTTTGATGTCCAGGCGGAACAGCAAGGGCGAAGGTGGGCTCCCACGGGTGGACTGGAGCTCGGGGAGAGGGCAGGCAGGGTTCAAGGTCACGGAGATCCGGTGCGGGGGGCGGGGGGGGGGGCCGGGGGCAGGCTGTGGAGGGCTTCGTGGGCCATTGTAAGGAGTCTTTTGTAGACAGGTCTCATTTTTGTTTAACAGAGTATGTGTGTGTGTTTCTTTCAAAACAATAATTTTGAAGAAAGAGGGAGAGCAAGAACAGATAGCATCCTGAGCTGCACGCCCAGACTCCAGTGTGAGTGGAATCTACCCGCATTTTATCCTAGTCCCTGGCCACCCACCCGTTCTCAGCGCCCGGATGGCGCCTGCCAGGGAGCAGTGCCATTCATTGCTGGGCTCAGGCTGCCCCCTGCTGTTAGCTTCTGAATTAGCAGCCACAGCCCCGCCTCAAGAAGTAAGGTCCCAAGTATCAGGACCGCCACCTCCCTCCCTCAATGACCAGGAGATGGGGGTGCAGGGGGGGGTAGGGGGGAGAAGATTAATTTCCCATTTCTCTGAGGGGGTTCTGTGAGGTTCCACGAACCAGGAAATGCAACCTCGCTTTGGAAGCACCGTACACTGTGACAAGCCACCAAAGGGACAAACGTGACCCCTCTAAAGAAAAAATAATCATGTGTGTGACGCCCACTCTGAAGACCGCGTTCACCGAAAGACGTTTTCTGTTTGCTAACAGCGAAAGCTTGGTCCGTCTCCACCGGTCCCTGGCGCACATGAGGGCAGGACGGACGGACGGACGGCGGTGGTTCGCACGTTTGGATACGAACGCCAGGAGGGGTCTAAGTTTTCCGACCTGAAAGAGGAAACGAGAGGGCCGTTCTCGGGGAAGAGGAGGAAAGAGGGGTGCTGAGCCGGCCGCTCTGGGGGCTCCGGCCAAGGGGAAGCAGGCTCGGAGACACCTTCCAGGCAGCTCTGTTTGAAGCCGCGCGCCCGGTGGAGCGTCAGGAGCTCTGCGTCCTGTCCACACAAGCTCTTCGGCAGGCTCTGCATGGCTTGCTCTTGCTTAGTGGGCTGGTGTCCCGACGCAGCGGAGGCGAAGACACACCCAGTCCTGCTTTCAAGTGTATCACAAAGTGAGAACTGACGTGACCCGCAGGGAGAGGGCCACCGTACGGACTGCCCTAAGTAGCATCCTCGGCCCCAAGACGTGCAAACGACAGAGGACGAAACATCTCTGTGAAAGAAATGGTTAAACTGGAATCTGACAAGTGCAGTAAAAGGCTCTTCCCGACATGCACCGGGAGCGCTTGTGCATTATGCACAGTGCAGAGAGTGATGAGCTAACCGAGACACTGGGCGGCACTTCACAAGGGGAGCTGACAGGGGACAGATGGAGAAGTAAAGAGGAGACCACTCTGAGGGGCCATCCAGAGAGCCACGCCCCCCTTGAATGCCGAGGAAAACAGAGTCAAAGCGGGCAGAGGCTTAGGAAAACTTACTGTCTGAAAACAAGTGAACAGGCGATGAATTAAAGTACAATATATATATATATATACACACACACACAAACACACACACACACACACACACACAAACCAAAACAGAAAGCATGAACCACATTATAATTGTGAGGTTAGATTTAACCAAAAAAAGGAAGTATTAAACTAAGAAAAGAGCCCTGGCCGGTTGGCTCAGTGGCAGTGTCGGCTCGGCATGTGGATGTCCCAGGTTCAATTCCCAGTCAGGGCACACGGAAGCGCCCATCTGCTTCTCCACCCCTCCTTCTCTAGCTTCTCTCTCTCTCTCTCTCTCTCTCTCTCTCTCTCTCTCCTCCTCTCACAACCATGGCTCAGTTGGAGTGGAGTTGGCCCCAGGCATTGAGGATGGCCCCATAGCCTCCACCTCAGGCACTTAAAATAGCTTGTTTGCTGAGCAACAGAGCAATGCCCAAGATGGGCAGAACATCATTTCATAAGGGGCCTGCTGGGTGGATCCCAGTAGGGGCGCACGCAGAAGTCTGTCTCTGCCTCCCTTCCTCTCACTTAATAAAAAATAAATAAGTAAATAAAAATAAAAAAGATACTAAACTAAGCAAATAGAAAATGATTGTTCTCATGATGACAAAGGCACAACCTACACGCAGATCTAGGCATCATAAAACGTCTGTATACCAGATATCATGCCCTCAGAATGTTTACCACAAAAACAGCAGCAATCACGAGAGTTACACAGTCACACAACAGCAGTAAACGTTCATTCAATCGTCTTAGCCCACGACAGCTCACGCAGATAAACTATAAGTAAGGATATAGAGCAGGGGTCAGGAACCTTTTTGGCTAAGAGAGCCATGAACACCACATATTTTAAAATATAATTCCATGAGAGCCTTACAACGACCCGTGTACGTTACGCATTATCCAGTAAAAATTTGGTGTTGTCCAGGAGGACAGCTGTGATTGGCTCCAGCCACCCGCAACCATGAACATGAGCAGTAGGAAATGAATGGATTGTAATACATGAGAATGTTTTATATTTTTAACAATATCATTTTTTTCTATTACAGATTTGTCTGAGAGCCAGATGCAGCCGTCAAAAGAGCCGCATCTGGCTCACGAGCCATAGGTTCTCGACCCCTGATATAGAGTTTATAAATGAAACAATGAGTGAAGCTGAGCTTCTAAGATAGACTTATAAACATGAATATGGCTCTTCAGCCAAAGACTGTTTATTGACACCTACTCTGTGCTATACATTATTCTTGGTGCTCAAGGAAAAGAGGTGAAGAGAACAGACGTAACATCCCTGGGCTAAGGTGATGCGTGCCAGGTTTCTCCACTGTAAGATCACTATTTTTCCTTTGGGGAAACAATACATTTCACTTTGGGAGATACTCCGAGATTACGTAAATGGCCTGTTTCTCATCATACTTCCACTTCCTGGTTGTAGCGTCCGTTGATGAGTCTTACCTGAAACAGGTATTGCCGGGGTCACAGCCAGGTGATGTTCTACTTCCCTCACTGCCTCCACTCCGCATTTATCAGCTGGATTTGTACGGTAGGCAAAGGGTTTCCCTCCCCCCGTTCAGCTATTCATCCATATATTTACTGAGATCTATATGGACTCGTGGATTCTTTATTTTATTCTATAGATCATCATCCATTACTGTCACTTCCTTTGTTGTTTGAGCTGCCCCAGATGGGCCCGGGGGTGGGATGGTGGGGTTGTTGGGGCTGACAGCTGGCCCCCAAGTCCTTCTCCCAGGCCCCCATCGCCTGAGTCCTGCCCTGCTTCCTGGTGCAGGACACTCGGGCTTACCTCGTGTTTTCCTGCCGTGACCTTGGAAACAGCTACTTATCCAGAGAGCCTTGAGTCCCTGTGACGGAGAATGGGATTTAGAGGGGCTCATCTTTGAATGCTGGTTTAGCTGAATGTAAAATTCTCGCTTCAAAATTATGTTCCCCGCAAAGATTTGAATACACTGATTAAGTTGTCTTCCAGGGGCTTCTAGATGTATCCTCCACATTTCTTAACTTCTCTCATAATTTATTTTTCCTCTTTTTTTGTTGTCTTTTTATGCTGCATGCTGGGACCAACCATCACAGATTTTATGTTCAATGCTGTATTTCCGATGATTTACTTTATCTCAAGTTGTTTTATATCTGCACGCTCATTTTAAGATCTTTAGTGGTTCTTCTTCGCATCAACCTGTAAAATGTTTTTCGAATGTTATTTCCTATCTAATAATTCTTAAAATATAAGTCAGGCTTATTTTAAAGTCTTTCTTTTCCATTTTTCTATTTCCTCACATATAAGTTTCTTAGTTTACTCAAATTGTCACCTAGTTTTTAATAATGTTATTTCCCAAATATTAAATAATTACTAAAAGTGTGTTTGTCTTTCAATTGGTAAAATATATATATATATATATATATAGCCAAGAAATTCCAAGAAATTTTTTTAAAATATAAAACCAGTTACCCATAGAGGAAAAAATAATCAAAATATCATCAGACTTCTTGTCTTAGTCCAACCTATGGGGGGGGGCGGAGAAACAGTGCCATGAAAAAGGAAATTAACCCCTAAAAAATGACAGGGAGTTGAGGAATCAAAACAAACATGTTAAAATTCTATAATCAGTCATTTCAGAAATGTTCAATAAGAAATCACACACATTAAAAAGTCATTAATACACTCTCTGGCATTTCTCTTAGCAGTATTTTTTTTTCTGATCTATCACTCACATCAAGCAAGGGAAACAAAAGGAAAATAAACAAATGAAACTGTATCAAACTACAAATTTTTTCACAGCAAAGTAAACCATCGACAAAAGAAAAAGACCACCTACTGAATGAGAGACTATATTCAGCAATAATACATCCAGTCAGGGGTTAATATAAAAAATGTATCAAGAACTCATACAACTCAACACCAGAAATACAAACAACCCAATGAAAAAGTGTGCAGAGGACCTGAACAGGGTTGTTGGGTTTTTTTGCCATAGATTAGACCAGGGCTAGAAGACCACATTCCACATAATTTTCCCTCAGCACCTGGTGGACATTGCTTCTTACCTCCTGACAGTCAGTGTCAAGAAGCCCAATGATATTAATTCTCCAAAGAGGACATACAGATGGCTAGCAGACATACGAAAAGATGCTCAACATCACTAATTATCAGAGAAATGCAAATTAAAACCACAGTGAGGTATCACCTCACACCTGTCAAAATGGCCGTCATCAATAAATCAACAAACAGGTGTTGACAGGGATGTGGAGAAACAGAAATGTTTGTGCGGTGCTGGTGGGGATGCAAACTGGGGCAGCCACTGTGGAAAACAGTATCGTGGCTCCTCAAAAAATTGAAATGGAACCGCCTTGTGGCCCAGGGATTCCACTTCTGGCTATTTATCCGATGTTAATTCAAAAAGGACCTGTACCTGCCTGCGTTCACTGCAGCATTACTGACAATAGCCGGGATATGGAAGTAATCCAAGTGCCCGTTAGTAGACAAATGGATAAAAAAAAAGTGGTGGTACCTTTACACAGTGGAATATTATTTGGCCATAAAAAAGAATGAAATCTTACCATTTGCAGCAGCATGGATGGGTCTGGAGGGTATTATGCTAAGTAACAGACAAGTACCATAGGATGTCACTTATATTAATACATTGGATCTAAAGAACAAGATAGGCCCTGGCCGGTTGGCTCAGTGGTAGAGCGTCGGCCTGGTGTGCGGAAGTCCCGGGTTCGATTCCCAGCCAGGGCACACAGGAGAAGCACCCATCTGCTTCTCCACCCTTCCCCCTCTCCTTCCTCTCTGTCTCTCTCTTCCCCTCCTGCAGCCAAGGCTCCATTGGAGCAAAGTTGGCCCGGGCACTGGGGATGGTTCCATGGCCTCTGCCTCAGGCGCTACAGTGGCTCTGATCGCAACAGAGCGTCGCCCCGGATGGGCAGAGCATCGCCCCCTGGTGGGTGTGCCAGGTGGATCCCGGTCAGGCACATGCGGGAGTCTGTCTGACTGCCTCCCCGTTTCCAGCTTCAGAAAAAAAAATACAAAAAAAATAAAAATAAAGAACAAGATAAACAGAATAGAGACAGACTCATCGAAGCAGAGGACAGATCGATGGTTGCCGGAGGGGAGAGAGGCGAGGGGATTGAGGAATATAAATTGGTAGTTACAGAACAGTCCCGGGGAAGTATGGGCAGCACAGGGAACATGGTCAGCAATGCTGCGATGACTGTGGACGGTGCTGGGAAGGCACTGGGAATCTCAGGGCTCACTTTATAAAGTCCACGACTGTCTCACCACTCTGCTGCACGGCTGCAGCGAATACAAAACAACGTTGAATGTAAACTATCATTGAAAAATAAAAATTTTTTTAAATCATGTTAAGAAAAGTAAATAAGTTAATGGCTCATAAATTCTAACAACCATGTTCACTGTCGTTAAAGACAGCACATGGACAGCATGACATCATGGAGTCGGAGTCTGAATTTGTGATCTGAACCGTCAATCTGAGAGTCTCCCAGAAGGAATCATACAAGGACAGAAAGGCTGAGGTAAACATGCCTGACTAGGTGGTGGCACAGTGGGTAAAGCATCAGACTAAGATGAAAAGGACCCAGGTTCAAAGCCCCGAGCTTGCTGGCTTGAGCGCGGGCTCACCAGCTTGAGCACAGGGTCGCTGGTTTGAGCATGGGATCATGGCTATGATCCCATGGTTGCTGGCTTGAGCCCAAGGTCACTGGCTTAAAACCCAAGGTCGCTGGCTTGAGTCCAAGGTTGCTGGCTTGAGCTAGGGGTCACTCACTCTGCTGTAGCCACACACACACCCATCAAGGCACATATGAGAAAGCAATCAATGAACAACTAAGGAGCTATAATGAAGAATTGATGCTTCTCATCTCTCTCCCTTGCTATCTCTCTCTCTCTCTCTCTCTCTCTCTCTCTCTCTCTCTCTGTCACACACACATAAAAAAAAAGATTAAGGTGAACAAAGTTCAGAGTACATTTGTCTATCACGAGCTCCAGGAAAAGGGAGCAGACAGAAGGGAGGGAGTCAAATAATAAAAGAAATACAAAATAGGGAAAAATGTCCTCCAAGGTGGGAAAAAATACAATCTATGAATAGCCAAACTCTATATAAAATATAATAAAGTGATTTTTTTCAGACATTCAAGGATTCAGAAAATTGACCTCTCATGCCTTTACTCTAATAACGATGGTGATATTCCTAACAATAATACTAGTATTAAGAGGAAAACACGGGATCTAAGTCACAATGGCACTCACCTGGGAACCCCGGAGAGGGAGGGCCCAGATAGGTGTGCAGCAGGCCCCGGAAACAAGTTCACACCCAGGCAGGCAGAGGGCTCCCGGTCAGCGTCCTTTAATATAGAAAGATCCCACTCCGCAGGAGAGTGGAGGAGACAGCCCAGGGGATCTGAGGGAAATCAGGGAGACCGGCTTTGTTCCTTGGGTTATGGAGGTAAAAATAAAGGAAAGGCAATTAGAAATTCCAGCACATGCAAAAAAAAAAAAAAGCTGTATAATCAAGTTAGGGCCCAGTTACACAGCCAACGGAAGTGGGAAGAGACTCTGAACAATGGTAGAGTCTAAGGAAAGAGAATCCGTTCTTTCCCTTCCGAGCCCTGAAACACGAACCTCAAGCGCAGGGTTCAACGGCGTCTGACTGACTATGTCTCCTTCCTCACAAGTCCGGTCACACGGCTGGGCTCTGCGGCGAGAGATATTCATAGTATCATAATACTGTGAGTGGTGTTGATTCGTTTTCAATTTCTCTCCTAAGCCTGTTAGCAAAATGGTATAAACCTCGCAATGCACAGAAGGTGAGAGGCAGAAGGGAGTAAAAATGGAGGAATACTGATTTTCCGCATCTCTGATATTGTCTAAAGATAACAAAAAAAAAGTGAGGAGTTAAAGATCCGATTTACTTTGAAGAAATAAATTGCTAGAAGAACTACGACTAGTCCAGTAGCTCGTTAAATTTGGGATTGGGGCCCTGGCTGGTTGGCTCAGCGGTAGAGCGTCGGCCTGGCATGTGGGGGACCCGGGTTCGATTCCTGGCCAGGGCACACAGGAGAAGCGCCCATTTGTTTCTCCACCCCCCCCTCCTTCCTCTCTGTCTCTCTCTTCCCCTCCCGCAGCCGAGGCTCCATTGGAGCAATGATGGCCCGGGCGCTGGGAATGGCTCTGTGGCCTCTGCCTCAGGCGCTAGAGTGGCTCTGGTCTCGGCAGAGCGACGCCCCGGAGGGGCAGAGCACCCCCCCTGGTGGGCAGAGCACCCCCCCTGGTGGGCAGAGCATCGCCCCTGGTGGGCATGCCGGGTGGATGGATCCCGGTCGGGCGCATGAGGAAGTCTGTCTGACTGTCTCTCCCCGTTTCCAGCTTAAAAATTAAAAAAAGAAAAAAAAAAAGAGAGAAAAAAAAATTGGGATTGGGTTTCAAGTAAAGACCATTCCTTACCTTCAGAATGGAGCGTAGATAAATACTGTCTACCTAGAATAAGTTAAAACATAAAAGTATAAAAAGATTTACTTAAATTAATTTATGTTTGAGTATCAATTCCATAATCTATTTCTCTACAATATATTATGTACTAAATAATTAAATTATTTACATTAACTTAAAATTTTAAAGAAGTATATTTTAAATTATGGAAGTCACAGCTAAATTATTTAAAAAGAAATGATTGAGAAGTGGGTTACTCTGGGGGAGGGGCCCAGGAGAGGGGCAGTCGGGAATGGAAATCTCTTCATAGCATGCCTTTCTGAATTGCTTAGCTTTTTTCCCCATATTTGTGCTCTAATTTAGTAATGATTTTTTAATGCGTTCAAATGTTAGGGCAACCACTGAAGAATAGAATAGGATCTATAACTTCCCAAACCCAATATGGAGGGGAAAATGAGCCAAAGAAACCCAGTCAATGCGACAATAGTCAGAAGACTGGAGGCGGGGTGGGGGGGGGAGGCAGAGAGCAAGGAAGGGTGGTGTACAGAAAACACAGCTAGGATGGGAGAAAGAAGACACAAAATTCTTCAAGGGCAAAGTGATGTATTGAATCCATCCTGTTAAAGAAGAGAAACATTAGGAAATAAACTTTAAAAAAAAGGGGGTCTGGATAGATTACATATGGCTGTGGGTTGGAAACCTGCTATACATGCTCACACGCACGCGCGCGCGCGGGCGCGCGCGCACACACACACGGAGGGAAGGAGAGACTAAAGGAAGAGGCAGTCCACTCCAGATTGGTCGGCGGCAGGTCTAACAAGCCAGGGGACTCACGAGGCTTGTCTTGGGTGACTGGGAGGACTTCTAAGTCTCCGCCCTGCTCCCTAGATTCTAAAAAGTTTATACAGAGGCCTTAACCGGGTTCAGTCACGTGTTCAGGCCAGATGGACTCCCCACACATGGCTCTCTCAAGGCGGCCTCCTGGGAGACAGCCCCCACGGGGGGACCGTGGCCAGAGCATACAACCCAAGGACAGGGGGCGGGGACAGGGGGCGGGGGGAGGAGCCTCTGATCACCCTCAAGGGTCAATCCCGGGTGTCATCTCCTGCGGAGGGTCTCCTCCAACCACGTCACGTTAACTAACAATAAACTTAAGTTGTGAATTCAGGGCAGACCTGAGGAGGAAAAGACTTAAGAAGAAGAAGAAGAAGAAGGGATAGGACGGCGGCCTCCCGCGACACCTGCCTGCAGCACTAGGCGGCCAATCGGTCCTGCCCAGGACACTTCAGTGCTGCTCTGCCAGGACATAGAATAACGGATTGGTGTGTGCGTATAAGAAATCCAAGAAAATGGAAACTGAACAGCCAGAAGAAACCTTCCCCAACACTGAAACCAATGGCGGATTTGGTGAGCGCCCTGCAGAAGATATGGGAGACGAACAAGCCTTTAAAAGACCGAGAACCACGGATGAGATGGTTGAATGACGCGTTCTGCTTCAGAGCGAGAATGCTGGGGCCGTGATTGGGAAAGGAGGCAAAACTTCAAGCAGCTGTCGTCAAACTTTTTATAAAAACCGCCCACTTTTGCAGTGCTGGTCAACCTGGTCCCTACCGTGCAACCAAACAGCGCTGCGATTGGCCCACCATGAAAGCTGGAAAGCCCACTAGTGGGCGGTAGGGACCAGGTCTACCAGCACTGCAAAAATGGGCGGTTTTTATAAAAAGTTTGACGACCCAATGCCAGTGTTTCAGTCCCAGACTGCAGCGGCCACCAAGCGCATATTGAGTCTCAGTGCTGATACGGAAACAATGGGAGAAATTCTGAAGAAAATCGTCCCGACCTTGGAAGAGGGCCTGCAGTTGCCATGTTGCCATCGCCCGCTGCAACCAGCCAGCTCCCGCTCGAATCTGCTGCTGCGGAGTGCTTAAATTGCCAACACTATAAAGGAAGTGACTTTGACTGCGAATTGAGACTGTTGATCCATCAGAGTCTGGCAGGAGGAATTATTGGGGTCAAAAGGTGCTAAAAATTAAAGAGCTTCGAGAGGATACTCAGACAACAATCAAGCTTTTCCAGGAATGCTGTCCTCATTCCACTGACAGAGTCGTTCTAATCGGAGGAAAACCTGATAGGGTTGTAGAATGCATAAAGTTCATCCTTGAACTTATATCAGAGTCTCCCACCAAAGGGCGTGCACAGCCTTATGATCCCAATTTTTATGACGAAACTTATGATGATGGTGGCTTTACAATGATGTTTGATGACCGCCGCGGACGTCCCATAGGATTTCCCCCTGCGAGGAAGAGGTGGTTTCGACAGAATGCCTCCAGGTCGGGGTGGGCGTCCGATGCCTCCTTCTAGAAGAAATTATGATGATATGAGCCCTCGGCGAGGACCTCCTCCTCCCCCTCCTCCTGGACGAGGTGGCCGGGGTGGTAGCCGAGCTAGAAACCTTCCTCTTCCTCCACCACCACCACCTAGAGGAGGAGATCTAATGGCCTATGACAGAAGAGGAAGACCTGGAGACCGTGAGGATGGCATGGTTGGTTTCAGTGCTGATGAAACTTGGGATTCTGCAATAGATACACGGAGCCCTTCAGAATGGCAGATGGTTTATGAACCACAGGATGGCTCTGGATATGATGATTCCTACGCAGGGGGTCATGGCTCATATGGTGATCTTGGTGGACCTATTATTACTACACAAGTAACTATTCCCAAAGATTTGGCTGGATCTATTATTGGAAAAGGTGGGCAAAGGATTAAACAAATTTGTCATCATGAGTCCGGAGCTTCTCTCAAAATTGGTGAGCCTTTAGAAGGGTCTGTAGATTGGGTCATTACCATTACAGGAACACAGGACCAGATACAGAATGCATAGTATTTGCTACAGAACGGTATGAAGCAGTATGCAGATGTTGAAGGATTCTAATGCAAGGTATGTTTTCTTTTTTATAGTGTGAAGCAGTATTCTGGAAAGTTTTTCTAAGACTAGTGAGGAACTGAAGGAGTCCACCTTTTTTTTTTTTCATCTGCTTCTGTTTAAAAAGCCCAACATTGCTCTGCTTCATAGGTGTTCTGTATTTGAGGTGTAGTGAAATCTTTGCTGTTCACCAGATGTAATGTTTTAGTTCCTTACAAACAGGATTGGGGCGGGGGGGGGGGGTGCAAAAACTAACATTGAAATTTTGAAACAACAGCAGAGTGAGTGAGTTTTCATTTTTGTTTATTGTGGGTGGTTTAAAAAGAAAATTCCCCCTATGTAATTATTGTGGACACTTCGCTTTGTGGTCACTATAACATTTAGGGAGGGGGGTGAGACAGGGAGGAAAAGTAACAATCGTCCATATGTCCCTGGCATCTACTCAGAGCAGTGTGCAGAATGTAATGCTCTTTTGTAAGAAACGTTTTATGATTTTTAAAATAAATTTAGTGAAGAAGAAAAGGAAGAAGAAGAAGAAGAAGAAGAAGAAGAAGAAGAAGAAGAAGAAGAAAGAAGACGAAGAAGAAGGAAGAAGAAGAAGGAAGAAGAAGAAGAAAGAAGAAGAAGAAGAAGAAGAAGAAGAAGAAGAAGAAGAGGAGGAGGAGGAGGAGGAGGAGGAGGAGGAGGAGGAGGAGGAGGAGGAGGAGGAAGAAAACAGAGGCTATGCTCAGGGGCCACGGGAGTGAGTTGAATCAAAACGACAGGTGAGCCCAGCCAGGAGCCACACCGAGTGCCCGGCAGAGACAGGAGGCGGAAGGCCAGTGTCTGACCACTCCACTGGAGAGTGTGACGGGCTGAACTGTATCCCGCATGATCCGTGCGGTCGAGTTCTAACACTCAGTACCTCAAGCATTTAAAGAGATAACTGAACTAAAACAGAGTGGGCCCTAGTCCAAAATGGGTGGTGTGCTTTTGAGAAGGAGAACCTGGACACAGCCGTGTACAGGGGGGAGACAGTGTAGAGACAGAGAAAGGGCAGCCATCGGCAAGTCCGGGAGAGAGGTTTCAAAAAAAAACCCAGCCCCTGACCGGGTGGCTCAGTGGTAGAGTGTCAGCCTGGCATATGGAAGTCCCGGGTTCGATTCCCGGCCAGGGGCACACAGGAGAGGCACCCATCTGCTTCTCCACCCCTTCCCCTCTCCTTCCTCTCTGTCTCTCTCTTCCCCTCCCACAGCCAAGGCTCCATTGGAGCAAAGTTGGCCCCGGGCGCTGAGGATGGCTTCATGGCCTCCGCCTCAGGTGCTAGGATGGTTCTGGTTGCAGCGGAGCAACATTACAGATCATCGCCCCCTGGTGGGCATGCCAGGTGGATCCCGATCAGGCACATGTGGGAGTCTGTCTCTCTGCCTCCCCACTTCTCACTTCGGAAAAATACAGAAAAAAAAAAAAAAGAAAGAAACCTGGCTGCTGGCACCTTGCTCTTGGACTTGGAGATGCAGAGCTGTACAGAGTAAACATCTGTTACCTAAAACCCCAGTCCGCGGCAGTTCGTTAGGGCAGCCCTAGAAAAGTAATGTGACAGTCTCCTCTTCTTGATAATGATACTGAATGAGAAAGCTACGTGCAAACGAAGGAAACAAAACCAGTAGTAACTGCAGGCAGAATGGCACATGGTCTGGCCCGTCCCGCCCTGACGGAGGTCTGGGGACTGGTTCGGGAGGTTTTGAGCAGTGGGTAGAGGGTAACCATCAGAGATGGGTCTGGGATGTAAAGCTGAGGAATTGGGCTGAAGCTGGGAGCTTGGGAAGTTCTCGGCAACTGCGGTCCCGTTTCCCCTCTCGCTGACACGGCCATAGGTCGGTAGAAAGAGTTGATTGATCCGTGTTCCCTGATGCTTTCATCTAATGGCCACTGATCAGTTCAGGGTAATAGCCGTAACAAGCAAGGCTTGTTACGATTCAAGATTTGTGAATTGGCTTACGACCCTGTCTGACAGCCCTCTGCCTTGTTTGCTTTTCTTATCCCTCACTATTAAGAAAAGAGATTGGGCTGATGAAAGAAGTCGGGACATAGAGAAGGGAGTCGACAAACAATAATCGCCAGTTACAAGACAAAGACTCGAGTGAGGCCAGGCCGACAGAGCAACGGAAAAGAGGCGAGTCCAGGAAGACACACGCATTCAGTCCACCTGTCGTCGACACAGGAGCCGAGTCAGCACGAGGCATGAAGGGAAGAACTGTGGTTTAACAGCCATACAGGGAAAAAGTGTAAGCGGACCTCCCCCTCTGATCCACTCCTTACACGACAATGGAATTGAAATGGATCATAGGCCAAAATGCAAAAGGCACAAAGCCCTGTTGTCTAAAAGGACAAAAAACAAACCAACAAAGAAATGACGGCGCGTGCACAGGAACTTCCTTTGCCAATAAGCACATGAACGGTCCTCGACCTCTGTCAGCAGGAAATGCAAAAGACAGAGAGCTTTATTGGTTTGTAAGTCCTGCTCCCCAGGTATTGCTGCGCCTTCTTAAAACAAAAATACCCCCCTCCGGGAGGTGAGGAACAAAAAAGCATGAGAAACAAGAACTCTCGTTCATCATTTTTAAGAATGTCAATTGGCACAACGTTTTTAGAGAGCAATCAGGCAGAGAGTCACATCGCTAGACATGCGCTAATCTTTGACCCCAAGGATTGTAGGAAAAAGAATCCGAAGAAAACTCACCCCCCACACACACACACACCTGTGCATGAAGACGCAGGTACAGAAATATTCAATGCAAATTTGTTTTGAAGAGTGAAAAATCCGGAAACTCTAAAATGCCCCCTAGCATGAGGAGTGCTTAAGTAGGTCATGGTACTTCCATTATTCATGGTCGATGCAACTGTAAAAAGCTAGGTGAACGTGATTTGCTGATACGGAGAGATCACCGAGATATAGAGACCCACCGCTAAGTAAAAGGAGAGGACTCACTGAACAACGGAAATGGACCCATTTGTATTACTACACGTTTAAGTGAAGACGCACATTTTTTGTGTGTGAACAGAGGCAAAGGTCAGTTTCTCAAAGGCCACCCAGGGGAACGCAAAGCATTCACCTCCGTGCCCACAGGGGGTGAGGACACTCACGTACTTTTCACTCTGTTTCCGCATTATTAGAATTGTTCCTAACAAGGATGGATTTACTTGTTACCTGTGTAATTGAAAGCAAATAATAAAAGCTGCTTTTTTAAAGTCCTGAATTCTAATGTTAATGGAACTAGCACGTGCAGGGGTCAGGCTCCACACTCTGTGCTTAAACCCTTGCACCCCGATCTCATTCACGCCCACGAAATGGGCCCTGGTGCTCATTCCATGAGAGTCAAGGCTTGGAGAAAGTTTAAGCGCATGGTGCCCAATAGCATCTTAAAACCATCTGAGGACTCTTGTGTGAAAAAAAAAAAAAAGGAAAAAATTAAAAGCTGGTGATTGTCCCAGACAGAAGCTGTGGGTGGGGTCCAAGCACCTATATCTTATAAAAGCCCCCGGGGGAGCGTCTAACGTGCAGCCGGGGTTGAGAACCTGGTTGACGTTGATGCTCACGGCCTGGTCACGTTGCCAGCCAACGGTAGAGCGGACGGAGGCTGGGACTCCGAGCGACACTCACTCTGTACACAGACGACAACGTAGGTATATAAAGATGATATAGGGGTAGGCATAGAATACACATATTCAGTATATCTTTTCAGTTATTGAGAAAGAGCGCTTTAAGTAGAAGTACTGTTTCCTGTTTGCTCCCTCTAGGACACCCACCCTCTGTCCCTGCCTCCTGCGCTGGTCACCGGAACCCCTGAGGGCAATACTCCACTTATGTAACCACCAGACAGACAGCCCAGGCCCCGGCTGGGACCCTAGACTTGGCGCCGCAGCAAGATTGACTTTACCCCTTCTGTCACTGGATTCTGAAGAAGTGAGGGGTTCCCCAGGGAAAGCAGCAGTGCGGTGTCACTCAGCGGGCTCAAGGCCGCAGCTAAGGACTAACTGATACGGAAACAGTTCGATAGTTTAACAACCAGTAAGGTGGTGCCGTGTTGTGTCGTGTTCCGTCTCCCCCACCCACCCACCCCGTGCCTAGACTGAGGTCTGAGTATTTATTTAGAATTTTGTAAAGGTTTCTTTAAGAAGGTCTGCTGGTCAGGCAACCATTCCATGTCCCCACCCGGTGACAGCTCCTGGGTAGAGGCTGGCACGCAATCCGTGACACCCCCCCCCCCCCGCGGGCTGCCCCACCAGCAGCGTGCGCCCCGCACACACGCAGCGCCTGCTCCCCGGCCCCACGCGACCCCAGCTGGGGGGGGGGGGTGTCACACGCTGGTTACGCTGGTTACTGCCCCCCCTCCCGTTTCCACCCTGAAGTGGCAGCTCCAGTTGTGTTTCCCAGGTCATTCCCAAGAGAATAATTGCCACCTGCTGGTTTCCTGTAAACACGACGTGGGATGAATTAGAGAGCCCAGTGGACCGCTCTCTGCCTGTGTGTCCGCGCGTGCGCACGCCTTCCAGCATCAGGGCAGATTGACATCCCCACGGCACGTGTTTGCTCACGGGGCCGCCTTAGCCCAACGGCAGGGAAAACAACGTGATAGAACAGCGTAGGCTGCCAAGCTCACAGACGGTGCCAGCAAGTCAGCCCGACGCGTCCCTGGCCGGGTTCTGGAGCTGAGCAGCCGCAAGTGGCATCGTGGAAGGAGAGGGGCTTTGGATCCTCGCTGCCTGTGCAGCTCCTCGGAGAGGCCAAACCTGAAAACACTTGCAGCGGTTTCCGGGAAAGTGCATTTCCCCTCAGATACCAGACCAACCTTCTGCCAAGTCCCAGTTCCTTCGTTGACTCCCAGTAAGAGCCACGCAAATCATCTGGTCCTGCAACCCTCCGTGTCCTCACCTGTCAAATGGAGAGGAGCATTTCTGAGTCCCCTGAGATGACAGGTAAAATACTTATTTTTTTGTTAATTTTTCAATTTGTTTTTGAAAATTAACTTTAACGGGGTGACATTAATCAATAAGAGGGCACAGGTTTCAGGTGGACATCTCTATAGCATTTGAGCTGTTGATTGTGTTGTGTGCCCATCACCCAAAGTCAGATCATTTTTCGTCATCTCGTATTTGTCCCTCTTTACACCCCCCCCCCAACACCATGTCCTCCTCCCCCTGGTAACCACCTCACTTTTATCTATGTTCACAAGTCTCAGTTTTATATCCCACCTATGTGTGAAATCGTACAGTTCTTAGCTTTTCCTGATTTACTTATTTCACTCAGTATAATGTTCTCAAGGTCCATCCATGTTGTTGTAAATAGTAGTATGTCATCATTTCTCATGGCTGAGTAGTATTCCATTGTGTATATGCACCACATCTTCTTTACCCAATCCTCTATCGAGGGACACTTTGGTTGTTTCCATGTCTTGGCCACTGTGAATAGTGCTGTGATGAACATAGGGGTACACGTGTCTTTATGTACCAATTTTCGAGTTTTGGGGGTAGATACCCAGTGTGTTAGTCAGAATTGTTTGGGTTGCAAGTGACAGAAATTTTATTCAAACTGGCTTAAGCAAAACAGGAAATGTATCGGTTCAGAAACTATAAAAAGAGCCAGGTCTCTGGCTTCGGTTGCTGTTGGAAGAGTGAGTTCAAAGAGTGGCTTCAGCCTGACCAGGCGGTGGCGCAGTGGATAGAGCGTCGGACTGGGATGCAGAGGACCCAGGTTCGAGACCCCGAGGTCGCCAGCTTCAGTGCGGGCTCATTTGGTTTGAGGAAAAGCCCACCAGCTTGAACCCAAGGTCGCTGGCTCCCGCAAGGGGTTACTCGGTCTGCTGAAGGCCTGCGGTCAAGGCACATATGAGAAAGCAATCAATGAACAACTAAGGTGTTGCAACACACAATGAAAAACTAATGATTGATGCTTCTCATCTCTCTCCGTTCCTGTCTGTCTGTCCCTGTCTATCCCTCTCTCTGACTCACTCTCTGTCTCTGTAAAAAATAAAAAAAAATAAAAAAAATAAATAAAAGAGTGGCTTCAGCACTCAATGACACCCTCTCCGTTTCCTGAGCCCTGCTCTCCTCCACGTCAGCGCCATTCTCAGGCACACCCTACTGACGGCAGGCTGGGAGAGGAGCCAGCAGCTCTGTGCGTGGATCACACCTTCTCAGCAACCCCAGGGAACTCGCATAGACACCACCTCACTTGTAAAATGACCCACGAGCCCATTCTGAGACCACATGGTCTGGGCAGAGTTCAGGGTCCTCTCAGACTCCAGAAATACGCCCACAACCAGCTGCATAGATGAAGACACAGCGGGACCTCGGACCCCAACCAAGCAAGACTGTCTGAAAGGCAGCTGACCCCATCTGACGGTGCTCATAGAGGGAATGTCAGGGGCCCAGCCTCAGGATCTGAATCCAGGACTGATATGCAAACTTCCGTATAAGCAGATGGCAAGAGAGAGAAGTTGGCTCAACGTAGGAGCTGGCCAGCCCTTCCTACATAGGCAAACATACAATTAGTTCCTTTCAGTTCTCAGCCAACGGTGGAAAATGGATAATACACAGACTCAAACCCAGACACCTCAGGCCAGGGTAGTGGTTTGCCATTTCGTTCCCAAGGCTCTCTGAAAGCCGATAGCATTTCCTACAGGAAATTCTCATAGTACACGAGTCTTCCTTTATCCACAGGGATACATTCCAAGACCCCTCGGTGGACGCCTAAAACCGTGGCCTGGACAACCCTATATAAATGACGTTTCACACACATAACTTTTCGCTTAAAGGAAGCAGCCATGGCTTCTCTTCGGCGTACCCAAACTGCCAGCTCCACGACTCTGGCACGTGGTAGGGGGCATTAGTAAGTACAGTAAGAGTGACTTGAACACTAGCAATGTGGTACTTCAAGTTGATCTGAAAACCCTAGATGGCTACTAAGTGACTAGCAAGTGAGGAGCATGTGCAGCAAGGGTCTGAGGACAAAGGGGTGATTCCTGTCCCAGGAGGGACGCCGTGAGGAATCCGGGGCAAGATTGTATCAGGTGGCCCTGGCCGGTTGGCTCAGCGGTAGAGCGTCGGCCTGGCGTGCGCGGGACCCGGGTTTGATTCCCGGCCAGGGCACATAGGAGAAGCGCCCATTTGCTTCTCCACCACCCCCCTCCTTCCTCTCTGTCTCTCTCTTCCCCTCCCGCAGCTAAGGCTCCATTGGATCAAAGATGGCCCGGGCGCTGGGGATGGCTCCTTGGCCTCTGCCCCAGGCACTAGAGTGGCTCTGGTTGTGGCAGAGCGACCCCCGGGAGGGGCAGAGCATCACCCCCTGGTGGGCGTGCCGGGTGGATCCCGGTCGGGCGCATGCGGGAGTCTGTCTGTCTCTCCCCGTTTCCAGCTTCAGAAAAAAAAAAAAAAAAAAGATTGTATCAGGATACTCAGAACGGCATGCAATTTAGAGCCTATAGATTCTTTATTTCTGAGATACTCCATTTCATGTGTTTGGACCACCGTTGGTGACTGAAATCCCAGAAAGAGGAAGCATGGGTGGATGAAAGGGCACTGCTGTGTCCCACCCAGTCTGGGCTTAAAGACAGAGAACTCACTGCTCTGTCCAATCACTTAGCCACATTATCCCGCCCTACCCCCACCAGTGGAGCCAGAGGGGTCCTCTGTCCCCTGTGTCCCCGTTGTGCCTGCTCCTCGGACTCTCCCCCGATGTGAAGAGTGGCGATGCATCGAAGTTGTCCTCTGAGAGTTGATCAGTATTAGCCATGGGGGTTCGATGGTCTTCAGGCAGCCTGCTCTAAAAAATATATTTTAAAAATATGTGAGAATCAGGCCGAATGGGACTTATCATGACAGCTAAAAGGAGCAGGAGCACAAGAAATGTGGAGTCCTTGTCAGAAAAGGACGGGGGGCGAGGGGTCAAGACAATGGGGACTTCCGCTGTCCCTGGAAAGGCAAACTCAGCCTGACTGGAAGGTCGGGCACACAGAGCAGAAAGCAAATGTTGGCGGCAGCCTCTAGACTTTGAGTCTCTCCCTGACTAGCTGTGAGGAGCCCTGAAGTCCTCCGTGTGATGAACTGGGCTTCTTTCCCTTTCCAGTCGCCGGGCTTACAGTCACGAATTAGAGACAGCAGAAAGTGGCAGTGGACAGCACAGACTCTGGGCTCAGATCAGAGAGACCTGAATCTGGGCTCCTCCACTCCGAGGTGGGAGAGCGTCTCGGGCACATTGCTTCACCTCTCAGTGCCTCCGTTTCCTCGCTGGTCGATGAGGATGACGATCTGCCTCCCAGTGTCGGCATGAGAAGGAAAGCAGTTCAGGTGTCATAGTTAACACTGAACCTTTCTCACCATTAACACGACAGCAACAACCCAGGCTCCCTTCCTCCAGGGAACTCCCAGGTCTGACCCGACGGATTGGGTAAGCAAATCGGGGGAAGGCTGGGTCTCCCCGCCGACTCACAGAGGCAAAGTGGGGGTACCGGGGAGACTTGCTGTCCTCACCAGCTGCTGCTTGCTTTTGCCGCACTCCATTTTCTGATCGGGAAGGGGTTTCCTCCTGTTTTGCAAGCTCTTCCATCGGTTTTCTCTAAAAATGGTGAAAGGCCGGCCACAGGCTTTCCTTGCCCTGAGCTAAAAAGACCTGGCAGTGGATTACAGGGAGCGAGCTGGGTCGGTCACGGGAGGGCATAAGTGGGCACTGGACTCTGATAACAACTGGAAGCAGCATCACAGAGCAGGCGTTGGGTCGGTAACAGGTGTTCTCAGAACTCCGGAGGCAAAAACTGGTCAGCACCCAGGGATTATCCATGCCTCGGAGAGGAGGGTGGGAGTCGGACTACAGGCTGGCTCAAGCAAGTTTTGCCAAAGGAGCCCAGGGCATCTTGTCAAAACCATCCTTACAATCTGGCATCTTCCTCTCTTTCACCAATTATTCACTCAGGACCACGGGACGCACTCTTTCCCAGTCAGCTCTAGAATCCTGTTCCTTTCAGGTGAGAGGACGGGAGAGGGTGAGTCAGACTTCTGCATGCACCCTGACCTGGATCCACTTGGCAACCCCTGTCTGGGGCTGATGCTCGAATCAACAGAGCTATCTTCAGTGCCTGGGTCCCGATCGAACCAATTGAGCCACTAGCTGTAGGAGGTGGGAAGGGGAGAGGGGGAGAGAGAGAACAGGGTGGGGCGGAGAAGCAGATGGTTGTTTCTCCTGTGTGCCCTGCCTGGGACTTGAACCCAGAACATCCATACTCTGGGCTGACATTCTATCCACTGAGCCACCCAGGGCCTAGAATTCCTTTTCTTTATCAAATCAATTCCTGCTCATTCCTCCTCCACAAAGTTTGCTTTGATCACTTCCAAACCTTCTTATCTGACAGCTCTCATTACCTGATACAGTCACATGAAATTATGTATATTATGTCAGAATAGCTTCTGACACCCCCTATACTAGGACCTTGTAGGAGAGGGAACATCTATTGCTTCTACCTGTACAGCCTCCTTTACCCATTCTTTTGATAGTAACACCTACCCAATTTTTCTCTGGGACAAAAAAAACAAAAAACCTTTCTAAGCTCTTAGTCCATGTGGGTCAGAAGGCTAGGCTCCAGGAGTGGACATGGGACCCAGGCCTGGCCAATGAAGCATTCTATCCTCTGGTCACAATAACTGGTTAAGGAATGAGCACATGGCCTAAGTCCAGCCTCTGAGACTTCTGCTCAAACTATTAGGGGAGAAAGGGGGCAGAAGGGAGTTCTCTCTTTCAAAAGATCGACAGCCACAGAGATCCTTCCTGAAAATAAGGCTGATTAGGAAGAAAGCAGAGCCAAATAAAGGAAGGAATCAGACACCTAGGGACATGATCTGGATTTCTGTATATAGCTATGCCCAAACCTAAACTTTCCCTGGACATTTCAGTTATGTGAGACAATAAATTCCCTTCATTCAACAAATATTTACTGAAGGCATACCAAGTTCTGGGCACCCTTCTGGACACTAGAATACATTAGGTAACATTTTTAAAGCCTTATTATGGCCTTCACTCGCAACTGAAATAGCCCCCTCGGTCAATAAAGACTCTGTGCTGCTTTCTGCCTGCATGATTTAACATCCTTCACGTGGATGCTTCTTTTTTGCAAGTAGACCATCGATTCACTAAGAATAAAGACCCTATGCTGTATTTTTCTGCATCACCAACTGTGATATGTACATAGTAAATAATTAACAGAGTATTTGTTAGGTCAATAAATAAAGGCTGCATTTATTGGGAATTCCACTGGTGGTGTTGAGTCTAAAAAGCACCATTTAGAAAACATGTCACAGGAGATTCCCTTCAAACACAAACAGGGCATAACGATGGAATCGGTATCAATCCACACAGAAAAGGAGTGTATCAGAGGGTGGAGTCACGATGTCGGCAGGCACGCAGGGCCTACCTCTGCACCCAGATCGTGTTCCAGAAAGGGACCCAAGAAAACATCCTGTCAGGTCATGTATACATACTCTCGATGAAAGTCAAGAAAGGTCGCAGCAATGCATCATCATTTTTTAACATAAGGAGAAAAGCTAAAAAAAAAACATAGGCAGGAGATGGCTGGCTGTGAAGACGGGAGTGGTCCAAATTCAGAATAGGAAGCCGTGGATGCTGAATGGTGAACAGAGTCTTTGAAGAACGGAGTTCAGCGCAGCTGAGTGGTCAGCTCATTCCCTGAGATTCTTATGCCCCTGGGGAAGGGGCAGCCACGACCTTCTCCTGCAGAAGAAGGCGTGACTGTGGACACAAAAGAAGGATACACAGAATGCCGCTTCAAGTATCTTGCAATTCCCAGGAGAGAGAGGAAACATTCAAGACAGAAAACAAGCTACCAGCTCACTCCACCTGGCAAGTCACCTAGTGTTTAACAGCTAATGATAAGCTGATAAAATAAAAATCATCACCAGGAGGTGAATATCGAATGCCAAGCTCCAATATGAGAGGTGGGAGGGTCAAGAATCCTCAAATCCATTGCAAAATCTAATCTAATTGTCCTTTCTCTACCCTCTTCCTATTTAATTTCTCAACAGCCTTTAACACAAGTGGCCGGTCTCTTCTTCTTGCAACAACGTTTGTTTTCCTCGGCTGCCATGACACCACACTCTAGTGGTTTTCCTTTACTTCTCTAATGGCTTCTATTGATCCTTCTGTGCTGGGCTTCTGTCAGTGTGCTACGGCTGTCGTAACAAAATACCACAGGCTGGGTGGCTTAACAGGAGTTTATCCTGGCAGACTTCTCAAGGTCAGAAGTCTGAAAGCAAGGTATCAGCAGGGCTCTGCCCTCTCTGAAGGCTCCGGGGGAGGAGCGGTCCAGGCCTCTCTCCTAACTGCCGGCAGTTCTTTGGTTTGTGGTAACATGATTCCGAGTTTCACACGGAGTTTCCCCTTTGTATGTGTGCATCTCTAAATTTCCCCTTTTTCTAAAAGACACCGGTTATAATGCATGGGGAGCCCGCTCTACTCCAGTATGACCTCATCTTAACTAATCAGAGCTACAACTATCTTATTTCCAAAGAAGAACACGTTCTGAAGTACTGGGAGTTAGGACTTCAACACATGAACCTGAGAGGGACACCAGTCAACTGTCAGAATTCTCCTCCTCAACTATCTGCTCGATGATGGGGTGCTCTGGGGTACGGGCCTACCTTCTTCCCCTTCTGTATCTATACTCTTTCTTGATCTTCTCATCAAACCTGATGGCTTTACCTATATGCTGATGACTCTGATTTTATCTCCACGTTGACTTCTCCCTGGAGGTTATCTCCAATGGTCTATTTGACACTGACTGATCTAACAGAGATCCCACAATTATTGCATCCAAACAGAATGAATGATTTTCCCAACCACAACTCCACTCCACAAACCAGTTCTTCCCAGATCAAAAACTGTAGTGCCACAACCTGGTGGCTCAAATAAAAAACCGAGGGTCCACTCTCAATCCCTCCCCTTTCCCTGGTGTTCCATTGTATGTCCTCACTCTTCTGCATTCCAAACATATAGAACCCACCCATTTCTCTCCACCTCTACCGTCACACCCAAGTCCAAGCCGTCATCACGTTTTGCTAGAACCAAACCCAAAAGCCCACACCTGGTCCTTCTTGCCGCCTTTCAATCCACTCTCAACACCATCTAGTGTTCAAGTCTCTATTAGACCATGACAGTCAGTAGCTTAAAACCCTAAAATGCCATTTATTTTTTTTTTAGAATGAACTACATACAAGTCCTTTACCACAGGCCGCCAGGGTCTTTCAGCATGGTCTGTGACTTGACTCTGGCCCGTCCCCTTGCTCACGATGCCCCGGCTCACAGAAGAACCTTCTCCCCGCCGTGAGGTCTCTGCCTGCACCCGACAGGAATGCTCCTCCACAAACCCTGCACGGGCCCGGCTCCTCCGCAGCCTTCAGCTTCCGGCTCAAACAGCAGGACTTAGAACATCTTTTCCCTGATCACACTGGATCAATAACCCCTGGCCGGTTACGTTCTGTCCCAGCACCCTCTTGATTTTTCCTCTTAGTATTGACAACCCCTGAAATGACCATCTCTGTCTGTTTCCTTATATAGTGTTTGTCTCCTGCACTCCCCACTAGAATGGAAGGTCCTCCAGGGCAGGAATTGAGTCTCTCTTTCCACCGCTGTGTCCTCAGTAGCCAGTATTGTACCTAAACCATAATTAACTTCTGTAGAGGTGTGTAACGGATGCACAGAAAAGTTCGTAGAGCCTAGAAATCATCTTATTCAAACCCGTCTGCTGAGTAGGTGAATAGCGGCCCTAGCACAGAAGTCTCCACAGAAGGAGAACTCTCTCCCAGCAACACGGAGTCACCTTCCCCTTCTCTCAGCAATGGACACCTTTCCCACTGCCTCCATCGCAAACTCCAATCCCCTCCGACCAGTGTGCACAACCTCGTCTTCCGCCACGTCCTCCCGCCATACGGCGTTCATCAACACCACTCGTGTTCACGATGGTGCCTCCCCCAGCAATGTCTTCACCCTCCCACACTAACCAGCCTTCAAGATTCCCTCTAGAGGAATTTTTTTTTTTTTCCGAAGCTGGAAACGGGGAGAGACAGTCAGACAAACTCCCACATGCGCCCGACCGGGATCCACCCGGCACGCCCACCAGGGGGTGACACTCTGCCCACCAGGGGGCGTCGCTCTGTCTCGACCAGAGCCACTCTAGCGCCTGGGGCAGAGGCCAAGGAGCCATCCCCAGCGCCCGGGACATCTTTGCTCCAATGGAGCCTCGCTGCGGGAGGGGAAGAGAGAGACAGAGAGGAAGGAGAGGGGGAGAGGTGGAGAAGCCGATGGGCGCTTCTCCTGTGTGCCCTGGCCGGGAATCGAACTCGGGACCCCTTGCACGCCAGGCCAACGCTCTACCACTGAGCCAACCGGCCAGGGCCCCTCTAGAGGAATTTTGAAGCTTGTCCTCGTACCATTGCTATGACTCTGCACTGTCACAGGCGGTCACACACAGTTCTACCATGTGACAATTATAAGACTAACTTTCTCCACCTTATTCTTAATACTTTGTGTCAGAGTTATGTTTCATCGATGTAGCTACCCACCAGTGCCTAGCATGGAGCCTCAGTGATCTAGAGAACAGTAAAAAGCTGCCGACTGCTAGCTGTAGGCCTATCGAGAACCAGTTGGGACTCTTCCGTTATCGCTCAGTGGAGTGAGGAACCGGAACACTGAGCGGCCATTCTGCTGTGTGCTATCTGACCACCGTTATTAAAACACTGGGAGAGGCAGCTTTTGATTTGTGAGATGGAAATTTACTTCAGCCTGGTATAGCTAGTTTAAGACATCACATTTGAACATACTTATAGTATGTCCAAAATAGACACACCGATACATACATACCCAACCTGTCCCCTTCCAATTTTCAATTTTTTAAAATATAGTTTGGATTTTCAGGATATAAAAGAAATAAGAGGTAACCGGCATTCCTAGGAAATTATCTTGGACCTTTTTTTTAACTTAGCATAGGCACAGACAGCACTTTTCAAAACTATTTAATGTATATTTAATGTTCCCTTTTCTAGTATCCCTATATTCAATCCCATTGGCCAAAGCGTATTATAGCTCTTCTGGTTGCCAGCCAAAGGCCTAGCAGATCAGCACCATGGACAGAGAAATGCTAAGTGGAAGAGCCCTTTTATTTTGCTTTTTTTTCTAATCATCAACAAATGTAAACGCCATTTGTATGACAGAAATGTTTTAGTTTTCCATTGCAGTTGACATTCAGTATTGTTTTGTACTAGTTTCAGGTGTACAGCCTGTGGTAGACAACCATATACATTATGTACACAAATATAAATCACCCCAATATTTCAAGTACCCACCTGACTCTTAAGAGACTATTATGCTAAGTGAACTAAGTCAGACCGAGAAAGACAAATGCCATATGATTTCACTTATATCAGAAGATCACTCTTAAGGCTGCTTATAAAATGAGAGCTATGATATCAGATGTATTACCAAAGAAAGTCTGGTTTGAATGTTCCTCTGAGGACCATGGGAAGAGAGTGCCTCTCTGGATGTGGGTCAAATCAGAGGATGGGGCCCTAAGAAAATAACCACTCCTCCGAGATGTCTCCTTGTAGCGTGATCTCCTTCATTTATTGGCCTGTATCGATTCACTACTTTTTCAACAGTCTGCTTTTCCGTTCCCAAGGGCACCAACATTTTCCTGCTGAGGTAACTGTAAACACCCACCTAGGAAATGTGGAAAAGTTTGTTCCGTTTACTCGTCTAAAATCTACGATCCTTTCTGCGTTTGCAAACTACCTTTCAAACAAATAAACGGTTTATTAAAAAAGTACGAAGGAATTTTTGATGCTTTGGAGGAGGGTTTATCATTATATGGAAGATGTGTTTAAAATGGGAGTCTCTGTCTTTCAGCAATAGATTCTGATAGTTACCGATAACATAATATGATATCTGGAACTTGTTTCCAAATAATCCTGGACCCGGGGAACAGGCAGACATGGAGGGAAGGTAGTATTGGCTATGAGCTGTAACTTGTTAAAGCCAGAGAATGAGAACATGAAAACCCTACTTTTGTGCGATTGAAAATTCCCCTTACAATATACATCTCCGTGAGCGTGTGTGTGCACCCATGCTACTGAAAGGCCGTTAAAAAAAAATCCCGGACCATAATTCCTGAAGCTCTGAAGACCTGCACCTCAGAGACCATGCAGAGCATGCTCCGACACTTCCGCTCCAAGATCAGCCTAAAGGAAGCGAGGTGACAACTGTCCCGTGAAGATTGGAGAATGTGTCGCGCTCAAGTCCGCGTGATGAAACAAGGAAGTTCAGATGCCTAGGTGTGATCGCTCTCTCCCGGAGCAAGATGTCTTCGGAAGGAAGCTTCGAAGAAAGGAAAGCTCTCTAACTAACAAAAAGCAGCTGGGGGCAGCCTGGGGGTGCAGGGCCTGAGACTGAGTGTCAGTCGGGGGTGCCTGGTTTGTGACAAGGGAGCCAAGGTCCATACCTGACCTTCTAGGTAAGAACCAAAAGCTAACATTCTAGTGGGAGAGATAAAGGTATTTGCTGATTATTTAAAAGTGCAACAACTGAACTGAACTTCTGGTCAAGATGGCAAGGTAAGTAAAGGCGGTACTCAGATTCTCCCACGAGCACATCAAAATGACAACCAAACTACAGCACAACCATTCTGCAAAATCACCTGAAAGAAACCGGCTGGCTACATGAAAAGTCCTACAACTAGGGAATTAAAGAAGAAGCCATACTGAGAGGCTGGTAGGAGGGGGACTCTGAACCAGCTGGTCCCACACCCTCCTGTGGTGATGGTTTAAAATCAGCAGGGATCTCTCAGCTGCGGAGGTCACCCTGGAGGAGCAAGGGGTCCCAGCCCCACACCAGGCCCCCCCAGCCCAGTTTCAGAACCAGGAAGAGATGTTCCATAACTTCTGGCTGTAAAAACCAGTGGAGTTTCTGGCTGAGACGGAGGGTTGGAGTCCCAAGCAGCTCCTCTTAAAGGGGCCGTGCATGGACTCACTCCAACTCCCTCCCTCTGAGCTCCAGCGCTGGGGCAGCGGCTTGAAAGGAATGGGGGACACGCAGGGAGGGACTGGAATGTTGGGCATCAGACAAGAACTGTAATTGAATAAAAAGTGCTTTTTAAAAAATAATAAGTTAAAAAATAAGTGTGATCATTTCACCTGGCTCTTTCGTTTACACAGGAAGTATGGACCTCGGTTTGCTGCAGTCCCCACCATTCCCTACTGTCTTATCCTCTACCTACTTCACTCAATTTATATTATCTGCCTGAGCCCCGCAGGCTTTTGAGTTTGTGTCCCCTGGTCTCTAATGTCCCTGGGCTGCTTGTGACACCTGCCTCTTCTCTTAAAAGCACCAAATGACCCAAGGAACTGAATATATATATAAAAGACCCTATTCTGAGCTGAATCTGAATTCTAGGTTCCCACTTAATCAATCTTAAGTAACCTTGGGCAATTATAATATATATCCCCTCGCTGAGATCTCAATGTCCTCAACTCTAAACTGAAGGTAATCCTATCTGCTTTATCCGATTTCTGTGCAACTAGAGTTGGCACACTCAGCTCTTAGCCCTGCTTTGGCTTTTGGGACCACGCTCTAACCATCCTAGCGATCCCACCAGGGTTTCTTGGGCCTGCTTTGGCTCTAGTCCCCGACATCACTGCTAGAAGGAAGGCCTCTCAGACCTCGTGACTAGGTCAACTCCCTCTGAAGTAGTAGGTTCTCAGCATCACGTTCTGCAAACGTGTTGGGTGTATTCACTACTGGGATTAACGCCTGCCTCTGCCACCAAATGGAAAGCTCAGCAGTGTGGCCCAGGTCCTGTTTGTACTCACAACCTATCAGTAGGCCCAGCATCAAACGGGTGCTCAATACACATTATTATAAAGAAACGGAAGACAAGAAAGCGGGGTGCGACCACCCCGGCCTAGGCGAGGTGCCCCAGCCTCTCCCCCACCGCCCTCACAGAGTGCCTGTTCCGACCCAGTCGCTCCCTGCCCCTGGGCTGCTGCCACGTGCTCATCCGGTTTAAACTAAGACTTGGGCACTGACTTACAATCGAGAAATTAAAAATGCTTAAAAAAAGAAAAAGAGTCACTACACTGTTTCTCAATAAGCTCTCCACTCCTAGAGCAGGGGTTTTTTGCTTTGCCCAGTGATCTGTTCTAGGCCAATGGCCCGGAACACCACCTGGCATGTGGTAAGGGGGGGAGGGAGGGAGCGATGGGTGGGCACAGCGTGGACCAGGGTCCACGGATGCGAGGACACCAAAAGCCGCCGCCGCCGCCCTGACGGGGAGTGGGGCCCAGTGGGGGGGGAAGGGAGGGGACTCCCGGCAGAGACCCACATACACACCACCTAACATGCCCAGCCACTTCCTGAGACCTTCAAGGCCAAGAGACGGCCTCACCCTGCTCCCCGGGCAAGCGAGGCGCCATTCACGAGACAAGGCCCGTGTCCCCCGCGAGGCGAGCGGGGGTCCCCGCGAGAGAGGCCACCTGCACAAGGCCAGCCACCTGCACAGGGCAGTCAGCACGTGGCCGCGACGGGTGGACTTTGCACCGTCTTCCCAGTGCTGCGCCTGCGACCCCCGATTCCCCGGGTGAAGAAAGGCGCGCACGGCCCGTTCTCATGCAGCTCACGCCCCGCTGCGTCCCCTGGGCAAGGGCCCCGCCATGCCTCCTCGCTCCTCGCGCTCTCGCGAGACTCCACGTGCTCAGCCCCTCGCCTGCGAGAAAACGCCGCCAGGTCCCCGCAGCGCGGGGACGCGGACGGCGCATGCGTGGCCGCGATTCCCAGCGCCCCCCGCGCCGTCCGCGGGAGGAGCGGACGCGAACGCCCCGGGAGAGACCTGGCTGGGTGCCCGCCGCTGCCGTCGGCTCGGGGGCGGAACCGCCCGGCGGCCTTTGCTCGGCGTGCGGAGGATTCCTGCGGACGGACGGCCCCCTTGGGCCCGGAAGCCCCGCCGGCACCGACCGCCGATCACCTAGCGCCGCAGGGCCTGGGCGCGCCGCCCTGTCCGAGCGTGGAACCCGGGACCGCGCGGGACCCTCCCCACCGGTGCCGCCCACTGCGCGGCGGCTCGCCCCTCGGAAACCCGGACGCGCCCCTCGGGGGCCCGGACACGCCCCTCGGGGGCCCGGACGCGCCCCGCCCACTGTGCGCTCTGGCCCGCGGGGAAGCTCCGGGCCCACGGGGAAGCTCCGCGCCCCCCGCGCATGCCCCGTGGCGGTGACCGAGATGCACGCCGCACAGCCCCGGCGCGGGAGCAGGCCCGGCGCGGCGACCTCGGGGCGCGCAGGTCCCGTGCGGAGGCCCGAGGGGAGCACCTACTCCCGCTGACACCGCATCGTCCCTCCCCGTCTCCCCCACGTCTCCGCGGAGCGCGGGTCCGTTTGTCCGCGCGGCGCCGGACGTGAGGCTGACCGCTGGCGCGGGAGCATGGACCCTCGGGCGGACGCTCCCTTGCAGGTCGAGGGCTGCCTGGCGATGAAGGTGGAGAAGGAGCCCGTCCTGGAGGGCGCGGGGGGCTCCCGGTCGGAGACCTTTCGCAGGTGCTTCAGGCAGTTTTGTTACGAGGACGTGAGCGGACCCCACGAAGCTTTCAGTCAACTCTGGGAACTCTGCTGCCGGTGGCTGAAGCCAGAAGTGCGCTCCAAGGAACAGATCCTCGAGCTGCTGGTCCTGGAGCAGTTTCTCACCGTTTTACCCGAGGAGATCCGGCCGTGGGCACAGAAGCAGTGTCCCGAGAGCGGAGAGGAGGCGGTGGCCCTGATCCTACACTGGGAGAAACAGGCCGGGAGAGGAGGAAGACAGCAGGTGAGAGAGCAGTTTCCAGATTTTTGTGTTTTGGACAGAAAGGCGGTGGATAGGCCGGTGTGCCCTGCAGGAAGCGCTCCCTGCTTGCGCAAGGCTCGTGGTGCTAAAGAAGACCCTTGAAGTGCATCCACTGGGAATAGGGTCGGAATTTCAAGTTCAGTAGGACAAACAGCTTTGGTTGGAAATAATGCCTTGCAAATAAAACTGAACAGTATTCGTCTAAGTATTTGTTTCAAGTCTTTGGCATAATACTTCCCAAAAATTCTATGAGAGAATTAATGCTCTCACAGGGTTTGACTTTTGCAGCTTGGTCTGAAAAAGGGCTATTGCATGTGTGCGTGCATGTGTGTGTGTGTGTGTGTGTGTGTGTGTTAGGACTTCAGCAGTTTTCCCAGGGCCTTTTAATCCTTTACTATTCCAATTCCTGTCTTTCTGTGACCTCACGCCACCCTCCTGTCACTCTTCTCCAGTGTAATTGCCAGGTCTTCATTTGTCACTGCCTTGAGAAATCTAGTTGTTTCTCAACAGCCTTTCCATTAACCTCACAAAATCTCGCAAGATTTGCAGTTTCACCTGGCACAGGATTTGCATTTGTGTGGAGAGCTGATTACCAGCTTATTTCTGTGTTGGTCAAGGATAGACCGAAGACATGGAGCTTACAAACTATGGTTTCATTTCACTAGTGAATTTGTGTTCCGATAATTCACTTCTCTGTGAACCCAGTGGGTGTGAGGACTCAGATAAGAGGTATTCTAATGACAAGAAAGCTCTGTATTACACGCCGTGCCTGACACGTTTCCCTCTCTGCATGTTAATAAGGAGCACTCTGTCCCCTTACACCCAGACTTACAGACACTCCTCTTAACACAGTGCCCTGGAGACTCCCCTCGGCAGTGGACTGACACTGTCATTCCTTCTCACATCTACCCTTCTCTGACATCTTTCGGGCGGGGGAGAATGGGCCTCCTCTGGCCCTCTTTTTCTCCCTTTTTTCATGGTGGCTTTGGCTTTACTTCCCAGGTTTGCAGTCCTGTGCACTCAGAGAAGCAAGCCCCACGTGAAGCAGTGTGGGATGTGGCAGACTTCCAGCCAGAGACCCTGCCCAGAGTGACGTCTCGGGAGGAAGCCAGAAGCCGGCACTCAGGACACCAGGAGCAGCTGAACTCAAAGAGAGAGCATCGGCCCTTACCTAGGAACGGTAACAATTCAGAAGATGTCCAGTGCAGACCACGGCACCTTTATTTTGTAGCCCTAACACTGTGACTTTTTCAGAGTAGGGTCCCCTCAGTTTTCCTTTGAGAATAAATTGAGTATTTGGAGAGAAAGACTTGATTAGCTTCAGGAGTTGGGAGTCTGTGCAGCGTACATCAAAGGGATTTAAAGACGGAATCTAGGAAAACAGGTTGCCCAGGCTGGTCTTGAAGTCTTGTAGTGTTATTTAGGAATCTCCATTCTGTAATCAGCGGTGGTTTTTAGTCCTGTCACGTGTGTGTGTGTGTGTGTGTCTGTGTGTGCGTGTGTGTGTGTGTGTGTCTGTGTTCTTAGCTGACTGCAAACAACTTGAAAACCTGTTTGGAAAGGGAAATGAGACACATATTTTCAAAAATTGACTCACAAGTAAGGCATCATGAAAGTGGCATAGGAGAGTGGTAAACGTGAGATTTCACAGAGAAGGGGCCACCGATGTCCACTGCTGCCCTAGACGTGAATGAGTCAAGTCAGACACAGGAAGTGAGCACCCGTCCTCATTTCCACAGTGGTCTCTCCATCCCTGGCTTAAAGAGAAGAACGGAAAGACCGCTGAACCAACCGTAAAAAGACACGGGCTTGCATCCTGCCTCTGCCCTCTCTGTCTGACATTGGGCGGGGCAGAGTAGCAGGTGCGTGAATGCACAGAAGTGACGTGATCGGGCGTTAGAGGCAGATAGCCTGGGTTCAGGACCTAGCTCTGCCCTTTGTCTGTGCCCTTGGTTGGTGACTTAACTTCTCAGACTTTCCATTCTGTCTCTGTAAGAAGGAAGATAATAAGGTTGTTGGTGTAGATTAAATGAGGGAGTCTGAGGGCCAGCGTGTAATAGTGCTCGCTGGATGTTAGTTTGCTTTCTCCCATAATGGGGCCATCATTCAACTTTTTCTTTTACAGAGACAGAGAGAGAGTCAGAGAGAGGGATAAACAGGGACAGACAGACAGGAATAGAGAGATAAGAAGCATCAATCATCAGTTTTTCGTTGTGACACCTTAGTTGTTCATTGATTGCTTTCTCATACGTGCCTTGACCGTGGGCCTTCAGCAGACCCAGTAACCCCTTGCTGGAGCCAGCGACCTTGCGTCCAAGCTGGTGAGCTTTTGCTCAAACCAGATGAGCCCACGCTCAAGCTGGAGACCTCGGGGTCTTGAACCTGGGTCCTCTGCATCCCAGTCCGATGCTCTATCCACTGCACCACTGCCTGGTCAGGCAACTCATGAAACTTTACATCTGTTTGACTTACACAACACCTCACCAAGAGGCAGGATCTACTACTATGCACCCCACTTTCTTATTCCTTCCAAAATGTGCATTATGATAGCATGTGTTGCGAATATTGACCGTTTCTGAACTTCCTAGTGTGTGTTTATCAGTATCTTAAGTTTCTTTGTCACGTGGACTGAATGCTCCCAGTTAACAGTTGATAAGCTTTTAGTCCAGTAAATTCATAGTGTTTCTAGGTTTCACCATCCCAGGTGATAAGGAATTCCTAAAGTGGACAAGTTTGTTCTGTCGAGGTACGTACTAGGGGTGTGGAGGACAGACAGTGTGAGGGATAGATGTCTCCAGAGGTGAATTCATTCTGAAAGAAGACCTGTGATTTCAGGCACAGATGCCGACGAGAAGAGTAAGTTTCCCAGGAGGTGATTTGATTTGCATCTGTCGAAAGTAGTAGTGTGAGCTTTTGAATTTTTGGTCACGGTAATATTTATTCTAGAAGTTTTCCTTGGACAGTTCTAGCAGAGACGTTGGAGCACAGACTGTGCTGTAGGTAAATTCTTGTGTCTTGATCCGTCTCTGGAAGGGTGTCTTGCCTGTCCACAGTCCAGGACCATGCAGCTTTGTTAGCACACTGGAGGGGATGGACTTGAACAGAGACTGCAGACTGGTCACTCACATGCCAGGCCACGCTCGTTTTGTTTCCCCTACGAAGTGTTTTTGGTGTGGGCAGTTTGTTTGTCTTTAGTTCTCAAGGTTTAAGACTTTTGATGTTCTACATAGAAGTCCAGATTTCTGGTTTCTCTAGAAAAGAGATGAAAAGCTCAGCTGTACCGGGCCATAGTCCACAAGGACGCATCAGCCGGGGCTGAGCGTTGCTGAACCCTTTCGACGGAACGTGCTCTCGCTCCCCGACGCCTTACCTGTCCCTCTCTTGATGGACTCGGTCTGCGTGCGCTCTAAAAGCACTGGCATTTGTGAGGCCTGCTTCTGGTGACCTGGTTTCGGTCAGAGTTCTGAACTCGCGGAGAAAACGATCTTGTTTTTTACATGCTCATTTCTTAAGAGGAGAAGCAGCATGAATTAAAGGACAAGGGCCCAGAGCACTAATTGTTTCTTTCTCTGACAGCACGGCCTTCTCCCTGGGTCCCCCCACCTGCTGAGGGATGGGACGCCGCAGACCAGGAAGTAACAACCACGACACTTCCTGTTGGGTCCCAGGTACAGTGTCTTATTCTCGCTGCCCTCATTTCTGGGGTCCTCGGCCACCGATTTCCTGGGCCTTCGTGGTCCTCAAAAAAAATTTATTTTTTTTTTTGTATTTTTCTGAAGCTGAAAACGGGGAGAGACAGTCAGACAGACTCCCGCATGCGCCTGACCGGGATCCACCCGGCACGCCCACCAGGGGTGACGCTCTGCCCACCAGGGGGCGATGCTCTGCCCCTCCGGGGCGTCGCTCTGTTGCTACCAGAGCCGCTCTAGCGCCTGGGGCAGAGGCCAAGGAGCCATCCCCAGCGCCCGGGCCATCTTTGCTCCAATGGAGCCTTGGCTGCGGGAGGGGAAGAGAGAGACAGAGAGGAAGGAGGGGGGGTGGAGAAGCAGATGGACGCTTCTCCTGTGTGCCCTGGCCGGGAATCGAACCCGGGTCCCCCGCACACCAGGCCGATGCTCTACCGCTGAGCCAACCGGCCAGGGCCTCAAAATTTTAATACTCCCACCAAGAGACCTTTTCCCCCTTGTTGCTTTTCCAGAGGAGACTGGACCTTTCTCTGAGTAAGGGGACACCTTGAGAGACCACCTCTCATGATTCTAGTGTTCTCTCTGCTTCACTGGGCATATGGTACACACTTGCTTCCTTGAGATCTTAGTTCTTCTTCAGGGCCTTTCTGGGCTCCATTCAGTATTGTTCATTCTTCGAAGACCCAGCGTGACTGTGCTGGTGGTCATTGCTGTCAGTGTCGTTGCAGGGACCAGTGGAAGGTGTCCACGCGGCGAGAGGCTTTTCCTACGAAAAGAGCGTACATCTGACTCCTGCCCACAGAGACCTCCGCCAGGACATCAGGGAAGAGAGTGTCAGGAGCACGGGCTCCCTGGGTAAGGAGTCTCTCCCTTGTCAGATAAAGGATTTGGGGATTTTTAACCTATTCATTCCACTGCTAATAAAATAGTCAGAAATGTTAACACTTAACGGGCTCTTCGTGGGTTACCTAAAACTCCATAAAGTCACAAGTTCTCTTTAGGATCAGTTCTTGTTTAATGATAGTAAACCCACCAATTTTCACAAAGTCTGACGTATGGGTGGATGCCCAGCAGATTTTGGTTGGTGAATAGAAACCTTATAAATGGAAGGAAAAAATAATTTTAGTACAATCACCTCAGTGGTGTGTTGTGAGTTACTTAAACAGCACAGATTTACAGGCACACGTCCCCACTGAAGTGTCACTTTACAAGCAAACTGCCACCTTAGCCATAGGGCTAAATATGATCTGTTCATGCGTAGCTACAAGTTAAGGACTACTTATAAATAAAGTTATAGGCCTAAAATATGCACTCATCCACAGTACTGCTACTATGTGCTAATTGGGCAGTCACTAGCCACACGTGGCTATTCACTTCTAAAATTAAGTCAGGTTAAACTTCAGTCCTCAGCGGCGGTGGCCACATGTGAGGAATCCAGTCACTGTATTGGACAGCACAGTCCGGGAACATTTCCATCACCACAGAAGGTTCTGTGGGACAGTGCTGCGTGTAGACCCTGGAGCACCGAGGTCACAGAGGGTTCTGTGGGACAGTGCTGCGTGTAGACACTGGAGCACCGAGGTTGCAGAGAGGGTTCTGTGGGACGGTGCTGCGTGTAGACACTGGAGCACCGAGGTCACAGAGGGTTCTGTGGGACGGTGCTGCGTGTAGACACTGGAGCACCGAGGTCACAGAGGGTTCTGTGGGACGGTGCTGCGTGTAGACCCTGGAGCACCGAGGTCACAGAGGGTTCTGTGGGACGGTGCTGCGTGTAGACACTGGAGCACCGAGGTCACAGAGGGTTCTGTGGGACGGTGCTGCGTGTACACCCTGGAGTACCGGGGTCACAGAGGGTTCTGTGGGACAGTGCTGCGTGTACACCCTGGAGCACCGGGGTCACAGAGGGTTCTGTGGGACAGTGCTGCGTGTAGACCCTGGAGCACCGGGGTCACAGAGGGTTCTGTGGGACAGTGCTGCGTGTAGACCCTGGAGCACCGAGGTCACAGAGGGTTCTGTGGGACAGTGCTGCGTGTAGACACTGGAGCACCGAGGTCACAGAGGGTTCTGTGGGACAGTGCTGCGTGTAGACACTGGAGCACCGAGGTCACAGAGGGTTCTGTGGGACAGTGCTGCGTGTAGACACTGGAGCACCGAGGTCACAGAGGGTTCTGTGGGACAGTGCTGCGTGTAGACACTGGAGTACTGAGGTCACAGAGGGTTCTGTGGGACAGTGCTGCGTGTGGACACTGGAGCACTGAGGTCACAGAGGGTTCTGTGGGACAGTGCTGCGTGTGGACACTGGAGCACTGAGGTCACAGAGGGTTCTGTGGGACAGTGCTGCGTGTAGACACTGGAGCACTGAGGTCACAGAGGGTTCTGTGGGACAGTGCTGCGTGTAGACACTGGAGTACTGAGGTCACAGAGGGTTCTGTGGGACAGTGTAGACCCTGGAGCACTGAGGTCACAGAGGGTTCTGTGGGACGGTGCTGCGTGTAGACACTGGAGCACTGAGGTCACAGAGGGTTCTGTGGGACAGTGCTGTGTGTAGACACTGGAGCACCGGGGTCACAGAGGGTTCTGTGGGACAGTGCTGCGTGTAGACACTGGAGCACCGAGGTCACAGAGGGTTCTGTGGGACAGTGCTGCGTGTGGACACTGGAGCACCGAGGTTGCAGAGAGGGTTCTGTGGGACAGTGCTGCGTGTAGACACTGGAGCACCGAGGTTGCAGAGAGGGGTGTGTCGTAGGGAGGAACGCAGTCAACCCACAGCTGTTTATGTAGGAAGCAGTTTTTATAAAATGACCAACTTCAGACCAACCGGGGACACACCGGTCACAAAGCACTCTTCCCAAAGCAGCGGGCAGCCCAGCCGCTGCGTCGCTGTGCACGCACTGGTCAGGAACGTGCTCCAGACCTGACGCAGCGTCAGGCACTGTGAGGGGATCAGAGGGCGTCACATGCGTTTCTCACCCTGAGAGGTTTTCTCTAGGAACCAGCTGGGGCAGTCAGCGGGACCTGCATGGGTAGTAAAGTGACGGTGTAAGTGATGATTGTGCCAGAGCTTGTGTCACAGTCGCTGCAGTGCACACTGTCCTGGAGAGGAGGGCCTGGGAGAGAGGTGACGGACGGGACTGACCCGTGAAGGACGGTGGTCCGGGAGAGCGTGCCGCCGCGGCGGGCGGGGCTGCAGCAGGGAGTGCGCTCTGGGTCAGCTGCGAGCTGTGTTTCTCTCTGCAGGACGTGCGTTGTCTACTCCCAGCAAGACAGCCCAGGGGGAGCCCAGGAAGGAGCCGTGGGCCGTGGGCCTCCGTCCCACCAACAGAAGGGACACTGTCCAGAGCAGCTGCGTCAGGGGAAAGGCGGGCCGCGCCGTCCCGGTCCCGGCCAGGACCGCGGGGCGGGTGTGGAGGGAGCCACAGCCGTGGGCCTTGGAGGACGAGAAGATCGCGGGCGTGCACTGGAGCTTCGAGGAGACCACGACCTTCCTGGCCATTCTCAGGGAGTCCCGCTTCTACGAGACGCTGCAGGCCTGTCCCCGGAACAGCCAGGTGTACGGGGCGGTGGCCGAGTGGCTGCGCGAGTGTGGCTTCCTGCGCACCCCCGAGCAGTGTCGGACCAAGTTCAAGAGTCTGCAGAAGAGCTACCGGAAGGCGAGAAACGGCCACGCGCCCGAGCCCTGCGCCTTCTACGAGGACATGGACGCGCTGCTGAACCCCGCAGCCCACGCGCCACCCACCAGCACGCCCAAGGGGACCGTGTCTCTCCCCAGACTGAAGAGGGTCGCTGTCAGCGCTAAAGAACGGGCCAGGTCGCTGGGGGCGGGGCATGCTGCAGGAGAGTCGGATGCGGAGGAGCCGGGCGTGGAGTTCACCCGGAAGGCGGGGGTCTGCGGTGCCCCCGTCCTGTTCCAGAACCTGAGCGGTAAGCACTGGGCTTCTCGTTCGGTCTGAAACGGTCGTGTGGTCTTGTGGGAGAAGGAGCAGCCCGGAGTGAGCGGCCGAGGGAAGGCTGTCACCCGTGCCTGCCGCCTGACGCGGTGCCGGCCACCCAGCTAAACCCCTTCCGGGTGTCTGTTCCTGGGGACAGTGCTGAGCGGCCGAGGGACTGCTGTCACCCGTGCCTGCCACCTGCCGCAGTGCCGGCCACCCAGCTACACTCCTTCCGGGTGTCTGTTCCTGGGGACAGCGCTGAGCGGCCGAGGGAGTGCTGTCACACACCTGCCGCGGTGCCGGCCACCCAGCTACACTCCTTCCGGGTGTCTGTTCCTGGGGACAGCGCTGAGCGGCCGGGGCGGCTTCTCCCTGAGGTGGGCGCACAGCACGGGTGTGCAGCACTTGGAGCCTGTGGAAAGACGAGTCTAAGCTTATCTGAGAATGGGTGTAAAGCAGCCAAGTGTTAGACTGTAGAGTCAAAGGTGCGTCATTACACTAGGACAACCAGAGGGTGTCTAACTAAAAACAGTAAAGTGGAATTCTGAAAGAAGACAAAGGAGAGAAAAAGGGAGGTGTAAATCCAAATCTTTAATTACAAACTTAATAGACTATCATACATTTGAGAAAACGATGTGATTTACAAGAGATACGTCTTAAATAGTAACACAGACATTGAAATGAAAAGGACAGAAGTGGACACACTGTCCACCTTACACAAGGAGGCCGGGACACGCCGGACGGGAGTGCCACCTAACAGCTGGGCCGGGGGACACACCGTGTCAGTACTGGGGCAGGACACTTCCGGCTCCATTTCCCTCCTGTGGAAAGTGTGACTGAGGAGGCGGGGTTGTGGTCAGTGTGCAGTGAGGGCATACAGGAAGGCACTGGGGTTGTGGTCAGTGTGCAGTGAGGGCATACAGGAAGGCACTGGGGTTGTGGTCAGTGTGCAGTGAGAGGCGTACAGGAAGGCACTGGGGTTGTGGTCAGTGTGCAGTGAGGGCGTACAGGAAGGCACTGGGTTGTGGTCAGTGTGCAGTGAGGGCATACAGGAAGGCATTGGGTTGTGGTCAGTGTGCAGTGAGGGTGTACAGGAAGGCACTGGGGTTGTGGTCAGTGTGCAGTGATTGGCATACAGGAAGGCACTGGGGTTGTGGTCAGTGTGCAGTGAGGGCGTACAGGAAGGCACTGGGGTTGTGGTCAGTGTGCAGTGAGGGCATACAGGAAGGCACTGGGTTGTGGTCAGTGTGCAGTGAGGGCATACAGGAAGGCACTGGGGTTGTGGTCAGTGTGCAGTGAGGGCATACAGGAAGGCACTGGGGTTGTGGTCAGTGTGCAGTGAGGGCGTACAGGAAGGCACTGGGGTTGTGGTCAGTGTGCAGTGAGAGGCGTACAGGAAGGCACTGGGGTTGTGGTCAGTGTGCAGTGAGGGCGTACAGGAAGGCACTGGGGTTGTGGTCAGTGTGCAGTGAGGGCGTACAGGAAGGCACTGGGGTTGTGGTCAGTGTGCAGTGAGGGCGTACAGGAAGGCACTGGGGTTGTGGTCAGTGTGCAGTGAGAGGCGTACAGGAAGGCACTGGGGTTGTGGTCAGTGTGCAGTGAGGGCATACAGGAAGGCACTGGGGTTGTGGTCAGTGTGCAGTGAGGGCGTACAGGAAGGCACTGGGGTTGTGGTCAGTGTGCAGTGAGGGCGTACAGGAAGCACTGCAGATGTTAAAGTGCAGCACAGCCTTGGTTGATATCTGTTATTAGTGATGTTTCCCTACTCCACCTTTTAAACAGGTAAGTTCTTAGAAGAAATGGGAGTATAAACCAGGTGGGAGAGTAGGGAGTGTATGTCTGACTGTTCCTGTTCAAAAGAAATAGCTCTCAGGGAAAAGAGGGAAGTGCGTTATGCACGCACAGGTGTTCGCCCGTCTGGAAGTCCATAGACGTGAGGATGGGGCTCTTGGAGTGGTCGCAAATTCCGGAATCTAGTGTTGGGACTGGAAGAGACCACCCAGGAAGATGAGGATAGAAATGACTTTTTTCACTTTACACACAAAAAACCTAGTTTAACAAGCCATGTTCCAACACGTCCTAAAAAGGTTTATTCTGCTCTAAAAGCAGAACATCTTCCTGTCTCAAAGTAGCAGACTCAGTGACATCGGCAGCTGCTACGGACATAGTTCTCCTCAAGGGAGACTGGTTCAAAGGGCCAGACGACCTTCGGGGGGACGTTCCTACTGGTGCCCCAGTCATGACTCTTAACTTGAAACTCCTAGTTCATCGCCGTCACAGTGTCAGTTTGGAGGACTGCATTATCACTCCGCCAAATACACTGAGATCATTTTATCATTTTAGTTAAAAATCTTACGAGGATTTTTACGTTATAGATTCATCTGGGAAGTGATATCCGTACAGCTTGAGTCTTCTGTGCAGAAACGTGGTACCCCTTCAGTTTTTCTAGTTCTTTCATGACTTTCAGTAAGATGTTACAAATTTTCTTTTTTTTTTTTGTATAGACCTCATTGTTGGCCAGGCGTACGCCAGGCCTATCAGTCCCCGTGCCTACTGTGAATGGGATTTGTTTTCTTTAACTTACCGTGTTTCTTAATACCGGACAGCGGCCGCAGACTCCTGACAGCTCTGAACTTTGTCCCTGAATGGCAGGTGTGCACTGGGGCTATGAGGAGACCAGGACTTTCCTCGACATCCTCCGGGAGACCCGGTTTTATGACGCGCTGCAGTCCTGCCACCGGAAGAGCAAGCTGTACGGGGCCGTGGCAGAGCGGCTGGGGGAGCACGGCTTCCTCCGGACCCCCGAGCAGTGTCGCACCAAGTTCAAGAGCCTGCAGAAGAGCTACCGCAAGGTGCAAAACGGCCACCTGCCGGAATCCTGCGCTTTCTACCGGGAGATGGACGCCCTGATAAACTCGCGGGCGTCTGGCCCCCCCAGCGCCCCCCTGGGCGTCTCGCCACCCTCAAGGCGAGAGAGAGAGGGTGCCGAGACGGAAGTCCAGGGACCGCCAGGCTGGGGGCCTGGGGAGACCCCACCAGAGGCAGCGGTGGGAGATGCTGGCAGCGAGAGAACGGGCGAGGAGGGGAGTGCACACGGGTCAGAACCCCAGGGGCCGCCGGGCCTCCTGCCCGGCTCAGATGGTAAGGCTCATCCCGGGGGCTGGTCTCAAAGACAGTCAGGGTGGTTTCCTGCAGACCCCGCCCACCGGGCATGTCACTCAGGAATTTTTTTTTTTTTTTTTTTTCTGAAGCTGGAAACGGGGAGGCAGTCAGACAAACTCCCGCATGCACCCGACCGGGATCCACCCGGCACACCCACCAGGGGCAACGCTCTGCCCACCAGGGGGTGATGCTCTGCCCCTCCGGGGCGTCGCTCTGCCGCGACCAGAGCCACTCTAGCGCCTGGGGCAGAGGCCAAGGAGCCATCCCCAGCGCCCGGGCCATCTTTGCTCCAATGGAGCCTTGGCTGCGAGAGGGGAAGAGAGAGACAGAGAGGAAGGAGAGGGGGTGGAGAAGCAAATGGGCACCTCTCCCATGTGCCCCGGCCGGGAATCAAACCCGGGTCCTCCGCACGCCAGGCCAACGCTCTACCACTGAGCCAACCGGCCAGGGCCTCACTCAGGAATATTGATGCATTCAGGAGGTGTCTGAGCACCTGTGCTGCTTGAGGCAGGGCGTATAGCCATGGCTAAACCGTGTCTGTGCCGTGGCACTTCCGGTCCAGGAGGGAGCTCACGTGCTAGGGGACCCCCACCTCAGTCTTCTCTGTGTGGGTCAGGCAGTTCTCTATCTCCTGAGAATACCGCGGGGAGGAAGATCTGGAGTTATACGTGAGGAAACACTCAGGTGAAGGAGGTGTGTCCTTAAGCCCACAGCAGAAATGTCTCAGGGATGTGTGGTGTGCGTGAGAGAAAGGACAGGCCAAGGTCGAACGAGGGAGAGAGAGGCTTGAACCTGGTTCTCAGCCCCGTCTGTTGCAAACCCTCATTGGCATCTCATCGGACTTAAAATTCTCAAAAGTAAAATCACCATCTTCCCACACCATGGCTCTTCTCTGTCCTCCCACAGGGCGTTCAGACTTTAAACTTTAGAGATATTTTTGATACCTTCTCTCTCATTATTTACATCCAGGCAGTAACACATTTTTTTTTCAACTGTTGTTGAACTTTTATCCACCCCTCTAGTTCTCCTGGTCAACACCCTCGTCCAGCCTTTGTATCTGGCACCTGGGCTGTTGTAGCGATCTCCAGACCAGCTTTCTGCATCAGCCTTGTGTTAACATTCCACAGCCATTCTTCATCTGGCTCTTCTTACCTTTCTGTCATCACCCGTTACTCTTCCCCTCCCAAAACTCTGCCCTGCTCCAAATAAACACTGGAGGGGGAAATGCACGCACAAACCCTCCAGTAGTACTTATGTGGAGATGGCGGTGTGAAGGCTGAGGTCAGTGAGTCTTCCCTAACCCTGGAAACAAACTCCTGTGCTACCATCTCTTCTGGATCTCGTTTTTTGAGTTGAACGCAAAATCTGTCATCAAATTATCAGGCTCTCGCCGAGCCAACGACTAGGCTGTGACTTCCCTCAGACCCCAAAGCAATGTTAGACCCCCTGAGAACACTTCAGAAGAGCTGCTCCGTGGACGATGGCGTTGTAGGGCTTTTCACGTCAGCTGACGGGTTATTGGGTCATCAGTGGGCGGCTGCCCCTTCCCCACAGCGCTGGCCACAGCCGCCCCTCGCTGGGCAGAGGGAGAGCGGCAGTTTCGGCCCCGTGTGTGGGGAGAGGAATGTTGACACTGGGAAGTAGAAATGAAGCCGGTAACACAGTGTCTGCCACCAGGAGTTTGATGGCCAACCAGTCCTGGACTGGGCCTCAGTTACACAGCTTGTGAAACACTTTTATGGATTAAATAATACAAAATGTCTGGAATGTGCTTTAAAATAATCTGGGCAGAGGTCACAGGGAGCGGGTGGGAACAGAGGTGAAACAAGATTGGCAGCGGGGGTCGTTGCTAAAGCTGGTGGACACTTCCTGGAAGTTCATGGTACATACAGTTCTCTGCGTGGAAGTTCACTGTACATACAGTTCTCTGCATGGAAGTTCACTGTACATACAGTTCTCTGCGTGGAAGTTCACTGTACATACAGTTCTCTGCGTGGAAGTTCACTGTACATACAGTTCTCTGCGTGGAAGTTCACTGTACATACAGTTCTCTGCGTGGAAGTTCACGGTACATACAGTTCTCTGCATGGAAGTTCACTGTACATACAGTTCTCTGCGTGGAAGTTCACGGTACATACAGTTCTCTGCGTGGAAGTTCACGGTACATACAGTTCTCTGCGTGGAAGTTCACTGTACATACAGTTCTCTGCGTGGAAGTTCACGGTACATACAGTTCTCTGCGTGGAAGTGCATTGTACATACAGTTCTCTGCATGGAAGTTCACTGTACATACAGTTCTCTGCGTGGAAGTTCACTGTACATACAGTTCTCTGCGTGGAAGTTCACGGTACATACAGTTCTCTGCGTGGAAGTTCACGGTACATACAGTTCTCTGCATGGAAGTTCACTGTACATACAGTTCTCTGCATGGAAGTTCACTGTACATACAGTTCTCTGCGTGGAAGTTCACGGTACATACAGTTCTCTGCATGGAAGTTCATTGTACATACAGTTCTCTGCCTTCGTTTATGAGCGTTTGGATTGTTCACAGCAAAACGTTAACACAAAACCACATAATTAAGTGACCAGGGTCAGAACCAACCAGAGCTGTCTGATTCCAAAGCCTGTGTCTCCTTACCATCGTATGCTCTCCATGCAGAGAACTTCCTGGAAAAGCCAGGATCCAGGATGTCCCTTGCAGTGAACGTGGCTGTCGATGCAGGAGTGAGGAGATCATTCTAGTGTGGGGAACGGTGAGAACCAAGGCTGAGTTAGTGTAGTGTGGGAGAGACAGCTGGAAGAGAAAAAGACGGTGACATTCAGGGAAGACAGAGAAGCACTCTTGGGTAGGGTATGATCAGATACTGATGGACTTAGTCCAGTGAGGGATCTGGACTGGACCACTAGAATCTACTCTAAACACTAGTGGAGTAGGGAATATTTTAGGATAGAAGAGAAATTTTGAAAGCAGGATGAATTCGAGTGGAACTTCAGGGAGATAAGCCAACTTGCTCCCGTGTTAATCAGATCTGGATGAGGAATTCGAGCTTGGGTTACAAGTCAGTGCAGCAGGCCCGCTTTGAGCTGGGCATTGTTGGCTGTTCTTGGAACTGAACGAAGATAAGGAATAATGAATCGGGGGAGAGTAACAGGACCTGAGGCCAGTGAAGCATGCAGGGGTGAAGTCCGTGTTGATGTTAACTATGGGACTGCTCTGAAATTTTTCATTGTCTTTTTTTTTTCAGATTTTGAAATTGGAAGTAGTATCAGGGAGGCTGCGATGCAGGTAATAATATATAAGGACATGGATGAGCACAGGGCACTAATAGAAAAGTCTGGAAGGGTTGTTTCCCAGACTCCTGACCCAGCTAAGTGTCGTAAGAAGGACTGCAGCTCAGGAAGACAGTGGGAAAGCCGCCCAGGGACCAGGCCAGGCAGGCCGGCGCCCCAGCCCAGAGACCCGGGGAAAGCCCTCGTGCACCCGAAGTCTCTCCTGGGGAGGAGACCCCACCGACTCCTCAAGCACGGAGACGGCCTTGGGAGGGGTGCTCGCCTCCTGGGCCGGACGACCCGCCAGAAGGAGAACTCGTACTCGTGCAGTGTCTGCGGGAAGTGCTTCGGTAGAAGCAGAAGCCTAATCAGACACCAGAGAATCCACACAGGAGAAAAACCTTTTAAATGTCTTGACTGTGGGAAAAGCTTTAACGACTCCTCCAACTTCGGTGCCCACCAGAGAGTGCACACGGGGGAGAAGCCCTACAGCTGTGGGGAGTGTGGGAAGAGCTTCAGTCAGAGCTCCAGCCTCGTCATACACCAGCGAACCCACACGGGCGAGAAGCCCTACCAGTGCGGCGAGTGTGGGAAGAGCTTCACCAACAGCTCCCACTTCAGTGCCCACTGCAGGGTCCACGCGGGGGAGAGCCCCTACAGGTGCGCGGACTGTGAGAGGAGTTTCAGTACCTGCGCACGGCTCCGGGAGCACCGGAGGACGCACACCGGGGAGAAGCCCTTCGGCTGTGCCTGCTGCGGCAAACACTTCAGTAAGAGCTCGGTGCTGACCAAACATCGGGAGGCCCACGGGAGAGAGAAGCTCCTGCCACACCCTCCGTGCGTGTGGGCCCCGGAGAGCCCACCCAGGGGGAGGGCTGACGGCTCCAGGAAGACCTTCTGATGACCTCGTCTCGTCCTCAAGGCCCCTTGAGCCCGTCCCCCCTGACCGCACTCCTGAGACCTGTTCTCAGCTGTCACGGGTCATCCCCAAGGTACACTGGAGAATGGACATCAGCTCCAGACTTGGATCCTGTTCTCACCTCTGCCTCTCACTGGACCAGTCTCTTTCTCTCCTTCAAGGTGTCTCAGTTTCTCCTTGAATAAAGTGGAGAACACAAGTGATCTGGGTTCAGAATGGAGTTCTCTTCGATATGTTGAGGCCACTGCTATGGGACGGCTACGTACAGCAACGTCAAACACCCTTTCGTGGAGGTGAGAGTTGATGTCCAGGAGATGAGGAAAAGTGCTGAAAGGATTTTGTCGTGATTGACCACATGAGATCCTGGGTGCAGCGTGGCCACGAAGTTTCATGTCTGGGAGGAATTTTCCGGAGTTTGGTCCGAACTACATCAAGTCCACTGCGGTTTTGAAGATATCCACAGAGGAGACTGAAGATTGGATAGCTCCCATCAGATTTCTGTTGCAGTCTACCCTTTTTGTGTCAAGAAGTTGATCCAGATAGTTCGAGTTGAGTCCCCTGTTGTCCCTGAAGTCACGTGAGCCATTCCTTCATTCCCTTCCGTAGAGACAGGGAGCAGCCGATCACCACATCCCTCTGTACACCAGCCTTTCCTGTCCCTGAGGACAGTCTCTCGGCCGCTGCGTTCAGGCCTGGAAGAAGCTAGTCCTGTTCTTGTTTCTTGTACGTCCTACACTTACCTCTTCCCGTCTGGGTGCTCTTGCCTGGCGCCTCTGAGCGTCACACCCTCCTCAGATCGACCGGGCTGCCTGCTCCTGGCGTATCCTTAAAAGGGTTTCAGATACATTCTAGTTCTCCCCTGTCATGTCTTTGGTTCTAATCTAGAACACAAAGTATGTTGGCATATTTATGCCTCCCACCCCCACACTTTAGTAGAATATTATATAGTCATAGTTTCCTAAGACTGAGGGGGTGAAGGAGGAGACACCTGAAGCACCAGGGTTTCTAGGCCAGTCGGACTCGCTGGGCCTGCTTCAGGTCGATGGCCACCTCCGTGCAGACTCGGGTGGTCTTTTCTGAGGCTCTGAGACCCTACTCGTAGGATCGTGACTCTTGCTGCAGAGTCCCGGGTAGTTTGTACAGTTCTGTAGCTCACTAAGTGCAAGCAGAAGTCTTTGTAGAAACCTCCAGTCCAGGACATGTTAGAGTTTTCTTCATTTACCTGTCTGTCTGAAAGATCTTTGTGCTAACCCCTCGCCCTAGCCCGATGAATAATGAAGGAAGCGTGGAGGTGGACGGATAGCCCATTCGTTTCTGGAAATTAGGGGCGGATGTGGTCATCCGAGGCTGGCCGCCTTGGGCAGGGAGCGAGCCCTCGTTGGGTGGAAGGGTTACTAGAGCCAGGGCTGTGTGGGTAGATTCTCCTCTGGTCTTACCTCTCCTTTTCTTCGTCACACGCTCTCTTGTTGGAACACATCTGGAGACAGTATTTTTCCTCTGACTGTGTCTGAATCTGTTGGAATTTGTTCAGTTACGGAGCCACGACAGGGTGTGGCCTGTGGGAAGGCAGGTGACTCAGGTAAATGCTGATAAATGTTCAGTGTACACTTGGGAGTGTTGTGCTCGTCCACCTCTGAGTAGATGGACTTCCTCGTGTTGTCTGAATCCTAGACTTAAGCAGGTGCAGCTTCACGTTGGTAGCGTGCTGAGCAGAGTACGCGGGCGGGCGTATGCCGTGTAGACATTCCGGGATTCCGACTCCGGAAAAGGTGCGTGTCCACAGGGGCCGCCTCTCAGTAAGACGTCCACAGGCTGATTGTCACCTTGACTGACGCGATTGAGGAGAGTGCTTTACTCATACGTGTTAGGCACCGTTGTGTGTGAAGGGCGTGTTCTAGGCACAGGGAGGGAGGGACACGAAATGGACGGGGACACGGGGCCTGGGCTCCAGGAACTTGGAATCAGGTCGAGAGAGACCGGAGCAGACCGTGCGCCAGTTCCGGGCGTGTAGGTCCCAGTCGAGGACTCGGTGATGAGAAAACCATCGTGACCCGCAAGAGGTGCCCGGACGTCCCTGCTGGCAGAGAAGGTCCGACCCAGCCCGTCCCGTGGGGTTCTGTTCTCGTCTCGCGGGTCTGGGATCAAGCTCCGGTTCTCCTGGTTGTAGCTGGGCTGCTGAGACCGGTAGTGAAGTCACTTGGGGAATGAAGTTTGTCTGTCTGAGGAGACGGGTCCCTCCCACCGCTGGCCAGGACTCCCGGCGTTTCGTCCTCTCAGCCGGAGTGCAAGTCAAAGTGAGGGACGTTGCTTATGTCACCTAGCACTGCCTTTGGGGCAGTCCCTAGGAAAGGCTTGCTTTCCGTCTCTGTACAGGGAAGCAGCTCTGGTCCTGAGCCAAAAAGAATAAAATAGTTATCTTTAAGAACACTGTGATTTTTATAACTTACTGTTTTCTCCTTCTGTTCTGGCTACTGAAAAACACAATAAAATTTCCAGCCCCCTTAACCAGCTACCTGAAACCTCTATTTCATCCTGTCTTATTTCTTTGAACGTTGTCCCAAACCCTACTTTTTTAGTGGTATGACTGCGGGCATTTTGTTTTCTGACGGCTCACCCAGCGCCCTTTGAGACTGGCACGCCTGCCCTGCCCAGTTTGCTGTTAACTCTCACACATGCCTCCATTCTTACTGCTGACGTGATGACACCCAGAACCTAATTTATTCATCTGGAAAGAAACCTTGCTTACGGAGGAAACCTTCACACAGACACAGCTCAGGGCCGCTTGTCACAGGGGAGTGAGCATTGGACCAGAAGCCAGAACACAGGTTTCCGTCTGGTTACCGCCACTTACTGAGTCGTTGGACGGATCATAGCCTCTCTCCAGGAGAGGCTGGGCTTGGTGGCCAAGACCACTCCGACTGTGACGTTTCATGAGGCTGTGCAGCACGGTGTGGCTGAGGAAGAGTGGAGGTCCAGGCCGCCCGGCCGGGCTCAGCGCTGCACACAGCGTCCGGGCCACGCTGAGCCGTGTCCGGGCCACACTGGCTGCGAGCACGGGCCTGAGCGGGCTCAGTCGGGAAGGGGAACCGTGTTCTACTGTAGGCACCCCGGTCAGCTGGGTAGGCCACTGCAGGTAGCTGGCTGAGGAAAGGAAGCCTGTCTTGTGAGGTCGGTGGCCGGTGACAGACAGACCGCTGTGTGGGAGCTGGGGAAGCCCCAGGGCGCTCGTGTCCTGGTGGCCGGTGACAGACAGACCGCTGTGTGGGAGCTGAGGAAGCCCCAGGGCGCTCGTGTCCTGGTGGCCGGTGACAGACAGACCGCTGTGTGGGAGCTGAGGAAGCCCCAGGGCGCTCGTGTCCTGGTGGCCGGTGACAGACAGACCGCTGTGCGGGAGCTGGGGAAGCCCCAGTGCGCTCGTGTCCTGGTGGCCAGCGTGGCTACCAGCCTTGTCCTCTATGAGTTTATTCCGAGTGTAAGTGTCTCTCTGTTCATTGTGTGTGTGTTGGTGTGCACTTAGATGTCTTCTTGAACACTTGTATGTGAAATAAATGTCTACAATAAATGACTCCCATTGGTTTTTGCCATAATTTGAAGGCTGTCTTCTATTAAGGGAAAAGAAAACTTAGAGGGGGTAATCAGAGCTGACCCTGGAGAGAACTTCCGTCTTGTTCCCGTTCGCTGCTCTCCCCGTAGTCAGAGCTGACCCTGGAGAGAACTTCCGTCTTGTTCCCGTTCGCTGCTCTCCCCGTAGTCAGAGCTGACCCTGGAGAGAACTTCCATCTTGTTCCCGTTCGCTGCCCTCCCCGTAGTCAGAGCTGACCCTGGAGAGAACTTCCGTCTTGTTCCCGTTTACCACCCTCCCCGTAGTCAGAGCTGACCCTGGAGAGAACTTCCGTCTTGTTCCCGTTTACCACCCTCCCCGTAGTCAGAGCTGACCCTGGAGAGAACTTCCGTCTTGTTCCCGTTCGCTGCCCTCCCCGTAGTCAGAGCTGACCCTGGAGCTGGAGAGAACTGTCTTGTTCCCGTTCGCCGCCCTCCCCGTAGTCAGAGCTGACCCTGGAGAGAACTTCCGTCTTGTTCCCGTTCGCTGCTCTCCCCGTAGTCAGAGCTGACCCTGGAGAGAACTTCCGTCTTGTTCCCGTTCGCTGCTCTCCCCGTAGTCAGAGCTGACCCTGGAGAGAACTTCCGTCTTGTTCCCGTTCGCTGCCCTCCCCGTAGTCAGAGCTGACCCTGGAGAGAACTTCCGTCTTGTTCCCATTCGCTGCCCTCCCCGTAGTCAGAGCTGACCCTGGAGAGAACTTCCGTCTTGTTCCCGTTCGCTGCTCTCCCCGTAGTCAGAGCTGACCCTGGAGAGAACTTCCATCTTGTTCCCGTTCACCACCCTCCCCGTAGTCAGAGCTGACCCTGGAGAGAACTTCCGTCTTGTTCCCGTTTACCACCCTCCCCGTAGTCAGAGCTGACCCTGGAGAGAACTTCCATCTTGTTCCCGTTCACCACCCTCCCCGTAGTCAGAGCTGACCCTGGAGAGAACTTCCGTCTTGTTCCTGTTCACCGCCCTCCCCGTAGTCAGAGCTGACCCTGGAGAGAACTTCCGTCTTGTTCCCGTTCACCGCCCTCCCCGTAGTCAGAGCTGACCCTGGAGAGAACTTCCGTTTTGTTCCCGTTCGCTGCTCTCCCCGTAGTCAGAGCTGACCCTGGAGAGAACTTCTATCTTGTTCCTGTTCACCGCCCTCCCCGTAGTCAGAGCTGACCCTGGAGAGAACTTCTGTCTTGTTCCCGTTCGCTGCTCTCCCCGTAGTCAGAGCTGACCCTGGAGAGAACTTCCATCTTGTTCCCGTTCACTGCCCTCCCCGTAAGTCAGAGCTGACCCTGGAGAGAACTTCTATCTTGTTCCTGTTCACCACCATCCCTGTAGTCAGAGCTGACCCTGGAGAGAACTTCCGTCTTGTTCCCGTTCGCTGCTCTCCCCGCAGTCAGAGCTGACCCTGGAGAGAACTTCCATCTTGTTCCCGTTCACCACCATCCCTGTAGTCAGAGCTGACCCTGGAGAGAACTTCCATCTTGTTCCCGTTCGCTGCCCTCCCCGTAGTCAGAGCTGACCCTGGAGCTGGAGAGAACTGTCTTGTTCCCGTTCACCACCCTCCCCGTAGTCAGAGCTGACCCTGGAGCTGGAGAGAACTGTCTTGTTCCCGTTCACCACCCTCCCAGCAGTCAGAGCTGACCCTGGAGAGAACTTCCATCTTGTTCCCGTTCACCGCCCTCCCCGTAGTCAGAGCTGACCCTGGAGAGAACTTCTGTCTTGTTCCTGTTCACCGCCCTCCCCGTAGTCAGAGCTGACCCTGGAGAGAACTTCTGTCTTGTTCCCGTTCACCGCCCTCCCCGTAGTCAGAGCTGACCCTGGAGAGAACTTCCGTCTTGTTCCCGTTCACCACCCTCCCCGTAGTCAGAGCTGACCCTGGAGAGAACTTCCGTTTTGTTCCCGTTCGCCGCCCTCCCCGCAGTCAGAGCTGACCCTGGAGAGAACTTCTGTCTTGTTCCTGTTCACCGCCCTCCCCGTAGTCAGAGCTGACCCTGGAGAGAACTTCCGTCTTGTTCCTGTTCACCGCCCTCCCCGTAGTCAGAGCTGACCCTGGAGAGAACTTCCGTCTTGTTCCCGTTCACCGCCCTCCCCGTAGTCAGAGCTGACCCTGGAGAGAACTTCCGTCTTGTTCCCGTTCACTGCCCTCCCCGTAGTCAGAGCTGACCCTGGAGAGAACTTCCGTCTTGTTCCCGTTCACCGCCCTCCCCGTAGTCAGAGCTGACCCTGGAGAGAACTTCCGTCTTGTTCCCGTTCACCGCCCTCCCCGTAGTCAGAGCTGACCCTGGAGAGAACTTCCATCTTGTTCCTGTTCACCACCCTCCCAGCAGTCAGAGCTGACCCTGGAGAGAACTTCCATCTTGTTCCCGTTCACCGCCCTCCCCGTAGTCAGAGCTGACCCTGGAGAGAACTTCCATCTTGTTCCCGTTCACCACCATCCCTGTAGTCAGAGCTGACCCTGGAGAGAACTTCCATCTTGTTCCCGTTCACCGCCCTCCCCGTAGTCAGAGCTGACCCTGGAGCTGGAGAGAACTGTCTTGTTCCCGTTCACCACCCTCCCCGTAGTCAGAGCTGACCCTGGAGAGAACTTCCGTCTTGTTCCCGTTCACCGCCCTCCCCGTAGTCAGAGCTGACCCTGGAGAGAACTTCCGTCTTGTTCCCGTTCGCTGCTCTCCCCGTAGTCAGAGCTGACCCTGGAGAGAACTTCCGTCTTGTTCCCGTTCACCGCCCTCCCCGCAGTCAGAGCTGACCCTGGAGAGAACTTCTGTTTTGTTCCCGTTCGCGCCCTCCCAGCAGTCAGCGGACCTGTTGACTCCACAGCTGTTCTTGTGCAGCTGTCCTCGGATAGGGTCCACTGCCATCGCCCCAAATAACATTCAGCTCTGATTCTAGGATGGGATTAACCTCAGCATGTATCTGGGGGAGGCACTCACCCACAGCTCTTTTTTTTTTTTTTTTTTTTTACAGTGACAGAGGGACAGATAGGAACAGACAGATAGGAACGGCGAGAGATGAGAAGCATCAATCATCAGTTTTTTCGTTGCTACGCCTTAGTTCATTGATTGCTTTCTCATATGTGCCTTGATCATGGGCCTTCAGCAGACCAAGTAACCCCTTGCTCCAGCCAGTGACCTTGGCTCCAAGCTGGTGAGCTTTGCTCAAACCAGATGAGCCCGCACTCAAGCTGGCGAATTTGGGGCCTCAAACCTGGGTCCTCCACATCCCAGTCTGACACTCTATCCACTGCGCCACCGCCTGGTCAGGCACCCACAGCCCTTTATGGTGGAACAAGACGCCACAATTTCCCCAAAGATACACAGTGTTGCTTTTGACTTACTATTTTTGTCTAGAGTTATAGTGGCTTCCAGGAAGGATTTCAATTCCACGAGTCACAGACTCAACGTACTTTGCTACTGGCTTGAACATGAATTTCCCACTACTCACGAACTGTAAGAGCCACAGGGCGGGTCGCCTACACATGAGCAGGACTCCAAAGGGAAGTCCCCTCTCTCCCGGACTTTGTAAGCCTCTGTGTGGCCGACGGCTGTAGTCCCAGGGCTCTCGAGAAGATTATCCGTTCCGTCAGCATCTAAGAGCCCCTGTAAGTTTTCCGTATTGTCCTTGAGTCCACAGCCACAGCCCCTTTGGAGGAAAGCCGCGGAAGAGGCTGACAGGTGTATGGCGCCCCGAGTTCTCCCACAAGATTCCTGACCTTCCGTTCCGTTACATGATTTAGGTCTGTGAACCGGCTCAGACCGGGGATTCGATGAGAGTCGTGGTGTCTCTAAGAGCCACAAATCTTCCATCTTTTTTCAGAGAGGAGAGAGAGGGGGAAAGAAGGAGAGAGAGAGAAGGGGGGAGAAGCAGGAAGCATCAACTCCCATATGTGCCCCGACCAGGCAAGCCCAGGGTTTCGAACCGGCGACCTCAGTGTTCAAGGTCAACGCTTTATCCCACTGCGCCACCACAGGTCAGGCAAAAACAATTCGGCCTTTTTTTTTTTTTTTTTTTTTTTTTTGTATTTTTCTGAAGCTGGAAATGGGGAGAGACAGTCAGACAGACTCCCGCATGCGCTGGACCGGGATCCACCCAGCACGCCCACTAGGGGCGATGCTCTGCCCACCAGGGGGCGATGCTCTGCCCCTCCGGGGCATCGCTCTGCCGCCACCAGAGCCACTCTAGGGCCTGGGGCAGAGGCCAAGGAGCCATCCCCAGCGCCCGGGCCATCTTTGCTCCAATGGAGCCTCGGCTGCGGGAGAGGAAGAGAGAGACAGAGAGGAAGGGGGGGGTGGAGAAGCAAATGGGCGCTTCTCCTATGTGCCCTGGCCGGGAATCGAACCCGGGTCCCCTGCACGCCAGGCCGACGCTCTACCGCTGAGCCAACCAGCCAGGGCCAACAATTCGGCTTTAAGGTAGGAGAAAGAATGCCTTGTGTCTCAAGCACTAAGAGGAACATGGCTAGTCACAACCTCCCAGCTCCACGCTGGGTCCAGCGACTCGAAGGGGAAGCGTGGTTTTGGGCAGATAGATGCCTGACCCACTGAGGTGGCAGGGCTCTGGAGGAGAATGGCACTGTGGGGTAGAGGGCACGGGGCCAAGCCCGGAACGGCTTCAGCCTCAAGGGTTGCTTAGACGCAACACAGCGCCTGCGGAGCGTGCCGGGGCGGGGAGCTTGGCGTGGCGGCCGGAGCGGTCTTGGCGATGAAGTTCAGCCTTTCTTCAGACCAGGGACTCCTCTCTCCAGACACTCCCCCGGCCGGGTCCAGGGTGGCCCAGCAGCACACCTGACGACCACCCCCCGTGGCGGCAGATCAGGCACAACGTAGAAAGTTCCGTATGAGAGGAGGGGGGCGTCCTTCCCCCTGTCGGGTTGCTTAAGCTCTCACGGTTCTTGGAAGACCTGCTGAGAGACAGGGGGGCACAAGTCTCATGCCAGGCTTCCCGACCACATGGCGCGCGAGGGCTAAGCAGATTCTGGCAGAAGGGAAGGAGTCAGTGCTCGCACCCCGGGGGTCTAGAGCGGGGTGTGCCTGCTGCAGTCGGAAGCACCCCGGACTGCGTCTGAGATCCTGGTCGAGCCCTGACACTAGGTAGACCCCTGTGTGATTACCGTCACCTTCTTCAGCCACTGGGTAGACTCCTGTGTGACCACAGTCACATCCTTCAGCCACTAGGTAGACCCCTGTGTGACCACAGTCACATCCTTCAGCCACTAGGTAGACCCCTGTGTGACCACAGTCACATTCTTCAGCCACTAGGTAGACCCCTGTGTGACCACAGTCACATCCTTCAGCCACTAGGTAGACCCCTGTGTGACCACAGTCACATTCTTCAGCCACTAGGTAGACCCCTGTGTGACCACAGTCACATTCTTCAGCCACTAGGTAGACCCCTGTGTGATCACAGTCACATTCTTCAGCCACTAGGTAGTCCCCTGTGTGATCACAGTCACATTCTTCAGCCTCTCTCGGTTTGGGGTCTGACAGCGTGAATGCTTCCCAGCCGTTCCCCTGGGAGGCTCTGAGAGCCTGAGGAGGGTGGTTAACTGAGAAAACGCATCTGCACCAGGTCCCTGGGGAGACTCCACCCCAAGCCCTGGTGCTGATCCCTGCAAGTGACAAAAACCTCTGATGAGGTCGTAAAGAAAACAAGAACTGACACGTCGTCCGCTCACAAGGTCCGAGGCGCTGTCCTCACGCTTTACAGCCATCATCTGTTTACCGTATTTTTCGCTCCATAAGACGCACCTGACCCTAAGACACACCTAGGGTTTTAAGGAGGAAAATAAGAAAAAAGATATTCTGAACCAAATGGTGTGTTAAAATATTTAATAAACTACCATATTTTTTTGCTCCATAAGATGCATGAGCATTTTCCCCTCCACTTTTTTTGAGGAGGTGGGGGGGGAGTGCATCTTATGGAGTGAAAAATGCGAGGTACTTCTCACAAGCACTCTGAGGTGACATTTCTATTTTATAGACAAGGAAACCGAGGCTGAAAGAAGTTCAGTACCTTCTTCAAGCCTATCCAGCAGATGAGCCGGACTTTAAATCTGCGTCCTCCTCGGAACCCAGGCTCATAACAACGACAGTGTGCTGCTACCCCAGAGCGTCCGGCTCCAACGTCTTTAAAATTCTGTCACCTTGTTCTCGAAAGGGCGGGAGATGGGGTGGAGACAAACTGAAGAGATCAGGGCTATTTCGGATTCTACTCTGTGCAGGCAATGAATTTGTGAGTTGGCGGGATCCGCCTGGGCATTCATTCATTCAAGTCTCTGAATACTTAGTCCCTTCTGCGCGGCAAGCACTAAGCCAGACGTGGAGTCCCGAAGACAACTCAGCTTTGCTCTCTCGCCCGAGAGCGCGCAGTCCGGGACTTGACGTGAGGACCAGGACGCACGTCCAAATCCAAGTGCAAGTTAGGACGAGAGAGGAGTTACGATGCCTCTCTTAATGGGGACAAACAGGCAAGTAGAAGACAAGGCAAGAGACAGGCTGTCCCTTTATTCAGGAACAGTGGAGTGTGGTGACAAAGCTTCTGGGAACCTGCAGTCGAACACAGCTCATCATAAGTGGTGGCGCCGTCCACCTGGATGACTTCGGATGAGGTCCTCTCCTGGAACCTGCATTTGAACCTCTGGAAAATGAGAAGACGAAGGATCCCTCCCTACCTGGGAGAGTTTCCTGGGGCCACCTTTGTGACAAATGACCACAAACCTGGCAAAAATATCTTACCTGCTACAGTCCCGGAGGAGGCCAGCAGGCTGAAATTAAGCTGCCAGCCGGCCACGCTCCCGGCCCAGGCTGTCAGGGAAGAGTCCTTCCTGGCCCCTGTAGCTCTTGGGGACTCTTCGTGCTGTTAGGTGGCCTCCCCGCTTTGTTCACGTGCCCCCTTCTCTGTGTCTCTGTGCGTCCCTTTCTGTCTCTTATAAGAACATTCACTGGAGCCTGACCAGGTGGTGGCGCAGTGGATAGAGCGTCAGACTGGGATGCAGAAGGACCCAGGTCTGAGACCCCGAGGTCACCAGCTTGAGCGCAGGCTCATCTGGTTTGAGCAAAAGCTCACCAGCTTGGACCCAAGGTCGCTGGCTCCAGCAAGGGGTCACTCGGTCTGCTGAAGCCTCACAGTCAAGGCACATATGAGAAAGCAATCAGTGAACAACGAAGGTGTCGCAACAAGAACATTCACTGGATTTAGGGCCCACCCTAGTCTGATCACCCAGTATGATCTCACCTTAATCGACCCGTCCTTAATTATGTCCGCAAAGACCTCATTTCCAAACAAGGCTATTCTTAGGTTCCAGGTAGACGTGAATTTTGGGGGACACCATTCATTGGACCCACCACCCTCCCCATGGGCCTGTTGTGGGCAGTGAGCTGATAATGTACGGAGAGCGATCAGCACAGTGATGGGCACATGAGCGATACATGCTGGGTGTACGCATGCATGCTGGTTGGTACATGCGTGTTTACGTGTGTGTGCGCGCACTGTCACTATGTTATTACTTACTGGGTTCTCCAGAGGTTTATTTCATGACTGCTTTCACCGGAAGAAGTGTTCTGCTCTTTGCGAGTGTTCTAACTTGCTTGTTTCCGACTTGATCACATTATTTCCTCCCCTTTGTTTTTCTTTAGGTTTGTGGTGGTTCCTCGTATTTTTGTCTTTCTCTTTTCGTCCAGAAATGTTCTGGATGTTTGGGCGTACAGTGTCCATTGTCTCAATAGGCAGTGTCTTATCATATTGGTGACTGTTCTCCTTTGAACATTTTGTTTTTACTCAGGTGAGGAAGTTGAGCCTGTAGAACTGGGAGAGCTTTTTGATTGTTGAGAGAGTTATGTTATATCCCTAGACTAGAACTTCCTTATATTGTGGTGGTCATCGCCCGTAGATGGCCCGGAGATTCTTACAGAGAAGATACACCCCCCCCCCCACACTTAACGGGGAGAAGTACAGAAAGTGTCCTTTGATCCTCTTTTATTCTTTCTCATCATTATACACCGCAATGTCGCTGTCCCTCCGGACCACATTGTCTCTCTCCTCAGGACATCCTGGCAGCCGGCCCACCCCACACTCACCCTCATCCCCAGCTGCCCTGCCACGGGGCCTGTCCCGGACCGTCCCGGGAGCCAGACCCCACCCTGGAGTTCGCACTGGGCTTTGCAGCCGGGTCCTCAGGTCTGGGACGTGGAACTGATTCTGACGAGCTAACGAGCATCCAGACTGGGTTCTCGATTGGGCTCCGAGCTCCTGAACGGCCTGCAGTGGGTGTGGCTACGGCGGAGACCGACCCGGGCTGGCCTGTGTCCGCGCTGGGTCCTAAGCTGGACGTGGGCCCTAACCAGACTCTGGACCAACAAGGCCCAGCCTGGACTCGGCTCCCTCCCCAGCAGCGCCCATTTCTGAAATGAAAGGCAAGCGGAAGGGCACGCGGAGGGAGACACAGGACTATTTATTTATTTATTTATTGCAAAGCGAGGCGGGCAGCGCAGGGAGCAGGAAACAGACCGCGGCAGGCCCTTCGGTCCCAGAGGACTGCGGGCGAGGGAGGGGCGGGAACTGAGCCGACAGCGCCTCTTCCAGCCACCGCCCCGCACTCCTGGGCCCCTCCCTCGGGGCACATGTTTCCGGCTGGGGGCTCTGATGAGAACAAGGGGACCCCCAGGACCTCGAGCACCCTCAGGACACAGCAGCGGTCCGTCCATCGGTCTGAGAAGCCAGGCCCCAGGCAGGGGATGGGTCAGCCGCCCCTCGGGCCTGTGCCACAGCCGGGCATGCAGCTGTGCCGGCAGCTCCAGTCCGGGCTGGGCCTGCTGGGGGCTCCGGGCGGCAGGGAGTCCACGCTCTCGGCTTCACCATCCCTTTAGGACGAGGCGAGTTTTCCCATCTCCGATGAGGAACCTACAAAAACCAGTGAGGCCCAGTGAGGTCTCGGAGCCGCTGGGGGAGAGATGCCTCCCCGAGCCTGCCCTTCCTCCGCCGCTGGGGAGCCCACCTAAGCATGAAGCCTGCCCAGAGGATGCGGTCTACGAGAAAGACTCGAGTCTGAGGACGTGGTTCGAGCACCTGCCTAGACATCACAGCGCTACCTGCAAACCTTTCCGTTATGTGAGCGCATGAATTCTCCTGAATGACATAAACTGTGTACAGGTGCATTTCTGTCTCTCGCAGTCCGAGGTCCCAGAGTCAGAACGCTTGCCTCCGCAGAAGGCTCCCTTTTCTCTTCTCCAAACTCGAGCGAGGTCCTCGTCCTGCAGCTCTAGACGCTGCAGGAGGCAGGAGCTGTCCCCAGGGGCCCCTCAGGTGAGCCAGTGACGCTGCGTCCCACCCCTACCTACCTGATCAGCATGGCCACAAGCAGGCTGGCCAGGAGCGGGCCCAGCCAGTAGATCCAGTGGAAGTCCCAGTGGTTGGCCACCACGGCCGGCCCAAAGGCACGGGCAGGGTTCATGCAGGCCCCAGACACGGCACCCCTGCAGACGACCAGCACAGGGTCACCAGAGCCCGGTCAGGAACCCCCCCCTCCTCGAATTCCCCTCCCCAGCTGAGCCGAGGTCTCACGGCCACCCGAACCCCACCCCACCGTGCGGTTCCGGTTCCGGAGGGGTTCAGAGAAGGTGCGGGTGAAGAGGCTGGTCGCACTGGAAACTGAAGGGCCTGCCTGTCCCCACACCCCGTCTAGAGGACCCCGAGGACGTGCCCGCTCCGCGAGGGGGGCGAGAAGAAGAAGAAAAGGTCTCTTCGAGGAGGTGGAGCCTATCAGCAGCCGTCAATCATGTGAACTTGGCAGCTACTTCTAGTCATGCGACCTCGGTATTTCAGTTAGGATGACAGCACCTATCTCGTGGGCTGTCAAGAGTCCACGAGAAAGCGTAGATAGAGCCCGTGCCCCGCATGTAATTCATGCACAGGTGTTTAATCGAGCTGCTTCAGCCCCTCCTGTGGGGGATCTGTGACCCCGGTGCACCTCTGGTTCTGCTGAGACTCAGGCGGGGTCCCGCAGACTGCGCCCCTCACCCGACCCGGCTCCAGTAGCCGTGGTCCATGGGCTTGTAAGTGAACCGACGGCCACCAGGGGGCAGCAAAGCGCTGCCACAGCCTCCCACGCCTCCCACCAGAGCAGCCCGGACTCGCCCTGCCACGGGTGACCTGGGCTTGGAGGGCAGAGGCGGGAAACTGCGCCCAAGAGAAAGAAAGAAAAAAGGAGTGGACCCTAGGAAGGGCTCCCTCTTCCTCTTCAGCAGCCCGTGTGGGCTCCTGTCCCAGGTCTGTCACTCAGTCTGCCGTTGTCCAGGGACCTTCAGTAAGTCACTCACGTCCTCTCTGAACCTCTGTTTTCCTCATACAGAACATGAGGGAAATAACACCTCACCCAACCTTCTCCCCTGAGTTGCTTCCCAGGCCCACTGTGGGGTTCAGTGTGAATGAGACAACAGGCGCGGAAGCTCTTTGTAAGTCGGGCCTGCAGAAATGTCTTACCGGCACTACAGAAATAACTGCATGTAAGAACCCGGCTTGCTGACTTCCTCAGAGTGAAATGAGCAGAAGGCTCCCTCCAGGCCCACACTCCCACATAGCAGTAACTTCCCAAAGATACCACAGTCCCCACCACTCCCTATTGTCTGCCTCATGCCAGCCTACTTCACCAGTCTGCATTACCATCCTGGACCCTGTCAGCCACTGAGTCTGTGCCCCTCCGGGAAGCTTCGCAGGCCCAACCGACCGAGAGCCGAGGGCACTCACCCCGCCAGGACATCCACGACGACGGAGAAGCCGATGGGGAACGGGGCCAGGGGCCCCTGCGTCCTCTCGTTGACGGCGCCCATGCAGACGGTCAGCGTCAGCAGGGTGGTCAGGACGATCTCGGCCACCACGGCCCCCACCACCTGCCCCGGCTCCTGCACCGTCACAAAGGCTGCCCCGGACGCGTTCCAGAACCGCTCCTCCGGGCTCACCACCTGCACGGGGAAGCCACTCAGTCCCACAGTGGCAGAGGGGAGGCACAGGGACAGCCAGGAGCCGCGGGCAGTGGCCCCAATACCCACGGCCCGGCCCTGCGTGAAGGGCGGCAGTGCACACACCCGGGGCCCGTCCCAGCCCCACCGTGTCTCCCGGGAGACTCTGCGTGAGCCGCTGGACTCCCCTGGGCCTCGTTTGGCCCCGTCTGTAAAATGGGGTTAACGCTGACGGCAGCGGCTCCTGCGGGCCTGAAGCTGATGTGACTTGTGACCCTCTTTGAGAGAAAGGGCACGAAAGGACCTCCCCTTTACAAACTGCAAACACACGTGACCAGTTCAAGACATTGCTAACCCCTTATAAGTTCCCTTCGGGGGTGGGGGGCACGGGGAGCCCTGACGCTTAAGTCTGGGGGGGTCATCACAGCCCCTGGAGAGGGAGCCGGCAGAGCGGACGAGGTTCAGGGCCCCGGACCCAGGTCTGGGCTCTGCTGCTCGCCAGCTCCTCTGAACTCGGGCAAGGTGCTGACGTCTCTGCCCCTCCGTTCCCCCTTCTGTACAAGGGGGACGGTGACAACTCCAGGCCCAGGCCCTGAGCGTCCCCTCAGGACCGACGGTGGCTTCCTGTGACATTGTCGGGAAGTGAAGCGAGGAGAGACGAGGAGAGAAGAACTTAGCAGCGAGGATGTGCTGGGTGAACGGCCCCGCTGTCCGGCTGCAGTGTGGCCTGTTGTCGGTTTGACAAGGTGGCCAGTGGCCCCGCGGGAGGGAGTGTGGGCACTGCTCTCTGCCGAGGGTCGGAGCCGGTGGACAGGGTCTCCGATAGGGGTGCCAGGAGGCCAGGGCAGGGGAGGGAGCCTCTACCCTGCCCGCTCACCCACACACGCCAAGCAAGGCCTGCATCTTGAAGGGCCCGTGGTTGGACTGACTCTTTCAGGGGCAGCAAGAAAAAGCGAGTGAAAGTGGGAAGGGAAGGGGGAAGGAGGAAAGGAGGAAGGCCGGGAAGGAGGACAGGAGGGAGGAGGCGAGGGCGTCCACCCGTGGGTTACACACAGAGCCATGAAAATTCTGCAGCGGAAAGGGAGAGCGAGTCGTCCTGAGGGGGCGGGAGAATTCCAGATGTGATAATCAACCCGCTCCCGTCAGAGGCAGAGAGCTCGCTTTGGAGGGGGCAAGCTGGGAACACGGAGAAGTCAGACCAGGAGCTCCCCGAGAATAATCGTATTCACCTCGTACCCCCTAGTCAGTGTTTCGTATTCACCTTGTACCCCCTAGTCAGTGTTTCGTCTTCACCTTGTACCCCCTAGTCAGTGTTTCGTATCCACCTTGTACCCCCTAGTCAGTGTTTCGTGAGAGGTCTGTAGAATAAATGAACAAGTAAATGAACGAATAAATGAATGAATGTGGAAGAATGGACTCAGGAAGAAAAGCCTCCTGTCCTGAATCCTGCTTCTTGGTCTGTCCTGGTTTGTCCGGGTGTGAAGAGAACGGGGTGGATCCGAACTGAGCCACAGGCCCCCCCAGTCCCACTGGAGAACACAGGGAGGACTGGACAGGCCCGCCCCCCCCCCGCCGCAGCCCCGCCCCCACCGGGCCTCACCCACCTTGGCCAGGGCAGCCCCGATCAGCCCCCCGCACAGCTGGGAGATCCAGTAGGGAAGGAGCATCGTCAGGGTAAGGCCTCCGATCAGCGTGACCGCCAGGGACACGGCAGGGTTGAAGTGTCCACCACTGTCCCCCACAAGAGCAGAAAGAAGGCGTGAGGCCAAGGTTCCAGGTGTGCCAGAGGGGTGGTGTCCCACCCAGCCCCCCAGGGGCTGGCCTTGCGCTGCTAGTCAGTCAGGGGTCCCGTCCAAGTAGGACAGGGGCGGCGTTTTTCCTGAGCTACCCAGGGGTGGGCATGGGCGGGCGGGAGAGCCTGGGAGGGGTCAGCCCAGTGCCTGGATGCCCCTGGGGTCCCAGAGGGTGAAGGCTGTGGGACAACGTCTCTCAACTCCTTCGAGACCCCCTCAGAGCCCCTACTAGCCCTCCGGAGCTGCGGCCACAGGTCAGAGTAACACCCCAGCCTCCAAATGAGTAGCCCAGGCGAGGCATCCTGGCCTCCCCTTGTAAGTAACCTGAACAAATGCTCCTCACCGGGCCCTGGCCAGTGGATAGAGCATCAGCCTGGTGTGTGAATGTCCCAGGTTCGATCCCCAGTCAGGACACAGAAGAGAAGCGCCCATCTGCTTCTCTTCCCCTCCCTCTTCCCCTTCTCTCTCTCTTCCCCTCCCTCTTCCCCTTCTCTCTCTCTTCCCCTCCCTCTTCCCCTTCTCTCTCTCTTCCCCTCTCATAGCAACCGGCTCAACTGGTTCAAGCATCAGCCCCAGACGGGATTGCCGGGTGGATCCCGGTCAGGATGCATGCGGGAGTCTGTCTCTCTATCTCCTCTCCTCTCAACCGATAAAAATCTTTCTTTGTTATTGAGGTATAGTTGACAATTACATTAGTTTCAGGTGTACAAGATAATGATTCAATATGGGTCTAGATTGCAAAATGACCAGCACAGTAAATCTAGTTCACACCCATCCCTACACGGAGTTACAGTTTTCTTGTGATGAGGACTTTTAAGATTCACTCTCTCAGCCACTTGCAAATACGCAAGACGGTATTCTTCACTCTAGTCACCATCCGGGGCTGCACATCGAACCCCCAGAACGTACTCGCTTTATAACTGCAAGTTTTTACCTCTTGACTCCCTTTGCCTATTTCGTCCACACACACCCCCTCCACACACACACACACACACACACACACACACACACACAACAACCTGTTCTCTGTATTCATGAGCTCGGAAACCCCCTCATTTTGGTCTGAAAGTGTGCTTAGTCTTGGAGATAAAACAGAGAGTAGGGGTTTCGGTTGGGAACGGCATTCAGAATCAGGAGAAAGGTTAGACATTCTCGAGGGAGTTTGGGGTCGGGACCTGGAGTTTGGGGTGTGAAGGTAGTGGGAAGGGCAGACAGAATTGAGCCTGGGGTCCAAGGACTGGTTTAAGCTGGCCGGCCCCCTCCACTGGTCATGGGTAAGAAAGCCTTCCTTCTTCCCAGGATGCTCAGCGAGCTGGAACCCAGAGCCAGGAGGCCCCACACCCTGCAACCCACCTCAGCATCCTGAGGCTCGCCCGTTAAATTCCCCTGGTGCGTGGAGTGAAACGGGCACCCCCATAAGAAGAAAAATGACCCCTGAACCCCCACCCAATGTGACACAAGAGCCAAAGCGCCGCCCTGATGTTCATTCAGAGCCCAGCACTGGACCTGTCCCCAGCGGACAGAAGGCACTGGGCCAAGACCGGACGGAAGACCTTGGCCCTGGACAAGAAGCCTCTGTGCAACATGCTGATGTCCTGGGGCCAGCGCCCCCGCTCCTCCGGCCCCAATCTGTGCAGAGCCTCTCGGCTGAGTTTCCTGTGTGATGGGGAAGCCCCAGCAGACGCTCAGACTCAGGTGGGCAGAGGGTGGCCAAGCCTGCGTGGCCTCAGTTCCGGTCCGTGACCAAGTTCAACCGGGGCCCTGCCAAGGCATCGAGGTGACGTGGGGCGGGGCGGGGGCTCTCCCAGGGGACAATGCAAAGCTGGAGGCTCTCTCCCCGCCACTGGCCTCTCCTCCACCAGCTCACCCAGCCCAAACAGGGAGAGAGCCCCGACTCGGAGCAGGGCTCATCCAGGAGAGGGTGGGGCACTCCGGGACACCCTACGTGCTCCCAGGACCTACTCTGCCCTCACTATAACAATAAAACAATAATAAAAAAAGCAATGAACATTTACTCATTCATCATCTGCTCCATAAATATTCATTGAACACCTACTATGTGCCAGGCGCAGAATTGGGTGCTTTAATCACACACCTCATCTTGGATCCACGGAGCAACCTCCACGTCAGTGCCCAGCGCACGGTGGGGGTGCTGAATGAATATTTGTTGAGAAAGCAAGTGATTGGCTAAAAACGTGGTGTTCTAGGGAGGCGGGCTAGGGAGGCAGGCTAGGGCACTGCATAAAAAATGGTCTCCCAGCCAGCGGGCCTGGATTCGAATTCCAGCACTGCCCCTGAGTCGCTGTGTGTCCTTGGGCGAGGTATATACCTCTCTGTGCCTCAGTGATCCCTACTTCATCAGGCTGTTGCAAACATATAATAAACCCAACACACGTTCCCATATTGTATTCTGTGTGTGGCTGGTACTCAATCCATATCGGATATTATTAATATCCCCACTCAGACCACTGTGCAGAGTCTTGGCCTGTCCACCCAGCTAGGCCGTTGCAGAGATCGCACTCAGCACCAGACCCACGGAAACAGAAGGAGATGATGTTTCCACAGGCAGCATGCCCTGGACATCGTCTTTTTTAAATGTTAAAATTCTCTTTCCGTTCTGTTTTTCTGGGAAACGGTATTTTCATTTCCTTATTCTGACCCATTTTCCGAGTGAGATTAAACACAGAGCAGCTGTGTCCTACCTCATCCTGCCAGGGGCCCATTCGAGGCACCTGCCACATGGCTGGTTCTCCTGGCAGCCCACGGACCACCCACGGAGCTCCTGTCCTGATGGGTGCTGGGCTAGGGAAGCCCTTCGCCCACCCCTCTCTGCTCACCATCCCACAGGCCGGGGTCACGCGGGTTTGTGGGTACCCGAGTGGGGAACCCCTCCACAGCCCGCTTTCCCCAGGGAACCCCTGGCTGCAATAAAACCCCAGCCTCACATCCGTCGCAGCAAAGCGACCAGCCGCCACTGAGCCCTTGATCGCACGAAGCCCTTCACACCGCTTCTGCCTCCTGCCTCCCCACGGGGCTGTCCCCCTGGGGTGTCCCCCTGGGGTGTGGGTGCCGGACAGCCAGCCCTGTTGCTCCTGAGCCACGCCACCTTGGGCCTGGCCATGGCTGTCCTGTCGCCGCTGGAACATGGCGATGAGGGCCCCCTCCGCACTGGGCTGTGGTGGCGACCGCACGAGTCCGGGCCTGTGAGGGGCTTCGAACAGCGCTAACCACATACGAGCACTATAGGATATGTGCTAGCTTGTCCAAAAATAAATAATAATAATAATAATAATTTCAAACATACTCTGCTTCGCATTCTCTCTCTGGAGCGGTTCGGATGGGAAGAGGGACCCACCCACAGTCACAGAGCTCGTGGGCGGCAGAGCTGGGATCTGAACCCCGGCGGTCTGCCTCTCCCCACCGTGTTCCCAGGACCCCGCGTGGGTGCCCGGGGACCGGGGCGGTGGAGGGAGGGGGCGGGGTCCCTGCGGACGGCTCAGCTCTCGGGGTCGCGCTGGCGGCACCCACGCACGCCCCGCCCGGCCTCACCTGATATTGCCCAGCGTGGCGGTGAGGAGGCCCAGGGCCAGCCCGTGGGCCAGGGCCGGCTGCAGCAGCCCGGTCTCCGGCCCCTTCTCGATGACGGACAGACAGCCGACGAAGGTGAAGAGGGCGGAGCCCAGCGCCTCCACCGCGCAGGGCTGCACGAACCGCTCGTGCCACAGCCCGCGCCCCCCGCCCCCCACGCTGGGCTCCTTCCCGCCGTCGCTGCCCAGCTCCAGGTCTGCCATCCCCATCGCTTCCACCGCCTGCAGGGAGGAGGGGAGGAGTGAAGGTGGGGGGAAGCCCTCCGCCCCCCCCCCAGCCGTGAAGGAATCTTCAGTCACCCCGGAAGGGCCAGGCCCGAGGGGAAGAGGTGGCAGTGGGCTCACCTGCTCAGACATCGGGGACGAGGCTGCGGGGACAGAGCTGCTGGGAACTCGCACCTGCTCTTCTAGACGCTCTTGTCTCCCTGAGGGACGGGACTGGCTGTTCCCAGCGTGGGCTCTGCCCTTTAAAAGGGGCCCAGAACGCGGTCAAGCCCAAGTGGGAGGCGGCCCCGAGGCCCAGAAGAGGAAACATTTTTTTTTTTTAATCTCAACGAGCCAGCTAGCGCCAGGGGTGGCGAGGATCGCGGAGCTCCCTGCCAACCAAGGGAAAGGGGCTGGTGTAGCTGCCTCTCCCGGGAAGCCTCCGGGCCTGCCCCCGCGAGAAAGGTGGCCCAGCGCCCCACGGTCCCCATCGGGGCCACAGGAGACACGCATGAGTAGGTGGACACGAGGGATGCCCCCACTGGGTTAGGACAGCAGCCAACTCAGCTGCAGTGGGGTTCCCCCAGTTCCCACAGGGTCTTCCTGTACACGGGGCCCCCCACACCTCCACTCACTCACCTCGGTCGCCTGACCCAGGACTGAGATGCAGAAGAGGACCGTCCACTGACAGGCAGCAGAGACCCTTTGTCCCTGTGGGCAAGCCGTGGACTTTGGAAACAGGCTGCCTGGATTTCAGCCTCAGCTCTACCAGGCACTGGCTCCTCCGTGACATGTGCAGCATCGTGACACACCGCAAGGGTTAAATGAGCTAATACGTATATGCAAAGTGCTTGTGAGGGTGCCGGACACAGGACAGGCACAATGCCAGTGTCTACTAATTCATAGCATGTGTTTATGCATAATTAATATTTATTGAACACTTTCTTTTTTTATTTATTTTTATTTTTTTATTCAGTGAGAGGAGGGGAGGCAGAGAGACAGACTCCCATATGCGCCCCAACGGGGATCCACCCGGCAAGACCACTAGGGGACAATGCTCTGCCCATCTGGGGCGTTGCTCCGTTGCTCAGCAACTGAGCTCTTCTAAGCGACTGAGGTGGAGGCCATGAAGCCACCCTCAGCATGGGGGGCCAACTTGCTCCAATGGAGCCATAGTGTGGGAGGAAAAAAGAGAGGTAGAGAGAGAGAAGGGAGAGGGGGAGGGGTGGAGAAGCAGATGGGCACTTCTCCTGTGTGCCCTGACCGGGAATCAAACCCAGGACATCCACATGCCAGGGCGATGCTCTACCACTGAGCCAACCGGCCAGGGCTTATGGAGCACTTTCTACATGTCAGGCACTGGGCTACCTGCCTTACATGCATTATCTCATTTAAGCCCTACAGCGACCCTACGAGGTAGGTACTGTTATTACAGCCATTCCACAGATGAGGCAGTGGGGGTTCAGGAAGGTCAAGTTTCTCAGGGTCACACAACTTTTGTGATTACAAAACTTGTGGGCTACGTCACAAAAAGGGACCAATACTGGGTGGGTGATTCCACTTCTATGTGGCAGCCAGAGCAGGCAGATTTAGAGAGAACACAGAGTCGTGGTTGTCAGGGACTGGGGGAGAGGGGTGAACAGGAATGAATCTATTGTTTAATGGAGACAGAGTTTCAGTTAAAGAAGATGAAAAAGTTCTGGAGAGGGTTGGTGGTGACGATTGCCCAATATGAATATATTTAATGCCCCTGAACAGTACACGTAAATGGTTAATGTGGTCGAGTTATCATATGTTATGTATGTATTACCACAATTGGGAAGAAAGAAATCCTTTGAGTTAAGCTACTACACTCAACTGCCTTTCTAATAGGGAAGAAAGGAGAGAGGGAGGGAGGGAGGGAGGGAGGAAGATGGATGGAAGAAGAGATGGATAGACGGAGGGGGGGTGGGGGGTGGATGGGCAGATGGGTGGGTGGAGGGGTGGGTGGGTGGGTGGATGGGTAGATGGGTGGGTGGGTGGGTGGATGGGTGGGTGGGTAGATGGGTAGGTGGGTGGGTGGATGGGTAGATGGGTGGGTGGGTGGGTGGATGGGTAGGTGGGTGGGTGGGTGGGTGGATGGGTAGATGGGTAGGTGGGTGGGTGGATGGGTAGATGGGTGGGTGGGTGGGTGGATGGGTAGATGGGTAGGTGGATGGGTAGATGGGTGGGTGGGTGGGTGGGTGGATGGGTGGGTGGGTGGGTGGGTGGGTGGATGGGTAGATGGGTAGGTGGGTGGGTGAATGGGTAGGTGGGTGGGTGGATGGGTAGGTGGGTGGGTGGGTGGGTGGATGGGTAGATGGGTGGGTGGGTGGGTAGATGGGTAGGTGGGTGGGTGGGTGGGTGGATGGGTAGATGGCTGGGTGGGTGGGTGGATGGGTAGATGGGTAGGTGGGTGGGTGGGTGGGTAGGTGGGTGGGTGGATGGGTAGGTGGGTGGATGGGTGGATAGGTAGGTGGGTGGGTGGATGGGTAGGTGGGTGGATGGGTAGATGGGTAGGTGGGTGGGTGGATGGGTAGGTGGGTGGATGGGTAGATGGGTAGGTGGGTGGGTGGGTGGGTGGATGGGTAGATGGGTAGGTGGGTGGGTAGATGGGTAGGTGGGTGGGTGGGTGGGTGGATGGGTAGATGGCTGGGTGGGTGGGTGGATGGGTAGATGGGTGGGTGGATGGGTAGATGGGTAGGTGGGTGGGTGGATGGGTAGGTGGGTGGGTGGGTGGGTGGATGGGTAGGTGGGTAGGTGGGTGGGTGGGTGGGTAGGTGGGTGGGTGGATGGGTAGGTGGGTGGATGGGTAGATGGGTAGGTGGGTGGGTGGGTGGGTGGGTGGGTGGATGGGTAGATGGGTAGGTGGGTGGGTGGGTGGGTAGGTGGGTGGGTGGATGGGTAGGTGGGTGGATGGGTGGATAGGTAGGTGGGTGGGTGGATGGGTAGGTGGGTGGATGGGTAGATGGGTAGGTGGGTGGGTGGATGGGTAGGTGGGTGGATGGGTAGATGGGTAGGTGGGTGGGTGGATGGGTAGGTGGGTGGGTGGGTGGGTGGATGGGTAGATGGGTGGGTGGGTGGGTGGATGGGTAGATGGGTAGGTGGGTGGATGGGTAGGTGGGTGGATGGGTAGATGGGTAGGTGGGTGGGTGGATGGGTAGGTGGGTGGGTGGGTGGATGAGTAGATGGGTGGGTGGGTGGGTGGATGGGTAGATGGGTAGGTGGGTGGATGGGTAGGTGGGTGGATGGGTAGATGGGTAGGTGGGTGGGTGGATGGGTAGATGGGTAGGTGGGTGGGTGGATGGGTAGGTGGGTGGGTGGGTGGGTGGATGGGTAGATGGCTGGGTGGGTGGGTGGATGGGTAGATGGGTAGGTGGATGGGTAGATGGGTAGGTGGGTGGGTGGATGGGTAGGTGGGTGGGTGGGTGGATGGGTAGATGGGTGGGTGGGTGGGTGGATGGGTAGATAGGTGGGTGGGTGGGTGGGCGGGTGGATGGGTAGGTGGGTGGGTGGGTGGGTGGATGGGTAGGTGGGTGGGTGGATGGGTAGGTGGGTGGGTGGGTGGGTAGATGGGTAGGTGGGTGGGTGGGTGGGTGGATGGGTAGGTGGGTGGGTGGATGGGTGGATGGGTGGGTGGGTGGGTGGATGGGTATATGGGTGGGTGGGTGGGTGGATGGGTAGATGGGTAGGTGGGTGGGTGGGTGGGTAGGTGGGTGGATGGGTGGATGGGTAGGTGGGTGGATGGGTGGATGGGTAGGTGGGTGGGTGGATGGGTAGGTGGGTGGATGGGTAGATGGGTAGGTGGGTGGATGGGTAGATGGGTAGGTAGGTGGGTGGGTGGATGGGTAGGTGGGTGGGTGGGTGGGTGGATGGGTAGATGGGTGGGTGGGTGGGTGGATGGGTAGATGGGTAGGTGGGTGGATGGGTAGGTGGGTGGATGGGTAGATGGGTAGGTGGGTGGGTGGATGGGTAGGTGGGTGGGTAGGTGGATGGGTAGATGGGTGGGTGGGTGGGTGGATGGGTAGATGGGTAGGTGGGTGGATGGGTAGGTGGGTGGATGGGTAGATGGGTAGGTGGGTGGGTGGATGGGTAGATGGGTAGGTGGGTGGGTGGATGGGTAGGTGGGTGGGTGGGTGGGTGGATGGGTAGATGGCTGGGTGGGTGGGTGGATGGGTAGATGGGTAGGTGGATGGGTAGATGGGTAGGTGGATGGGTAGATGGGTAGGTGGGTGGGTGGATGGGTAGGTGGGTGGGTGGGTGGGTGGATGGGTAGGTGGGTGGGTGGGTGGGTGGATGGGTAGGTGGGTGGGTGGGTGGGTGGGTGGATGGGTAGGTGGGTGGGTGGATGGGTGGATGGGTGGGTAGGTGGGTGGGTGGGTGGATGGGTAGATGGGTAGGTGGGTGGGTGGGTGGGTGGATGGGTAGGTGGGTGGGTGGATGGGTGGATGGGTGGGTGGGTGGGTGGATGGGTGGATGGGTGGGTGGGTGGGTGGATGGGTAGGTGGGTGGGTGGGTGGGTGGATGGGTAGGTGGGTGGGTGGGTGGGTGGATGGGTAGATGGGTAGGTGGGTGGGTGGATGGGTAGGTGGGTGGGTGGGTGGATGGGTAGATGGGTAGGTGGGTGGGTGGATGGGTAGGTGGATGGGTAGGTGGGTGGATGGGTAGATGGGTGGGTGGGTGGGTGGGTGGATGGGTAGATGGGTGGGTGGGTGGGTGGGTGGGTGGGTGGGTGGGTGGATGGGTAGATGGGTGGGTGGGTGGGTAGGTGGGTGGGTGGGTGGGTGGGTGGAAGGGTAGGTGGGTGGGTGGGTGGGTGGATGGGTAGATGGGTAGGTGGGTGGGTGGGTGGGTAGATGGGTGGGTGGGTGGGTGGATGGGTAGGTGGGTGGGTGGGTGGATGGGTAGATGGGTAGGTGGGTGGGTGGATGGGTAGGTGGGTGTGTGGGTGGATGGGTAGATGGGTGGGTGGGTGGGTGGATGGGTAGGTGGATGGGTAGGTGGGTGGATGGGTAGATGGGTGGGTGGGTGGGTGGGTGGATGGGTAGATGGGTGGGTAGGTGGGTGGGTGGGTGGATGGGTAGGTGGGTGGGTGGGTGGGTGGATGGGTAGGTGGGTGGGTGGATGCGTAGGTGGGTAGGTGGGTAGGTGGGTGGGTGGGTGGATGGGTAGGTGGGTGGGTGGGTGGGTGGATGGGTAGATGGGTGGATGGGTGGGTGGATGGGTAGGTGGGTGGATGGGTGGGTGGATGGGTAGGTGGGTGGGTGGGTAGGTAGATGGGTGGTTGGGTGGGTGGATGGGTAGGTGGGTGGATGGGTGGGTGGATGGGTAGATGGGTGGATGGGTGGGTGGATGGGTAGGTGGGTGGGTGGATGGGTAGATGGGTGGATGGGTGGGTGGATGGGTAGGTGGGTGGGTGGGTGGATGGAAAGTAGCTGCTTCAGCACAGAAGCAGGCGCGTCCAAACAAGGGCTGGGCAGTCTGCTGGTCCGAGGCCCACGCAGCACCTCAGGGGGGCGTCTGCATGCATCAGGAGGTGTGGGGTCCGCTCTCCCGCAAGTTATCTGGAGACTGTTCTCTCCTCCTCCACACCCACAGCCCCGGGTGCAAGATGTTCCTTACCCCCCTCCTCCTGCGTCCCTGCAAGTGGCAACACAAGATAGTGGCCCAGCCCTCAGCTCCCCCCCTCGTCCTTGGTCCGATTTCTGCAGGGCAGCTTCTGGGGCGTGTCTCGCTTCGTCTCTGGAAGAAGATCAGTCCTCGCTGTCCACCCTCCAGGCCCCAGGCCTGCCCGAGACCCTGCTCGTGCCGCCACTCAACATTGACCATACATATCATGCTCCTCCTATTTACCTGTTCTCTTCCCCCTCTCACAGCAGGAGCTCCCTGCTGGAATGATTAGAGCAAATCCTCACCTGGGCTCCTGGCCTCAGTGTTCGACCAGCCCTCTGATCCTGGGGGTGAGCAGGGCACGGTCTGGCACTTGGTCCAGTCTTGGGGACAAGGCTTCTCCACCTGTGCCCACTGTCTGCCCTCTGCTCAGCTTCCTCTTCCATAAAAAGCGGGCTAATGGCCCTGGCCGGTTGGCTCAGTGGTAGAGCGTCGGCCTGGCGTGCAGGAGTCCCAGGTTTGATTCCCGGCCAGGGCACACAGGAGAAGTGCCCATCTGCTTCTCCACCCCTCCCCCTCTCCTTCCTCTCTGTCTCTCCCCCCCCCCCCACAGCCAAGGCTCCATTGGAGCAAAGTTGGCCCGGGCGCTGAGGATGGCTCCATGGCCTCTGCCTCAGGCACTAGAATGGCTCTGGTTGCAACAGAGCAACGCCCCAGATGGGCAGAGCATCGCCCCCTGGTGGGTGTGCCGGGTGGATCCCGGTCGGGCGCATGCGGGAGTCTGTCTGACTGCCTCCCCGTTTCCAACTTCAGAAAAATATAAAAAACCCCACAAAAACAAAAAAAGCGGGCTAACACTGCTGCCCACCCCCACAGGGCTGTCATGAAGGTGAAGAGACAGGGTGTACTCAGCATAGCGCCCAGCACCAAGTGGGCCAAGTGGGTGCCCAATCAGACATAGCAACTCAGGGGGTCCTCGGGTGACAACACAGTTCCATTCCTACGACAGCGACGTCACCCAAATTTTGGCGTAAGTCGAAACACACCCTAACCTATGTCACTTACCTATCCTCACACAGTTGTAACATCATCATCTTCTAGAACATAAAAACACAACTGAGCCACAGAAAACGGAAAAGGACATAAATATACTGTATTGGACACTGTACTGTAGTAACAGGAAAAATGACAAAAAAATGAGTGATAAAAAAACATCCTTCCCTTTATCCCTGTGGTTGGCTGGCACCCTGGAGGGGACACTGCAGGGTGGGAGAGAGGGACCTATGGGGAGGAGGGAGCTGGAGAGGCAGGAGAACCTGCAGCAGGTGCTGGAGACACTGGGTCAGGTGAACCGGGATTGTCTAAGGAACAGGCAGGAGACACTGGGGATGATCCTACCTGTACGACGGGTGTCTCATCTCGAGAAGCAGCTGACTCTGTAGAGGGTGCAGGATCTGGTGCAGGCCTCCCCACCTTCTTAGAGAACTGTTCCAGGCTCGTCTGGAAGGTGGATGGCGTCTTCTCTTCCAAACTCTGCCCTGTAGCTCTGCAGGGCATCCGTCACAGCTCTGTAGACCTCACTGGATCTGTCATCACTGGGGTCCTCAGAGCCCACCGCAGTCTGTAAGTATGACGCTAACGGTGTAAGCCAGAACACTCACATCTCAATTTTTTTTAAGTTTTTATGGGAGTGAGAGCCGTGAACTCGGAACATCGTATGTCAAGACCGTTGTAACCCGAGGACGCCCTGTCTGTGTAAACGGTATCTCAGTAAAGAGAGGAACGGAACAACACGCACTTGACGAGTAAAAGCAAGAACGGGACGAGTCATGACACCCCTTTGCCCCTGCTTATCTGATTTTGTTTCAAACGAAAGTCTTTTGTCAAAAGGACAATTTCTAGCCCTGGCCGGTTAGCTCAGCGGTAGAGCGTCGGCCTAGCGTGCGGAGGACCCGGGTTCGATTCCCAGCCAGGGCACACAGGAGAAGCGCCCATTTGCTTCTCCACCCCTCCCCCCCTCCTTCCTCTCTGTCTCTCTCTTCCCCTCCCACAGCCGAGGCTCCATTGGAGCAAAGATGGCCCGGGCGCTGGGGATGGCTCCTTGGCCTCTGCCTCAGGCGCTAGAGTGGCTCTGGTCGCAACATGGCGACGCCCAGGATGGGCAGAGCATCGCCCCCTGGTGGGCAGAGCGTTGCCCCTGGTGGGCGTGCCGGGTGGATCCCAGTCGGGCGCATGTGGGAGTCTGTCTGACTGTCTCTCCCTGTTTCCAGCTTCAGAAAAATGAAAAAAAAAAAAAAAAAAAAAAGACAATTTCTGATTCTAATAAAAGTGTGTCAAACTGTAACCTTCCTTAAGTGCTACCTTACCACCTTTTAAGAAAGATAAAAGCGACAATATTTGTTCCTTTCTCAAAATACACGATGATCTTAAGACACCTACTTTCCCAAACAGTGTGCACCCCCTTCCCCACCCCGAACCCCTCCTCCGACCTCCGCAAGGTCAAGCATGACTGGCTGGCTGATTGACATCCGTCTGTTGACGTCAGGATGGCTCACTGGGGCCCAGCGGGGAAGGAGAGCCCACCGGTCCGGACCTGGGTCGGGATCCAGGTGTCCTAAGTCCATCCTTCCTTCCTCCACACGTCTCTGCCCTGTCACGCACAATCCTAGGCACAGGATTAAATTCAAGGTCGATTAATCACCTGGCCCTTAGCTTTAGACGATATTGAGCAAGAAGCTAACTTGAGAAAAGTGTACTGTTAGGTTGTAATCTTGTAAGTCGTCGAAAACTAACGTAAGAGGACCTCCCTCCCAGGTGGCTCACCAGCGGCACCATCACCCCCCCTCAGGGCGGCCTCCTCCCGTGTGGGAAAATGGCTGGGAATTAGACTGTGGTCCTGAGACAAGTCTGTTGTGTGGACTTTGGAACGCCACGTCCTGCGGGGGTAGAACGCTGCCCTTGCAAACACTGGTGAGATTGTTTAAAGGAAAATGGTTGATCCCTAGGGCTCCTCCCTACATACCTGAAAGACATTAATTACCCTTCTCTGCACCTAAGCCCAGGCTCTGCTAATTTGCTTAATGAGTCAAGAGACCAATAAATACGATGAGGCTGCAGTGATCTGGTCTCTCGGTCCTAGAGGCCGGGAGTCCCCTGGACCCGTCTTTTCTCTCTGTTGCGTCTTGCGTGTGTTTTTTTCTCCAGTCCTGCAGCGCCCTCCTGTCGTGCGCGCCCACGGCCGAGCTGGCCTCGGCAGTTCCGTGTCATGGGGACCGCCCTGCGCCTTGTAGCGTCTTCAGCAGCATCTCTGGCCTCCCCCCACCGGGAGCACCACTACCCTGAGCTGCGACAACCGAAAGTGTCCCCAGATAGATAGCCGGATGTCCCCTGGGTGGCGGAACTGGTCAGGAACCTCAGAGGATTTGGGATGTTGGTGGAAGCTCCTCTGTGCAAACCGCCCTCCCAGGGCGACAGGGAGGCCCCCCAGAGAGACAGACCCAGCCCTCGGGGCTGGCACAGGGCGTCTGGGAGACGATGGTCTCAGTGTCTGCTCAGAAACTGCTCCCGGCTCCGCGACGAGGCCAGAGCACCCCACGTGCCTGACCGACGCACCCAGCACGCGCTTCCTGACGCCTTCCGTTCACAGAGCGCGGCGCGGGGCAGGGTCTGGGGTCCGGGCCTTGTCGAAGGGGCATGGGGCTAAGGGTTTGGTTTTGTTTTTTCTCCTAGATCCAGTTATGCTTCTTTTTTGATTTTTTTTTTTTAAAGACTTAACATGTTCACCATTTCTAAGTGCCCAGTTCAGTAGCATTGTCCTCACCACTGTCTTTTCTCAGACATTTCCATCTTCTCCAACCGCATGCAATTCTGTGTCCGTGCCACACGAACGCCTCATCCCCTTCTCCCTCTGTCCCCTGGCTGCCACTCCACGCTCTGTGTCCGCGGCTTTGCTGCTCCAAACGCCTCCCGTCAGGGCGAGCCCACAGCACTCGGCCTTTCCTGGCGGGCTGATGCGCATCGTGCCCTCACGGGCCGCCCGCGCTGGGGCCCCGGTCAGCATCTCCTCTCCTTTAGAGACGAACTGTTACCCCCTTGTGGAAACAGGCCGTGTTTTATCGACCTGTTCATAGACACTTGGGTTGCCCCCCTCCTTGTGGTGAGGAGTCATGTTGTAAGAACTGGAGTACAATAGGAATTCTTTCTTGATGGCTAAAAAAAACTTGAATGTCACTTTTTTCTTTTTCCTTAAAATGGACTCGAGTCCCTTTTCCCCCCTTACCAGTGCTTGGCTTTCCCGGCTCTGTCCCTGGCAGTGACATCCGGCATCCGTGGTGTCTTCTTCAAGATCTAACCCCTCCTTCCCTGGGCGACAGCATCTGGATGTTCCTTGGAGGACCACACGGGCTGTCCTGTCTCGGCTCACACAGTGTGGGGGGCGCTGACACCCCGCCCCCATCCATCCCCGCATCAGTCGGCTCTCCCAGCCCATCCTTTCACCACTGGAGGGGCTGGGCGTCGACCTAGGTCCAGCTCACCCGACGTTCCACCTCCCGGCCGTCCCAACCGGGTCAGGGATGGGCAGAGAATGAGAGCCAGGCCATTAACATGAAATTCTGGAGGCCCTGGCCAATTGGCTCAGTGGTAGAGCGTTGGCCCAGCGTGTGGAAGTCCCGGGTTCGATTCCCAGTCAGGGCACACAGGAGAAGCGCCCATCTGCTTCTCTACCCCTCCCCCTCTCCTTCCTCTCTGTCTCTCTCTTCCCCTCCCGCAGCCGAGGCTCCACTGGAGCAAAGTTGGCCCTGGGCACTGAGGATGGCTCTGTGGCCTCCGCCTCAGGCTCTAGAATGGCTCCAGTTGCAATGGAGCAACACCCCAGATGGGCAGAGCATCGCCCCCTGGTGGGCATGCCGGGTGGATCCCAGTCGGGCGCATGTGGAAGTCTGTCTGCCTCCCCGCTTCTAACTTTGGAAAAATACCAAAAAAAAAAAATTCTGGGGAATTTTTCTGGAGATTTTTGGGAATGACAAGCAGCACCCTTTCTCTGGTTGTTGGGAGGGAGAGGTGATGCCAGCCAGCAGCCATCTCTGCCACACGAGGGACAAGGCTGAGGAGAAGGGTGTCACAGAGGCGAGCAGAGCCCAGCGGGCGACCGCGGTGGATGACTTCCACGTCGTGTCCTCAGACCCAGCCGGGCTGGGCTGGCCCTGGTCTTTCCAGGATTTTCTCTTTCCTGAGCCGGCTGGAGCTCAGCTGCTGGCCCCTTGCAACAGCGAAAAGAACAAAGATTCCCATCTAATACCCGCCAGCGCCCATCTCTCTTTCCCATTTTGGGATGCTGAAGTCTGCGCACGCGCGGACGTCTCCCTGGCATTTCCAAGGACAGCGGACAATCTTCGGAAGCGAGGGGCGCGCGGCAGCACCTGCGTCACCCTGGGGCCCACCTGTCTATCCAGGTTAGAGGGGGACTTTACAGTCAAACCAGGGAGATGCGTCGGGCACGTAAATAAATAACTCCCGCCCGCCAGAGGCTGCGCGGGACAAAGCCAGCTGCAGGTGACCCGCCCTGGCGTGTCCGGCGGCCACTAGAAAGGCAGGACGGTCCCACGCTGGGGAAACTCCTGGGCAAGTGGGGCCGGAAAACGGAGACGAGAGGATTAAACGAGGCCAGACCACTGGACCCATTTACAGCCAGCTGGTGAATCACAAGACCTCCCTCTGTCTTCCCTAACCAAGGACACTTGACAGCAAAGAATGGATACTTCTCCTCTCTGACCCGAGAATAAATAGCGTAAATCACCCCAGTCGGGGGAGATAGGGGACGGAGACCCAGTGAATGAATGCCCTGTGTGCCGCCCAAAGCCAAGGACGGATGAAGTCAAGGGGGACGGATAACGGAAACCCGATCTGAGCCAGGCAGACCCAAGATAAAAGTAACACGGTGAAAACAACCAGGGGACGATCCCAAACCTCCCTGGTGCGCGCATCCCGATGAACCGACAAGCTGGAGGACGCAGCGGGCACGGGAACGAAATGTTCTGCCGAAACCCTCCCCCAAGACTCTCCCCCGCAGGAGAGGAGAAACACTCAGAACAAAGGACCCGGCACGGGCTCGCTCTAGAGCACACCTGTGCCCACGCTGGGGCATGGACGCTTGACTTCCTTCTGAACTCTAAGGGCCCCCAGGAGACTTGTGACCAGGAGGAGCAGTGGGCAGCGGCGGCTCGTCCCAGGCGTGCCCCCCACCCCCGACCCTGTCTCCAGGGCCTCCTCTCCTCTGACTTCCCAGGGAGCCGCGGGTGCCCCGCCCTGGCCCCCTTCCTTCCTGTGACCTTCCTGGGGAGCCCAAGCAGAGCCCCGCCTGGTCTCTGCCGCTGCCGCCTCTGCCCCGAGAACCTTCCTCCGTCTCCGTCCCCAGCTTTCACAACCGTCCTCTGAAAACCACCGACTTGTGTTGTGGGACCTCGCCTGCACAAGGTCAAGGACCCACACGGGACTGGCCGGCCCGAGGCTGACCCACTCCGTGCCCGGTGCCCATCCGTGCAAACACCAGGACGAGCTGACCTGGGCCAGCAGGGAGCGTACACCTCACAGGCTGGGGGACGGCTGTTACGAAAACCTTGAACATGCTCCGGTACCAGCCTGGAGTCTTCTCCTTGAAATTTAAATTTTTTTTTTATTTTGGAGTGAGGAAGGGAAAAGAGAGAAACCTCCATTTGTTGTTCCATTCATTCATGTTGTCATGGGTTGATCCTTGGATGGGCCCCTGACCAGGGATCGAACCCACAACCTGGGCACATCAAGACGACACTCTAACCCAGTAGCTGCCCGGGCAGAGCTCCTTGCACTTGTTAGGAAGTCTTGAAAGTAACCGAGAGGCAATCGCCTCCCTGGGGCAGCGTGGTCCGCAGCCCACACCCCCGGAGACGCCAGCCCAGATGCAGGTGGTGGGGAAAGATGGCCGTGTTTCTAGGAGGGGCAGCTGGGGCTTCCTCCCTGCCACTCTGCCTGCCCAGGTTGAGTCCGTCACTCGAGTGGGATGTCCGTCCGGTGGGCGAACCTCGTTTCCGGCCTGTGGCATGTGCTCTCTCTAGGGGCGTCCTTTCCCTCTGTCAGAACCGCGTGGGTTTTCTAGGGGCTGCTGGGACCACTGGCCACTAACATAGTGGCTTCAGACTAAGTTCTGGAGGTCAGGAACCTGAGACCAAGCTCCCGGACTCCGGTCAGCCAGGGTGCTGGTGCAGAGATCGAGCCTGTGCTGTTTGCCCCTGCGGTGACGAGTGACACCTGTCCTCAGCTTCTGCCCCAAAGCATGCATCACTCCATCTCCACCCTGAGATCACAGGCCCCTCTCTAAGGACCTCGTGGTGACCCTGGGCCCACCCACAGGCTCCTGGGTAAGCTGTCCTCCAGGTCCTCGATCGCCCTGCAGGGCCCCTTCCGCCACATGAGGGAACATGGTCACAGGCTTCGGGGAGCAGGAGGACATTTCAGGGTCCCCGTTCAGCCTCCTCAAGAGCTGAGAGGAAGGTCTTCCGCAGGCCGGTGTCATGGGGGACAGGGACAGGAGCAGAGGGGGCTCCGGCGTCCGGAGGCCCAGGGTCGAGGCACAAGGCGCAAAGTGCACTGTCGGCTGCTGCAAACAGGACCAGGTGGAGCAACCCCCAAGCGACGGGAGGGCAGGAGCTGTCAGTCTCACAGCCGCCAGCCACGGCAGGCAGGAGGCAGGACTGGGTTCAGCTCATGTGGGGGGACCCCATCACCCACCCAGAGCTGAAGGACCAGCACGCAGGCAGGAGGCAGGACTGGGTTCAGCTCACGCGGGAGGAACCCATCACCCACCCACAGAGCGAAGGACCAGCACGCAGGCAGGAGGCAGGACTGGGTTCAGCTCACGTGGGGGGACCCCATCACCCACCCACAGAGCGAAGGACCAGCACGCAGGCAGGAGGCAGGACTGGGTTCAGCTCACGCGGGAGGAACCCATCACCCACCCACAGAGCGAAGGACCAGCACGCAGGCAGGAGGCAGGACTGGGTTCAGCTCACGTGGGGGGACCCCATCACCCACCCAGAGCTGAAGGACCAGCACGCAGGCAGGACTGTGGGTTCAGCTCACGTGGGGGGACCCCATCACCCACCCAGAGCTGAAGGACCAGCACGCAGGCAGGAGGCAGGACTGGGTTCAGCTCACGCGGGAGGAACCCATCACCCACCCACAGAGTGAAGGACCAGCACGCAGGCAGGAGGCAGGACTGTGGGTTCAGCTCACGCGGGGGGACCCCATCACCCACCCACAGAGCGAAGGACCAGCACGCAGGCAGGAGGCAGGACTGTGGGTTCAGCTCACGCGGGGGGACCCCATCACCCACCCAGAGCTGAAGGACCAGAACACAGGCAGGACTGTGGGTTCAGCTCACGCGGGAGGAACCCATCACCCACCCAGAGCTGAAGGACCAGAACGCAGGCAGGAGGCAGGACTGTGGGTTCAGCTCACGCGGGGGGACCCCATCACCCACCCGCAGAGCGAAAGACCAGCACGCAGGCAGGACTGTGGGTTCAGCTCACGCGGGAGGAACCCATCACCCACCCACAGAGCGAAGGACCAGCACGCAGGCAGGACTGTGGGTTCAGCTCACGCGGGGGGACCCCATCACCCACCCACAGAGCGAAGGACCAGCACGCAGGCAGGAGGCAGGACTGTGGGTTCAGCTCACGCGGGGGGACCCCATCACCCACCCAGAGCTGAAGGACCAGAACACAGGCAGGAGGCAGGACTGTGGGTTCAGCTCACGCGGGAGGAACCCATCACCCACCCAGAGCTGAAGGACCAGAACGCAGGCAGGAGGCAGGACTGTGGGTTCAGCTCACGCGGGGGGACCCCATCACCCACCCACAGAGCGAAGGACCAGCACGCAGGCAGGACTGGGTTCAGCTCACGTGGGGGGACCCCATCACCCACCCAGAGCTGAAGGACCAGCACGCAGGCAGGAGGCAGGACTGTGGGTTCAGCTCACGCGGGGGGACCCCATCACCCACCCAGAGCTGAAGGACCAGCACGCAGGCAGGAGGCAGGACTGTGGGTTCAGCTCACGCGGGGGGACCCCATCACCCACCCACAGAGCGAAGGACCAGCACGCAGGCAGGACTGTGGGTTCAGCTCACGCGGGGGGACCCCATCACCCACCCAGAGCTGAAGGACCAGCACGCAGGCAGGACTGTGGGTTCAGCTCACGTGGGGGGACCCCATCACCCACCCGCAGAGCGAAGGACCAGCACGCAGGCAGGACTGTGGGTTCAGCTCACGCGGGGGGACCCCATCACCCACCCACAGAGCGAAGGACCAGCACACAGGCAGTTGGCAACTGACATTTATTTAAACGGTGAGTCAACAGAAACAAGAAGTGGTGGGCAGCCCTAGGACTGGCCTCTCGAGCGAGGGATGGACAGGGAGACGCCGCCTGGCCGTCACTCTGCGGACAGCACATCGGCTCGGGGGAGGGCGGTGGCTGCAGCTTCCGGTTCGGCAGGAGCCGCAGACAGATCAGTAACTGATCTCCTTCAAACCTGAGGGCAGGAAACACGAAGCTGCTGAGAGACTCCGAGGGCAGAGAAAGGGGACAGACTGGGGTGGGGGCGGATGACCCACCGGACCCCAGCCCCCTTGCCCAGCTCTGGGACACAAGCCACCTCGCGCGCGGGCCACTGTGGCTCTGGTCTCCTGCTTTCTAAGACGAGATTTCACAAGGAAACAGGCTCCTGGGTGGTTTAAAGGGGTCAGGAAAGCACTGGAACGGCTTTGACTCTGTGGTCAACTCCAAGCCTGTCCCGTAAGAGCCGAGCTCCGAAAAAAAAAGCCTGACCTGTGGTGGCGCAGTGGATAAAGCGTTGACCTGGAAATGCTGAGGTCGCCGGTTCGAAACCCTGGGCTTGCCTGATCAAGGCACATATGGGAGTTGATGCTTCCAGCTCCTCCCCCTTTCTCTCTCTCTGTCTCCTCTCTCTCTCTGTCTCTCCCTCTCCTCTCTAAAATGAATAAATAAATAAAAATAAAAATAAAAAAAAAAGAGCCGAGCTCCGAGCAAACGCAGAAACGGCTCTTCACGGAGCACCTGCGTGTACCGACCGCCACGGCGGCAGCCAGGCCATCACATCTGTGTCCAGGACACTGTTATCTCCGGAAAACCTAGAGTCAGCGCAAAAGCAGTACACACCGCCTGCATTCCCCAGGTCCGGAGACTTCAGTCAGCTAGGACACGGCCTGGTGATGGAATTTCATGAAGCTATTCGAGGTGTTTTTTTGTTTGGGTTTTTGGAAGCATCATTGCAACTTATTTGACATAAGTTCACAAATGTTCGACATCACGGAGTTTGTAACAGCAAGAGAACACACTTGTGTTATAATAATAAGTAGAAAGGTTGAGAACCAGTGACACACCTATCAATTCAACTCTGCTGGAAACACGAGACAGTTGTAACAGCAAGAGAACACACTTGTGTTATAATAGTAAGTAGAAAGGTTGAGAATCAGTGACACACCTATCAATTCAACTCTGCTGGAAACACGAGACAGAGAACCCGCAGGAGGAAGTGACCGGGTTCCTCGCGTGACCTTCTCTGCCGTACTCACACTTTCCACAGTCTCTTCTAAAAACTACATTGTGTTTAAGATTCGGAGGGCAGTAACAGTATTTTAAAAAACCACTAAGTGACTTTAAATCAAAAGCAGACGGAGGAGGAGGCTGTGGGCTGCGCTGCACAGCTGAGTCGCTCTGTGAACGAGTGGAGAGTGACTAAGGGCCTCGCTCAGCCTGGAGTTTTCACACGGGGACAGTCCCCGCCCCGCTGTGCAGTCTCCTGTCTGAGGCCGCACGTCCCTGGGCAACCTGCAGGAGGCCTGGGGACGGCACCTCCGGTCCAGGTCAGCACGGGGATCTCCACAGGCTGGCGAGGCACCCGCGGGTGACCCTGAGGGGGCAGGGGCAGCACGGGGCAGCTGAGGAGGGACTGGACTGAGGCCACGGGAACAGGGAGCGCCGACGGGGCCCTCTCTCCCCAGGGCCCTGCTCTGCAGGCTGGGCAACGTGCCCCCACAGCTGCATGGGGGTGCTGGACACCGTGCTCTGTGTGCACCGCCCAGTGGACCTGGCAACGAGCTGGTTAGAGACAGACGGGGTGACTCTGATTAAGATCATCATTATTTTAAACTGTGCAGGTCTTTCGCCTTCCCACTGAGGAAGGAGGCTGCACAGCAGAGCGGGAAAGGGCGGTTGGCGGGAGTTGGCACAGGACGGCACCCGGGCAGTCCTGCTTCTGCACTGGAGAACACAGGAAGTGAGGCTGACCCTGGGCATGCTCCCGGGCACAGCGCACGTCCCCTAGTTCTCCTGGGGCAGAGAGCCCCGCTAGGCCTATGTCCTCTGCAGGTATGGGTGCCCTGCTGGGGCGGGAGCAGCAGGTGGGTACCCAGCTCAGTGCCCCCTCTGGTGGCCCGGCACAGCGGGGTGGCACCTAGCTCGCTCCCCCACCCCCATGGCCCGGCACAGCGGGGCGGGGCGGTGCCTAGCTCGCTCCCCCCTCACCCCCATGGCCCGGCACAGCGGGGCGGGGCGGTGCCTAGCTCGCTCCCCCACCCCCATGGCCCGGCACAGCGGGGCGGGGCGGGGCGGTACCTAGCTCGCTCCCTCCTCACCCCATGGCCCGGCACAGCGGAGTGAGTCAGTACTTAGCTCGCTCCCCCCCCATGGCCCGGCACAGCGGGGCGGGGTGGTACCTAGCTCACTCCCCCTCACCCCCATGGCCCGGCACAGCGGGGCGGGTGGGTACCTAGCGCGGCGCCCCCTCGGGTGGCCCAGCACAGGCAGTAGTGCTGCATCAGCTGCTCCAGGAGCTCCAGCTCGTCCAGGAACTCCAGGGACTCGATCCTGGGGGCAAGCAGAGAGAGCACACACGGTCAGCGACGGAGACAGCCACATGCACACGGTCAGTGACGGAGACGGCCACACACACACGGTCAGCGACAGAGACGGCCACACACACACGGTTCAGCAGTGGAGACGAGGCCGTCGTGGGCGTGGGGAGCTGTCCCTGACCCACACTGCGCGAGGACTCGGCAGGATGGTGGGTGTGGCATGCTTCCACTCTAACTTATTTTTATTGAAAAGAAGAAACAAGCACAAGCAAAATCAAAAACAAAGAAGAGCCCAGGGACACAGCTGCAGTTCGCGTCACCAGCGGTGGGTACCAAGCCGTCTGCAGAGCGCTGCGCTTTGGGAACAGGCCGGGGCTGGGGGGGACACTGGAGGGGAGAAGGGCTCTGGCTCCCGGGAGAAACGGGTCCACAAGGATGACACGTGCAGCACACAACAGTCACGAGCGTGAACGCTGAACCACTGTGCTGCGCAGACGTGGGAGACTAATCCACCGGGAAAGGAAAGCGAGGTTTTCTGTCTCACTGATGAGACAAGAAATGTCAATTTACCCGACACCTCTGCAGCTGCCAGCCGGACGGCCAAAGGCTGACGCCTGCAGAGGGGACCCGGGGAAAAGGAGCTGCCTGCGTTGCCAGAGTGACCGGGTGGACAGCCGCTCCGAGGGCAGGTCCCCTCCGCTGTGTGCACCCCGCGCGTCCCCTCACGCGGCAGCTCCACTGGGACGGCCGTCCCGGGTCAGTGCCAGGACCTACGCTCAGCCTCAGGCACGGAGCCGTCACAGCTGCGGGCGGGGACAGCAGCCACAGACGGGAAGACTCAGCTGACCCATCAGGGCGGCCACAGGGCACTGCGGCCCCTGGAAAGGGCAGGTGGGTCCGTGCGGACCGCCACCAACCGCCGCTGAGACACGGCCCGGCGCTCACGAAGCAGGCTGTCTGCTGAGCAGTGGGCACGGCTTAGTGCTGCCCACGTGAAGGGCAAGCGCGGGCACGGACGCCGTCTGCGCACAGGACGCTGAAGAGTGGGCCACTCGGGACAACACAGAGAACGGAGAGAAGGCGGTGCGTGAGCGGTGGGGTGTGCGGGGAGGGTTTCTGTCTGCACTCTATACTAACCTCATTTTTAAGCACGTACCTACATGATTAAGGATTTTTTTCAGATGTAAACTTTCAAACGTGTGCATGCACAGAACAATGAACAAATACATGTGGGAGACGGCTGTCGGGCTGGCTCGCTGGCTTCCCGGCTGCAAGCACTCTGCACGGTTCCTGCGTGGCATGAGGCAGAAAGCCACGTATGTGCAGCCGTGTAAGGCTGCGGGGGCTGCCCCGGGGCGGATCGCCTGCCCGCCACTGCGAGGGGCCACTTCGCTGTTCCTTCACCCGCTGCCGTGAGAAGCGGCTTCCCTGCCCGTGTGCTCGTCCGCCGTCGGGAGACTCTAATAAACGGGAACAGCCCAGTGCTTTCTGGCCCCCCCCAGTCCCTCTGCCGTCTGCCCGAATCCAGTGTGGACCGGCCTGGCCTCTGCCGCCAGCATTACAGTGTGAAACAATAGCTTTTTAAAATATTTTCTGTCATATGCACCCACACTGGAGGAAAATTTCAGGCTCTAAAAAATTATAAAAAAAATAAAAACTGATCCACATTCCTATATTCACAACAGCCAATATTAACACTCTGTGCAGGCTGAGGGGGTTCACACAGCTGTGTCCGTGCACTTGGTCCTGTCACGCTGTGCAGGCTGAGGGGGTGCACACAGGTGCACACAGCTGTGTCTGTGCACTTGGTCCTGTCACGCTGTGCAGGCTGAGGGGGTGCACACAGGTGCACACAGCTGTGTCCGTGCACTTGGTCCTGTCAGGCTGTGCAGGCTGAGGGGGTGCACGCAGGTGCACACAGCTGTGTCTGTGCACTTGGTCCTGTCACGCTGTGCAGGCTGAGGGGGTGCACACAGCTGTGTCCGTGCACTTGGTCCTGTCACGCTGTGCAGGCTGAGGGGGTGCACACAGCTGTGTCCGTGCACTTGGTCCTGTCAGGCTGTGCAGGCTGAGGGGGTGCACGCAGGTGCACACAGCTCTGTCTGTGCACTTGGTCCTGTCACGCTGTGCAGGCTGAGGGGGTGCACACAGATGCACACAGCTGTGTCCGTGCACTTGGTCCTGTCACGCTGTGCAGGCTGAGGGGGTGCACACAGCTGTGTCCGTGCACTTGGTCCTGTCACGCTGTGCAGGCTGAGGGGGTGCACACAGGTGCACACAGCTGTGTCCGTGCACTTGGTCCTGTCACGCTGTGCAGGCTGAGGGGGTGCACGCAGGTGCACACAGCTGTGTCTGTGCACTTGGTCCTGTCACGCTGTGCAGGCTGAGGGGGTGCACGCAGGTGCACACAGCTGTGTCCGTGCACTTGGTCCTGTCACGCTGTGCAGGCTGAGGGGGTGCACACAGCTGTGTCCGTGCACTTGGTCCTGTCACGCTGTGCAGGCTGAGGGGGTGCACGCAGGTGCACACAGCTGTGTCCGTGCACTTGGTCCTGTCACGCTGTGCAGGCTGAGGGGTGCACGCAGGTGCACACAGCTGTGTCTGTGCGCTTGGTCCTGTCACGCTGTGCAGGCCCAGGGGTCACATCTGACGTGTGAACGTCTATCCATGAAGAACTCTGGATGCTTCCTGGCTAACGTTCCTACCTAACCAGCAGACACTCAGGGCACGCTTCCTGACCCACGTTCTAGAAGCCAGCACTTGAACAAGGTCATTACCAAGTTCAGCGGCCAGCAGGCACCAGCACCAGCACGTGGACGCACACTCCACAGGCGGGCACAGCCCCGCCCTGTGCCAACCAGGCCCTGCCCTCGTGCTCAGAGAAAGTACGAGGCGGGCAGCACTGCTGAGTCAACGGGCTGCCCCACCTGTCTCCATGCACAGCATCCGGCAAAGCCCTGGGCAATGCGGACACAAACCACGTGGCCCTCAGAGCCAGGAGGACCGCTCAGCCTGGGGTGCACAGCAGAGCTGTCCCACCTTACAGAAGTCTGTGACATGCGGGCCAGCTGCTGCCCGCCCGGCACCGGCACCGCCCCCTCCCTGGGTGCCCGGAGGACTGTGAGGGCCAGCCCGCCACCCATGCCGGGCCAGGGCCATTGACCGCAGCCGTCCTGGCATGGGGCAAAGGGACAGCGGCCAGGGGGGCGGCAAGCTCTGGAGGAACCCGGGAAGCAGTGAGCTGAGCGCGTGCAGACAGCACTGGCAGATCCTCAGGGCTTTGACACGCACACCTGTGCACACAGCACTGGCACAGACCCTCAGGGCTTTGACACGCACACCTGTGCAGACAGCACTGGCACAGATCCTCAGGGCTTTGACACGCACACCTGTGCACACAGCACTGGCACAGACCCTCAGGGCTTTGACACGCACACCTGTGCAGACAGCACTGGCACAGATCCTCAGGGCTTTGACACGCACACCTGTGCACACAGCACTGCAGACCCTCAGGGCTTTGACACGCACACCTGTGCACACAGCACTGGCACAGACCCTCAGGGCTTTGACACGCACACCTGTGCAGACAGCACTGCAGACCCTCAGGGCTTTGACACGCACACCTGTGCAGACAGCACTGGCATAGACCCTCAGGGCTGTGACACGCACACCTGTGCAGACAGCACTGGCACAGACCCTCAGGGCTTTGACACGCACACCTGTGCAGACAGCACTGGCACAGACCCTCAGGGCTTTGACACGCACACCTGTGCACACAGCACTGGCACAGACCCTCAGGGCTTTGACACGCACACCTGTGCACACAGCACTGGCACAGACCCTCAGGGCTTTGACACGCACACCTGTGCAGACAGCACTGGCACAGACCCTCAGGGCTTTGACACGCACACCTGTGCACACAGCACTGCAGACCCTCAGGGCTTTGACACGCACACCTGTGCACACAGCACTGGCACAGACCCTCAGGGCTTTGACACGCACACCTGTGCAGACAGCACTGGCACAGACCCGCAGGGCTTTGACACGCACACCTGTGCACACAGCACTGCAGACCCTCAGGGCTTTGACACGCACACCTGTGCAGACAGAACTGCAGACCCTCAGGGCTTTGACACGCACACCTGTGCACACAGCACTGCAGACCCTCAGGGCTTTGACACGCACACCTGTGCAGACAGAACTGCAGACCCTCAGGGCTTTGACACGCACACCTGTGCACACAGCACTGCAGACCCTCAGGGCTTTGACACGCACACCTGTGCAGACAGAACTGCAGACCCTCAGGGCTTTGACACGCACACCTGTGCACACAGCACTGCAGACCCTCAGGGCTTTGACACGCACACCTGTGCAGACAGCACTGGCACAGACCCTCAGGGCTGTGACACGCACACCTGTGCAGACAGCACTGGCACAGACCCTCAGGGCTGTGACACGCACACCTGTGCAGACAGCACTGGCACAGACCCTCAGGGCTTTGACACGCACACCTGTGCAGACAGCACTGCAGACCCTCAGGGCTTTGACACGCACACCTGTGCAGACAGCACTGCAGACCCTCAGGGCTTTGACACGCACACCTGTGCAGACAGCACTGCAGACCCTCAGGGCTTTGACACGCACACCTGTGCAGACAGAACTGCAGACCCTCAGGGCTTTGACACGCACACCTGTGCAGACAGCACTGGCACAGACCCTCAGGGCTTTGACACGCACACCTGTGCAGACAGCACTGGCACAGACCCTCAGGGCTTTGACACGCACACCTGTGCACACAGCACTGCAGACCCTCAGGGCTTTGACACGCACACCTGTGCAGACAGCACTGGCACAGACCCTCAGGGCTTTGACACGCACACCTGTGCAGACAGCACTGCAGACCCTCAGGGCTTTGACACGCACACCTGTGCAGACAGAACTGCAGACCCTCAGGGCTTTGACACGCACACCTGTGCAGACAGCACTGGCAGACCCTCAGGGCTGTGACACGCACACCTGTGCACACAGCACTGCAGACCCTCAGGGCTTTGACACGCACACCTGTGCACACAGCACTGGCACAGACCCTCAGGGCTTTGACACGCACACCTGTGCACACAGCACTGGCACAGACCCTCAGGGCTTTGACACGCACACCTGTGCACACAGCACTGCAGACCCTCAGGGCTTTGACACGCACACCTGTGCACACAGCACTGGCACAGACCCTCAGGGCTTTGACACGCACACCTGTGCAGACAGCACTGCAGACCCTCAGGGCTTTGACACGCACACCTGTGCAGACAGCACTGGCACAGACCCTCAGGGCTTTGACACGCACACCTGTGCAGACAGCACTGGCACAGACCCTCAGGGCTGTGACACGCACACCTGTGCAGACAGCACTGGCACAGACCCTCAGGGCTTTGACACGCACACCTGTGCACACAGCACTGCAGACCCTCAGGGCTTTGACACGCACACCTGTGCACACAGCACTGGCACAGACCCTCAGGGCTTTGACACGCACACCTGTGCACACAGCACTGGCACAGACCCTCAGGGCTTTGACACGCACACCTGTGCAGACAGCACTGGCACAGACCCTCAGGGCTTTGACACGCACACCTGTGCACACAGCACTGCAGACCCTCAGGGCTTTGACACGCACACCTGTGCACACAGCACTGGCACAGACCCTCAGGGCTTTGACACGCACACCTGTGCAGACAGCACTGGCACAGACCCTCAGGGCTGTGACACGCACACCTGTGCAGACAGCACTGGCACAGACCCTCAGGGCTTTGACACGCACACCTGTGCAGACAGCACTGCAGACCCTCAGGGCTTTGACACGCACACCTGTGCACACAGCACTGGCAGAACCTCAGGGCTTTGACACGCACACCTGTGCACACAGCTCTGGCAGAACCTCAGGGCTTTGACACGCACACCTGTGCAGACAGCACTGCAGACCCTCAGGGCTTTGACACGCACACCTGTGCAGACAGCACTGCAGACCCTCAGGGCTTTGACACGCACACCTGTGCAGACAGCACTGCAGACCCTCAGGGCTTTGACACGCACACCTGTGCAGACAGCACTGCAGACCCTCAGGGCTTTGACACGCACACCTGTGCAGACAGCACTGCAGACCCTCAGGGCTTTGACACGCACACCTGTGCACACAGCACTGGCACAGACCCTCAGGGCTTTGACACGCACACCTGTGCAGACAGCACTGGCACAGACCCTCAGGGCTTTGACACGCACACCTGTGCAGACAGCACTGGCACAGACCCTCAGGGCTTTGACACGCACACCTGTGCAGACAGCACTGCAGACCCTCAGGGCTTTGACACGCACACCTGTGCAGACAGCACTGCAGACCCTCAGGGCTTTGACACGCACACCTGTGCAGACAGCACTGCAGACCCTCAGGGCTTTGACACGCACACCTGTGCAGACAGCACTGGCACAGACCCTCAGGGCTGTGACACGCACACCTGTGCAGACAGCACTGGCACAGACCCTCAGGGCTTTGACACGCACACCTGTGCACACAGCACTGCAGACCCTCAGGGCTTTGACACGCACACCTGTGCAGACAGCACTGGCACAGACCCTCAGGGCTTTGACACGCACACCTGTGCAGACAGCACTGGCACAGACCCTCAGGGCTTTGACACGCACACCTGTGCAGACAGCACTGGCACAGACCCTCAGGGCTTTGACACGCACACCTGTGCAGACAGCACTGGCACAGACCCTCAGGGCTTTGACACGCACACCTGTGCAGACAGCACTGCAGACCCTCAGGGCTTTGACACGCACACCTGTGCAGACAGCACTGCAGACCCTCAGGGCTTTGACACGCACACCTGTGCAGACAGCACTGCAGACCCTCAGGGCTTTGACACGCACACCTGTGCAGACAGCACTGGCACAGACCCTCAGGGCTTTGACACGCACACCTGTGCAGACAGCACTGCAGACCCTCAGGGCTTTGACACGCACACCTGTGCAGACAGCACTGGCACAGACCCTCAGGGCTTTGACACGCACACCTGTGCAGACAGCACTGGCAGACCCTCAGGGCTTTGACACGCACACCTGTGCAGACAGCACTGGCACAGACCCTCAGGGCTTTGACACGCACACCTGTGCAGACAGCACTGCAGACCCTCAGGGCTTTGACACGCACACCTTGCAGACAGCACTGCAGACCCTCAGGGCTTTGACACGCACACCTGTGCAGACAGCACTGCAGACCCTCAGGGCTTTGACACGCACACCTGTGCAGACAGCACTGCAGACCCTCAGGGCTTTGACACGCACACCTGTGCAGACAGCACTGCAGACCCTCAGGGCTTTGACACGCACACCTGTGCAGACAGCACTGCAGACCCTCAGGGCTTTGACACGCACACCTGTGCAGACAGCACTGCAGACCCTCAGGGCTTTGACACGCACACCTGTGCAGACAGCACTGCAGACCCTCAGGGCTTTGACACGCACACCTGTGCAGACAGCACTGCAGACCCTCAGGGCTTTGACACGCACACCTGTGCACACAGCACTGCAGACCCTCAGGGCTTTGACACGCACACCTGTGCAGATAGCACTGGCACAGACCCTCAGGGCTTTGACACGCACACCTGTGCAGACAGCACTGGCACAGACCCTCAGGGCTTTGACACGCACACCTGTGCAGACAGCACTGCAGACCCTCAGGGCTTTGACACGCACACCTTGCAGACAGCACTGCAGACCCTCAGGGCTTTGACACGCACACCTGTGCAGACAGCACTGGCAGAACCTCAGGGCTTTGACACGCACACCTGTGCACACAGCACTGGCAGAACCTCAGGGCTTTGACACGCAGACCTGAACAAAGAGACGCTTCTAACAGTTAAGAGGAAAGTCTGTGGAGAAGCAAGACCAGAAATTCTTCTCGTCTTGCACGAGACCAACACTGATGCGGGCAGGTCCCGAAGGCAGAGGACACAGCACAGAGCAGGAAGGACAGTCACAGCCCAGAAGGAACCGGCACCGACACTGTCCAGAGATGGACGTGCAATGTGCCCTGCAGGGTCGTTACCATAGAGAAACGAACAAGATGAAACACAGAGGACGCACAGGTCAGCCACACAGCCGCCCCGGACAAGAATCACGCAGTTAGACACGGTGACCCGTGGAGTTTTGACAAGTAAACAGAAATACAATCTACTGCAGGGCTTCTTAAGAAAAGACGACTTACAAACTAATACACGTAACATGAAGCTACTGATTCAAAACAACACAGTGCTATAGATCAGTAAGTACTTGTCTTATTGACAAGTGCACAGAGGAAGAATGCACCCGCTTGGGAACAGCAGCACGACACGACACTTCCTGTACTTTCTGTTGCTTTACAAGCCTGTGCTTCTGTCCTAAGGAGAGGACGGTCCACTGACACATGCACAGCAGAGGCTGCCCCAGACCCCTCTGAACAATGTCCTGCCCTCCCTCCCCCCAGACACGCAGCAGCACAGCGCCTGCCGCAGAGCGCGCTCCGGGGACTGTGCAGGGGCGCCTGCTTGTGCTGCCGGAGACCGTGCTCTGGCACCGACCCCGTCTCCGCTCCCAGCTCAGTGCCCGTCGAGGTGCCAGACTGTGTGACCTGGGGGAGCGGGTGACCGCGTTCGTTTCAAGACGCGTCTGGTCAGGGTTCTGTGCATCTCCCGTGAGAGGACCCCGAGTGACGCCTCGGGCTCCGTACCTGCTGACTTCAGTCCGGGGTAATCTGTTGTACAATTCCATCATGTTCACGGCTGACGCTGCTTCCCACCCATTCGACAGGAGCCGATCTCGCTGAGACGGGCGGGGGAGGGAAACGGAGAAGGCACTGTCATGAGCACACACGAGAACTTCTGTGACTCTTTCAGAAGCCCACCCGGCCCCCCAATCTTCTTCCCTTTCCCCCCGACATTTAATACTGAACACACACCATTACCTGCTTGAGTGGGGGCAAGAGTGGGAGGTGTCTCTTTGGCCGAAAAAATGACATTTTTTAAAAGGGTTAGGACTACTATATAGCTTCCAGGAGACAGAGGGTGTAAAAAAGTCCAGACTGTGTCTGGATTCGGGTTCAAACGCGCCACGACGAGCACGTTCAGACATAACCGCGGAAACTGAACGTGCCGGGTGTTAGATGCTACAAAGGAGGTACTGCCCATTTCTAAGGTGTAATCGTGGCATTACCATCGCTGACCTGGGGGAGAAAGGCCTGTTGGGAGGAAATTTCTACTGAACTGTTTATGGGGGAAATGATATACTATCTTGGATTTGCCTTAAAATATTGCAACAACAATGTAGAGGGAGTATTTACCCACTATTAATTACCGAAGGAGGCTGGTGGGACGGGGGAGTTAGTTTTAACGTTCCTTGTCCTTTTCTGTTGTTTGAAAATGGGTAATAACAAGTTAAGATACCAGGGCCTAGGGGAACAGGTGTTTCTGATACCAGGCCAGGCCAGCAGGGCTCGGGGTTCCCAGCGTGATGAGCTGTGGCCCCCGTGGGGCCCTGGCTGCCTGCAGACAGACCTCCGGAGGGCTGCTCACACTCTCATCTCTGAGGCGTGGGCACCCTTTCTGGGTTGGCTACGGGTACAGAGGCCGCCCCATCTCCGCCTGCTGACCTGTGACTCTAAGGACTTGCAGGTCTCCACCCCCGCCAGGTCACACTGTCGTCTCCGCAGGTTTTCAATCATGATCTGCCCAAAGCGATCGTCCATGTTCACCTGGGGAGGGGAGGAACAGCCAGGCACTGCCGTGAGCGGTCACGCTCAGATAAGCGAAGTGAAATGACCCCTCCTTCCACGCAGCGAGGACTGAGGGTTGCTCACACCCAGTGTGGGCGCCGGGGCCTGTGGGCAGTGCTGGCGGGAGAAGGGACAGGTGGCCCTGGAGGCCACGGTGCACCCTCGGCAAGCCCGGCCGGGGCCCGGCCAGCAGCCCACTGCGAGCGCGCTCTCCTGCCTGCAGGTCCAGAGATGCAGGATGTCGCTGCAGCGCAACGCCTGACGGGAGCACCTGGAGAGAAGTTCACTGTGCACCATCTGGGGGCGAACCAGTTCTGCACACGTCATATAACGAGATGCCACACGGCGGGGAAACGAGAAAGACGTAAAGATACAAACACAGGCAGCAATACGGAATGAGCTCTAAGATCCGAGAACTCTTGAAAAATGAGGTGCAGGGGAATGTGTCCTGTATTCTCCCATCTGCCTGTAAGAAGAAACCACTCGCCTGCCCTGTGGTGACGCAGTGGACAGAGCACGGCCTGTAAGGCGGAGGTCACAGGTCCGAAGCCCCGGCTGGCCCGGTCAAGGCACACGTGGGAAGCAACTATGAGGTGATGCTTCCCGCTCCTTGCCCACTTTCCCTCTCTCTCTCTAAACCAGTAAATAAAATTTATAAAAAAAGTCTCTGCATTTGCATATGCAGGAGACTGGGCGCTGGCCACACGGCTCCCCCGGGGCGAGGGCGGAGGCCTGGCGTGGGGGGACTTCCGCGGCCTCGCTGCCCTTCTGTACTTCTTGATGTATTTTTATTCTGCGTGTAGTATGGCTTTTGAATGAAAAAAAACCTGTGTAAAAAACTGTAATTAGATTCTATATGTGTACAAATGCCACAAAATGTCATCTTATGTATATGATAGCATACACACAGTGTTACTTTGTCACAACGAACCAAAAATTCGTCACTAACAGTACGTGACAGGAACCCAGAGTTCACAGGACAACGACAAGAACCGGTGGTTTCTCTCTGGGTGGACATGTAAGGCTCACGTGGCACCTTCCACAAGGGCCAAGGCAGCAGTCCCAGGAACTCCGGCCCCAGGTCGGCAGGGGGTTGAGAAGCCGGAGCCGGGAAACTGGCGGCCCCAGCAGGAAGGGAGACGTCTGGGGCCCGTGGACAAGAGAGAGTTGGCGCGGGCGCGGGGTGCGCAGAGGGGCGGCCACCGCTGGGCTGGGGCAGACCGCGCCCTCCCTGCTTCCTCTCACCTGCTCGTAGTTTATGAACATGGCCGTCCCGAACGTCCTGGCCGCCCACTGGATGAGGCTACTGGACTGCTCCGGGGTCATGTAGACCAGCACGCACTCGGTTATCAGGAGCGTCGGCAACCTGGGGACGAGAGAGGCACGCACGTTTCCGTTGGGCTGGGACCCTCGCTGGACACGCCCCAGGAACACCAGAAACACTCGGCAAGTCAGGGTCCATCAGCCCAGGGACGCGTGGGTGACACAGTCATGTCCCAAAGAGTGACACTGCAGAGGTGAGCAGTGATCACGGTTTGTCTGGTTACTGACAACACTGAAATGGCCACAGAGCCTCCCCCCACCTGCACCCGCACTGTGGCCATGCCAAACCGCAGGTTCTGCCCCTTGGCAGGTGGGGACCATCCCTTCCCTGGGATCCGGGCCAGTCACGTCACTCGCTTTGGCCAATGATCAGTAGCAAACTGGAAGCCAGACTCTCACGTGCACATGAACCACCCCACTAAACCCAGCCCAAACTCTCAATTTAAGATCCTGAGCAACGGCCCTGGCCGGTTGGCTCAGTGGTAGAGCGTTGGCCTGGTGTGCAGAAGTCCCGGGTTCGATTCCCGGCCAGGGCACACAGGAGAAGCACCCATCTGCCTCTCCACCCCTCCCCCTCTCCTTCCTCTCTGTCTCTCTCTTCCCCTCCCGCAGCCAAGGCTCCATTGGAGCAAAGATGGCCCGGGCGCTGGGGATGGCTCCTTGGCCTCTGCCCCAGGCGCTAGAGTGGCTCTGGTCGCGGCAGAGCGACGCCCCGGAGGGGCAGAGCATCACCCCCTGGTGGGCAGAGCGTCGCCCCTGGTGGGCGTGCCGGGTGGATCCCGGTCGGGCACATGCGGGAGTCTGTCTGACCGTCTCTCCCCGTTTCCAGCTTCAGAAAAATACAAAAAAAAAAAAAAAAAAAGATCCTGAGCAACTAAATTGTGAGCTGTTCAAAACCTTGTTTGGAAGAAATTGTTACACACAAAGAACTAACTGATACAATACAGAAATACTGATATACATGTAGCAGAATCTAGTTCCTTTTAGGCAAGCTCATGCCATGAAGAATTAAAAACAACATGAATAACCTTCAAGAAATTACATTATTGCCTGACCAGGCGGTGGCGCAGTGAATAGAGCGTCAGTCTGGGATGTGGAGGAACAAGGTTCAAGACCCTGAGGTCGCCAGCTTGAGCGCAGGCTCATCTGGTTTGAGCAAAGCTCACCAGCTTGAGCCCAAGGTCCCTGACTCAGGGTTTGCTGTAGCCCCCCTCCCCGCGCCCCCCCCACCCCAGTCAAGGCATATATGAGAAATCAATCAATGAACTAAGGTGCTGCAACGAAGAATCGATGCTTCTCATCTCTCTCCTTTCCTGTCTGTCTGTCCCTATCTGTCCCTCTCTGTGACTCTGTCTCTGCCACACACAAAAAAAATTACATTATAGTTAGTGTCCATTATCACTTTCCATGTCCAAAGTACTAAACAAATTAGGAAAAGCATCAAAACTCCATGGAAATATCTAAAAGCCTTAATTTTTTAAAAAAAGAACACTGAAAGAGGTTTTTTTTTTGGTTTGTTTTACAGAGAGAGAGTCAGAGAGAGGAATAGACAGGGACAGACAGACAGGAACAGAGAGATGAGAAGCATCAATCATTAGTTTTTTGTTGCGACACCTTAGTTGCTTTCTCATACGTGCCTTGACTGTGGACAGAGTAATCCCTTGCTCGAGCCAGTGACCTTGGGTCCAAGCTGGTGAGCTCTGCTCAAACCAGATGAGCTCGTGCTCAAGCTGGCAACCCCTGGGTCTCAAACCTGGGTCCTCCACATCCCAGTCTGACGCTCTATCCACTGCGCCACCGCCTGGTCAGGCCAAAGAGGTTTTTAAACAAAGAAAAACCCCACTCCTATTCAGGAACTAGCAAGCAGGAGAGGTCAGCTTGGAACCCAGAATAAGACTCCGTGATGTGGAGGGGCTCGGGCTTACCGTATCAGCTGTGACAACCCACACCTGATCTTCCCTCGCTCACCTGCCCCAGAAACCCACTCGCGTCCCTGAACGTCAAGACTCACTCACCTTCTGCTAAAAGGACACTGCACCTTGCAACCTGTGAATTACGACAAGGCTTCCCCAAAGGGGGGGGGGGGGGGAAGGCAGATGTGTGAGTAAGTCCTAAACACAACCTGATTGATGATTCCAGGCTAAACACATAAACAAGAACTTCAGAAGGTACACACGACAGCCATCGCCACAGAAACGAGATGTGTTAGAAAGATCAAGCTCTAACTCCCTGCACGTCCCCCCCGGTCGCCCAAAGCTCACCTGCGTTTGCACCTGTTCTTACCCCCCACTCACTTCTCAGAAGAATGAGGATCTTTCCTTCCCCCCTTCTTGCTCCAGCAATGATCCCCCGACCTGCTAATTTCTTTAATCATCTGCCATTGATTTTTGCCTTCAGCTTTTTTAAAAAAACATTCCCTTGACCCTACCTCCCCCTCAAGCCTCACTCTTGAGTTACCCCAAATATCCACCAACTGGACCCCACGTAGGCACGCCTTTACCGCCCACTAACTCCACTCCAACCCGATGCTGGGCAGCGTCCCGTGCTGAGGTCACCCGCCTCAGTCCCCTCCTCTGCGCGCCCAAGGCCCCCCACCCACTCTCCAGGATCTGCTGTGAGCCCCTCTGCTGCATTTTAAAAATAATTCTGCGACGTAGATATATCATCATGAAAGTATACTATTTGGGGGGTTTGATTTTATACATTTGGTTTTTCAAACTGAAAATTAAGTTTCTGAGTTCTGTCCATGTTGACCTGGGTCACACATGGTGCAGGCGATTCACGCACTCCCGCTGGTGGACCCTGAGGCTGTGTCCAGTTTTCTGCTCCTAAGAACGGTGGCCGCGGGCCCTGGCTGGTTGGCTCAGCAGTAGAGCGTCGGCCTAGCGTGCGGAGGACCCGGGTTCGATTCCCGGCCAGGGCACATAGGAGAAGCGCCCATCTGCTTCTCCACCCCTCCGCCGCGCTTTCCTCTCTGTCTCTCTCTTCCCCTCCCACAGCCAAGGCTCCATTGGAGCAAAGATGGCCCGGGCGCTGGGCATGGCTCTGTGGCCTCTGCCTCAGGCGCTAGAGTGGCTCTGGTCACAATATGGCAACGCCCAGGATGGGCAGAGCATCCCCCCCTGGGGGGCAGAGCACCGCCCCTGGTGGGCGTGCTGGGTGGATCCCGGTCGGGCGCATGCGGGAGTCTGTCTGACTGTCTATCCCTGTTTCCAGCTTCAGAAAAATGAAAAAAAAAAAAAAAAAAAAGAACGGTGGCCGCGACGACCCCCTACCTTGTGCACACATGCAGGGGACACCGCTGGAGGCGGCACTGGTCGTACACACTTCCGCAACCCCACTCGGTGTTTCCTGACTCCTCCTCGCCGCGGCCACACTGAGTATCTGTCCTGTAACCGGGCCTCTCACCCTGTCACCTTGCCAGCACTTAGTATTGCCAGTCTTTGTCACTTTGCCAACCTGACGGGAGTGACGTGGGGTCTGACCGAGTCCCACTGAACCTGACGGGAGTGACGTGGGGTCTGAGTCCCACTGAACCTGACGGGAGTGACGTGGGGTCTGAGTCCCACTGAACCAGACGGGAGTGACGTGGGGTCTGAGTCCCACTGAACCTGACGGGAGTGACGTGGGGTCTGAGTCCCACTGAACCTGACGGGAGTGACGTGGGGTCTGAGTCCCACTGAGCCTGACGGGAGTGACGTGGGGTCTGAGTCCCACTGAACCTGACGGGAGTGACGTGGGGTCTGAGTCCCACTGAACCAGACGGGAGTGACGTGGGGTCTGAGTCCCACTGAACCTGACGGGAGTGACGTGGGGTCTGAGTCCCACTGAGCCTGACGGGAGTGACGTGGGGTCTGACTGAGTCCCACTGAACCTGACGGGAGTGACGTGGGGTCTGACCGAGTCCCACTGAGCCTGACGGGAGTGGCGTGGGGTCTGAGTCCCCCTGAGCCTGACGGGAGTGACGTGGGGTCTGAGTCCCCCTGAACCTGACGGGAGTGACGTGGGGTCTGAGTCCCACTGAGCCTGACGGGAGTGACGTGGGGTCTGAGTCCCACTGAACCTGACGGGAGTGACGTGGGGTCTGATTGAGTCCCACTGAACCTGACGGGAGTGGCGTGGGGTCTGATTGAGTCCCACTGAGCCTGACGGGAGTGACGTGGGGTCTGAGTCCCACTGAGCCTGACGGGAGTGACGTGGGGTCTGAGTCCCACTGAACCTGACGGGAGTGATGTGGGGTCTGAGTCCCACTGAACCTGACGGGAGTGACGTGGGGTCTGATTGAGTCCCACTGAGCCTGACGGGAGTGACGTGGGGTCTGAGTCCCACTGAGCCTGACGGGAGTGACGTGGGGTCTGAGTCCCACTGAACCTACGGGAGTGACGTGGGGTCTGAGTCCCACTGAACCTGACGGGAGTGACGTGGGGTCTGACTGAGTCCCACTGAGCCTGACGGGAGTGACGTGGGGTCTGAGTCCCACTGAACCTGACGGGAGTGACGTGGGGTCTGAGTCCCACTGAACCTGACGGGAGTGACGTGGAGTCTGAGTCCCACTGAACCTGACGGGAGTGACGTGGGGTCTGACCGAGTCCCACTGAGCCTGACGGGAGTGACGTGGGGTCTGACTGAGTCCCACTGAGCCTGACGGGAGTGACGTGGGGTCTGGCTGAGTCCCACTGAGCCTGACGGGAGTGGCGTGGGGTCTGAGTCCCACTGAGCCTGACGGGAGTGGCGTGGGATCTGAGTCCCACTGAACCTGACGGGAGTGGCGTGGGGTCTGAGTCCCACTGAGCCTGACGGGAGTGACGTGGGGTCTGAGTCCCACTGAGCCTGACGGGAGTGACGTGGGGTCTGAGTCCCACTGAGCCTGACGGGAGTGACGTGGGGTCTGAGTCCCACTGAGCCTGACGGGAGTGACGTGGGGTCTGAGTCCCACTGAGCCTGACGGGAGTGACGTGGGGTCTGAGTCCCACTGAACCTGACGGGAGTGACGTGGGGTCTGACCGAGTCCCACTGAGCCTGACGGGAGTGACGTGGGGTCTGAGTCCCACTGAGCCTGACGGGAGTGACGTGGGGTCTGAGTCCCACTGAACCTGACGGGAGTGACGTGGGGTCTGAGTCCCACTGAACCTGACGGGAGTGACGTGGGGTCTGAGTCCCACTGAACCTGACGGGAGTGACGTGGGGTCTGACCGAGTCCCACTGAGCCTGACGGGAGTGACGTGGGGTCTGAGTCCCACTGAACCTGACGGGAGTGACGTGGGGTCTGAGTCCTCCTGAACCTGACGGGAGTGACGTGGGGTCTGAGTCCCACTGAGCCTGACGGGAGTGACGTGGGGTCTGAGTCCCACTGAACCTGACGGGAGTGACGTGGGGTCTGACTGAGTCCCCCTGAACCTGACGGGAGTGGCGTGGGGTCTGAGTCCCACTGAGCCTGACGGGAGTGACGTGGGGTCTGAGTCCCCCTGAACCTGACGGGAGTGACGTGGGGTCTGAGTCCCACTGAGCCTGACGGGAGTGACGTGGGGTCTGACTGAGTCCCACTGAGCCTGACGGGAGTGACGTGGGGTCTGAGTCCCACTGAACCTGACGGGAGTGACGTGGGGTCTGACCGAGTCCCACTGAGCCTGACGGGAGTGACGTGGGGTCTGAGTCCCACTGAGCCTGACGGGAGTGACGTGGGGTCTGAGTCCTCCTGAACCTGACGGGAGTGACGTGGGGTCTGAGTCCCACTGAGCCTGACGGGAGTGACGTGGGGTCTGAGTCCCACTGAACCTGACGGGAGTGACGTGGGGTCTGACCGAGTCCCACTGAGCCTGACGGGAGTGACGTGGGGTCTGAGTCCCACTGAACCTGACGGGAGTGACGTGGGGTCTGACCGAGTCCCACTGAGCCTGACGGGAGTGACGTGGGGTCTGACCGAGTCCCACTGAGCCTGACGGGAGTGACGTGGGGTCTGAGTCCCACTGAACCTGACGGGAGTGACGTGGGGTCTGAGTCCTCCTGAACCTGACGGGAGTGACGTGGGGTCTGAGTCCCACTGAGCCTGACGGGAGTGACGTGGGGTCTGAGTCCCACTGAACCTGACGGGAGTGATGTGGGGTCTGAGTCCCACTGAACCTGACGGGAGTGACGTGGGGTCTGATTGAGTCCCACTGAGCCTGACGGGAGTGACGTGGGGTCTGAGTCCCACTGAGCCTGACGGGAGTGACGTGGGGTCTGAGTCCCACTGAACCTACGGGAGTGACGTGGGGTCTGAGTCCCACTGAACCTGACGGGAGTGACGTGGGGTCTGACTGAGTCCCACTGAACCTGACGGGAGTGACGTGGGGTCTGAGTCCCACTGAACCTGACGGGAGTGACGTGGGGTCTGAGTCCCACTGAACCTGACGGGAGTGACGTGGGGTCTGAGTCCCACTGAACCTGACGGGAGTGACGTGGGGTCTGACCGAGTCCCACTGAGCCTGACGGGAGTGACGTGGGGTCTGACTGAGTCCCACTGAGCCTGACGGGAGTGACGTGGGGTCTGGCTGAGTCCCACTGAGCCTGACGGGAGTGGCGTGGGGTCTGAGTCCCACTGAGCCTGACGGGAGTGGCGTGGGATCTGAGTCCCACTGAACCTGACGGGAGTGGCGTGGGGTCTGAGTCCCACTGAGCCTGACGGGAGTGACGTGGGGTCTGAGTCCCACTGAGCCTGACGGGAGTGACGTGGGGTCTGAGTCCCACTGAGCCTGACGGGAGTGACGTGGGGTCTGAGTCCCACTGAGCCTGACGGGAGTGACGTGGGGTCTGAGTCCCACTGAGCCTGACGGGAGTGACGTGGGGTCTGAGTCCCACTGAACCTGACGGGAGTGACGTGGGGTCTGACCGAGTCCCACTGAGCCTGACGGGAGTGACGTGGGGTCTGAGTCCCACTGAACCTGACGGGAGTGACGTGGGGTCTGAGTCCCACTGAACCTGACGGGAGTGACGTGGGGTCTGAGTCCCACTGAACCTGACGGGAGTGACGTGGGGTCTGAGTCCCACTGAACCTGACGGGAGTGACGTGGGGTCTGACCGAGTCCCACTGAGCCTGACGGGAGTGACGTGGGGTCTGAGTCCCACTGAACCTGACGGGAGTGACGTGGGGTCTGAGTCCTCCTGAACCTGACGGGAGTGACGTGGGGTCTGAGTCCCACTGAGCCTGACGGGAGTGACGTGGGGTCTGAGTCCCACTGAACCTGACGGGAGTGACGTGGGGTCTGACTGAGTCCCCCTGAACCTGACGGGAGTGGCGTGGGGTCTGAGTCCCACTGAGCCTGACGGGAGTGACGTGGGGTCTGAGTCCCCCTGAACCTGACGGGAGTGACGTGGGGTCTGAGTCCCACTGAGCCTGACGGGAGTGACGTGGGGTCTGACTGAGTCCCACTGAGCCTGACGGGAGTGACGTGGGGTCTGAGTCCCACTGAACCTGACGGGAGTGACGTGGGGTCTGACTGAGTCCCACTGAGCCTGACGGGAGTGACGTGGGGTCTGAGTCCCACTGAACCTGACGGGAGTGACGTGGGGTCTGAGTCCTCCTGAACCTGACGGGAGTGACGTGGGGTCTGAGTCCCACTGAGCCTGACGGGAGTGACGTGGGGTCTGAGTCCCACTGAACCTGACGGGAGTGACGTGGGGTCTGACCGAGTCCCACTGAGCCTGACGGGAGTGACGTGGGGTCTGAGTCCCACTGAACCTGACGGGAGTGACGTGGGGTCTGACCGAGTCCCACTGAGCCTGACGGGAGTGACGTGGGGTCTGACTGAGTCCCACTGAGCCTGACGGGAGTGACGTGGGGTCTGGCTGAGTCCCACTGAACCTGACGGGAGTGACGTGGGGTCTGAGTCCCACTGAGCCTGACGGGAGTGGCGTGGGATCTGAGTCCCACTGAACCTGACGGGAGTGGCGTGGGGTCTGAGTCCCACTGAACCTGACGGGAGTGACGTGGGGTCTGAGTCCCACTGAACCTGACGGGAGTGACGTGGGGTCTGAGTCCCACTGAACCTGACGGGAGTGACGTGGGGTCTGAGTCCCACTGAGCCTGACGGGAGTGGCGTGGGGTCTGAGTCCCACTGAGCCTGACGGGAGTGACGTGGGGTCTGAGTCCCACTGAGCCTGACGGGAGTGACGTGGGGTCTGAGTCCCACTGAGCCTGACGGGAGTGACGTGGGGTCTGAGTCCCACTGAACCTGACGGGAGTGACGTGGGGTCTGAGTCCCACTGAACCTGACGGGAGTGACGTGGGGTCTGAGTCCCACTGAGCCTGACGGGAGTGACGTGGGGTCTGACCGAGTCCCACTGAGCCTGACGGGAGTGACGTGGGATCTGAGTCCCACTGAACCTGACGGGAGTGGCGTGGGGTCTGAGTCCCACTGAACCTGACGGGAGTGACGTGGGGTCTGACTGAGTCCCACTGAGCCTGACGGGAGTGACGTGGGGTCTGACTGAGTCCCACTGAGCCTGACGGGAGTGACGTGGGGTCTGATTGAGTCCCACTGAACCTGACGGGAGTGACGTGGGGTCTGAGTCCCACTGAGCCTGACGGGAGTGACGTGGGGTCTGAGTCCCACTGAACCTGACGGGAGTGACGTGGGGTCTGACCGAGTCCCACTGAGCCTGACGGGAGTGGCGTGGGATCTGAGTCCCACTGAACCTGACGGGAGTGGCGTGGGGTCTGAGTCCCCCTGAACCTGACGGGAGTGGCGTGGGGTCTGACCAAGTCCCACTGAGCCTGACGGGAGTGACGTGGGGTCTGACCAAGTCCCACTGAACCTGACGGGAGTGTCTTGGGGTCTGAGTCCCCCTGAGCCTGACGGGAGTGACGTGGGGTCTGAGTCCCACTGAACCTGACGGGAGTGACGTGGGGTCTGACCAAGTCCCACTGAGCCTGACGGGAGTGACGTGGGGTCTGAGTCCCACTGAACCTGACGGGAGTGACGTGGGGTCTGAGTCCCACTGAGCCTGACGGGAGTGACGTGGGGTCTGAGTCCCACTGAGCCTGACGGGAGTGACGTGGGGTCTGAGTCCCACTGAACCTGACGGGAGTGACGTGGGGTCTGAGTCCCACTGAACCTGACGGGAGTGACGTGGGGTCTGAGTCCCACTGAGCCTGACGGGAGTGACGTGGGGTCTGACCGAGTCCCACTGAGCCTGACGGGAGTGACGTGGGGTCTGAGTCCCACTGAGCCTGACGGGAGTGACGTGGGGTCTGAGTCCCACTGAGCCTGACGGGAGTGACGTGGGGTCTGAGTCCCACTGAACCTGACGGGAGTGACGTGGGGTCTGAGTCCCACTTAGCCTGACGGGAGTGACGTGGGGTCTGACCGAGTCCCACTGAACCTGACGGGAGTGACGTGGGGTCTGAGTCCCACTGAACCTGACGGGAGTGACGTGGGGTCTGACCGAGTCCCACTGAACCTGACGGGAGTGACGTGGGGTCTGAGTCCCACTGAGCCTGACGGGAGTGACGTGGGGTCTGAGTCCCACTGAACCTGACGGGAGTGACGTGGGGTCTGAGTCCCACTGAGCCTGACGGGAGTGACGTGGGGTCTGACCGAGTCCCGCTGTGGCTCTGTCCCTCTCCGAAGACACTCGGCTTCTTCTCTGAGCTGCCCCGTAATTTTTTCCCCCCATTTGCCTATGGGATTATTTTTTTTAACAGTGGCTGCTTTTTATATATTCTAGATGCCAACCCTTTCTGTGTATGTTGCAGTTGTGTTTCTATGCATACAATTATCTTCTCTCTCAGGCTTTGTTTACATTACACACCAGTGTGTGTGTGTGTGTGTGAGAGTAAGAGAGAGACAGAGAGAGGAACAGACAGGGACCGACAGGAAGGGAGAAAGATGAGAAAATTCAATTCTTCGTTGTGCTCCTTAGTTGTTCATTGATTGCTTTCTCATATGTGCTTTGACGGAGGCGGTCCAGCAGACTGACCCCTTGCTCAAGACAGTGACCTTGGGCTCAAGCCAGCAACCTTTGAGCTTCAAGCCAGCGACCATGGGGTTATGCCTATGATCCCACGCTCAAGCCAGTGACCCCATGCTCAAGCCAGATGAGCCCGCGCTAAGGCTGGTGACCTTGGGGTTTCAAACCTGGGTCCTCTGCGTCCCAGTCCGATGCTCTATCCACTGTGCCACCGCTCGGTCAGGCTACACACCAGTATTTCACAAAAGCAATACAGGTGATTCTGACATGAAACAGACTTTGAGAATCAGCGCTTCTAAAAACTTCAGGAAATCACTTGAGGTGGTAATGAACTGAAATACGGGGCCCGGTGTCCTGCGGCCCTGCCCGCCGGAAGCGTCTCCTGTGAGTGGAACCACCAACGGAAGAGGTTAAAAAAAATCTCACTGTGGATTCATGTTACATTTCTTTAGCTTCTCTTCCAGTTCAGACAAGTCTCGCAGGTCGGCCCCAATAATGGCGAATCTCTTTGAGTCCAACAGGTGTCCATCTGCAAAGAGAAGAGGAGGTCAGCTCGACGGAAATCAGTCAGGAAGAGATGATGATAATTCCAACGGACAGGGCTTCCTGGAAATTAAATTGTTCTTCTCCATTATAAAAATATATACTCATTATTCTTTTAAAAAAGATCAGATAAGGGGAGAGTGCAAACTAACTGGAATCACATTTCCCAAAAATGGCTATTAATGTTCTTGGTGTGTAACATTCCCGCTATTTCCCTATGGGCTTCAACTCAGACACAACACAAATACACACTGTCACACGCGCTCACACACACACACCACACACAGAAAAAGGAAATGGGGCTGCTCAATACTTGTTTCAAAATATGTATTTCCTGCTTAACAGTGATTTCACGGCGTTCTGCAGAGCAGATGAAACAAGTGACCAGACAGCCCAGCCCGCACTGCCAGACGTGGTGTCCACGTCCTCGCTGTCGGGGGCGCTGGGCTGAGCACCCCGTGTGCATCGTGAGCCCCGTCTAACTGCTCCGTGACAGCAAGCACAGTCACCTGTGGGATACATGCACCCCAGACGCCCACTGCAGGGTCTCGGACAGGGGTGTTACTTAAGGGTACGTACACACTTACAATAGGAGCAAGTATGTCCCAGAGATCTAAGACACTGTGTGTGGACGCTGACGATAATACTGTACTATCATCATCAAACTCACTGGAAGCTAGATCTTAATTATCCCCACCACTAAAAGAAACATGCACACAGACACACGTGTTCTGTAGCACTGTTTACACAGAAATGGGACACCGGAAGCAGTCTAAGTGACCATGGGGGGAAGGGAGAAATGAGGCGGAATTTCCGTGCGGCGAGGTACACGGATGCTGCTGAGATTTACGATGCAGAGAGCTGCACAAGCAGACGGGAAGAGACAGCCATGACTTGCTGGGCCATGAACACAGCACGTTACAAACAGCACCTATCACTTACTCAGTTTACTAAACCTGCATGTAGACAGAGATTTCTACATAGAAAGTTATTCATTCAACATACACGTATCGAACTTCAACCTACACTTCCTCAACGTGCATCACTCGACAGAATCTATCGCGCCTCCTATGCGCCAGGCACTGGACGAGGTGTGCCGTCACCACTCTCTGGGTTAACACACCAGGCACTGGACGAGGTGTGTCATCACCACTCTCTGGGTTAACACACCAGGCACTGGACGAGGTGTGCCATCACCACTCTCTGGGTTAACACACCAGGCACTGGACGAGGTGTGTCATCACCACTCTCTGGGTTAACACACCAGGCACTGGACGAGGTGTGCCATCACCACTCTCTGGGGTTAACACACCAGGCACTGGACGAGGTGTGCCAGCAGCACTCTCTGGGTTAACACACCAGGCACTGGACGAGGTGTGCCGGCAGCACTCTCTGGGGTTAACACACCAGGCACTGGACGAGGTGTGCCGGCAGCACTCTCTGGGGTTAACACACCAGGCACTGGGCGAGGTGTGCCGGCAGCACTCTCTGGGTTAACACACCAGGCACTGGACGAGGTGTGCCATCACCACTCTCTGGGTTAACACACCAGGCACTGGACGAGGTGTGCCGGCAGCACTCTCTGGGGTTAACACACCAGGCACTGGACGAGGTGTGCCGGCAGCACTCTCTGGGGTTAACACACCAGGCACTGGGCGAGGTGTGCCGGCAGCACTCTCTGGGTTAACACACCAGGCACTGGACGAGGTGTGCCATCACCACTCTCTGGGTTAACACACCAGGCACTGGACGAGGTGTGTCATCACCACTCTCTGGGTTAACACACCAGGCACTGGACGAGGTGTGTCATCACCACTCTCTGGGTTAACACACCAGGCACTGGACGAGGTGTGCCATCACCACTCTCTGGGTTAACACGCCAGGCACTGGACGAGGTGTGCCGTCACCACTCTCTGGGTTAACACGCCAGGCACTGGACGAGGTGTGCCGTCACCACTCTCTGGGTTAACACACCAGGCACTGGACGAGGTGTGTCATCACCACTCTCTGGGTTAACACACCAGGCACTGGACGAGGTGTGTCATCACCACTCTCTGGGTTAACACACCAGGCACTGGACGAGGTGTGCCGTCACCACTCTCTGGGTTAACACGCCTCCGTAGCAGAAGACACCGACCCGGTTCTCGTGGAGGAGGGAGTGACTACAGAGGGGTCTCACTTTCTACCTCATCGTGATCAGCCATGTAGTGTTAGCTGCTGTGCTACAGGCGACTGTTTTCACACGAACACTGAGCAAACATCTAGAAAGTCACGAGAGCCAACGTGTGGGAAACACACAGCCAGTGGAGAGTCTGACAGGCTCTCCTCTCTGTCCGCACGAAGGAGACAAAGCCGGGGACACTCCCTGTGGAGGCTCAGCTGGGAACCGGTGGCGAGAAGGACAGTGACGACCGCGTGCGGTGGTGCGTACAAGGGGCCTCGGAGCTGTCTCACGGCCACCAGTCACCTGTGCCGGCCATCCAACAGGACCGCCTCGCTGAGCACGTTTTCTGACCTGACTTATTATGAAGCCCCTTCAACTTCTCTACAGACACAAACTGAAAACGATGGAAGATTCCGGAAGAGTTTTCTTAATTTGAAAAACTTAGAAATTAAGACAGGGTTGTTGGAAAGTCATAACTAAAACTGGAGGTGAAAATTGGAATGCTGGGGCCAGAGAGGCAGTGGGTCAGGTGACGCAGGCTCTGCGGGAGGGCGGGGCAGGAGGGAAGAGGCCCCGCCCCTCCCAACGAAGCCCCTCCCCTCCCAACGAAGTCCCTCCCCTCTCAAAGAGGCCCCGCCCCTCCGCCCCTCCCCCCCAGGAGAAAGGGGCCTACCTTGCCAGGTCTGACCTTTCCAAGGAAAACAGGAAATCTGGGTTTTCATGAAAAATCTACTATTTTCAACGTGTTGACAACTAATTAAAAATTTTTTTAAAGATTTAAGATTGGGAGTGATGTCACGGAAATGGCGCCGTGAGCAACGCGTCCGACAGATCTCCCCAAAATCACAACAAATTTATCAACTAGAAACAGAAAAATTTATCCTCGGAGCATTCCGGAGTTCCACACAAACTGAAAGCGAAAGGACTATTATCACTTGAATCTGAGAGACGAGGGTGTGGAGGAAGCTACTGCAGGAACGTTCATTTAAGCCGCAGAGGGAGTGCGCCTGTGTGCTATCAACAAGACCACCCTCAGATTCCAATAAGAAAGAGGAAATCGAATATTATGGATACAAAAGAAAGAGAGGTAACACAAATAGATGTGGAAAAATCTATGGAGAAAAGACTTAACATATTGGAAGCCTTGGAGCTAAATGACAGAGAATTTAAAATAGAAATCTTAAAAATACTCAGAGATATACAAGAAAACACAGAAAGGCAATTTAGGGAGATCAGAAAACAACTCAATGAACACAAAGAATATATTACCAAGGAAATTGAAACTATAAAAACAAATCAAACAGAAATGAAAAACTCAATTCACGAGCTGAAAAACGAGGTAACAAGCTTAGCTAATAGAACAGGCCAGATAGAAGGTAGGATTAGTGAAATAGAAGACAAACAACTTGAGGCACAACAGAGAGAAGAAGAAAGAGACTCAAAAATAATAAAAAACGAGAAAGCCCTACAGGAATTGTCTGACTCCATCAGAAAGAATAACATAAGAATAATAGGTATATCAGAGGGAGAAGAGAAAGAAAATGGAATGGAGAATATACTCAAACAAATAATAGACAAGAACTTCCCAAGCCTGTGGAAAGAACTAAAGCCTCAAATTCAAGAAGCAAACAAAACACCAAGTTTTCTTAACCCCAACAAACCCACTCCAAGGCACATCATAATAAAGATGACACAAACCAATGACAAAGAAAAAATTCTCAAGGCAGCCAGGGAAAAGAAGAGTACAACATATAAAGGAAGGCCTATTAGATTATCATCAGATTTCTCAGCAGACACTCTACAAGCTAGAAGAGAGTGGACCCCAATATTTAAAGCCCTGAAAGAGAGGAACTTTCAGCCAAGAATACTATACCCATCAAAGCTATCCTTCAAGTATGAAGGAGATATAAAAACATTCACAAATACAGAAAAGATGAGAGAATTTATCAGCAGAAAGCCCCCACTCCAGGAAATACTAAATGGGGTTCTCCAACCAGATTCAAAGAACAAAAGAAAACAACACCACAAGTAACAGCTCCACCAAGAACACAATAAAACCAAACTTAAACTGTGACAACAAAGGAAAAAAAGGGGGGAGAGGATGGAGATTAACAGTAGCAAAGGACGATGAAGTGCAGAAATACTCATAAGATAGGGTACTACAATGAATATGGTAGGTACCCTTTTCATTACTTAATGGTAACCACCCTTGAAAAAACCACCACAAAAACACTTGACTTAAAAAAGGTAGCAACTGAGGAAAGAAGTATGGAACACAAACATACAAAAACAAATGATAGAAAAACAAAAGAGAAGAATCAAACAAGATACAAAACTAACAGAAAGCAATTTATAAAATGGCAGTAGGGAACCCACAAGTGTCAATAATTACACTAAATGTAAATGGATTAAACTTACCAATAAAAAGACACAGAGTAGCAGAATGGATTAAAAAAGAAAATCCAACTATATGCTGCCTACAAGAAACACATCTAAGCAACAAGGATAAAAACAAATTCAAAGTGAAAGGCTGGAAAACAATACTCCAAGCAAACAACACCCAAAAAAAAGCAGGTGTAGCAATACTCATATCTAATAATGCTGACTACAAGACAGAAAAAGTACTCAGAGACAAAAATGGTCATTTCATAATGATTAAGGGGAAGTTGAATCAAGAAGACATAACAATCCTTAATATATATGCACCAAACCAAGGAGCACCAAAATATATAAGACAGCTACTTATTGACCTTAAAACAAAAACTAAAAAAAATACAATCATACTTGGAGACCTCAATACACCGCTGACGGCTCTAGATCGGTCATCCAAACAGAGAATCAATAAAGATATAGTGGCCTTAAACGAAATACTAGAACACCTGAATATGATAGACATCTACAGGACACTTCATCCCAAAGCGACAGAGTATACATTTTTCTCTAGTGTACATGGAACATTCTCAAGAATTGACCATATGTTGGGCCACAAAGACAATATCAGCAAATTTAGAAAAATTGAAATTGTACCAAGCATATTTTCTGATCATAAAGCCTTGAAACTAGAATTCAACTGCAAAAAAGAGGGGGAAAAACCCACAAAAATGTGGAAACTAAACAACATACTTCTAAAAAATGAATGGGTCAAAGAAGAAATAAGCACAGAGATCAAAAGATATATACAGACAAATGAAAATGAAAATACGACATATCAGAATCTCTAGGATGCAGCAAAAGCAGTAATAAGAGGAAAGTTCATATCACTTCAGGCCTATATGAACAAACAAGAGAGAGCCGAAGTAAACCACTTAACTTCACACCTTAAGGAACTAGTAAAAGAAGAACAAAGACAACCCAAAACCAGCCGAAGAAAGGAGATAATAAAAATCAGAGCAGAAATAAATGAAATAGAGAACAGAAAAACTATAGAAAAAATCAATAAAACAAGGAGCTGGTTCTTTGAAAAGATCAACAAAATTGACAAACCCTTGGCAAGACTCACCAAGGAAAAAAGACACAGGACTCAAATAAATAAAATCCAAAATGAAAGAGGAGAGATCACCACAGACATCATAGATATACAAAGAATTATTGTAGAATACTATGAAAAATTATATGCCACCAAATACAACAATCTAGAAGAAATGGATAAATTCCTAGAACAATACAACCTTCCTAGACTGAGTCATGAAGAAGTGGAAAGCCTAAACAGACCAATCAGCAGGGAGGAAATAGAAAAAACTATTAAAAACCTCCCCAAAAATAAAAGTCCAGGCCCAGACGGTTATACTAGTGAATTCTATCAAACATTCAAAGAAGACTTGGTTCCTATTCTACTCAAAGTCTTCCAAAAAATTGAAGAAGAAGCAATACTTCCAAACACATTTTATGAGGCCAACATAACCCTCATACCAAAACCTGGCAAGGATGGCACAAAGAAAGAAAACTACAGACCAATATCTCTAATGAATACAGATGCTAAAATACTAAACAAAATACTGGCAAACAGAATACAACAACATATTAAAAAAATAATACATCATGATCAAGTGGGATTCATCCCAGAATCTCAAGGATGGTTCAACATACGCAAAACGGTTAATGTAATACACCATATCAACAAAACAAAGAACAAAAACCACATGATCTTATCAATAGATGCAGAAAAGGCTTTTGATAAAATACAACACAATTTTATGTTTAAGACTCTCAACAAAATGGGTATAGAAGGAAAATATCTCAACATGATAAAGGCCATATATGATAAACCATCAGCCAACATCATATTAAACGGCATAAAACTGAGGATTTTCTACCTTAAATCAGGAACAAGACAGGGTTTTCCACTCTCTCCACTCTTATTTAATGTGGTGCTAGAAGTTCTGGCCAGAGCAATCAGACAAGACAAAGAAATAAAAGGCATCCATATCGGAAAAGAAGAAGTAAAGGTATCACTTTTTGCTGATGATATGATCCTATACATCGAAAACCCGAAGGACTCCACAAAAAGATTATTAGAAACAATAAACCAATACAGTAAGGTCGCAGGATACAAAATTAACATACAAAAGTCCATAGCCTTTCTATATGCCAACAATGAAATATTAGAAAACGAACTCAAAAAAATAATCCCCTTCACGATTGCAACAAAAAAAATAAAATACCTAGGAATAAACATAACAAAGAATGTAAAGGACCTATATAACGAAAACTACAAGGCATTATTAAGAGAAATAGAAAAAGACACAATGAGATGGAAAAATATTCCTTGTTCTTGGATAGGAAGAATAAATATAATTAAAATGGCCATATTACCCAAAGCAATATATAAATTTAATGCAATTCCCATCAAAATTCCTATGAGATTTTTTAAAGAAATGGAACAAAAAATCATCAGATTTATATGGAACTATAAAAAACCCCGAATAGCCAAAACAATCCTAAGGAAAAAGAATGAAGCTGGGGGCATTACAATACCTGACTTTAAACTATATTATAGGGCCACGATAATCAAAACAGCATGGTATTGGCAGAAAAATAGACACTCAGACCAATGGAACAGAATAGAAAGCCCAGAAATAAAACCACATATATATGGTCAAATAATCCTTGATAAAGGGGCCAACAACACACAATGGAGAAAAGAAAGCCTCTTCAACAAATGGTGTTGGGAAAACTGGAAAGCCACATGCAAAAGAATGAAACTCGACTACAGCCTGTCCCCGTGTACTAAAATTAATTCAAAATGGATCAAAGACCTAAATATAAGACCTGAAACAATAAAGTACATAGAAGAAGACATAGGTACTAAACTCATGGATCTGGGTTTTAAAGAACATTTTATGAACTTGACTCCAATGGCAAGAGAAGTGAAGGCAAACATAAATGAATGGGACTACATCAGAATAAAAAGTTTTTGCTCAGCAAGAGAAACTGATATCAAAATAAACAGACAGCCAACTAAATGGGAAATGATATTTTCAAACAACAGCTCAGATAAGGGCCTAATATCCAAAATTTACAAAGAACTCATAAAACTCAACAACAAACAAACAAACAATCCAATAAAAAAATGGGAAGAGGACATGAATAGACACTTCTCCCAGGAAGAAATACAAATGGCCAACAGATATATGAAAAGATGCTCAGCTTCATTAGTTATTAGAGAAATGCAAATCAAAACTACAATGAGATACCACCTCACCCCTGTTAGATTAGCTATTATCAACAAGACGGGTAATAGCAAATGTTGGAGAGGCTGTGGAGAAAAAGGAACCCTCATTCACTGTTGGTGGGACTGTAAAGTAGTACAACCATTATGGAGGAAAGTATGGTGGTTCCTCAAAAAACTGCAAATAGAACTACCTTATGACCCAGCAATCCCTCTACTGGGTATATACCCCAAAACCTCAGAAACATTGATACGTGAAGACACATGTAGCCCCATGTTCATTGCAGCACTGTTCACAGTGGCCAAAACATGGAAACAACCAAAAAGCCCTTCAATAGAAGACTGGATAAAGAAGATGTGGCACATATACACTATGGAATACTACTCAGCCATAAGAAATGATGACATCAGATCATTTACAGCAAAATGGTGGGATCTTGATAACATTATAAGGAGTGAAATAAGTAAATCAGAAAAAAACAAGAACTACATGATTCCATACATTGGTGGAACATAAAAATGAGACTAAGAGACATGGACAAGATTGTGGTGGTTACCAGGGGTGGGGGGAGGGAGGGAGGGAGAGAGTTAGGGGGAGGGGGAGGGGCACAGAGAACTAGATAGAGGGAGGCGGAGGACAATCTGACTTTGGGCGAGGGGTATGCAACATAATTTAATGACAAAATAACCTAGACATGTCTTCTTTGAATATATGTACCCTGATTTATTAATGTCATCCCATTATCATTAATAAAAATTTATTATAAAAAAAATAAAATTAAAAAAAAAAAAAAAGATTTAAGATTGGGAACCTATGGACAGCCAAGAGTCACGCAAAAAGCTGCCTTAAAATGCTTCACGGTGAATACGAAGGAAGTGCATGGGGTCAGAAGAAGACAGGGTGTGACCTCGTGAGCGTAGGTGCGTGTGCGCAGACGCACAGATGCACAGTGCACACAGGTGCGCGCACACCATCTTTAAAAAGGAAACAAGAAATGAAGCAAAAATAACCATACAGTCCACGCTGTGCTACTGAGGTGCAGGACACTTGCCGATCTGAAGGGCGTCCTCGGAGTGCAGTTCCACGATGGGCTTTGATAGGAGAGGCTTGTTCCTGCGGGAAGGTGGGAGAGAGGAGAGGAGTCAGGCGGCTCTCGTCTCACCACGCAAACGTGCCCTGCTGCCGTGGGGTGCCCTGTGCGACCCCATCTGACCCGAGGCACCCACGGCAAAGCCTCAGGGCACACGTGTCTCTCTGGTCAGGTCAGCCGAGCGTCAGGCTCCAGGTCTGATGTCAATCACCAACTGAGCATCAAACACTGAGACTCAGGAACAGCTCAAGACAGGCTGGCAAGAACTAACTCCCCAAATGTCCCAGGATTGGTCAATAAGCCGCCTCTCGTTTTTCTGCCTTGTCTCAAACAAAATTTTAAAGATAGAAATCACTCCTCACAGATAACTAAAAAAGGTGACTTACTCAGACCTAAAGTTCAATAACATGTATGTGATAACTCCCCCCATAATCGAGACTATGAAAAAAGAAACGAGAAAGCCGGACTGTCAGTACCCCAGCAACCACACAGAGACGCCGGAGCCTTCCAGAGCGTTCCCTGCCCCGGGGCCACCGGCCTGCACAGGCCTCCTCCCTCCTACTTCCCGGAGTTGTAGCGAGCGCCCCCCGACCTGCACTTCCCGGAGCATCGGAATCACCATGTATCATCCGAAAAGCATCTTTAATATAAAATATTCTTTTCTATTTGGAAAGGGTAAAAATCTTCCTTTCATTGGATAAAGTAGAAAAAAACAAAGCTTGAAAAACAATTCTGGTCTGTGAGGAAAAGACACTTCTAAAGGACATGCTTAAACTTTGATGCTGATTGAATCTTTGTAAATAGAAGAAGGAGGATTTCATGTCAGCAACTGATTTGAACAGGAGGAAGAAAGCGTGGGTAACATGAGTGAGAAACGACCTTGGACTAGAAGCCAGGGTTTAAATCTCAGCTCCAGCCCTTTCTAGTCGGAGGACCTTAGGCAAATTAACCAAACGTCTCCCAGCCTCAGTTTTCCCACCTGTAAAAAGGGGCGAACAGCACTACACTCATGAGTCTGCTCTGAGGACTGGCTGACACAGCCCAAGTGAGGTGAGGCATTTACCCTGTTGCCAGGCAAAGAAAACCTCTCAGCAAAGATTAGCAACCTGGTCATCTACAACTCTGCAAAGTCTTTGCCACCCAGAAAGTCCCCTACCATAATATCTCATATATAATCACTGATGGACTTCAGTCTCCATTCATTCATTCAAAAAATATTTACTGCATGTCTATTCTGGACCAGGTAACTTTCTGTGCCCGGGGATAAAGAAGCAAAGAAAACACACGTAAAAAGATCAAATGACTTAACGTGTGTCCCTTGAGAATTGATTCCTGGGTAGACACAGGAGAGGGCGTACTTCACATTAGCACCGCAGGACACGTTGGGATGAGGGTCCCAGGGCAAGAACGAGGCAGAGAGCTGGTCAGAGGGAAGCCGGGCACGAAAGCCATCAACCCCGCCGCCCGCTGAGCGCCAGCCAGGAGTCCCTTCTTCTGGCCGAAGCCACACACACTCACTTGATGCTGTGCAGCTTTCGCGTGACTATCACTGGAAAGTCGACTTCAAAATATTTACTTGGCAGAAGATCTTGATCCTGAGAAAAAACACAGTCGTGTCTAGAATGAGTTACTCGTGCACACAGTTACGGGTCATCCTCACGGACCGGGGATGGGGCCCTGAGGAGCAAGGTGGCGCACAGGGTTTGACCGCAGGGGACGGACATGGTCAGAAATGCATTTTCAAAATGACTCTGGCTTCACCGTGAAGAATGGACAGAGGAAAAGGTATGAGGCCACTGAGGTCACCCAGGTCGGAAGTAATGGGAACCTGACCTGGGAGAGTGGCCGCTGGAGCGGAGGTGGGTAACAGGCACTGTGCAAGTAGGACATGACATTTTTTTAAAGTGAGAGTAGGGGAGACAGACAGACCCCCACACGTGCCTCAGCCGGGACCCACCTGGCAACCTCCCCACTGCCCCATCTGAGGCCGATACTCGGACCAACCGAGCCACCAGCTGCAAGAGGAGAAGAGAGAGAAGGGGGAGGGGGCGGGGAGGAGAAGCAGGGGGTCACTTCTCCTGCGTGTCCTGATTGGGCATTGAACCTGGGACGTCTGCATGCTGGGCCAACGCTCTACCACTGAGCCCACCGGCCAGGGCCCCTAGTCTTTTAGAGAAGCACACACATCTCTACTACAGGGATCAGCAAACTCTCTGCACAGAGCCAGGAGGTAGCTTAGTCTCTGCGGCCCCATGTGTCCTGCAGGAACTCCTCGGCTCTGCTGTGACTGCTGAAGGCACATGAAGCCGTGGACAGCAAGTGTCCCTATGGGACTCGAGTCACAAACAGAGGTGGCCAGCCAGAGGTGGCCCTGAAAAAGCAAACAAGCATAATTTTGTTTCTAGAAAGAGGAACCTTAGGGTGTTTAAAACCAACCCCTTTAGGGCAGTAAGAACACTTCCACAAAGGACTTCAGACCCTGTGCCCTCCTCCCTCCTCGCTCCTAGCGGACAGCCTTGCTCTGGAACGGGGCACAAAAGCCTCAGAACACGTTGCTCAGAAACAAGAATCTCAAGACTGGAAAGAAAACACACCATGAGCAAGACGAAAGGTGTCCGGCCCCAAGGCGGGATTTCCCGAGGCCCCTGTTGGCACCCCCTCGCTGCCCCTCGCTGCCCCGGCTCCAGCCCTCCACACACCGTGGTCACTGCGTCGGGGGTGCGGTCGGCCTGCAGAAAAGACGCCTCCCAACACGCACAAGCACAGGGCTGCATGCGGAGGGGAGAGCAGGAATCTGGAGGCGCGAGCGGGAGCCCCAGGCCTGTCCCCTGTCCCAGTGCCCCGGGCTAGAGGCCGAGCTGGAGGAGACAGAGGACAAAGCCCCGTCTGTGTACACACACACACACGTCTGTGTACACACACACACACACACACACACATACACACACACATACACACACGTCTGTGTACACACACACACACACACACACACACACACCTCTGTGTACACACACAGCTCTCCTGTGAATTCATGTGCGTGATTCTCATCCCAGATGGAGAAGGCAAAGGCAATCCCTCGGTACTAAAACCAAGCTAAGGCTGCCGAGTTCTTGCTTCCCTTAGGAGAAAGGCTGGGAGCTCTGCTCTGATGACCACAGACCTCCTCATCAGGTGCGCTGACAAGGGACAGGCAGAGACGCAGGTCGGGCTGCACCGTACACTCTAATGTACCTCCGTGCCCATCTCAGGGGACTGTGGGGAAATGCACGCACCCACGCCTGCTGCACGACCGCCCTCACAGGAGAACGAGAGGAGAGCGTGCACAGCCACAGAACAGGAGAGCCGTCGCGGAGCTCTTTGTAGGGAGAGGGTTCGGTGGGAAACTTCCAGCCCAGGATTCAGAGACCGACACTGCAGTCCTGGCTCAGGCACGGCCCCGACCCCAGCTCCCTCTCCTGCGAGCCTGCGGGCACTGCTCGTGAACCCAGCCGAGCACTGGAGGGTCAAATCCAAGAACGGCTGCAGAAGGGCTCCGCGCCGCACGCCACCACCCAGCCGGGCGAGTCTCCGAACTGTCCTCAAGACAATGCTACGCCGACATCACAATCTCAGTCCGCACCCAAGTTACACACGCACGTGCTCTCCGGCTCAGCGACCCCACCAACGTGTCTTCTCCTGATGCATGTCCACGCACACACAGGAAAACTGCACCCGATTTTTATGAGCATCCTGTCTGTAACACCGAAAGATGAAACATGACGCCCTCCGCCACGGGGGCCGCCCGGCGGCGTCCAGAGCTGATGGCAGCGGGGTCCGGAGCTGATGGCAGCGGGGTGCGACGGCGGCCAGGATGCGGTGGGAGGCGGGCTGTCGGTCCCTGCACAGCTGTCTCACTGGACCTGAAACTTTCTGAACCAGGCGGACATCTCTGAAAAGTCTATGTAAACAACTGGGGGAAGAGGAAGGGGAACATTAACTCACCTTTAATATCCAGAAGGTGGTGTCCATCCCAGCCCCAAGGTTTATAATCTGACAATGACATTCTGTCTTCCGTAGAAATGACTTGGTGAGCTGACTGATGCCGTGGACTCGAGCGAAATAGCCTAGGAGAGGGACAGAGAGATGAGCCACCCCTCAGGGACAGCCGCAGGGACCCCTGCTGAGCCCACCTGCACAGGAAGTCAGAACACGCCCTACTCGGGGTCAGCAGAGCAGCCGCGGACATTATGGGAGATGTGGCAACTTTCAAATTCTCTCCTTTTTTTTTAAAGCCATCTATACCAAAGTACAATCTATATTTAAGACGGGAGTGAACTATCTAAAGAGAAATAAAATGTCCTGTAATTTTTACTTAAGACAAGGGTTTTACATCAAAGCATCTGCTCTAAATGTTCGTCTTGGAAATGATCTCTAGGAATCTGACCTCTTGACCTTTTATTATGGCCGTAGAGAAAGATAGTCAGTTTGCCGGTAAAACTCAAAATTGCAAAATCCAATGGAAAATAATAGTTTTAAGTCAGGAAGTGAGGCAGAGGAATGTCAAAGCAAAGTCGGTGGTATTTCCTACGTAGCTTTCATCCTGGCCCTGCACGGTCAGATCCTCGATCTCTACAGAGGAGCCCCAGGCGGGACGGGGAGCGGCTGCCTGACAGAACGGCCCGGGCAGCTCTGGTGGGAGTCGGGAGACAGACGGAAAACGCAGCGGGAGAAAGGAGAGGGGGTCCGTCTGTGCTCTGAAGCCCTGATGTGCACAGTGCAAGTGCTTTAAGAACCAAATCTGAGAGTAGCATTTACAAACTTTTATTGCAACCTCGTAGGAATTTATGTCTGTTGAATCTACTCATAAATAATTTGGGCTGTATTTTATATGTGTCTTTTTCATTTATTTTTCTAGCGAGTCACTTTTATTATATTTTACAGAAACATACACAATGGATTGGGTGTAAGAAAGATACATATCCTTACCACACACAGTTTGGGAAGCACCCACTCAGTGGGTTGTAGGTCCCTAAACTAGAGATTCAAACCCAGAGAGAGAGGGAGGGGGGAGGGAGGGAGGGAGGGGGAGGGAGGGAGGGAGGGAGGGAGGGGAAGGCTGACACGCTGCCTGGCCGCTGAGCCGGTCACCACAGCAGGCCGGGCCCCTGGAGCACAGGAGGGAGGCTGCAGACCCCTTAGCCAGGCTTTGCCCAGTCGTACCAATGACTGGTTTCACCCTCAGCTCAAAGTAAATACCACGTCCTTATTCTCAGAAGCCCCCGCTTTAAAATTCCTCTGCATTTCTTACAGACCCTCTTCTCGGTTCCAGTCCTCACAGCCAAGAACCCACCCCCACACAGGAACGGCTGTCACTAGGCAGTTTTTCAGTCTGGCTGAGAGGAAGGCAGGCCTGTCCAGTCCTTTGATTTCCCTGATAAAAATGACTTGCAGAGCCCAATGGCGTAACCAAGCCTGACCAGGTGGTGGCGCAGTGGATAGAGCATCGGACTGGGATGCGGAAGGACCCAGGTTCGAGACCCCGAGGTCGCCAGCTTGAGTGTGGGCTCATCTGGCTTGAGCAAAGAGCTCACCAGCTTAGACCCAAGGTTGCTGGCTCCAGCAGGGGGTTACTTGGTCTGCTGAAGGCCCGTGGTCAAGGCACATGTGAGAAAGCAATCAATGAACAACTAAGAAGTCACAACGCACAACGAGAAACTGATGATTGATGCTTCTCATCTCTCTCCGTTCCTGTCTGTCTGTCCCTATCTATCTCTGCCTCTGTAAAAAAAAAACAAAATAAGATAAAAATAAAAAAAATAAAAAAAAGCAACAAAAAGTAATCCCTTATATGAAGAGACACTTCACAGTCAAATAAATATATATATAGAGAGAGAGAGAGAGAGAGAGAGTGTGTGTGTGTGTGTGTCTCTACCAGAAAGTTCTGTCCGTTTCTATCACAAGTTTCGACACGTAAGCACATGTTTATTTGGCGCATGTGTGCCTCTCTATTTTTATCACTTAATGTATACATACTGACGTAGCAAATTAACTAAAACAAAGTTGATTCACGTTAGTCTTATGTGTGAAGCCATAGTGTACCCATGGCTACTGATAAAGTTCATTTATGCCACTGTAATTTTTACGAATTTCAACAAGGAAGAAATGCTACAGAAGCACGTCTGTCGCATCCACCATATTCCCCGGACTTAGCACCCTCCGACTATCACTTGTTTTTGTCCTTACAAAATTTTTTGAAGGGCAAAAAATTCAAAAATGAAGAAGATATCAAACAAGCACTGGTTCAATTTTTTGCATCAGAAGATAAAAGATTTTTCAATTATGGGATATACAGGCCCTGGCCGGTTGGCTCAGCGGTAGAGCGTCAGCCTGGCGTGCGGGGGACCCGGGTTCGATTCCCGGCCAGGGCACATAGGAGAAGCGCCCATTTGCTTCTCCACCCCCCCCTCCTTCCTCTCTGTCTCTGTCTTCCCCTCCCGCAGCCAAGGCTCCATTGGAGCAAAGATGGCCCGGGCGCTGGGGATGGCTCCTTGGCCTCTGCCCCAGGCGCTAGAGTGGCTCTGGTCACGGCAGAGCGACGCCCTGGAGGGGCAGAGCATCGCCCCCTGGTGGGAAGAGCATCGCCCCTGGTGGGCGTGCCAGGTGGATCCCGGTCGGGCGCATGCGGGAGTCTGTCTGACTGTCTCTCCCCGTTTCCAGCTTCAGAAAAATACAAAAAAAAAAAAAAAGGGATATACAAATTGCCCTCATGCTGGCAAGAAATCATTAATAATAATGGCAATTATATTATTTAATAGTTTATTGATGGTAAGAAAAATTTGTATTTTGTTTTATTCCAAAAACGGACAGAACTTTCCGGTAGACCTTTTATATATATAAATATAAATGGCTTTTCAACATATGAAATGATCTTCAACCTTACTTGTAAGAGGAATAAAAAATAAAACTGCTCTAAAATACCGTTCCTAAGTATCAATGACAAAGATGAAAAAGTTTCACACACTGATGACCAAGATTTGATCATTTTAAAACTGGTCCACATCTTATTCTGCTGTACTTTGGTATGGTTTGACATTTTCCATTATAAAAATGTTTTCTTTTAAAAAGAACTGTTTTAAAGGTGACACGCTTTCTAGTCCACCGTGCTGGTGAGGCCGCTGGGAAAGGCGCACTTCGTCTGCGACGAGAGAGCAGGCCGGGACGCCGAGAACGAGCCCCCGGACCTCGGGCCGCTAGGCTGACGAGGAGATGTCGGGGAAGGTGTCACTTGCCTCTGTTGATCTCTGGGGCCTTCCTCTCTTTAGACAGTCTCACAAGGTGCTGGATGTACGGGTCGTCCCAGTAGCCAACGCTCACGGCAAACCTGAGAGGACAGAGAGGCGGCTGTGAGCAGAGGCCCGTGCACACTCCGGCCAAGCTTCCCGGCCACCTTCCCAGGAACCAGGTCAAGAGGGTGGAGGGAAACACTGGCCTCAAAAGGCCAACAGATAGATGCACGCTCACTGCCCCGTTCCACACTCACACTCACTCCCCGGCATGCACGCTCACTGCCCCGTTCCACACTCACACTCACTCGCCCGGCATGCACGCTCACTGCCCCGTTCCACACTCAGACTCACTCGCCCGGCACGCACGCTCACTGCCCCGTTCCACACTCAGACTCACTCCCCGGCATGCACGCTCACTGCCCCGTTCCACACTCAGACTCACTCGCCCGGCACGCACGCTCACTGCCCCGTTCCACACTCAGACTCACTCGCCCGGCACGCACGCTCACTGCCCCGTTCCACACTCAGACTCACTCCCCGGCATGCACGCTCACTGCCCCGTTCCACACTCAGACTCACTCCCCGGCATGCACGCTCACTGCCCCGTTCCACACTCACACTCACTCCCCGGCATGCACGCTCACTGCCCCGTTCCACACTCACACTCACTCCCCGGCATGCACGCTCACTGCCCCGTTCCACACTCAGACTCACTCCCCGGCATGCACGCTCACTGCCCCGTTCCACACTCACACTCACTCCCCGGCATGCACGCTCACTGCCCCGTTCCACACTCACACTCACTCCCCGGCATGCACGCTCACTGCCCCGTTCCACACTCAGACTCACTCCCCGGCATGCACGCTCACTGCCCCGTTCCACACTCACACTCACTCGCCCGGCATGCACGCTCACTGCCCCGTTCCACACTCAGACTCACTCCCCGGCATGCACGCTCACTGCCCCGTTCCACACTCACACTCACTCCCCGGCATGCACGCTCACTGCCCCGTTCCACACTCACACTCACTCCCCGGCATGCACGCTCACTGCCCCGTTCCACACTCACACTCACTCCCCGGCATGCACGCTCACTGCCCCGTTCCACACTCACACTCACTCCCCGGCATGCACGCTCACTGCCCCGTTCCACACTCACACTCACTCCCCGGCATGCACGCTCACTGCCCCGTTCCACACTCACACTCACTCCCCGGCATGCACGCTCACTGCCCCGTCCCACACTCACACTCACTCCCCGGCATGCACGCTCACTGCCCCGTTCCACACTCACACTCACTCCCCGGCATGCACGCTCACTGCCCCGTTCCACACTCAGACTCACTCCCCGGCATGCACGCTCACTGCCCCGTTCCACACTCAGACTCACTCCCCGGCATGCACGCTCACTGCCCCGTTCCACACTCAGACTCACTCCCCGGCATGCACGCTCACTGCCCCGTTCCACACTCAGACTCACTCCCCGGCATGCACGCTCACTGCCCCGTTCCACACTCACACTCACTCCCCGGCATGCACGCTCACTGCCCCGTTCCACACTCACACTCACTCCCCGGCATGCACGCTCACTGCCCCGTTCCACACTCACACTCACTCCCCGGCCGTCTCTACATCCCCGCCCACAGCCCGCCCAGCACGTGTCCATGGTGGCCACTTCCCACCTCTGCCTTCCCTCACACCGCCCATCCTTCCTCGGAACCCCATACGGCCAGGACCCTCACTCCACCTTCACATGCACGGGGCTCGCAATAATGTATTCACCCAGCCCGCTCACCGGCCAAAGCTGTCAGATAAATCGACTCCACCAAAGACTTCTCTGCCAAGAGGAAAGGTTATTCGGAAATATTTGCTGAGCGTCACTGACGACGACCTAAGTTTTTGTCCTGACTCCGTCACTTCATGTCCCTTAAGGTGGTGGGGGTGGGGGGGCGCGGGGTGGGAATAAACAGACCTCTACGACCTGGGAAACACTACGGTGGCCTAAACCCTCTCTGCCCGTCTACACCACAGGGAGTGACGGTGTCAGTGTGCCGAGTCTGGAAGCGGAAGCCTGCATCACCCTGGAAGTCTCCCGGCAGCCGTGGGCAGAACTGGCCCGAAGACCACTGCCCCGTCCAGAAGGAGCCTGGATCGCCAAGGCCAGGACACGCACCGTGGGCCTGCAGCCTGCGCGGCCTCTCTGAGGACGTTCGTGCGAGAACAAATGTCTTCACCACGAGCCACCTGGGGCCACGCTCCTGCTGCTTTTGGCAGAAAGTACCCTCATACCTTACAAGGCACTCATTCCCACGCTGCCTGAGTGGTGACCTGACACTGTTGGGGGGAGGGGTCTTCCAGGCAGGCTCTGTGTGTGTGTGAGTGTGTGCAAGTGTGCACACGTGAGTGTGTATGAATGTGCGAGTGTGTGTGAGTGTGCACGTGTGTGTGAATGTGAGAATGTGTGTGTGAATGTGAGTTGCAAGTGTGTGCGCGTGTGTGTGAATGTGTGCACATGTGCACACGCGAGTGTGTGAATGTGCGAGAATGTGTGAGTGTGCGCGTTTGTGCGCATGTGTAAGTGTGTGTGAATGTGTGAGTGTATGTGTGTGCGAGTGAGTGTGTGTGTGCGTGTATGTGTGTGTGCATGAGTGTGCGTGTTTGTGCGCGTGTGTGTGTGAATGTGTGAGTGTATGTGTGTGCGAGTGAGTGTGTGTGTGCGTGTGTATGTGTGTGTGCGAGGTGCCCCCAGACAGGTCCTGAGCTCATAGAGCAGAGACCACCTCTTTTCTCTGTATCTCCTGACCAGGTTCACCGCAGCTCTGACTGCATTGGGTGCCGGTTCTGGAAACAATGTCCACGGGACCCAAAGCAATGTAGGGATTCAATTCCCATCAAGACACCAACGATGTATTTCACAGAACTAGAACAAATATTCCAAAAACCTGTATGGAACCACAAAACACCTGAATGATAACAGCAATGTTGAGAAACGAGAACAGAGCTGGAGGAATCACACTACCGGAGAGCAAACTACGCTACAAGCCACAGTGGTCAAAGCTGCATGGTGTTGTTGTGAAAACAGACACAGAGATCAATGGACCAGAACAGAGAACCCAGGAATAAACCCACGCCTTCATGGTCGATTAATATTTGACAAAGAATATACAATAAACATAGTCTATTCAAAAAATGGTTTGCAGAGCAAAGGAAACCATCAACAAATGAAAAGATGAGAGAACAAATTCACTAATTATACATTTGATGAGGGGTTAAATATGCAAAATTTATAAAAGACTCATACAACTCAACACCAAAAACACAATCCAATTAAAAAATGGGCAAAGTGGCCCCGGCCGGTTGGCTCAGCGGTAGAGCGTCAGCCTGGCGTGCGGGGGACCCGGGTTCGATTCCCGGCCAGGGCACACAGGAGAAGCGCCCATTTGCTTCTCCACCCTCCCCTCCTTCCTCTCTGTCTCTCTCTTCCCCTCCCGCAGCCAAGGCTCCATTGGAGCAAAGATGGCCCGGGCGCTGGGGATGGCTCCTTGGCCTCTGCCCCAGGCACTAGAGTGGCTCTGGTCGCAGCAGAGCGACGCCCCAGAGGGGCAGAGCATCACCCCCTGGTGGGCAGAGCGTTGCCTCCTGGTGGGCGTGCCGGGTGGATCCCGGTCGGGCACATGCAGGAGTCTGTCTGACTGTCTCTCCCCGTTTCCAGCTTCAGAAAAAAAAAAATACAAAAAAAAAAAAAAATGGGCAAAGTACCTGCACAGACACTTCTACAAGGAAGACATACAGACGGCCAACGGACATACGAAAAGATGTTCAACGTCACTATTCATTAGAGAAATGCAAATTAAAACCACGATGAGATGTCACCTCACACCTGTCAGAATGGCGATCATCGATAAATCAACAAACATCAAGGACTGGCGAGGATGTGGAGAAAAGGGACCCTCGTGCACGGTTGGTGGGAATGCGGACTGGTGCAGCCACTGTGGGAAGCAGTGTGGAGTTTCCTCAAGAAATTAAAAATGGAACTGCCTTATGTCCCAGCAATTCTTCTTCTGGGAATGTATCCAAAGAAACCTGAATCACTCATTTGAAAGACTACATGTACCCCTGTGTTCTCTGCAGCATTATTGACAACAGCCAGGATATGGAAGCAGCCCAAGCGCCCCTCAGTGGACGAGTGGATACAACAGCTGTGCCCCGGTAACACCATGGAATAACCACTCGGCCGTAAAAAAGGAAATCTTAACCTTCGCAACAGCACGGATGGACCTGGAGAGCATTATGCTTAAGTGAAATAAACCAGACAGCGAAAGACAAGTACCGTCTGATTTCACTTATATGTGAAATCTAATGAAAAGAATAAACTAAAAATCAAAATAGAAAGAGACTCAAAGAGTCAGAACAGACTGACAGCTGCCAGAGAGGGCAGGGCTTGGGGCCGGGTGAGACAGGAGAAGGGATGAAGCAAAGAAAACAAACCTCACAGACACAGACGACACGTGGGGATTACCAGAGGGAAGGGGTGTGGGAGAACAGAAGAGGGTGAGGAGGGAGCAAGGACGGAGGGCGGCCTGACCTGGGTGCACACGCAGTACAATATACAGATTCTGGGCTGCAGAGCTGCACACCTGAAACCTGGACAATTCTACTAATCAATGTCACCCCAAGAAATTCAGTCTTTTTTGAAGATTTAGAAAATAGAAAAAAATAGTGAAGTTAAAAGGAAATGAAGTAGAATAGAGTAAAACAGAAAATACCGGGGTGCACTGTACATAGTGAGGGATCAGATTTCTGTGAAGTTTTCGTTTCAGGTCTGTGTTGGAGGAAGTAAGTTTTCTCACCGGGTTGGATGAACAGATTTCACAGCATTCGTCTAGCGCCCTCTAGTGGCCAACACCATGCTGCGCTGAAGGAAGAAGGGCAGCCTTGGGATGAGAAGTTGGTGGGTTGGAAGGGACCTTGGAAATGACCTCGTCAACCCCCACACCAGGGCAAGAACGCTTCCACCAGTGTCCAGCCACAGCTGGACTAGCCCCCCAGAGACAGCACCGACTCCACTGCGAAGCAACTGCTGGAAAGCTCACTGGCTGGCCTCCCTCCAAGCGCTCCTTGGGGGGCTATGACCGCCCTGGCGGACAGCCAGGGACAACCTCCGTTCCTCTCAACTCTGTGCTAGCAGTCGATCTCCCAGCTCTGAGGCAGCCAGGCAGCAGTTACGGAGTCTCCGCTCAGTGCCAGGCGCTGGGGAGACGGCGGTGAAAAGGCAGAGAAGGGCCAGAGCCCAAGATGAACGCGAGGTTATGACCCACGAATGAAATGGAGAGTAAAGGGACCCGACTGAGAGAAGGGACAGGGCAGACCCCTCTGACGGGGGAGTGGAGCCCAGAGAGTGGGGGCGTGCACACGGCGCTGCAGCCGGGAGGGACCGCCCACAAACGCGAGGCGTGTGGACGGACAGACGCACAGACGCACGCGGGGTCCCTGGTAGCGGAGAGGAGGCAGGGGACCAGAAACAGGAAGGAAACAGGACACCCTGGGGAGGAGGCAGGGGACCGGAAACAGGAAGGAAACAGGACACTCGGAGAGGAGGCAGGGGACCGGAAACCAGGAAGGAAACAGGACACTCGGGGAGGAGACAGGGGACCAGAAACAGGAAGGAAACAGGACACTCGGGGAGGAGACAGGGGACTGGAAACAGGAAGGAAACAGGACACTCGGGGAGGAGGCAGGGGACCAGAAACAGGAAGGAAACAGGACACCCTGGGGAGGACACAGGGGACCGGAAACCAGGAAGGAAACAGGACACTCGGGGAGGAGGCAGGGGACCAGAAACAGGAAGGAAACAGGACACTCGGGGAGGAGACAGGGGACTGGAAACAGGAAGGAAACAGGACATTCGGGGAGGAGGGAGGGGACCGGAAGACAGGAAGGAAACAGGACACTCGGGGAGGAGACAGGGGACCAGAAACAGGAAGGAAACAGGACACTCGGGGAGGAGACAGGGGACCGGAAGACAGGAAGGAAACAGGACACTCTGGGGAGGAGGCAGGGGACCGGAAACAGGAAGGAAACAGGACACTCGGGGAGGAGACAGGGGACCGGAAGACAGGAAGGAAACAGGACACCCTGGGGAGGAGGCAGGGGACCGGAAACAGGAAGGAAACAGGACATTCGGGGAGGAGGGAGGGGACCGGAAGACAGGAAGGAAACAGGACACTCGGGGAGGAGACAGGGGACCAGAAACAGGAAGGAAACAGGACACTCGGGGAGGAGACAGGGGACCGGAAGACAGGAAGGAAACAGGACACTCTGGGGAGGAGGCAGGGGACCGGAAACAGGAAGGAAACAGGACACTCGGGGAGGAGACAGGGGACCAGAAACAGGAAGGAAACAGGACACCCTGGGGAGGACACAGGGGACCGGAAACCAGGAAGGAAACAGGACACTCGGGGAGGAGGCAGGGGACCAGAAACAGGAAGGAAACAGGACACCCTGGGGAGGACACAGGGGACCGGAAACAGGAAGGAAACAGGACACTCGGGGAGGAGGCAGGGGACCAGAAACAGGAAGGAAACAGGACACTCGGGGAGGAGACAGGGGACCGGAAACCAGGAAGGAAACAGGACACTCGGGGAGGAGGCAGGGGACCAGAAACAGGAAGGAAACAGGACACCCTGGGGAGGACACAGGGGACCGGAAACAGGAAGGAAACAGGACACTCGGGGAGGAGGCAGGGGACCAGAAACAGGAAGGAAACAGGACACTCGGGGAGGAGACAGGGGACCGGAAGACAGGAAGGAAACAGGACACTCTGGGGAGGAGGCAGGGGACCGGAAACAGGAAGGAAACAGGACATTCGGGGAGGAGGGAGGGGACCGGAAGACAGGAAGGAAACAGGACACTCGGGGAGGAGGCAGGGGACCGGAAACAGGAAGGAAACAGGACACTCGGGGAGGAGGGAGGGGACCGGAAGACAGGAAGGAAACAGGACACTCGGGGAGGAGGCAGGGGACCGGAAACAGGAAGGAAACAGGACGCTCGGGGAGGAGACAGGGGACCAGAAACAGGAAGGAAACAGGACGCTCGGGGAGGAGACAGGGGACCGGAAGACATGAAGGAAACAGGACACTCTGGGGAGGAGGCAGGGGACCAGAAAGAGGAAGGAAACAGGACACTCTGGGGAGGAGGCAGGAGGAGGCAGGGGACCGGAAGACAGGAAGGAAACAGGACACTCGGGGAGGAGACAGGGGACCGGAAACCAGGAAGGAAACAGGACACTCTGGGGAGGAGGCCGGAGAGAAAGGTGGGCTCAGGTCACACCGAGCCGGGAGGAGCCGGGAGTGGACCACAACAGAACCCCGGCCACGGCGGGCGGGAGGGAGGGAGGCAGGCGCAGTGGACAGACAGCACGTCTAATCACCAGCTCCTATGACCTCCCTTCCCCGTGTTTCTAACACGTGTCTCTTCCAAGTTCTCAAACCTAGATGACAGCCAGCGCCCGCCACGCCTCCAAAAGAAAAGGCTCTCACTGATTTGCCCATCGGAGTGAGAAGATCAGAACACTCACAACACAGGGCCGGGAGAGAGGGAGACACCCTCCTGTGGGCACTGCTCCCGGGGGCTCTGGCGGGAGACGGGCATCCCGTTTCAGAGTTTGCAGACCATGGACTGGAGCTTGTCTGAACCAACGCCAGCGTGTCCACACCTAACGAACCAGCCACTTAATCTGTAAACTTGAAGACTTGGGCACAGAAAGACGTGCAGAATACACTGTTGAGAGTGAAAGGGAAGACCAGAAACACAGGCAGCGTGTGGGCCAAAATGTGTGTGTGTCTGAGTACAGAGGGAGGTACTGGGGAACGACACCCAAATATCAACAACGACCTTCGCTGAGACTCCTGGTGTGCGTGTGTTTCAATTAATGTTTTTGAGGTTTTCTGCACTGACCAGATGCCATATCTCATTATGTCTAAGACAGCCTCAGTGGTAAGACTGAAAAAACACTGACAATTAGTTGACTTCACGTGTTTCTTCTCACTTAGGAATTTTAACGTTGTTGTTACTGAAAAGCCTTCTCCTTGGGAAGCCTGCCCTCCTGGCTGTCTGACACAGACGTGAAGAGGAAGCCACGAGTGGAATGGGTTGATTACGTCTTCACTTTCAGGCCATCTGCGCCTTTCCGCACAGCCAGACCCTGGTGCCCTGTGCCCTGCCCACGGGGCGTTCCTGAGGGGCGGCTCTCCACCCTCCCCTCCCGGGCTGTCCCCCCAAGCCCCTGCTCCTCACTCTGGAAGCCCTGACGCTGGCTCTTTCTTGATTTCATCGGAAGGGATCTGTGGGCGGTTTTCAAACAGCCACCAGGATTTGTGCTTCCCTTCCCAGGGGTCCTTGAATGGCGTGTGGACCCCAGCAGCCAGGGCTGTGGTCACTGCGGCCCCGCCGTGCCGCCGGGAAGAGCAGCGGCGTCTGCTTGCGTCAGAAATGACTCCTCTAACACGGCCTGACGGTGACTGCAGGGTGCATCGAGAACACGTCCCATCGGCTTTCCCGGCAGTTAAAATGCAAGAGTATGTGGGTCACAGACGTGACCAAGGACAGCAGCGCCCTCACGACGAGAAACAGGAGGCCAAACAAAGGCACAGGTGGAGCCAGAGAAACTTCCGTAGCCTGTCACAAAGTCCAAGACCCCTACAGCATGAGGCACTCCTATATGTTAATTTAAAAAAAAAAACTAGTATCCCAGAATCAAAAAATAGACAAAGGGCAAAAATAAGTAATTCACAAAAGAAGGAACTACTGACCAATAAACACACAAAAAGCTCAGTCTTACTGATAATCCAGGGAATAAAAACAAAAGCAGAAACAGTGGGCCTGACCGGGCGGTGGCACAGTGGATAGAGCATTGGACTGGGATGTGGAGGACCCAGGTTCGAGACCCCAAGGTCGCCAGCTTGAGCGCAGGCTCATCTGGTTTGAGCAAAGCTCACCAGCTTGGACCCAAGGTCGCTGGCTCAAGCAAGGGGTTACTCGGTCTGCTGAAGGCCCCACTGTCAAGACACATATGAGAAAGCAATCAATGAACAACTAACGTGTCGCAATGAAAAATTGATGATTGATGCTTCTCATCTCTCTCCGTTCCTGTCTGTCTGTCCCTATCTATCCTGCTCTCTGACTCTCTCTCTGTTTCTGAAAAAAAAAAAAAAGAAACAGAGCAGTATTTCTCCAAGCAGGCAGCCACAAGCGTTTTCACAGACCCTGGCCTGGCACATGCGTGAGGAGGAACCTGGGCCCGGTGCACTGCCCGGGTGCTGCGGGCCCCGGGGCCGCGGGAATAAGTGTGTGCGCACACGCCCGGACAATCTGCTTTCATCCTACGAAAATTACCCAGACTGGCCACTCAGATCTCCCCACATGAACAGTGAGCCCGAGTGACAGCATCGGGTCCACAAAGCAGGCTGCGGGACCCCAGGCAGGAGTTCCCAGGCTGCTGGAGGGAACGTCCCCTTGTGTGCAGATGCCCCGCTCGGCCGCGACACTGCGCACCCAGCTCTGCTGTCCCCTTCCACCACATCCTCTGTCCCCAAAGCCCAGAGAACACCCACTCTATCTGCAGATCCCGATTTCATGTTTAAACCCAGATTCAAAGACTCAAAACCTCAGATCTGGAAGGGCCTCGAAGGTTTTCTGTCTTCCTTCAACCCCAAACACTTTCAAACGTCTCACGGCATTCACGCGACACCCGCTCAGTGTAACCCATCTTTAAATCAACTCAACGTCTTGAGTACGTGCTCAGGTCTGATCCACTCTCTACCGTTTTCTTTTCTTATAACATACACTGGAATACACCCCTAACTACGAACACTGAGACCATTCATCTGGGCACCGCCTGAAACATCTCACGTTCCGCCCCTGGAAACACTGATCGGGGCCAACCAGCTGCCCACTCCAGACACACTCACTGTGTCCTGCCGACGCGGGCCTCTGCTGCTACAGGGGGGAGGTGGGAGACGCCCCCCACCAGCACCTCTTCATCGGGGACTTGGAATGGGGAGGACCCGGAATGGGGAGGCCCCCCCCCGACTCTCCCAGCCTCTGAGCATCACGGCCAGCGGGTCCACTGTGCTCTGAATCACACCCACTCACAGGAACACCTATGTCCCCGGCTCTCCCTCCTCTGAGCACCACGGCCAGCGGGTCCACTGTGCTCTGAATCACACCCACTCACAGGAACACCTATGTCCCCGGGGACAACCCCAGGAAAGCCCTGCTGTGCAGACCAAGGCTGAGAGCAAGTGGGGGCCTTGTGGGGGACTGAATTCTACTGTTGTCCTCACCACCTAACCTGCTCGGATTTAGAGCTCTGCCCCCAATACGGCATTGCTCAAGTGGTGTGTGTGTGTGTGTGTGTGACCGCATGTGTGTGTATCTATATGTGTGTATATATGTATGCGTAAGTGTATGTGTGTAATATATACATACACCCACACACATAATATATTGTATATTATGTGTATGTATATGTATGTGTGTGTACATATGCATGTGTGAACATACAGAGGTGAGCAAAAGTAGATCTACAGTTATTCATATGAACAAAGACATGCAGGCTCTGATTACTACACTAGCTTTATTCACTCAGAAGAATGTCACTCACAACTATAAACCTCCATTTCTAACTCTGTACATGTGTATTTTATATATATATAATGTTTATGTGTGTGTGTGTAATGCATATGCATGTATAGATATTACGCTGGCCCTGGCTGCTTGGCTCAGTGGTAGAGCATTGGCCTGGCATGTGGATGTCCTGGGTTTGATTCCTGGTCAGGGCACACAGGAAAAGCGACCATCTGCTTCTCCACCCTTCCCTCTCTCCCTTCTCTCTCTCTCTTCTCCTCCCGCAGCCATGGCTCGATTGGAGTGAGCTGGCCCCAGGTGTTGAGGATGGCTCCATGGCCTCCTCGTCAGGTGCTAAGAAGAGCTCAGTTACTGAGCAACAGAGCAAGGCCCCAGATGGGCAGAGCATTGGATTGCTTGGTGGATCCTGGTCAGGGTGCATGTGGGAGTCTGTGTCTCTGCCTCCCTCCTCTCACTGAGTAAAAAAGTAATAAATAAAAATAAATAAATAAAATAATGCTGAATGAATGTATCATTCTGAGAGACCTGGAGCTAATCAGGCAAAGGAGGGTGGGAGAAAGCATTCTGGGCAGAGGAGCAGCACGCTGGGGGCCCTGAGGGAGGGGCGACAGGACACACCTGAAGAGCAGAAAGGCTGGTGGGAAGGGGGGGGCGTGGGGGGGGAGAGGGGAGGGGGAGGGCAGGGGGGGAGGGCAGGGTGGGGGAGGGGCGACAGGACACACCTGAAGAGCAGAAAGGCTGGTGGGAAGGGGGGGTGTGGGGGGGGAGAGGGGAGGGGGAAGGCAGGGGAGGGGTGGGGGGGTGGGAGAGGGGAGGGGGAGGGCAGGGTGGGGGAGGGGCGACAGGACACACCTGAAGAGCAGAAAGGCTGGTGGGAAGGGGGGGCGTGGGGGGGGGAGAGGGGAGGGGGAGGGCAGGGAGGGGAGGCGTGGGGCGGCGGGAGGCTGGAGCAGGTCAGAGGAAGCAGGGCCACGCAGGCCCCGTAAGGAATAAGGAACCTGGTCTCCTAACAGCAACAAGAGGCCGTGACACCAGGGAGTGGCGTGGTCAAGCGTGCCTTTTATAAACTGTCCCTTCAGTGTGAGACGTGGACTTTGGGGGCGGCTGGGTGAATGGGGGGGCTCAGCGGGCGGACCGGTGCCCCATCTCAGACCACAGACTGCCCGCGCTCGGACGGAGGTGGCAGAAACGAGGTGAAGAGAAGGAAGCCGACTCCAGGCCCGGCCAGCAGATACAAGTCCAGTCTGGGTGACCGATGGCATGGGGGGTGGGGGTCAGTGGCAGGTTGGCTTCCGGGCCACCCTACCCATGTCCCCCGCAAGCCTAACGAAACGGCACCAGTCACTGGGCTGCGGGAGGGGTGGCACGGAGACCGTGGGAAGACGATCTTGAGCAGTTTTGGAAACAATGAATCTGAGATCCTTCTGAGACGCCTGGATGGAGACGCTCCGGGGCGCCGTGGGCGTGAACCTCCAGGGTGGCCCAGCCGGATGGTGACAGGTGTAGCCTGGCGAGCAAAGCTGTGCCCACTTCCACCTGGTGTCTGACGGTCAACCAAAAGGTTCTAAGTAACAAGTGACAGGATAAGATGTATGGTTCTGAAATGTCACCCTCGTCACAGCATTCGCACCGGGATGAGGGAGGGGCCAGACCAGGCGCTGGGGGTAACCCGGCGCACGAGGACACGTGCAATAGACCAGGTGGGCCAGGAGACCGAGCAAGGGCTGCAGCCGGGGAGGGGAACCGGAACAGCTGCGCGTGCCTGCTGGGGACCGTCCTCACCGGAACCAGCGGGGTCAGCTCTCCACTAACAGCCCTCAGGACCTCCCTGTTTCAGTATCCATCCCCCCCACAACCCTGTCCTCCACCCAGGCCCAGCCAGGGTCCAGTGCCCTGGTCCACCCCTGCACTTCACTCGCTCCGCCATTCCACTCCCGCATTTTCCTTCTGCAAACACCTCCCTGTCTGCTGAAGACGCACCTGCCCCACTCTGGAAACAGAGGAGGAGCCGGACCCCACAGGCTCGCCCGGCCCTCGGACAGCCACGCTGCTCTCCTGGTGGACGGCGCCGGACCCCACAGGCTCGCCCGGCCCTCGGAGAGCCACGCTGCTCTCCTGGCGGACGGTGCCGGACCCCACAGGCTCGCCCGGCCCTCGGAGAGCCACGCTGCTCTCCTGGTGGACGGTGATGGACCCCACAGGCTCGCCCGGCCCTCAGAGAGCCACGCTGCTCTCCTGGTGGACGGTGACGGAACCCACAGGCTCGCCCGGCCCTCGGAGAGCCACGCTGCTCTCCTGGTGGACGGTGACGGAACCCACAGGCTCGCCCGGCCCTCAGAGAGCCACGCCGCTCTCCTGGCGGACGGTGACGGACCCCACAGGCTCGCCCGGCCCTCGGACAGCCACGCCGCTCTCCTGGCGGACGGTGACGGACCCCACAGGCTCGCCCGGCCCTCGGACAGCCACGCCGCTCTCCTGGTGGACGGTGACGGACCCCACAGGCTCGCCCGGCCCTCGGACAGCCACGCCGCTCTCCTGGTGGACGGTGACGGACCCCACAGGCTCGCCCGGCCCTTGGACAGCCACGCTGCTCTCCTGGTGGACGGCACCTCTCAGAATATCAACACAAGGTCGCAGCAACTGTGACCACGTGAAACAAAGCAACACTGCTCCGCAGTTTCGTCTCAGAGGACAGAAGCAAGGTCTTCACGCCACCCACAAGGTATAGGACACCTGTCTACCTGCTGACATGAGGGACTGTGGCTCCTTCCTGAGTTTGTGTTGGTCTCACGTGACCACACCTCCTTCCAACAAAGACTGACCAGAGTACCCGATGACAGGACCGCCCCTCCTCCTGCCGGCACCCAGGCCAGAGCAAACCTCCACTTCCCGGAAGCCTCCCCAGAGGCATCCAACCCCAGCCCGGCTCCTGTGAGTTCTAGCGCCCTGTCCCTGACAGGCCCCGTGGGTCCCCCCTGACCCCGTGCTCCCTCACTACGATGAGTAACTGACCCAACCTGTTTGACCACAGGTGCGTTTCCACTGGTCCCTGCTGGAAGGACCGGGACAACTGTTACAGGACGGGGTCGTTAAGTTTCTTGGCTGAAGTTAGCGAATTCCCAGCCAACAACTGCCATTTTCTCTGTTTGGCCACACCCACAACCTCACTGACGTTACCCTGAGAATAAGGGGAGCGAGGGGTGAGAGGGAAGCTTGAGGAAAGTGGAAAATGTCTGAGTTAAGTATTCCGGAGAGGAGGAAAAGGCGCTGACCAGAGAGTCATACGAGAATGGTCACTCTCTGTGAAGGGCATGTGAGGTTGGCTGCCATGAACTCAGGGCAGTGCCAGGCCTCCCTGCTGCGCGATTCCTGCCACCAGTATTCGGGTGAAAGAGAAGAGTCTGGCTCAGCCAGGGTTTGGAGGAGGGCGAGGGGGGATAAAGCCTCGGCCAAGAGAACTGCTCAGCGACTGGCTGAGAACTCTAAGCTCAGCTGGGAGCCGACAGCCCAGAGGAAGTGTCTGAAGGGAGACCACGGAGGTCCTCGGGGAACTACGCTGAGGGCACAGCGCATATAAGGGACTCCGCGGGCTGAAGAGAAGAGCGCAGAGAACCATCGAGGAAACGCATCCACGTGGCCAACACGTCTGGTCTTCAGAGCCTGGGAACCAGCCCAGAAGCTTCTGGTTCAGTGGGTCAGGCGTCACAGGTCCCCAGCACCTGTCTGTTAGAACGCCCCGCAGGCGATGCCGCTGCATAGTTCGGGCTGCACACGACCGCCTTAAACCCTCTGCGGGTCCAAACCAAAGCCCCTACCGTGTCCAGAGGGCCATGACACAGAGGGCCCTGGAAACGGAGGCAGAGAAGAGCTGGAATAATCAAAAACTATCCAAGTGAGAGTCGAGGAAAGCCAGGCTCTAGTTCCACTAGGTCTCTGTACTTTTCTTTGTGTCTGAACCATTTTAAAGCTCATTTATTTTTTTTTAAATAAGCAGGCATGCAAAAAAAAACATTTCCAATAAACAGTAAGTAAACTGATATGATCAATAAATATTAGGTAAACCTAATTCTAACGTGCTACAGGAAAGTATTTTGTGTCTCTCTCATAATTTAGATGGCACTGCAGTCTCTTTACAAACATCAGTCCGTAGGAGGAAAGTTATTTCTGATTCCACAGTGCTACAGACGTTGTCAAGAGCAACGGAACGCTGCAGAAGAAACGCAGCTGAATGACAGTCACTCGAGTTCACAAATCTCCCCAGGGACTGCCTCCACCCTTCAATACCTCTGCTTGTGTTTATTTATTCCATCCACCACCGCTAACACATGCTGCATGCAGACACCACTCCGAGTGCTTTACTAACGGTCAACAGGATGCAACCTTTACCATCACATACCAAGCAGATATTGTTCTATCTTCCCCACCAGACGGACACCTGAGACCGCAGAATGGTTTAGGAACTTGCCCATGTTCCCACACGAGCTGCTCAAGGGCAGAGCCCAGGTCAGCACGGCGTTCTGGCCATGGAGCCCAGGGTCCGCACCAGTGTGCCTGTCGTCTCCGAGAACCTTCAACACGTGCCAGCCTTAAATCCCCAACTTCCGTCCTCCCCACCGGACAATCCCTCCCTGGCCCCGCCTGCACTCTTTCCCTGCTCTGCCTGAACACCGTCCTACACAATTCTTAAAATTTTTATTTTAGCCTTTTGTTCTCAATTTGAACATCGCTGCCTAAATGACAAACTCTAAATGGAACGCTGTATCTCTCAGCGCCCAGCCCAAAACTGGGATGATAAATTTCACCGGGAATTAAGTGCCTACTGTCTCTTTTCCAACTCGCCCGTACACGACAGGCGCCGTGCCAGCCTTGCTCATCAGGTGTTCCCAATCACCGAAGCCCTACCGCGCCGCGCAAAGGAAGGTCCTGGCACAAAGCAAGCCCTCCGTCATTTTTGTTGAATGAACGAACGGAGTACACTCAAGTCTGCCGCTTTCCATTCTATGATTTCGGGTGCGTGACAGGCACCTGTGCTCACAACGCATCCCACCCACTTCACCCTCCTAGCGTGGACTCTTGTCGTAGACAGGCAAGGGCTCTGCCAAGTACCGGCTCTGCACACCCATATCCGATGTGGTCACCGACACCTCACTTCCACCACCCGCCTCCCTTGATTGGCATGAGCTTCAAGGTGCACCATGGGGATCGGGACACATCCCCTTCTCCAATGGAATGCAACCTATAAAAGAAGGAGAGTCGGCAACTCTGCGCCTACCCGAACCCATCAAGAGTGTAGCCAGTCACGTGCTGCACGTCTGTCTTTCCAGCAAGACCCCAGAGAGGCCCAGACCACGCGCGCCCCGCGCAGCGCCGTCCTCCGGGCCTGCAGGCCCCGCGCCCCGGGCTGGCGCCGTGCCTGGCACACCGCAGAAGGGAGATCCAAGTCTGAGGGATGGAAACGAACCCCAGCTCCGTGCAAGCCGCAGGTGGGCGGCGCGGGCCGCGGGAGCTGGTGGGCGGGCGCCTGCTGGCACGCACGCGTGGGCCCCCGACGCGGCCCCGGGGGGACCTCGACCCCGCGCCCCGCAGGCACACACACCTCTTGCACATGGACGCATCTTCACAGGTGCCGCGCACGCCCTCGTCGTCCGTTTCGGTCGAGGAAGAACAGGAGTTGAAAGGGGGCTTCCTCAGGCTAGTGGCCATGGGCGTGGGAGGTTCCGGGGAGCTGCGGCCACCCGGGACATGGAAGCTGGGTCCGCAGCCGCCGGGGGGAACAAGCGACCCGCCCTAGAAAAGCAGAAGAGGGGGCTGGACTCCGCCCGGCTCAGCTGGCGCGGCTCGGAGAGGCCGCCCACGACCGCTGTCCCAGCAACCTTCGCGCCGATGGGAGCCTCTGACAGACGCCCATTGGGCCGCGGCCCGGCCTCTCAGCCTGCGGAGATGTTCATTGCACAACTCCTTTTGGTCCCGCCCACACAGCCCGGAAGTTTGCGGAGGCGGGGGAGGGAAGTAAACGGAAATGGACACAAGATGGTATCGCTATGCTTTCTGGGAATTGTAGTCTTCGGGGCGTTGGGAGGCCATTGGGTTTCTTTAGGCTGGTCACAATAGTTTATGACTGTAATTAACGCAGGGCAGGAACCTAGCGTTGGGGCGAAGGGCAGAGAATCCAGCAGGAGGAAAAAAGTGTCATTGTGACAGTCATTCGGGGCTCAGTATCATTCCACAATTGAACAAATATGTATTGATTTCCTTCTGCGCTATATGTATTGATAGGAGCTGTACTCTGAACACATAATGGCCTTTGATGTGTCATAAAGGAAGGAATGGGTGGAAAACTGATACAATAGAAAATTATGCAGCAATCAAAATGAGTGAACTGCCCTGGCCGGTTGGCTCAGTGGTAGAGCGTTGGCCTGGTGTGCGGAAGTCCTGGGTTCGATTCCCGACCAAGGCACACAAAAGAAGCGCCCATCTGCTTCTCCATCCCTCCCCCTCTCCTTCCTCTCTGTCTCTCTCTTCCCCTCCCGCAGCCGAGGCTCCATTGGAGCAAAGATGGCCCGGGCGCTGGGGATGGCTCCTTGGCCTCTGCCCCAGGCACTAGAGTGGCTCTGGTCGCGACAGAGCGACGCCCGGGATGGGCAGAGCATCGCCCCCTGGTGGGCATGCCGGGTGGATCCTGGTAGGGCACATGCGGGAGTCTGTCTGACTGCCTCCCCGTTTCCAGCTTCAGAAAAATACAAAAAAATAAAAAATAAAAAAAAAAATGAGTGAACTAGAGCGGCCAGTTACAAGCATCAATGGCTGAATTTCAAAAACATAATAATCACCAAATGAAGGAAAAATAACATTTATATAAAGTTCAAATCAAGCAAAATTAATCTTGTTTAGAGAATGCCTATATGATAAAAAAAAGAGTACTATACAGGAAAGTAAAGGAATGGAGGGGCAATGAATCAGGGTATTTGTGACCATTAGCAAGTGAGGAGGGTAGGACAATTGGAGGACAAAGAAAGGGAATGGGGAAGAAATACACAGACACCCCAATAATTTCTCAAATTGGGGGAGGGGGATTCACATGTGTTTGTTTTGTTATTTTGCATATTCAAGATGTTCATTACTTATACTTTGTACTGGATTTATTACAAAGTGTTTTTTAAAGAAGTGTGTTTGCATTTTGCATTTTATTATCTGTCAGGATCAGGGGGCAGATAAACTCAAACTTTAAGAACCTTGGATTGCACACCCAGACACTCACACACACACACACACACGCCAAATAAACAACAACAGAAACCCAGTACCCATGTCTGGGACAATGTCAGATATCAAGTGCTGCAAAGTATTCAATGGAAGGACAAGACTTCATTAACACCCAAAGTAGAAACAACGGCAAGCTGAAGCTAGGAAGTTCTGCCAAGGGGAGGGGTGATGAGGTGACGCGTGCCACCTTCTTTGAATGATCCTCTGTGAAGACGGTAATGTAAACCATTGAACAAATACAGTCTCCTAGTTCGGCAGTGCACCCACTCCACGGATGTAATCACTGTCCACAGCAAGTAGAATAAGTTGTGGTTATCATCGATGTGAATGGTGAGGATGAGGCGGATTGGAAGAAGGTGGCAGATACTCTGATACACTTGCAGTGTTTGGTGAAAAAAGAATATTCTTTGTTGAGCCCTCAATTCAGAAAAAAAGATGGTGATTCCGAGGACTTGGGTCAGGGTTTCACGGAGGGCCACCCCCAAAGGCTTCCCGCAGGCAGGGCTAGCTCCTAGCATATAAGCTCCTGGCCAAGGGGTTGGAACTTGATGACACAGGAGTAGACTGGAAATGGCAAGCTTTGTGATCTACGGTTGTATGATGCTTCCAAATAGGAGACGATTGAGTAGTTGTGAACAATGTCCTAGCCAGAGAAAAGTCACTAACAATTAATCTGCATTCTCTGGCAAAGTCAAGAAAAGAGAAACTGGGGTTTAAAACTGCTGTGAACATTAATATTGGGAGCAAAATCTGTGCATTAACTGTGAAATTTCTTCCCAAGAGGTTAGAGTGGATGGAGATTTATTTGTTGCTTCAGCTGTCTTGTACTTCTTTCTTCTATAACAACAGCTGGAGTTTATTATGGAGAACTACACTCCCCTTTCAGCCTACATGGATCAGGTAAAGTTCCCTATCTGATACCAAGACCTGGCCAATCACACACAAAATTACCCTAGCTGCATTTTAGGGTGTGTGTGTGTGAGTGGTGGTGGTGTTGCTGGTGACTAGATTGATCCAATAGACATGAATCCCAGGAGTTAAATAGGAGTTGATGTGACTGGAAGAGTTTTCTTCCTTTTTTTAAATTTAATTTTATTATTTTCTTAGGTGAGAAGAGGGGAAGTGAGGCAGACTCCCACATGAGCTTCATTGGGATCCACCTGGCAACCCCATCTGGGACCAATAGTCAAGTATCGAGCTATTTTTAGTGCCTGAGGCTGATGCACGCCAACAAAGCTATCCTCAGCACCTGGGGTCACAATTGAAACAATTGAGCCAATGGCTGTGGGAGGGGAAGAGGGAGAAAATGGGGAGAGGGAGGAGGGGAAAACAGATGGTCACTTCTGTGTGCCCTGACAGGGAATTGAAACCGGGACATCCGTATGCCAGGCCGATGCTCTAGCCACTGAGCCACCAGCCAGGGCCTGGAAGAGCTTTCTTTTCTGCCGCACTTAAACCTGGGAGGCTGTATCTTTGGAGCTACTGAGAGCCATCTTGTTACCTCATACAGCCTGAGAAAGATGCTAATGGCAAAGCTAACAGAGTCTTCAGCACTGTATGCTCACTTAGGGGTGACCTGAGTTTGGAGTGTGGGAGCTGATGGGAAAATCATTGAGCCTGTGGAGCTGGGCAGTTAGAAACAGCTGAATTCAGAAAGATGGAAGAAACAGGTCATCGGGAGCTGGCAGCTTTCAACCTGAGCTGAGCTCACACTAAACTCACCCCCCACCAGCACCTACTAGTACCTCAGTCAAATCATTATTTTCCTTCTCTGGTGGTCCCATTTTCCAAGCCTTTGACTTCCTCACAAGCTTTAAGTAACTATACCATGTCGGAAAGTTTACCTTTCCTCCATTGAATTGCTTTTGCACCTTTGTCAACAATGAGGTGTGCCTATTGGTTAGGATTATGTCTGGGTTCTTTGTTCTGTTCTACTCATCTGTGTGTCTATCCCTCTGCAAATACTATACAGTTTGATTTCTGTTGCTCTGTAAGTTTTGAAATCGGGTGGACTGATTGCTGCCACCTTATTATTCTTTTCCAAAATTTTCTAGCTGTTTTAATTCCTTTGTCTTTCCATATAAATTTTGGAATAACATTGTGTATCTCTACAAGAATATCTTACTGGTTTTTTATAAGAATTGCGCTAAATCCCTATATCAATTTGGGGAGAATCGACATCTTTACTATGTTGAATTTTCCAATCCATTAACATAGTATACCTCTCCATTTATTTAGATCTTTGATTTATTATTATTATTATTATTGGTGTTGTATAGTTTTCAGCAAACACGTCTGGACATATTTTGTTAGATTTACACTAAAATTTTGTTTTTATCAGTGATTGCAATTGTAGGTGGGGGGGTTATATGTTCACTGCCAGTATATAAAAATTCAAGTGACTTATATATTTATTCTATATCTTGTGACATTGTTAAATTCAATTATTAGTTTTAGGAAGAAATTTTTTAAATAACTTCCTGTGGTATAAAGCCTGAAATGTTCACTATTAAGAACTGTCATGACATCTGGCAAAATCAACGGTGCCTCGAATGGCCTAACAGGAAGCTCCCTACTCTCACTCCTTTCAGAGATAGGTCTCCTAACTGAACAACTATTCTTCTCACAGGGACCACCCGCAGCACCTGTTGATTCCCAAGTACCAGGCTGCAGTTCCCTATCGGTTCACAGAATTAGTCCATCAAGCCCAATACACCTTCCTCAGGGAACCACGGCTCACCCCATTGTCTTCTCACTACAAAGTTTGCCCCCTGTCACTCCTGCTGGTTCACTCTGTTCCCAAGTGCAACCCCCACATGGCCCTGCTTGGTGTGTGGTGTCCTCCTCTGGGCCGGGAGTATACATGACTAGTAAACTGTGTTAGTCCCCTCTCTGTCCAGTGTCCTGTGTTCAGCCATCCCCATATAAGTCTAGGGTAGGAATTCCTCTCTCACCAGTGGAAACAGAAGAGGAGGTAGCACCACAAACAGAATGGCTTAACCTCAGCTGAGGACACCTGGTCAGCTTTAACTGACTGCTCTTTTGATGAGTACCTAGTTTCATAAAGTGGTAGTTATTCTCTGAGATGTAACTGCCAATTGCCATCCGGCCTGGGCTTTGAGCTCATGCTCTATGATCTCAAATGGGTATTGCCATTAATTCCTGCCCCAGTTTCTCATTCTTACCAACAAGGCAAGAACAGCTGTTTATTTCTAGTTTATCCCAAAGTGAGGTGCCATTGGGTGTGACCGGTGTCTGACAGGTGGTCTCCCGAGCTCCTACCTGAGGGCAGTGACCATGCAACATCTTTTTTTTTTTTTCTTCTGAAGCTGGAAACAGGGAGAGACAGTCAGACAGACTCCCGCATGCGCCCGACCGGGATCCACCCGGCACGCCCACCAGGGGCAACGCTCTGCCCACCAGGGGGCGATGCTCTGCCCCTCCGGGGCGTCACTCTGCTGCGACCAGAGCCACTCTAGCGCCTGGGGCAGAGGTCAAGGAGCCATCCCCAGCGCCCGGGCCATCTTTGCTCCAATGGAGACTTGGCCGCGGGAGGGGAAGAGACAGAGAGGAAGGAGGGGGGGTGGAGAAGCAAATGGGCGCTTCTCCTATGTGCCCTGGCCGGGAATCGAACCCGGGTCCCCCGCACACCAGGCCGACGCTCTACCGCTGAGCCAACCGGCCAGGGCCAACCATGCAACATCTTAATTGACGGGTGCTTGAGTTCCGCTTAGTGGGTGTGGGGCTACCCTGTTTCCCCCAAAATAAGACATCCCCTGAAAATAAGACCTGGCGTGTCTTTAGGAGCAAAAATTAATATAAGACACTGTCTTATTTTCGAGGAAACAGGATACATTGTTGTACATGAAAACAAAGTCACAAAAAATTCTTGATGGAATTCAGAGTTTGGTTGGTTAGGCTGATGTTTGTGATGACATGACTACGGTATAAAAATCAATGTTGATTTTTTTGTCCAACAATAAATGTGAATTCTTGTTCATGGAAAAATAAGACATCCCCTGAAAAATCAGACCTAGCGCCTCTTTAGGAGCAAAAATTAATGTAAGACACGGTCTTATTTTCAGGGAAACAGGGTAGCACTTTGGTCTGGTCACTGTGTCTAGCCTGATGACCATCACGGGCTGTTGGGCCACCCTACAGACACCGTCTGGGGAGGCGCATTTCCAGCAGAGTCCTGGGGATGACCCCTTCTGTTGTTTGTGGAAAATAAAAGAGAAGGCCAGCCCTGGCCGGTTGGCTCAGTGGTAGAGAGCGTCGGCCTGGCGTGCAGAAGTCCCGGGTTCGATTCCCGGCCAGGGCACACAGGAGAAGCGCCCATCTGCTTCTCCACCCCTCCCCCTCTCCTTCCTCTCTGTCTCTCTCTTCCCCTCCCGCAGCGAGGCTCCATTGGAGCAAAGATGGCCCGGGCAGGTGCTGGGGATGGCTCCTTGGCCTCTGCCCCAGGCGCTAGAATGGCTCTGGTCGCAACAGAGTGACCGCCCCGGAGGGGCAGAGCGTCGCCCCCTGGTGGGCGTGCCGGGTGGATCCCGGTTGGGCGCATGCGGGAGTCTGTCTGACTGTCTCTCCCCGTTTCTGGCTTCAGAAAAATACAGAAGAAAAAAAAAAAGAGAAGGCCACAACCCCAGGTAGATTTCAGAAGATCTCTGTGGTCGCCTCCTGAATCACTGCTGTTCAGGCAAAGGGAGTGAGTGACCTTGCCCGTGTCCTGTGCTGTTGCTTCCCTTGCTGCTGACATGTGCTCTCTTGACCCCTAAGGATTTCGAGGTGCTCATCCCTGGCACCATGTGCCCTGGCAGCACATGGCCCAGGCACTGATGGGGGGAAAAAACCATGTGGGAGGGACAGTTGACCTCTAACTTCTTTCCCAGGGCAATGCCCCCTAACCAGTGTGCTTGGGCTTTACGTAGTCCTGGTGCTTACCAGCAGAACAAGGGACTTATCCTATGATCAAGGTGCTTGAGGCCCTCACCCCAGCTATAGACCAAATAATCTCACTGGATATGGACTCCAACACTGGGAGATTTACGTCCCTCCCCCGAAGGAAGTGGATTGTCACCGGCGGGACCAAACAACCTGAAGTTCTCACCGCATGTGACTGGATGGGAACAGACAAAAAAAAACACAACAACCTGTCACTTTACATGCCTAGAAACAAAAAACATCCAGGAGGGATCTGTACAGAAAAACGGCGCAGCAGGGCAGCCGTCCAGACGGGAAAAACACCGGGCAGCCCCGTGGCGCAGGGACGGAGTTCCTTCAAACCTGACTGCAGCCTGATGTCCTTCCGCCATTCAGCCGCTGCCGTGAGAGAGGCCCTGACCCTGAAGATACTGATCTGATACTCCGTGTGTGGGGAAAAGCAGTCTCCCAGTTGTGGCCTGAAATAAACCATGCTTCTCACTTCCATTTTCTATATTAAGACTCCAAACTTTTGTTACTTTAAAACTATCAAAATGTTCTGCTTCAGTGTGTTGGGGTTTTTTTTTCTTCTTTTCAGGCAACTGGGTTTTGATTTGTTCTATCGTATTTCGCAAATTCCTCATCTTTCACAGAAAAAGAGCTGAATGCGCTTAATAGTCATTGGCTCCTGCTGGTATTGGAGATTATCCACTTCCGGTTTCTGCTCTTGTAAAGACTGAAGTAGATGCTGCTTACTCTGCTTTTGATCTTCAATTCTTTTATTTTTTAAAAAAGATTTTATTTCCTTTTTTTTTTTTTTTTTTTGTATTTTTCTGAAGCTGGAAACGGGAGAGACAGTCAGACAGACTCCCGCATGCGCCCGACCAGGATCCACCCGGCACGCCCACCAGGGGCGAAGCTCTGCCCACCAGGGGGCGATACTCTGCCCCTCCAGGGCGTCGCTCTGCCGCGACCAGAGCCACTCTAGCGCCTGGGGCAGAGGCCAAGGAGCCATCCCCAGCGCCCGGGCCATCTTTGCTCCAATGGAGCCTTGGCTGCGGGAGGGGAAGAGAGAGACAGAGAGGAAGGAGGGGGGGGTGGAGAAGCAGATGGGCGCTTCTCCTGTGTGCCCTGGCCGGGAATCGAACCCGGGTCCTCCACACGCCAGGCCGACGCTCTACCGCTGAGCCAACCGGCCAGGGCCAAGATTTTATTTCTTGATTTTACGCTGGGGCGGGGGGGGGGGGGTAGTGAGAAGTATCAACTCGTAGGTGATTCACTTTAGTTGTTCGTTGCTTGCTTGTTGCATGTGCCTTGACCGGGCACGTGCCAGGTTTCAAGCTGGAGCCCTCAGTGTTCCAGGTCAACGTTCTCCCCACTGTGCCACCGCAAGTAGGCTCCAGTTGTCTTCTGACGATGTTTTATTCTTCCTCCAGATTGCCTTTCACTACATCTAGTGATAGTCCAGCGGTTAGGGCTTCTCCTAGGGGCAGCTGGGCTCTTGTTCTCTCCCTTGTTAGTTTTCAAGATGACTCTTTTTTTCATGGACTTTTCCCTCTGCGGTTTGTTGAAACTTTTTTATTTTTCCTTAAGGCTTGAGCATCCTTATTAAATTCCTCCCAGAGACCTGAATTTTAAGTTTTTCAATAAAAATGTTCTTTTACTTCTCTGGTCTAGTTTTCTCCTTAAAACATCTCTCTTGAAAGACAAGTACCATATGATTTCACTTATAAGCGGAATCTAATGAACAAAATAAACTAAGAAACAAACTAGAAACAGACTCATAGAGACTGAGCAGACTGACAGCAGTCAGAGGGGTGGGGGCTGGGGGGCTGGGTGAGGACGGTGAAGGGATGAAGCAAAGAAAAAGTTGTGAACACAAGACAGCAGTGTTGGGGCTGCAGGAGGGAAGGGGGATAGGAGGATTAGAGAGGGGAAGGTGGTGGAGAAAAACTTGACTTGAGGTGGTGAACACCAAACGTAATATTAGAGACGAGACGTTGCAGATTTGCACACCTGAAACCTGTCGTTTCATAAACCAATGCCACCCAATAAATTCAATAAAAAACTAGTTTAAAAAATCTCACTTTTTGCAGAAGCCTTTTTTATTGATATATTTTAATTCTACCCTCAAGTTCTTTGATCTTCTTGATAGACTCTTCTTTCTCAACATGCAGAACTTGAGTAGTTTTGTTTTTCTTACATATGGTGAATTTGAGCCATCGGTTGATCAGATTCCCAAACCACCCTGTTGTAACAGGTTTTCTAGTTATCCAAGCCTTTTTGCATAATCGCTTCTTTTTTTTTTTTCTTGGAGCCTACGATTTACTTCTGCCAGTTTCTGTTGAACATTCTGCAGCACTGCAGCTTCAAGCTGATGGTCATCAATTTCCTTATTTCGATTCTGTTGAAGTTCCTCAGTGGTATTTTGCCATTTACAGATTTCATTGTGGTCAAAACTGTTTGCTTCTCATCCGGTGGAAGTCCAAAAATGCTTCCAGTGGCTAACTTCAGCCTCACATCTTAGAATTTCGTCAACCTGTTTTTACTTTGTTTTGATGAAATCAGGTCAGCAAAAGTCTATGCCAGCTCCTTTGCTAGCTGAAGCATGCTGATTGATATCCTAAGCCAATAAAGGTGACGCAGGGGTCGTTACGAGCGCTGACTGCCTCTTCAACAACTGATCCTTTAGCATGATCTGTTTCTATGGCTTCGGAATCTGGTTTCCATGGCTTTCAGTTGTAGTTGATGTCGATAAGGAGCAGTTTGCTGCCTTATTTGAAGCTCTGATGGTTTATGCTTCTATTCTAAGTCCTACAAAGAGTCTTAGGTCTCTTGTTCTCTGATCTTAAGTTCGCTTGCAGGGCTTCAACATCCTTTCTCTTAGAATCAGGTGTCTCTTCCCCCTTTTCAGTTTCCTTCGTCAGCACATCTTTTGTGAAGTTAGAGATGTGGTCAGTGAAAGAAGCCACATGGCCTGCCCCCCAACCCCAGGGAGTGGCTAAGCTAGAGCCAAGGCCACTAGACCAGGAGGTCATTGCTATGGAACATAGGACTGACCTGGTCCATTTGGCAAAAGTGTCCAGCCCCATCGTGGGATAGCCACCCCTCCCCCTTCCCCCAGAAATGCTTCCCAAGAGACTAAACCAGAGTGAAGTAAATCACAGTCATGTCTTGCTAGGCAATGGCTCGAGCCTGGGGTTTGAGGGAAGGGGACTAGGGGGCCTAGGAACCCTGAGGCCTAGCCTGGACACAGTGCTCCTGTCTGGTGACGTGGCCCATGAGCTTCTTATGTCCCCTCTGCCTCTGTGAATGTCTCCTCACTGCCCTGTCCCTGCCACCGGCCCTCCACCACCACGATAGCTGCTCAGGGGGTGCCACCTCCCATACCATCCCTAGGCATGGGCTAACAGAAAACACACATCACCTTTGACTTTCTCATCTCAACAGTCCATGTTGTCCTGCAGTATGTGATATCCGTGCCATGTTTTAGAAAATTTTGAGGTAACATTTCCCGAGTTACATGCATTCATCTAAGAGCACCAGTGAGTGTATTTGGACCAGTGTCTGACTGCCCATCAGTGTGACCCGGGGAGGACAGTGAACAGTTCCTCACCCACAGTCCTGGGGAGGGAAGGGGTCAGTCAGTCAAGAAACAGCTGAGTTTAAGAGAAGCGGGTGGCAGGGGAGCAATGGTGCCCCTGGTGTTGCCTGTTACAGGTGTTTAGATCTCCTCAGGGAGTGAGTGGACGAGAGTATCAGAAAAGACCGAGGGAAAGTGGATCTGGGTGGTGAGTGCACAATGCAGCCCACGGATGCCGACTTACAACGCCCACTTGAAACCTCTGCATTATTAACCGTGGTCGCTGGCAGTGCATTTCACGAAAATAGTTTTTATCAGTGGACCACGGCTTGCAAGGAGGCGGCGCTGACCTGCTTGTTTACGCCCTGCACAGGGAAAAGCGGAAGCGCCGGTCTCCGCTGCTGGGAGGAGAGCCAAAGACGCTGGCACCGCCACCGCGAGTCATCGGCAGCTGGACTGCGCCCTGGACCTAATGAGACGTCTGCCTCCGCAGCAAACCCAGAAACTTCTCAGCGCCCTTCTGGACCTGGTCCCAGTCTGTGTGATCTCCTATCCTGCTGACTGGGCACTGAATATTGCCAAAGACAAGGCGGTGGGAAAGGATTACCTTTTAAGGACCTCTGCAAGCTATGGTGGAGTACCAAGCATGACCTTCCTCTTGAAGATGGGGCCCAGTTTTCTCTCCACGGTAAAAGCTGGAGGTGGAAGCCACCATGCCCTTGATCAGTACGGAGACTTGTATCTTGGAGGCAGTGTCTCATCTGTGTACTTCTGGAATCTGGACCATGGTTTTGCTGGGCGTATCATCATCAAGGAGGCTGGGGGCGATCAAAGATCAAATGCTGCTGGAATTGCATCCACGCTATGGAAGCGCAGGCGAAATTTCCCATGACAAGTTGACATCCACGGTGCCGCTGTGGCTGCAAACCCACAGATCCGGCTCCAGCACCTGCACCTGGAGGCGGCGCCTTCCTTACCAGACAGGCGGAGAAAGATGAAACTATGCGTGACTGCTACCAACACAGTAGTGTTGGTGCCTGGTCAAGGGCACGGGAAACGGCCCTGGCCGGTTGGCTCAGCGGTAGAGCGTCGGCCTGGCGTGCGGGGGACCCGGGTTCGATTCCCGGCCAGGGCACATAGGAGAAGCGCCCATTTGCTTCTCCACCTCCCAACCCCCCCTCCTTCCTCTCTGTCTCTCTCTTCCCCTCCCGCAGCCAAGGCTCCATTGGAGCAAAGATGGCCCGGGCGCTGGGGATGGCTCCTTGGCCTCTGCCCCAGGCGCTGGAGTGGCTCTGGTCGCAATATTGGCGACGCCCAGGATGGGCAGAGCGTCGCCCCATGGTGGGCAGAGCGTCGCCCCTTGTGGGCGAGCCGGGTGGATCCCGGTCGGGCGCATGCGGGAGTCTGTCTGACTGTCTCTCCCCGTTTCCAGCTTCAGAAAAAAAAAAAAAAAAAAGGGCACGGGAAACAAAATCAGAAGTAGGCTGAATGAGATCCACTTTGAAGAGCCAAGGACCATGTCAGCGGGCTGAGGTCTGCGCAGACCTTTGCAGACAAGTCACAACAAGAAGCTCTTAAGAACGAGCAGGTGGAGGGCTCTGGAGAGAGAGCAGCCATGTTAAACCTCTGCTTCACCCTAACCGGCATGCTATGCACTCTTCAGCATCCTTTCTTAGAAACCTGGTTTTCTGCCCCCTCCCCTCCCGCACACAAGCTGCGCTCACGCTCACGCCTGCACCACGCCACCTCTCCCTGAGAACACAGCCCCTAACCAACCTTCTAGACGGCAAGGCCTGCTTCCCCCCACGTCCTGCTATCAGCACTCAGCGTTCCCATAAAGACCGTGTCGCTCTCTTTGCCCCGGGTCTCGCTCCCTGCTTCGCACCGCCCATTTTACAGGCAGAAGATAATACACTATCTGCCTCTCCTTCCTTCCCACCTTTTTGTTACATTGGTAATAAAGAAAATGGAAAACAAAAAAACATTCATGACATAACGGCGGTGTGTGAAAGACGAAAAATTGGGGGAGGGAGAAACCATCAATGGGAGACGACGGGCGGCGCGGCAGGTCGGGTAGCCCCGCACGCGGCCGGTTCCGGCAGCGACAGCGTGGCGGAAGGAGCTCCACCGCGCTTGCGCCTTGCCCCACCCCTCGGCCGGAGAGCGGCGCCGCCGGAAGTGACGCGCAGGGGCCAGCCGCCGTGTGCGCCCCGCCCCTCGGCCGGCGGGCGGTGCCGCCGGAAGTGACGCGCGGGGGCGGCCCAGGCGGGGAGCCGCCGCGCCCGGCCGGGAAGCGATGTAGGATCCGCAGCCCGTCTGCCCGCGTCCCGCCGGCCGAGCCCGGCCACCGCCGCCATGAAGAAGCAGTTCAACCGCATGAAGCAGCTGGCTAACCAGACCGTGGGCAGGCGAGTGCGGGAGCGGGCGGGGGCGGCGTGCGCGGGCGGCTCCGGGCCGGGCTGAACCGCGCCTCCCTCGGGCCCGGCCGGGTCCCGCAGCGGGGTTTGGGCCGGACCCTGCCCTGCTCTGTCCTGCCCGGGGGCCGGGCCGGCGGGCGCCCTGCCTGGGACGCGTTCCCAGCCGTGCGGGGGCCGCTCCGCGGGAACCGGGTCCGTGCCGTCCGTCCCGTCCCGTCCCGTCCCGCGCACCGCGGGGACACTCGGGGTGCTGCGGTCCCTGCCCGACGCTCGCACGCTCGGGGCCGGCTGACAAGGCTGCGGGAACGCCTTGCCCCGGTTTAAAAAAAAAAAAAACAAGTTAAAAAAAACTCACTTTGGATTTGAAAGCAGCCACTTCTCCCTGTGTCTTCGGTTCTGCTTTCAATGCCGGACAAACGTTGATTCTTTAAAAACATCGAACCTTTTGGCAGAAAGACAGAGCCACTGACATGTATGCGTGCGGCTTTTTGTTTGTTTGCTTTGTTTTTTTGGTTACAGTTGACATAACGTGATTAGTTTCGGGGGCACAGCGTCGTGAGGAGACCACCTACCCCTTCGAGGGGGTCCCCGCCCCGCCCCGCGCACAGTGATGACAGTTATTCTGAAATGACCGAAGACACCAGCCTTGGTCGATGCCCAGGCGGGTGGCGCAGGAATGGTTTGTGGTTTGTGGTTCGTGGAGCTTCTCCAGGTGATTGTCACGTGCGACACCTTCAGGGGCACCTATTTCAAGGTCTTCCAGAACTGTCCCGATTTACTGTTTGTTACACGATGAGATAAAAGTTGACTTTTTCCATTTTCACTCGCATCCCCAGCCCCCCGCCCCCGCCAGCGGTGAAGCAGAAGGGGGGAGTTCAGTTTGGCAGAATCGCGGGGCCACTTCTTTCTTTCGTCTGTGCGAAAATACTTTTACTTCCTCTTGAATTTCCCAAATTTGCTTTTCACTGTTTCGTTTCCCTCAAACTTTTTTGCTTAGTTTTGATGCTCAGTTTTTCTTGGTACCCACCCCACCCTGCGATCCTGGTTGTGCATTTTTTTTTCTGTTTCCAAAGTGAATCCCTGGCCCCTGGACCGTGCCCTGCTTTCCTGTTGTTTGTAGGAAAATAACCGATAGGCTAGGGAGGTAGAAACTATAGTAATGAAGACTGGTGTTTCAGCCAAGTATCTGTAAACAGATTATAAGGTGATTTTTCTACTCTTCTTCGTGTCCTCAGTAACGTGTTTTGTTGAAATCGATATTTAGTGAGGATCAGGATACATTACCTGATTGCCATGTCGGCCTGTTGGTGTGCTGTATTTGGCAAGCTCTGTTTGCTCCTCCTCGGTCAAGTTTTTTAAAGCTGCCAAGCCGCGCGGGGTCTCCCTGGCCCCTGCTTCCTCTGTGGCAGCTTCTCTCTGGACACTTGTACATTCCAGCCATACCTGCCTACTTTCAGTTTCTAGAGGAGGCCATGCTTTCTCCCAGTCAGTCTCTACCTGGACCTTTCTTCGGAAGCCTTTTCAACACTGCCCAACAGCCACGGTCTCCGATTCGTTCTTTAGGTCTCGGGGTGAAGGTCTCTGCCCCTGACTGGCTTCCCCTGGTGTTCCAACACAGACTGCCCGTCCCTCCTGGGTGCTTTCGTAACTTCACGTAGCACCTGTTTTTCTGTAACGTAATTGCTGCTTTGCTTGTCCGCGTTCTCCATTAGACTGAATGCCTCCAGAGGACTTGCTGTGTCTCTCTCCTTTGATTCCCGGGACTGCTGTGCTTCCGGTCACGCGGTAGACACTCGGCAAATGTTGTTCATCTATGGTGAATCCAGTTCTTACTGGATTGCCCTGGTGGTGCGGACCCAAGCATGGGAAGATGAAAACCGGGCCAGGTCTGTGGTGATTCACGCTAGGACTGTAATTCTGGCCCTGACCTTTGACTGTTTGAAAATCTTAATTGCTGGATGCCAGTGGAAGCTGCAGCTATTACAGAGCAATTAAGGGTGTGGCAGTTGTGTAGCCAAAGTCAATTTTTTTTTTTACAGGGGAACCTTTGCTTTACTGCTGTTGATTTCCTAGGTGTATTTGTATTTTTTCCCACTTATTAATTAAAAAGGACTAGGGAGAAACACATGAAGGTGAGAGAGAGCCTGGAATGGTTATTTTGTGGAAGCCGATGGTGGGCAGTCATGGGAGTCCGGATTCTGGGTGTATACGGGTTAAGCTGAAGGCTAGACAGCAAACGAGGCCCCCGGCACCCACACGGGTGAAGCGTGTGACTGGCAGGCGCACTGGGGAGATGATCCGTTTATCGAGCTCTAGGTGGTGCCTTGCTGTGATGTTCCCCTCCCAGAATCAGGACCTTGTGAGTAACCCCACAGCGAGGTTCCATGGGCTGGACATGTGGGAGATTAGTAATGGCTGGAAGGAGTCAGTTCTCATGATGCAACTTGTTTGCAGAGGGTGATGAGTCTGTTTTGGGAGGTGCTTTGTGTATACAGGGGCAAGCTTCCGAGGTGGTCCCATGACAGGGATGTCCCCAGGAGGAGAGAGAGGATGGTTCTTTTTGTCCATGCATCCCACTCAACAGACATTGTGGAGCCCGAACTGTGTGCCATTGTGCAAGGCATTCAAGAATCAGAAGTGACAGCCTCACAGTGCCTCCCCTGAAGGAGCTGGGTGGAGCTGGGCAGGCAGGCAGCGAGTCTGTACCCCGAGCTCAGAGCCTAGAGACGCATGGCTACTGAGCAGGGCAAACCCGGGGCTGAGTGCGTAGAGGGGAGACAGCAGAGCATGGGGAAATTTGACGGAGCCTTTTTTCTTTCCATTTTAGGCACACTTTTCCCAAATTTCTCTTCTGTCAGTTAGATCTCTTGGTTGTAAGAAAGGTTGATTCGAGTGTTCTCAGCAAACGTGGGAATTGATTGGCTCCTGTGTGCCCAGAGTCCAGAAGTGATGTGGCCGCAGGCTGGGCTGGGTCCCGGGCTTCCTCTCTCTGGGGCTGTGTTCGCAGGGAGACCCCTAGTCTCCCATCATCCATCCTCAGTTCACAGCCCCGGGGGGATTCCAGCCACTGTGGCCAGATCCCAGGACTGACTGCATGTTTCTGACTGGGTCACATGCTTTTCCCTGGAAGTGGGAATGCAGTCAGCACCACGCAAACCACAGAGATTGAGAACTGGGGAGCGCTGGCCCCCTGAGGGAAACTGGGGTGCTGTTGCCAGCAGAAGGGGAGGAAGCGTGTCGGTCAGGCAGAGAGACATCATGTGTCTTTTGTAGTTCTGCTAAAAAGAAAGGTGCTTTGTTTTTGAGAAGGCTTCACGCAGGTGCTCCAGGGAACAGGGTGGTGGTTTGGGGGGCTCCCCCCGAATCCAGGAAAGTGGACACCAGGGTAAGGAGCATGTGGAGATGAGGTGGCAGTGTCAAGGAGAAAAGGGTGTCAAGGGACTAACTAGGAGAGTTATTTTATCTTTAAATCTGAGTGAGCTTCTGGGAGTGCCTCAGTGAGCGCTGGCTCCTGTCTGAGTGAGTGCTTCCTGGAAATGCTCTTCTAGATAAGTTGTCACACACTCGGATGCCCAGAGGGGCCGGGCTCCTGAGATTAATGAGGGACGTAGGCCAGGTGCTGGAGGAGGGGCGCCTTCCTGTCTCACCAGAGGGGCCCTGGGAATATGGGCCCTGTGTGGCTCAATTTTGAGAGTTTTGAGAAAAGTCTGAAATGTGGATTTTAATGAAAATCAGATGGCATTTACTACAAATTGAACAACCAACATGACATCTCGTGGGGCTAGGCACAGTAACCAGGGCCAGATTTGGCCTCTGGGTCACCAGTTGGCAATTGCTTGTCTAGAAGGACCTGGAATTTAATGACCCCTGTGTTACCATTTTTTGTCCTGTACCTTACTACTCGGTTATTACTGTATTCTCAGCTCTTTGAATTTGTTAAAGAATCGTTCTTTCCTTCCCAGAAAACTGTGAAAGCTCTGATAAGAAATGTCACGAGTGTTTCTGCAGGCGTTTGGTTTACCAAGTGCTGCGTCCGCTCCCTGGCCTCGCCTGTGGTGATGACCACTTCTGTTTCAGGAGGAAGGAAGACCGCCTTGCTGTGTCCGCACGGCTCCTCTAAGTGGCCCAGGCGGACGTAGGTCTGGTCCAGGGCTTCCGACTGGACCCTGTGGCTTCCGATGGCAGACCCTGGGCTGCCTCTTCCTTAGGAAAGGGTTGACGTTTACTGAGTGTCTCTGGTGCTCATTAACTGGGCTAGGTGCTTTGCATGGATTATCTTCCTCTATTCTGGGGTAATGATGGGAACCGGAACTCAAAGAGACCAGTAAATGACAGAATGACAGAGCTGTGAGTTCAAACCTGGGCTGGTTTCCCAGGCAGCTCCAAGTCCACTCTTCATGTGGGCAGCTCCTGTGTTCGAGTTAGGAGTGACACCCTTTATGGGGGGGGGGAGGATGGGAAACACCGACTCACAGTTGCTGCACCTTAGTTGTTCAGGATTGCTTTCTCATATGTGTTTTGACCAGCGGGCTCCAGCTGAGCCAGTGACCCCTTGCTTCAGCCAGTGACCTTGGGCTCAAGCCAGCGACCTTGGGCTTCCAGCCAGCGACCATGGGGTCAATTGATGATCCCACGCTCAAGCCGGATGTGCCCACACTCAGGCTAGTGACCTCAGGGCTGGAACCTGGGACCTCGGTGTCCTAGGTTGACAGTATCCACTGAGTCACCACTGGTCAGGCGAGTGACGCTCTTTTTAAATCCCGGAGGCTAAGAGTTGGATGTTGCTCCAGTCCAGTGGCTCTTATCAGGTATGGTTTTGCCCCCGCCCAGGGACAAGGTGTGGAGACATTTTTGATTGTCAGGACTTGGAGTTATCGGGGGGGTGTTAGTGCCATGTGGTAGGTGGAGGCCAGGGGTGCCATGCTGACCGTCTTACAGTGCTCAGGGCAGCCCCACGGCGGGCAGTGGTCTGGTCCCAAACGACCGAGTGCTGGGACGGAGAAACCCTGGTCTAGGCCTTCCAGCCCCTGGGTGTGTGAATTTCCAAAGCCAAGGTTCTCCCTGTTTGCCTGCGGAGCACAGCAGAGTTCTGTTTGGAGTGTATGTATATATTTTTCATGATCATTGGCCCATATTTAAAAATTTAGTTTTCACACAAAAACCTGGATTTCCAGCTTCTAAAGTCTTGGAAGACCTGGCCGTACCTGGCGTTCTCCCAGCAGCTGGGCGGCAGCGGCTCGGCCGCCTCAGCCCCTACCTGGCTTGTTTCACTGGGACGTTCCTTGCTGGCCCCTCCCTGATCATAGAAATCAGATGACCTTCTCCGGAACAGAAGGCGCAGTTCCTCCTGAGAGCTGTTCCAGGGGCAGCGGGACCCACAGGCGGGGAGTCTGACCGCAGCTCTGCCTGCATGCCCGCCCGGCGCACTCCTCTGGGGCCAGGACACCGCGCGCGTCTCTGCCGTGACCGCCCTTCCTGCATCTCACATCCGAGCCGGCCCCTCTCTAGTTGCCTCTCCATCCCTCATGGGCCCCGCTGTTGTGCTTCACTCCCAGGGCTGTCCTCGGCCATTCCGGGGGAGCGTGAGCAGGGTTTCTGAGAAAGGGGGCAGCTGTGGTTGGCTCAGTCTGAGCAGAGTCCGGCCGGCCTGTGCGCAGAGCGGGGCGGAGAGACATCGGGGCCTCTGCCGCTTCTGAGCGTCGTCTTCTGGGCTCTTATATCCTCCTTCTTTTTACAGGGACAGAGAGTCAGAGAGAGGGATAGAGAGGGACAGACAGATGGGAACGAAGAGAGATGAGAAGCATCAATCATCAGTTTTTCGTGGCGACACCTTAGTTCATTGATTGCTTTCTCATATGTGCCTTGACCGAGGGCCTTCAGCAGACCGAGTAACCCCTTGCTCGAGCCAGCGACCTTGGGTCCAAACTGGTGAGCTTTTTGCTCAAACCAGGTGAATCCGCGCTCAAGCTGGCGACCTCAGGGTCTCGAACCTGGGTCCTCTGCATCCCAGTCCGACGCTCTATCCACTGTGCCACCGCCTGGTTAGGCTTCTGGGGTCTTCCTGTGTACTTTCTGTATTGTGAATTCTAGAATATAACAAGTCCTGCAACAACCCTTTGTTCACAGAAAGAAAAGAAAAGGAGCCCTCAAAGGGTGTGGTGATACGCTGGACTTGCCTGGGAAGGGGCATGTTGTTCTACTGTGGAGTTAGCTTTTGTGGCTGCAGCTCCCCTGTGCACACAGCTGACCCCAGCGATGGAACATTCTGTCTAAGGTCCCAGATCAGCACGTGCACCACACGCTCTTCTCAGACTAGGTGTTTCACATGTATCGTTCTATTTCTTGCCTGGGAAGGGGCATGTTGTTCTACTGTGGAGTTAGCTTTTGTGGCTGCAGCCCCCGTGTGCACACAGCTGACCCAGCGATGTAACATTCTGTCTAAGGTCCCAGATCAGCAAGTGCACCACACGCTTTTCTCAGACTAGGTGTTTCACGTGTATCATTCTATTTCTTGTTTCAGACACAGGTAGGTGCTGTGGTAATTAACCAAGAAGTATACATTCATTTAAAAATACCATTACACGCCTGCTTTGAGCCTGTGTGGTTTTTTTCTTAAATGTGGATATTTAAAGTACAACAGGCCCACAGTCTTTCATCCAAACCCTTGGGGCCAGACAAATTTCAGAATTCAGAATTGTCAGATTTGAGAAAAGTGGTAATGTCCATGTGCCGTCATACTGTATTTCCTGCAGGTCTGGGACTGTAGTACTTAATCCAACATGCTAATGTTTCTGTCGCGATCTGTGAGTGTGTTTCACACCAAAATGAATACATAAGGATTATAAATAGTTTCCTGTTCATTCAGGTCAAGTTTTATGGCCAAATGAGTTATAAGAAGCCTTGTTTTTAGATTTCAAAATGATAGATAAGGAAGTATGGACCTGTTTCACTTTCAGTATCATTTTTATTTAGAATCTGATTTTTTTATTTTATTTTAAATAACGTTTCCCATACTACAAAAAGTTGGAAACCACAAATACGCCGGGTAAGCCGGGATCACGAATGCAAGTGGAGAGAAGTGTCAGACCCCAGGGAGTGGTGAGGACTGCGGTGAGCGAGTACATGTCCAGTTAGAGGGGGCCGTTGCTCTCAGCTCTAGCCACTTGTTCCCCTGGCATCATTTTTTTTCCCATGTCCACAGCTAAACGTATTCCCAGGTCCCAGGGCAGGAACCCAGAGCCCGTGAGCGTGGAGCTTGCTGTAGCAGCCATCTGGGCCAGCCCTGTATCATTTTTAACGATACTTCAGAGTGTTGATTTCCATGTGAAGTTTCTTGACATTTAAATGTCAGCAAAACAGGGAAAGAGAAACTTGTAGGTTAAAGAAAATACATTTACGGCCCTGGCCGGTTGGTTCAGTGGTAGAGTGTCGGCCCAGGGTGTGAAAGTTCTGGGTTCGATTCCTGGTCAGGGCACACAGGAAAAGTGCCCATCTGCTTTTCAACCCCTCCCTTTCCTCCCTCCCCCTCCCCTTCTCTCTCTCTCTCTCTTATCCCCTCCTGCAGCCATGGTTTGAATGAGCAAGTTGGCCCTGGGTGCTGAGGGTGGCTCCATGGCCTCCACCTCAGGCACTGGAATTGCTCTGTTGCCCTAGATCGGCTGCAGACAGGGATTGCTGGGTGGATCCTGGTCAGGGCGCATGCTGAAGTCTGCCCGCCTCCCTGCCTCTCACTTGATAAAAAATAAAGAAGAAAATACATTTGCAAGCTTTATTGGGCCTTAGGCTGCCTGCTTGCTTTGACCTCTAGTGTAGAGACTAATTCTTGTGGTGTGTGAAGGTGGACAGTAGTGTTTTGCAATGAGCTTCTTCCTCAGATGGGGATGGAGCATTTGTTTTATCATTATCCATCATGCTTTCTGTATATGCTGTATATTTTTTAATGTAAAATATTTCATAAGAAAAAGAACATAAAAGAGTAGATACTTCAGAATTGCTTTATAATCTAGCTTATTTTATTTTTTAGGTCTCTAAACCTAGTGGAAAGTATCTTTTTTTTAAACTTATGAATTTGCAACTTTGAAGGTATTTATCTTGGAAAAGGGAACGAAAGCGGCCAGCTACAGTAGGAGCCTCTGTTTAATCAGTCCGAGCTGAGGGAGGCTAGGTGGCAGAGCTCCCCCTCCCAGGGCCACCACAGTGGAAGTGACACTGCACGGTTGCCCCTGTGTTTGGACGGGCAAGTGTCCTTCACCCCCTCCCCTCTCAGACCTTAGCCCTGGGTGACCTCAGCCCCTCCATACCACCTCATGGCTGGTGGCTCTCAGCTTCACGCCTCTCGCCCTGGCGTTTCTTCAGCCTGAATCTTTATCTTGAACATCTCCACTTTAAATGTCCTGCTAAAGTTCAGCTCGTGAATGACATCCTCATATGGGCCTTCTGGCCTAGACTGTGGCCTTCAGGCCAGATCCTGCCCACTTCCTGTGTTGTGGACAAGGGCTGCTGGCACCTCGCCACGCACTGCCGCAGGGGAGTCTAGTGTTTGTGACAGTGGCCGCGTGGGGCGGCCCGTCTCTTTACAGAGAGGTTGCTGACCCCTGCCTGGCTGCGTGGAGTGCCACCCAGCTCAGCCGGTCACCTGTCAGTCCCCACTCACCTGCCCGTTCTGGAGGACCAGGCTTTCCCCGTGATCGTGATCGGGCAGGTCCGCCGAGTGTCTTGACTTGATCCCTGTCCCTCAGTAGCCAGGTTCCTAGTACTTTAGTTCAAGCTTTCATCTTTTTTCACCTGGACTCGCAGCTGGCTTCCCACTGATGTGGCTGGCTCGAGCTGGTTGGTGTCCTTTTTGAGGGACATTGTAGACCACCCCTTGCTTTTGACATGGCCAGTCACTACTTGAATGAGAGCAGCCACACTCCCCTCTAAGTGCTGCTCCTGTGAGCTCGCTGCAGGTTGAGTGGGACACTGATGTTTGTGTCGTCAGAGTACTGCCCATCGCCTTCTGACGGGACAGCCTGTCGTTCCACCTGAGTGCAGAGGGGGCGCACTGCCGTGCATGTCGCTGTGCATGACGTGTCGGACGTCACGTGACGCTTCAGTGTCCCCCTAGTAGTGTTAGATGCTGTCTGTTAAAATGTGCTTGTGGAGAGGCCCGTGTGGGGAGGACCTGCAGCCTTCCAGCCCAGGCCGGGAGGGTGCCCGCTGCCGGCCAGCGCCACCGTGGCCTTGGAGAGCCAGCCGGCGTCTGGACACTCACGGGGGAGATACTAAACTGTTGTTGTAAGCTACTAAAATTTTATACTTTGCTACCTTTTTTATTTTTTTCACTAAGTTTGAAATAAACGTGTCCATATATTTGTTTCCATCTATGAGTTTCCTGTGTGTGTCATTCGTTTAATTGCCATGGAATTAATGTCCACTTGTCACTTTCATTGTTAGTTAGCAGATCTTAGGTATCAATAATGAACTATTAATGCCAGATGGTGAGTATTTTGTTCTCGGATGCATCACTCAGTGCAGTGCCGGGATCTTGAGAGAGGATGTTCTTCACGACTCAGTGTCGGTTGGACGCAAGTCTCAGAAGATGAGGCAGATGCTGTTGACAGTCTGACCCTGTGGTTTATGTAGGAAACAGCTCCTGAGTCGTGGAGTCTACTAGGAGTAAAATGATCGGAGAACGATGTTCGGTTCATCTCAGCCCTCCAGGTTGGGAGGCTTGTTTCCGGGGTTTTGATGTTTCACTTCATTACAGATTTATTTGTGTTGGCTGCTCCTTTTTGAATCGTCTCCTGAGATGTTTCTCCTGTCCTCACCTTTTCCGCTGTTCTTTCCAGGTGTCTTCCTTCTCAGACGTGCCTTTTAGTCTGGTGGTCAACCTGAGCTCCCCTTGAATGTTTCATTAGCCTCTCTTCTCTCCTTTCTCAGTTCTCCGCCCGGGGTAGCCAGATGTGTGCCTTCTAGGGTTTACGTCATAAATCATAGACTACACAGGTGCCCCAGTGAGTCACATATTTAAATAAGTAGACATTTAGAGACACAGAAATTTTTCTAAGCCACTACCAGCTACCTGTCAGCTGTCAGGGTGAGCATGTATAGAGCTACCTGCTTGGGTTTCACTTGGTCATCGGATCCTCTCTGAGACATGGGCTAGAGTGACCACTGGAACCCACGCCCAGCAGCACCTTGGGGAAATACACCAAAGTATTTCTACTTCGCTGGCTCTGGTGAGTGTTCGGACAGAGGGAACATGGCACAAGCCTGGGGTCTCAGAGGTGCTCGGGGCCCCGGGAAGACTCCCCTGGCACGTGACCCCAGGCACTCTCGGCAGCAGGCAGGGAGAGACGTGGGCGGTGGAGAAGTCCACGAGGAAGGAGAATATGTAGGCGAACCCTAACTCTGAAAATTTCATCCTTTAACTTAATGTTTTCGGTCAGTAACTTGGAAAAAGGCAACCATATCTAATTTATTTTTTATTTTTATTTTTTGTATTTCTCTGAAGTTGGAAACGGGGAGGCAGTCAGACAGACTCCTGCATGAGCCCGACCGGGATCCACCCAGCATGCCCACCAGGGGGCAATGCTCTGCCCACCTGAGGTGTTGCTCCGTTGCAACCAGAGCCATTCTATCACCTGAGGCAGAGGCCACAGAGCCATCCTCAGCGCCCGGGCCAACTTTGCTCCAATGGCACCTTGGCTGTGGGAGGGGAAGAGAGAAACAGAGAGGAAGGAGAGGGGGAGGGGTGGAGCCCTGTGTGCCCTGGCCGGGAATCGAACCTGGGATGCCTGCACACCAGGCCGATGCTCTACCAGTGAGCCAACCGGCCAGGGCCAACCATGTCTGATTCTTAACAGCAAAAAACTCTGTCCAGCACTTTTTTCAAATTCATTAGGTGGTGGGTGGCTGTGTGTTGGCCCATGTGTCCTCAGGTTCACAGTGACTGGTGTTCCTGGATGTATTTCCATCCAATGAAAGGAGTAAGTTCTTCAAAGCTTTAAAAAAATATTAAACCAGTGCTCTCAGTTTTCTTTGCTTTGTATAAACTGATAGCCATCCTTCTTGAAAACAGACAGTTTTGTTGTACATTGAAACATTTCTGAGGCGTCATGTCTCATAGAATAGTTTTTAATCTTTGTACTTGCTCTAATCCTACAGCCTTTTCAGTGTTCCCATTGCTCTTACATCTTTGGACATGTGAGTATTAATACTATGTCCTGTACAGCCCCGAGATGGCAGAATCAAATATATTATATGGGACCACCCATGACCGTGACCACCAGCCTTCAGAGGCAGACAGTATTGCTTGGTTGTTGCTGTCACCTGTGGAAGACCACCATCGGAAAAGTTCCTGTAGCAGTTTTGGGGTGGGGAGGGAATCATAGTGTAAGCACCACTGCAGTAGAATTTGGGTGAGTCCTTATAGGCAGAAGGTTGAGAAAATTATAAATTGGTGCTTTCGGAGGACAACTCTGGTGGCAGGTGCATTGGAGTTTGAGGGGGACAGGAAAGAGGGAGGCCGAGAGGAGCCTCAGTAGGAAGCTGTCGCAGCATGCTGGGGAACAGGGGTGACGGCCAGAGCTGAGACAGTGATCCTGCAGACGAGGTCGAAGTGTCTTACACAGTCGTGTTGGGGGCAAAGGAGAGAGGAGCGCTGAGGAGACTGGTCGTGGTTGGAGGTTATTTGCTGAAACAGGTAACGATAATTCTTCACTCTTCCATTGTTTTACAATGCTCTTCTCTTTTTTTAAACATGATTCTTTTTTTGAGAGAGAGAGAGACAGAGACAGGGAGAGTGTGGGGAAGCATCAGCTCACCATAGCTTCCCTTTAGTTGTGCATTGATTGCTTCTCGTATGTGCCTTGACTGGGGATCAGACCCCAGGCGCCAGCTGAGCCAGCGACCCCTTGCTCAAGCCAGCGACCTGTGGGCTCAAGCTGGTGACCTCTGGGCTCAAACTGGTGACCTTTGGGCTCAAGCTGGTGACCTCTGGGATCATGTTGATGAACCCGCCCTCAGGCCAGCAAGCTTGTGCTCAGGCTGGCGGCCTCGGGATTCCAAACCGGTGAGGTCAGTGTTCCAGGTTGACGCTCTGTGTTCTGCGTCACCACTGGTCAGGCTTCAACATACAATTCTTTATCCAATTTTCTTGTTGGGCTTTTCCTCCCACGAGTGTATGGGTTTGGGGGGGTGTGTGTTTGCACCAATACCACACTGTTGATCTGTAATGTGTGTTAAATCTGGTAGAACTGGTCTTCTTCAGCCTTTTCCCCCCCAGTTATTCTTTCATGTTTTTGTTAAAAGATGTATTTTGGTATCATTTTCTAGTTCCTAGAGAAATTTGTTTAGGGTTTTGATTGGTTTGGAGCTCATTTATTCCAATAATATTTATAGGGTGCCTGCTATGGTCTAGGACGGAGGATATAAAAATAACTAAAACCAAGGAATTACGGCTGGTAAATTTGAAAACTGAGCTATAGGGACAGTGATACCTTGGCAACACGAACAGGGCCCATCTCCTTATCTGTGCTTTTATGTGCATCCAAAGTGCTCTGTTGTTGAGGGCTGTGCCCAGTTAGTTAGGTGGCAAACATGTTGATAATGTTTGTCCGTATACTCGTTTGTACCTTGTTTAGCTGCAATTGATCATTTTGTTCTTTGGCTTTTCTATGTATATATCATCTATTTTATGCTTCATTCTCCTCTTTTCTGTTATTTATTTCCGTGATTTCTTTTCCACCCCTTATTCAGTTGGTTAGACTTTCCAGTATAATGTGTAGCTGCCTAATTGTTTGCAGCAACATTGTATAAAGGGCATGGACTTGCACCACTGGTGGGCGTTCCAGAAACAGAATGAGGAATGTTTGTCCTGCTGACATGCAGGTATCTTCATCTGGATGGTTCCCAGGGGAAATCTACAGACATTTTCCCACACACCTCCTAGTATGTATAATATTGGAGCCTTTATTGTGTCTTAGTCATAAGATTGGTAGATGGTCTTTTTTTTTTTTTTTTTTTTTTTAAGCTTTTGTTCACTTGAGAGAGAGAAAGAGAGAGAAAGAGTGAAGGGGGGGAAGAGCAGGGAGCATCAACTCCTATATGTGCCTTGACCAGGCAAGCCAGGGTTTCAAACCAGCGACCTCAGTGTTAGGTCGAGGCTTTATCCACTGCGCCACCACACGTGGTCTTAAAGACAGGGTGCTGAATTTGTCGTAGTCCACCTATATTGGGAAAACCATTGCACTGCGCTTAACTGAGGAAGATTTCGTTGAGGCAGAGAGCGTTGAGACGTGGTGAGAGGAATGGCAGCCTGTCAGCACAGCCTCTGACAGAGTGGCCGGCTGTCACCGGGCAGCGGGCTTAATTGCATCCAGTCTGTGAGTGAGCGCAGTCTTCAGGAGTAGAAGCCTGGCCACCGTAGACTCACGTGGAGGTTCTAACAACCCTCTCCCTGGAAGAATTGCCCACACACGCACATTTGCACGCAATCTCGTGGACTTCGCAGACATCCTCGAGCCCGTGCACGGAAGTGCAGGATTGACCAACCCACCTGTGCTTGGCGGCTCAAGAAGCCTGCTGGTCGCTGGGCAGGTGCTGGCGAGGGTTCCCACGCTGCGCACGGGTCTCCAGAGAGAGGTGGTTTGCAGACGTGCACCTCCCGTGTCTGACTGTGGCTGTCGCTCTGCTAGTCTCCAAGCACACTCCCCGTCTGCAAGCGCCTTCCTCGGACAGGAGTCTGCTTCTCTCGGTACGAGGTTGGTGGTCACGTCAGATTACTTCCCTTAACAGTCAGCTCGCGGGTGGGCAATTCATCAATTTGTTGTGGTTTTTAAAACTTTTAGATGTAGGCTTAAAAACAACCTGAAACTGCTTTACGGCAGGGGGGTGTAGTAGCGGGCGTGCCGTTGGCGGGGGCGGTCTCCCCGCGTGCGTGGCCTGGCGCAGCAGCAGTGGGGGGCGTGCCGTTGGCGGGGGCGGCCTCCCCGCTGCGTGGCCTGGCGCAGCAGCAGTGGGGGTGTGCGTGGCCTGGCGCAGCAGCAGTGGGGGGCGGGCGTGGCCTGGCGCAGCAGCAGTGGGGGGTGTGCGTGGCCTGGCGCAGCAGCAGTGGGGGGCGGGCGTGGCCTGGCGCAGCAGCAGTGGGGGGGGCGGGCGTGGCCTGGCGCAGCAGCAGTGGGGGGGCGGGCGTGGCCTGGCGCAGCAGCAGTGGGGGGCGGGCGTGGCCTGGCGCAGCAGCAGTGGGGGGGGCGGGCGTGGCCTGGCGCAGCAGCAGTGGGGGGCGGGCGTGGCCTGGCGCAGCAGCAGTGGGGGGCGGGCGTGGCCTGGCGCAGCAGCAGTGGGGGGGCGGGCGTGGCCTGGCGCAGCAGCAGTGGGGGGGGCGGGCGTGGCCTGGCGCAGCAGCAGTGGGGGGCGTGCCGTTGGCGGGGGCGGCCTCCCCGCTGCGTGGCCTGGCGCAGCAGCAGTGGGGGGCGGGCGTGGCCTGGCGCAGCAGCGGTGGGGGGGCGTGCGTGCCCTGGCGCAGCAGCAGTGGGGGGCGTGCCGTTGGCGGGGGCGGCCTCCCCGCTGCGTGGCCTGGCGCAGCAGCAGTGGGGGGCGGGCGTGGCCTGGCGCAGCAGCAGTGGGGGGCGGGCGTGGCCTGGCGCAGCAGCAGTGGGGGGGCGGGCGTGGCCTGGTGCAGCAGCAGTGGGGGGTGTGCGTGGCCTGGCGCAGCAGCAGTGGGGGGGCGTGCGTGCCCTGGCGCAGCAGCAGTGGGGGGCGTGCCGTTGGCGGGGGCGGCCTCCCCGCTGCGTGGCCTGGCGCAGCAGCAGTGGGGGGCGGGCGTGGCCTGGCGCAGCAGCAGTGGGGGGCGTGCGTGGCCTGGCGCAGCAGCAGTGGGGGGCGTGCGTGGCCTGGCGCAGCAGCAGTGGGGGGGCGTGCGTGGCCTGGCGCAGCAGCAGTGGGGGGGGCGTGCGTGCCCTGGCGCAGCAGCAGTGGGGGGCGTGCCGTTGGCGGGGGGCGGCCTCCCCGCTGCGTGGCCTGGCGCAGCAGCAGTGGGGGGCGGGCGTGGCCTGGCGCAGCAGCAGTGGGGGGCGTGCGTGGCCCGGCGCAGCAGCAGTGGGGGGCGTGCGTGGCCTGGCGCAGCAGCAGTGGGGGGCGTGCGTGGCCTGGCGCAGCAGCAGTGGGGGGGGCGTGCGTGCCCTGGCGCAGCAGCAGTGGGGGGCGTGCCGTTGGCGGGGGCGGCCTCCCCGCTGCGTGGCCTGGCGCAGCAGCAGTGGGGGGCGGGCGTGGCCTGGCGCAGCAGCAGTGGGGGGGCGTGCGTGGCCTGGCGCAGCAGCAGTGGGGGGGGGTGCGTGGCCTGGCGCAGCAGCAGTGGGGGGCGTGCGTGGCCTGGCGCAGCAGCAGTGGGGGGCGTGCGTGGCCTGGCGCAGCAGCAGTGGGGGGTGGGCGTGGCCTGGCGCAGCAGCAGTGGGGGGGCGTGCCGTTGGCGGGGGCGGCCTCCCCGCTGCGTGGCCTGGCGCAGCAGCAGTGGGGGGTGTGCGTGGCCTGGCGCAGCAGCAGTGGGGGGCGGGCGTGCCTGGCGCAGCAGCAGTGGGGGGCGGGCGTGCCTGGCGCAGCAGCAGTGGGGGGCGTGCGTGGCCTGGCGCAGCAGCAGTGGGGGGCGTGCGTGGCCTGGCGCAGCAGCAGTGGGGGGCGTGCGTGGCCCGGCGCAGCAGCAGTGGGGGGGTGTGCGTGGCCTGGCGCAGCAGCAGTGGGGGGTGGGCGTGGCCCGGCGCAGCAGCAGTGGGGGGCGTGCGTGGCCTGGCGCAGCAGCAGTGGGGGGCGTGCGTGGCCTGGCGCAGCAGCAGTGGGGGGCGTGCGTGGCCTGGCGCAGCAGCAGTGGGGGGCGTGCGTGGCCTGGCGCAGCAGCAGTGGGGGGGCGTGCGTGGCCTGGCGCAGCAGCAGTGGGGGGCGTGCGTGGCCTGGCGCAGCAGCAGTGGGGGGCGTGCGTGGCCTGGCGCAGCAGCAGTGGGGGGCGTGCGTGGCCTGGCGCAGCAGCAGTGGGGGGCGTGCCGTTGGCGGGGGCGGCCTCCCCGCTGCGTGGCCTGGCGCAGCAGCAGTGGGGGGGCGGGCGTGGCCTGGCGCAGCAGCAGTGGGGGGCGTGCGTGGCCTGGCGCAGCAGCAGTGGGGGGGCGTGCGTGCCCTGGCGCAGCAGCAGTGGGGGGCGTGCGTGCCCTGGCGCAGCAGCAGTGGGGGGCGGGCGTGGCCGGGCGCAGCAGCAGTGGGGGGCGGGCGTGGCCTGGCGCAGCAGCAGTGGGGGGGCGTGCCGTTGGCGGGGGGCGGCCTCCCCGCTGCGTGGCCTGGCGCAGCAGCAGTGGGGGGGGCGGGCGTGGCCTGGCGCAGCAGCAGTGGGGGGCGGGCGTGGCTGGCGCAGCAGCAGTGGGGGGGCGGGCGTGGCCTGGCGCAGCAGCAGTGGGGGGGCGGGCGTGGCCTGGCGCAGCAGCAGTGGGGGGCGGGGCGTGGCCTGGCGCAGCAGCAGTGGGGGGGGCGGGCGTGGCCTGGCGCAGCAGCAGTGGGGGGGCGGGCGTGGCCTGGCGCAGCAGCAGTGGGGGGGCGGGCGTGGCCTGGCGCAGCAGCTCCTGCAGGCAGGAGCGAACCTGAAGGACGGCGCGCGGTAAGGACGTTAGATGTCACCTAGGAGCGCAGGGACAAGCCCGATGCCAGGCAGCTGGCTCACAGTAAGGCGGTTAGATGTCACCTCACCACTGCAGGCCAAAAGAAACTCCAAACGGATTAAGAATTTTGTGTGAAAAATAAAATAATAAAATAGAAGAAAATAAGGTAAGTACTTGATACTCTGGCATTAAAGTGCAGAGAATGAATAAAAGATAACCTATAAATTTAACCAATAATAATTAAACTCATTATTGAAATTATGATGAAGGATCAACTGAAAATAGTTGAGAACAGCTACACAGTATTCTTTTTTTTTTTTTTAATTCTTTTTTTTTTTACAGAGGCAGAGATAGACAGGGACAGACAGACAGGAACGGAGAGAGATGAGAAGCATCAATCATCAGTTTCTCGTTGCGCGTTGCGACTTCTTAGTTGTCCATTGATTGCTTTCTCACATGTGCCTTGACCGTGGGCCTTCAGCAGACTGAGTAACCCCCTGCTGGAGCCAGCAACCTTGGGTCCAAGCTGGTGAGCTCTTTGCTCAAGCCAGATGAGCCCGCACTCAAGCTGGCGACCTCGGGGTCTCGAACCTGGGTCCTTCTGCATCCCAGTCCGAGGCTCTATCCACTGCGCCACCACCTGGTCAGGCCACAGAATTCTTAATGTAGAAGACTCTCTTACCACTTTAAAGAACTCCACGGAGCAGGAACCGTGTACAGAAAGGTCACAGGTGGAAGACCATTAGTAAATATATGTGACTCTTCAAAATGACAAGCAGTCGAAGCACAGAGCCTTGCGACTGTTTTCATTTCCTACACTGGCCGATTGTCACATGCTCTGGGTCCGCCTGGGAAGAGGTGGGACTTGCCGTGTCACATTGCCAGTGGGACTGCAAACTGGCGTTCTTTTCAGTTCACCATTGTGCTCTAAGAACCACTTCTAAAATCTGAACCCTGGCTCTGGCCGGTTGGCTCAGTGGTAGAGCATCGACCTGGCGTGCAGGAGTCCCGGGTTCAATTCCCGGCCAGGGCACACAGGAGAAGCGCCCATCTGCTTCTCCACCCCTCCCCCTCTCCTTCCTCTCTGTCTCTCTCTTCCCCTCCTGCAGCCAAGGCTCCTTTGGAGCAAAGTTGGTCCGGGCGCTGAGGATGGCTCCATGGCCTCCACCTCAGGCGCTAGAATGGCTCTGGTTGCAACAGAGCAACGCCCCCTGGTGGGCGTGCCGGGTGGATCCTGGTCGGGCACATGCAGGAGTCTGTCTGACTGCCTCCCCGTTTCCAACTTCAGAAAAATACAAAAAAATTAAAAATAAATAAATAAAATCTGAACCCTGCTCGCTGTCCACTGTCTCCTACCCTTTCCGCTTCCTCTTTCCCCAGCAGCGTCTCCTGTCTCCTGCCCTTCGCTCAGTCTCTGCCTACCTTGGGCCTCAGTCGGTGCCCGGTCTCTGGTCACCGTCCTGCCCAGAACTCTGTCCGCTGGCCTTTTCTTTCCCCTGTTCTGCGGAACAGCAGCCTGGCCCATTGATGGTTTTGGCTTCTCCACTCCTGCACCTGAGACGTGGGATGTGGCCCAGAGAGATCATCCAGTCTTTCAGGTTAGCACCGCCAGAGTTTCATGGCTGCCCAGCTCAGCTGGGCTTTCCCTGCTGCCTTCCAGCCCAGGGCGGGTCTCCCACTCCTGTTCCTGAGCGCGTGGCCAGACTGATTTCCCGGGCCCGGCCCCACCCTCTCAGACAGCCCCTCAGGGGACCTGCCTCCTGGCTTCCCAGGAAGCTGGTCCTTCCACACTCCCAGTCCCTGACGCACGTGTGCTGGTCTCTGTGGTCATCAGGGCTCCCTGTCTGTCAGGGCCTGTCCCCCCAGCCTCTGCCAGGGTCCCGGGCTCTCCTTCGTTGCTGTGGGTCTTCTCAGCCTGTCTGCCCGCCCTCCGCTGGCTTTCACTCAGCTGGCTTCTCTCTCCACGTGGCGTTGCCCTCCCTCACCACCCACACCCTGCGTCCTGGCTCCCATAACCACTCTCCCCACACCCCCCCCCCCGTGGTTGGCGTTTGTACCAGTTGTTGGTCCTTGCTTCACTGACACCCACCACTCCGACTTCTCTCCCTGCCCTCCCTGGGGCTCCTCCTTTGTTCCCAGAAGAGCCCTGGCTCCCCACGCCTTGCGTTCCCAAAGCTTCTGTCTGGTCTTCCTTCTGTGCGGCGCCTGCATTCCGAGTGAACGAGCCCCCACCCTCTCTGCTGCTTCTGCAGTAGCGCTCTCTGAGCTTCCATCACGATGCCGCTGCCCTGCCCTGGAGCCCAGAGCCCAGAGCCCAGAGCCAGCCGTGCGCTGCGCTTGTCCGCCCAAGGCCAGTGGAACCCTGACACTCAGCCCTCCAGAGCTGGGCTCCTCGCCCTCGGCCTCGCCTGGGTCTTCCCCTCTCCTCTCCTGTGAAAGAAGAGCCCTCCCGTCCAGTCGGAAACCTGGTGACCCTCCCGGGCTCCTCCTCCTCCTCACTTCCCGTCCACGCCGTCACCATGTGTCCTCACGTTCACCGAGGCTTGGTCGGGCTCTCAGTCCCCCGCTTCCCCGCTGCTCTCTACGCGGGCTGCCGTGGGTCCTTAGCGTGCTTCTCCTCGGTGCTGCCCATCAGCGTCTCCCAGTGCTCCCCAGAAAGACCCCAGAGCAGTGGCAATCATGATAGTGCACGTTTATTTGGATGTTGACTGTGTGCCAGGCAGTCTTCCAAGTGTTAGCTGTGTACCGGCCCCCTTACTACCTGGGAAAATCAGTACTGTCCCCTCATTTACAGGGGAGGTAACAGGCGCAGAGACAGTAACTTGTCTGAGGTCACAGAGCTAGTACATCTGTCTGCAGAGTCTTTTAACTACTTATGTCATAACAACAACAAAAACCGTGTTTTGAGCTTTCTAGGAATTAGCATAATGCAGCTATTAACTCTTTTTTCATCACTTCAGCTCCATGAATTAGAAACTCTCGTTTTTACAGGTGAAGAACAGGCACAGGGGTGTGAAGTCAGTTGCCCACAGCGGCACAGCTCTGGGACGGACTGGGCTCTGATCCCCCACAGCTGTGTTCCAGGTTCCAGGCTCTCATCTTGGCTAGTGCACCACCTACAGGGACTTAGCACCCGGGAGGGGGGGGGGCGTTCCAAACTGGAATTTTATGGCTATTTTCGTGTTCTGCTTTCAGGATTGTGGGTGGAACTATGCATGTATAAGATGTTCTTGCTAATAGGAGTGTTTGTAATGTGAAGAACAGACCAGCACGTCCAGGTGTGATGAAATGCTAGGCTGCCGGTCATGCAGCAGAAATTTCTGTGTCTGCTGAAAGTGCTCTGTTCTGACCGCTCCCCTGCTGCCATTGTAATGATTGATCTTATCATTTGGATTTTTGATAAGTTCTTAGGAATGCAACTATCGTAACAACATACTGCAGCACAGGATTGCAGTGTTGTCTCTGCCATAAGTTCCTGAGTTTTTTATGGTAGGAAAATTCTCTGATGAGGGAGGGACTGAAGACACGAGGGAGACAGTTTAGTTTGAGATGGTTGACTGGACACGTGCTTGCTTGTTCTTCTGTGTTAAAATCCATTTAAATGTTAGCCGTAGCCAGTTGTCTCAGTGGTACAGCATCAGCCTGGCATATGGGCGTCTTGGGTTCAATTCCCGGTCAGGGCACACAAGAGAAGCAACCATCTGACTCTTTCCTCCTTCCCCTCCCCATCTTCTCCCTCTTTCCCTCCTGCAGCCAGTGGCTCAGTTGGCTCCAACGTGACCCCAGGTGCCAAAGATAGCTCGGTTGGTCTAAGTGCATCAGCCTCAGGTGCTAACAATAGCTTGGCATTCGAGCATCGGCCTCAGACAGGTTGCCAGGTGGGTCCCAGTCGGGGCACATTCAGGAGTCTCATGACCTCCCCTCCTCACTGAAAAACAAAATACAAAAAACAAACAAAAACAATCATGCAACACATGACTGTTTAGTCAGGGGCACTGACCTCTTTTCTCTTACATTGTCAAATTTAAAAAGTGACAGTATTCAACACAACAATAGCCGTACAGTATGAATGAATCAAAATATACCTATTGTGGGTTTTTTTGTCAGATCAGCAAAAAATATATTTTTGGGTGTGCCACAGAATATTAATAAGTAGGTGTGCCATGAGATGAAAAAGGTTGAAAATCACTGCATTACATTGATTTTCACCCAAAAAGACCGCCACCATTTTGCCTTTCTGGCAACCATAAGATTCTTTCTATTCATCAGACGGTTCTTAACTGTGGGCAATTTTGAAGCCTGTTCCCTTGAATTGGTAAATCTCCAGATATTTTTGGTTGTCATCACCGGGGTGACCAGTCTTCGTACATAGCAGCAAGGTTGAGAAGTAGTTAGCTCTACATTGTGTAGCAGACGCAGCCCAGATTTGACCTTTGTCTCCCAGGACCTTAGAGATCTCAGTTAAAATTGGAACGCTGAAACTGGCCTTCTTCATGTTAAACTCGCCCAATACGTTACTAGAAAGTAGATTAAATCTTGAACTCTGTAGTGTGCCAAATCTGCCTGCACAGTGAAATTTAGGGTGTGACATCAAGAATGACATTTAGTAAGGCAAAAACGTCCATAGTTAGAATGATTGAGACACCTTTGTGCCGCGCTCTGCCTGTGGCAGCCGGTCTGGCTCTGCCCTGGGGACCTTGGCGCCGTCCCTTGTTTGACCAAGGCCGCGGCAGCTAGTCAGAGTTGGCATGGGCAGTAGAGCGTTTTGCCACCCTTCCCTCGGCGGTCCCAGCCCAAACGGGCTCAGCGTAGATGTCACACACCTGTTTCTTCCGCCTCCCCTTCCGCTCCCCACCGCAGTATTGGACTGAGATCTTCGGGAGGTGAAATTCGTTTCAACTTGGCCTCTTCAAAAATGTCTTTATTTTGCTTTCATCTTTGAGGAATATTTTCTTTCGTTGTAGAATTTTAGGTTGGCTGTTTTTTCTTTCCACGCTTTAAAGACACCATTCTGTTGTCCTCTGGTCTCGTGTCTCTGATGACAGCTCAGCATCGTTAGTGTTACTCCCCTGTAAGTGAAATACTGCCCCTCTGCCCTGTATGCTTTTAGTAGTTTCTCTTTATGTTTGGTTTTTAGCAGTTTGACATTGATCTTTTAGATGAGGTGTGTGTGTGTGTGTGTGTGTGTGTGTACTGCTTAGAGTTCTGTGAGCTTGGATCAGTGGGTTGATACTACTCATTGCTTTTGGAAACTTCTCAACGGTTGATTCTTCAGCATTTCTTTGCTCAAGCTCTCTCTCTTCCCTCTGGCACTCTAATTACATGTACTATATGAACTTTTTTTTCAAGTGAGAGGAGGGGAGATAGACATGTGCCCCAACCGGGGTCCACCCAGGAACCCTGGTATGGGGTTGATGCTCAAATCAGCTGAGCTATTTTTACCACCTGAGGCTGACGTGCTAGGACTACCTGAGCCGTACTCAGCGCCTGGGGCCGACACCCCAAACCGATTGAGCCAGTGGCTACGGGAGGGGAGGAGGGGGAGAGGGAGAGAAGGGCGTGGTGGAGGGGAGAGAGAAGCAGATGGTCGCTTCCCTGTGTGCCCTGATGGAAAATCAAACCTGGGATATCCATATTCCAGGCCCTTGCTCTGTCCACTGAGCCAACCAGCAGGGATTAGACTTTTCCATAGTGTCTCACAAATCCTGGATACTTTGTTTCAGTTTCTTTTCTTTCTGTATTGTAGTCTGGATAATTTGTTTCAATTTCTGAAATGTGAAATCCCTCCTCTGCTCCTGCATCCTGTCCACATTTTTCACCAGTCCCTTTAACATTCTATCACAGTTGTTTTCAAGACCCTGCAAGATAATTTCAGCATCTTGCCTATCTTTTGATCTGGTTCTACCTGACTGCATTCTGTCTTGAAAAGGCATCGTATTTCCTGTTTTTCCCTGTGGTCAGTTTTGATTGAATGTGAACTAAACTGAGTAACCGGACTCCTCTGCCAGGCTACTTGTGTGGGGACTCAAGTCAGTCTGGGCTTCGTTGTTACTTTTGATCCTTTCCTACACTGCCAGCTTCAATTTCTTTATCTGAGTCCTCCTGCATACCCTCAGACTCCTTAATAGGACTTGTATGGCTGCGGCAGGAGCTCTCTTCTGGCCACGCCCCTTCCTGTGCAGAGAGCCACTGCCTGATGCACGTCGCAGGCCCAGGGTCCGGCAGTGCTGTCCTCGGTCCTCAGTCCTCGGCCCTCAGCAGGCCCCGTGCCCCTGCGCTGGGCGTGCAAGGGTTCTGCCCAGGCGCATCCTGCTCTCCCTCTGACCTTTGTCCTCCTGCTGGCTGACGCCACGCCTCTAACTCCACTGGTCTAGGAGGGTCTCGACGCCAGTGCAGGTTTCGGAATAGCTTGCTGGAGTCCTGGATCTGCCTCGGGCCCTCCCATCAGCTCTGTCAACTTGGGCAGGTTACTTAACTTTGTACCTAGGTTTCTCCTTTCTGAAGTGGGTATAATAGTATCGATCTCCTAGTTGTCTTTAGGGTTAAATCAGTTACTATGTGTAAAGCACCTGAACAGAGACGTTAACAGGATTTCTGGAGCAAGATTGCCCAGATTCAGAGCCTGTCTGAGAAGCTGTGAGCACATCGCTTCACTTGTCTGTGTCTCGGTTTGCTCACCTGTAATGTGGAGACAATAATACGTACCCCATGGAGGTGCTGTGAGCTTGAAAGGGGTGTATTCTTGCAGAGCAACTGGCCCAGTGCCATGCCCGGGGAATGAGCTCAGCCCATGTGACGCCAGCCCACCCCTCCTGGGGGCCTTGTGCCCCTGCCCTCAGGGCGTTCCGCGCTGGAATACAGTCCCCGTTTCCCTCGGCAGCCCTGCAGCTTGAGCTCGGTCGGGGCAGGGCCGCACGCCTTACTTCCAGCAGCCGGTGGGAGGGAAGCCAGCAGGTACTTAGTCTTCACTGACTGTGGGACAGCAGCCCGTGGGTGAGGTCAGGGACGGGCGCACAGCCGCACTCAGTTATTTCGTTGTTCTGAGAAGGCCACCTTTCGGAAAGGTTACTTTTCTGTTTTGAAGCTTCTGCCGCATCCTTTCAACCACGGAGCTTGGTGTTGGGTCCCTCCCTTCCTTGACCTTTAGAGCCAGGCCAGGGAAGCTGCCCGGTTCTCCACCCACAGCCTAGACGTCATCCCTCAGCGCGCCTGACCCCAGCTCTCCCTCCACTCTGTGCCCCACGCTAATCAGGGCACCTTCTGGCTGCATCTCTTTGTCCCTGTGGAAACCAGGGGGCCCACACTTCCACGTTTCTCCACGCCATATGCTTTTTAGGAACAGATCATGTTGAATGTTGTTGCTGAAGTTACAGTCCTGCATTTGCAAAGCATAGTTTCAAAGGTTTCAAAACAGTCTCTCATTTGCTGTTTTATTGCGGTCTTGTAAAAGCTGCATGAGATTGTTGATGCAAATATAAATACAGTGAGGTGCAAAAAGGTCAAGGGATGCATTTTTAGATCATACGGTGTTTGTGGTGGAGCTAAGGCCAGCATCTAATGTGAAGATTAATTGAGAGAGTTAGCCTTGGTTGTTGATCTTGAAATTGCTCCCACTCTGCGGGTGCAGAGGCTTTGTAGGTGTTGAATGGACGCCCCGGAACTCTGAAGAAGTTGCTGTTTACCTTCCTGCCTCATCCGTCAGCTCCGCACGGGCGGACTGGGGCTCATTTCTCTTCTTCCCAGTTCAGGATGTTCAGAGAGCCCCGTGTTGAGGCAGGTCCCTTGGGAGGTGGTTTCTGTCTGGTCCTTCAGTGAACACACATCTGAGCACCCAGCGTGGGGAGTTTATAGTCTCGTCTCCATGGAAATACAGCCACACGGATGTGGATCCTTCCACGAGGGCTTTGCCAGCTCGCCACGCCCTTGGTCTCTCCGGTTCTGTGTGTTGTACACCCAAGATTCCCTCTGGTGGCTGCCAGCCCGCACGGTGTCGTCACAAGCAGCCCTTTGTTGTGAGCGCTGCCTCCTCTGTCCCCGCTCAAGGTTTGACACAGCCACTTGTTTCAGCGTGGCCGGGGTCCCGGGAGGACTCACCCCATTCGAGTTAGGGCCGCTCCCTTGTACCGGGGAGGACTCAGATGGAGACTCCGAGTCAGGTCTGTCTGCTCTGGAGCCTGACTCCCAGTCCCCCGTCTCCTTACTCTTTGCCAACAATGAAACTTGGAATCTGGACTCGTCAGCTTCTTATCACTCAGCTCACTCTGCCTGCGAAAGCGAGACAGTACCCAGCTCTAAGTCACGCACGGAGACCACATTTGGGGCGGTCTTGACCTAGAAAGTGGACATTTCTGGCCCAGTCTGCAGGAACGCTTCGACTGTCTCTGCTGCTGCCCACCACTTCCTGCCAGACCCTCTTTCTGCCTGTCCTGTCGTGATGGCGCCCCCAGCAGCTCTCAGTACTGATTCTAACAGAGGCACGCACCTTGGAATGGTACAGAGGGCTTTTCAAAACAGCCAGGCCCACCTGCAGAAGCTCTGTTCAGTCATTCTGGGTGGGAGTTCAGTTATTCTTTCTTTTTTTTAGTTTAATTTTTATTTATTGATGTTAGAGAATGAGAGGAAGGGGGAGAGGGGGACATTGATCTCTTCCTGTATGTGCCCTGACCGGGTATTGAACCAGCAACCTCTGTGCTTCGGGACAATGCTCTAACCAACTGAGCTATGTGGCCAGGGCAGATATTCTTTTTTTTTTTAACAACTTTTTTGAGATGTACTTTTTATCATAAAATTCACCCATTTTAAGTGTTCATGTCAGTGATTTTAGTAAATGCCCTGACTTGGGTAACCATCACCACAATCCAATTTTAGAATCGTTTCATCACCCTGTAAGATCCGTAGTTAATCCGTGTTCGCAGCCTTACCCTCAGTTAACCACCAGCCTACCTCCTGCCTTTATAGACTTGCTCCTTCTGGCCATTTCTGATGAGTGGAGTTGTGTAGTATTTTTGAAGCTGGTTCAGAGTGGCCCCTTCTCGGACTGTCTTTAGATGAGCTGCAAGTGGCCCAGGTCCTCGTAAGCGGGACTGAACACTTAGCGATCGTCCCGGCCCGCTTTCTGTGGGGACGGGCCTCCGAGTCCGGGCGCGCTGGCCTGGGAAGAACTGTGTGGAGGAGGGCCGGCACGACCTTTCCAGCACGACCTTTCTGAGACGCAGAGCGCCTCCCTGCCACGGGGCGCATGGCTCAGAGCGAGACCGGGGCTGTGTGGCCTTGCCTCTGGCACTTCCGCGTTAGTTGGGGGGCTTTTCGGCTCCTCGGGCCTCTTGCATGGACTTGGAGGCCAGCTGGGCCCTCCGCTGTCTCCAGGTCTCAGCTCCACGGGCACTGTCCTCATGGGACATACTTGGAAAATATCACTCACATTCTTTTGCTTGCTTAAACTTTTATTTATACACTTATTCATTTATTTATCCACTTATTATATGTGCATTTATTTATAAATTTAACCTATCCATTTATTGATTCACTAATTCATGTGTTTGTTTCACCATTGCAATGATTACTTTTTCCATTCCGTATCTATAGTGATGTTTCGTGACACTTAGAGGAAGCGGGCCAACCTGGTCGTTTCTTTGTCCCCAGTAGGTAGCAGGGAGACTGAGATGACACAGGAGGTGCGTGAAGCTTTGCTTTATGGAAATTTAAGTCCTCCTGGGGACACCTGGCGCTGTGTGGAGCCCCGACTGACCCGTGCGGTCCTCTGTCGGCATGGCCGGAGTCTGTCCTGGGGACACCTGGCGCTGTGTGGAGCCCCGACTGACCCATGCGGTCCTCTGTCGGCATGGCCGGAGTCTGTCCTGGGGACACCTGGCGCTGTGTGGAGCCCCGACTGACCCGTGTGGCCCTCTGTCGGCATGGCCGGAGTCTGTCCTGGGGACACCTGGCGCTGTGTGGAGCCCCGACTGACCCGTGCGGTCCTCTGTTGGCATGGCCGGAGTCTGTCCTTGATGTGGCAAACATCCCTTTCCCAGGGCTGTTCAGAGAGAGGGAGAAATTTCAAAGCCTCCTTCTGCTGAGGCCACGCCCCTGAGTGGGGGTGGCCACGGGTGCCCCCCTACACCCCCCCACCCAGTGGTGACCATCGATCACTAGTCCGGTTAAATAAACTTTAATGGTTGTAACGTCATCCCCATGTGCCAAGGTTGCGATCTGATCCCTGGTCCCTGCACCTACAAGATCAGCCAGTGCTAGCACAAGTGCAACAACAAATCCATGTTCCTCTCCCTCCCTGCCCTTCTCCCCCTTTCTGCCCTCTCCCTCTCTCTCCCTCTGTCTCTAAAATCAGTCAATAAAACAAAATGTTTTTTGAAATCTCAAACTCAGGTTCCTCCAGGTCCAAGCAGGTACTGAACGTGACGGGAGCTGGCAGGGGAGGGAGGGACGGACTCGGAAGCCCCCGGAGAGGCCGTTGGGAGGAGGCACACAGTGCTCCGCGTGCCGGTGGCCGAGGCAGGGCTGGAGGTAGCTCCGTCCCGTGTGCCAGGGGAGAGCCAGCTGACCAAACAAACAGCTGCGGGGCCAGCTCGCCTGTGTCGGAACACGATAAAACTCGGTTCCATTTACTCAGAAGTGTAACAATTCATCTTCGTCATTGATGGGAATTCAAATAACATCATGGAGACTCAGTTAAGATTGATAAGAGTTTTGTTATTGTTTAAAGTAAAAAATAATTGTTACTTATCTTAGAGAAGCTGTAACTATGTGGGCAGAAGTCCATCATTTGGAGAAATAATTCAGATTATAGAACTATTAGATGTATTTTGCCCAGATTACCAACATACTTTCCACTGGACATTTTTCTCTCTCATAAATACCCACCCTTTTTTCCCAGTATTATGCCTGGGGATAATTTTTTTCCCCCATGCTATCTCATTAGCATTTTGTAAACTCTTTTAAGACTTGTTAAACTACTCTGTGGAAATGTGTAACAAATTGTTTCATTTAATAAAGTGTCAGAGGGTCCTTTATTTTTAAAATCCAATTATGTGGATTTCAGATTCCTTCCCAGAAATTTAAGGAGACAGCTAATCTAATGAGATAAAACAGCAAAAATTTACCCTGGCTCACTGTGAGGTGGCCGTGTGCCCCCCCAACCCCCCCCCCCCCGCTGGGGGGGCGCCCGGGCTCCTGTGGGCTTGTAAACACCTGTGACAGATGGCAGGGAGGAGAGGCGCCCCCGTGGGCCTGTGAATACAGATTCCGCTGTGGGGAATGATCGTCATGCTGTTGTCTTACGTAAGTACTGACGGTCCTCAGCAGGTTGTCTGATTTTATCTTACTCAGAAAAGATGCATCCAGATATTTTCAGGGAGCCAGAATTTAAAATCAGTTTATTAGGTATTCTCTCCCTGCCTGCCCCATCTTTTAGAAGTTTTAACTGGTACGTCAGAGTGGACGTGTGAGTAAAGAAACGGCAGACCGCGCTCTGTGAGTGTGGAGCCCTCAGCACACAGTGCTGTCTGGTCTGGGGAGCAGCGGGGACTCCGATGCTGGATGGTGTGGGTGTTGGGCCCGCGCTTGGGCAGTGGGAAGGGGGCTCCTGCCCTGGAAGCCCTGGAATGGCTGCAGGGCTGGAAGGAGAGGAGCGATCTGGGGGTGTCCTGAAAGGCCAGCGCTTCCCGAACCCTGACACACAGGTGGGGACAGTGTGGAAGGCCCTTGTAACCTAGGAAGAATTCGGGGGTGATTAAGAAGGACTGGACTTTATGGGAAACGACGCTCCCCTGGACCCGGACCCGGCACACCAGGGCCTTTGAGTCAGATTGGGCTCCAGGGGCCCAGAATGGGTTCTGCATTTCTACATGGGAAAAATCAAAAGGAGGAATATTTTGTGACATGTGAAATTGTGTGAATTCAAATTTCAATAAAGTTTATTGGCCTGACCTGTGGTGGCACAGTAGATAAACCATCGACCTGGAATGCTGAGGTTGCCGGTTCAAAACCCTGGGCTTGCCAGGTCAAGGCACACATGAGAAGCAACTACTACGAGTTGATGCTTCCCGTTCTCCCTCCCCTCCTTCTCCTTCTCTCCCAAGTCAGTCAAGGTTATTGGAATGCAGCTGGGCTCACTCACTGACTTGCTGTCTGTGGCTGCCCTGCCGCAGTGGGCGCTGAGGAACTGGTGGAGCCCGTGGCCTGTAAGCCTGACATGTCTAGTATTTGGTCTTTCCAGGCTGCCCCGCCGCAGTGGGCGCTGAGGAACTGGTGGAGCCCGTGGCCTGTAAGCCTGACATGTCTAGTATTTGGTCTGACATGTCTAGTATCTGGTCTGACATGTCTAGTATCTGGTCTTTCCAGAGCAGGTTTGCCAACAGCCAGCAGCTGACAGAGACAACTGTATCTGTTTAGATTTTGTCCTTCGATCTGTTGATAAGGAGGTTTCAGAAAGAATAATCGTTCTATTATTTCAGTGTTGGGGGGCACACGGGAGGGTAGATGTGGGTAGGTGGAGGACAGCCCGTTTCTTTTTTTTCTTTATTTTGTATTTTTCTGAAGTTGGAAACGGGGAGGCAGTCAGACAGACTCCCACATGCGCCCGACCGGGATCCACCCGGCATGCCCACCAGGAGGCGATGCTCTCTCTGTCCATCTGGGGTGTTGCTCTGTTGCAACCAGAGCCACTCTAGCGCCTGGGGCAGAGGCCAAGGAGCCATCCTCAGTGCCTGGGCCAACTTTGCTCCAATGGAGCCTCAGCTGCGGGAGGGGAAGAGAGAGACAGAGAGGAAGGAGAGGGAGGGATGGAGAAGCAGATGGGCGCTTCTCCTGTGTGCCCTGGCCGGGAATCGAACCCTGGACTCCTGCACGCCAGGCCGATGCTCTACCACTGAGCCAACCGGCCAGGGCCAAGGACAGCCCATTTCTGATCCCTCTCTCCCAGCATCCCTCGGCAGCACCAGGCTGTGCCTCCACGCTTGGACCATTATCACCATGCAGCCACCCCCATCCATTCTTGAACACGGAGCAGAATGTCTAGGAAGAGAAAATAGACGTCCAGACCCGCCTCACACAGCGAGCCTGCCAATGGGGTTTGCATCACACCTGTGAGAACCACGGAGCAGACCCAGGTGGGCAGCCTCTTCCTGCGAGCGGTCGACAGGCAGTATTTTGAGCCTGTGGGCCCTGAGGGCTGCTGCCACCCGGCTCTGATGTAGCGGGAAAGCAGCGTGGACAGAGCCGTCAGCCTGGCCGGGCGCTGTGCAGCTGTGCGTGCACTGAGATCCAGATTTCATCGAATTATCTGTTGTCAAGTCTCTTCCTCTTGACGTTCTTCAACCATTTGAAAAACGATAGCTGTTCTTCGCTTGCCGGCCACACAGAAACGGGTGGTGAGCTGGGTTGACCTGCAGGCTATGGGGTCCTGACCCCTGGAAATGTGGATGGTCTGCTTTTTGTGTGTTTTGGATGAAACAGATTAACTTTGGAAGGCAGTAAGTAGCACATTCCTGTCGTAGTCATTGCGGATCTTACGCTGGAACGCAATTCTCCACGTGTGTATGGGTTGCTTTCCTGCCTCGTGTTATTGAAGTTTTCGCTTGCTGTATGTTTCGAAACCAAGAATATTTTTTTCAAACCTTCTCCTTTGATTGTGATAGCCATTTACTTTTTCATGTATTCGTTCGCTGTGTGTTACTGAGCACCAGCTGTGTGGCAGGCAGGTGCTGAGCTGAGGTGTGGGGAAAGGTGCGGGCGGCGGGAGACCCGGCCTCTGCCCCGGGCCCCTGGCTGGCAGGAGGCGGCGGCGGTGCTCTGCTTGGAAGCTCCCAGCGTTGGTTTCGCGGCTCCCAGAATCCGTGCTCTGTGAGACTGCGTGGCGGCACCCTGGGCGGCAGCGTGGGGCTTCATGACAGCCCTGTTTGGCCCTTGAACACAGTGGGGGCAGCAGCTTCTCTAGACTGAGTCTGCAGTTAGATGCTGACATGGTCAGACAGCTGGGAATTCTCCTTTGACCCTGTCTCTAGTTGGAGCGTTCTAGTGGACTGCTCCGGGTCGGGAATGTGTCCGTTTCTCCTGGGCGGGTGGGTGGGCTGGGAGAGAGAGGGAGAGAGGGAGAGAGAGAGCCCGTAGTCACGACCGCAAGGCTGGGCATTGGCACCGCTGGCCAGGGAAGGGTGGACACACCGAGGCCAGTGCAGCACTGCTGCTGTCAGCCTTTGGGAGTCAGGAGGGGAAAAGTGTGTGCTTTACCAAAACTGGTAAATCCGTGAGAAATCCTGCCTGGCACAAAAGCCTTGGCGGAATGACCAGTGGAATCGCACGGTGACTGACCTGCGTAGGAAAAAACAAGCCCAGGAGTGAAGGGGCGAGCGGGAGTGCCTTCCTGCCCGCATTGTTTCCCGGGGACAGGAAGCAGCCAGGCAGGGCGCTGCCCAGCGCAGCTCCCAGCTCCCCGCTCCCAGCTCCCAGCTCCCAGCTCCCGGCTCCCAGCTCCCGGCTCCCCGCTCGCCGCTCCCAGCTCCCAGCTCCCAGCTCCCAGCTCCCCGCTCCAGGCGCAGAGGAGGCCCCGGCAGCAGGGACGCCCGCACGGCACAGGAGTCCAGGTCTGCCTCGCGGGCTGTCTGATCTGCAGCCTTTGGGGCAAGCTTGGTTTTTACTGTTGGATAACTTTGTCCAGCTTGTTTGTTAGTTTGTTTTAGGTGCCTTGACAAATTCACTGTATTGCTCCGCCCTTGCTTTATTAATGAATTTTAAAAAACTAATCAAAGACAACACAGCTCAGTGAAAACCAAGTTTACTTGGCTAATGTTAATGCCTTTTGAATGTGCACCTAGACCAGTATTCTGATTAGACGCTGGGGTTTCCTTTGGTAAGAACCCCACGTCACTGGTAAAGATGAACGAACACTCCAGAACAGTTCAGCAGAAAAGGGACGAGCCTCGGACCGTGAAAGTGATGAGGGGATCGGATCACTGGACCACCTGGTAGGGGAGGCGGGGATCAGGGTGGTTCCCTCAAATAAAGTTGGAGCGGGACCAGCCAGTGGGGAAATCTTTGTGGGAGGGACCGCCTTGAGTTGTATATTATGTTGTGGAATCATAACTTGTTCCTTAAAAATAATCTTTCCTGAGTGTCCCATATTCAGGGACTGGAAGAATTAGTATTATTAAAATGTCTGTGCTGCTCAGTGATCTGCAGTTCAACATAGTCCTTATATTGAATTCTAGCGGCTTTTCTCATAGAAATAGAAAAATGATCTTAAACACAAAAGACACTCAATAGCCACAGTTATCCAAGAAGAACAGGGCATCAAACATTCTGATTTCTAACTATTTTATGAAGCTATAGTAATCAAAACAGTATAGCACTGGTGTAAAAACAGCCACAGAGACCAGCAGGCCAGAACGGAGAGCCCAGGGGCAAACCCGGGCTACATGGTCAGCTAGCCGTGCCGCGGAGGCCGGGGAGTACGCCCCAGGGAAAGGGCCGTCTCTCTGTGGTGGTATGGGGACAGGGACGTCCTCGTGCGGAAGAGTGAAACTGAGCCTCCCTTACTTATGTCACTCACAGATCAACTCAGATGGGTTTTAAAGAGTAAAACCGTAAAACTCCCAGAGGAAAGCAGGGGAAGAGCTCTTTGAACTTGGTCTTGGCCGTGACTCAGTGGCACTGACACCAGAGAGAAAACAGACAAGTGGGACTGCGTCAGGTTGAAGAGCGCGTGGCCCCAGACCTGCGGGAACGAAGGGCAGCTTATAAAGTGCGAGCACACATTTGCAGACGTGTATCTGATAAGGGTTATTATTTAAAAAGATGTAAGCCACTCATGCAAAGCAATTCCAAAAAAGACCAACCTGACTAAAAAAATGGGCAAAGGACCCAAGTGCAGTCATGCGTTGCTTAACAACAGGATCTGCTCCAAGAAGTTTGTCTTCAGGAAACATCAGAGAGCACACGTAGGTAAAGCTAGACAGCACAGCCTGCTGCACACCTAGCCTCCGTGGCATAGCCTGTTGTCCCAGGCCACACACCTGGACAGCATGTAGGCAGTTGTAACGCAGTATTCAGCATCTGTGTGCTTAAAAGTATCAAACAGGAAAGATACAGTAAAACTGCAGTGCAAAAGATACTATATAGCACACTTGTTTAGGGCACTTACCCTGAGTGATGTTTGCAGGACTGAGCCAGTTCTTCATATCCTTATTTGAAAAGCTTTTGTCTATATGGAGGGGGGGGGGTCGGGGGGAACACATGTTCTTTTTTTTTTTTTTTTTTCCTGAAGTGAGAAGCAGGGAGGCAGACAGACAGACTCCACATGCACCTGACCAGGATCTACCCACATGCCCACCAGGGGGTGATGCTCTGCCTGTCTGGGGCATTGCTCTGTTGTAACTGGAGCCATTCTAACACCTGAGGCGGAGGCCATGGAGCTGTCCTCAGCACCTGGGCCAACTTTGCTCCAATGGAGCCTTGGCTGCAGGAGGGGAAGAGAGAGACAGAGAGGAAGGAGAGGGGGAGGGGTGGAGAAGCAGATGGGCGCTTCTCCTGTGTGCCCTGGCCGGGAATCGAACCCGGGACTTCTGCACGCCAGGCTGACGCTCTACCACTGAGCCAACCGGCCAGGTGGGAACACATGTTCTGAAACAGTTTACTAATCAACATTTTTCTGTTAATTTTTTTTTGTTGTTGTTAATGTTTAAACTTTTTTTGTTAAAAACTTAAGACAAGGTCAGGATCACCAATATCACTATTTTGCCCACTGGAAGGGCTTTGGTGGTTATGACACATGGCGCTGCCCTCGCCTGTAACATTGTTTATGACAGCCCCTCTTCCGGGAAGCCTCCCGCGGGACCTTCCTGACACGCTCCCTGAGGAAGTAAGTGTCACTCCTTTCAGAAGTAGCTGTGGGGGTTTGCTCGTTTCGTTTCTTTGTCCTTCTCTCCATCATAGATTTGCTTGTTAGAAGATGATGTACCATGAACATTACTGTCTGTTACTGAAAACCTTTTAGTGTTGGGTCCATGTTTGTGAAGCATTTTAAGGAGCTCATGTGAGGTCTGTAAAAGCTTCTGCTGACCCTTCAGTGTGGATTTTCTTGGGGGTTCTCCTCCTGCGGTTTCTTTTTCTCTCGCCTCGTCTCCGGCTGAGTTCCTGTTGGGCCCGACAGCTGCCCAGGACGGGGCTGGTCAGTGGCCACCCCGAGCTCTTCTGCACCCCTCCTCCGCTCCCGGTGTAGGCCGCGGCCTGGGCGGGCTTGGCAGCCTCTCAGCTCCGAGGTTGCAGTGGCCACAGCACCGGGATAGCACAGCATCACCAGAGGTCACAGTGGCCACAGCACCGGGATAGCACAGCATCACCAGAGGTCACAGTGGCCACAGCACCGGGATAGCACAGCATCACCAGAGGTGACAGTGGCCACAGCACCGAGATAGCACAGCATCACCAGAGGTTACAGTGGCCACAGCACCGGGATAGCACAGCATCACCAGAGGACAGGGCCGCGGCCTGGGCGGGCTAGCCTCTCAGCTCCGAGGTTGCAGTGGCCACAGCACCTGATAGCCCAGCATCACCAGAGGACAGGGCTGCGGCCTGGGCGGGCTTGGCAGCCTCTCAGCTCCGAGGTCACAGTGGCCACAGCACCTGATAGCACAGCATCACCAGAGGTGACAGTGGCCACAGCACCGAGATAGCACAGCATCACCAGAGGTCACAGTGGCCACAGCACCGGGATAGCACAGCATCACCAGAGGTTACAGTGGCCACAGCACCGGGATAGCACAGCATCACCAGAGGTTACAGTGGCCACAGCACCTGATAGCACAGCATCACCAGAGGTTACAGTGGCCACAGCACTGGGATAGCACAGCATCACCAGAGGACAGGGCCTGCTCAGCCCCGTTCCAGTCCATGGGGCTCCCACTGGACGTGGTGCCTGTTGTTGATGAAACGTCATTATGCAGGGCATGACCAGACATTTTTCCTGAGAAGATTTGCACGTGGCTAACAGGTATATGGAAAACCACAGTGAGCTACCACCTCACTCCTGTTAGGATGTTTGTTATCACAAAGACAAGAAATAACAAATGGTGAAAATATGGAGAAATTAGAACACTTTTATACTGTTGGTCTAATTTGGAAACAACCATTGTGGAGAACATATGAGTGTTCCTCAGAAAATTAGATATAGAGCCTGACCAGGCAGTGGCGCAGTGGATAGAGCGTCGGACTGGGATGCAGAGGACCCAGGTTCAAGACCCCAAGGTCACCAGCTTGAGTGTGGGCTCATCTGGTTTGAGCAAAAAAAGCTCACCAACTTGGCTCGAGCAAGGGGTCACTCGGTCTGCTGAAGGCCCGTGGTCAAGGCACATGTGAGAAAGCAATCAATGAACAACTAAGGTGTCACAACAAAAAACTGATGATTGATGCCTCTCATCTCTCTCCGTTCCAGTCTGTCTGTTCCTGTCTATCCCTATCTCTGACTCTCTCTCTGTCCCTGTAAAAAAAACAACTTAGATATAGAACTACGTAATGATGCAGCAATCCCAGTTCTGGGTATATCTCTGAAGGAAATAAAGTCAGCATCTCAGAGAGATGTCTGCACTTCTGTGTTCATTGCAGCGTTACTCACACGGCCAAGATATGAAAACCACCTATCATTGTATGAATGGACAGAGAACTCGTAGAAACAGGAGTACAGTGACAGAGGCCAGGGGGAAGGGAATGGGGAGATGCTGGTCAAAGGATACGAGCCTTCAGGTACAAGATGAGTGAGTTCTGGGGTCTAGTGGACAGCATGGTGACTCCAGTTAATAGTGCTCTATTTGCTGGAAACTTCCTAAGGAAGTAGATTTTAAGCATTCTTACAACTCTAGCAAAAACAGTAATTTTGGGAAGTGATGGATGAGTTCATTAATACAACAGTGGTAATCATTTCACAATGTAAATCAGATCACATGGTATACTTTAAATCAGCGGTTTTCACCTGACTGTTGGTGGTAAAGTGGTTAGAGCTCCAGCCTGGGAAGCTGAGGTCCCCAGTTCAAAACCCTGATGTCGCCAGCTTGAAGCCCAAAGGTCTCTGGCTTGAGCCCAAAGCTGCTGGCTTTAGCAAGGGGTCACTGGCTCGGCTGGAGCCCCTGGTCAAGGGAGGTATGAGAAAGCAATCAACAGACAACTAAAGCGCCACAATGACAAGTTGATGCTTCTCATCTCTCTCCTTTCTCTCACTCTCTCTCTGTCTCTCCGTCTCTCTCATCAATAAAATCCGTCAGTCAGTCCATCAGTGGTTTTCAACACTGGTTTGTAGACCGTTGTATAGAACATCATGGCGGTTAACTCTTCCACAGACTGGTGGCTCTGTGGGTAGAGTGCTGGCCCAGCGTATGGACGTCCCACGTTTGATCCACAGTCCGGGCACACAGGAGAACTGACCATCTGCTTCCCTTCCCCTACCTCTCCGCTTCTCCCTCTTTCCCTCCTGCAGCCAGTGGCTCGATTGGTCGAGCGTGGCCCCAGCTGCTGAGGATGGCTTGGCTGAGGCTGATCTGAGCGCGTCAGCTTCGGACGTTAAAACTAGCTCAGTACTCAAGCATCAGCCCCAGATGGGGTTGCTGGTAGATCCTGATTGGGGCACATGCAGGAGTCTGTCTCACTATCTCCTCTCCCCTCACCCGAAAACCACTGTTTTATATAGATACAGGTTTGTTTGTCGATTATACCTCAGTAAAAGTCATCTCTCCTCATTATAGGGAATTTTAAATAATTTCAGTAAACCCTAAAATCTGGTTAAGATGCGTAGGAGCCCTTTCTAAAGTTAATTTTCTCAGTGTAATATACAAAGTGTCCACAGAGGCAGGAAACATAGCATCAACCTATCTTTGAACGTGTGTTCACATTTTCATACGTGCTCCGATTGGTTTTCATCCTCCGGATACCTTCTCAGGTACAAGGCCTCCGCACTTAAAGCAGAGGGTCCAGTTGTTAACTGGTAAACAGGAAAATAGATGTACTGATGTGCCTTGTATTTGGGTCCCCTGAGATGTGAGTTCTGTGTAGTTGACAGTTGGACCAGGGCTTAACTTCACTTGAAGTTAAGCATCACTTAAGATTGTATCAAGCACATGACTTGAAATTGTAACTAACATAATACTTAAAAAAAAATTGAAACTATGTATTCATATGGTTTAAAAAGTCAAAGAATCATAAAAGGCTCATCAGAGTGGAGTGGGCTCTCCTCTCTCTCTCTCTCTCTCTCTCTCTCTCTCTCTCTCTCTCTCTCACACACACACACACACACACACGTCCCCCAGTCGAGACCCTCCAGCCAGAGAGGCCACACCTTTCAAATTGTAGCTGTTTGTTCTGGCGTTGATTCAGATCTGTACTTACAAATGTATGTCAACTTCTGCCCTTTGAGTTATCAAGTTCAGGTGTCATGTATTGACCTCTTATCATGATAAACGGGGACCGCGGGCTCTTGTGTAACCTTCCCTCCTTTCTGCTTTCTTATCCTGCCAACACAGTTCTAGTACAGTGTTTGGATGTATGACTAATATGTGCATTGTATTTTCATATCCGCTCAGTTATTTGAAGGTGAGCCCAGTAGTGTACTACAATCGTCTTTCTGATGAGCTTTTTGGTTTTTTCCTGAAGTATTTGCTTTGTATTTACATTTGCTTTTGTCTGTGGCCCCTACAGTGTTTTGCTCGTAAATGATTTATTTAACTCCGAATTCCCTTGTGTACCCCCCGAAGTCCTAATTAATTTGTATTGTTTGCACTTGCTGGTCCTGCATTTTACTTTTTATTTCTAACACCAGTGTGGTTGCTGCAGTGGAGCCAGGAGCAGACGCGCCCAGGCGGATGGTCCTGCGCCAGCCCCCGGGACCCCTGAGCAGCTGCTGGTGCTCACACTGGGTCTCCACACAGGCTTCCCTTCTTGTTCTGTTACAGTTTATTTCTAATACCAGCGTGGCTGCTGCAGTGGAGCCAGGAGCAGACGCGCCCAGGCGGGTGGTCCTGCGCCAGCCCCCGGGACCCCTGAGCAGCTGCTGGTGCTCACACTGGCTAACAGCCCACACTGGGTCTCCACACAGGCTTCCCTTCTTGTTCTGTTACAGTTTTTAAATAATTTTATTTCATAAGAGGACATATTTGATGAGAATCTCTTCTTTTCAACTTATGAATACAGCTGACCCTGGAATGGCATGGGTTTGTGGACACTTATATGAGGATTTTTTTCTTTCAGACTACAGTTATAAATTTAATATACTTGATTTTTTTTATTTATTGTGGTCACATAGATTCTAGTGTCGCCCTGAACGCATCCCCCCTCCCCCATATTCCCCTCAACATCTCCCTGGCCCCCCTCCCAACGGCGCCTCCCCCCTTCCCTTCAGGTTTAATTCTGTTCCTCAGTTCTCACTGTTCCTTGGATTCCTCAAATGAGTGAGGTCATATGATATTTTTCTTTCTCTGCCTGGCTTATTTCACTCAACATAATAGTTTCCAGATCCATCCATGTTGTTGCAAAAGGTAATATTCCTTCTTTTTCACGGCCCCATAGTATTCCATTGTATATATGTATGGACCACAGCTTTTAATCCACTCGTCCACTGACGGACACTTGGGCTGTTTCCACTTCTTGGCTATTGTGAACAATACTGCCATAAACATGGGGTGCATTTGTCCTTTTGAAACAGTGCTATGGTGTTCTTGGGATATATTCCTAAAAGTGGGATAGCTGGGTCAAAAGGCAGTTCCATTTTTAGTTTTTTGAGGAATCTCCATACTGTTTTCCACAGTGGCTGCACCAGTCTGCATTTCCATGTGAGGATTTTTTTTTTCAGTAAATACTCTAAAATGCATTTTTTATGACTTTCTTAGGAACATTTTTTTCTCTATGTTGTAAGAATATACTATATAATACATATTACACACACATCATGTGTTAATGGACTTGCTATTGGTAAGGCTTCAGGTCACCAGTAGGCTGTTGGTAGCTAAGTCCCGGGATTGGGGAGAGTTCTGTGTGGGTTTGTGACTGACTGCATGGGGACGTGGTGCTCCTAGCCCCTGCCTTGTCGAGGGCCCACCCTGTGTGACTAGCAGGTGGGGCTTCCCTTGGTACGCGCATACCCACAGACGGAAGAGGTTGGAAGAGGTTGCGGACTCCCCTCAGGGTGTGCAGGGCCTCGCCGGGGTCTCTGGGCCGTGGCCGGAGAGGACAAGGTGCCCTCTCCCCAGTCTGTGGTGCTGGTTTGTCAGAGAGGACCAGGTGCTCTCTCCCCAGTCTGTGGTGGTTTGTCAGAGAGGACCAGGTGCTCTCTCCCCAGTCTGTGGTGGTTTGTCAGAGAGGACAAGGTGCTCTCTCCCCAGTCTGTGGTGGTTTGTCAGAGAGGACCAGGTGCCCTCTCCCCAGTCTGTGGTGGTTTGTCAGAGAGGACCAGGTGCTCTCTCCCCAGTCTGTGGTGGTGGTTTGTCAGAGAGGACCAGGTGCTCTCTCCCCAGTCTGTGGTGGTTTGTCAGAGAGGACCAGGTGCTCTCTCCCCAGTCTGTGGTGGTGGTTTGTCAGAGAGGACCAGGTGCCCTCTCTCCAGTCTGTGGTGGTTTGTCAGAGAGGACCAGGTGCTCTCTCCCCAGTCTGTGGTGGTTTGTCAGAGAGGACAAGGTGCTCTCTCCCCAGTCTGTGGTGGTGGTTTGTCAGAGAGGACCAGGTGCCCTCTCTCCAGTCTGTGGTGGTTTGTCAGAGAGGACCAGGTGCTCTCTCCCCAGTCTGTGGTGGTTTGTCAGAGAGGACCAGGTGCTCTCTCCCCAGTCTGTGGTGGTGGTTTGTCAGAGAGGACCAGGTGCTCTCTCCCCAGTCTGTGGTGGTTTGTCAGAGAGGACAAGGTGCTCTCTCCCCAGTCTGTGGTGGTGGTTTGTCAGAGAGGACCAGGTGCCCTCTCTCCAGTCTGTGGTGGTTTGTCAGAGAGGACCAGGTGCTCTCTCCCCAGTCTGTGGTGGTTTGTCAGAGAGGACCAGGTGCTCTCTCCCCAGTCTGTGGTGGTTTGTCAGAGAGGACCAGGTGCTCTCTCCCCAGTCTGTGGTGGTTTGTCAGAGAGGACCAGGTGCTCTCTCCCCAGTCTGTGGTGGTTTGTCAGAGAGGACCAGGTGCTCTCTCCCCAGTCTGTGGTGGTTTGTCAGAGAGGACCAGGTGCTCTCTCCCCAGTCTGTGGTGGTGGTTTGTCAGAGAGGACCAGGTGCCCTCTCTCCAGTCTGTGGTGGTTTGTCAGAGAGGACCAGGTGCTCTCTCCCCAGTCTGTGGTGGTTTGTCAGAGAGGACCAGATGCCCTCTCCCCAGTCTGTGGTGGTTTGTCAGAGAGGACCAGGTGCTCTCTCCCCAGTCTGTGGTGGTTTGTCAGAGAGGACCAGGTGCTCTCTCCCCAGTCTGTGGTGGTTTGTCAGAGAGGACCAGGTGGTCTCTCCCCAGTCTGTGGTGGTTTGTCAGAGAGGACCAGGTGCTCTCTCCCCAGTCTGTGGTGGTTTGTCAGAGAGGACAGGGTGCTCTCTCCCCAGTCTGTGGTGGTGGTTTGTCAGAGAGGACCAGATGCTCTCTCCCCAGTCTGTGGTGGTTTGTCAGAGAGGACAGGGTGCTCTCTCCCCAGTCTGTGGTGGTTTGTCAGAGAGGACAAGGTGCTCTCTCCCCAGTCTGTGGTGGTTTGTCAGAGAGGACAGGGTGCCCTCTCCCCAGTCTGTGGTGGTTTGTCAGAGAGGACAGGGTGCTCTCTTCCCAGTCTGTGGTGGTTTGTCAGAGAGGACAAGGTGCCCTCTCCCCAGTCTGTGGTGGTTTGTCAGAGAGGACAAGGTGCCCTCTCCCCAGTCTGTGGTGGTTTGTCAGAGAGGACCAGGTGCCCTCTCCCCAGTCTGTGGTGGTTTGTCAGAGAGGACCAGGTGCTCTCTCCCCAGTCTGTGGTGGTGGTTTGTCAGAGAGGACCAGGTGCTCTCTCCCCAGTCTGTGGTGGTTTGTCAGAGAGGACAGGGTGCTCTCTCCCCAGTCTGTGGTGGTGGTTTGTCAGAGAGGACCAGGTGCTCTCTCCCCAGTCTGTGGTGGTTTGTCAGAGAGGACCAGGTGCCCTCTCCCCAGTCTGTGGTGGTGGTTTGTCAGAGAGGACCAGGTGCTCTCTCCCCAGTCTGTGGTGGTGGTTTGTCAGAGAGGACCAGGTGCTCTCTCCCCAGTCTGTGGTGGTGGTTTGTCAGAGAGGACAGGGTGCTCTCTCCCCAGTCTGTGGTGGTTTGTCAGAGAGGACAGGGTGCTCTCTCCCCAGTCTGTGGTGGTTTGTCAGAGAGGACCAGGTGCTCTCTCCCCAGTCTGTGGTGGTTTGTCAGAGAGGACCAGGTGCTCTCTCCCCAGTCTGTGGTGGTGGTTTGTCAGAGAGGACAGGGTGCTCTCTCCCCAGTCTGTGGTGGTGGTTTGTCAGAGAGGACCAGGTGCTCTCTCCCCAGTCTGTGGTGGTGGTTTGTCAGAGAGGACAGGGTGCTCTCTCCCCAGTCTGTGGTGGTTTGTCAGAGAGGACAGGGTGCTCTCTCCCCAGTCTGTGGTGGTTTGTCAGAGAGGACCAGGTGCTCTCTCCCCAGTCTGTGGTGGTTTGTCAGAGAGGACCAGGTGCTCTCTCCCCAGTCTGTGGTGGTTTGTCAGAGAGGACCAGGTGCCCTCTCCCCAGTCTGTGGTGGTTTGTCAGAGAGGACCAGGTGCTCTCTCCCCAGTCTGTGGTGGTGGTTTGTCAGAGAGGACCAGGTGCTCTCTCCCCAGTCTGTGGTGGTTTGTCAGAGAGGACAAGGTGCCCTCTCCCCAGTCTGTGGTGGTGGTTTGTCAGAGAGGACCAGGTGCTCTCTCCCCAGTCTGTGGTGGTGGTTTGTCAGAGAGGACCAGGTGCCCTCTCCCCAGTCTGTGGTGGTTTGTCAGAGAGGACCAGGTGCCCTCTCCCCAGTCTGTGGTGGTGGTTTGTCAGAGAGGACCAGGTGCCCTCTCCCCAGTCTGTGGTGGTTTGTCAGAGAGGACAAGGTGCTCTCTCCCCAGTCTGTGGTGGTGGTTTGTCAGAGAGGACAGGGTGCCCTCTCCCCTATCTGTGGTGGTTTGTCAGAGAGGACCAGGTGCTCTCTCCCCAGTCTGTGGTGGTGGTTTGTCAGAGAGGACAGGGTGCTCTCTCCCCAGTCTGTGGTGGTTTGTCAGAGAGGACAGGGTGCTCTCTCCCCAGTCTGTGGTGGTTTGTCAGAGAGGACCAGGTGCTCTCTCCCCAGTCTGTGGTGGTTTGTCAGAGAGGACCAGGTGCTCTCTCCCCAGTCTGTGGTGGTGGTTTGTCAGAGAGGACAGGGTGCTCTCTCCCCAGTCTGTGGTGGTGGTTTGTCAGAGAGGACCAGGTGCTCTCTCCCCAGTCTGTGGTGGTTTGTCAGAGAGGACCAGGTGCTCTCTCCCCAGTCTGTGGTGGTTTGTCAGAGAGGACAGGGTGCTCTCTCCCCAGTCTGTGGTGGTTTGTCAGAGAGGACAAGGTGCTCTCTCCCTAGTCTGTGGTGGTGGTTTGTCAGAGAGGACAAGGTGCCCGCTCCCCAGTCTGTGGTGGTGGTTTGTCAGAGAGGACAAGGTGCTCTCTCCCCAGTCTGTGGTGGTGGTTTGTCAGAGAGGACCAGGTGCTCTCTCCCCAGTCTGTGGTGGTTTGTCAGAGAGGACAGGGTGCTCTCTCCCCAGTCTGTGGTGGTTTGTCAGAGAGGACCAGGTGCTCTCTCCCCAGTCTGTGGTGGTTTGTCAGAGAGGACAGGGTGCTCTCTCCCCAGTCTGTGGTGGTTTGTCAGAGAGGACCAGGTGCCCTCTCCCCAGTCTGTGGTGGTTTGTCAGAGAGGACCAGGTGCTCTCTCCCCAGTCTGTGGTGGTATGTCAGAGAGGACCAGGTGCTCTCTCCCCAGTCTGTGGTGGTTTGTCAGAGAGGACAGGGTGCTCTCTCCCCAGTCTGTGGTGGTGGTTTGTCAGAGAGGACCAGGTGTCTCTCCCCAGTCTGTGGTGGTGGTTTGTCAGAGAGGACCAGGTGCTCTCTCCCCAGTCTGTGGTGGTTTGTCAGAGAGGACCAGGTGCTCTCTCCCCAGTCTGTGGTGGTTTGTCAGAGAGGACAGGGTGCTCTCTCCCCAGTCTGTGGTGGTGGTTTGTCAGAGAGGACCAGGTGCCCTCTCCCCAGTCTGTGGTGGTTTGTCAGAGAGGACCAGGTGCTCTCTCCCCAGTCTGTGGTGGTTTGTCAGAGAGGACAGGGTGCTCTTTCCCCAGTCTGTGGTGGTGGTTTGTCAGAGAGGACAGGGTGCTCTTTCCCCAGTCTGTGGTGGTTTGTCAGAGAGGACAGGGTGCCCTCTCCCCAGTCTGTGGTGGTTTGTCAGAGAGGACCAGGTGCTCTCTCCCCAGTCTGTGGTGGTGGTTTGTCAGAGAGGACAGGGTGCTCTTTCCCCAGTCTGTGGTGGTGGTTTGTCAGAGAGGACAAGGTGCCCGCTCCCCAGTCTGTGGTGGTGGTTTGTCAGAGAGGACAGGGTGCTCTTTCCCCAGTCTGTGGTGGTTTGTCAGAGAGGACAAGGTGCCCGCTCCCCAGTCTGTGGTGGTGGTTTGTCAGAGAGGACAGGGTGCTCTTTCCCCAGTCTGTGGTGGTGGTTTGTCAGAGAGGACAGGGTGCTCTTTCCCCAGTCTGTGGTGGTTTGTCAGAGAGGACAAGGTGCTCTCTCCCCAGTCTGTGGTGGTGGTTTGTCAGAGAGGACAGGGTGCTCTCTCCCCAGTCTGTGGTGGTTTGTCAGAGAGGACAAGGTGCTCTCTCCCCAGTCTGTGGTGGTTTGTCAGAGAGGACCAGGTGCTCTCTCCCCAGTCTGTGGTGGTTTGTCAGAGAGGACCAGGTGCTCTCTCCCCAGTCTGTGGTGGTGGTTTGTCAGAGAGGACCAGGTGCTCTCTCCCCAGTCTGTGGTGGTTTGTCAGAGAGGACCAGGTGCTCTCTCCCCAGTCTGTGGTGGTTTGTCAGAGAGGACCAGGTGCTCTCTCCCCAGTCTGTGGTGGTTTGTCAGAGAGGACCAGGTGCTCTCTCCCCAGTCTGTGGTGGTTTGTCAGAGAGGACCAGGTGCTCTCTCCCCAGTCTGTGGTGGTTTGTCAGAGAGGACCAGGTGCTCTCCCCAGTCTGTGGTGGTGGTTTGTCAGAGAGGACCAGGTGTCTCTCCCCAGTCTGTGGTGGTGGTTTGTCAGAGAGGACCAGGTGCTCTCTCCCCAGTCTGTGGTGGTTTGTCAGAGAGGACCAGGTGCTCTCTCCCCAGTCTGTGGTGGTTTGTCAGAGAGGACCAGGTGCTCTCCCCAGTCTGTGGTGGTGGTTTGTCAGAGAGGACCAGGTGCTCTCTCCCCAGTCTGTGGTGGTTTGTCAGAGAGGACCAGATGCTCTCTCCCCAGTCTGTGGTGGTTTGTCAGAGAGGACCAGGTGCTCTCTCCCCAGTCTGTGGTGGTTTGTCAGAGAGGACCAGGTGCTCTCTCCCCAGTCTGTGGTGGTTTGTCAGAGAGGACCAGGTGCCCTCTCCCCAGTCTGTGGTGGTGGTTTGTCAGAGAGGACCAGGTGCTCTCTCCCCAGTCTGTGGTGGTTTGTCAGAGAGGACAAGGTGCCCGCTCCCCAGTCTGTGGTGGTTTGTCAGAGAGGACCAGGTGCTCTCTCCCCAGTCTGTGGTGGTTTGTCAGAGAGGACCGGGTGCCCTCATCCCAGTCTGTGGTGGTTTGTCAGAGAGGACCAGGTGCTCTCTCCCCAGTCTGTGGTGGTGGTTTGTCAGAGAGGACCAGGTGCTCTCTCCCCAGTCTGTGGTGGTGGTTTGTCAGAGAGGACAAGGTGCTCTCTCCCCAGTCTGTGGTGGTTTGTCAGAGAGGACAGGGTGCTCTCTCCCCAGTCTGTGGTGGTTTGTCAGAGAGGACCAGGTGCTCTCTCCCCAGTCTGTGGTGGTTTGTCAGAGAGGACCAGGTGTTCTCTCCCCAGTCTGTGGTGGTTTGTCAGAGAGGACAGGGTGCTCTCTCCCCAGTCTGTGGTGGTTTGTCAGAGAGGACAGGGTGCCCTCTCCCCAGTCTGTGGTGGTGGTTTGTCAGAGAGGACAGGGTGCTCTCTCCCCAGTCTGTGGTGGTTTGTCAGAGAGGACCAGGTGCTCTTTCCCCAGTCTGTGGTGGTGGTTTGTCAGAGAGGACAGGGTGCTCTCTCCCCAGTCTGTGGTGGTGGTTTGTCAGAGAGGACCAGGTGCTCTCTCCCCAGTCTGTGGTGGTTTGTCAGAGAGGACCAGGTGCTCTCTCCCCAGTCTGTGGTGGTTTGTCAGAGAGGACAGGGTGCTCTCTCCCCAGTCTGTGGTGGTTTGTCAGAGAGGACCAGGTGCCCTCTCCCCAGTCTGTGGTGGTTTGTCAGAGAGGACCAGGTGCTCTCTCCCCAGTCTGTGGTGGTGGTTTGTCAGAGAGGACCAGGTGCCCTCTCCCCAGTCTGTGGTGGTGGTTTGTCAGAGAGGACAGGGTGCTCTCTCTCCAGTCTGTGGTGGTTTGTCAGAGAGGACCAGGTGCTCTCTCCCCAGTCTGTGGTGGTGGTTTGTCAGAGAGGACCAGGTGCTCTCTCCCCAGTCTGTGGTGGTTTGTCAGAGAGGACCAGGTGCTCTCTCCCCAGTCTGTGGTGGTGGTTTGTCAGAGAGGACAAGGTGCTCTTTCCCCAGTCTGTGGTGGTTTGTCAGAGAGGACAGGGTGCTCTCTCCCCAGTCTGTGGTGGTTTGTCAGAGAGGACCAGGTGCTCTCTCCCCAGTCTGTGGTGGTTTGTCAGAGAGGACAAGGTGCTCTCTCCCCAGTCTGTGGTGGTTTGTCAGAGAGGACAGGGTGCTCTCTCCCCAGTCTGTGGTGGTTTGTCAGAGAGGACCAGGTGCCCTCTCCCCAGTCTGTGGTGGTTTGTCAGAGAGGACCAGGTGCTCTCTCCCCAGTCTGTGGTGGTTTGTCAGAGAGGACCAGGTGCCCTCTCCCCAGTCTGTGGTGGTGGTTTGTCAGAGAGGACCAGGTGCTCTCTCCCCAGTCTGTGGTGGTGGTTTGTCAGAGAGGACAAGGTGCTCTCTCCCCAGTCTGTGGTGGTTTGTCAGAGAGGACAGGGTGCTCTCTCCCCAGTCTGTGGTGGTTTGTCAGAGAGGACCAGGTGCTCTCTCCCCAGTCTGTGGTGGTTTGTCAGAGAGGACAAGGTGCTCTCTCCCCAGTCTGTGGTGGTTTGTCAGAGAGGACCAGGTGCTCTCTCCCCAGTCTGTGGTGGTGGTTTGTCAGAGAGGACCAGGTGCCCTCTCCCCAGTCTGTGGTGGTTTGTCAGAGAGGACCAGGTGCTCTCTCCCCAGTCTGTGGTGGTTTTTCAGAGAGGACAGGGTGCCCTCTCCCCAGTCTGTGGTGGTGGTTTGTCAGAGAGGACCAGGTGCCCTCTCCCCAGTCTGTGGTGGTTTGTCAGAGAGGACAAGGTGCCCTCTCCCCAGTCTGTGGTGGTTTGTCAGAGAGGACCAGGTGCTCTCTCCCCAGTCTGTGGTGGTTTGTCAGAGAGGACAAGGTGCTCTCTCCCCAGTCTGTGGTGGTGGTTTGTCAGAGAGGACAGGGTGCCCTCTCCCCAGTCTGTGGTGGTGGTTTGTCAGAGAGGACAAGGTGCTCTCTCCCCAGTCTGTGGTGGTTTGTCAGAGAGGACAAGGTGCTCTCTCCCCAGTCTGTGGTGGTGGTTTGTCAGAGAGGACAGGGTGCTCTCTCCCCAGTCTGTGGTGGTGGTTTGTCAGAGAGGACAAGGTGCTCTCTCCCCAGTCTGTGGTGGTTTGTCAGAGAGGACCAGGTGCTCTCTCCCCAGTCTGTGGTGGTGGTTTGTCAGAGAGGACCAGGTGCTCTCTCCCCAGTCTGTGGTGGTTTTTCAGAGAGGACAGGGTGCCCTCTCCCCAGTCTGTGGTGGTGGTTTGTCAGAGAGGACAAGGTGCTCTCTCCCCAGTCTGTGGTGGTTTGTCAGAGAGGACCAGATGCTCTCTCCCCAGTCTGTGGTGGTGGTTTGCTGGAGGAGGACAAGGTGACCAGGGAGCAGGCGTGCGCGGGAAGCTGGGGAGGTCTCAGGCCAGGTCCGTCCTTGTCGGGTCGACTTTGGGGGCGCATTCTGTGGCCGGCTGCTCGAGCTCAGTCAGCTGGGTCCTTGTCCCACTTCCCTAACTGCTGGGGCTCCCTGCCTATGTTTGCTCTCATGCAGTGCCTGGCCTCCTGCATGCCAGGCAAGGGCTGGGCTGGCATCCGTTGGCCTGTTGCTTACAGGACCTGTTCAGAGAGCTGGGAGCTCGCCCTCCTGGGGCCTGGAGCCCTGGCCGGTCTGCAGGCTCTGCTCTGGGCCTCGGAGGTATTTGAGGTCGGCTTTCCTGCACAGACTCCGAGTGAGCCACTAGCGTGGGCAGCCAGGTTAACTGGGGCACTGCTGTGACAGCTGGTGCTGAGTCCTCTGTGCACTGCCTGCCTCTTCGTTACACGCCGTCACCCGAGTGCAGGCTGGGGGCCTGCCCGCCCTACAGCTGGCAGCCGCTGCTCTTCTGGGCTTAGCAGTGTTTTGAGGTCACTTTAGGGGGTTTCATTTACTTTCTGGCCAGATAGCTTTTCCTTGTGTTGTATTATTAGTTCATGGGCAAGACATGTAGCGCTCCACTCTGCAATATATCTTATAAAAGGGCTTCAGAACTCCTGGTTTCATTGATGACTATCTCTTCTCCCTCCCACCTCCCAATGCCGAGGGCTACACACACTTTTTCTTTTCTCTTAGAAATGTCCTTGTTTATTCCCATGAGAATTTGGTAGTGTTGGTAAATGACCTATCATTTGATCAAAAGTCCCAATGGCACTTAGCCTGTTGTAATTCTGGGCATTATATATAGCATGCTGCCCTGCCGGGCTGCAGAGAAAGTGACAGTTTCTGTGATCTGGCAGCTGGGACACCAGCAGCACCTCTGCTGGCCGCTGGCCGCCACATCGGTCTTCTGGAAGGTCAGTGGCACGGACAGTGGTTCTAAAGCGTAGCCGAGGGAAAGTCCTGAGAATAACTTTCTAAGGTAAAGATCAGGAGAAATCTGAAAGAGGGAGCATTAATTGTTACTATTGTGTATCATTGCGTATGCTTCCGGATTTGCGACAAGTATCAATAAGGCTGTGAAACTCGTGATACTTTTTAGAATTGAAGGTGAAGCTTCTCTCCAGCAGCCTGGTGGTGGGGGGGTTGCCAGGGCAGACTCACTGACTCAGGCTCCAGTCAGTTTCGGATTGCTGTTCTCGTCAACTTTTGTTTGTTTTTCTTCGGTAAAGATTGGTAGAATCTCTCCCCTTGTTGCATTCATTTCTGCCTGCTTTGTTTTAAATTCCAGGATGATAATGATTAATGGTGCTGAGTTGCTTTTCACTTCTGGATCTCTAACTCTGACCTTTCCATTTTTCCTGCAGAGCTGAGAAAACAGAAGTCCTCAGTGAAGATCTGTTACAGGTAACAAAATTTAAGTCTTTTTTAAAAAGATCTGTTTTTAAAAATCCATAGGTGAAAAATGAAGCTTCGGGGTTGTGTTGCTGTTTTTTACCTGAAACAGAGTAAAACTGATGAGCGCGTGTGAGCGGGCGAGGGCAGCCCCTGAGGCGGTGGTGACAGGAGGGGTCTGGAAGGTCGGGTCGTGTTAGGAAGTTCAAGGGGTCTGCTTCCGCTCTCCAGAGCCAGCTGTCGGACTGGGGCAGGGCAGAGGCTGGTCGGCCGGCCGGGTCCTGGGCAGCTGGGGGACGCTGGTGTGCCACTGTGAGGGTCCCCTGACGGGTGGGCCCTGTCACGGGCAGCCGGGGCTCCCCTGGCTCAGCCCAGAGGTCCGGCCTCTTGTTCCCCCCACAGCCTTGTTCCCTGACTCTGGCTGAGCGGGGTCCTCAGGCCGTAGGGTCTCAGCGACAGTGACTGGATGTGTCGGAATCCCATCAGCTCAAACTTGCTTTCCTCTTTGTACGGAGAGACGTTTCCTGCCCGGGACCTGAGCCAGGGGCCACTCCGCTCCATCTCTCACCAGGCTTCCCTGCCTTTGGGGCCGGGGTTTCTCCCAGGAGGCCCTGGGCCCTGGGACACATCACTTCACCCTCCCACATGCCGTCCCCACCCACACCCCACACCCCGGGAAGGACGGACCCTTCAGAACGGACGGTCCAGTTGTGCCTCCTCGCTTGTCTTGTCTCTGGTTCCGTGACCCGCAGCAGATCTGCCTCGGTGAGCCCCAGGGCCAGGCCTGTCATGTATTTCAAACTCATTTTCAGACATTAGAAATACTGTTTGGACCAGTTAAGTTTTTTTTTTAAGTGAGAAGGAGAGATAGGCAGACTCCCGCATGCGCCCCAACGAGGATCCACCCAGCACCCCCCATATGGGGCTGATGTTTGAATCAACCGAGCTATCCTCAGTGCCTGAGGCTGACACGCTCAGACCAACCGAGCCATCCTCAGCGCCCAGGGCGAACACTCAAACCAATCGAGCCACTGGCTGTGGGAGGGAAAGAGAGAGAGAGGAAGGAAAGGGGGAGGAGTGGAGAAGCAGATGGTTGTTTCTCCTGTGTGCCCTGACCAGGTATTGAACCCGGGACTTCCACATGCCGGGCCGACGCTCTACCGCTGAGCCAGCTGGCCAGGGCCCGGTTTAGCTTTCACCACTCTCGGTTTTCATATTGGTGCTCTCCCATCCCTGTCACTGACACACATGTCCTCCCTCAGTCCCGGAAGCCCCCGCTCGGCAGCCAGAGTGCTGGCTTCTTGTGGAGGGTTGGTGGCAGCCACCTCTTCTTGTTCCTGTGCCCAAGTACCTGTAGAGTTTGCCAATTTGTAGAGACTCCTTATTTTGTGACAAAAATACTTATTCCCTGTCTGCCATAACTGCTGCAGGTGTTCCCCTGATTCTTACTGTTTTAGTATAGAGAAGAGAGTGGCAGCTAAAAGGGTGAGTCTGGTGCCCAGCGCCCTGAACCTCTGTCCAGCTTTGCCCCTGCCTCACCCTGTGGCCTCAGGGATCTGCTTTCTCTCCCTGTGCCTCGGTTTCCGGTTTCCTGAAAGGCGGGCAGTAGCCCCAGGGGACAGCCGCAGCGGGTAGTCAGGGGTCAGTGAGTTAAAGGTGGGTAGTCAGGGGTTAGTGAGGTAAAGGCGGGAAGTCAGGGGTTAGTGAGTTAAAGGCGGGTAGTCAGGGGTTAGTGAGGTAAAGGCGGGTAGTCAGGGGTCAGTGAGGTAAAGGCGGGTAGTCAGGGGTCAGTGAGTTAAAGGCGGGTAGTCAGGGGTTAGTGAGTTAAAGGCGGGTAGTCAGGGGTTAGTGAGGTAAAGGCGGGTAGTCAGGGGTTAGTGAGGTAAAGGCGGGTAGTCAGGGGTTAGTGAGTTAAAGACGGGTAGTCAGGGGTTAGTGAGGTAAAGGCGGGTAGTCAGGGGTTAGTGAGGTAAAGGCGGGAAGTCAGGGGTTAGTGAGGTAAAGGCGGGTAGTCAGGGGTTAGTGAGGTAAAGGCGGGTAGTCAGGGGTTAGTGAGGTAAAGGCGGGAAGTCAGGGGTTAGTGAGGTAAAGGCGGGTAGTCAGGGGTTAGTGAGGTAAAGGCGGGTAGTCAGGGGTTAGTGAGGTAAAGGCGGGTAGTCAGGGGTTAGTGAGGTAAAGGCGGGTAGTCAGGGGTCAGTGAGTTAAAGGCGGGTAGTCAGGGGTTAGTGAGGTAAAGGCGGGTAGTCAGGGGTTAGTGAGTTAAAGGTGGGAAGTCAGGGGTCAGTGAGTTAAAGGTGGGAAGGCCGCGGTGCGGCCGGCTGCCCCGAGTGCTGCCTGGCCACTGGCTGAGTCCCACTGCTGCGAGCCAGGGGGATGGTGTTTCTGGTGCGAGCCTTCCCTCACGTGGGTCCGTGTTCCGCCACATCTGCAACTTCCAGCCTTTCTCATCTCACAGCTCATCAGCTAAGTACTGAAATTCTGCAGCATGCCATAAAAGATATTATTTATTGATTTGACAACAAAAGAGGATAATCTTTATTCATTCCCACTGGACAACTATGGTTGTGTTGGCTGTTGTCACTTTTTAAATTTGGCAGTCTAAGGGAGAGGTCAGTGCCCTGACTGAGCAGCCGGGTGTCACGTGCTTTACGAGTTCTTTGGGCACACCGGTTGAAGATCGCCGTCCTGCATCCTCGCTTGTATCTTCATGAGAGCCGTCTGAGCGGCTGTTTGTCTAGCTGGTATGTTGTTTCCCAGGACAACGGCGATTCCCAGGAGAGCCGCACCGTTTGTTTACAGGGACTCGGTAGAGCTGTGTCCTGTCAACAGATGCTGAGGGCACTGCCTCATCGTGTGCCTGCATTCTAGGCACCAGGGCTGAGTCCCTGAAGAGAACAGGCCGGGCCCCTGGCCCTGCGGGCGCTGCGCTCTAGTGGAAACTGGAGCCAGAATGAAAGGGAGTTTGGGGTTTTTCCCTCGTGCTTTTACGGAAAAGGAAGAATGTGTATTAGTTTTCTGCTGCTGTAAGATCTGGGCACTGTAAGTCGGGGGAAGCGGATGCGGCATCTGCTCGCATGTGGACGGGCATCTGCCAGGCCCGGCCTGGGGTCCGCCGGGCCCCCCTCTGGGGGCAGCTGGGAGAAGGGCACAGAGCCAGCCCACTGGGCAGAATGTTTGGGGTAAGAATGTTTTCTGCTCTGAATTTGTTGATTTTGCTTTAAAATAGAAAGCATCCCTAAGGGCCTGCTCTCATTCTTACTGAGTCATCAGAATACACATTTTTGGCATTCCTTCCAGTAAAAAGCAGCTCCCTTTGCCATAAACAGCCTTCTCCCAGCAATGATGTTTTGGGAAGCGAGTTATGATGGGGGGTCCCCTCAGTCAGTGCTTCTTACTGCTGCTGCCCTTCTGCGTTAGAGGCTGTCGAAGAAACAGGAGCAGAGGCTCCTCTGAGCTCGGTAAGGAGCACTGAGAACACTGACCCTGCGTCTCGGGAGTGCAGCCTGGGCTGCGTGTGGGGGCTGCGTGGCTCTGTGCGGGCAGCGCTGACCACCCGGAGGGTCCCCTCTCTGCCCTGGGCCTGGGGCTGGGCCCAGGATGTTCACGCGCACTTTTGCGCGTCGGACCGGGCACGTCCCCAGTGCCGTGGGATGTGGCTTCATGCCACTGATCTCTTCATAGCAAGTTAGGTGCAGTCTCCCAGGGACCCAGAACCCCAGAGGAAGGGAAGTCAGTGGCCCTCAGCCCGAGGGGTTATTGGACACTGTGTGCAGGTGGTGTGCCTTGTCACAGCTGGTGGCACGGGGTGCTCCTGGCACCCAGTGTGTGAGGCCATGCAGGACGCCAGACACACTGTGTGCTGTGCTGCACAGGACGCTTGCCCACGGTCACCGCCCCTGTGTCAGTAGAGGCCATGCAGGACGCCAGACACACTGTGTGCTGTGCTGCACAGGACGCTTGCCCACGGTCACCGCCCCTGTGTCAGTAGAGGCCATGCAGGACGCCAGACACACTGTGTGCTGTGCTGCACAGGACCGCTTGCCCACGGTCACCGCCCCGGTGTCAGTAGTGAGGAGCCCTGGTGTCGGGACAGGAACCATTTGCGTTTACACCGAAGAGCCAACGAATCTGACTGCAGGTCGCTTCCCCTGCCTGGCGCAGACACAGCATCACGAGAGGCCGGGTCTGTCCTCAGCCCTGCAAATAGTCCCTTCTCTGTTCTGTCAGATTGAGCGGCGCCTGGACGCAGTGCGGTCGATGTGCCACCACTCCCACAAGCGCCTGACGGCGTGCTTCCAGGGCCAGCACGGCACAGACGCCGAGCGGAGACACGTGAGTACTGCTGCCGCGCCGCGGCCTCGGTCTCTGAGGGGCTTTCGCCTTGACTGGTGGGTTTCCCGGCAGCACCGGCAGACTTGTCCCCTGCGCCACATTCACGCTCACAACGCCTGCCACCCAGGGCGTTCTTCCGTGCCGAGGACGTGGCTGAGCTGGAAGCCCGGCTCACCCCGGTGCTCCTGACGAGAGCCGCTTGTCCCTGATCAGGGCACGGACATGTCAGTTAGGAATCCTCGGATGGCAGAGCGCTGAGCCTTGTCTGAAATTGACTTAGAACATAGAATTTATTGGCTAACTGAGAAATCCAGGCGTTGGGACGACTTAAGGTGAGCCTTGGCCTGGCGTGTCCGTGATGTCGCCGGAAGCCAGTGGCTTTGCTTCCCTCCCCTCCCCTGTCTTCAGAGTCTGCTGCCCCTGAGTGGGCGGTCCTCCTGGTCGCAGGCTGGCCGCCAGCATCCCTGCGTGTCCTGCAGGCGTCGAGCACGTCCCCTCGGGTCGTCCCGATGGAGCGAGCGTGCCCTTTCTCTGTGCGGTTCTGCTCACCACCAGGCGTCTCATAGGGAGAGCTGGTGTGCGGATGACCTGCGTCGCCCTCCCTGTGCGCTTCCTAAGGCGACTGTGGGCCTCCTGACCACCGGGTATTGCTCTTCTGCACAGCTCCGAGCAGTCTGCAGTGTGCCCGTCAGAGGGGCGGGGTTTGCACTCCTGCGCCCCCAGGAGCGTCCTTCAGAGTCAGCCTGTGCACTGCTTCTGCCCCCCCCCGCTTCAGCCTGTGCACTGCTTCTGCCCCCCCCCCGCTTCAGCCTGTGCACTGCTTCTGCCCCCCCTTCAGCCTGTGCACTGCTTCTGCCCCCCCCGCTTCAGCCTGTGCACTGCTTCTGCCCCCCCCCCCGCTTCAGCCTGTGCACTGCTTCTGCCCCCCCTTCAGCCTGTGCACTGCTTCTGCCCCCCCCCGCTTCAGCCTGTGCACTGCTTCTGCCCCCCCCGCTTCAGCCTGTGCACTGCTTCTGCCCCCCTCCGCTTCAGCCTGTGCACTGCTTCTGCCCCCCCCCCGCTTCAGCCTGTGCACTGCTTCTGCCCCCCCCGCTTCAGCCTGTGCGCTGCTTCTGCCCCCCCCCGCTTCAGCCTGTGCACTGCTTCTGCCCCCCCTTCAGCCTGTGCACTGCTTCTGCCCCCCCTTCAGCCTGTGCACTGCTTCTGCCCCCCCCCGCTTCAGCCTGTGCACTGCTTCTGCCCCCCCTTCAGCCTGTGCACTGCTTCTGCCCCCCCCGCTTCAGCCTGTGCACTGCTTCTGCCCCCCCTTCAGCCTGTGCACTGCTTCTGCCCCCCCCGCTTCAGCCTGTGCACTGCTTCTGCCCCCCCCCGCTTCAGCCTGTGCACTGCTTCTGCCCCCCCCCGCTTCAGCCTGTGCACTGCTTCTGCCCCCCTCCCCCCGCTTCAGCCTGTGCACTGCTTCTGCCCCCCCCCGCTTCAGCCTGTGCACTGCTTCTGCCCCCCTCCCCCCGCTTCAGCCTGTGCACTGCTTCTGCCCCCCCCCCGCTTCAGCCTGTGCACTGCTTCTGCCCCCCCCCCGCTTCAGCCTGTGCACTGCTTCTGCCCCCCTCCCCCCCCTTCAGCCTGTGCACTGCTTTTGCCCCCCTCCCCCCGCTTCAGCCTGTGCACTGCTTCTGCCCCCCCCCCGCTTCAGCCTATGCACTGCTTCTGCCCTCCCCTCCCTCTTCTGTGTCCTCAGTGCGTCCTCCTCCTCAGTCTCACAGCCGTGGCCTCGGCTGCCTCCTCTCCTCTGGTCTCCCGGCTTCTCACTGCTGTCTTTATGCAGGGATTTCTGAACCATTTCCAGCCGAGCCAGGGAGCCCCTCCTCTGGCTGTCTGTCAGTGTGCACAGCCAGTTCTTGCTCTGTCACCCGAGTGCCATACGTCCTGTTGAGCAAGCTAGACTGCGGGGTGTCTGGGTCCCTCGTCCCATCCTCACTTCCGTAGCGCTGGCTGGGTCCCCCGACTCTGGGAGCACGCTGCCTTCCTCACCTGGGCTCCTGCTCGACCCAACCACCTCTCACCCGGACTGCCGCGGGCGCCTCCGCGGCCTTCTCCAGACCGTCCCCGCTGGTCACCTGAGCCGGTGTCTGACCCTTCACCCTCCTGCCTAAACGGAATGGAACGAAACCTCAGTTTAGCCTTCTCAGTAGCTCTCAAGGTCACAGACACTCCTGGGGTGTTTGGAAACATGTTCGGTTGCCATGGGGACTGGAGTGCCCTGCTGGCATTTGGGGGGTGGGAGACCACGCAGCCCGTCCACAGTGTCTGCAGGGATAGGTTACACCAGAGGGCAGCCACAGTCCCATGGTCTTCGCTTCCTGTCGCTCATGCTGCATGCCATGTCCTTCACACGGGACTTGGCTACATACTTGTTTGCGTCTAACGAATGTTCGTGACCGTGGGGCTGTGTCTTAGAGGAGACGCAGAAGGAACAAGACATACTGTGTTCAGTTGCTGGAGGTGAAGACAAGTAACAGGTTGTCTCACCCACTGCCTGGGGGGGCGATGCGCCCCAGTGGGTAGTTGTAAAACAGCTTGCCAAACAGAATATCACAGGGTACTGTGGGAGGACCGAGAATGGGCACCAAAGGAGGAGAGGGGGACTAAGGTGCGGCTGCCTGGAGGAGGTGGCAGCCTAGCCATGAAGGAGGGAAGTGAGTAGCAGGCGATGGGCATATGCCGGGAGCAGGAGCAGAGGCAGGGTTCTGGGCCCTCACTGCTAACCTGTGCCTCAGCCTTCCTTCTCCTGCCTCAAGCAGCAGTGCCCCAGACGGGGCTCTGAGGAAGCCTGCACTCTGCGTGTGGGAAGAGGTGTCCCCATGGAAACGACAGGGGATTGGTGACCAGAGAGGTCATATAACATGGAGAAAATCCAGCACTCGCTGGGTTTCTAGGAAATGTAGGGGGAGCCCCCAAAAGCCCCACCAGAAACTCTCGCACATGTGCGGAGGCCGGGGCTGAGGAGGGAGACAGGGCAGGCGGAGCTCGTGCTGGGCGTCACGGGAGCTGGAGGCCACTCTCTGTGCAGTGGGCGTGCATTCTGTGAGTCACGCCTCCCGAGCTCGCCTCTCGGTGACGCCCTGGGATGGCCCGCGGCCTGGGCCTTGGGTCCTTAGCCCTCGCGAGGGGCTCAAGGTTGGTGGGCTCGTCTTCATTCAAGAGCTCACATGTCCCATCAGTGGAGTGTCCTTAGTCATGGACATGAGGAAGCAGGGTTGTTGTGGGCCTTGGGGTCAGGGCACAGAGACCCCAGGCTGTTCACAGCTGGGAGCTGGATGGTACTCAAAATAGACTCCCTTTTCTGGGCTTTGCCCCATGGCCACAGAGCTCCGGAGCTGCACCAAGCGTGCTTCTCTGCGTGTTACGTTTATCCTGCCTCCCATGCCTTTAGAGGGCCGCGTGACCAGCCTGTGAGTTACCCTCTGTTAGGGTCAGAGCCACTGCCCGTCTCCTCAGGTCTTCCCGGCCTAGAAGCGCAGCCGCTGGGAATGGGGCAGGTGCAGCCTGTTACGTAAAAACAACTTGTGTATTCCAAACTGCAGTGCACTGTTTGAACAGGCTGCACGTGTACGTGGTTAAAACCCAGAGCGTGCTGCAGAGCATGTGCACGCTCTCCCGCCCGTCTTCCCGGCGCCCCGCTCCCTGTCCCAGAACCACCAGCACCCCTTGTGCAGCCTCCCAGGGCCGCTCTGCAGTTCAGGCAGGTGCAGTGCGAGTGTCCAGTTAGCCCCGTGAAAGCAGAAAGGACGGTGACAGGCCCGAGGTCAGGGCACAGCACCGCCGTGAGGTAGACCCTATGTCCGACGTGAGTGCCCTCTCTAATGGGGAGGCAGACTCCATGGGCACTGCCACACTGAAGGCACTTTCTGTCAGCAGATCCTGGTGCTGTAACCAGCCCACGTGCTCCTTTCCCTCCCTCGTTTCCCCTGTTCTGAAGTGGCCGCCAGCCTCTGGGTCTGCTCATCCATCCCTCCCTGGGGCCAGGCCACACCCTCTCACCCCCAGCCTCTGGGTCTGCTCCCCCATCCCTCCCTGGGGCCAGGCCACACCCTCTCACCCCCAGCCCTGGGTCTACTCCCCCATCCCTCCCTGGGGCCAGGCCACACCCTCTCACCCCCAGCCCTGGGTCTGCTCCCCCATCCCTCCCTGGGGCCAGGCCACACCCTCTCACCCCCAGCCCTGGGTCTGCTCCCCCATCCCTCCCTGGGGCCAGGCCACACCCTCTCACCCCCAGCCCTGGGTCTACTCCCCCATCCCTCCCTGGGGCCAGGCCACACCCTCTCACCCCCAGCCCTGGGTCTACTCCCCCATCCCTCCCTGGGGCCAGGCCACACCCTCTCACCCCAGCCGTCAGGTTCCTGGACAGTGCAGTTAGAATGTTAGTCAAGTGATCCTCCTGGCAACCTGTGGTAGGAGAAGAGGTGCCTTTGTGCTTAGGAAGCTGAGACACGTGTCTCTGGCTGTTTGGCTGGGCCGCGATAGGTAAGTACCTTAGGCTACATCTTTATGATTACAGCCAGATGAACAGCCCGTTTAAGAATGCATATTCTGGCCTGATCAGGTGGTGGTGCAGTGGATAGAGCATTGGACTGGGACGTGGAGGACCCAGGTTCGAATCCCCAAGGTTGCTAGCTTGAGCACAGGCTCACCAGCTTGAACACGTGATTGTCGGCTTGAGCACAGGGTCGCTGGCTTGGGCATGGGATCAAAGACATGGACTCATGCTCTCAGGCTTGAGCCCCAAGGTCTCTGGCTTGAAGCCCAAGGTTGCTGGCTTGAGCAAGGGGTCACTCAGTCTGCTGAAAGCTCACAGTCAAGGCACATATGAGAAAGCAATCAATGAACGACTAAGGAGCCGCAATGAGGAATTGATGCTTCTCGTCTCTCTCCCTGTCTGTCTGTCCCTCTCTGTCCTTCCCTCTGATTATTTCTTTGTCAAAAAAAAAAAAAAATGCATGTTCTAGCAAAAGGTTTTGGAATTGAGCACAGCTTCCTGCATTTATCTGTTTCAGAAGCAGAGCAACTGTGTCTTGTGTCTGTAGTGCCTGGGACAGAGTGCACACTTGGTTAATTAATAACAGTAACAACAACATCACAGCAGCTAACGTTGACTGAGTCCCTAACATGTGCTACGCACTTGACATTGAATGCCCGTGTAGGTCCACAGCAGCCCTGGCCACCTGCACCGTTCCATCCTGTGCTCCAGGTGCGGGGAAGCTGGTACAGGGCTTCTGTCACACGGCCCGTACCTCTGAGACCATAGCCAGCACCCAGACAGGCTGCCTGGAGGAGGAGTCAGTGAGTGATCATCGGAAGCAGATCACTGAGCAGGGCTGTCAGTGCTGATGAAAACTGTCTTCTGCCCTCCAGAAAAAGCTTCCGCTGACAGCCTTCGCTCAGAACATGCAGGAGGCGGCTGCGCAGCTCGAGGACTGTCTGCTGGGGTGAGGGCCACGTCAGGGAGAGCCGGGCATGGGTCAGGGACATGGGAGGGGGTGTGTGTGTATGTGTGTGCGTGCGTGCGTGCATGTGCGCCCACTCTACTGGGGTAAGAGGGTTCTGTCAGGGAGAGCCGGGCATGGGTCAGGGACATGGGAGGGGGTGTGTGTGTATGTGTGTGCGTGCGTGCGTGCATGTGCGCCCACTCTACTGGGGTAAGAGGGTTCTGTCAGGGAGAGCCGGGCATGGGTCAGGGACATGGGAGGGTGTGTGTGTGTGTGCGTGCGTGCCCACTCTCCTGGGGTGAGAGGGTTCTGTCAGGGAGAGCCGGGCATGGGTCAGGGACATGGGAGGGTGTGTGTGTGTGTGCGTGTGTGTGTGTGTGTGCGCGCGTGCCCACTGTCCTGGGGTGAGAGGCCGGGTCAGGGAGAGCCGGGCAGGGCAGGCCTGTAGGGTGAGGACGTGGCCAGATGACCGTGTCCGTGCAGCTGCGTGTGTGTGTGTGCTCGTTCTCCCGGGGCAGCGCTGGCCCACCTGGTGTCCAGCTGCCTGCCCTCACGAGCGTGTTGGCTGTGGGCCTGGTTTCTGCAGGAGGATGCTGGAGACGTGCGGGGACGCCGAGAACCAGCTGGCCCTGGAGCTCTCGCAGCACGAGGTGTTCGTGGAGAAGGAGATCGTGGACCCCCTGTGCGGCATAGCGGAGGTGGGCGCTCATGTCTGAGGCTTCAACAGTAGTTGGTGGCTTTGACACACGCTTCTTTCTGGAAATACAGGGAGTGAATGGACAGTTTATGACCCTTTGCCTAAGAGAAATTTGTAAATAAACACTGCACTTTGAAACGTGGAGCCGGAACCCCGAGCTCACCCAGCTGGCGTGCGGTTGTCCCTGCAGGTGGAGATCCCCAACATCCAGAAGCAGAGGAAGCAGCTCGCCAAGCTGGTGCTGGACTGGGACTCGGTCAGAGCCAGGTAGGGGAGCTGGAGGAGGGACCGGGGACGTGGCGTCCTGTCACCTCCGCAGCCACTGCGCCCGTCCCCAACGCGGTGAGGGAAAGACCACTTCGTGGACACCGGGACGCTGTCACAGGCTCGCCTGCCTGACCTGTTGACACCTGCCTGGAGGCCCACCCTCCCAAGCAAGGCGGGGGGGCCTGAGAGCATCCTGACCCCAGTGAGCCAGCAGAGAAGGGACAGGACAGTTAGGAACCCTGAGTGCGTGCGGGAGGGGACGGTGGCAGAGCAGCCTGGGAGGATCGTGACGTCTGTGACCTCAGCCCCTGAGAGCCCCTCAGGTCCGAGCCCCTGTGCGGTATGCTGACCTTCACGACCAGGCCCTGTGCTCAGCAAGGAGGCGCTCGTGTAAAACGACTTAACGGGCAGCCCTGGGCACTCGCTCCGTGACCCTCTGCTGACCTGTGACCCTGGCTGCCGGGCCACGGCCTCACCTCCGTCCTCGAGCATGTCTGTGTCGGTCACGCACACGGGCTCCTCCGGGCCCGGCAGCCGGGTGGGCAGAGGGAGGCAGCACACTGCCAGGTCTCCCTTCCCCTTCACTGCGAGGGCTCACAGGCTTCTGTAAGGACCAGTAACAGACGCCTCTGTCTTTGCAGCCAGGTGCCTCCTGCTGCAGCCGCTCCACTGCTGCCGCTCCACTGCTGTGAGAGCGGGAAGGCAGCCTGGGCAGTCCGTCCGTGAACGCGCACACCGCCGTCCTACAAAACCTGATTACAAGACCGGGGCTTTGTTGGCACCTGCCCATTAGCTCTGCCTCCACGGCAGTCGTGTGGGGTAGACAGGATTGTTCTGTGTGGCAGACACACTGGCCCGGCTGTCATTTACTGAGTTCTTCTGACATAATTACTCCCCATTATATTTGAGGTTTGCTGTCGATAGTGTCTTTAGAACACTCATTCTTACAAGTGTTTTTAATTCTTGAAGTGCTCAGTAGCTATCAATTTTTAGGAACATGACTGGGCCACTGGCTTTTCCTTGCTGAAAGTAATCACAGGTCGGGATAGTAGTTGAAAGAGTCATCAAGAAATGGAACGGACTCCCGGTGGTGTAGGGAACATTCCAGATCAAAGCGGTAGAGTAGGGGGATGTTTTATAGCTAGGGTTCCAGGACTTCACACTACGGGAAAGGGTTTTCACGGACTGATGTCCAGCAGCGGGGCTAATGTGAGGCAAGATGCAGTCAGTCTGCTCCCAGCACTACAAGACCCTGTTGTGGCCTGACCAGGTGGTGGTGCAGTGCATAGAGTGTCAACCTAGAACTCTGAGGTCCCAGGTTCAAAACCCAGAGGTCGCTGACTTGAACCCAAGGTTGCTGGCTTGAGCAAGGGGTCACTGGTTCGGCTGGAGCCCCTCAGTCAAGGCACAGATGAGAAGCAATCATTGAACAACTAAAAGTGAAGCGGCTACGAACAAGTTCATGCTTCTCATCTCTTTCTCACAAATCAATAAAAAATAAAGTAAAATAAAACTACCACCATCATCATCAATTGAAAAGAAAGATCCTGTCATGGTGGGACGCTAGTGGTTCTTCTTGCTGCTGCATCCTTAGAGGATAACCTTGGGAGGAGCTGGCTTCCCAATGCTAGTGCCTGTCCCGGGCGCAGTCGGTTTGGGGGATGGGGTCCGTCTCCCTTAGGTCCCTGAGGCTGTGTGTGTGCAGCTGCTTCTCAGATTCTGACCACCGCTGTGTTTACAGGTGGAACCAGGCTCACAAATCTTCAGGAACCAACTTTCAGGGGCTTCCGTCAAAAATAGACACCCTGAAGGAAGAGATGGATGAAGCTGGGAACAAAGTGGAGCAGTGCAAGGTGGGAGGGGGTTTGTATCAGTCTGCGGTGTTCGCAAGTGGTGGATGGAAGTCAAGTGTTGCAGATTATTGAATGTTTAACATAATTCCTATTAGAATGCTCTAAATGGGCCCTGGCCTGTTGGCTCAGTGGTAGAGCATCGGCCTGATGTGTGTAAGTCCTGGGTTCAATTCCCGGTCAGGGCACACAGGGGAAGTGCCCTTCTGCTTCTTCACCCCTGCCCCTCTTGGGTCTTTCTCTGTCTCTCTCTCTCTCTTTCCCTCCAAAAGTCATGGCTCAATTGTTTTGAGGAAGTTGGCCCCTGGTGCTGAGGATGGCTCCCTGACCTCTGCCTCAGGGCCCTAAAAATAGCTGGGTTGCCCAAGCAACAGAGCAGTAGCCCCAGATGGCCCATAAGGGGCTTACCAGGTGGATCCTCGTTGGGGGCACATGCAGGAGTCTGTTTTTCTGTCTCCCAAATCTCACTTAAAAGAAGTACTCTAAATGATATTAAAGGTGGTTTTATTTTTTTAATTTATTTTCTAAGACCTTACATTCCTTTGGAATCAGAATAAAACATTTTTTAAAAATCAAGTAGGATATTTTAAAAAACTTTACAGAAATGTCTAAGCTTATTTAAAATAAAGAATAGGTTAAAAAAAGAAGTAGCAAAAGCCATAGCAAACGCATCATAAAGCTACAGCAATTAAAACACACAAGGCACCAAAACAGGTCAGATTTCCTAGGACAAAAGGGATTGTACTGAACCTATAGCAAAGGGGTCATCATATGTCCGTAGGGAAGGGAAAGGCTACTTTTAAAATGTTGCTTGGACAATTGAATTGCTTTATAATTTGGTAGACATAGCATTTTAAATCTCATAAATTCCAGATTAGATGGCTAAGTGATTTCATTCTTTTGTGTGTCTATGAGAAAAGATGCTTATGGCTAGCATTAGGTCCGCTATTTTAGTTTATTCGGGTCATGTTATAATTCAGTTCTTATGGTGGCAAACCTTCATTAGTTAACTGCAGTAAAATGACTTGTTTAATTAAAATAATATGGGTAGTAAAAATTAAAGCTAAACTCCCAAAGTCACGCCATAGCCAAGCGTTTAGAAAGAGTCTTCAGATACATGCTTCCAGTGAGACAGTCTCACACCAGCTGCTGCTGCTTGTTCAGAAGGGCTTGAGCCTCGCCATGTGGGCACCCGGCATCTGCACCTGGTCAGGCCCAGGTCTCGGCTGTGGGCTGCTCACTGAACACGAGTGTGGCTGGAGGCTCGGGCAGTCTGAACGGGTATGTCACAAGCTGCTGTCTCCTCTCAGCGTGCACGCCAGGGTTGTCATTTCACACGGTGGCAGCTTATGAAGCTCTCTCTCTATGCTAACTTCTGGGTCATTTCCTTGAATCTGACTTCTGTTCTACTGATTCTTTTGCTGTGTTCTATGTCTGTCTAATTCACATTGAGTTTTACATTTCATTGACTGTATGTTTCTTTTCTCGAGTTCTGATTCTTCAAGGCGGCCCTTTCTGGTAGCACACTCTTCTTCAGTACTTACTTTCCGTGTTTGCAGTCCTTTTCGGGATGCTTGCTGTGACAGCCTCTGGCAGTTCTGCTTCCGAAGCTCTCTGGCGGGCTCGGAGCCTGCTTCCTGCCAGGCCCTCCCCTTGGGCTTTGCAGTTTTGCGTTGTAAGCTCATTTGAGGAGGGGCTTTACCTGTGGGATTCCTGGGGTTTGGGAGTGAGTGTCCCCTGAGAGGGCTCGTTACCAGTATGGGCCATTTTTAACTCGGCTTTCGTAGTTTGAAGATTCCTGACCACACATGTAGTCACACTCAGGCGTGTAACTCTCGTGAAAGCAGGTCTGTGTTTATGAAAGCCTGGGAGATGTTTACTGTCCCGGACCCAGAGCCCAATTCAAGACGGATATACTCGAGCATTTTGTTGGCTCAGCAAAGTTTTCCAGTCCACTCTTTCTTGAGGGTATAGTTTCTAGGAAAGTTTATCTCTATGGGTGATGTGCATGCACCTCTCTTATTGCAGTTCCCCAAGGCGTCGTGTTTCATCCTCTGAACCCCCTTGACTGCGGGGCTCACACCTTGACTGCCAAAATCAGCCAGATTCACACCAGCTCATCCCCAGCTCCTGTCCATGTCGGGCTTTTCCTCCTCCCTTCTGTCCTCCCTTCACCTTCCTCCTCTCTTTCTCTCTCTCTCTCTCTCTCTCTCTCTCTCTCTCTCCCTCTTCCTCCCTCCCTCCCTCCCTTTCCTTACTCTCTTGCTTTGTCTTTTTCTTCTTTCGCTTTTTTTTTTGGTGGGGGGAATAGGGATTCATGAATTTACTTTGTTACTTTCCCAGTTGTCCTAAAAGAATGTCTATTATTCTTCACTGCATTTTCAGATTTTTGAAAATAAACAAGGGAGTCTTCATGTAATTCATTTACATTAGTTAAAAAATATCAGAAGTATAAAACAATGTACAGTGAAGTTATTTTTCCTCCCTTTTTCTTATGTAAGTAATAACATACCATAAATAAGGCTCTATACTTCACTTTTTTTTCTTAAAGTGAGAGGAAAGGAGATGGAGAGACAGACTCCCACATGCACCCTGACTGGGATCCACTGGCAACCTCCATCCTGGGCCAGTGCTCACAACTGTGCTATTTTTAGCACCTGAGGCGGAGGCTTCACATCCTTCACTTCTTAACATGGTGCATTATCAACATGCTTTGGGGGCTTCTCATGTTCGCCCATGATAAGCTTCCTAATTTGTCCCCATGTCTGGTGGTACCAGTCGGCAGATGGGTGATTCATCTACGCTGTTTCCGTCCTGCTTTGCTCTCGGAGCTCCCAGAGGTTGGTTCTAGCTGCCATTTTCTCTCAGTTCTGTTTCCTCAGTGCCGTGTCTTCCCTCTTGCTCCCCCAGGACCAGCTTGCAGCAGACATGTACAGCTTCATGGCCAGAGAAGGGGAGCACGGCAGGTTCTTCGTCACGGTGAGCTCGGCCCGACAGAGCAGAGGGGATGGTAGAGCACTGTCAAAATTCAGTCATCTTAGCTTTTTTTTTTTTTTTTTGCAAAAGATTTTATTTTTAATTTTGCTCAGCCATTGTGTGTGTGTCCATCCAATGCTAACATGACTTTTGTTTTTGAATGTGGGTCTGTTCTCAGTTATTAGAAGCCCAAGCAGATTACCATAGAAAAGCATTAGCAGTCTTAGAAAAGGCCCTTCCCGAAATGCAAGCCCATCAAGGTAACGTAACCGCGTGCTGGCTGTCGCCTCTCGCCTCGCCACCGCTGCGCTCTCTGCCTTCTGCTCCCGGGTCCTCTGCATGCCTCGCTCTCCGCTCTCCGCCCGGGCGGCCCCGCCCCCAGCATAACTCATCTCCCTGCTGCCTTCTCTAATCTCTTCCAAGCCCGGTTAACACACTAACGGGATTTTCACGTTCTTCTGGAATCTTCCCTTGAAGAGGAAGCCAGACCCTTTGGGGGAGTTCCTGTATGCTTTTCTCTTCTAAATGGGGCTTAAAAACTTCTAGCCTCTACCGATCTTTTCCCAAATCCATTACTTGTCCCGCGGACTTGGTTCTGGTCCGGGGCCTCCGTAAGCACACCTTCTAGCGGAAGTGTTTCGGACGTGGCAGAGGGATTTTGGAAGCCCGTCCTTGGTGTTCCATCACGGGCACGTCATCGGTGACCGCCTCCTAAGAGCGTGGCCGCGGCCCTCAGCCCTCCTTGTCTGGACACGGCTCTTGTCCTCACCGCCCGGCTGTCCTGCGTCCTGCCCACCCTGTTCGAGCGCGTTGCAGGGCTTACCCGCCGTTACGAGTGGACGGAACCTTCCCCGGGTGTCGCGTTGTACAGTTTCACTGGAACGTTAAAGCTTTTGGTTCTAGTCCTCTGACTTGCCTTCCTGCACGGTAATTACCAGCGAGGCCAGTCAGTAAACACGGTTGAGGCAGAAGTCGCTGTTGTGTGGCCTGTTTCACTGTGTGTGCGAGGCGAGACCCGACGTGGGGCCTAGGTTCTCCCCGCAGAGCTGGTGGCGTGGAGCTGAGGGAGGGTGGAGCCAGCTGCTGTGGCGTGTGGCCGCTTCTGTCCTTGTGAAAGGAAAGGGGTGGAGTGTGGAGACGGCTGTGAGCCGTGGGTGTGCACAGACGGCACTCCTGAGAGTGCCCCTTCTCCGCTAAGTCTGAGGAGGTCCCAGCAGGCTGTGGCTCTGCGGCTGGAAGTGTCCAGACTGGCGCTGGGAGCCTCCTGCCCGAGTGTGCAGTCGGAGCATTGGAGGTCCAAGGGCAGCAGGGGGCGCTCGCCGGCGGTCCCTGCAGCACGGCCACGCTGCCCGTCTGAGCGATCCGGGCTCCTGGTCCCTGGTGGAGCGGTCGCGTCACGGTGCGAAGGAGAGAAGCTGGGGTGAGCTCTCAGCCTCGCAGGAGGCAGACCTGAGGCACGTTCAGAGTCACAGGACACCTGCTGTGTGCAGGCCTCGCAGAGGACAGAGTCGTAAACATCATTTTAGCCTTTGCATGGCTTAAAATCCGGTTTGGAAGAGTTTGTTAACAGGTATAAAAAAAGACCTATTTAGCAGTTCTTTTGTTTTGTTTTTGAACTTGCGCTCTGTTTTTCTCCCAAGCCTGTTTTCCCTGGGGAGGACTGTGAGAAAGTGGTGGAGAGAGGGAGGGAGGGAGGGCTGGGCGTGGAGGGAGGGGAGCTGGCCCTGGGGACAGCGGCTGAGGAGCCCGCCCCAACTGCCCGCTCGGGGCTGTGCCTGCACCCTGCCCGGAGCTCAGCCCCTCCGGCTGCATGCCGCTCCTCTGCCTCCGTCCTGTCTCCCTCTGCCTCTCTTCTCTGTCTTCAGAAAGATTCAGTGTCTTCATGTCAGAAACCACTGGGCTCCCCCGCCCCCGCCCCCGCGCGCCCGTCACATGCTCACGGTCAGCGGACTTGCTCGCAGCGTCCCACATACCTCGTCCTCTTTCATTTCCCGGTGGGCGCTTGGCCCATCGCCACCTGCCTCCTGCACCGCTTCCCGCCCGTGTGCACACCGGCTTCTGCTCGCAGTCACTGCTGCGTAGAGAAAACAACACCGGGGTTCCCAGAGGGGCAGCGGCCTGGTCCTTGCCCTGTCCTGGCGGTCCGTGTGGCGTGGCCAGCTCTCCCTTGTTCCGGTTTTCCTGTCATCGCACTTGTTTCCTCTCGCTGGCAGGGCTGTGCGTTCTCCGCCCCTCATCTGACAGCCTGGCGCTCACCCCCGTCCATGCAGCCCCTGCGCGCCAGTCCCTGGACCCCTGGCTGTCCATGTGACTTGACTCCCCACACGGCAGCTGCCCTCTTCTCCCGCAGTCCAGTGTCGCTCCCCCCCAGGCCCCACGGTGCCCCCAGCGTCCCCCTGCGCGTGTCCTTGCCGCCTGTGCCCGAGCTGGGAGGAGACGGAAATGCCCGCTGCCTGGACCCGAGCTCCTGTCTTTTCTCAGCCCGTCTTCTTGGTCTGTTAATTCTTGTCCGTCTTCTAAGACACCTCCCCCTCCATACACTCCCCTCCGTGGGACGCCTTCCCTGCCCACGGAAGCCACAGTGAGCCCCGTCTTCTAAACTGCTCCATGTTTCATTTGAAAATATGGCCGTGGACTGGTTGCCATCAGACTCTTTCCCATCACAACCCTAATTTCTGGCTTCTCTTGAAAGTTCAGAAGGTCTGGTGACGCTGCTGTCCCTCATGGCGGTGGCGTGACAGTCTCCGGGGACACTGTGCCCCCTCGCCTGACTCGGCTCCGACAGGCCCACCCTGCTCTGAACACACTGCGCTTGGGACTGTAACTCAGTAGCCGTGTCTCGTCCTGTTGGTTGCGGTGTGTGTACCTGCGTGTCCTGTGTCTGTCTCATCACATCCGGAGTGTACTCCCACTCAGGGCGCGTCACAGCTGTGCGGTCTGAGGGGCCGGCGCCTTTGGCTGCCTCTTGGTCAGTGGTTCTCACACCTCAGCAGGGTGGGGAGCAGGGCACAGTCTCCGGTGCTTACTAGAAAGTTCCTTCAGGGCTTGGAGCAAGCCGCCTCTCAGCAGCACCGGGTCAGGCATGTGGCAGAGGTGCTGACAGGCTCCCCTGGCCCAGCTTTCCTGGGTGACCCTGGTGTCTCCCTCCCTGGGGAAGGGTCCAGTGGCCACCCTCTGCCCATGTTGAGAATCACTGCTTTGGAAAAAAGGGACAGTGCTGGAAGTAAGACCTGGTCTCTGTGGGGCAGTCCCAGAGCTCTGGGTCTGGGAAGGGCCAGGGCCTGGCTGCTTTTGCTGTTAGGGACTCCACTGGCCAGGGCTGGGCCAGAGGAGGGGACTCCTGGCCCTGCTGAGAGTGGCTTGCCCTGGTTCTGTCACGCCCCTCCCTCACCCCCTCCTCAGCCGCTGCCACTTGCTCTTCCTGTTGAGTTTTCGCCTTTCACACGTGCTCAGGTCCACGGATCTGCGGGGTCTGGCTTCTCTTTCCCTGTACGGCTCCTGCCATGGGCTTGCACCTGCTCCCACGTGTGGGCGAGTGTGGGGACACAGTGCGGCCGGGGCTGAAGGGCAGATGCCCAGAACGTGTGAGAAGGATGGGGCCCCTCCTGTCTCTGGGAAGTGAGGCGCTGTCAGCAGGTTGCCACTGGCTGGCTTCCCCCTGTGTCCAGCCGGACCCTCTGGGCTGTACTGGAGGCCGCAGGCCCCGCCCACCCGCTCTCACTGCCGCGGCCCTTCTGCACTCCCGGTTTTTCTGCTTTACCCGTTTCTGCCACGCTGCCTCGACCCTCCTGCGCTCGGAAGCAGAGTCTGTGCTCTGCAAACCACGTTATAAATTGTCAGCGTGCTCCCAGCCTGGCCGCAGACTCGCTGTCAGGGCCTTGGGGCGCGTTGGGAAGCCCTGCCTGTCGCAAGGTGGTGTCCTGAGCGCACATGGGCCCTCTGCAGGCCCGCGCGACGGTGCTGGGCGTGTGTTTAACGTCTGAGAAGTTACTCCTGGTCCATGGTGAGGGAGTTTGTTTCCTGTCCCATTGAGGGGGCCAGCGTGTTTTTGCGTGGCGGGAGTAAATTTCTTTTCCGTGAAAGAGTGTGCTCTTGAGTCCTGCACGTTAGCGAGGTGCTCGCCTGCCGTGCGTCTACGGGACGTGGTGCCAGCTGCCCTTTCGGGGCACGCCCCAGGCTGCTGCCCCGAAGCACAAGCCCCTCCCGGCCTGTCACACTTTCATGCCCTCACAAGTGGGGACAACACGAGCGAATGGGACCCTGTACCCCTTGCCCAGAGCCCGGCTCCCAGGCCGCCAAACCCAGCCCTGTGGTTGCCGGGGACACAGGGTGTCAGCGCCGGGTTGCCGGGCCTCACAGGCGGGTTTGCTGCTCTAGATAAGTGGGCGGAGAAGCCGGCCTTCGGGACGCCGCTGGAAGAGCACCTGAAGCGGAGCGGCCGCGAGATCGCCCTGCCCATCGAGGCCTGCGTGATGCTGCTGCTGGAGACGGGCATGAAGGAGGAGGTGCGGCAGCCCCCTGCAGCCCCTCCCCCTTCCCTGCCCTGTACAGCCCCGCCCCTTCCAGTACAGCCCTGTCCCCTCCCCAGTGCAGCCCCACCCCTTCCCGGTACAGCCCTGTCCCCTCCCCTGTGCGGCCCCGCCCACTTGCCCCACCCCTGGTGCAGCCCCCACGTGGTGACCCCCACTTTCAGTTGAGACAGGTCACAGACACAGTTAGGGGGTTGAGGTTTCCCAGGACAGCCTTTGCCGTCCTTCCTGCAGCTCACTCTGACTTTCTGTCCTATTTGATTGTACCCTTTGATCCTCTGGTTGTGCTTTGTGAGAATGAATTTCATGACACACTGAGGGACCAGCGCTTCCACAAGATTCGGTTTTCATAGCAAGAGTCTTACATTTTCAAAACATTATTTATTGATTTGAGAGAGAAAGGGAAACATCAGTGTTTCTGTTCCACTCATGTGTGCACTCATTGGTTACCTCTTGTGTGTCCCCTGACCAGGGGTCAGACCCACAACCTTGACGTGTCAGCATGATACTCTAGCCAGCTGAACTGCCCAGCAGGGTGCAAGAGTCTTGCGTTTGTGTAGTACCACACAGTTGGCTTGGGGGGGCATGCTCACACACTTTATTTTCTGAAGTCCTTACTCTGGCAAACCCCTGTTCCTGCAGGGCCGTCTGAGTGTTCCTCTTAGGCAGATGGGAGTTCAGCACACGGGGAGCTCGCTCGGGGGCAGGGCCAGAATGAAAACACGGGTCTTTGTTTGCCTTCTAAAAGCTTTATTGAGGCCTGACCTGTGGTGGCGCAGTGGATAATGCGTCGACCTGGAAATGCTGAGGTCGCCAGTTTGAAACCCTGGGCTTGCCTGGTCAAGGCACATATGGGAGTTGATGCTTCTAGCTCCTCCCCCCCTTCTCTCTCTCTCTCTCTGTCTCTCCCTCTCTTCTCTAAAGAATGAATAAATAAATAAATAAATTTAAAAACTTTATTGAAATATAACAGGCATACAAACAGTGTGTGTATCATAAGTGAGCAGCTTGATAAATCCTCACAAACCGAACCACCCATGTATTCAGCACCTAGATCAAGAAACACCCCAGTGCGGCTCTGGCCTGTTGGCTCAATGGATAGTGTCAGCCTGGTGTGCGAACATCCTGGGTTCAACCCCCATTCAGGGCACACATGAGAAGTGGCCATCTGCTCTCCTCCTCCCTTTCCCACATTTCCCCTCTTCCCTTCCCATAACCAGTGGCTCAGGTGGTTCCAGCATCGGCCCCAGACAGGGGTTGCTAGGTGGAGCCTGGTCAGGGCACATTCAAGAGTCTGTCTCACTCTCCCTTCTCCTCTCACTTAAAAAAAAAAGAAAAACGCCCCAGGAGTGCTCACTGTGTTTGCTCCCAGTCACTGCCCACTCCCCAAATGACATGACCTCGACTGCTGACAGCCTAGGTCAGTGCTTTTCCTCCAGGCCCAGGCCGTCCCCTCAGGAGATGTTCGGCAAGGCCTGGAGACAGCTTTGGCGGTCACAACTTGACCAGCGAGCATATTGCTCCTGTCATCCGGAGAGTAGAGGCCCGGGGCCCCTCTGAGCATCCGGCCGTGTGCAGCACTGCCCCACAGCAGAGAGTCACCCGGCCGCCGGTGTGGGCGCAGCTGAAGTGGAGAAGCCCAAGGCTTCTGGCCCCGGGCCAGCGTCTTCCCGTCCTGCCTCCCTGGTCGGCCCTTCCTGTGTTCATCTCTCTCCTCGTTAGTAATATTAATAGTTAGGGCACTGAAAGTGACTGGTAGTTCAGTCTGACGATTTTTCTAGAGATCTCCATTCTTTAGGATGTTCTTGAATTTAAAGAGATCTATAGCATCACCCATGCAGAAGTATAGAATGGCTTTTGAGTAGATTTCTAATAGGCACAGGTGTTTTAGCCGCGGAGCAGGGCAGGGACGAGGTAGGCGGCGTGACCACTCCCACAGTGGGGTGTGCTGGACTTGGGGCTGAGTCGGGGGCTTCTCCGTTTCTCTGCTGCTGCTCGGGGTCGGGCTCACAACTTGAACTTGATGCTCACGGCTTTCCTTTGCCTTCAGGGTCTTTTCCGAATTGGAGCTGGGGCCTCCAAACTAAAGAAACTGAAAGCTGCTTTAGACTGCTCTACTTCCCACCTGGATGAATTTTACTCAGACCCCCACGCTGTAGCAGGTGAGCCAAGGGTGCCCTTCGGGCGGTCGGCGAGTCCTGGCCCAGGTTGCCGGTTCACCAGAGTCGATAAGTCTTAAGTGGTCTCTTTATCTGGTGAAATGGAGAACGCAGGTGCAGATGCACACACATGCACCCCTTATCGAGTTCTGTTTCCTCTTCCTGATGGCTGTGTAAACGTGAAGGTCACTTACAATCCACATATTTGAAGATGTGCTTGTATTTTCTTCTGTGTTTTACCACCAGCGTCTGGATTTGCCTGGGGAAGGGATGTCTAGGAGGCAGCTCGGAAGCTGCTTTGATCTTCTGTTGATCTCAGTGTCGCGGGTGGGCAAAAGTAGGCTTACAGTTGTGAGAATGGGAAACGCAGTTTATTCTTGTGTTATTATTAACCATATCTTTATTTTATTCTTTACAGAGACAGAGAGAGTCAGAGAGGGATAGATAGGGACAGACAGACAGGAATGGAGAGAGATGAGAAGCATCAATCATCAGTTTTTCATTGCAACACCTTAGTTGTTCATTGATTGCTTTCTCATATGTGCCTTGACCATGGGCCTTCAGACCAAGTGACCCCTTGCTCGAGCCAGCGACCTTGGGTCCAAGCTGGTGAGCTTTTGCTCAAACCACATGAGCCCGCACTCAAGCTGGCGACCTCGGGGTCTCGAACCTGGGTCCTCTGCATCCCAGTCCGACGTTCTATCCACTGCGCCACCGCTGGTCAGGCAATCATATTATTTTTTATATGAACAATTCTCACCCTACTTTTGCCCCACCCTGTATGTTGCAAGGGACAGAAATTGTTTTAGGAGCATGTTTTAGGGCTCATGACTATTCTATATATTTAGAAGATTGTAACTGAGATCATTTCAATTTACAAAATAGTATGTCCCGAGAGTCCCAGCCCCCCCCCCCCCTTCATCTCTTAAGAGAATGTTCATCATTTCAGGTGCTTTAAAGTCCTACTTACGGGAACTGCCTGAACCTTTGATGACCTTTAACCTGTACGAAGAATGGACACAGGTTGCCAGGTAAGTTTAGAGAACACTGAGTTTAGAAGCTGTAGGAAGTGCTGTCATGCTGTGTCCCATTTGTAAGTCGCCTTACTCTCCTGCATGAGAAAATACTGAAATAGCAAACTTTTAAATCTACACCACAGTTCTTAAGTGTAGGGTGAAAGTGCCGAGTGTTGTCATTGTTGGTCTAGGAAGGTCACCACTTAGGCATTCGTTTAAACGTGTGTCACTTAGTGAATGGAGGCGTGTCACGGTATCCACGTTATGGATTGGCTGATCTGATCTCCTTTTATGCTGAAGGATGTGCTGTCACTGGGGACAAGTGTTGTCCCGCCCATTGTGCCTGCTGAGCCGTGTGGGGCTCAGGTGTGCAGCAGCGCAGTGTTGACCTAACTGGTCATACTAGTTGACGCTTACTGGGCATCTGCTGTCTTCTGAGTACCGTGCTGGTCTTCACCCGTCACCTCCTGTAATCCACAGTAATAACCTGAGCAGCAGATGTTGTTGCTGTGGTTGTTTTACCGATGAGGAAACTGAGGCCAGGAAAGGAACAGGGCTGAGAGAGCAGCCAGTAGTGGGCAGAGCTGGGTACAGACCCAGCCCCTGTGTGACCCGAGGCTGTGCTCCCGTTCCCTAGCTCATCCGTCCAGCCCTAGCGTCAGTCTGTCTAGGGGTGCTTGGTTCTAAGCAGAGCAGACTTGTTTAAGAAGTCCTAGGGGCTTCTCCGTGGCTGGCCAGCCTGCCCCCCATTCCCTCGTCCCTTCCTCTTAAAGGGGCCTGAGCCCAGAGGGAGGAGGAACAGACCTCACCTCCCGTCTACTCCTCCCCCGTCTTCAGGTGCCACCACGCGCCGCCTCTGGGACAGGCCATTGGCTCTGGTCAGTTACAGTACAGGGCCCGGGAGGCCGTCCCTTGTCGCTTTAACCAGGCACCTGCATTTGAACTTGCCTCTGTGCTGTGGATGAGGCTTTGTCCCTGGTAGACAGGGAGCTTTTAAAGTCGGAGCAAGTTCTTGGTCACGGTTGTCTCCTTGGAACCCAGCACGGGGCTCGGCCTGCTGCGACTGTCCCTGTGTGTGGGACTGTCCCTGTGTGTGGGACTGTCCCTGTGTGTGGGACTAGGGGCGGGAACCGGCAGTCCGGCAGGTGGGGAGGGCTCTGCGGTTTCTTTATTGGGTAGCCCCACACACACACACCTCCTAACACGGGCTCTCCTTCCTGCTCTGAGACTCTCCCACTCGTCCCGGGAGGAAGTAAGCTTCCAAAGAAGGCGTCTGCCTTTCGAGGCTTCTATGCCTGAGTTCTGTGTCTAGGATTACCAGCGCGGCCGTTTGTTGACTGGCCCCTGGAGTGGTTATTTCACCTCAGCCCATAACTGCAGAGCGGCCTGGCTGTGGAGGGTGTGTTGAGCCCTAGGGTGTGATGCGTAGACAGCTTCTGACCCGCTCCCGCTGGTGGGCACTGGGCTCTGCTCTGCGTGCTGGGTGGGCCCTGTGTCTGAGAGTCTGCACACGGAAGCTGTAGCGGAGGAGCTCCCGGGACCGCCCTGCGGCAGGACGGGTCCCTGGGCGTGGGCTGAGCTGGACTGAGAGCGGGGAGGGGGTCCGTAGGCCTGTGCTCGGCCAGCTCCTCTGTGCCAGCCGCCTGTGGGGCTACATCCACACACACGTTCTCTAGACAGCACTGTCAGTGGGGTCTTCTCCTGTGGCCAGCGGGGTGGGCCTCGCAGCCCGCAGCCGCGTCCACCTGCTCACTCCGGTTCCGCACGTCAGGGTATTGCGTCTTGGGGAGGTTCATGCTGCTCACAGTTAAATAGTTTGTTGGTGTTTTGACTCCAGATCTGTTTATTTCCCAAATCTGTGCTGTTTTCCAACTTTTTTTCTGTCCACAGAGGCATCCCTGTTAATGTAGCCTATGAACACAGGGTTTACTGATACATGCGTTTTAATAAATGGTTACAGATAAAATTTTTTCTTAGTGTGCAGGATCAAGACAAAAAACTTCAAGATTTATGGAGAATATGTCAGAAGCTGCCACCACAAAATTTCGTTAACTTTAGGTATGTATGATTGACATTCTGTCAATAAAGCCACCAAGCTACAATGACTTGATAGTGACCAAGGTTCAGTCCCCAGCAGAGAGGGTGTTTAATTCCAGCACGCTGGGCACCCTCGGAAATGCTGGGGTCACGCGGGGCTGCTGGGGTTGGGGGTGGGCGTGAGGTTGCTGTGGCCGTCGGGCGTGTCGGCGTTCACAGGGAAGCTACTCAGTCCCCCACCGCCGAGGCCACTGGGGGAAGGTCGTGTGGAAAGTTCGGTTGACTTATATGGGATTTGGAGTCTAAATTGTCCCATATGTGAAGGGTAAAAATTAACCAATAGTTGTACTTTCCGTAATATCTTTAATTTTAAATAGAGCCTAAATCATCCTACTAAATAAAGTTTCAAGAAATGGACATTGTATATTACTTTATGGAATAACTGTGTTCCTTAGAAAAGTCTACCATAAAATACATTTCTGGAGTTTAACCTCTATTTTCCCTTTGACATAAAATGTGATGTCAAAGAATCATGGAGAGAAGGGAGGGTGACCACTGATAATGAAGTTGTTTAAGATTAAAGAAAATTAGCCTGACCAGGCGGTGGTGCAGTGGATAGAGCATCAGACTGGGATGTGAATGACCCAGGTTCGAGACCCCGAGGTCACCAGCTTGAGCACAGGCTCATCTGGTTTGAGCAAAAGCTCACCAGCTTGGACCCAAGGTCTCTGGCTCAAGCAAGGGGTCACTGGGTCTGCTGAAGGCCCGCGGTCAAGGCACATATGAGAAAGCAGTCAATGAACAACTAAGGTGTCGCAACGAAAAACTGATGATTGATGCTTCTCATCTCTCTATTCCTGCCTCTTTGTCTCTGTCTATCCCTCTCTCTGTCTCTCTGTCTCTGTAAAAAAAAAGAAAAAATTAAAGAAAATTTTGTGAGAGGACCTGATCCAAAATGGCAGGTACTTTCCTGGTGAAATGCCTGGCATGTTACCTCACTCTGAACTCCCCAGGCCCGGGGAGGGTTCCCTCTGTTACCAGCCCCGCTTTCTGAGAACGTTGGTGTTGCAGCACCGCTCGCTGACTCGTACAACGTCCACCTTGACACTGCAGGCGTTCCTAGTCTGCGCTCTGCCTGCCGGTGGGAACGCAATCCCAGTGCTTGTACTTTGGGATTTGGCCTTTTATTTCATTCTTTATAACATTTTACCAGTTGTATGCACCCCTAGTTTTGTTTCACTGGGGTTATTTTTACTACGTTTGTATATATTGAAAACACTGTTAGTCACATTGTAATTTATTTAGGACTAGACTAGATAGCTCGTACAGGAGGGGTGGACTAGGAATACACAGCACATAGAGGTTAAGTCCTTGGTTGACCTCTGAGCTGTTCTCCTCTCCCAAGCCCTGGATTCGCCTGTTCTCAGACCACAGGAAGTGTGTGGCATGTCTCCCTGAGCGGAGGTAGTCACCCCTGAGCAGCCTGGGCCTGGGAACCCGGCCGGAAGCTGATGCCTCCGCAGGCATTTCAGAGCGATGCTTTCCCTCTCTTTTCATCCGCAGGTATTTAATCAAGTTCTTGGCGAAGCTCGCTCAGACCAGTGACGTTAATAAAATGACTCCCAGCAACATTGCCATTGTGTTAGGCCCTAACTTGTTATGGGCCAGAAGTGAAGGGTGAGTCATCTGTCCCGTGTTATCTCGTTTTCATGTTTTCTTCCCGCCTGACAGGAGAGGGGACTAGACTAGAGCCCCAGGCCCACACTCCCCTGTGAGGGGCCCACGTGGAGGGGGAGAGGGGACTAGACTAGAGCCCCAGACCCACACTCCCCTGTGAGGGGCCCACGTGGAGACGGGAGAGGGGACTAGACTAGAGCCCCAGGCCCACACTCCCCTGTGAGGGGCCCACGTGGAGGGGGAGAGAGGGGACTAGACTAGAGCCCCAGGCCCACACTCCCCTGTGAGGGGCCCACGTGGTGACTGGAGAGGGGACTAGACTAGAGCCCCAGGCCCACACTCCCCTGTGAGGGGCCCACGTGGAGACAGGAGAGGGGACTAGACTAGAGCCCCAGGCCCACACTCCCCTGTTAGGGGCCCACGTGGAGACGGGAGAGGGGACTAGACTAGAGCCCCAGGCCCACACTCCCCTGTGAGGGGCCCACGTGGAGGGGGAGAGAGGGGACTAGACTAGAGCCCCAGGCCCACACTCCCCTGTGAGGGGCCCACGTGGAGACAGGAGAGGGGACTAGACTAGAGCCCCAGGCCCACACTCCCCTGTGAGGGGCCCACGTGGAGACAGGAGAGGGGACTAGACTAGAGCCCCAGGCCCACACTCCCCTGTGAGGGGCCCACGTGGAGACAGGAGAGGGGACTAGACTAGAGCCCCAGGCCCACACTCCCCTGTGAGGGGCCCACGTGGAGGGGGAGAGGGGACTAGACTAGAGCCCCAGGCCCACACTCCCCTGTGAGGGGCATGGAGACAGGAGAGGGGACTAGACTAGAGCCCCAGGCCCACACTCCCCTGTGAGGGGCCCACGTGGAGACAGGAGAGGGGACTAGACTAGAGCCCCAGGCCCACACTCCCCTGTGAGGGGCCCACGTGGAGACGGGAGAGGGGACTAGACTAGAGCCCCAGGCCCACACTCCCCTGTGAGGGGCCCACGTGGAGGGGGAGAGAGGGGACTAGACTAGAGCCCCAGGCCCACACTCCCCTGTGAGGGGCCCACGTGGAGACAGGAGAGGGGACTAGACTAGAGCCCCAGGCCCACACTCCCCTGTGAGGGGCCCACGTGGAGACAGGAGAGGGGACTAGACTAGAGCCCCAGGCCCACACTCCCCTGTTAGGGGCCCACGTGGAGACGGGAGAGGGGACTAGACTAGAGCCCCAGGCCCACACTCCCCTGTGAGGGGCCCACGTGGAGGGGGAGAGAGGGGACTAGACTAGAGCCCCAGGCCCACACTCCCCTGTGAGGGGCCCACGTGGAGACAGGAGAGGGGACTAGACTAGAGCCCCAGGCCCACACTCCCCTGTGAGGGGCCCACGTGGAGACAGGAGAGGGGACTAGACTAGAGCCCCAGGCCCACACTCCCCTGTGAGGGGCATGGAGACGGGAGAGGGGACTAGACTAGAGCCCCAGGCCCACACTCCCCTGTGAGGGGCCCACGTGGAGGGGGAGAGGGGACTAGACTAGAGCCCCAGGCCCACACTCCCCTGTGAGGGGCATGGAGACAGGAGAGGGGACTAGACTAGAGCCCCAGGCCCACACTCCCCTGTGAGGGGCCCACGTGGAGACGGGAGAGGGGACTAGACTAGAGCCCCAGGCCCACACTCCCCTGTGAGGGGCCCACGTGGAGACGGGAGAGGGGACTAGACTAGAGCCCCAGGCCCACACTCCCCTGTGAGGGGCCCATGTGGAGACAGGAGAGGGGACTAGACTAGAGCCCCAGGCCCACACTCCCCTGTGAGGGGCCCATGTGGAGACAGGAGAGGGGACTAGACTAGAGCCCCAGGCCCACACTCCCCTGTGAGGGGCCCACGTGGAGACAGGAGAGGGGACTAGACTAGAGCCCCAGGCCCACACTCCCCTGTGAGGGGCCCACGTGGAGACAGGAGAGGGGACTAGACTAGAGCCCCAGGCCCACACTCCCCTGTGAGGGGCCCACGTGGAGGGGGAGAGGGGACTAGACTAGAGCCCCAGGCCCACACTCCCCTGTGAGGGGCATGGAGACAGGAGAGGGGACTAGACTAGAGCCCCAGGCCCACACTCCCCTGTGAGGGGCCCACGTGGAGACGGGAGAGGGGACTAGACTAGAGCCCCAGGCCCACACTCCCCTGTGAGGGGCCCACGTGGAGACGGGAGAGGGGACTAGACTAGAGCCCCAGGCCCACACTCCCCTGTGAGGGGCCCACGTGGAGGGGGAGAGAGGGGACTAGACTAGAGCCCCAGGCCCACACTCCCCTGTGAGGGGCCCACGTGGAGACAGGAGAGGGGACTAGACTAGAGCCCCAGGCCCACACTCCCCTGTGAGGGGCCCACGTGGAGACAGGAGAGGGGACTAGACTAGAGCCCCAGGCCCACACTCCCCTGTTAGGGGCCCACGTGGAGACGGGAGAGGGGACTAGACTAGAGCCCCAGGCCCACACTCCCCTGTGAGGGGCCCACGTGGAGGGGGAGAGAGGGGACTAGACTAGAGCCCCAGGCCCACACTCCCCTGTGAGGGGCCCACGTGGAGACAGGAGAGGGGACTAGACTAGAGCCCCAGGCCCACACTCCCCTGTGAGGGGCCCACGTGGAGACAGGAGAGGGGACTAGACTAGAGCCCCAGGCCCACACTCCCCTGTGAGGGGCCCGCGTGGAGACAGGAGAGGGGACTAGACTAGAGCCCCAGGCCCACACTCCCCTGTGAGGGGCCCACGTGGAGACAGGAGAGGGGACTAGACTAGAGCCCCAGGCCCACACTCCCCTGTGAGGGGCCCACGTGGAGGGGGAGAGGGGACTAGACTAGAGCCCCAGGCCCACACTCCCCTGTGAGGGGCATGGAGACAGGAGAGGGGACTAGACTAGAGCCCCAGGCCCACACTCCCCTGTGAGGGGCCCACGTGGAGACAGGAGAGGGGACTAGACTAGAGCCCCAGGCCCACACTCCCCTGTGAGGGGCCCATGTGGAGACAGGAGAGGGGACTAGACTAGAGCCCCAGACCCACACTCCCCTGTGAGGGGCCCGCGTGGAGACAGGAGAGGGGACTAGACTAGAGCCCCAGGCCCACACTCCCCTGTGAGGGGCCCACGTGGAGACAGGAGAGGGGACTAGACTAGAGCCCCAGGCCCACACTCCCCTGTGAGGGGCCCACGTGGAGACAGGAGAGGGGACTAGACTAGAGCCCCAGGCCCACACTCCCCTGTGAGGGGCCCACGTGGAGACAGGAGAGGGGACTAGACTAGAGCCCCAGGCCCACACTCCCCTGTGAGGGGCCCACGTGGAGGGGGAGAGGGGACTAGACTAGAGCCCCAGGCCCACACTCCCCTGTGAGGGGCATGGAGACGGGAGAGGGGACTAGACTAGAGCCCCAGGCCCACACTCCCCTGTGAGGGGCCCACGTGGAGACAGGAGAGGGGACTAGACTAGAGCCCCAGGCCCACACTCCCCTGTGAGGGGCCCACGTGGAGACAGGAGAGGGGACTAGACTAGAGCCCCAGGCCCACACTCCCCTGTGAGGGGCCCATGTGGAGACAGGAGAGGGGACTAGACTAGAGCCCCAGGCCCACACTCCCCTGTGAGGGGCCCATGTGGAGACAGGAGAGGGGACTAGACTAGAGCCCCAGGCCCACACTCCCCTGTGAGGGGCATGGAGACAGGAGAGGGGACTAGACTAGAGCCCCAGGCCCACACTCCCCTGTGAGGGGCCCACATGGAGACAGGAGAGGGGACTAGACTAGAGCCCCAGGCCCACACTCCCCTGTGAGGGGCCCACGTGGAGACGGGAGAGGGGACTAGACTAGAGCCCCAGGCCCACACTCCCCTGTGAGGGGCCCACGTGGAGGGGGAGAGAGGGGACTAGACTAGAGCCCCAGGCCCACACTCCCCTGTGAGGGGCCCACGTGGAGACAGGAGAGGGGACTAGACTAGAGCCCCAGGCCCACACTCCCCTGTGAGGGGCCCACGTGGAGACGGGAGAGGGGACTAGACTAGAGCCCCAGGCCCACACTCCCCTGTGAGGGGCCCACGTGGAGACAGGAGAGGGGACTAGACTAGAGCCCCAGGCCCACACTCCCCTGTGAGGGGCCCACGTGGAGACAGGAGAGGGGACTAGACTAGAGCCCCAGGCCCACACTCCCCTGTTAGGGGCCCACGTGGAGACGGGAGAGGGGACTAGACTAGAGCCCCAGGCCCACACTCCCCTGTGAGGGGCCCACGTGGAGGGGGAGAGAGGGGACTAGACTAGAGCCCCAGGCCCACACTCCCCTGTGAGGGGCCCACGTGGAGACAGGAGAGGGGACTAGACTAGAGCCCCAGGCCCACACTCCCCTGTGAGGGGCCCACGTGGAGGGGGAGAGGGGACTAGACTAGAGCCCCAGGCCCACACTCCCCTGTGAGGGGCCCACGTGGAGACAGGAGAGGGGACTAGACTAGAGCCCCAGGCCCACACTCCCCTGTGAGGGGCCCACGTGGAGACAGGAGAGGGGACTAGACTAGAGCCCCAGGCCCACACTCCCCTGTGAGGGGCCCGCGTGGAGGGGGAGAGGGGACTAGACTAGAGCCCCAGGCCCACACTCCCCTGTGAGGGGCCCACGTGGAGACAGGAGAGGGGACTAGACTAGAGCCCCAGGCCCACACTCCCCTGTGAGGGGCCCACGTGGAGGGGGAGAGGGGACTAGACTAGAGCCCCAGGCCCACACTCCCCTGTGAGGGGCATGGAGACGGGAGAGGGGACTAGACTAGAGCCCCAGGCCCACACTCGCCTGTGAGGGGCATGGAGACAGGAGAGGGGACTAGACTAGAGCCCCAGGCCCACACTCCCCTGTGAGGGGCCCACGTGGAGACGGGAGAGGGGACTAGACTAGAGCCCCAGGCCCACACTCCCCTGTGAGGGGCCCATGTGGAGACAGGAGAGGGGACTAGACTAGAGCCCCAGGCCCACACTCCCCTGTGAGGGGCCCATGTGGAGACAGGAGAGGGGACTAGACTAGAGCCCCAGGCCCACACTCCCCTGTGAGGGGCCCACGTGGAGACAGGAGAGGGGACTAGACTAGAGCCCCAGGCCCACACTCCCCTGTGAGGGGCCCACGTGGAGACAGGAGAGGGGACTAGACTAGAGCCCCAGGCCCACACTCCCCTGTGAGGGGCCCGCGTGGAGGGGGAGAGGGGACTAGACTAGAGCCCCAGGCCCACACTCCCCTGTGAGGGGCCCACGTGGAGACAGGAGAGGGGACTAGACTAGAGCCCCAGGCCCACACTCCCCTGTGAGGGGCCCACGTGGAGGGGGAGAGGGGACTAGACTAGAGCCCCAGGCCCACACTCCCCTGTGAGGGGCATGGAGACAGGAGAGGGGACTAGACTAGAGCCCCAGGCCCACACTCCCCTGTGAGGGGCCCACGTGGAGACAGGAGAGGGGACTAGACTAGAGCCCCAGGCCCACACTCCCCTGTGAGGGGCCCACGTGGAGACGGGAGAGGGGACTAGACTAGAGCCCCAGGCCCACACTCCCCTGTGAGGGGCCCATGTGGAGACAGGAGAGGGGACTAGACTAGAGCCCCAGGCCCACACTCCCCTGTGAGGGGCCCACGTGGAGGGGGAGAGAGGGGACTAGACTAGAGCCCCAGGCCCACACTCCCCTGTGAGGGGCCCACGTGGAGGGGGAGAGAGGGGACTAGACTAGAGCCCCAGGCCCACACTCCCCTGTGAGGGGCCCACGTGGAGACAGGAGAGGGGACTAGACTAGAGCCCCAGGCCCACACTCCCCTGTGAGGGGCCCACGTGGAGGGGGAGAGGGGACTAGACTAGAGCCCCAGGCCCACACTCCCCTGTGAGGGGCCCACGTGGAGACAGGAGAGGGGACTAGACTAGAGCCCCAGGCCCACACTCCCCTGTGAGGGGCCCACGTGGAGACAGGAGAGGGGACTAGACTAGAGCCCCAGGCCCACACTCCCCTGTGAGGGGCCCGCGTGGAGGGGGAGAGGGGACTAGACTAGAGCCCCAGGCCCACACTCCCCTGTGAGGGGCCCACGTGGAGACGGGAGAGGGGACTAGACTAGAGCCCCAGGCCCACACTCCCCTGTGAGGGGCCCACGTGGAGACAGGAGAGGGGACTAGACTAGAGCCCCAGGCCCACACTCCCCTGTGAGGGGCCCACGTGGAGACAGGAGAGGGGACTAGACTAGAGCCCCAGGCCCACACTCCCCTGTGAGGGGCCCACGTGGAGGGGGAGAGGGGACTAGACTAGAGCCCCAGGCCCACACTCCCCTGTGAGGGGCATGGAGACAGGAGAGGGGACTAGACTAGAGCCCCAGGCCCACACTCCCCTGTGAGGGGCCCACGTGGAGACTGGAGAGGGGACTAGACTAGAGCCCCAGGCCCACACTCCCCTGTGAGGGGCCCACGTGGAGACGGGAGAGGGGACTAGACTAGAGCCCCAGGCCCACACTCCCCTGTGAGGGGCCCATGTGGAGACAGGAGAGGGGACTAGACTAGAGCCCCAGGCCCACACTCCCCTGTGAGGGGCCCATGTGGAGACAGGAGAGGGGACTAGACTAGAGCCCCAGGCCCACACTCCCCTGTGAGGGGCCCACGTGGAGACAGGAGAGGGGACTAGACTAGAGCCCCAGGCCCACACTCCCCTGTGAGGGGCCCACGTGGAGACAGGAGAGGGGACTAGACTAGAGCCCCAGGCCCACACTCCCCTGTGAGGGGCCCACGTGGAGGGGGAGAGGGGACTAGACTAGAGCCCCAGGCCCACACTCCCCTGTGAGGGGCATGGAGACAGGAGAGGGGACTAGACTAGAGCCCCAGGCCCACACTCCCCTGTGAGGGGCCCACGTGGAGACAGGAGAGGGGACTAGACTAGAGCCCCAGGCCCACACTCCCCTGTGAGGGGCCCACGTGGAGACGGGAGAGGGGACTAGACTAGAGCCCCAGGCCCACACTCCCCTGTGAGGGGCCCACGTGGAGGGGGAGAGAGGGGACTAGACTAGAGCCCCCGGCCCACACTCCCCTGTGAGGGGCCCACGTGGAGACAGGAGAGGGGACTAGACTAGAGCCCCAGGCCCACACTCCCCTGTGAGGGGCCCACGTGGAGACAGGAGAGGGGACTAGACTAGAGCCCCAGGCCCACACTCCCCTGTTAGGGGCCCACGTGGAGACGGGAGAGGGGACTAGACTAGAGCCCCAGGCCCACACTCCCCTGTGAGGGGCCCACGTGGAGGGGGAGAGAGGGGACTAGACTAGAGCCCCAGGCCCACACTCCCCTGTGAGGGGCCCACGTGGAGACAGGAGAGGGGACTAGACTAGAGCCCCAGGCCCACACTCCCCTGTGAGGGGCCCACGTGGAGACAGGAGAGGGGACTAGACTAGAGCCCCAGGCCCACACTCCCCTGTGAGGGGCCCACGTGGAGACAGGAGAGGGGACTAGACTAGAGCCCCAGGCCCACACTCCCCTGTGAGGGGCCCACGTGGAGACAGGAGAGGGGACTAGACTAGAGCCCCAGGCCCACACTCCCCTGTGAGGGGCCCGCGTGGAGGGGGAGAGGGGACTAGACTAGAGCCCCAGGCCCACACTCCCCTGTGAGGGGCATGGAGACGGGAGAGGGGACTAGACTAGAGCCCCAGGCCCACACTCCCCTGTGAGGGGCCCACGTGGAGACAGGAGAGGGGACTAGACTAGAGCCCCAGGCCCACACTCCCCTGTGAGGGGCCCATGTGGAGACAGGAGAGGGGACTAGACTAGAGCCCCAGGCCCACACTCCCCTGTGAGGGGCCCGCGTGGAGACAGGAGAGGGGACTAGACTAGAGCCCCAGGCCCACACTCCCCTGTGAGGGGCCCACGTGGAGACAGGAGAGGGGACTAGACTAGAGCCCCAGGCCCACACTCCCCTGTGAGGGGCCCACGTGGAGACAGGAGAGGGGACTAGACTAGAGCCCCAGGCCCACACTCCCCTGTGAGGGGCCCACGTGGAGACAGGAGAGGGGACTAGACTAGAGCCCCAGGCCCACACTCCCCTGTGAGGGGCCCACGTGGAGGGGGAGAGGGGACTAGACTAGAGCCCCAGGCCCACACTCCCCTGTGAGGGGCATGGAGACGGGAGAGGGGACTAGACTAGAGCCCCAGGCCCACACTCCCCTGTGAGGGGCCCACGTGGAGACAGGAGAGGGGACTGGACTAGAGCCCCAGGCCCACACTCCCCTGTGAGGGGCCCACGTGGAGACAGGAGAGGGGACTAGACTAGAGCCCCAGGCCCACACTCCCCTGTGAGGGGCCCACGTGGAGACAGGAGAGGGGACTAGACTAGAGCCCCAGGCCCACACTCCCCTGTGAGGGGCCCACGTGGAGACAGGAGAGGGGACTAGACTAGAGCCCCAGGCCCACACTCCCCTGTGAGGGGCATGGAGACAGGAGAGGGGACTAGACTAGAGCCCCAGGCCCACACTCCCCTGTGAGGGGCCCACATGGAGACGGGAGAGGGGACTAGACTAGAGCCCCAGGCCCACACTCCCCTGTGAGGGGCCCACGTGGAGACGGGAGAGGGGACTAGACTAGAGCCCCAGGCCCACACTCCCCTGTGAGGGGCCCACGTGGAGGGGGAGAGGGGACTAGACTAGAGCCCCAGGCCCACACTCCCCTGTGAGGGGCCCACGTGGAGACAGGAGAGGGGACTAGACTAGAGCCCCAGGCCCACACTCCCCTGTGAGGGGCCCACGTGGAGACAGGAGAGGGGACTAGACTAGAGCCCCAGGCCCACACTCCCCTGTTAGGGGCCCACGTGGAGACGGGAGAGGGGACTAGACTAGAGCCCCAGGCCCACACTCCCCTGTGAGGGGCCCACGTGGAGGGGGAGAGAGGGGACTAGACTAGAGCCCCAGGCCCACACTCCCCTGTGAGGGGCCCACGTGGAGACAGGAGAGGGGACTAGACTAGAGCCCCAGGCCCACACTCCCCTGTGAGGGGCCCACGTGGAGGGGGAGAGGGGACTAGACTAGAGCCCCAGGCCCACACTCCCCTGTGAGGGGCCCACGTGGAGACAGGAGAGGGGACTAGACTAGAGCCCCAGGCCCACACTCCCCTGTGAGGGGCCCACGTGGAGACAGGAGAGGGGACTAGACTAGAGCCCCAGGCCCACACTCCCCTGTGAGGGGCCCGCGTGGAGGGTGCTCTGCTGCTCTCCTCAGGCAGCTGGCTTCTCGGAACTCTGCTGGGAGCTGGGTCCTGTCTCAGATCTGACCGCACAGGGATGTGGGAGACACTGTCCCAGGCCCCCGAGGGCCCCGCTCCTGGGCAGTGGGCAGATGAATGGCTGCAGTGCAGGGATGAGTCCTGTCCACAGCCTATGAGTGTGGGTAGCACAGACGGGACAACGTGTGACAGCGCTGGTACTTGCTGAAGAAACAGTTCTGGCCCTGGCCAGTTGGCTCAGTGGTAAGAGCGTCAGCCCAGTGTATGGATGTCTTGGGTTCAATTCCTGGTCAAGGCACACAGGAGAAGTGCCCATCTGCTTCACCCCTCCCCCTCTTGCTTCTCTCTCTCCCTCTCTCTCTCTCTCTCTCTCTCTCTCTTCCACTCCTGCAGTCATGGCTCAGTTGGAACAAGTTGGCCCCAGGCGCTGAGGATGGCTCCACGGCCTCTGCCTCAGGCACTGATATAGCTCAGTTGCCGAGCAACAGTAACAGCCCCAGATGGGCAGAGCATCGCTGCCTGGTGGGCATGCCGGGTGGATCTTGATGGGCTCATGCAGGAGTCTGTCTCTCTGCCTCCCCACTTCTCGCTTCAGAAAAAAAAAAAAAGAAGAAACACGGTTCAGGCCAAGAAGTTCGCGGAGGGCTCTGCACAGGAAGTAGCGCTGTAGCTGAACTTCGCTGTGCAGCTCCCTGCACACAGGCCCTGGATGAGCAAAGGGGTTGCAGGCGCGAAAGTGCCAGGTCTCTAATGTTTACGGTTGTGTCGCCTGTCCTATAACTTGAGCACAGGGGACATGAGGTCGTGACTGAGGTTAATAAAGGCAGAGGGTGGTGCTGTGATGAGTTCCTTGGGCCTCACAGATAACCTTTAGAAGGAGGCGCTGCTGTCCTTTGTGCAGAGGAAGACAAGTAGTGTGGTTCAGGTGGCACAGCAAGGAGGTGGTGCCCAGTGCTGGCCAGTCTGCCCCTGAGCTCCGCCCCTCCGCAGGGAAGTGGTGGCGCCCGGTGCTGGCCAGTCTGCCCGAGCTCCGCCCCTCCGCAGGGAAGTGGTGGCGCCCGGTGCTGGCCAGTCTGCCCCTGAGCTCCGCCCCTCCACAGGGAAGTGGTGGCGCCCGGTGCTGGCCAGTGTGCCCCTGAGCTCCGCCCCTCCGCAGGGAAGTGGTGGCGCCCGGTGCTGGCCAGTGTGCCCCTGAGCTCCGCCCCTCCGCAGGGAAGTGGTGGCGCCCGGTGCTGGCCAGTGTGCCCCTGAGCTCCGCCCCTCCGCAGGGAAGTGGTGGCGCCCGGTGCTGGCCAGTGTGCCCCTGAGCTCCGCCCCTCCGCAGGGAAGTGGTGGCGCCCGGTGCTGGCCAGTCTGTCCCTGAGCTCCACCCCTCCTGCCTCCATTGCTGCTGGTCCGCCTCGCAAACTGATGCGTGGCTCGTGTTTGCAGTAAAAAGCGCGGTGACTTCTGAATCACTCTTTCTACCTGTTTATCCCTTCATTCATATGCACCCGATTTTGTTTCAGGAAGTATGTGTAGGGTTATTTACAAAGATCTGATATCGTAAAGCAAAGGGCCAGACAAGCAGACGTGCAGAGGTTGCTGCTCCCAGCGTGTCTTACAGCTGACACGTCCCGGGTGGACCAGGAGGTCCACGGAGAGGCGACAACCCAAAGGGGAGTGTTCCCTCGCTTCTGAGGTCGGGGAGAATTTTCTAAACATAGAGGCGGTGCAGGAGACACATTGAAGAACGGGTAGATGTGGCTCTGTGACAGCTAGAGATACCTGTGTGTCAGAACGTCCTTAAACTGATGGTGTGTACAGACTAGGAGGGGTTCCTCCAGAAATAGCCAGAATTCGTCAAAGGTCCTGCAAATCGTTAGACACACAGCCCCTCCTCACAAAGGACGTGAGTGCACAGTCCCCCCTGGTCTGAGAGTGGTCCGGATCCAGGTGGGGGAGGGGACAGGTGGGGTTTGCAGACAGAGCTTGGCTTTTAAGCTGGGGTTTGAAAGGAGCTACACCTTTGGCTTGTTTGGAAATTAGGGTGAAAACGCTCTTGCTGTGGAGAAGTGAGGTCAGCGTGATAGAGAGGGTGGATTAGGGGCAGTCAGGCCTGGGACCCAGCCTCTTGGAGTACAGTGTATTCTCTGATGAAGTAAAATGCGTGATTGTGCAGCATGGCTGTCCGGTGTTGGGAGCACTGGGACAGTTAGGTCAGGTGCCCTAGCACTGAGGGCGGGGCAGGTTGGCCCTCGCCGCATCTGAGCCCCCGCTGCAGCGAGCCTGGTGGCCGGTGACAGGTCTCACTGTGTCAGTCCTTCTGAGCCCTGCGTCCGGACACTTCCAACTCCTGAACACACATCTCGGGACCAGTCCATGTATATAACATGCTTCATAATTCGTGAAACGTGGGGGCTCGGATTTTCTGACCAGTAAAAGGCACTGAAGCAACCCACGCTCTTGGCCTTCTCTTGAGCAAACATGGTTCGTGCTGATGTTGGGTCTTCCCAGTAACTACCATGGTGACACTGTCCCTGGGGGAATACAGCCCTGTCCCAAGGCAGCGTCAGCCAGCGTTTGACGCACAGCCATTCACGGGCTGCCGAGCAGTGTGCATGTCACGGGGCAGACGGCGTGACAGTGCTGGGGTCGCGCTTCCTGGGTGCTCCCACCCACGTGGGCCGGGCCTTGTGCACTGAACTTCCCGTTATCCTCAAAACACTGCATCCTTCGGAAGTCAGCAGCGGGGGTGCAGGCTGTCCGGGGAAGCCCATGACCTGTGTGGCCTTCTTTGCAGGACGCTGGCCGAGATGGCGGCCGCCACCTCCGTGCACGTGGTTGCGGTGATCGAGCCCATAATCCAGCACGCCGACTGGTTCTTCCCCGAAGGTAACCGCTTGCAGCCTCCCCGGCTGCTGCCAGAGAATGGAGATCCTAGTGTGACAGTAAAGAGTTCCTAAAGGAGAGTGCATCCGTGATCACTCACGATTGCACATGTGATGGCCCCTCTGCAGGTACTGGCTGGGCAGCTGTTGGAAGGGTGGTCCGAGCCTGGCCCTCCCCACCTGCCGTCCTCGAGCAGCCCTGCTGTCTGTCCCTGCAGGGGGAGCCCCGGGGAGCCCGGGCTGTGCTCACCTTCCCCAGCAGTCTTCTCCGGAGGAGCCGGGCCTCCCTGCTGTGGGCCGCCCGTAAATACGTGCTGGGTGGCTGGATGCATATGGCGTTGCACCCGAGATTGCCTCTGAGAAAACGAGTCACGCAAAGGCTGTCCAGGCAGTATGGAGCTGACGTTGCCTTTTACTTCTGTTTTATATCAAACTAAATAATATCTCACTTTCTGTGATTCGAGTCAGTAATCCATGCTCCTTGTCCTCTTTGGCATTTGTGTGGTTGGCTGTTCACAGAAAAGACAACGGAGTTGTGTCGCATTCTGAGTCGCACCCCTCCCCTGTCTCCAGTTCTGTCTGACCTCCTGGGTTAATAAGCCATTCTTAAGACAGTGAGCGTGTCCGGGGCTTCTGCCCGGAAGCAGTGAGGGCCGTGGGCTCAGGAGTGACCCCTGTCCCACTGGGGGTCCGAAAGCTCTCCTGTCCCCTGCTGTCTCAGAGCCATGTGTTCCCTTTTCTTCTTGCAGAGGTGGAATTTAATGTATCAGGAGCTTTCGTGCCTGTTGCCCCCCCAAATTCCAATCACGCGTCCCACATTGGAAACGACTCGGACTCAGGGACCCTGGAGAGGAAGCGGCCGGCCAGCATGGCGGTGATGGAAGGGGACTTGTTGAAGAAGGAGAGGTGCGTTTAGAGCCAGTCGCTCTCAGACCGACGTGGTCGAGCCCTTGGTGCCCACTGCCGCCGTGTGGGTCTTGTCTCATGGGAGCGGGCCCCGGGGACCAGGAGTGCTAGAGTCCAGGGAGTTTCAGGAGGACGTCCCTCTGCCCGGGCAGCAGGTGTGCAGCGTGTGGCTGACGTGTGCCGTGTGCCTCATGCCCTGCCTGGTGGTCTGGCATCCGGACGCGCTGCAGAGCCACCTGAGTGCGTGCTGGGGGCAGGGCGGCAGGTGTGCAGCGTGTGGCTGACGTGTGCTGTGCCTCCTGCTCTGCCTGGTGGTCTGGCACCCCACACATGCTGCAGAGCCACCTGAGTGCGTGCTGGGGGCAGGGGCGGCGGGGGGGGGGGTCAGGGAGAAAAGGCAGCTACTGTGGACTATGTCCGTGAGTGGAGCGGAGACCAGCTGCCTCTCCAGTGAGGTGGCGATTTGGTGTTGTGTCAAGAGGCATGTTTTTGGTATAACTTGGCCCCGCAGCGGAATCTGGTGCTTCTCAGAGCAGCCTCAGTAATTGCCGATTCTGGAAGAGAAAAATGTCTCTTTTGGACTTGGTGGGAGGCAGCATGTCTCTACACAGACCCTGCGGGAGAGTGGAGGGTTTTCAACGGGGGTGGAGGCTGTGTGACTTCTGCCATCAGGTGCCACCTGCCCGATGTGTGTGATGAAGTGCCACCTTGTTCAGAGCCGCGCTGAGAGTCCAGGACGCCCGCTCAGTGACGTGCTTTTCACGCGTACATGTGATAATGTTACCCCATTGTCTTACGTTAAAACTAAACAGGCAGCTCTATTTCAGTTGTCCAGTCTTACAATGAGGCTTGTTTTTTTGATTTGCTTTTTTTTCTAACCCATGGCGAAGGGAAATGCCTGTCACTTTCCTGTCCTGTCCCTCTGAAGTCCGTGTTTGCTGTGCAGACGTTGTCTGTTCACGCGCCCGCACTGCTTCCTGACGACCAGCTGTCCGCAGCCAGCCCTGCCCGCGTGGATTTAAGTCACAGAACGCAGTGTCAGGGTTCCAGGTGGCACACAGGACACGGTTCTCAGTCACCTGCCCAGGGAATTCTCCCCACCAGAACCAGTTCAGGGAGCCATAATCTTTTTTTATTTTTTGAAAAGTGTTGAGTTGCTCCACCAGTGAGCCTAGTGGGAAGTGTCTTCTCTGTGCCCTGCCCCGGGCACCGTGCCCTGCCCCGGGCACCGTGCCCTGCCCCGAGCACCGTGCCCTGCCCCGAGCAGCTGTGGCCCAGGCCTGTCCCTTCAGCTGCACCTCTGTGGGCACCTGCGCTAGGACCCCGCCTTGGAGTGGGAGGGGCCGCGTGCCCAGCCCTTGCGCGGCCTCCCGTGCCCAGACGCAGAGTTGAGATGCGGGCTCGTGTGTAGGGACATGGGCGCATGGGCGCACACGGCTCCCGTGGGGTTACGCCCGCACAGTGAGGCTGGCCGGCGTGCCCGCTGTCCCGGCTTGCCGGGTCGAGGGGGACACTGGGCAGGACCAGGCTGTCACTCTCGCCAGGTCGAGGGGGACACGGGCAGGACCAGGCTGTCACTCTCGTCAGGTCGAGGGCGACACTGGGCAGGACCAGGCCGTCACTCTCGCCAGGTCGAGGGGGACACGGGCAGGACCAGGCCGTCGATGCCTGCAGGGACGGGGCCAAGCCACGCGCTTGCCTCTGTCACAGGGACGACCGCCACTGGTCCTTCTGCTTCACTGCATGCTGGGCGACTTGGGGGGCTGTGCCGTGTGTGGGTTTAACACGCGTAGACCGAGGGCTCCTGTGTCCGTCGTCGCCTCGCATGGTGTGCTGACTCTTTCTTCTCTCTGTAGCTTTGGTGTGAAGCTTGTGGACGCCCAGGCCTCCCGGCGGGGTGGCACCCTAAGTAGAAAGCACGTGTCCCCTGCTCTCCAGCCGCCACTCCCGCCCCCAGACTGCAGCACCCCGGCTCCCCTGGGCCTGGAGCCCCCTGCCCAGAGCTCTAGGGCTGAGAGCAGCGCAGGGGGCGGGCCTGGCCCTTCTGCGGGCGCGCTGGAGCAGGGGCCGAGCCCAGGCCACAGCAGGTAAGGGGGCTGGCTTCTGCTGGCGGCGGGGGCTGGGCGCCCTGGCCTTCCTGGGCGCTGGCCTGTGGGCACGGTGTCCACGCCCTGAGGACGCCCGGCATGCAGTGAACCATACTTGCACTCACGCCTCTGGGCAGAGGATGGGAACAGGACTGAAGTGCTTGCTTGCTCTCTGTTCCAAAGAACGTGCACTTGTTCGCATTCTTGACCGTGCTGCTGCGCTGAGAGTGTCCAGCTGCCCGGTGTCCAGCCTGTGGTAGTCTCTCTCACCTGCTCAGGTGTGCTCAGTGTTCGTCCACCGTTTGCTTATTGCCATCTAATATGCCACTAATAAACAACGTAGCAAGTTAGTTAGGTTACGATATTCCTGGCCTTCACCTGTCTGTCGGTCTGTCCGCCCTCCTCACCTCTTCCCCCGCCCCTCCCCCACCATGCACTCAGATTGCATGGGCGGCAGTGCGGAGTGCCCCTACGGGACTGAGAGGCCCCCTCCCCTGGCCTCAGTCTGTAGGGAGTTGGTACAGAGTACAAGGTACGAGGTGATGACAGGTTTTCTCAAAAGGCTCTTCTGTTGCTTAACCTTTTGCAGTTATGTAGGAACTTCAAGAAAAAGCACCACTGAACTTGAGAGTTCTGTTTAATTTGCATAAATTGAGTTCTTCACACTAACTGGGCAGGTGAGCACCAGAGGCCACTTCCGGTGGTGGCTCGGGCCTCTGGAAAGGGCAGCAGTAGAAGGGGAGCGGTGTGCTGACCCTCGGTCACTGGCTCTGCGTTGGCCCCTGTGAAGCTCCAGGCGGTGGTCGTATATAAAGGAGAATAAGTGCACAAGAAAGGGAGGCCTGTCTGTCCGCGGGGACCTTCCCCACGGGGAGATGAGTCTGCCTCAGAAGACCTCTCATCTGGTCTGCTCTGGGGGGGAGGGCGGGCCTCGGGCCCTAGGGTGCTGCTTCAGAGATAAGAAACTCCGCTGGACTCGGAGCTCTGCATTCCTGAATTCCTTTCTGCTTACACAGTTTGGGGAAGGTCACTTTTTTTTTGAGAGAGAGAGAGACAGGAAGGGAGAGATGAGAAGCATCAACTTGTAGCTTTTAGCTGTTCACTGATTGCCTCTCATACGTGCCTTGACGGGGGTAGGGGTGGGGCTCCAGCTGAGCCAGGGACCCCTTGCTCAAGCCATCGACTTTGGGCTCAAGCCAACAACCTTGGGCTCCAGCCAGCGACCATGGGGTCATGTCTAGGATCCCACGCTCAAGCCAGCAACCCTGTGCTCAAACCGGTGAGCCTGCGCTCAAGCCAATGACCTCAGGGTTTCAAACCTGGGACCTCAGCATCCCAGGCTGATACTCTGTCCTCTGCGCCACCACCAGTCAGACTGAGGAAGTTTACTTTCTGATTAAAAAGAAGTATCTTCCAAGTTCCTGGGGTTCACATGCACACCCTCTGCTCCCTGTGGGCCCGTCAGTCCTGTGCTGCTCCTTCAGTGTGTTGGTTCTGGTTTACTTTTGTTTGAGAAGAAAGGCATTAGTGGACTCACGTTTTCATTTACCATAACATTCCATTGGTTGAATCCAGGCTAAATGTGTGATCTAAGGCGGTAGTGAGTTCTCACTGCAGAAGGACAGAGGGGATGTCAGCCGTCAATTTGCTCTTGGGCGTTTTAAGTTTAGACATTCTTGTGCACATTTCTCTCAAGGCCTTCACTCTGAATGTCGCTGTGAAGAGACGTCCTGAGCCCGGACAGGGGCTTCTGCCCCCACCACCCCGCCCCGCCCCACCCGGCCCCTCAGCGTCACGGGCTTCTGCCCCCACCACCCTGCCCCCCGCCCCATGCGGCCTCTCAGCGTCCTGCGGTTCTCCCCTCGCGGCGGTGCTGTTGGTGCGACAGGACAGGGGCTTCTGCCCCCAGCACCCCGCCCCACGTGGCCCCTCAGCGTCCTGCGTTTCTCTCCCCGCGGCGGTGCTGTTGGTGCGACAGGACAGGGCTTCTGTCCCCACCACCCTGCCCCCCGCCCCACGCGGCCCCTCAGCGTCCTGCGTTTCTCTCCCCGCGGCGGTGCTGTTGGTGTGACAGGACAGGGGCTTCTGCCCCCACCACCCTGCCCCCCGCCCCACGCGGCCTCTCAGCGTCACGGGCTTCTCCCCTCGCGGCGGTGCTGTTGGTGTGACAGGACAGGGGCTTCTGCCCCCAGCACCCCGCCCCACGCGGCCCCTCAGCGTCCTGCGTTTCTCTCCCCGCGGCGGTGCTGTTGGTGTGACAGGACACGGGGCTTCTGCCCCCACCACCCCGCCCCCCGCGGCCCCTCAGCGTCCCCGCGTTTCTCTCCCCACGGCGGTGCTGTTGGTGCGACAGGACAGGGGCTTCTGCCCCCACCACCCCGCCCCACGCGGCCCCTCAGCGTCCCCGCGTTTCTCTCCCCGCGGCGGTGCTGTTGGTGCGACAGGACAGGGGCTTCTGCCCCCAGCACCCCGCCCCCGCCCCCGCGGCCCCTCAGCGTCCCGCGTTTCTCTCCCCGCGGCGGTGCTGTTGGTGTGAGCTGGGCCCCACTAGTTCAGAGCCTTCGTATTTTGCCATAGTTTTTGCTTGGTTTTGTGTGATGTACATGTCACAGTCACATTATTTTGAAGTCCCAACACCCTTTCATGTTTTTAATATTGCCCAGTTGAAGTACAAGCTGGAGCTCAGAATTTCCTGTTAGTTACGTGAAATGGTATTCGAGTGGCCCGGGCGTTGGCAGACGTCCCGAGGCGATGGGTCTCATAAAGTATGAAGTCCCGTGTGGCACCAAGCACTCAGCATTCTGGGCTCAGGGTGAACTGTCCAGAATGCCCGATCCCTGCTCGCCTGCCGGGGTGAGAGCTCTAGTTGGAATCGTAGGTGTTTTAGTGTGCTTACTAGCTTCACCGCCTAACTCAGCTTTACTCCCTCAGTCCTCCCAAGCCCAAGGACTCTGCAGCAGTGCCGGCACCCACGTCCGGGAGAAACAGCGGTCAGGTGGCCAGTGGCCAGAACCAGGGGCAGGCCGCTGCCGGCTCCCATCAGCTGTCTGTCAGCCCGGCACATGGCCCCACAGGCTCCAGCCCTCATACTCTGCGCCGAGGTAAGCAGCCTCTTCCCTCTGTGCCCTTGCTGGGGGTGCGCTCAGCACCTGGGGGTGTGGGGGCGCGTGCAGGCTCTCCAGCAGATCGTTCGCATGTCTGCTAAAAACTGGCAAGCACCGGCCCTGGCCGGTTTGCTCAGCGGTGGAGCGTCGGCCTGGCGTGCGGGGGGACCTGGGTTCAATTCCCGGCCAGGGCACATAGGAGAAGCGCCCATTTGCTTCCCCCCCCCCTCCTTCCTCTCTGTCTCTTCCCCTCCCGCAGCCAAGGCTCCATTGGAGCAAAGATGGCCCGGGCGCTGGGGATGGCTCCTTGGCCTCTGCCCCAGGCGCTGGAGTGGCTCTGGTCTCAGCAGAGCAATGCCCCGGAGGGGCAGAGCATCGCCCCTGGTGGGCGTGCCGGGTGGATCCGGTCGGGTGCATGCGGGAGTCTGTCTCTCCCCGTTTCCAGGTTCGGCAAAAAAAAAAAATGGCAAGCACCCTGGCTGGTTGCTAAGTGGATAGAGCGTCAGCCCGGCATATGCACGTCTAGGTTTGATTCCTGGTCAGGGCACACAGGAGAAGCGACCATCTGCTCCTCAACCCTTCCCCCTTCCTCTTCTCCTCCCACAGCCAGTGGCTTGGTTTGAGCACCGGCCGGGCGCTGAGGATAGCTCGGTGATTCGAGCTTTGGCCCCAGGTGGGGGTTGCCAGGTGGATCCTCGTCAGGGTGCATGTGGAAGTCTGTCTATCTCCCTCCTCTCACTTAAAAAAAAATGGCAAGCAGGAAGATCAGTCATTAATAAGAAAAATCACTAAAGGGAAATGAAAAATGGAGAGCAGAAAAGCATTCATTTAAAACTCTGGTTAAGCTACAGAGTATCACTAACACACAAAAGTCCTTTCTCCGCCAGCATTCCCAGTTTTCCAGGAATCTGGTGTTTCCAGCCCTCACTCTGTTTTGGAACCGCCTCTGCTGGCCAGGCTCTGCGGGCTGCGAGCCACGTGTCCTCCGGATTGGGGTCAGGGCTCTCCGGGCCCTCCTTAGCATAAAATCTGAACTGTTGCCACCTGGATCCCTGAGGTCCTCGCCCAGCAGCCAAGAAACGGCTTCAGAACACAGAACAGATCGTGTCAGCTCGCACTGAAACTCTGCAGCGAGCGAGCGGCATCCGTCCGTGCAGACCTCCCGGCAGGGCCCTGGGCCAGCCGGGCCCACGACGTCATGCCCGCACCCCCACTCGGGCCTGGGCTGCGCTCCAGCGGTGTGGTCTGCTCTGGGCGGGGCTCCGCGCCTGTGCTCTGGAGGGCTTCTGCGCTCGTCTCGTCTTCCAGTGCCTTCTGACCCACTTCTTTCCGTGTTTTATTCTTTTTATTTTTTTAAGTTTTATTTTTTGATAACACCTGACATCAGGTCTCCTGTCATAAGTTTTATTTTTATTTTACTTATTTTTAAATTTTCTTCTTAAAAGAAAGTTCACTTAGGAAGTTACAGAAGTCGTAGAAGGGCGCTTGGAGCTCAGGAGAAGGAGGGGCCGGGCGCGGGCACGCCCCCTGCCAGCCCTGTGTGTGGGGGCGCGGGGGGCGCTTCTCTGGCGCACCTGACGCTTTGTGGCTGCTGGAGTAACCTCCCGGTGCTCTCCCCCCAGGGCCTGACAGCCACCGCTCCCCTCTCCCGTTCGCTGCATGTTGCTCTGAGGGTTCCCTGATACGCAGAGTCCGGTCGTATTTGTACTTCTGTGACGGGCCTATTTCACTGAGCACAAGGCCCTTGAGTTCCATCCGTGTTGTCACGTGGGGCAGAACTTCCTTCTTTTTGAAGCTGAGTGATGTCCCCGTGCACGTGTGAACACTTGCTCTTCATTCAGTCGTCTGCCGACGGGCACCCAGCTGTCCCCGCATCGCGCTGGCGTGATTGGTGCCGCAGCGCATGTGGGGTGCGGATGTCTCTGCGGTGGTGGGTGCGTTCTTTCGGGATATGCCCAGATATTTGGGGTAGATACCTCTCACTGGACTGAGAGCAGACCCCAGCAGGCAGAAATAAGCCGTATACAGAGTGAAGGCCTTTGACGAGTGTGTGACAAGGACCAGGTGTGAGCAGGTCTCTCTCAGAATCTCTGTCCCCGCTGGAGGCTCAGCAAAACCAGCATATCTGGGTCTCCCGTGATAGGCCCAATTCTAAAGTTGTTGCTTGAGTGTAGGGGAATACTTTTTTTTTTTTTTTTTTGCTATTTTGAAAAATGTTCGAGAATCAAAAATGAGATCAGCATGAGGTGCACACTCGGGGGGTGTGCGCTGTGACTGGCCAGGAAGGGACCGGCAGTGACAGCCCGCCCACCCCGCCCCCGCGGAGCTCCCGTTGAAGTGTCACGGGGGTGCGTGTCGCTGGTTACTGCACCTTGTGGGGAAGCGGGAAGACCCTGGGCCTGTCGCCCGGGGTCCGGGGAGAATGTGGGCAGGCCAGGCAGGGCTGCAGTGAGTGTCCTTGGCGCCAGGGTGGGGGACAGGCCTGCTGAGCTGCGGGGAGACCTGCTGAGCAAAGTAGAGTGGGGACAGCAGCAGCACTTTTATTTATTTATTTATTTTTATTTTTTTTGTATTTTTCTGAAGCTGGAAACGGGGAGGCAGTCAGACAGACTCCGCATGCGCCTGACCGGGATCCACCCGCACGCCCACCAGGGGGCGATGCTCTGCCCATCTGGGGCGTTGCTCTGTCGCGAGGCAGAGGCCATGGAGCCATCCTCAGTGCCCGGGCCATCTTTTGCTCCAGTGGAGCCTCGGCTGCGGGAGGGGAAGAGAGAGACAGAGAGGAAGGAGACAGGGAGGGGTGGAGAAGCAGATGGGCACCTCTCCTGTGTGCCCTGGCCGGGAGTCAAACCCGGGACTTCCGCACGCCAGGCCGACGCTCCACCACTGAGCCAACCGGCCAGGGCGTGCAGCAGCACTTTTAGAAGGCTGCCTTGGCCGTGGTGGGGGACGCTGTTGCAGTGATGCCCACAGTGACGAGGCCCTATCGCATGGGACGGCTGTGGCCTTGGGAAGGGACACATTCAGGAGACTCGGACAGCCTCCTGCGGGTTGGGTGATGCTGGTGTTAATGAGAGGCGAGGGGGAAAGGCCTTTGGTTCAGAATCTGAGTTCTGGCCTTCCGCCGAAAGTCTCGTGGCTGGCCCGAGGCTGCCAGTTGGACCTTTCCTGACTCAGCTGCCATGAATGTCAAGGGGAGATAAAATGCTCTCTTGGGGACACTCGGGACTGAACGTGATGTCTATCTGTGACAGCGCTGTCCTTATAGAGCACCACACACTTGTCGGGTGGGATGTCGTGAGCTGCAGATAGGGAGGGAGACAAGTTCAAGTTCACTGCACGGTCCCAGGCCCCACCTGACCCCTTGATTGCAGTCCATTCCTCTGAGCCACGGTGTCTTCACCAGGGTCCCCCCTGAGGCCTGAGGAAAATCCGGTCTCTGCCTGGATTCCAGGTGCAGCCCTGCTTGTGGCTGAGACTTTCCTTCTGGGCCACGTGAGGGGTCTCTCCTGCCTTCTGCCCTCGGCCATCTGGGGTCTCAGCCTTCCTCTCAGGAAGCGGGGTCCTTTCTGCCCTCCCCCCGCTCCCGCACTTCGCCTGCCACACCTTCTGGACCGGCCTGGCCCCCGCGTGGGGCTGGGCCGTTGCCTTGTCCTGCTGGCCAGGCTCCTGCTCCAGGTCCCAATGCACCCTTCATGTCAGGCGAGCTTTCGGTCTCACGTACTGCTGACACTGCTTAGAGCAGAACTAGGGACTTTCTTTTTCAGTTGCTTATGGGCAGAGTGCAGCTAGTGTCCCCAATTCCGGCCTTCGTCAGCTGCTGGTGCCCGCGGGAAAGGTCCCTGAGCTGCTGGGTCAGAGGCTGTGGGCCAGCAGAGCAGGGCAGGCTTCATCCCCTTTGTTCCGGGATTTTGGCCCAGGGGGAATGAGGGAGGAAGAACTCGGGACATGGGTGCCGGCGGCAGGGGAGGCTGCAGGCAGGGCTGTTGGTGCTGCTGGGGGCCAGGCTGGTGGCCCAGGGGGAATGAGGAGGAAGAACTCAGGGGACATGGGTGTGGGCGGCAGGTGAGGCTGCAGGCAGGGCTGTCGGTGCTGCTGGGGCCGGGCTGGTGGCCCAGGGGGAATGAGGGAGGAAGAACTCAGGACATGGGTGTGGGCGGCAGGTGAGGCTGCAGGCAGGGCTGTCGGTGCTGCTGGGGGCCAGGCTGGTGGCCCAGGGGGAATGAGGGAGGAAGAACTCGGGACATGGGTGTGGGCGGCAGGTGAGGCTGCAGGCAGGGCTGTCGGTGCTGCTGGGGGCCGGGCTGGTGGCACGTGGCTGTTTCTCTCCGTTGTTCCCCCTCCCTTTGGGGCGGGCGGGCGGGATCACAGCAGAGTCTGGAAAATGCTGCAGTCACTCCTGCCTGCTGCCTGCCAGCCCCAGAGCGGAGCTCCACACCCCTGCTTTCCCACCCCGCCCTTCCTCCTGCAGACCCCTCCCCTAGTGACAGTGATCTCAGCGGCTGCTGGGCGGAGGGCAGACGCAGTCCTCAGAGCAGTCCTTCTAAGGCCATCGGCCACATTGACTTTATTTTTATTAGAATTAGCTTGGAGCTCAGAGGATTCTGAATTGGTAGAACTCCCGTTATTAAAAACCAATCAAGGCCTCTAGAAGAGGCTTAGAGAGTGTCTGCTGCGTGGACAGTGGGCAGCCGGCCCGGCACTCCGCACCCCTTACCGCGCCCTGTAGCTGTTTCTGCTTCTCCCTCTTCCCCCCACGCGTGTAGGCCACGTGGCAGGCCTGACTGGCGAGCACTGAGTGTCCTTGTTGAACTTTTTTGTGTGTGTGACCGAAAAAGAGGGACAGATAAGAACAGACAGGAAGGGAGAGAGATGAGAAGCATCAATTCTTCATTGCGGCACCTTAGTTGTTCATTGATTGCTTCTCATATGTGCCTTGACTGGGGGGCTCCAGCTGAACCAGTGACCTTGGGCTTAAGCCAGCAACCTTTGGGCTCAAGCCAGCGACCATGGAGTCCTGTCAATGATCCTACACTCGAGCCGGCGACCTCATGTTTTTGAACCTGGGCCCTCTGTGTCCCAGTCTGACGCTCTATCCACTGCGCCACCACCTGGTCAGGTCCTTGTTGAACTTTTAAATGACAGGTCTTTAAAGGCCTATAAATGTGTCATGTACTTCTTAAAAATAAGTGTTTTATTGATTTTAGAGAAGAAAGAGAGGGAGAGAGAGAGAAACAGAAACATCTATTTGTTCCACCTACTTATGCACTCACTGGTTGATTCTGGTCTGTGCCCTGACCGGGGATCAAACCCACAACCTTGGTGTATGGGGACAATGCTCTAAGCAACTGAGCTAGCCAGGCAGGGCTAAACTTTTTATCATGGAGTAATTTTAGATTTACAGAAAAGGAGCATTAGGGTGAGGAGCGCCCTTCCAGGATGCCCTTCCCCATGTCAACATCTTATGTCATTGTCACAGCTAAAACCAAGACTGGTGCGTTGCTGTTGACGACAGTCTGTTTTGTTTTAGTGTGCCTGGTTTTCCACCACAGCCATTTGCTAGTCCGGGCTGCTCCCATACAGGGGCCACACTGCGTCTCCCTGTCCTGTCTGCATAGTCCCCTCTGTCTGTGACCGTTTCCCGGTGTCCCCTTGGTCCCCACGGTGGTGGCAGTGGGGAGCACTCAGGCATTGGAAGGAAGTGCCCTCCCTCTGCGTTTGTCACGTGTTCTTCCCGGGATGAGGCTGGGTCGGGGTTTGGGGAGGAAGGCCACACACAGAGGTGAAGTGCCACCTGACCCCATGTTGTCGCGAGTGGTGACGTCAGCACTGGCTCAGACAGTGAGGTCGGTCCCCCGTGGCCGCCGGCTGAGTGGGCGCTGGCCATCACTGCCGTTCTTACTGAGAGCTGTCTCCCCCTGTGCAGCTGTGAAGAAACCTGCCCCGGCGCCCCCGAAGCCGGGAAACCCACCGCCGGGCCACCCTGGGGGCCAGAGCTCCCCCGGGACCAACCAGCCAGCGCCCAGCGTGTCATCGAAGCCAGCCTCCGGAAGTCCGTCTCCGCCTGTCCAGCACGCGGGCACAGCCCCCGGGCAGCCGTGCGCCACCTTGCAGCTGAGTGGGCCCCGGAGGGCCTCGGGCAGCCTGGCGCCCATGCACGCGCCCAGCCACCCACCGCCGCAGCCGCCCACGCAGGCCCCGCAGTCGCACATCCGGCTGGGCGGCCAGGGCGTGCCCGCCCCCGCGGCACAGCCGGGTGAGCAGGGACTGGAGCAGCCCGCGCACACGCCCCCCAGGACGCCCACGCCCCCCAGCACTCCGCCTTTAGCAAAGCAGATCCCAAGTCTGCCGGTTTCCCAGCCCCCTGCCGCGGGCCACCCTGAGACTGCACAGCCGCCGGCCGGGACCTTACTGAGACCGAGACCAGTACCAAAGCCCAGGAACCGGCCCAGCGTGCCCCCGCCCCCACACCCTCCCGGGGTCCAGCCTGGGGGGGACGGCGGCCTCTCCAGCACGGTGCCCACCGCCTCCAAAATCGTCACAGGTGAGTGGGACGCTGTGCTGGGCTCCCTGCCAGCCCTGAAGGGGCACCCCGCTTGTTTGAGTGCCTGGCTGCTCTGGGGCGAAAGCAGCTGGGGTTGAGAGGGCAGGCGGTGGGCAGAGCCCTTGGGGTTTGCTGACCCCTGGTTTGTAGCTTGGTTGTGTGGTTGGGATCTGTGTACGTGTGCATTTGTGTAAGTACACTGAACTAGTCCAGGCGGAAGGCCTTGTATAACGTGAGCATGAAATTCATTTTTTAGCGAATATTCATGAAAATGCTTATTTTCCCTCTAAGAGTAAAAATGTTTATGGTAAGTGAAGCATTTCAGGTATAACTTAGGGAAAAAATGTCATGTGCCAAATTGGATGCTCAGGGGAGGGAACTCGCAGCCCGGGAGTGGGGGACCCAGCCTTCCTCCCGGGCCGGGCGGCTGCGGGGTGTGGCGGTGACTGCAGGTCTCTGTGTGCAGCCTCACGGGCGTGTGGCACAGGTGGGCTAGCGCCTAACCGTGCTTCAGTGTGATGTTAAATAACATGTCCGCTCAGAGTGCTCTACTTTTCTTTACTTTTTGATCTAAGGATAGGAAGAATGGATTTTGCTTTAAACGTGTTTTTTAAAATGGTAATTAGGAACTTTGCATTTTTTGTGCAACAGCTGAGCTTTAAATTTTTCAGGGTGGATATATATATGTATATATATATATATATACACATATATATATTCCATTCCTTTTCTTTTTTAAATTTTTGTTGATGTTGTTTAGAGAGCTGTTTTTAGGGAGTGCTGAGGGACTGCCCAGCCGACAGTGAGCCGAGGGGCACGCCAGCCTGGCGCCCCGAACGAGGAGGCCTCGCCTCCCAGTCTGTCCTTCAACAGTGTTCTGTTCAGACGTGTATTTGCGAGGGCTGTTAGTGGCTAGTGGCTTTGTTTCGGATGACAAGTCTGCGGTGTTGGGAAGAGCCACGTGAGACTGTTTGTCTCTATAGATGCCCCCTAGTGCCCTCACAGGTGGGGAAGGCCCTCAGGACCGAGGTTTGTAGCCCGCGCAGCTTGCCCAGCGCCCCGCTGAGCCGTGTCCGCCCGTGTGCTCCGAGTGTGAGCTCAGAAACAGCCGTGCGTCCGCATCACGTGGACGGGACGTTCGTGTTGAGCAGAGCACTGTGGCCCGCAGGCCCCGAGTCCGGGAGGCAGCTGTGAGGAGGGCGGAGCCGTTTCAGGCGCTCAGACCGGGGCTGGAGCGACTCCCTTGTTCTTGGGAAGCGCTGCCCAGGTGCTTGCTCTTCTGTCCGGCACATTGATTGGCTCGCCGCATCCCACCGGGGACTCGGGCGCAGTCAGCTTGGGAAACCGTGTCCCTGGGGCCTTGAGCTTTAATATTTAATTTTATCAAATCTAATTTTAAATGCAAGTTAACTGCATGACGCTTCTTAATTTGATGTTTTACATTTTCAGGACCCCTCCCCCCCCTCAAATCTTCACCCAGAGAGCCCACACTAAACCTCTTTGCATTCTAGCACGCTTCCATTGACTTCCTTAAACCACGTGAGCTTTTCAAAGGCGCCGCGAGGCCCCGCAGAATCTCGCTGTTGGGCCCACGCATGAATGGCTCAGGGCCCATTTGTGCACAGGGCTCTGACCGACTGATTGAGCCCTGAGCTTTCTCACAGCTGGGCTCTCAGGAAGACCTGCAGAAACCAGGGGGGAAAACAGGGCCGACCTATCAGAAGACTTGGAGGAGGGCACAGGCGTGGCTCCGCCTTCCCAGGCGTGGCTCCTCCTTCCCAACTCCTTGGAGATGAGCCCTGTCTGGGGCTGGCCAGGGGTGGCAGTCTCCTGGGGAAGCAACCCCCCTGAAGCCAGGGCCCATAATAGTTGAGGATTCATGACCCAGCAAAATTTATTTCCCAAACCTTTCCTCTCGTTCAGATGAAAGACTGTGAACCAGAATTAGGTCTGTTCTTTAACGCCATTGTCAGGATGCCTTTATCCTGAAAGGTTATTTTATTGATATGCTTTGACACTGTAATGCTCTGTACTTTACAATCGTCAGATAAGTGAAAGTTCATAGTAAAAATACTTCTCCTTAGGATATTAGCTACATATCTAAAAACTGATCCAGGCTACGAATTCTCCTAACTCAAGATGTTCCAGGTCAGCACAATTATCTTCATATTATAGAATTCACTTGTAATGTTCCTAAAATCCCCTGGACCGCCATTAGAAGCACACCCAGGCCGGTGTTTGGAGTTTATGAACCCGTGAGTGTTGGTCCGGCTGCTGTGAACCTTCCTGGCCCTAGACACTGGGGGTTTCAGGCAGGAAAGGGGACTTGGTTCGACAAGCAGCCCTGTGTCATGACATGAAGGGCTCACCTGGGAAACTTGACACAGACACATTTCTGAAAACAGTTGTCCGTTTAGAGCAGGTGATTGTAAAGTGTGAATTAGGGCACAGGTGTTAAGACAAGCTCTGGGAGGAGACCGCTGTTGCCCTGCAGGTGTAGCAGCCGCCTCCGGCTCCTCCGGGCCCCGCCTGGGGGTGGGCAGCTCCCTCTGACTCTGGCAGCCGCCTCCGGCTCCTCCGGGCCCCGCCTGGGGGTGGGCAGCCCCCTCTGACTCTGCGAAGCCGGAGGGTGTCAGCCTTACAAGGAAAAGAGTTAATGTCTTGCTGTTTTTGAAGTAATAGATTTTAGCAAAGAGTGTTCTAATTAAAACATTTCGTTAAATAATTTAGATGTATGATCCGCCATAATCAGTCAGAACTGAAATTGGAGTATTTGATGGTAAGGAAAAGGCACCTGATTGGCCAAAGCTCTTTTGCCCCCTTACGATCATACTTGTGCACTAAGCCTGTTACTAACCAGTCACTAACCTGCCTGCTTGCACCCTCACTAACGCTGCGCGTGAGCGGCGGCAGGCTGCGCTCGCTCACGCTTGCTGCTAACCCTCTGCACCCGAGTGTGTTCGCAGCTGTGTGGCGGGACCACGGGCTGGCCGTGGACTTGCGCCTGCTCTACACCTTCCTGCGCAGGCAGGCCGGGGGCGCGGCAAGAGGGGCGCCCTGAGCCAGACTCGCGGGAACTGGACTTCAGTCCTCTGCCTGACCTCAGGCAGGGCCCAGCCTGGGCGGTCTCTGCAGTGCTGGTGTTTGTGAGACTTGCTGTGAGGAGTGGTGTTAGAGGAACAAGAAAGCATCTCAGGGTTCTTAATACCCAGCGGGTCCACATAAATGGTAGCAGTTTACGATCACTTTTATCTAGAAAACAATCCGAGTTGTGTCATACGTCAACGTTTTATAGCTTATATGCCTGACCCGGCCTGCTTGGACCCGGACCCGGGAGGTCAGGGGCCCCGGTGTCCACACTGTGGTTCCGGTGCACAATTTGGCCATGGGTTACGAAGACAAGGCTCGGGAGGAGAAGCTGTTTCTTCATTTCCTGAGCCTGAGAATTGCCATGAGTCACTGTCCACCGTGTGATGGTGGGACAGTCACGTCAGGGGTCACTGAACACTCGACACTGCTGGTTATTGGAGTGTCCTTCTGCTGTCATGAAGGTAGCGCATTAAAGAGTGAGCAGAGGTGTGAAAGCAGACTAGGGCACTGGAAATGACAAGGTCACCTTCTACAGCAGAGGTCGTCCAGTGCCATAGTCTCTTGTTTTCCTGAGAGAGCGACTGGTCATAATTATTGGCATATCCAGGTGTTGCCTTTTCATTTTACTTTACACCCAGTGTCCCTTCCCGTGTTTCACTGTAGGTGTTATAGCCGTCTTCTCAGTGACTACATGACACTGTGTTAAGCAAACGTATTCTTGCTTCTCGTGGGACATTCAGGCGGCTTCCATGGGCAGCTTGCTTCTCACAAACGAGCATCCCAGCCACGTCGGCGCACACACCCAGGGGGACCGAGCATCCCAGCCAGGGGGACCGAGCACACACCCAGGGGGACCGAGCATCCCAGCCACGTCGGTGCACACACCCAGGGGGACCGAGCATCCCAGCCACGTCGGTGCACACACCCAGGGGGACCGGGCAGACTGTGCTTTGACGAGAATGCTGGGAGGTTGACTCCGAGTGTGTGGGACCCGGAAAGCCTCTCCCAGCCCTCGAGAGCTGAAGGGGGGTCCTTCCCTCAGACCCCCCCCCCGGCTTAGGGAAGAGGGTCGCCCTCCCTCAGACCCCCCCCCCAGCTTAGGGAAGAGGGTCGCCCTCCCTCAGACTCCCCCCCCCCGGCTTAGGGAAGAGGGTCGCCCTCCCTCAGACCCCCCCCCCAGCTTAGGGAAGAGGGTCGCCCTCCCTCAGACCCCCCCCCAGCTTAGGGAAGAGGGTCGCCCTCCCTCAGACCCCCCCCAGCTTAGGGAAGAGGGTCGCCCTCCCTCAGACCCCCCCCCAGCTTAGGGAAGAGGGTCGCCCTCCCTCAGACCCCCCCCCCAGCTTAGGGAAGAGGGTCGCCCTCCCTCAGAACCCCCCCCCAGCTTAGGGAAGAGGGTCGCCCTCCCTCAGACCCCCCAGACCCCCCCCACCTTAGGGAAGAGGATCGCCCTCCCTCAGACCCCCCAGACCCCCCCCACCTTAGGGAAGAGGGTCGCCCTCCCTCAGACCCCCCCCCCCAGCTTAGGGAAGAGGGGTCGCCCTGCAGGTGGTCATCTCAGGACTGGCTCAGGTGCTGCACCTGTCACCTGGCTGCTGAAATAACCTCGGAGATGTAGGGGGAGAGGTACCACCTGGGCACACAGTGGGAATGGTCAAAGTGACAGTCTTCCAGGACCGTGTCCCTCAATTACAGAGTGCCGGTGCCAGAAGGCACGCTTGCTGGGTTAGCGCAGTCAGCAGTCGGGGACCTGGGAGCATTTGTCAGAACCCCGGGTCGGGGGCGAGCCACCCAGCGTGCCGCCTGGGCTGAGGTCCTCACTGGGCCTCTGTCTCTTCCTCTGTTGATATGTGTGTCTGTTATATGAATTTAGCTCCGAGCAGCCTAGGCTCAAAGGCCGGCCCTTGATGGAATGCATGAAATGAAAAAAATGGTGTTGTAAGTAAATTCACAGCCAGGAAGTTTCAGAAGTATTTAAATCTTTCCTAAAGTAACCTTTTTACTAAATCGCACTGGACTGTTTAAGACTCACCCCACTGTGCCCTTGGACAGCCCTCTCTCTGAGCCCCCTCCCCCAGAGGACATGCAGGCTCCTTTTGGCAGGGGAGGCGTGCGGTGCCGACATGGAGCCAGGCTCTACCCAGTGCTGGCCTGGTCACCCCACTGTGCCCTCGGACAGCCCTCTCTCTGAGCCCCCTCCCCCAAAGGACTCCTTTGGGCAGGGGGGGGCGTGCAGTGCCGACATGGAGCCAGGCTGTGCCCAGTGCTGGCCTGGTCACCCCACTGTGCCCTCGGACAGCCCTCTCTCTGAGCGCCCTCCCCCAGAGGACGTGCGGGCTCCTTTGGGCAGGGGGGGGCGTGCAGTGCAGACATGGAGCCAGGCTCTGCCCGGTGCTGGCCTGGTCACCCCAGGCAAGGACTGCGCCACTCAGGGTGTCCCTTCCTGATCTCCATGGTGGTGCCCGCTGCCCGGGGGTGCAGTGAGGTGGTTGGTGACAGGTGTGCTCGCTGTCAGCTGCCGTCACCACCGTGGTCAACCTTTCTCCAAGGGGCTGCACACTCCGCCCCGGTTCCCACTGCTCCGTGTGGGGGCAGGCTTGCTGTTCTCTGAAAGGAAAGGTTCCCGGGAGAGCGAGGGGCTGGGGGGGCAGCGTGCCAGCAGCCCAGGCACCCCAGCTGGGCGGGGCCAGGCAGGAGGGGAGGGGACGCACCCTGAGCACAGAAACAGTCAGGAAAGTCCAGATCTACGTGTGATGCGAAATGAAAGTCAAGTTTGTTCAAAGACATGAGTGGCTGACAGGTACTGCATTAACCTGTGAATCAGGCATTTGTTAACCAGTAGAAACCTGATTGCAGACACCCCCTCATCGTGCAGCCCGTGGGCGGGTCCCTTCCGCAGTTCCCTGTTCACTGGGTCAAGGGAAGGGGATGAATTTGCAGTGGTTTCTTGCACCGGTGCTGTCTTGGGGACAGGGCCTCTTCCGTGGCTGAGGCTGCGGGGAGAGCCGGTGGGTGGATGGCCGGACGCCTCTCCATCATTCGCCTGTGCCTCTGTCCATCGCTCCTTCATCGCCCGGGGGGCCAGCCGCCAGATTCACGGGTGCCTGCTCCTCACCAGGGACTGTCCCAGGCACGGCAGACAAGGGAGACACGCTCCCTGCCCTGTTCACCTCTCTGCTCTTGAGGACAGATGCGAGATGTCCTCTGTCCTGTGCCCGAGACCACCGTGCCTCGACCTTTGGGTGGTGGAGGTTTTACGGTCATTCTCAGACCATATTGTCAGAAATGGCAGGCAGCATCTGACCTCTCTGACACCTTGCCTAGAAATTTCTCTTGAATTGCGATGAGTAGAAAATTGAGGGTCAGGTCTGCCAACCCAGGACTCCGTGCGAGAAGTGGGACACCGGGGAGAGAAGCCATCTCAGCCGGGGCTGGAGGGACCCTGAGGCTGCGGGGTCAGCGCGGGGAAACGCCACACCTCAGCAGGCACCCTGAGAGCTCCCGGGTGTGGCGGGGGCCCCAGCGCGCCCTCCCCTCTCTAGCCCAGCGAAGGGGGGCTGCAGAACAGCTGAGCACCCCCCTTCCCTCTTGCCCCAGCCCGGAATCTCTAACGGGCTCGTGGAGGCTCGTGCGCTGTGAGAACCTGCATCTGCTGGAGAGACGGGTCCTCTGCAGGGTCAGGGCTCTGCTCCGCCACGGGCTTCACGAAAGCCGGGTCTGGCCTGCTCCCCCGTGTCCTCGCAGGTGGCACTGTGCCTGGTCCACAGCAGGTGCTCAGGAAGTGTTTGTGTGTGGACGAGTGGAGACACATCGCCTCCCTAGCAGGAGGGCTGTGATTGGTTAAGGTGTCCTGTGAGCGTGGCCGTGAGCGGCACGCCTCGGGGACAGTGTAGCTGATATGTCCTCAGGGGACATTTGGCAATATCTGGAGACATCTTTGGTTGTCACCAACATCTAGTGGGCGGAGGGCAGGGACATGGCTGAATACCCTGTCGTGCACAGCACAGCGGCCCAGGATGTCAGCGGTGCGGAGGCTGAGCGCTGGCGTTAGCAGTAGGAGCCTGGCACCCCCCCCCCCAGGAGGGAGCTCTTCCTGGGAGGTCCCCTCTGCCGCAGCCCAGCCGGTTATTGCGGGGCTGCATCTCAGGACGGCCACAGGCTCCCGGGAGGGGCCCGCAGGGGCGGGGCGGGGCGCTCCCTGCCGCATGCTGTCCTGGGGGGGGGCTGGGGGCCTCACGAGGGCGCGTGTGCGCGTGGGCTGCCGCTCAGACCCTCGGCTTCTCCCCTGGCGGGCGCCCCGTGGCCTCTTGGGCGTGACCACGCGATGGTAACGTGTCCTGTGTTTTGTTCAGACGGCAGTCCTCGGGTGTCAGAACCACTGCACGGCGTCCTCCCTGAACTGCACTCAGACTCGGCGAGCAAAGCCCTGCCCGGCCGCGTCCTGCTGGACATGGACAATGACACAGAGAGCACGGCCCTATGAAGGAGGCCGGCCGGCCCGTGACCCGCCCGTGACCCCGCCACCCTGGCGAGCGAGCCCGTGGACGACAGGCCAGACAGCGAGCAGCTTCCGTGGAGGGAGAGACGGCCTGGCCTCGCCGGACCGGGCCCCTCGCGGCAGGCCAGAGCGGGGCTGCTGCCGGAAGCTGAATGACCTGTGGCCTGCAGAGGGTGGCTCTCTCTGCGTGGGAAGGACGGAGCGCATGTCCTCACCGAGCTGCGGCACCGTCGGCAGTCCAGTCCGGAGTGGACAGGAAACACCGCGTTGTGTTATGAACACAGTCGTCCCACATCTCGCCCACTCCCCCCCGGGACCGTCCCGTTCTTGCTGCGGGGTCACGTGTATGAAGCGCGGGCCGCGCCTTCCTGCCCCTCACGACCGCGAGCTCCAGTGGTGACTGCTGGCTCCGTCACCTCAGCAAACTGGATGTCCCTGTGCCTTGTCGGGTTGCCAGAGATGGAAAGACATGTACTGTTCTTTTTTAAAAAAGCAATGTAATTGTTACTTGATAAGGACCGAACATTATTCTAGCTCATGTTTAATATGAATTAAATATATTCTATGGTTTATATGAAAACTTGATTGTCCTTGGAGGAAAAACTCTGTGCGTGTGTGCGTGTGTGTGTGTGTGTGTGTGTGTGCGTGCGCACGCTCGCTTAACCAGACAGAACGGTGGCCAGCCGTCTGGGCGTGTCACTGAGGATGGAGAACAAGGTCACAGTGGCGACATGCCGGCTAGCTGTCCCGCATGAATGTTGGTGGGTGAGGCCTCCCTCTCCTCTCGCCAGTCCTGACACCCTGTCTTGTCCGCCGGGAGAGGCGGGGCTCGGGCAATCTCCTTTTCCTCTTAACGCAAGGTTCCTCGTGCCCCAGAGGACCCGTGACATCACTTACATGAAGAAGATGTAGCTGTGACCCCGTCCCCCGAACCTTACATGTGCTACAGGCTCAGGGTCCCTCCTCCTACGCCGTCCATGTGGGAGCTTCCGCTGCTCCCCTCAGCTGTGGCCCAGACCCTGTGGAGGAGGCAGTCTCCACACTGCCCGTCCGAGTGGACCTCCTCCTCCAAGCAGCCTGACTGTCCACGGTCCAGCGCCGGCAGCACCTGGAGACGCCCTTCCCACGGTGCCTGAGCTCGCTCACAAGGAAGGCGGGACCCGGTGCCTGGGGACTGGGGGGCCCTCTCACCACGTAGCACGTGCTTTGTTACCGTCCACTGTGGAATACAAGCCTCGTTACCATAAACGTCCTTCAGCTTTCCTCTCCTGCTTACTGCAGCCTCTCTACCTCAGCAGCCCCAGGGTAAAGAAAAAAATAACTGGCTGGTGCGTGTGGAGGGTCAGGACCGAGTCCAGCCTGCTGTCCATCGTGGTGGCTGGGCTGCAGCCTGAGGGCTGGGAGCATCTCCCAGACACCGCAGAGGCACGGCTACCTCGGCTGGAGGGTTGTCACGTCACTGTCACCATCCCGTCCCCCGTCCCCTCAGCACTGTTGTCTTCCCACAGTCGTCCCCACCCAGCCAGCCCCACCTTCACATCCACACAGCTGTTCACAGACCACACAGTGCCGGTCATGTGTGGCTCCATGACAAATGTCCACAAACTCAATGCCCTAAAACAGCACACATTCATGATCTCCCCGTTGCTGCGGGTCAGGAGCCCAGGCCCAGGTCAGCCGGGTCCTCTGCATGGCCCCTCTCAAGACTGAGGTCAGGGTTCGCCTTGGGGTGGGCTACCATCTGCAGGTTCGACTGGGGACGGATCCACTCCTAACAGCTCTTTCCAGTTGTCAAAACTCACGCCCTTGTGGTGGTGGGGTTACAAGGTCTGAGGGTCCTGGCTGTTCGCTGGTCATCGTCTCTGGGCTGCTCTTATCTCCTACGGGCTGGCCTGCAGTCCCTGGAAATGTGGCCTTGCCCAGGGTGGCGGCTACTTCATCAAGCCGCCGAGGACCGTCTCTCGAGTCTGCTAGCAAGACGGGCTTACGTGACGTGATGTAGTCATTAGCTACGGACTGATGTTCCATCTGCTTTGCCAAAGAATTCTGGTGCCTGACCAGGCGGTGGCGCAGTGCATAGAGCGTCAAACTGGGACACAGAGGACCCAGGTTCAAAACTCCGAGGTCAGCGGCTTAAGTGTGGGCTCATCTGGCTTGAGCATGGGATCATAGACATGACTCTGTGGTCGCTGGCTTGAACCCAAAGATCACTGGCTTGAAGTCCAAGGTCGCTGGCTTGAGCCCAAAGTGACTGGCTTGAGCAAGGGGTCACTCAGTCTGCTGCAGCCCCCCACCCCCACCCCGGTCAAGGCACATATGAGAAAGCAATCAATGAACAACTAAGGAGCTGCACAGAAGAATTGATGCTTCTCATCTCTCTCCCTTCCCTGTCTGTCCCTAAATGTCCCTCTGTCTATGTCACAAAAAAACCCACAAAATTATTGGTTAGAAGCCAGTCACCGGGTTAGTCTGGGGAGGGGACTACACAAGGCACAAACACTGGAAGTGGAGACCACTGAGTGTATCTTAAGGTCTATCTATCACACTCATCAGAACATTGCACATGACACCTGTGGGGGCCTGTCTGCACCAAATATGTATGTGTGGAAGTGCAAATCCCTCGGGCTCTGTCTTCACTCTCTCCACTTGTGTATGAGCTCAGTGTTTATGTACATCAATAAATTACATTTGAATGACCCAAAACATTTGCATGCCGTTTACTTCATGGTGGGAAATGCACTTTGTCCTCTCACACGGACTCGTAATGGAAGGCAGGTCTTCCGAATAATCGGTGTGTCCTCCGGGCGGTTACTGAGGACTGACTTCCCTGCGCGGGCCTAGACCCCAAGGAGCCAACCTGGACCACACACAAGCCGGGCCTCAGCGCCCTGGGGGTTAGCACACAGGCACCAGGAAGCAGGGGCAGCAGTGGGGGCCCAGGGAGCAGCGGGGCAGCATGGGGAGCGGGCACCTCCTGGAAGGGCAGTCTGGCAGCGTGGGGGGCAGTCAGAGGCAGCGTGGGGGGCGGGCAGCAGTGAGGTAGGGGGCCTCACACCCCGTGTTGGAAGTTGCCCAGGGCAGTGGGGGCTATGAGGGAGCAGGGGAGAGGATTTATTTTCAGTCCTGTGACCACAGTACAGAAGAGGGACCGGAGGGGCCAGACAAGAGGCAGGAGCCCCGGAGAGAAGGGCTCACGCCGACCCGATCGAAGGTCACACGCCGTGAGGGGCAGAGCCAGCGAGGATGGGCGGTTGATGGAAGGCCCTGCCCCGAGGTGAGTGCTGACCAGGGGGCGCTTCAGTGACCACGGTGGCCGAGTGGGGCTTGGAAGCTGCGTGGTTCCCGCAGGCCAGGGGCCGGGTGACGACTGGCCAGACCTCGCAGAAATAACTCAGCGCAGAAATAGTGGGTGTTCCCTGGTGGGCGTGCCGGGTGGATCCCGGTCAGGCGCATGCGGGAGTCTGTCAGACTGCCTCCCCGTTTCCAACTTCAGAAAAATACAAAAAAGAAAAAAAAAAAAAGAAAGAAATAGTGGGTGTTGGTTGGCAGTAGGTGCCTGGGCCGGGTGAGCAGCCACAGCGGGGGCGTGGCTGTGGCTGTGGCTGGTGGATAGGCGATGCGGAGCCGGGTGACAGTTGTCCTGTAAGGTCACCTGTTCTCCAGGCAGTGCTGTTGGCATCAGCGTGAGGGACGTCCTGCCCTTGATAACTTGTGCTCCAGCTGGGAGGACAGTTAGGTAATCAATTAAGTGGGATACCGGCTTTGAAGGCACATGTCATGAGAGAGTTGGGTGATCAGGGAGGCTTCCTGGAGGAGGTGATTTTTTATTTAAACAGACTCAAAGTCAGCTAGAAGATGAAGGAGGGATAGTTTAGGCAGAGGATAAGAGCAGAGGCAAAATCCTACTTAGTGGAGCTTTGTAACTGCTTATGGGGCCCACTGTTGTGCACCAGCCGCTGTGTTAGGCCCCGAGGTGAGAGGGCTGAGAAGGCAGAGAAGGCATAAGGTCTGACCTTAGCCTGCAAGCAGAGAGTGATCCGGGTTGACTCAGGAGGGGGCCATGGCCTTCAGGGCTCCTGAAATTCCCACCAAAGAATTTGGACTTCACCCTGGAGTTTGGGAAAGTCGCTGAAGGAGTCGGAGTCTGAGAGTCTGAGCGGCGGTGGGGTCAGATCCGCCCTCTGCCTGTGGCTGTGGAGTGGACGGGACGGGACGGGAGGCGGTGGGGTCAGAGCCGCCCTCTGCCTGTGGCTGCGGAGTGGACGGGACGGGGCGGGAGGCGGTGGGGTCAGATCCGCCCTCTGCCTGTGGCTGCGGAGTGGACGGGACGGGACGGGAGGCGGTGGGGTCAGATCCGCCCTCTGCCTGTGGCTGTGGAGTGGACGGGACGGGGCGGGAGGCGGTGGGGTCAGATCCGCCCTCTGCCTGTGGCTGTGGAGTGGACGGGACGGGGGCGGGCGGCGGTGGGGGTCAGATCCGCCCTCTGCCTGTGGCTGTGGAGTGGACGGGACGGGGCGGGAGGCGGTGGGGTCAGATCCGCCCTCTGCCTGTGGCTGTGGAGTGGACGGGACGGGAGGCGGTGGGGTCAGATCCGCCCTCTGCCTGTGGCTGTGGAGTGGACGGGACGGGAGGCGGTGGGGTCAGATCCGCCCTCTGCCTGTGGCTGCGGAGTGGACGGGACGGGAGGCGGTGGGGTCAGATCCGCCCTCTGCCTGTGGCTGCGGAGTGGACGGGACGGGAGGCGGTGGGGTCAGATCCGCCCTCTGCCTGTGGCTGCGGAGTGGACGGGACGGGAGGCGGTGGGGTCAGATCCGCCCTCTGCCTGTGGCTGCGGAGTGGACGGGACGGGAGGCGGTGGGGTCAGATCCGCCCTCTGCCTGTGGCTGCGGAGTGGACGGGACGGGAGGCGGTGGGGTCAGAGCCGCCCTCTGCCTGTGGCTGCGGAGTGGACGGGACGGGAGGCGGTGGGGTCAGATCCGCCCTCTGCCTGTGGCTGCGGAGTGGACGGGACGGGAGGCGGTGGGGTCAGATCCGCCCTCTGCCTGTGGCTGCGGAGTGGACGGGACGGGAGGCGGTGGGGTCAGAGCCGCCCTCTGCCTGTGGCTGCGGAGTGGACGGGACGGGAGGCGGTGGGGTCAGATCCGCCCTCTGCCTGTGGCTGCGGAGTGGACGGGACGGGACGGGAGGCGGTGGGGTCAGATCCGCCCTCTGCCTGTGGCTGCGGAGTGGACGGGACGGGGCGGGAGGCGGTGGGGTCAGATCCGCCCTCTGCCTGTGGCTGTGGAGTGGACGGGACGGGGCGGGAGGCGGTGGGGTCAGATCCGCCCTCTGCCTGTGGCTGTGGAGTGGACGGGACGGGGCGGGAGGCGGTGGGGTCAGATCCGCCCTCTGCCTGTGGCTGTGGAGTGGACGGGACGGGGCGGGAGGCGGTGGGGTCAGATCCGCCCTCTGCCTGTGGCTGTGGAGTGGACGGGACGGGGCGGGAGGCGGTGGGGTCAGATCCGCCCTCTGCCTGTGGCTGTGGAGTGGACGGGACGGGAGGCGGTGGGGTCACATCCGCCCTCTGCCTGTGGCTGTGGAGTGGACGGGACGGGAGGCGGTGGGGTCACATCCGCCCTCTGCCTGTGGCTGTGGAGTGGACGGGACGGGAGGCAGCCAGGCCGGTCAGGAGGCGGCCGGCCGGGATCCAGGGCGAGGTGGCAGCGGCCTGAGCGTGCATGGTGGCAGCTCCCCCTGAAACGCCCTTCTGACCCCAACCAGGGGCAGCGGAGGTCTCGGACAGTCCAGAGTAGCCCCCAGGGCCTGGCTGAGGGGCAGTGTGGGGGAGCCTGGGCCTCTCACGCGCCTCCTTTGGCCCCTGGACAGGGACACTCAGCCTCCTTGGGAGTGCTCTTGGCCCGGACACCAGCGAGAGGGGTCTGGACAGGAGCCATGTTCATGAGCAGCTCCCCACGTGCGCCCTTTCCCGGGAGGGCTGAGGGCTGTGCCTCTGCCCAACCCACAGCTGGTCTGCATTAGTGTGGGCAAGCCAGGCCTTCGACTGGGGCAAGGCCCGGGCTGACACGCTTGCCTCGGACCAGGCTGGTCCAGGTGCTCAGGGCACCGAGGAGGCACTGAAGGGACCACTGAGAGCCAAGCTCGGGGCTCCCCAGCCTCAGGGTTTGCTGTCCGTGTGCCTTTGAAGCCTGGAAACCGGGGTCCCTGAGAGTCTGCTCCAGTCCTCAGTGTCAGGCGGTCCCAGTGGACACACTCGCAACCCCCTTTCCCCAGGACTGGACCGAGGGCTCTGGGCTCTCCGCGTTCCCGCCCTCGCTCTTTGCTGCGCCCACGACGAGTGTCCAGAGGAGAGGCGCTAGGGCAGCTGCTCCTCAGACCAGAAGCCCCACTGCCCCTCGGCGGGGCGGGCGGGACTCGTGGTGGGGCTCTCTGTCCTCCTGCCGGTTGCTTTAGGGAAGCATCCCTGTGGGGGCTGGAGCAGGTGTTAAGCAGCACCCGGGAGCACGCAGCATCCCCCCTTCTGGATAGCCCGGGACCACAGGGCTCTCTGCAGGCTCAGGTACGGTTGGTCCCCAGACACCGCAGGGAGGGAGCCTCCCGCCACGTCCCACCTGCAAGGGGAGGAGGGAGCAGAGAGAGCGCAGGCCCCACCCGCTCCTCGCTCCTGCTCCTCTCACCGCGCAGGTGAGCTGTGGAAGGTTCTGGTGCCCAGCCCTCGGGCCAGGGGGGGCGGCTGCCGCCCGGCTGGGCGGTCTGGGGGCTCTGTGCCCGCCTGCCCCTCCGAGCACGGCCGTCGCTGCTGGAGAGGAGGAAGCCTTCGGGCTTCTCTCCCGTGTCCAGCTTCAGACCCTCGTTCCCTTGGTAGAAAACAAGGAGCTAAATAAAGGCCGCGTTGAAAACGGCCCCTCGACACCGCGGAGGCCCCGTGGTAAACAAACAGAGCTTTATTTCTTTTTCCTTCATTAAAAAAAGAAGAAAACAAGGCATTGAACACAAAAGGAGAGCCGGGACCCGGGGGTTCACCCCACACTAGGCAAAGTAGCCCCAGAGGAAGACGGCGCAGCTGACGCAGAAGATGAGGTTGAGGTCGAGAAGGGCTCTCACCGCGGGGCTCTCCTCCAAGGTCCCGATCACAGGGTCGGCCCTGCTCACGGGCTCCGCCTGGTCCTTCCCGTCCAGCCCACAGAGCCACAGGACGGCTCTCAGCGCTCGGGACTGCTCTGGGGTCTCATCACCTGGAAGGAACCCAAATGAAGGTCCTGAGGATGGGCCGGGTCTGCCGGAGGAGAAAGGAGAGGGGGCCGCCCTGGTGTGGCTCATGCACCGGGATAAATACTTTCTGTACCTTTTCTGGGAGATGTGGATTGCTCCCTAAGTTCTGGAAGACTGCTTAATTCTGGAAAACTGGTATTTTTAGACTTTTCACCATTTTAAGGTCCCAGCGGCCTGTGGAACCAGGCAGGCGGTGTGTATAGGACTCCGGGGACCACTTTACCTATTCAACGTGTCAAAATATTCCTTACCTCCACCAAGAAATATTCTCTAAGTTTTCTTTTTTCTTTTTCTTTTTTTAAGTGAGAGGAGTAGAGATAGACTCCTGCATGTGCCCCTGACCGGGATCCACCCAGCAACTCCTGTCTGTGGCCGATGCTCGAATCAACCAAGCTATGCTCAGCCCTTAAGGCCAACGCTCAGACCAGCCAAGCTATTCTCAGTGCCTGGGGCTGATGCTTGAACCAATAGAGCCACCGGCTAAGAGGGGTTAGAGAGAGAGAGAGATGGAGGAGGGGGAGAGGAAGAGAAGCAGATAGTCGCTTCTTGGGTGTGCCCGGACCAGGAATCGAACCCAGGACATCCGTATGACGGGCCGACACTATCCACTGAGCTAACCGGCCAGGGTTCTCTCTCATTTTTCTTGAAACACATGGCCTCGTGGCCCTACTTCAGGCTGACATGGGTTCAGAGCCGATCATGGCCACCGCCTCAGGCCGTGGAGACAGTAGGGTCTGGTGAGGGCCTCAGCTCACCGAGGGCACAGCTCCAAACACGGTTCACGGGCAAACGTGGACCCAGCATTACCCATCTTCCCATTTTTTCAAGAAAAGATGAAAATGGAATTTTACAGGTCACCTCAACAAGTGTTGGCTCCACTGCCCACCTGAGGCGTCCGTTGGAAGTTACTAAAGAACCCGCTTCCGTGTGGCGGGAAGGCAGGGAGGAGCCAGACCCCGGGAGGAGCCAGGGGCTGCCAAGGTCCCACATCTGCCCCTGACTTGTGACCTGATAGAGCGGCTCCCCTTACAGACACGATGCTTCTTCAGGCGCCCACGGCAGCGACAGGGGCAACTCACGGCTCTGCGCTTTGGACGTGTTTTCTTGACCCGTCTCCAGCTGGATGTTGGCGCTGCCGGCCTCGGCCGTCCCGTTCTGAGAGAGGGTCGCAGGCGGGGGCGTCGCTGGGGGCCCCGGTTCCTTGTGGACCACAGGGTCATGGCGCGTGAACCAGGTCAGGCGGCTGACCTAGGGAGCAGAGGCGGCGGGCGTGTGAGCTCGGCAGCCGTCCCCTTCCCCACGCCCGCCCGGCCCGGGGCTTGGCCTCCACGTCTGCGCTGCCCCGGGCTCGCCTCTGTCCACGCTCCTCCAAGCTTCCGCTCCCTGCACTCTGCAGACCCCGCGGACGCCTCCCGCACTCACCGCCCCCTTGTTAACATCCCCAGCTCTCATGGTGGGTCTGACCCTCCTTCCTGCTTGTCCCCAGAACTTAATCCCAGCCCTGGGGTGCTGTGGGACCCAGCGGTCAGCCACTCCGCTCAACCGATTCTCGGGCCACGGGGACCTCACTGGTTCACGAGAGAACATGTGTCTTGAGCTGACCCCATCAACGGGAATCAGGCACTTGGCCGGAGGTGCTGGGAGGACATGTGTACGCTTTTGCTCAACGAGAATAAGAGAGGGTGAACCCCGAAAAGCCCCCGCCCACGTGGAGCCTGAGCCAAGACGCAGCGTGGGACGTGGATTCCGAGGGTCTGTTCCGAGCCTGAGACCAAGCTCCAGCCCCGTCCCCAGCTGTGGGGGCGTCCACCCTCTCTGCTGGAGCCACCGTGGGTCCCTCCCTTCCTGTCCTTTGCCGAGAAGGGTCTGCATCACACCCACACGTACCATGTCCTTGGAGGGGGGCTCTGTGAGCCAGCTCACAGTGCCCATGGTGACCAGGGTGACCGCGGACAGGATCATGGAGAAGTAGAGGTAGTGGACGTCCCTCACCACACTGGGGCGCTCATCGGGCTGGTCACACTGCGGCTGCGTGAAGACGAAGTCCAGCACCAGCCGGATCAAGCCTAGGAGAAGGCCCAAGATCAGCCCCGAGAAGGCACCCTACAAATCAGAGCAAGGGCGTCTTAGTCACAGGCAGGGCGGCGGAGGGGGGGGGGGGGCTGGCTCCGGGCTCCGGCCTCCGGAAACCTCAGCAAGCCATCTCAAGAGCGTGTCTTCCTAGCGACCGCCACCGCAGGCAGGGGTCGGCGACTCGCAGAGGGCTGGAACTACGTAGCTATCTTTCCACATATAATTAATCCGTTCCCTGTAAGTTACTCCTTCCTTGTTAACTCAGCTTCCCCGTTCACGAGAAAGGGCATCATCAACGGAGAACCCCCCCACGGTCACGTGGCGGGAAGGGGGCTGGATAGAACCGCTGTGGCTTCTGCTCAAAGGCCGGGTGACATCCTCCTGCTGTGGCTCCCTCCACATAACTCCTCAACGACACCCACCCGAGTCAGGACACCCTCAGGGTGCCCCCTGCAGCCCCGGGGGGGGGTGCCGCACGGGGGTGGGGGGGGGGGGTTCGCACACAGCAGGGTTGGTCCACAACAGGGGTCCCCAAACTTTTTACACAGGGGGCCAGTTCACTGTCCCTCAGACCGTTGGAGGGCCGGACTATAAAAAAAAAACTAGGAACAAATCCCTATACACACTGCACATATCCTATTTTAAAGTAAAAAAACAAAATGGGAACACATACAATATTTAAAATAAAGAGCAAGTAAATTTAAATCAACAAACTGACCAGTATTTCAATGGGAACTATGCTCCTCTCACTGACCACCAATGAAAGAGGTGCCCCTTCCAGAAGTGTGGCGGGGGCAGGATAAATGGCCTCAGGGGGCCGCATGCGGCCCGCGGGCCGTAGTTTGGGGACCCCTGGTCCACAACTACCTTTTCGTTGCTCCGCTCCCAGAAACAGCCCAAGATGAAGACCACGGCCACGGGCGGCTGCAGGTAGGAGCTGATGGACTGGATGTAGATGAAGAGCTGCCCGCCCTGGCTGGCCTGGATGATGGGGATCCAGAGGATGGAGACCAGGACCAGGAGCAGCACGAACACCCTGCCGCCGGGCGGAGACACCCAGCATCAGCGCCGTCTCCCTGAGCACCCTCTCCCCGCGGTCGACAGCTCCGCAGAGAGGGCGACAGTCCCGGGACTCCCGCTGAGTCTCTTGAGAGTTCGGGCCACTGTCACCGCAACCAAGTTTTCGAGCTTTAGACTGGCTGGGACAAGGTATCCTTTTCTTTTTCTTTTTCTTTTTTGTATTTTTCCGAAGTTAGAAGCAGGGAGGCAGTCAGAGAGACAGACTCCCGCATGCGCCCGACCGGGATCCACCTGGCATGCCCACCAGGGGGCGATGCTCTGCCCATCTGGGGTGTTGCTCTGTTGCAACCAGAGCCATTCTAGCACCTGAGGCAGAGGCCACAGAGCCATCCTCAGCGCCCGGGCCAACTTTGCTCCAAGTGGAGCCTCGGCTGCCGAGGGGAAGAGAGAGAGAGGAAGGAGAGGGGGAGGGGTGGAGAAGCAGATGGGCGCTTCTCCTGTGTGCCCTGGCCGGGAATCGAACCCGGGACTTCCACACGCCAGGCTGACGCTCTACTGCTGAGCCAACTGGCCAGGGCCAACAAGGTATTCTTGTTCCTAACCCTCAACAAGCACTTCTCTGCCCTGTCTCCGGGTTGCCCCCGCTGGACATTTCTACACAAACGGGGTCATGCCATCAGTGCCCTTCGGTCGTTGGCTTCCTTGACTTAGCACATCAGCGAGGTTCCCGTGTCTCAGTATTTCATCCCTCTTTTTTTTTTTAATTGACAAGTATTCTGTTACGCGGACATGCCATCCCATGACCTCGCTTAGCGTTCACCCGTGCAGGGACATTGGCATGGTTCCTACGTTTCGGCTGTTGTAAAAAATGCTGCCGTGAACATCTGCGTCCAAGTGTTTGTGCAGACATGCTTCCACGGCCCGGGCGCAGGAGGTGGGTCGTACGGTCAGTTTATGTCTCGCTGTTTCAGAAACCGCCAAGCTGCCCTGAACGGCTGAACCGCTGAACATGGTGCCTCCTGACCTGCCGTGCACGGGGGTGCCCATGTTCCCCCCCCCCTCGGCTGCCTTACGGTCCTTCTAGTGGTCTGCGCTGTGTCACTATAGCTTCCTAGTTCTGTTTTGTAGGCTTCCCGACATGACAAGCCCTTATCAGCTAGACGCCTTGCAAGTATTTTCTCCCCATCTGTAGGTGGTCTCCTCATTTTCTTAACAACGGCTACCTGTATGATCATTTTTCCTTCTATCACTATGCTCTGGGCGTCACACCCAAGAACTCCTTCTCTAACGCCAGGCGGGGACCAGCCCTCAGGGTGCACCGTCCTAAGGGACAGGGCCCCAAGGGGCTTATCTACATATATTTACATACAATTGACAGGCCACTCATTTGTGTCACTCCCATTTTTGGGACTTGCAGAAAAGTCTTGGTAAAGAAACCTTGTCTCCCCCTCCAAAGAAGAAATCCGGGACACCCTTCTCCCTCTTATCTAACTCCTGTTCAACCCGGAAGTCCTAGTCAAGGTTGGGGACCCCCCCCCCCTCCGTCCCAAACCCTAGGTCTCCTGCCTCCGCAGTTCCAGCGTCGTTGGGGTTCTTGTTGCCTGGTTATTTACCCGTCTCCTCCAGCTCCGTGAGTACAGAGCTGAGTCATTGCCTGGTTATTTAACCATGTCCTCCAGCTCGTGAGTACAGAGCTGAGTCATATCTTTTCATTGCTTTGTGTACGGCATCCAGCACACAGTAGGTGCTCATCAAACCGCTTCTGAATGAGTGAATGGCTGGCACTCGGGGTTCCTGTTGTGTGCCTCACTTTTGCCCCCAGGGGAGGCTGAGCCCGGGGAAGTGGTGGGCAGGCTGGACTCCGTCTGTGGGTGTGCTCAGGGCTCTCCTCCCTGCCCTCCCACCCCCACCCCCACCCCCACATTTCCCTCCCTAGCCCGGCCCCACCGAGCAGACCGCACCTGCCCACAATCATAAGCTCCTTCTCAGAGGCCCGGGGCCGCATGTGGGTCCAGAGGTCAATGGTGAAGATGGTGCTGGCACTGTTAAAGATGGACGTCAGGGAGGACATGAGGGCCGCCACCATCACTGCGATCATGAGCCCGCGGAGCCCTGGGGGCAGAAGCCGCGGTCCTGTGAGCCTCGGGCTCTTCCCGCCCACAGCCACTGCCTTGAGTCATGACCCCGTGACCCCAGGAGGCCCACTCTGAGCAGCAGGACTTGGGCTGGGAGCCCCGAGGAGGGACCCAGTGGGGTGCATTGGGCAGAGCCCCCCGCATGGCCAGGCTGGGCTTCACTCAGGGGGCCCGGACTTGGGGCTCAGTCCCCCGGCCCAGCTCCCACCACCTTGTCCCTGCCTCTGATTAGAGTCCAGCCAATGTCCTCCTTCCGGGCACTGCAGGGGCTGAGGGACGTTACCCGTGGGCAGCAGCTCCAGCACCAGTTTGGGATATGCGATGTCAGAGCAGCCGGAGGGGTTGCCACAGACCTTCCGGCAGATCTCCGGGTCCGCACAGGCCACCTGATCTGCGGAGGGGACAAGACAAGGCCCCGAGGTCAGCGGAAGGGTCCTCGAGGCCCCAGGCCTGGCTGAAACACGGCCTGGGCCCGGCCAGCACCAGGTGACAGGATTCATGAACAGAAGTTTACGGCTCGATAACATAAACAGGGACCTAGACTTGACCAGCCGCGGCCCTCGTACCTAACCTCCTAACCTCTCTGCAAAATGTGGACGATAAGGTAAGCTTGTAGGGAGGGTGGGCACGCACGCGGGTCGCAGAGGGCTGGGAGGTCTGCAGACACACCTGCCCTTGTTCCCGGGGCTCACGTACGGCTGCGACACCTAGTGGCCAGAGGGAGCACGGCATCCTCCCTCAGGCTCCATCCCCTGACCCCCCCAAAGGGACAGGGACAGTGCACATCTTTGCCTAATGCCGCCGTGTGACACCTGGCAGATACGTTCTGAGTTCCTCCGTCCTCGTCATCTTCTCCCTAGCTCCTGCAGTTCAGCCGCTGTTCCTCGTGTCGGACTCACAGAAACCCAGCGAGCCCCTCCTGACGTGTCCCCCTTCCTGTCGTTATCAGAGCTCGTCTTTCCCAAGCAGCGTCCAGTCTCCTCAGGCAAATCCCTGGGGCCTTCCTGGTACCCTCGTTCTGCGTCTCTACCTGTTACTTTCTTCCTCCCCCTTCTTTTCCAAGTGAGAGAAGAGGAGATAGACTCCCACACGTGCCCTGACCAGAATCCACTCAGCAACCCCCGCCTGGGGCCGATGCTCTGCCCGCCTGGGGTCCATGCTCACAACTGAGCTATTTTTAGTGCCTGAGGTGGAGGTTTCATGGACCCATTCTCAGTGCCCAAGGCTGATGCAGTCGAACCAATAGAGCCATGACTGTGGGAGGAGAAGAGAGAGAGAGTGAGAGAGAGAGAGAGAGAAAGAAGTTGGAGGGGTGGAGAAGTAGATGGTCACTTCTCCTATGTGCCCTGACCGGGACCCAAACCCAGGACATCCACACACCAGGTCGACACTCTACCGCTGAGCCAGCTGGCCAGGGCCACATCTCTTCCTGCTAGCATGATGAACACATTCCGGGCGCACAAGCAGAGGCCTCTTTTTGGGAAGACAGAAGAGGAGACGGTCATGGTAATAGTAGTGTGGCACAGCCAATGCTCAGGAATTTTGGGGGGGGGGGAGGCTGGCTCTCCCATGACTACTGCTGTTGCCATCAGAACCATCTGAGGAAGACAGGGGTTAGCGGTACCATTTCACAGATGACGGCAGATTCTCCGAGGGGAGAAGGTACCTGAGAGGAATCGCCCAGCAAGGCCGTGCCCGGGGCATAATGTAGACACAGCCCCCCAACTCCCAGTCTGATCTGTCAGAGGACAGCGGCCAAGAGAGCGATGCTTCTCCATCTCCACGGGCCTGGCCGTTAACCGGTCCAGGTCCTCGTCCTGGCCACCCTGACCTTCAGAACGCTCTGTGCTGCCTGCACGGCTTGGCAGCTGTGTCTGAAGGCACCTTCTGTCACCTTCTGTCTTCCTCAGCTGCTCCTATCCGAGCTAAGGGATGCCCCTCCCCACCAGCTCAGCACCCGCCCCGACACCGCCTCTCGGCCAGGCCAGCCAGACCAGACCCTTGCTCCCGCCTCCGGTCTCATTCTCCAGGCGGGGCAACTCCATCAATAGCTCCTCCCTCCCCTCAACCCGAGGCCTGCGGTCCTTCTCCCTCATTCTGGCCGGTGACACTGTCCTTCCGCCACTTTCCATGGCACATGGGAACGCCTTCCGTTCAGGGGAGGGCGTGAGTCCTTCCCTGCTCACGCCCACCTGCTCCCTGGTCTGCACACAGCACGAGCACCGCGTGGGTGTGGCCTCCAGTGCACACGCGGCCTCGCCTGCCGATGTGTTTGTTACAGCTTCTCCGGGTGACGTTGTTTGCAAAGTCTCCATGTTTTTACCTGTGTTAAACCTGTCAATGTAATAACGGCGGACGTTTGAAGTACAGTACACCGCAATTTAACATTCCAATAGGGTAGCTTCATTTTCTTGTTTAATGGAGCGTGAGACCCAGGAAATGGAGAGTGTCTCCAGCCCCTTCATCCGCTGGGAAGCCCCTGGGCCAGCTGGTTTTGTAAAATTCCTGCACTCTCTGTTCACGGCTGGGCCCCTCGGTCCCCTAACATCCGTCGGCAGGAGGGGGGGTGGGTGCTGACGTCACAGTTGATGACGCTGATAGCGACTGCTAGAGAATAAAAGTAGATGCCCCCACCCCCCACCCCCCAGAACTCTGGCTCAGCCTAAGACAAAATTAAAAACTGCAGGCCAACAATGACATTTGATGAGAAGAAGCCATCTTGTTGAGGAGAACGCTTTGAAGAGGTTAAAGTTCTTGGCTTTTTAAGACTTCTTCCGAGAAAGTTCAGGAAATAGTTAGAAGACGGTGACCCTCTCGTGGCCGGAACGTGGTAGGAAACCTCCCAGACGGGGTCAAGGTCATGTTGACGTTCAGATGCAGAACGCTGTGCCTCTCGTCCCACAAAGTGCCTCTCTTCTGAGCACGCCCAGAAGCAGCAAGGGTCCCTCCCTGTGGTATCATTAACTACCAAGTTTTTGTTTAACCTTCTAGGAGTGCAACCTCCGACCATGAAAGACACGACAGATAAAAACAGTTTTTAAAGGCTGCCTGAGGCAGAAAACGGGGTTCGGTCTAAAGAATATGGTCTTCAGAGGGACACTGGTTGGCTCGGCTAAGTTATGAAACGAAGCCAACATCACTCAGTAACACGTGCTCACCTGTCCTGGCTTAATTCATCAACCATTTCCTAGATGGACAAGGGTCCCTTGTCAGGTCCTCTGATGCCTGAGACGTCAGATGCTTCTAGCAGAGTCAAGTGCAAGCATAGCACAAAACCTCCTTCTCCCACACGCCGGCATCCGCGGAAGGTCGTGCGGTTCACAGCGGCAGGTAAACGTGGTGCCTGTGCCTTCTCATGGAACCTTCACAACTTCTTGGGGAAGATACCATTCTCCTTCTTTTCAAGACAGGTCAGCGGAGGCACAGAGAGGTTGAATGGCTCCTCCAATCATACAGCCAGTAAGTACCATAAAGAGTTCTCAAATCTTTGGTTTATTCCAAAATTCAGGTGGCTTTGTAAAATATGGTCCATCGCTAGACTTTTGTTTTATCATCTTGAGGATCATTTTGCTTCTCTCTTTTTTTTTCTTTTTTGTATTTTTCCGAAGTTAGAAGCGGGGAGGCAGCCAGACTCCCGCATGCGCCCGACAGGGATCCACCCAGCATGCCCACCAGGGAGCAACGCTCTGCCCATCTGGGGCGTTGCTCTATTGTAGCTGGAGCCATTCTAGCGCCTGAGGCAGAGGCCACAGAGCCATCCTCAGTGCCCGGGCCAACTTTGCTCCAATGGAGCCTTGGCTGCGGGAGGGGAAGAGAGAGACAGAGAGGAAGGAGAGGGGGAGGGGTGGAGAAGCAGATGGGCGCTTCTCCTGTGTGCCCTGACCGGGAATCGAACCCGGGACTTCCACATGCCGGGTGGACGCTCTACCACTGAGCCAACTGGCCAGGGCCTGTTTTGCTTCTCTCTTAACTTCTACAAGAGCGTCTTTAGCAGTGTGTGCCATTTCAGTCAGGTGGACCCAGTGGAAGAGGGCGTGATCCTGGCTCGGGCGTGCTCGGGAACTGGAGCGTCCTTTTGGGCAGTTCCGGACCCAGTTGAAGACTCAGTGGGGAGCCGGTGGAGCCACGACGTGGGGAAGTGGGAACGGAAGGTCTGGGGGCTTTGCCCCGAGCCTGGCAGGTTCGGCCAGGGCATCTCAGTTTTCTGGTGGGCCCGTTACACAGATGGCTGCACCCCAGCCCGAGAGATTTGGCTTCAGGAGTGCTCCGAGGCCTGGGAACCTGCGTGTGTCCTCGGTCCCTGGGTGTCACTGCTGCTGCGGAGGGCCACCCCTGGAGACGGTCCGGGCCTCCACAGTGCACGGTGCCCACTCCCTCCCTGCGCTCCACGTCACTCTTCTAAATCCTTTTGCACTTTTTGCTCGTACCAGGTGCTGGAGTGTTCTGACACATAGTTCATAGTCCTTTTTCATGCGTACCGGAGTCATCTGTCATGTCACAGAGGCCTGAGAAGGGTGGAGCATGACCTCACATTTCATTTGAGAATGACACATGGCTTATTGGCGGACTGTTAAGCGTATTGGTCCAGAGCGTAAAGTGTGACTTTCTGAGAGAGACAGCAGCATGACTTACAGTACATTTTCGGAGGCGGGTGCATCTGGATGGAAGTCCTGTCCCATCCATCCCAGCCAAATCACTTAACCCAGGAGTGGTACACAGTCCTCTTACTTTCCTGACCCCTCTCCCCACACACACATCCAGTCCCTCAGGAACTGGTTGGCTTCACACTAAAATATATTTTCAAACCATTCATGTGGATCAACTGTGGCCCCTTTCAGAAGGGGTCCCTACCCAGCATCCCCTGTGACAGCTCCCTGTGAATTTTCCTCAGAGCACTTACTTAGCATAATCAGTGACTATCTCATTTATTAAAAAAAATATTTTTTTAATTAAATGAGAGCAGGAGAGGCAGAGGGACAGACTCCTGCATGTGCCCCGACTGACCGGGATCCACTGGGCAAGCGCCCTATGGGGCAATGCTCTGCCCATCTGGGGCTACTGTTCCACTGCTTGGCAACTGAGCTATTTTCAGCACCTGAGGGGGAGACCATGGAGCCATCTTCAGCCCTGGGGGGGCCAATGCACTCAAGCCAATTGAGCCATGGCTGCAGAAGGAAGAGAGAAAGAGAGAAGGGGGAGGAGGAGCGGTGGAGAAGCAGATGGGCACTTTTCCTGTGTGCCCTGACCAGGAATCGAACCTGGGACATCCACATGCCAGGCTGACACTCTACTACTGAGCCACCCGGCCAGGACCCTGTCTCATTTATTTAGTTAGTTATTGTCCTCTGTCTGTCCCACGAGCCTGTAAACCCATAGCAGTAGGTACTGCATGTTTTCTTGTATGGGTCCCAGGGTCTTCTGGAATGAGGTTGTCTAAACTGGCTCTCAGAATAGTTGTTGAGTACATGGACAAATAAACAAGGGAGTGAATTCATTTTCCTGAGCTTCAATTTCCTCATCTGTAAATGAAAGTAACAGGAACAGCGCTCACCTCTTGAGGTCGTCTGGAGGAATAGAGGAGAGAATGAATACAAGTATACAATGATGACAGCAGGCTCTTGCACAGATAGTGCTTCCCACCTGCCAGGGACTCCTTTTTTTTTTTTTTTTTTTTTTTTTTTGAGACAGAGAAAGAGAGAGAGGGACAGATAGGGACAGACAGACAGGAACAGAGAGAGATGAGAAGCATCAATCATCAGTTTTTTTATAGTGACACCTTAGTTGTTCATTGATTGCTTTCTCATATGTGCCTTGACCACGAGCCCTCAGCAGACCGAGTAACCCTTTGCTCAAGCCAGCGACCCTGGGTCCAAGCTGGTGAGCTTTGCTCACACCTGATGAGCCCGCGCTCAAGCTGGCGACCTCGGGGTCTCGAACCTGGGTCCTCCGCATCCCAGTCCGATGCTCTATCTACTGTGCCACCGCCTGATCAGGCTGCCAGGAACTGCTTTAAGCCTTAACAAGTATTATCCCCATTCTACAAGTGAGGAAGTGGAGGCCACAAGACATGAAGTGACTTACTCGAAGTCACACACTAGTGGAGGGCAGAGCCGAGATGCAGGCTCGGGGAGTTCAGGTCAGAGTCTGTATTCAGAACCACCACCGCCCTCTACGGTCAAACTCCTCCCGGCGCCAGGGGGGCGGGGGGCTGGCCCTTAGAACGTGAGTGTTGGCTGTTTTAGCCACATTCTTCCTTCCTACCCCAGCCTTGCCCAATAGCTGTATCTTTTCCTGCAAGTCACCACCGACCCCAGAAACCAGTCTTATCCCCACCTGGGCTCTTTCTTCCAAGCCTGATGCCCCTTCCCTGCAGATAGGACCAGTGACTCTCCGGGTTCTCCGTCCCATCTGGGCCAGGACAGCGCAAGCCCAAGTCCAGCACCGCAGATAGCCAGCCCCCTGCTCCCCTGCCGGGGGCTCTCTCCTCCTACTCTGACGAAACTTCTGGACCGGGCACCTAATCGTGGCACCTACCCTTTCTTTCCATCTGTGTGACACGTGTAGGATGAGACGGAGGACAGGGGGCTCTGCCTGCCATCCCCCTGAGAGTTCCCTGCGCCCGGCGGATTCGAGAGGGAGCCCGCTGGGCTGGGAGGCGAGGAGCTCGCTTCTGTGCTGTCACCACTTCCTGACGTCCGATGCCCTAATAACAACCCCCACACCCCAGTCCTGTGTAGTCCTCAGTGCAAACCTCATCCCTTTATCAGATGGAAGGGAGGAAAGGAGGGAGGGAGGGAGGGAGGGAGGGAGGGAGGGAGGGAGGGAAGGAAGGAAGGGAGGGAGGGAGGGAGGGAGGGAGGGAGGGAGGAGAGGGAGGGAGGGAGGAAGGAAGGAAGGAAGGAAGGAAGGAAGGAAGGAAGGAAGGAAGGGAGGGAGGGAGGGAGGGAGGGAAGGAAGGAAGGAAGGAAGGGGGGAAGGAAGGAGGGAAAGAAGGAGGGAAGGAAGGAGGGAAGGAAGGAAGGAAACTAAGGCAAACACATGTTCGAAACACTTTTATATCCCTGATTTCTGTTAAGAAAGGTGCCCCACATGGGTTCTATTGGGCCAGAGTGACCAGACCACCAGGCTCAAGCACTAACGCGTGAGGAACTGTCAGCATGAGACATCAGGGAACTGACGTCCGAGACCACAGATGTTTGCCTTGTTTGTGGCTTCAAAAAAAAATACCGTTGAGGCAAGTCCCGGGAGGGGCCTCCACTCCGTCTGGCCTGGGACAGCTACAGAGCACGCCCACAGCGCCGGGAAAGGGCATAGAGTCAGCTGAGGCTTGAGAGACGCCGCAGGTGCGTCGCTAGGAAGGGACCTCGGTCACGCTCCCTTAGAGCCGTCGGTGATAGTCCCGAACGTTTCACAGGGTCCGGGACGCACAGACCCAGGGCACCCCTCCCCACGGCCCTCTCACCCGGGTAGAGGACGCGGCTGATCATGCCGGGGAACACCATCATGAAGAGAGGCAGCACCTTCAGGTACGCGGCCATCAGAGAGCCCCCTTTGGCGTGGGACAGGTTTTTGGCAGCCAGACTCCGCTGAACGATCACCTGGAAAACAGAGGGGAGGTGGTGGTGGGGAGCCGGCCTGGCTTTCTCCCCGGGCGGACGGCGTCCGTGAGCCTGTCCGCAGGCGTCGTGGACTCTGACCTTGGTCTGCCCTCGTCTGTCTCACTCCGCAGGCTTCGTGGACTCTGACCTTGGTCTGCCCTCGTCTGTCTCGGAGGAAGCAGCCCTTCCCTCTTCTCGAGCCCTGTGGTCCGTCCGTCATCCGGTCAGGGTAGCTGTGACCCCCCACCCAGCCCCTTCCCCGACTCCTTCATTCTGGGATCGGACCGGGCCGACGAGGAGTTCTCCATAGACTTCCTCTGTCTCCCTCTTCGGCCACCGGGATTGGTTAAGACAGACCAGGCGCCCGAGGCCGGCCGTGAGAGCTCTAGGTGGGACTGTCTCCCGAGGAAGAAACAGGATAGAGGCAACCCACCCCCTGCCGCCCCCACAGCTGAGAGCGGCGTGGACGCCGGCTGCGTCTCGGCTGTCACGGGAGGAGAGCCTCCCGGGACCAGGAGGCTCAGAGGAAAGAGAATGAGGCGTCGGAGCGAGAGAGGAACGGTGTCTGACTGACGACGGTGCTGGAGCCCCTCAGCCCAGCTGTGCCCGGCCCGGTGCACAGTGCCAGCTCTGGAAACTGGCAGCCTGGGTTCGAATCCCACTTCCCCACTCTGTGCTGTGTCGTCTCGGGCAGACGCTGTTACCGCTCCTGGCCTCAGTTTCCCGATCTATAAAACGGGGAGACTCTTAGGACCGTTCTGACAATTAAATGAAGTCAGACCATTTAGATTATTTAGAATAAGTTCTGATAAATTATAAATGCCCAGTAAGTATTCATTGTTACCATTTGTGATTATCCACCTTGCCTCCTCCCCAGTCATAAGTGAAAGAAAATACCTTTTTTTTTTTTAATGCTTAAGCTATTTTTTCTTTTCCTATCAACAACTAAGAATCTCCACTAAATCAGCAAAGAACCTTCGTGGGAAGGAGGCTGAGAGGCGGACGGGGCCCCGCCCTGGCTCTGCTCCCCTAGCCGTTGTTCAGGCCCCACAGAACAAACACGCACTTCCTTTGGGGAGGAAACATTGCATTTGACGGGCATTTCATCTTCAGGATCCGTGGGCCTGGGCCGTGTCACACAGTTGCAAGAAGACATCAAAACGATCGAAGACAGTGTGACGCGTGCACCTCTGCTCCTGTCCTGACTGCGACACAAACTGAGCCTTGAGGACAAGTTCCAAGGACAGAGACCTGTGCCCAGTGGACACTCCAGTTCGGCCAGTCAGAACTCAAAAGAGCCGTGGTCACCAGCTGGTCACCCAGGCCCAGGAACCTGGTGGTTTGTTTTGTTTGGGTTTTTTTTCTGTAATTTTCAGACCCTAGAAAGGAGACTAGTCAGGTGGCAATCTACAGTGTGTCCATATATATATATATACAGTGTGTCCGTATATTTATACAGTGTGTCTGTATATTTATACAGTGTGTCCGTATATATATACAGTGTGTCCGTATATATATACAGTGTGTCCATATATATATACAGTGTGTCCGTATATATATACAGTGTGTCCGTATATATATACAGTGTGTCCGTAAAGTCATGGCGCACTTCTGACCGGTCACAGAAAAGCAACAAAAGACGATAGAAATGTGAAATCTGCACCAAATAAAAGGAAAACTCTCCCAGTTTCATACCTATTCAGTGCAGTTCGATGTGGGCGCACGCACAGATTTTTTAGAGCTCATTAGGTAGCTATCCCGTATAGCCTCTACAGACTCGTCACTGACTGATGGCCTACCAGAACGGGGTTTCTCCACCAAACTGCCGGTTTCCTTCAACTGCTTATCCCACCGAGTCATGTTATTCCTATGTGGTGGCGCTTCGTTATAAACGCGCCAATATTCACGTTGCACTTTGGTCATGGATTCAAATTTAGCAAGCCACAGAACACACTGAACTTTCCTCTGTACCGTCCACATCTCGACTGGCATGGCCGTGGGCTGCTCCACTGTATACATGGTGTGACGTCATCATCTGCGCATGCGCACATGCTGCCACATCATCCTACAGAAACTGGGAGGGTTTTCCTTTTATTTGGTGCAGATTTCACATTTCTATCGTCTTTTGTTGCTTTCCTGTGACCGGTCAAAAGTACACCGTGACTTTACGGACACACTGTATAAATAACAAGCATCTCAGCTGAAACAAAACGTTCACTAAGGGATGAAAGCGCCCTGGAGCGTGGGCGCAGGGGCCCTCAACGGGCTGTGTCCTCACGTATCACGGCCCCTGCGCACACCCCCCTGCACCTGCTCTTCCTACAGCAACCGTGTGCAAGTTCTCCCTTCACTGGGGTGGAAGGGAGGCGGGGAGACCCGTCAGGGAGGGGCCACGGGGGCGGGCGGGCGGACCGGGCACGGGGCTTCTGCTCCGAGGTGCCTCTGGGGAGGTCGTCTCTGGCGCAAGGTTCCAGCTAAGCCCCAGGATGAAGAGAACCGCTCCCTGGTGAGCTGCAGCGAATGAATCGAGCGGTTCCGAGAGCAGACAGACTGGAGTGTGAGCCCCGCCCCGTCAGCGCCGAGTGAGCCTGGACAGGCTGGTTCAGCTCCCCGGCGCCCGGGCTTCTCGTCCGCCAGACGGAAACCGTGCCACCGTGTTCGTGCTGAGGCACCTAGCGGCCCTCGGGACAAGGGCGCCAGCGGTGATCCCCGTGGTCGCCGCCGTCGTCTCGTGACACCGGAGAGAGAGGCGCAAAGAGGCCACCCAAACAGAAGAGGGCGAGAATGAGATCGGAGAGCCGCGTGCCCGCGGCTCAGACACGTGGACACAGCTCACCCCGTGCCAACAAGAGAAGCAGGAAGGGGGGTCTTGGGGAGCACCTGACGGCGGTCGTCGGCGGCGGCGGCTGGTTTTTACGGATGATTGTCGTCCTGGTCGTGGAGGGAATCTTCAAAGGACCCAGGCGCAGAGAATCCAGAGCAGGCAGGTGGAGGGAGGAGGAATGCGCACAGGTCTGGGAGCAGCGAGGAGGTGAGAGAGGGAAAGAGAGACGGCCTGAGGTACCGCCACCGCCCGGGTTTGGGGGCCCGTCTCACAGTCACTGCCCACCGCACGCCTACATCTGATCAAGAGCTCTCCCCGTTGGGTAGGCCGAAGCTAGGTCTTGCCAAGATGTGTTTCCTAGAAAAGGAATGTCCGCGTCCCAGAGTGTTTTCTGCCTCGGAGACTGGTCCCCGCAAATCCTCCGCCCGCCTTCAGGTCTGTGTGAGCGCAGGACTTTCTCCGCTGTTTCCTTAGTCTTTGGGGATCTTGAAGCATCTGGAGAAGTTGCAGCAGAGGACTTGGTGGGTTGCCAGCACCTTTCTGAGCTGGTTCAGTGACGTGTGGACAAGAAGGAGTAAGATGTATCGTCACCCCGTTGGCACTGCGGCAAGCAGGACAGAGCTGGAATTCCTCCCTTTGGTTTTATAGTGGACATCAAGGGGGACAGTCTTCCTAGAGTGTCCTGCCCCCCTCTTCACATGGCTACCGTACCGTCTTGGGCACAGTTGCCTGATCCAGAGCTCGGCACCTGACCCAAGCTGGGCCGCTCAGAGCCCTTGCCCTGGACTTCTGGGTTTGGGACTTAGAGATTGCCAACCTCTTTCCTGTTGGTCTGCGGTGTGGGTGAGGAAGACGGTGCTGAATGAAATCCGGAATAAGTTCCTGCAGCTTCTGAAGGCCAGGTCACCCTCCCACAGCCCGGATTCCATGAGCTAATACATCCCCCCGCCCTTTTCCTGAGCTCATTGAGGTTGGATTTTTCCCCCCGCCACTTGCAACCAAGTGCACCCTTCTGCACACAAACGCTTGCTTGTGGGGGTGTTGCAAGTGAAAGACTGAAATGTGGGGTCAGCTGATCTGAGGGAAGGAGGGGGCAGCGAGGGTCTCTCTACCCCAACCGGGGAAGCTCGCTGTTTTGTTTAGAAGTTGGTTTCACTGTGACCTGCCATTTCTGAGGCCCCCACGCATGCCTCTGGTGAGGCTCTGTAGGGCACTTAGGATGGTGACAGTGAAAGACAAGGAGATCAGGTTCACAGAATACTCCTCGGTGCTTTGGAATGTGCTGAAGAGCAAGAGCTTTAGGCTTTGGGAAGACGCCCTTCCTCCTGGAGATGCACGCAGTCGCCGACCAGAATCCTGGCTTCTAGTCCTCGGGGTAGATAGAGCCTCCAGAGGTGAGTGAGAGACAGCCGGGTGAGTTCCACAAGAGTTGAGCCGTTCAGAAACCCACGAGCCCTGGGAGGAGGGTGTCACCATGTACAGCAGCCCCAGGCTCATCGTGATGCTAGGAAAATGGACACGTGAATACATGTGTACACGACAGTTAGACCAGCGGCCGGCAAGGGGTACAGCATCAGTAGATGTTTGAGTGTCATCACTCTTAGCCATTGATGTTTCCCTCGTTCGTCTCTGCCCGGGAAGATCTGGGACACACTCTCAGTCAGTGAACAATGGATGTCACCCTTTCTCCTGTTCCAAGACGAGCCCGATACCGGACTCCGTTCCGGCAAAGATGTGCACGGCCAGGGGCAGCAACAGCACAGTGATCGACAGTCTGTGGATTCTACAGAACTTGGCTCAACAGCAACACTGTGTGGTCCAGAGCACAGTCATGGCCCTGGCCAGTTGACCCAGTGATAGAGCATTGGCCAGGCGTATGGAAGTCCCAGGTTTGATTCCCGGTCAGGGCACACAGGAGAAGCACCCATCTGCTTCTCTACCTTTTCCCTTCTCCTTCCTCTCTCTCTCTCTCTCTCTCTTTTCTCCTCCCGAAGCCAAGGCTCCATTGGAGCAAAGTTGGCCCCGGGCGCTGAGGATGGCTCCATGGTCTCTGCCTCAGGCGCTAGAATGGCTCTGGTTGCAACAGAGCGACGCCCCAGATGGGCAGAGCATCGCCCCCTGGTGAGCATGCCGGGTGGATCCTGGTCCGGCGCATGCAGGAGTCTGTCTGTCTCCCTCCCTGCTTCTCACTACAAAAAAGAAAAAAGGAAAAAAAAAAAAGATCACAGTCATGGGGATCTTGCTTGGAGTCTGCACCCTGGTGGCCTTCGCTGGCGTTTGGAAGGAGGTCGAGCCCCCTTGGACTAAGTCTCCAGATTCTTGAGCAAAGCAGGGTGGGCCTGGGTGGCCTTCCAGGGGACACCGTGGAACGTCGGCTCAGAAGGGTTTGAGGAATCTCAAAGGTTCCTGCAGATGAATCGGTGTAGGCTGGTGAGCTGGGTCCAGAGAGGCACCATGAAACCGGAGGAAACAGGCAAACGTTTTTGACGGTTTGTTTCGTCCATGTCTTTGCAACAAAAGCACTGTGGCCAAATTCCTCATGCTCGCCTCTGCGAGTAACCCCACCGAACGGGAAAGGAGGCTCAGAGACGTCTGGTCCGATCGTGCCTCATGGCTGAGCCACCTGAGCTGGGCCCTGGGTCTGTTCCAGGTACAGCCGGTGCTGTTAGACCAGTGCTGCTCCCAGCGGGCCCCCACCGGAGATTCCTGAGAAGGAGAAGGGGGTCTGCCTCTTAAAGGGGCGCTGTCTGAGTACTGCACCGTCACCGCGTGCGACCCAGCTCTCCACGAGGAGGGTTCCGGTTCCGGCCAGTGGGGGCGGTGGGGGAGGGGGAGACCGAGCCTTCGCCCGGGCTGTGTCTCCTTTAAACACTCATCAGCTCTGACTGGGCAGTGTAGTGAATAGTTAGTAAAATGGTGCGCAGAGCTGACTGTTCGTGAAACATAAAAAACAACCACAAACAGTTCAGCTGGTGATATAGTCACTGGGTTGGAAACCCCGGAAAAGGACCAGGTGCGCAGGGAGCGGCTCCCACGCATCCCCCGCACCTCTGCCCACGGCCGCTGCTCTGTCCCGCTTCCGGGAGGTCCAGCGAGTCCCTTTACGCACAAGCAGGACGTACAAATATTGGGTCTGTTCTCTTTCTTGTAGCAAAACGGGGCTTATTATTACACACTGATGTGTGGTCTGCTTTCCTCGTTTCTTTTTCCCCACACCAGTGGCCCGTGCGCCCGTCCCCTCTGCGGCCAGGGTCACCGGCAGCCTCGCTCTCCTCCCCCAGGCCTGTGCTCACAGGTCACTTCTGGTCACCTCTCCCTCTCGCCCTGCTTAAAACGGCACCCCAGGCCTGACCTGTGGTGGCGCAGTGGATCAAGTGTCGACCTGGAACGCTGAGGTCGCCTGTTCAAAACCCTGGGCTTGCCTGGTCAAGGCACATATGGGAGTTGATGATTCCTGCTCCTCCCTCCCTTCTCTCTCTCTCTCTCTTTCTCTCTCTCTCTCTGTCTCTCTTCTCTAAAAAATGAATAAATAAATAAATAATTAAAACAAACAAACAAAAAACCACACGCTCCATCCCTCTGTCCCTGCTCTGCTGTTTTTAAATGCCACTTCCCACCTTTTACACCGCAGGTAATTGACTTATTCATTGTCTGCCTGCGCCCCTGCAGGGAGGGGCACCCCGGGAGGCTCCCGGGGGGGGGGGGGCATGTCTGACTTGTTTCCCCCTGATTTCCGAGAGTCTGGTCGGAGGACAACGTCCTGCGAGTGTCTGTGAGCCAACAGTGCCCGGTGCCAGCTTTAGCCTCCGTTGAGGACACATCGTCCCCTTCGCTTACTGGGCCCTCACGGGCAGTCGGCAGGGTGTGGTGGGCTTCCCATCACCGAGCCAAGCCGAGAAGAGGCCGTGGTCCGGATAGTGCGGAGAAAGGCCGGTGAGGGATCCGCGGAGGGAGAGAGTCCCCGCCCCCGCCCCCCGCAGGGCGCGCTCGACTGCGCCTGGGTGGCCGCGTACCTGATCCGTGCACCAGTACCAGAGGGACGGCATGGACATCCCAAACAGGATCCCGGGCCAGGGGAGGTCCGACGTCAGCGGGTCCCGGAAGATGTGGAAGGCGTCTGCTCTGGGCAGCCCGCAGCTGCTGTTTGCAGTCCGGTTGGTGGCCAGGGCCAAGAAATACTTCTCCGTCAGGCCTTCCAACCCTCCGACGGCAACAAAACCTGGAAGTTAGAGGAAGTCCGAATCTGCCAGGAGCTCACACGAACGCCCAGCAGTGGTGGGGTTGTTGGGAGGTCATGAAACCCTACTCAGCGCGCAATTACCAAGGAGAGTTAGCTCCTTGAAGGTTCTTAGACATACACGCCCACCCCCCATTTTTTAACGCCTTTGGTAGTCAGTGTGGAATACCTTTCAGAACAGTATTGCTAAATGCTTGCTACAAAATATATAGGATTGTAAAGGAAACCAAATATATTAGAGGCCATCATCAGAACGTAAAACTGCCGTGCCTGAGTCAGTTGTTTATTTGCCCATTCAATAGGAAAACCTAGTGTAGTAGCTATTTTGTTTCCAAGTAGCACTGAGCACAGACAGGATTTCAGTGCATCAGCAACAAAGGTAAGAACATCCGGATGAAACCATCTGGGCTACCCTTTGGGTATCCAAGTCACAGATACGGCTACTTATTTCCAAGCTTGATTGCCTACGTTTATAATTGAAAAAAAAAAGTGCTTAAATTCAGTGATAGGTTCATGAAAATAAGTTTTCCCAACCTAGGGTCACAAATGCCCTGAATTCTGCACACAGACCCCGCCCGGGTCAGGACACCTTGCCTTCCCCCCTGAACTTCTCAGCATCTCTCAGTTCATGTTATCGCAACAGCGGTCCAGGTGATGTGTGACCTTGAGTAAGTGGCCTCCCCTCTCTGAGGCTGCGTCTCCTCGTCTGCTAGTGGGCACCGTGCGGCACCAACCTCCCAGGGCTGGAGCTCGGGCTCCGTGACACATTGCACATGCAATGCACAGTATCCACCACATAAAAAAATAATCAAGCACTATCATTTGGAATCTGCTTCTTTTCATGAATTGAAAGGATTCAGCGTTACTCCCGAAGTAACGTTGCTCTCACTAGATTACATTCTGGAAGGCTGTGTGTGTGTGTGTGTGTGTGTGTGTGTGTGTGTAGAAGGGAGGAAGTTGGTGTTACCACTTGGGTAGGAATGGTTACTAGGGAAAAAAATGACTGGGCTGATAAATTATTGTCATGTGTTATTGCCCTGAAAAATTTTTTTGTGGGAGTGGTGGTGGTGATTGTGGTGGAGGAATGTCGATAATTGACCACAATCAATACAAGATAATTTTATCAATGCGCGGACCTGCCCATCTGAGTGTGGAAAGCACGTGCACTTCACGTGAAGCGTAGAGCAGGGAGGAGAGCTGGGAATAGGGCCACCCCCGGGGGGGCGGGGCTGTGAGAACGTAGAGGGCGGAGCTTCACGCACCGTCGTGTGCCCGGGGATCAGGGTCATGCAGACAGATCCCGGTGCGGCAGGTCTGCGTCCGTCCGCACCCCGCACTCTGAGGAGGCACCGCCGTACCCAATGCCAGTCAGGGTCCTCTCGGCAGAGAGGAAAGTGGGCGCTTCGACTATTCATCTGATTTCAGCCACTTTACTAAATTCCTTTTTTAAGGTCAGTTTTTCAGTTTCTCTTGCCCTCCCCACCCCAACCAGGTAACTAGTCATGTCACCTGCAAATAATGATTTTGTCTTCTTTTATTATGTACATCTTATAGATTTTATTTTTTTATTGCATTTAAAAATTAGCATTTTTTCTGATTCCTTCCTTCCCTCCCTCCTTCCCTTCTCTCTCTTTCTTTCCTTCCTTCCTTCCTTCCTTCCTTCCTTCCTTCCTTCCTTCCTTCCTTCCTTCCTTCCTTCCTTCCTTCCTTCCTTCCTTCCTTCCTTCCTTCCTTCCTTCCTTCCTTCCTTCCTTCCTTCCTTCCTTCCTTCCTTCCTTCCTTCCTTCCTTCCTTCCTTTCTTTCTTTCATAGGAGGAGAGACAGTGAAGCAGACTCCCACACGTGCCCTGACCTGCGATCCACCCAGCAACTCTCTCTGAGGCTGATGCTCAAATCCAAGCTATTTTTAGTGCCTGAGACTGACATGCTAGGACCAGCTGAGCTATCTTCAGCACCTGGGGCCACTTGAACCAGTTGAGCCACTGGCTGCGGGAAGGGAAGAGGGAGAGAAGAGAAAGGGGTCGCTTCTCCTGTGTGCCCTGACTGGGAATCAAACCTGGGACGTCCATACGCTGGGGGTTGCCCCTCTATCCACTGAGCCACCAGCCAGGGCTTCAGTGTTTCTGATTCTGATGGGATTGCATCTCATGCTCCTTGGTCCCCTTTTTGAGGTTTTCTTTTTTTTGAAGCAGATGTTCTCATTTTTTCTTTAGTTATTGGCCTATTAAGGTTTTTTACTTTTTCTTAGGTCAAATCTAGTAATTTAGATTTTCCTAGAAAAACACGGACTTAGAATGAGTTTTCCTATTTATTATTAGCATAAAGCATTGTATACTATAGCTTGCCTAAAACCTTCTCTGTGCATTTGGTTTGCTTTTTTGTTGCTAATTATATTACCCTGTTTCTCTTTCTTTTCCTTGATGTGATTGGCCACTGTAATTTATGGTTCTTTTCAAAGAAATACATGTTGCAGTAGTTCACCCTATAGTTTTCTCTTTGCCAATTCACTAAACTGGGCTTTCATATCCGTACAAATGTTTCTCTAGGGGTACAGCTTTCGACTTCATCGCTGACTGTGAAATCTGCTATTGTCATCATTATTTGTAAATACAGTAGTCTGAAACTGCAGCTTTTTATTCCTTCTGTGACACAAACACTATTTGGAACAGGGGGAGTCAACCTTTTTATACCTACCGCCCACTTTTGTATCTCTGTTAGTAGTAACATTTTCTAACCACCCACTGGTTCCACAGTAATGGTGATTTATAAAGTAGGGAAGTCACTTTACATTAAATTTATAAAGCAGAGTTACAGCAAGTTAAAGCATATAATAATAATTACTTACCAAGTACTTTATGTCGGATTTTTGCTAAGTTTGGCAGAAAAAATTTTTATAAAACAACTTACTATACTTAAATCTATCTCTTTATTTATACTTTGATTGCTCTGCTACCGCCCACCATGAAAGCTGGAACGCCCACTAGTGGGCGGTAGGGACCAGGTTGACTACCACTGATTTAGAAGATGGCTTTAGAATTTCTAAGTGATTAGATTTTTAAAATATACATTTTTCCTAATGAGTATTTTATTTATTTATTTTTTTGTTTTACATGAGTAAAATAACATACTCTGTTTACATGGATATTTTGTAAAAATTGGTTATATTTTCCAATAGTTTGTATTGTAGATGGTATTATGATGCTGAAAGAAGTAAATATATTCACTATTCTGCAAATACTTATTCAATTATTCATTTATTTTAGAGGCAGAGACAGACAGGAAGAGAGAGAGATGAGAAGCATCAACTCATAGTTGCGTCACTTTAGTTGTTCACTGATTGCTTCTCAAACGTGTCTTGACCAAGGGGCTAGCTCCAGCCAAGCCAGTGACCTTGGGCTTCAAGCCAGCGACCTTTGGGCTCAAGCCAGCGACCGTGGGATCCTATCGATGATCTCAAGCTCAAGCTATCGACCCCGCACTCAAGTTAGTGGCCTTGGAGTTTCGAACCTGAGTCCTCAGCGTCCCAGGTCAATACTGTATCCACTGCTCCATCCCTGGTCAGGCTGTGCTCATTCATTTATATCATCTATAACTCATGTTCTGTCCTCTGTTATGTTGGCACTATTTTGGTGTCTATTTCTCCTATTTCTTTTGCTTTGTGTATCTTGCTGCAATGTTATTTAAATACACAAAAGTTATATCTACATTGGAAATTTGCCGTTTTCCAATATAAAATGACTTCTCTCTGTTTAATGCTTTTGCCGTACGCTATACTTTGCTTTTATATGTGCCACTTACAGATTCCATAAAGTTAAATTTTATTTTATGTTTTTGAGAGAGGGAGGGATAGAGAGGAAAGCATCAACTCTTTGTTTCACTTAGTTAACATTTTTGCCCTGACCTAGGCTTGAACTGGCACCTCAAGAGTTGAGCCAGTGCCCTTGGGATCAAGCTGGTGACTCCGGGATTGAGCTAGTGACCCCAGGATCAAACAGGCAACCCCAGCACTTCAGGTTGACGTTCTACCCACTGCACCACCTGCCAGGGCACCCAAAGTGCATTTTCTGAACTCAAACCATAATCCTGGAATTTCACTGAGTTCTATTTGATGACTCCAAAGCAACCAAAATTAATGGAACCAAACCAAAATTCCAAAATTCTTAGAGAATCCCATGCAAAGTAAATATAAGGTCTACCGGAAAGTTCTGTCTGTTTTTATCACAACAAGTTTCGACATGTAAGCACATGTTTATTTGGCTCATGTGTGCCTCTCTATTTTTATCACTTAATGTATACATACTGACGTAGCAAATTAACTAAAACAAAGTTGATTCACGTTAGTCTTATGTGTGAAGCCATAGTGTACCCATGGCTACTGATAAAGTTCATTTACACCACTGTAATTTTTACGAATTTCAACAAGGAAGAAATGCTAGAGAAGCATGTCTGTCGCATCCACCATATTCCCCGGACTTAGCACCCTCCGACTATCACTTGTTTTTGTCTTTACAAAATTTTTTGAAGGGCAAAAAATTCAAAAATGAAGAAGATATCAAACAAGCACTGGTTCAATTTTTCGCATCAAAAGAGAAAACATTTTCCAAAAATGGGATATACAAATTGCCCTCACGCTGGCAAGAAATCATTAATAATAATGGCAATTATATTACTTAATAAACTTTATTGACGTTAAGAAAAATTTTTATTTTGTTTTATTCCAAAAACAGACAGAACTTTCCGGTAGACCTTATATATTCCCATCGAGACATATCACATTAAAACTGCTAAACATCAGCCCTGGCCGGTTGGCTCAGCGGTAGAGCGTCGGCCTAGCGTGCGGAGGACCCAGGTTCGATTCCCGGCCAGGGCACACAGGAGAAGCACCCATTTGCTTCTCCACCCCTCCGCCGTGCTTTCCTCTCTGTCTCTCTCTTCCCCTCCCGCAGCCAAGGCTCCATTGGAGCAAAGATGGCCCGGGCCCTTGGCCTCTGCCCCAGGCGCTGGAGTGGCTCTGGTCGCAATATGGCGACGCCCAGGATGGGCAGAGCATCGCCCCCTGGTGGGCAGAGCGTCGCCCCTGGTGGGCGTGCCGGGTGGATCCCGGTCGGGCGCATGCGGGAGTCTGTCTGACTGTCTCTCCCTGTTTCCAGCTTCAGAAAAATGAAAAAAAAAAAAAAAAAGAAAAAAAAACAAACAAACAAAACCTGCTAAACATCAAAAATAAATTTTAAAATCTTGAAGAGAGTCAGAGGAGGCAGGGAGGAGCCCGTATCACAGAAGAGAATAAAGGTAAGAATTACAGCAGAACTTCCCAAACCGTGCAAGCCCCGAAGCAATGGCGGGACATCTTTAAGTGCTCAGAAATAAAATAAACTTACAATATTACGCCCAGTGAGAATACTTTTTCAAAAATGAAGGAAAAATAAAGACGTTCTTCTGGCAAAGAAAAATTGAGAGAGTTCATTATCGGGAGACCCACACGAGGAAGAAATGCAGATGTGCAGCACAGTTAGAACGAAGGTTTATACTAAACTCATGTCACAGAAGACGTTTCTCTCCTACGTAATCTCTGTGGGAGGTGGACTGTCGGAAGCAGAATTTGCGGCAGTGGGCGGGGTTCACAACACATGCACACAGCAGGGCCCACGGGAGGAGAGATTTGGGAGTGTCATATGGTGGTGGTGCGCAACGGGAAATGAATAACACCATCTGAAGGTAGGCTGAGATGAATATTGTAAACCCTAGGGCCAGTGATAAAATAATCTGCAAGAAAACAAAGGCGCAGCCTGACCAGGCAGTGGTGCAGTGGATAGAGCGTTGGACTGGGATGCGGAAGACCCAGGTTCAAGACCCGGAGGTCGCCCAGCTTGAGCGCAGGCTCATCTGGTTTGAGCAAAGCTCACCAGCTTGGACCCAAGGTCGCTGGCTCAAGCAAGGGGTTACTCGGTCTGCTGAAGGCCCATGGTCAAGGCACATATGAGAAAGCAATCAATGAACAACTAAGGTGTCGCAATGCGCAACAAAAAACTAATGATTGATGCTTCTCATCTCTCCATTCCTGTCTGTCTGTCCCTGTCTATCCCTCACTCTGACTCTCTCTCTGTCTCTGTAAAAAAAAAAAAAAAAAAAAAAAAAAGGAAGGTGCAGGGGACAAATGAAACAAACAACTGGCAAAAGAGCAGATTTTAATCCAACCTTATTGATAATGACATAAATGGAATTAACCTATGAAAAGATTAAGATTGTCAGATTAGATTTAGAAGCAACTATATGATGTCTATAAGAACCCTGCTTTAAATATAAAGACACAGCCTGACCGGGCAATAGATAGAGTGGATAGAGCGTTGGACTGGGACGTGGAGGACCCAGGTTCGAAATCCTGAGGTTGCCGGCTTGAGCCCAGGCTCACCAGCTTGAGCACGGTGTCGCTGGCTTAAGCGTGGGATCATAGACGTAACATCATAGTCTCTTGCTTGAACCCAAGGTCTCTGGCTTGAGCAAGGGGTCACTTGCTCTGCTGTAGCCCCCAGTCAAGGCACATATGAAAAAGCAATCAATAACTAAGGTGCCACAATGAAGAATTGATGCTTCTCACCTCTCTCCCTTCCTGTCTATGTGTCCTTATCTGTCCCTCTCTCTGTCTCTGTCAAAAAATATATATATATATATCATATATATATAAGTATATATTATATATACATTTATATATAAATAAAAATATATAAAATATAATATATATATAAATATAAAGACACAGATGGGTTGAGAGTAAAATGATGAAAACATATATATATCCTATTTTATTTATTTATATAATCATTTAGCCATATCAATATAAGAAGAGCTACTAAGGTTTACTTTTTAAAAAACCTGGTTTTCACAATAATAAGCACAGCTCTCTTCTGCTACAAGAACCTTGCCTCTTGCAGGAATGCCAGGCAGTAGGCTTCTGACAGCGGGGTTTGCTGAGCCCCGTGCTGAGGGCAGATGCCCCTGCTTGGGAGAGGCGCGGCCACCCCCTCCCCCCACCCCACCCCCCCGGGGAACCGGGGACCCCACTTACTGTAGCCCATCAGGGTGAGCGCGCCTACAAGCATGATCACAGTCTGCAGGGCGTCCGTGTAGATGACAGCTGCCAGGCCACCTGGGGAGGCAGGGACGGGAGCTGAGGTCGGGTCAGGTGCTCGGGACGGAGAGGAGTTACTCTGGGTGACAGAGGGCACCTGGCAGGTCCAGACCGGGCTCTGGAGGTCTCTCAGAGCGCAGAGACGGCCACCGTGTCTCCTGTGCGCCCCCACCCCTTTGGCAGTGGGACTTTGCCGCTCACGCCTCTCATGTTGAGGTGAAGTTGATTCCTCCACCTCTCAAATATGAGTTTGGCCAGAGACCTACTCTGACCATCCAGTGCGGCGGACGTGACGTTGTGCGGCTCCAAGCCGTGGCCGCCAGGGACCTGCAGCTCCCCGTCTGGCCCTGGTGTTGCTCTGAGGTCCACCATGCTGCTCCGAGAAGCCCCGCCCAGCCTAACGGAGGGGGAAGGCCCACATGGGGGGGAAGCCCAGCTGACAGCCCACGCAGACCTCACGCCGGGTGACTGAGGCCATGCTGTTCCAGCCGGCTGTTCCAGGCGCCGAGCCGGGCGGAACCAGCTGACCCACCACCAGCAGACCCTCCACGAAATGAGTTGCGGGCAACCATCGGCCCCTGTTGTTTAAGTCCCTGAATTCGTTGGCGGTTTGTTACACAGTCGTTTCTGAGTGAGAGAGGGAGTGAGCTGAGGCCACAGTGCCCACACTCTGAACACCTCTGCTTTTTTTTTTTTTTTTTTTTGTATTTTTCTGAAGCTGGAAACGGGGAGAGACAGTCAGACAGACTCCCGCATGCACCCGACCGGGATCCACCCGGCATGCCCACCAGGGGGCGATGCTCTGCCCACCAGGGGGTGATACTCTGCCCCTCCGGGGCGTCGCTCTGCCGCGACCAGAGCCACTCTAGCGCCTGGGGCAGAGGCCAAGGAGCCATCCCCAGCGCCCGGGCCATCTTTGCTCCAATGGAGCCTTGGCTGCGGGAGGGGAAGAGAGAGACAGAGAGGAAGGAGAGGGGGGGTGGAGAAGCAAATGGGCGCTTCTCCTATGTGCCCTGGCCGGGAATCGAACCCGGGTCCCCCGCACACCAGGCCGACGCTCTACCGCTGAACACCTCTGCTTTTAACATTAGAAGAGGAATGTGAGGTCTTCCCAGCCCTGACAGACTTCCCGACCAGGGTCATGGTGCTTGCCCTCAGGGGTTCCTGGCGATTTTGCCATCTGGAAAAACCTTTGTAATAATTCTAGACAGAGCAACCTTTCCCGTCTCTTCCTTATACCTCTCTCCTCCCTTCTTCCCCAAGAGGGAGGGGACACTTATCTGATAGAAACGGTTTTACTAGTGGGCAAGGTCCCTGCGATACAAGCCGTGCCGGGGGTGTGGCGGCCTCCTGGGTGTCCTCCTTCCTTGCTGTCAGGAGCAGTGCCCTGACCCGTGGCAGAGAGACCGGCCTGCATTCCGGCCCCAGGTCTCCGCTGCCCACCCCCACCCCCCACCCCCGGTGCGCATGCGCCGTGAACCGGCTTAAGTGGGCGAGGGCTGAGGGCCGGGTGAAGCCTGCCCACCACCCTCTGTACTGACGTGTGTGGAGCACTTCGCACGTGCTGGGCACGCTGCCTAGTATTCTAACTGATCATTGGCTGACATCCGGTGAGTGCCCTACGGGGTGGGGTACAGAGCCAGACAAAGCAGTGTGTCCCCTGTCCTCACAGAGCCAACAGCCTGAGGAGGGGGACAGACCCCCAAACAAGGGTACACAAAGATAAATCGGCAGCAGGGACTGGCCCTTCCCTTCCCCGGGGCTCCAGGCACACGGCCTCAGCCAAGACCTTCCGGCATCAGAGGCCTTTGCATCTGTTAGATTTGGCCACTTTTCTGTTTGGAGCCCACAGTGGGGTCCCGCAGCACTCGGACCCCAACCGGAATTCAGTCTCGTCCTTCCGTCCTTCCGGGCTCAGCCTTCTCCTGCCCTCCGGGTGCAGCACAGGGGGGTTGGGCCCCACTCGCACCCTGTCCTGTAGGGTGGCCCCGGGGCGCTGGGCCGGCACAGCCCGAACCCCCTGCTGAATTTCCTCCAGTTGCCCTTGCGGGGTCACAGTAACACACCCGGCACTCTGTACTGGTCTCCTTGCTCACCGTGCCCCACCCCCACTGGCATGGAAGTTCCTTGAGGGCCAGGATTTGCCTGTTGACTGCTGCACCCCCCCTCCCCCGTCCTAGCATGATGCCTGGCAGACAGCAGGTGGTGGACATCGGGGGATGAAATCTATCACAGCAGGAAGAGCAGAGAAGAGGAGACGGTGGGCGTTCGGACCAGACACCTGTCGAGGCTCCACTCTCTGCCCGTCTCCGTCCGAGGATGCAACCGCCAGGGGAAAGACCAGGCTGCCCGACCTCAGGCTCCAGAGTTAAAGGAGTTTATGACCTAGCTTTGGTCGTTGCATGGAAATACACATGCACTCACTTAGTAGGTCCTCAATAAATAGGTCTTGAATAAATGGAAAATAGCCTGATGCCATTGTAGTGAGTTTTTAAATCTTCCCTCTTATCAGGCAGCCCTCTTCCTTAGGACCACAGCCAAGAGGAAGCCTCTTATCTGGGGTAATGGAGTCAAGTTGAATGCATGAATGGTCTTAAGACAGTGAAACATCACAAGATAGGCCAGGAAAAGATGGAGAGGCCCACCGTCCCTGCCCACCACCCCTCCCAGCATCACCCTCACTCAGTCATACCTGCAACAGTGTATAAAGCTGTGATGGCCAACAGCCCAATGACAGCCAAGTACAGATCCAGTTTCAAAGACTGCTGAATAAAGATGGCACCTGCATACATGTCCACCTGCAGAAACATGAAGAGGATGGATGGATGGATGGATGGATGGATGGATGGATGGATGGATGAATGGATGGATGAATGGATGAGTGGATGGGTGGATGGATGGATAGGTGGGTGGGTGGATGGATGGATAGATGGATGAGTGGATGGGTGGGCGGATGGATGGATTGATAGATGGGTGGATGGATGGATGGATGGATGAGTGAGTGGGTAGGTGGGGTGGGTGGGTGGATGGATGGATGGATGGATGGATGGATGGATGGATGGATGGGTGGGTGGATGGGTGGATGGATGGATGGGTGGGTGGGTGGGTGGATGGATGGATGGATGGATGAGTGGGTGGATGGATAGATGGATGGATGAATGGATGGATGGATGGATGGATGGATGGATGGATGGATGGATGGATGGATGAGTAGATGGGTGAATGGATGGATGAATGGGTGAGTGGGTGGATGGATGGATGGATGGATGGATGGATGGATGGATGGATGGATGAGTGGATGGGTGGGTGGGTGGGTGGATGGATGGATGGATGGATGGATGGATGGATGGATGGATGGACAGATAGCCGTGTGCAGCACACGTTCCCTTAGCCTAGATTCAGGCCCCAGCCCAGATGCTGGCAAGCACAGAAGAGTCATATATAGTTATTTCTTCATTTTATTCCAGATTTTGGTCTCAAACTGAGGCCCTGTGGGCAGTTACGTTTGAGACCCTTCCCCAGTGGTCTTCCTGTTTTTACTCTTGGTTTTTACACCTGCCCACCACAGGGCACCTGATCAAATACCATGGTCACCTCTTCCTTCTCCAGCATCTCCACAACGGGCCAGATAAGTGAGTGGTTGCGTGCCAGCCCGCGTGAGCTGCCTGCCACTCAACCTCGTTTCCTTCACTCACTTCCTGTCCCTGGGCCTCGGGGCACTCCGAAACATGCCCTGTTGCCCCAACAAGTTGTGTCCGTCCAAGCTTTTGCCTGTTCTGTCCATCTTCCTGGAATGCCCGTTCCCCGTCTCTGAACCCCTCCTCCGGCCTGACTTCCCCTGTGAAGGCTTTCTGGGCGTGGGGACAGTCACTGTTTAGAGGGAGTGGAATTCCTCCCCTCCCCTCCCACCTTCCCGCACACAGGACAAGGCCCCCCTGAGCTCCAGCTGGAGGAGCGTGAGGCAGGGTGGCAGAGCAGCACCTGCCTGCAGCCTGCAGGGTGCCTGCCTGCTCTTGGCCGCTTTCCAGGAGCTCCGCCCATCCGAAGGTCAGGGTGGGGCAGGCTCTGTGGTCCATCAGCACATCTGATCAACAGCTGACCACGGTCACTGCCTAACTCGGGAGGGAGACTGGGAGACCGAAGCCTGACATGTTGCTAAATAAGCTTGGGGTGGGGGGGGGAAATGGGGGAGGAGTCCTTCCCTCCACCTTCTCTCCTGACTTCCTCCACCCCTGCCTTTCCGTCCTCCCCACCATCCCACCATCCCATCTCCCTCCAACCTCCCTGGAGCCTGCCCAAGAGGCGGAGCAAGTGCAGGGGGCGGACACTCCCCAGCAGGGGGCCTCGCTGACCTTCTCACCCGCTGCAGGGACCTGGCCGGCCGGGGCCCGCCTTACCGAGATCTTGGTGAAGATGTAGATGAACAGGTAGAGCACAGCCAGGGTGATGGGGATCCTGTTGCCCCCAAAGCGTCTCCGGAGGTATTCCGGCATCGTGGTGACCTGGGGGAGGGGGGGCAGAGCTTAGCTTGCACCCGCCAACAAGCAGCGTACAAGCAGCGACAGCACGCAGGGCCCCAGCCTTCCCCTCACCTCCCCCATGCAGAAGCACCAGCGGTCTTGGGGTTCTCAATGGGGGACTCGGGGAGGGAGGAGAAAATGGGGACACAGAGGGAGGGCTCGGAGAAACAGGGGTTCTGGGCGGGGTCACAGACCCCACTGTCCTATTTCCTCAAGCGAGGCTTCTGCGGGCCCCGCCCCGAGTTTTGCCATCTCCACTATGATTAATTAATAATGTTTTCTCTTTCGACCCGCCCACATTTTTATTTAAATAAATTGATCTGTCTCAAGGACATTTCAAATCAGCACTGTAAACGGAAAACTGATCCTAAATTTACAGGAATCAGCAAAAATAAATACATGAATAGTAAAAACAATTTATTTTCTATTCTGGTAACTTGCTGTTGCACACCACCAGGGACTCTGGGCTCAGAGCCTACTTAAAAAGAAGAAGAAGAAGGAGATGTTGGAGAAGCACTGGGCGGGGATCAAAGGCATAGCAGTGCCAACAGGAGGCTTTTCCCTGGAGTTCGTCTAACAGCTGACGACTCCAGGAGGGGGAATCCCTTTGCTCAACCTCAGGGCGCGGTACGCGGTACGGTGTGGTTCAGCGTGGTTCAGCGTGGTTCAGTGTGGCTGGCCCACGGTGAGCACCTAGAGCCGCCTCCGGGAATCTCCACCTGTCCATGTTCCAACCTCTGGGGAAACTGCTCTCCTGTCAACCCTCAGCCAGATCACCACAGAAATTAGGGAGTTCTAACAGTAAACTGTGCAGACTGCAGGGGTGACAAAGGGTCCAAAGACCCCCTGCCCCAGGGAGGCGCTGACGTAAGGACGCTCCCTCAACGCTGCTAACGAGATCAGAAATGATTTCCAAAACCGCTTCTTCAGAAATACTGAAGCGGCATTATTTGGTAACAAAAGTGATGGAGTTTCACTGCAGCCAGAAACAACTCAGTTATTACAGTTTTGCGTGCCAAGGAATAAAAAAAAACATGAAATTAGATTTTATTTTTGGTGTTGTTGTTGTTCAAAGTAGTAACATGTTATGACCTAACCATTTGAGAAAGACTGCCAACTTTATATCTGTGTTTTGCCATTAAAAAATATTGTTGCGCCTGACCAGGCGGCGGCGCAGTGGATAGAGCGTCGGATTGGGATGCGGAAGGACCCAGGTTCGAGACCCCGAGGTTGCCAGCTTGAGCGCTGGCTCATCTGGTTTGAGCAAAAAGCTCACCAGCTTGGACCCAAGGTCGCTGGCTCAAGCAAGGGGTCACTCGGTCTGCTGTAGCCCCTCGGTCAAGGCACATATGAGAAAGCAATCAATAAACAACTAAGGTGTCGCACCGAAAAACTGATGATTGATGCTTCTCACCTCTCTCTGTTCCTGTCTGTCTGTCCCTGTCTATCCCTCTCTCTGACTCTCTGTCTCTGAAAAAAAAATATATATTGTTGGAGCCCACATTTCTTCCGGGTTCTGAAAGCCCCAGGTGTGTCTCTGATATCCGTCACCAGGTGGGGATTGCTGAGGACAAGGGTCCTAACTGTCTCACCTGTTCATCACCCCTGTCCAATGCTGGGACCTCCTAGGGACTGTCCAATGGACGTCCATGTGCAAAGGGAGGGGTGCTGAGGGGAGGAGGGAGGGGTGCTGAGGGGAGGAGGGGGTGCTGAGGGGAGGAGGGGGTGCTGAGGGGAGGAGGGAGGGGTGCTGAGGGGAGGAGGGAGGGGTGCTGAGGGGAGGAGGGGGTGCTGAGGGGAGGAGGGAGGGGTGCTGAGGGGAGGAGGGGGTGCTGAGGGGAGGAGGGAGAGGTGCTGAGGGGAGGAGGGGGTGCTGAGGGGAGGAGGGAGGGTGCTGAGGGGAGGAGGGAGAGGTGCTGAGGGGAGGAGGAGCGGTGCTGAGGGGAGGAAGGAGGGGATGCTGAGGGGAGGAGGGAGGGGTGCTGAGGGGAGGAGGGGGTGCTGAGGGGAGGAGGGAGGGTGCTGAGGGGAGGAGGCGAGGTGCTGAGGGGAGGAGGGAGAGGTGCTGAGGGGAGGAGGGGGTGCTGAGGGGAGGGGGGGGGGGTGCTGAGGGGAGGAGGGAGAGGTGCTGAGGGGAGGAGGAGGGTGCTGAGGGGAGGAGGGAGGGGTGCTGAGGGGAGGAGGGAGGGGTGCTGAGGAGAGGAGGGAGGGGTGTGCTGAGGGGAGAGAGGGAGGGGTGCTGAGGGAGAGGGTGCTGAGGGGAGGAGTGGGAGGTGCTGAGGGGAGGAGGGAGGGGTGTCTTGAGGCGGAGGAGGGAGGGGTAGCTGAGGGGAGGAGGGAGGGGTGCTGGGGGGAGGAGGGGGTGCTGAGGGGAGGAGGGGGTGCTGAGGGGAGGCTGGAGGGGTGCTGAGGGGAGGAGGGGAGGGGTGTAGGAGGGGGAGGTGCTGAGGGGAGGAGGGAGGGGTGCTGAGGGGAGGAGGGAGAGGTGCTGAGGGGAGGAGGGAGGGGTGCTGAGGGGAGGAGGGAGGGGTGCTGAGGGGAGGAGGGGGGTGCTGAGGGGAGGAGGGAGAGGTGCTGAGGGGAGGAGGGAGGGGTGCTGAGGGGAGGAGGGAGGGTTGCTGAGGGGAGGAGGGAGGGGTGCTGAGGGAGGAGGGAGGGGTGCTGAGGGGAGGAGGGGGATGCTGAGGAGAGGAGGGGGTGCTGAGGGGAGGAGGGAGGGGTGCTGAGGGGAAGGAGGGGGGTGCTCGAGGGGAGGAGGGAGGGGTGCTGAAGGGAGGAGGGAGGGTGCTGTGGGGAGGAGGGAGGGGGTGCTGAGGGGAGGAGGGGGGTGCTGAGGGGAGGAGGGAGGGGTGCTGAGGGGAGGAGGGAGGGGGTGGCAGGGGGAGGAGGGGGTGCAGAGGGGAGGAGGGGGTGCTGAGGGGAGGAGGGAGGGGTGCTGAGGGGAGGAGGGGGTGCTGAGGGGAGGAGGGGGTGCTGAGGGGAGGAGGGAGAGGTGCTGAGGGGAGGAGGGGGGTACTGAGGGGAGGAGGGAGGGGTGCTGAGGGGAGGAGGGGGTGCTGAGGGGAGGAGGGGGTGCTGAGGGGAGGAGGGAGAGGTGCTGAGGGGAGGAGGGGAGGTACTGAGGGGAGGAGGGAGGGGTGCTGAGGGGAGGAGGGAGGGGTGCTGAGGGGAAGAGGGGGGGTGTGCTGAGGGGAAGAGGGGGGTGTGCTGAGGGGAGGGAGGGGTGCTGAGGGGAGGAGGGGTGCTGAGGAGAGGAGGGGGTGCTGAGGGGAGGAGGGAGGGGGATGCTGAGGGAGGAGGGGGGTGCTGAGGGAGGAGGGAGGGGTGCTGAGGGGAGGAGGGAGGGGTGCTGAGGGGAGGAGGGGGTGCTGAGGGGAGGAGGAGGGGGTGCTGAGGGGAGGAGGGAGAGGTGCTGAGGGGAGGAGGGAGGGGTGCTGAGGAGAGGAGGGGGTGCTGAGGGGAGGAGGGAGGGGTGCTGAGGGGAGGAGGGAGAGGTGCTGAGGGGAGGAGGGAGGGGTGCTGAGGGGAGGAGGGAGGGGTGCTGAGGAGAGGAGGGGGTGCTGAGGGGAGGAGGGAGGGGTGCTGAGGGGAGGAGGGGTGCTGAGGGGAGGAGGGAGGGGTGCTGAGGGGAGGAGGGGGTGCTGAGGGGAGGAGGGGGTGCTGAGGGGAGGAGGGAGGGGTGCTGAGGGGAGGAGGGAGAGGTGCTGAGGGGAGGAGGAGAGGTGCTGAGAGGAGGAGGGAGGGGGTGCTGAGGGGAGGAGGGAGAGGTGCTGAGAGGAGGAGGGGGGTGCTGAGGGGAGGAGGGAGGGGTGCTGAGGGGAGGAGGGGGGGTGCTGAGGGGAGGAGGGAGGGGTGCTGAGGGGAGGAGGGGGTGCTGAGGGGAGGAGGGGGATGCTGAGGAGAGGAGGGGGTGCTGAGGGGAGGAGGGAGGGGTGCTGAGGGGAGGAGGGGGGTGCTGAGGGGAGGAGGGAGGGGTGCTGAAGGGAGGAGGGAGGGGTGCTGAGGGGAGGAGGGAGGGGTGCTGAGGGGAGGAGGGAGGGGTGCTGAGGGGAGGAGGGAGGGGTGCTGAGGAGAGGAGGGGGTGCTGAGGGGAGGAGGGAGGGGTGCTGAGGGGAGGAGGGGGTGCTGAGGGGAGGAGGGGGTGCTGAGGGGAGGAGGGGGTGCTGAGGGGAGGAGGGAGAGGTGCTGAGAGGAGGAGGGAGAGGTGCTGAGAGGAGGAGGGAGGGGTGCTGAGGGGAGGAGGGAGAGGTGCTGAGGGGAGGAGGGGGGTGCTGAGGGGAGGAGGGAGGGGTGCTGAGGGGAGGAGGGAGGGGTGCTGAGGGGAGGAGAGGTGCTGAGGAGAGGAGGGAGAGGTGCTGAGAGGAGGAGGGAGGGGTGCTGAGGGGAGGAGGGAGAGGTGCTGAGAGGAGGAGGGGGGTGCTGAGGGGAGGAGGGAGGGGTGCTGAGGGGAGGAGGGGGGTGCTGAGGGGAGGAGGGAGGGGTGCTGAGGGGAGGAGGGGTGCTGAGGGGAGGAGGGGGGTGCTGAGGGGAGGAGGGAGAGGTGCTGAGGGGAGGAGGGGGGTGCTGATGAGAGGAGGGGGGTGCTGAGGGGAGGAGGGGGGTGCTGAGGGGAGGAGGGGGTGCTGAGGGGAGGAGGGGGGTTCTGAGGGGAGGAGGGGGGTTCTGAGGGGAGGAGGGGGTGCTGAGGGGAGGAGGGAGGGGTGCTGAGGGGAGGAGGGAGGGGTGCTGAGGGGAGGAGGGGGGTGCTGAGGGGAGGAGGGGGGTGCTGAGGGGAGGAGGGGTGCTGAGGGGAGGAGGGGTGCTGAGGGGAGGAGGGAGGGGTGCTGAGGGGAGGAGGGAGGGGTGCTGAGGAGAGGAGGGAGCGGTGCTGAGGAGAGGAGGGGGATGCTGAGGAGAGGAGGGGGTGCTGAGGGGAGGAGGGAGGGGTGCTGAGGGGAGGAGGGGGGTGCTGAGGGGAGGAGGGAGGGGTGCTGAGGGGAGGAGGGGTGCTGAGGGGAGGAGGGAGGGGTGCTGAGGGGAGGAGGGAGGGGTGCTGAGGGGAGGAGGGGTGCTGAGGGGAGGAGGGAGGGGTGCTGAGGGGAGGAGGGGGGTGCTGAGGGGAGGAGGGGGGTGCTGAGGGGAGGAGGGAGGGGTGCTGAGGGGAGGAGGGGGGTGCTGAGGGGAGGAGGGGGGTGCTGAGGGGAGGAGGGGGGTGCTGAGGGGAGGAGGGAGGGGTGCTGAGGGGAGGAGGGAGGGGTGCTGAGGGGAGGAGGGGTGCTGAGGGGAGGAGGGAGGGGTGCTGAGGGGAGGAGGGAGGGGTGCTGAGGGGAGGAGGGGTGCTGAGGGGAGGAGGGAGGGGTGCTGAGGGGAGGAGGGGGGTGCTGAGTGGAGGAGGGGTGCTGAGGAGAGGAGGGGGGTGCTGAGGAGAGGAGGGGGTGCTGAGGGGAGGAGGGAGGGGTGCTGAGGGGAGGAGGGAGGGGTGCTGAGGGGATGAGGGGGGTGCTGAGGGGAGGAGGGGGTGCTGAGGGGAGGAGGGAGAGGTGCTGAGGGGATGAGGGGGGTGCTGAGGGGAGGAGGGGGTGCTGAGGGGAGGAGGGAGGGGTGCTGAGGGGAGGAGGGGGGTTCTGAGGGGATGAGGGGGGTGCTGAGGGGAGGAGGGGGATGCTGAGGAGAGGAGGGGGTGCTGAGGGGAGGAGGGAGGGGTGCTGAGGGGAGGAGGGGTTCTGAGGGGAGGAGGGGGATGCTGAGGCGAGGAGGGAGGGAGGGAGGGAGCGAGGGAGGGGATGCAGGCCTGTCTCTTCCTTGAGGGCTCCCCGTTCCAGTGCCCCCGACGCCCCTCAATCTCACCTGACCGGCGATGTAGATGGGCAGGAAGACCCAGGCCAGTATCAGCACAGAAAACAAGCCCTGCAGAGAAAGCACAGTCAGGGCTCGGCCCCCACCCACGTCGAGGGGCCCCTCCGGGTTTTCCCCGCGCGCTGAGGTCACCCGGTCCGCCTGCGCCTGCGCCTCCGCGTCAGACACGTACTAGTTGAGGGGCTCTCCCTCCCTGGACAGTCAGATGTCCCTGCGTAGATGGCAGGAGGGGATGAAGTAGGGAGACGTGGCTTTTTGCGAATCCCAGCACCGTGTCTCCTGAGCCTGGCATCACTGGCCTTCGCCCAGGAGTGTTCCCGCCCGCCCCCCGCCTCCTTGGACAGTGGTTGGCACAGGGCTGCGAGGGCAGGCAGGCCGCCCTGAAGAGCAGCTGGTATTGCTGGAGGACCCCACGCTGGTCTGTGAGACCCGTTTTCTCTCCTGCCACATGGGGGTAGCAGAGCCTTCCCGGGGTCCTGCAAGGCGATCGGTGAGCTGGCGCTTACTGAGCGCTTCCTCTCTGCCCCAGGCTCTCCTCCGCACCCTGCCCCAGCTCTGACACCCGTGGGCCTCACAGTGACCCCGTGGGCCAGGTACCACGACCCTATGGTCATCCCTATGTTATACATGAAGCTCAGAGAGGTGACGTCACTTGCCCAAGGTCACACAGCTTGTAAGTGTTGAAGGCAGGGTGTGAGCCTAGGCGGTCTGGTTCGGGTGTGTCCTTGGGTTCCCATAATATAATAATATATACAATGTATCTAAAGTCCGTAAGTCCGTGGCACAAAGTAAGCAGGAAAAAGTTTTTATTAAAGATGAAGATCCCTCTTAATAAGGGTGTCCCCATCCGCTCTGAAATCACATCTTGGGATCTGTGGAGTGGCAGAAAGGTCCCGAGCCACTGAGCCACGTGATTGTTGGGCTGGCCAAGAGGGACCGGACACCCTCAGTCCCAGGACGCCTCTCTCTTCCCATTCCCCCCACCGGGGGACTGATTCCGAGCCCTCTGCCCGCCCGTCTCTTTGTTGGGGTCCTGGCCGTATGGGCCCCCACCAAGCAGACCCCCGCTGGCCTGAGACTTGGAGATAAAAACTGATTTTCGCTGACCAGGGGTGCCTTGATGTCTCCTGGTTTGTTTGTTTTTCCGTAAAGCACCAGCAGTCTTTTTTTTTTTAAGGGCAGGACATTCCCACAACTGCCCTCCCCTCACCCTCACCCTGATCTGCCTGCCAGGGAGGGAGGGAGCTGTCTGCTCAGTGGTGAAATACTCACAAAAAACTCATAAGCGGCTACAGAAATGCCCGCAGCTGCGCCCGACCCTGCCAGGCCTACGAAATGCCCGCTGCCTATGTTGCTGGCGAACAAGGAGGCGCCCACCTGTGGGGAGAAAGGCACGTCATCTCTCCTTCCCCAAGACTCTTTACCTCCATTTGTCATAAGTTAGCCTAGCGACTGGGCACGTCTGTGTTTCCTAAGATGTGCCTGTGCCTCCCGGGATCGGGATCGTGTGATGCGGGGTGGAGGGGTCGGTCCCAGAGGGAAGGATGGCAGGTATTATTGTAGAAAGTGCTTCCTGGATGAGAATCGGGATGCCCACCTGCGCTAGTCCCAGCTTCGCTTCCAAACTAGCCACGTCAAGAGACCTCCCTCGGGCAGAACTCTAAGTGGCCAAGACTGTAGGTGGTCACCCCCCATCCCTGCTCCCAGCTGACTGGACCAGATTGACCTGGGCCCCTGGCCCAGACTGGACTGATTAGATTTTTCTGTCCTAGGAATTTGGAACCGGGACCCCATTCCTCCTGCTGTTTCTTAGATGGAAGGTGTATAACCTGGGATGGTGTGTGTGTGTGTGTGTGTGTGTGTGTGTGTGTGTGTGTGTGGAAGGGGTGGGGCCAGCATGACCACCCAGGACTGCCTCTCTGCTGAGGAAGAGGAGTGTGACGCAGACAGGCAGGGGGAGGAAGGTCAGGTGTGCATCGAGCGAGGGAGGTGGAGGGGGAGGCACAGTAGAAACAGAGATGGGGTGGTTAGAGGGAGGAGGAGACAGACCCTCTGAGAGAGGGCTCTCGCGTCTCCTGCTGACTTTCTGGTCTCTGGTTTTCATCCAGTTCGAACGCTCAGAGCTATCCACAAGCCGGTACCACTTCTTACTTATTTATTTATTTTTAATTTTAATTTTTTTCTACGTTGTCACTTTGTAGTGAGTTTTGAAATCAGGAGACGTGCGACCTCCGACTTTGTCCTTTTCCAAGATTGTTCTGCGCTATTCTGGGTCTTCGTATCTCCATATACCTTTTAGGATTTGCTTGTCAATTTCTGAAGGAGAGAGAAAAAAGAAAAAAAAAACAAAAGCAGCTGGAATTTTGATCAGGATGGTGCTGAATCTGTCAATCAACTTGGGAAGTTTTACCATCGTCACCGTGTTGAAAGTCTTCAAGTCAAACGCACCCAGGCTGTGTGTCCCCAGTGTGTGGGTCCTTCTCTGAGTTCTTCTGGCGTTCTCAGTGTATGTGCTGCACTTCACAAGTGTTTTCTTCTCCTGGGTGATTGGAAACGGGATCTTCTCAGTCTTAAGCTGTGCATTGCCAATATATAAAAACGTTGACCTTTTATAGTGATTCTCAGCTGGATCCTCCGTCCTGACCTCCTTTGCTAGCTGTCATGAGCTGGGTCACTCAGGATTTTCTGCTTTAAAGATCATGTCATCTGCAAATTGGGGCGGGTCTGTTTGCTCCTCTCCCATCTGGGTGGCTTTTATGTATTTATCCTGTCAGTTGCCGTGGCTCGAACTTCCAGTAAAACGCTGTGTAGAAATGGCAAGAGGGGACACGCTTTATACTGGGGAAAAGCCTTCGGTCTTTCATCATTAAAGTATAATGTTCAAGTGGTTTTTTTGCTTTTGCAGTTGCCATTTGTCAGGTTGAAATGCTTTCCTTCTCTTTCTAGTTTGCTGAGTTTTTTAAGCCATATAGGGGTGTTAGTTTTCATCAAACGCTTTTTTCTGCAGATATTGAGATGATCACGTGGTTTGGTCCTTTATTATAATGTAATACGGTGGTGCCTTGAGATACGAACAGAGCAACATATGATTTTCTTAAGATACAAGCTGCAACTTGGTCCATATTTTTGTTCAAGATCCAAGTGAAATTCCAAGATGCAAGTCGTGATTTGGGAAGCTGCCGCTAGTTGGCGCGCTGGCACACGGGTCCAGTATCAGCAGTTTGATATACGAGTTCACTGACTGACGAGCTCAGTTACAGAACAAATTAAATTCGTATCTCAAGGTACCACTGAATAGTGTAGTATGCTAATCAACATCTTCTTCTTCACTTCTCTTGTGTGCCTCGACTGGGAATCAAACCCAGGACATCCACACGCCAGGCCGACTCTCTACTGCTGAGCCAACTGGCCAGGACCAGCTAATCAACATCTTTGTATGTTGAACCAACCTTGCATTCGTATAGGATAAATCTCTTGGGGTCATGATGTATTTAGTGTTTTGTATGTATTGCTAGGATTGTGTAGTTTGTTAAGGACTTTTAAATCTATAGTCGTTAGAGATATTTGTCTATAGCTTTTTCTTTCTTTTTTTTTTTTCTGAAGCTGGAAACAGGGAGAGACAGTCAGACAGATTCCCGCATGCGCCCGACCGGATCCACCCGGCACGCCCACCAGGGGGCGACGCTCTGCCCACCAGGGGGCGATGCTCTGCCCATCCTGGGCGTCACCATGTTGCGACCAGAGCCACTCTAGCGCCTGAGGCAGAGGCCACAGAGCCATCCCCAGCGCCCGGGCCATCTTTTTGCTCCAATGGAGCCTTGGCTGCGGGAGGGGAAGAGAGAGACAGAGAGGAAAGCGCGGTGGAGGGGTGGAGAAGCAAATGGGCGCTTCTCCTGTGTGCCCTGGCCGGGAATCAAACCCGGGTCCTCCGCACGCTAGGCCGATGCTCTACCGCTGAGCCAACCGGCCAGGGCCTATAGCTTTTTCTTTCTTGAGGTACTTGTCTTATTTTGGTGCCAACCTAATACCTAACTCACAGAATAAATCACCGTTCCCATCGGTTTTTAGAAGAGTTTGTGAAGGCGTGGTCAACATCTGGGCTTCCTCCGGACACTTTCTACTGGCCGCTCTTCTCTCCGTATATAGACCAGACTTTCTTCTTTCTTTGCATGAGTCATAATTTTTTGCTAAAAGCAGACATTTCAATAATGTCATGTGGCAACTCTAGAAATTTGGTTGTTTCCCACCCCCTCAGGTTGATTGCTTTTACAATTTCTGTTGTTGCTGTTGCTGCTGCTGCTATTGTTTATTTGTTTAGACACTTTCTTGAATGAATTCTATAGAGTCTGCATTCTTTGCCACGTGTGGTCACTAACGTCTCTGTCCACTTAGTTTAGTGGTCAGCCGGTAACTAGACGAAGGTTCCCTTAAATATCCGAGACCTAGAATTTTTCCATTCTTTCCCCCAAGGAGCTTTGTGTGCAAGGAGCTTTGTGTCAGGTATGCTTCAACACTCACCCTGGGTGCTCACAGTCCTCGCCTGCCCTTTCCGGCTGGCAGGGCCTCCGGTCAGCCAGAGGCGAGAGCTCAGGGCGCACGGCCTTCTCAGGACGTTTCTAAGCATGTGCACAGCCCTGGATAGGCACATGGCCTCTCTACTCCCAGGAGTATGTCAGAGCTTTTCAGAATACTCTGAATATCTCGTTCTCCGGCTTTTCCTCTTTTTTATTATTATTATTTTTTTAATTTTTCTGAAGTTGGAAACGGGGAGGCAGTCAGACAGACTCCCACATGCGCCCGACCGGGATCCACCTGGCATGCCCACCAGGGGGCGATGTTCTGCCCATCTGGGGCGTCGCTCTGTTGAGACCAGAGCCATTCTAGTGCCTGAGGTGGAGGCCACGGAGCCATCCTCAGCGCCCGGGCCAACTTTGCTCCAATGGAGCCTTGGCTGCGGGAGGGGAAGAGAGAGACAGAGAGGAAGGAGAGGGGGAGGGGTGGAGAAGCAGATGGGCGCTTCTCCTGTGTGCCCTGGCTGGGAATCGAACCCAGGACTCCTGCACGCCAGGCCGACGCTCTACCACTGAGCCAACCGGCCAGGGCCTCCGGCTCTTCCTTTTTAAGTGCTTAGCCCACTGTGTGGCTGCCTCAGACGGCCGCAGTAGTAAACCGTGGCCACTGACTGTTTTGGACAAGCATCTCCAGGGAAAATGAGGCTCACACTGGTCATCACTGCGTCAGGTCAAAGACAGACAAGTCTTGCAAGTGGGGTTTCCCGGAGAGCTTCAAGAAGGGGGAAGTCCTGACAATCCTATGAGAAATGGGGCTTTCAAGGAGTTCTGGTTCTGTTCTGGTGTGAGGCTCAGGTACCTGCTATGTCTCTGTATCTTTTGGACTCAATGCAAATGGGCATAAGCTCTCCTTCTTCTTAGTTCAAAAATTTAGCCCTTATTTTAGGATATCATCAGTAAAAATATTAACCCTGGCCACCTTCCCAGGGTCCACTAAGCAGAGGGCTGTGTGCATGTGTGATGTGTGTATGTGTGTATGTGTGTGTGTGTGTATGTGTGTATGTGTGGCAATGCCTTTAAGTCTACTTGAAAATAAAATACTGTAATGGCCTCCAGTTTTTTCTTAAGGCTTGAGTCCTTCTCATTTCTTATCATAAACGCCTCCAGGGAGGTTCCATACCCCCCAGCTCAGGCGTTGAGGGTGTAACCCAGGCTTGAGCCAGGTAGCACATCGAACTACCCTGACCACAGGTATTGCCAGAGGTCTGGGCATGGAACGTAATCAGAGTGAGATGTTTCCCAGGGACACTTCCATGGAAGCAGATGTGCTTCCCGTGCTGGGCTGGGACTTTAGAGGATGGGAGGTCCGGAGCAGTGTGTGCTGTCTTGTCAACACGAAGTTGAGTTTTTAGGGGAATAGCACCCATCCAGGATAGATGATTGATAGATAGATAGATAGATAGATAGATAGATAGATAGATAGGATAAAGGGAAAAAACAGGTCTTAATAATATCACTTGCGCCCCCATACTTAGCCATAGCAGAAACCTTAGATTTTTTTTCCTTAGGCAAACTGATGATTTTTTTTTTTTATTAAACAAATTGGAGTCCGATCTAAGCTTTCACTAGTTCAGATTGACTTCCACACCAGCTGCAACTAAAATGTCCCAAGAAAACAAAAGTTAGACAGAACATCAGCCCTTGAAAATTCTTTGAGGCCCTGGCCAGTGGCTCAGTGGGTAGAGCATCAGCCCAGTGTATGGACGTCTCCTGGGTTTAATTCCCGGTCAAGGCACACATGAGAGGTGACCATCTGCTTCCCTCCTTTCTCTCCCTCTTCCCCTCTTGCAGCCAGTGGCTCAATTGATTTGAGTGTGGCCTCAGACACTGAGGATAGCTCCCTTAGAGTGCTTCAGCCTCAGGTGCTAAAAATAGCTCTGTATTCGAGTATTGTTCCCAGATGGGGTTGCTGGGTAGATGCCGGGTTCGGGTGCATGCAGGAGTCTGCCTTACTAGCTCCCCTTCTCTCACCTAGAAAAAAAAAAAAAGACAGAAAGAAGAAAGAAAAGGAAAAGAAAATTCTTTTAGAAGTGACTTTAATGGAACCAAAACCACTTACCGGCCACCATATCATGTCCCCTCCAGCTAGGAAGTAGCCTTTCACTGTGTCCCTTTTGGTCTTCACTGTGGACTAAAGCAAAGAAGAAGGGTGAGTGAGGTGAAACATTAACAAACAAAGGCGTCCCCAAATGGCCTGGGCCACAGAGGATAAAGGGAGAGTCCAGTGACCCAGACTTAAACAACAAATATATATGGTTTGATCCATGGTTTTAAAAAAAGTTTAACTTGAATGCTTTTAAAGGAGACACAAATTCTTCAGGTCAATACAGCCGCTAGCAGTCGCTGCTTCACACCGAGGCATTTGAGTTTCAAATTCATGGCTTATCTATAATCGCTTATAATATGGACCGTTTATTCAGCGTTAGTCCTTGTATGGTGTCGGACACGATACTAAGCATTTTCAAGCATTATCTCATTTTAATTCTTATTGACTCCCATGAGGTTGGTATCACTAGATCAATCTAACAGCTGGGGAAACTGAGGCTCAGAATTAAAGTCACTTATCTAGGGCCACATTTCTAGATAACAGAAGGAACAGGAATTCAAGCCTCGTTCAGCCTGATTTTGGAGGCCATGTGTTTAGCTGGTCTACAAAACCACCTTTATTTTTTATTTTATTTATTTATTTTTTTTACAGAGACAGAGAGTGAGTCAGAGAGAGGGATAGATAGGGACAGACAGGAACAGAGAGAGATGAGAAGCATCAATCATTAGTTTTTCATTGTGCGTTGCAACACCTTAGTTGTTCATTGATTTTCTCATATGTGCCTTGACCGCAGGCCTTCAGCAGACCAAGTAACCCCTTGCTGGAGCCAGCGACCTTGGGTTCAAGCTGGTGGGCTTTTGCTCAAACCAGATGAGCCCGCGCTCAAGCTGGTGACCTCGGGGTCTTGAACCTGGGTCCTCGGCATCCCAGTCCGATGCTCTATCCACTGCGCCACCGCCTGGTCAGGCACAACAAAACCAACTTTAGAAGAAGTAAACTTCCTGGCATTTAATACAGGCATTTTGGCCACTACATCATTTGTGTGATATTGAGAAGTTGTGTCACTTCTCTAAGCCTCTGGGGGTGAAGTTGGTGAGGGGATTCTTATTGGATGGGAGATGACACGACTGTGTATCTTTTCATCCCTGGAGATAAACTTCCTATAAAATATAGACACTCTAGTGATGTCAGCAGCATGGTGACATGAGACGACCCCTTTGTCTCCCCCCTGAAATCTATAGCTAGTTGGACATCAATAATTCAACCAAGGCTCCTCTGCTCAACACACTAGCTATACAAGTGTAGCTATTCTTGTACCAGACAAAATAGCCATCAAGACAAAGAAGATAATGAAAGACAAAAATGGACATTTTGTAATGATAAAGAGACATTCTCTCAAGAAGGTATAACATTATTAATATATATATATGCACCCAAATTAGAAGTACCAAAATATAAACAGCAATTATTAACAAACCTAAAGGGAGAGATAGACAGCTGTACAATATAGTTTTTTTCAAAAAAAAACAGACACTCTGGCTCATTCCTGTTGAACCCTGGCACAAAAAGGATTTGATGAGAATAAGAAATTCCTTATGCTGAAAGAGTTTCCCAAGTGAGTAGTAATACATCCGAGTCTTCTCTTGGGAAAACATAGATTGGCAGGATTACTAACTCTCACCCCCACTCTACCCCATCCCTGAACCCGCGATGATCTGACTCAAAACCCTTCCTCTTGACAACATGTCTTCCATCCTACTCTGTCCTGACAAGGTGGGGAAACAGAGAAAGGTCAGACCCATGGGCTTAGGGATGTCCAGCACTTTTATCACCTTCTTGACCTGGAAGAGTAAAAGCTAAGACGTAAGGGTTGAGAAATTATCTACAAATAGATCAAAGTGAGGACACCTAGATGGGCCACATAGTTTAAGTCCTTTGTACGAAATGACCTGATAATCAGATAGCAGCACCTCCTCGGCAGCATCCTTACCCCAAAATTACTCACCTTCTTCATATGTAAAGAGTTCCTAGAAATCGATAAGTTAAAGAGCAAGAACCTAATGAACGTGGTAAAAAAGATGTAATGCCATACTTCACAAAAAGGAAAGTAGTCCTTAAACAGATGTGAAGGTTTCCAGCCTCACTTATAAGACAAACATATATTAACAATACAGTGAGATACTATGTTTCCTCATCGGTTTGAGAAAATGAAGTTGGACACAACAGTGTCTGTGAGGACGTGATAAGACACATTTTCTCTCATATATTAATGATGTGTGTGAAGACTGGTGCTACATATAAAGAGGACAATTTGACAGAAACTGTTATAATTACAAATGTATATATCCTTTAACCTGACAATTCCATAAGCTGTAGGAATTTATCCTACACGATAATTGCACATATCTAAAATAATGAGTATATAATATTTGTTTATGGCAGCCAGGTAAAAAGTAGTATGTGTAATAAATAAGCTACCTTCTATTTTAAAAAGGGGTAAGCGTACACAATAATAGTTTCTTCTATTTTGCATAAAGAAACGGAAAGGATGCACTGATTAATACTAGTAGTTACCTGTGAAGAGAAGGGGAGTTGTAAGATTTGGCGCTGTCACTCCTTTTAAGTTGTTTTCATTTTTGAACCATGTGACTTAAAAAAAAAACTTCCTTTAGAAAAAAAGCATGGCCTGACCTGGTGGTGGTGCAGTGGATAGAGCGTTGGACTGGGAGACTGAAGACCCAGGTTCAAAGTCCCGAGTTTGCCAGCTTGAATGGAGGGTTACTGGCTTGAGCATGGGATCATCAACCTGGCCCCATGGTGGCTGGCTTGAGCTCAAAGGTCGCTGGCTTAAAGCCCAAGGTCACTATCTTGACCCCAAGGTCAACCCCTTGCTGGCTTGAGCAAGTGGTCACTGGCTGGCTGGATCCCCCCCCCCCCCCGCCCCAGTCAAGGCAAGGCACATAGGAGAAAGCAATCAATGAACAACTAAAGTGCTGCAACTATGAGTTGATGCTTCTCATCTCTCTCCCTGTCTGTCTGTCTCCCCACTGCCCTCTGTCTCTGTCTCTCTTGCAAAAATAAAAAATATAAAAATTTTTTTTTTAAAAAAAAGAGTATGGGCTTCAAAGTGAAAGAGATATGAATTCTACAGCCAGCTCCCCTGACATTACTAACAGCGTAAGAAGCTTAAATTCTTCGAGCCTCAGTTTCCATATCTGTACAGTGGGTATAGGAGTATCTTCCTCATAAGGACCTGAGCATAGTCCAGGAGATGACGTCAGTGAACGTGCATAACATGGTAGCTGACACAGTGACACTTCAATGCATTTTCTTTTTTTTTTTTTTCAGTTAATAGTGCTGGTTATTGGATGCCCTTGAGCTGGTGTTTTCCCCTCTCCTCTGCCCCACGGCCGGGCTTACCCAGAGTCCGACGGCCAGGACGAAGAGGAAGTACAGAACCAGCACGGCGATGTCGCCCGCCTCCAGTCTCCTCTGGGGGAAGGCCTCCAGGGGGTCCGGCGGTGTGGGCGGAGGGCTGTCGGGGCCGCTCTCCATGGTGCTGACCGGACTCGCGCTCCTGCGGAAGGTCAGACGCGGAGGGTCAGGGGGCAGAGCTAGCAAACCCACCGCACGCCCTCCGTGGCGGCCTCTAGAGCAAGACCACAGGCTTGGAGGGGAGGGCGCGGAGACACAGCCGAGGGTCGGGTCCTGCCACCAGCCAGCCAGTCACTCATTTACAGAGAAGTTTTTTTTTTTTTTTTAAATCAAATCCAGTTTAAAAAAGCCAAGCCCTCTATGATAGAATAGAGATGCTTCAACATGCAGCCGCTCTGGGTCCGCTGGAGGACCCAAGGGCCAGGCAGCTGCTGTCAACTGTCCTAAAGGAGTTCTGCATGTTAGAGGAATAAGACACGCAGAAGACACACAGTCCAGGAGCGCAGGGTGGAGAGCCAGTCGACAAACACCGGAATGGAGGCTCGCAGGTGCAGCGAATGTTCACATTTATATGAGGGCTTTGCGATTTTAAAGGTGAGGAAGTCCCAGCCAGTGCCGTGGACGCTGTGCTCTTAACTGAGGACAGAGCCCTGTGAAAAATATGGGAGGTGATGCAGAAAATAAAAAACGGAAGCCTGACCGGGCGGTGGCACAGTGGATAGAGCATCGGACTGGGATGCAGAGGACCCAGGTTCGAGACCCCGAGGTCACCAGCTTGAGTGCGGGCTCATCTGGTTTGAGCAAGGCTCTCCAGCTTGGACCCAAGGTCTCTGGCTCGAGCAAGGGGTCACTTGGTCTGCTGTAGCCTCCGGTCAAGGCACATATGAGAAAGCAATCAATGAACAACTAAAGTGTCGCAACGAAAAACTGATGGTTGATGCTTCTCATCTCTCTCTGTTCCTATCTGTCTGTCCCTCTCTATCCCTCTCTCTGACTCTCATTCTGTCTCTGTAAATAAATAAATAAAGAATATAAAAGCAGGCACATCTTTTTAACGTTAAAAACACCCCAGCATCCTGTGTTTTATACAATCTGGAGGGAGGGTCCCGCCTCAGAGAGCATGCTCCCAGCGCCCACATGACTGTCTGGAGGGACCTCAGAAAGTCTCTGTTACAGGGGGACAGCTCCGTGCAACCCGGGGTGTCTCGCTTCCCTGGCCACCCCCGTGCACTTAATGCTAGTAGTACCTCAAAATCATTGTGACAAGCAAAAATTGTCCCACGGGTTTTAAAAACATCTCTGTGTGTGTGTGGGGGGGGGAGCAGCAACGCCCCCACCCACACCTGCTCTAAGCCAAGGAAGAGCCACTGGAGGGTGTTGAACAAGGAAGGGGCACGGTCAGACGGGTGGGGGCGGCTTGGCCGGACGCGAGAAGGTGGGCACGAAGGATGTTTAGTTGTGACAGGTGATGCATTGACCGGGTAAGTGAGCAGGATGGAATGTTGGGGAACGACTTCCTGCGTCGGATCAGAACTGCCCAGAGACTGAGCAGCCAGGGAGCCCGAGCGGAAAGCCCCCTGTTCTGAAAGGAGAGTGTCTCATCTTCAACACTATTGGGTCCTTCTTTGTGACGCGGGGCTGTCCTTGTGAGATGTGTAGCAACATCCCCCGTCTACCCACTGGATGCCACTAGTCCTGACAGCCACCATGTCCCCTAGACTGAGAACCTAGAAGCCTGCCAACAGGCTGGGTGTCCCCCTTCGAGAGGAGGCCTCCGGGGGGCGCTCAGTGATCGTCGGGTTCCCTGCCCCTGCCAGCTGTGGCTTGGGACTTCTCTCCCCGGTGCTGGGCCTCACTCTGGTTCTGCTGGGGGGATGCCCACAGCTTCTCAGACCTGGACAGGGTGGCCCGACCCGAGCGAGCGCTGACCCGCGGCACGTGTGGAAGGAAGAGGGGGAGAAGGAGGAAAGACAAGCCTGGGGCTGGGCCCACGCACGCCCCTGCCCTTGCTCGAAGGCCGGCGTGCGCAGCAGAGGTGCAGACCCCAACCCAGACCGCCGGAGCCCAGCTGGCTCTCGGTTCCATGGTCGCTGCTGGCTGCGAAGTGAGAGGACACTAGTCTGCTCAAGACCGACCCCACTGCACCCGAGACCTCGCAGGGAGAAAGTGGGGAGGGCTGGTGAAGCTGGAAGGGTGGGGGGAGCCAGGTGGTCCCTACGAGCTGTCTCACGGGTGAGGAAGCCCCCGGGCAGGGCTGGTGAAGCTGGAGGGGTGGGGGGAGCCAGGTGGTCCCTACGAGCTGTCTCACGGGTGAGGAAGCCCCCGGGCAGGGCTGGCGGAGCTGGAGGGGTGGGGGGAGCCAGGTGGTCCCTACGAGCTGTCTCACGGGTGAGGAAGCCCCCGGGGAGGGCTGGTGGAGCTGGAGGTGTGGGGGGAGCCAGGTGGTCCCTATGAGCTGTCTCACGGGTGAGGAAGCCCCCGGGGAGGGCTGGTGGAGCTGGAGGTGTGGGGGGAGCCAGGTGGTCCCTATGAGCTGTCTCACGGGTGAGGAAGCCCCCGGGGAGGGCTGGTGAAGCTGGAGGGGTGGGGGGAGCCAGGTGGTCCCTACGAGCTGTCTCACGGGTGAGGAAGCCCCCGGGGAGGGCTGGTGGAGCTGGAGGTGTGGGGGGAGCCAGGTGGTCCCTACGAGCTGTCTCACGGGTGAGGAAGCCCCCGGGCAGGGCTGGTGGAGCTGGAGGTGTGGGGGGAGCCAGGTGGTCCCTATGAGCTGTCTCACGGGTGAGGAAGCCCCCGGGCAGGGCTGGCGGAGCTGGAGGGGTGGGGGGAGCCAGGTGGTCCCTACGAGCTGTCTCACGGGTGAGGAAGCCCCCTTAGGTAGAAACTGTTCTCAGTGTCCCGCGGCTGCCAGGTGGCACAGCCGACATCTTCCAGCGATGAGGACAAAGGGCTTAGGGAGCAGTCTAATTGGCGAGTGGAATAGATTGTTCTAGAACCCAGCCGGTCTAAAAAAACAGGAAGGGGAGGAAGGAGGGAGGAGAGGCGGCAGCTGGCAGCCGGGTGAGCCCCCACCCACCCCACCCCCCGGGCCCAGCCCTCCGCCGGCCGCCCCTGCCAGGCACCGTGAGGGTAGGAGCACATAAACAGGTCATTCATCACCACGCTGGACGCTGGACGGGCCGGCATCCCTCGGAGCTGCTCCCGGGTCCCAGGAGGTGGGGTCCCGCCAGGGGCCAGGAGGGCCCGGCTCCCTCCTCACTGTGGGGACGGGGGCACAGACCAGAGGAGCCACGGACCCCAGGGCTGTCTGTGGGGTCACAAGCGCAGGCTGCCTCTTCCTCAGCCAGTCCCGGGCACTCTGCTCCCGGTGCCAGGCCCGGGGCTCGCCCTCCACTGGCGCTCCTGTCTCGTCCTCAGCAGCCGGTGAGGCACACACAGCCCACGTCCTCCTCCAGCGGGAGAGCCACGGGGAAGAAGTGCGCTGGGCGGGCTGGAAGCGGGTGGCAGGTGCGGCGGTCCCGCCAGGTCCCACCCCAAACGAACGCTCCTTTCGTCACCCAGCCCCGGCCGGTCCGTCCTCCTAGTCTCCCTTCCTCCTGCCCTTCTCTCCTCCTCTCTCTCCTCCTCTTCAGACCTCTGCTCACCTTTCTGTGCCTTTCCCATAAACACGTCTTAGGCGCCAGCTGTATGCCAGGCTCGGTGCTAGGCACGGAGGACGAAGTGGTGAACGAGGTGGACCTGGCCCTCACGCAGCCCTGTGTGTGCTCCCAGACCCACTCGGCAAAACTGGTCTGGGCGCCCTTTGTCCTGGCACGGCCCCTGGAAGGGCCACGGGGGGGGGACGGGGGGGGGGGAAGCGGCTCCTGCTTCACCTCCAACGAGGGGCCTCCCTGGATGGGGGCAGGGTTAACCGGAGTCACGCGCAGCAGCTTCATAACTGTGGGCTTTGTCTGCAAGGGTGCCCTGCCCTCGTGGTCACCGACGACGGAGCCAAAGAATTGTTCTTGGAGGGCCGGCCGGCCGCTCACCCTCATCCTCTGCCCGCTTACGTAACAGGCAGGGCAGATGTGGAAATTTCCCACAGCTGGGCTGAGGGGAGACCGGGCAGCCGGCTGGCAGGTGGGGAGGGGCTTTGGCAGCCTCCCCCCCCCTCCCCGGGGGTGCGCCCAAGGTGGGTGTATATTGTGTTTGATCGTTTGCTTGTATCTGAAACAGTTGGCAGTGAAAAAAAAGACAGGAGCGAGGTTTCCAGCATGAAACCGTCTGAGAAGTGAATGTATCTGTGTATTCAATGCACTCAGAGATAGAAGAGTGTGGCATTTGGCAGAGATGTAGGCGGAGCTCCCGAAGTCTCAGGCTCAGCAGCAGGACTGAGAACGAGAGAGAGAGAGAGAGAGAGAGAGAGAGAGAGAGAGAGAGAGAGAGAAAGAGAGAGACCGAGAGCCTAGAGCAGGGGTCAGGAACCTATGGCTCGCGAGCCAGATGTGGCTCTTTTGATGGCTGTATCTGGCTCGCAGACAAATCTTTAATAAAAAAAAACAATAACGTTAAAAATATAAAACATTCTCATGTATTACAATCCATTCATTTCCTACCGCTCATGTTCATGGTTGCGGGTGGCTGGAGCCAATCACAGCTGTCCTCCGGGACAACACCAAATTTTTATTGGATAATGCGTAACGAACACGGGTCGTTGTTGTATGGCTCTCACGGAATTACGTTTTAAAATATGTGGCGTTCATGGCTCTCTCAGCCAAAAAGGTTCCCAACCCCTGGCCTAGAGAGACAGAGAGATGGAGAGCCCAGAGACACAGAGAGAAAGAGAGACAGAGAGACAGAGAGCCCAGAGACACAGAGAGACAGAGAGACAGAGAGATGGAGAGCCCAGAGACACAGAGACACAGAGAGCCCAGAGACACAGAGAGACAGAGAGACAGAGACACAGAGAGCCCAGAGACACAGAGAGACAGAGAGCCCAGAGAGACAGAGAGACAGAGAGACAGAGAGCCCAGAGACACAGAGAGACAGAGACACAGAGAGACAGAGAGCCCAGAGACACAGAGAGACAGAGAGACAGAGAGATGGAGAGCCCAGAGACACAGAGAGCCCAGAGACACAGAGACACAGAGAGCCCAGAGAAGGGCCCTGCCCTGAGGCAGGATGGTGGTGACCATTGAACTGCTCATGTCAATCACAGGCGAAATGCTCTCCCGGAAGTGACTGCCAGGACAAAGTGTGATGATAAGAGAACAGCATCTCTTGGGTCCAGTCCCACCTCTGCCTCCTGTCAGCTCCCTGATCTTGGGCCAATAACCTTCTGAGGCTCAGTTTTTCCTTCTGTATAACGGGGATGATAATCAGACGTGTGTCCCAGGTTTGTTCAAAGCAGTCAGCACATTCAGTGACAGACGGTACCATGATGAGATCTGTCCCTGTCTTTCTTATAAAACTTTCTTTAAAAAAAGAGCGTGGACTTGGTGGGCAGGAAGACACTGGCCACCTACACCCACGTTGTGCGTGTCACCTGCAGCATGCGGTACCCTGGAGAGCTCAGGTCTGAGGAGCTCCAGTGACCAGTCGCGGAGGACAAAGCTAGGTCCTGGGCCCACGCCGTGAAATGACCACTGGTCAGCATGGGGACCTGTTGGGCAGATAAAATGTATTATGCTCACTTTGTTAAAGAGGCCATCGCCCAGGTGATATTAATGTATGTTGGAGATCATTGTAACCTGGGGCTTGGTTTTGGGATTAAGCCTTTCCCACCCTTTTTGCTGTAGGGCAGTACAATCCAATCATGCCTCAGAGAAGTGACTTTGTATTAGAGACTACCCTATTTTGTATATTGGATTAAAGGTTGTGAAGCTACACTATAAAATAGGGGTAGAACGGGAACTTGCCGCTTGGTTCCTGAGGTTAGCATGAGAGAGAGGAGAGAGTAGAGCCAGCAGCTAAAGGAGGCCATGTGGAGGAGGCCAGGAGAAGCAGCCAAGATGGCGGAGTGCTGAGTGAGATGGGGAACTGAGGAGAAGAAGGCTGGTGAGCTAGAAACCTTTGATTCTAGGAAACTCGGATAAGTCAGTGGCTTTGTGAGCACTGAGTGTGACTGGGTTTTGGAGCCCAGTGTGTATTTTTACTTGCCCGCCGGGTGCAAGCTAGATTAAAGGCTATGGCCCACCAGTTTTTGGCTCCATGGTTTCTTTACCGACTGTCCGAATCCAATGCGAACCTGCATGTGAATGGCCACGATGGCGGCTCCTGGCCTTACAGGACCCTTGACGAGGAACACTACAGGGTGATAACAAGGGCTGATGCCCCCAGGCCACCGCCGCTCACGCCCTCTCCAGCCATTCCCCTGTGGCGCCTTCAGTGGACGTAACTGACCACTGCACAGCCTGGCTTTTGACTGTCTCGAGTCCGGGACACCCAGCACGGCTGGTTGTGGAGGCAGCCCAACCCACGGGCGGGGTCCACTCTCTAAGCGAGAATGTGCCGTCAGGCCTAGAGCTGCAGAAAAGAGGAACGGGGGACCCCCACGGGCCAACTTGACCAGTTGATCCTGTGGGGTTCATTAGCCACAGGCCTTTACAAAAAATCTCAGAAGACAGATTCAGGGGACTTTCAGCTGAAGCGAAAGCCAGCACCATCCTCCGCCCGTAGGAAAGAGCCATGGCTCTGGTGTTTAGGAAAAGATATTGATACAATAGGTGTGGTCGGTCAGGCGGCTCCCCCACGCAGTTCGTGGTGAGTGCAGGGGACCCGGTGAGCCTTCCCCTCCGCCCTCCCCAGCTCTCCAGGGACGAGCTCCTCTCACGACCCCTGGAGAGACTACAGGTCACAAGAGCGCCCTGTCAGCCCACAGGTGCCTATCCAAATCCCAGCGTGGTATCCTCCAGTCGGCCTCTCAGACCGAACGAGCCCCGGTTAGAGACCATGGTCGTCAGCAGCTCTATTCCCCGTGTCTCCCTGAATGGCAACCTCACCCAGCCCGCTTCTCACGCCAGGAACCCGGGAGCCCTCCGTCCGTCCGTCTGTAACTCATGCATTCCCTCCTTCATGTATGCCTTCGTTCATTCATTCATCAGGGGGTCCTCGAGCACCTGCTCTATGGCATCAACCACTGTGCCCAAGCCCCAGGGACGCCATTTCACACACGATGCGGACCACCGGAGAATTTAGAGTGTCTCTGTCTCAACTCCCAGAATCGACCAGCCCGTACTTCTGTCTTAATATATATATTATAGGCCCTGGCCGGTTGGCTCAGCAGTAGAGCGTCGGCCTGGTGTGCGGGGGACCCGGGTTCGATTCCCGGCCAGGGCACATAGGAGAAGCGCCCATTTGCTTCTCCACCTCTCCCCCTCTCCTTCCTCTCTGTCTCTCTCTTCCCCTCCCGCAGCCAAGGCTCCATTGGAGCAAAGATGGCCCGGGCGCTGGGGATGGCTCCTTGGCTTCTGCCCCAGGCGCTAGAGTGGCTCTGGTCGTGGCAGAGCGACGCCCCGGAGGGGCAGAGCATCGCCCCCTGGTGGGCAGAGCGTCGCCCCTGGTAGGCGTGCCGGGTGGATCCCGGTCGGGCTCATGCGGGAGTCTGTCTGACCGTCTCTCCCCGTTTCCAGCTTCAGAAAAATACAAAAAATATATATATTTTTTATATAATATATATATATATATTAGAATATATATATTCTACTCACAAAGGAGAGCCTGACTCCTCCACTCTCCCTCCCCCTGACTTCTCTGATTCTCGTCTAAGCCACCCAGAGCAGGCACCTTCCGACCTGCCTCCCGGACACCGCCCCCTCTTTCTCCTAACCCGCCCCTCCCGTCGGAGCCGCAGAGGTACGGACACCCACGTCAGATCAGATCGTGTTCCTGCCGAGACATCTCCGTGTCCGCTCTGCCACGGCCCTGCCATCTCCCATGACACCTCTTCTTTTTATCCCTTATTGGCTATAAAGCCAGCAGCCACGGCCACCATCACAGCCGCCCAGCCCATGCAGGTTCGCATTGGATTCGGACAGTTGGTAAAGAAATAACGGAGCCAAGACCTGGTGGGCCATTACCTTTAATCCTAGCTTGCACCCGGCAGGCAAGTAAAAACATACTGGGCTCCAAAACCCACTCATTCAGTGCTCACAAAGCTACCGACTTATCCGAGTTTTCTAGAATCAAAGGTTTCTAGCTCATCAGCCTTATTCACCTCTGTTCCCCATCTCCTCTCTGCACAAATTGCACAAACTCCACACAAACTGGCTTCTGACTCAGCACTCCACCATCTTGGCTGCTTTTCCTGGCCTCCTCCACGTGGCCTTTCTCTGCTCTCCTCTCTGCTCTCTCCTCTAATGCTAATCTCAGGAACCAAGAGAGGAAGCTTCCAGGCTGCCCCACTTTATAGTGTAGAAATCAAAACCTTTAATCCAATATACAAACAAAGAAGTCTCTGACACCAAGTCACTTATCTGAGGCATAATGAGATTCCTCATGAGAGTGCACCACCCACATCATGCAATAGTCAAGGGTGTCGGGAAAAGCTTAGTCTTAAAACTAAGCCTTAGGCTATAACCACCCTGCCTGCTTACAGCCTGTCCCCCACACCCAATGCAAACTATAAGTGAGCAAACATATATCATATTTAAAAACTCATTTGACTAACAGAGACGCTATTTCACACCTCGGGGGTCTTTGCCATTCTGTTCCTTCTGTCTGAAATGCTGTTCCTTACACTCTTGACTTGATGAGCATCCTTCAGATGTCACCCTCCTGCTACATCCCCAAGAGCCTTCTCTTGATTTCAACCCAGATTTGGTCCTGAAGTTATTCGGTCTCAGGGGAAACACGACTTCTCATCGCTGTTGACTCAACCATGGCATTCGATCTGTACGACTCTCTCATCACGGTCTTGTTCCCGCTACGTGGTCGGCGAAGACTCACATTGTGTCCCCAAAGCAGCATTTAAAAGAGACAAGAGGCCCACCCAAATGGAGTCACCTCTGCTCGGCCACATTTACCAAACACTGGGCCTGCTCACAGTTTCGGCCTCTCCCAGGAGTGGAATTTTAAACCGACCCATCTGGAATTTCCTGGTCAGCACGAGTGAGGTCATCTGCCTGATTAGACTCCTTGCCTTCTCCTAAGGGATGTGGTCCTTGCCTGAAATAACCCACTTTTTTTTTTTTTTTGTATTTTTCTGAAGCTGGAAACGGGGAGGCAGTCAGACAGACTCCCGCATGCGCCTGACCGGGATCCACCCGGCATGCTCACCAGGGGGCGATGCTCTGCCCATCTGGGGCACCGCTCTGTTGCAACCAGAGCCATTCTAGCGCCTGAGGCAGAGGCCACAGAGCCATCCTCAGAGCCTGGGCCAACTTTGCTCCAATGGAGCCTTGGCTGCGGGAGGGGAAGAGAGTGACAGAGAGGAAGGAGAGGGGGAGGGGTGGAGAAGCAGATGGGTGCTTCTCCTGTGTGCCTTGGCCGGGAATTGAACCCGGGACTCTTGCATGCCAGGCTGACACTCTACCACTGAGCCAACGGGCCAGGGCCCTGAAATAACCCACTTTTTTTTTTTGTATTTTTCTGAAGCTGGAAACGGGGAGAGACAGTCAGACAGACTCCCGCATGTGCCCAACCGTGATCCACCCAGCAAGCCCACCAGGGGCGACGCTCTGCCCACCAGGGGGCGATGCTCTGCCCCTCCGGGGCGTCGCTCTGCCGTGACCAGAGCCACTCTAGCGCCTGGGGCAGAGGCCAAGGAGCCATCCCCAGCGCCCGGGCCATCTTTGCTCCAATGGAGCCTTGGCTGCGGGAGGGGAAGAGAGAGACAGAGAGGAAGGAGGGGGGTGGGGGTGGAGAAGCAAATGGGTGCTTCTCCTATGTGCCCTGGCCGGGAATCGAACCCAGGTCCCCCGCACGCCAGGCCGACGCTCTACAGCTGAGCCAACCGGCCAGGGCCAATAACCCACTTTTTAATGTCTCAATCCCCCCCTCTGCCTGCCTATCTACACCTCCCATTTCGCACAACCCCTCCGAGCACCCTCCCAGTTGCTGGATGAGACCCCGCCCCACTGATGAGTCACTTAACGAAGCCAATTAGATCTGCACGTTGGCTCGGCTGAATCCTGCGCTGTGGCAGCGGGCACCCAGTAAGCGTTTGTGAAACGAGCCAGGGTGGAATTTTCAGAGCTGTTGCCATATATCCTGGCACATCGTGACCCTGTCCCCAAGACGCACGCCCAGGACGCCCTCTGGGGGAGGGCACGTGTCCCGGCCGCTGCCCCCGGCCCCCCCCCCCCCCCCCCCCCCCCCCCCGCTAACCCGCTGGGAGTCAGGTGTTGCGAGTGAGCTCACAGTCTGTGGGCTGAGTCTCAGCTTTGCGGCTCTGTGTGACGTTGGGCCAGGTTCTCCGTGGCCTTCAGGCTCTGCCTGTGAATTGGGGTGGTGGTGGGGGGCACTGTGCCCTCACAGGGTGACCATGCCAGTTAGACCAGGCCCAGGACGTGCCACCCTGTACACGTGCCCAGCAAGTACCTGTGAGAAGTCCTTTAGCTTGTGGTCAGTCACAGCCGTGGCTGCAGTAACAGTAACACTGCTTGTCTCCCTGGGTCCCCCGCACCTGGGGGGCCGGCCTGGGTCACCTCTCCGGCTGACAGATCCGGAACCTGAGGCTCTGTGATTGGCCAGTGAGTCGGCAAGTGGAAAAAGTAGGACCCACACCCGGTGCCGCTGGCTGTGCCCAGCCCTCAAAACACACCCGGTCTGCCCGCTCACGACGAGACTTGTCCGAGGAGAGGTGCTATGCCCCCCCTCCACCCCAGGGCTCTCAGCTGCAGTTTTTCCTGCTGGCACGGTGTCCTGTCCCCAGGCCAGCCCCCCGCCCCCAGTTTGCAAAATGAGCATTGGGAGGGGGCGGGTCTTACCTTCCTCGGCATGCAGGACGCACCTGCCGGGGGCCTGCGGGCGGAGATGGCCGGAGGGAGGGGACGCCCGGCTTCTCTCCTGGACAGCCGGAGCTCGGGAGGACAGTGGCAGCCGCCCCCGCCCCCTGCACTGCCTGCTGCTTACTGAGAGAACCTTCTTGCGGGTCAAACTCCAAATTCCAGACTGCAGCTGAGATTAGAAAAAGTGAGAGCGATCTTCCCGGGACAGGACGGGACGGGACAGGATGGAGGAGAGGCTGGGCCCAGTCCCAGCCCTTGAACCGGCCACTCGGAGCCAGCGCCTGTGGGAAGGTGGCGTGCCCTGGGCTCCACCCTCAGCCTCCCGGGCCTCACCTGACGGGGGGCCGTGGCCCGGAGGGTGGGGGCGCCGCCCAGGTCCACTCACCCACTCTTCCACTGGCCCACCTGCATTCTGGGGACAGGCGGACTTGGGACAGCTGGAGGGAGGGGGGGACAGATGCTGGAGGAAGGGGGGGACAGATGCTGGAGGAAGGGGGGGACAGACGCTGGAGGAAAGGGGGGACAGATGCTGGAGGGAGGGGGGCACAGAGGCTGGAGGGAGGGGGGACAGACGCTGGAGGAAGGGGGGGACAGACGCTGGAGGGAGGGGGGGACAGATGCTGGAGGAAGGGGGGGGACAGACGCTGGAGGGAGGGGGGGACAGAGGCTGGAGGAAGGGGGGGACAGACGCTGGAGGGAGGGGGGGACAGACGCTGGAGGGAGGGGGGGACAGACGCTGGAGGAAAGGGGGGACAGACGCTGGAGGGAGGGGGGGACAGACGCTGGAGGGAGGGGGGGACAGACGCTGGAGGAAGGGGGGGACAGACGCTGGAGGGAGGGGGGGACAGACGCTGGAGGGAGGGGGGGACAGACGCTGGAGGGAGGGGGGGACAGACGCTGGAGGAAAGGGGGGACAGAGGCTGGAGGGAGGGGGGCACAGAGGCTGGAGGGAGGGGGGGACAGACGCTGGAGGAAAGGGGGGACAGATGCTGGAGGAAGGGGGGGACAGACGCTGGAGGAAAGGGGGGACAGACGCTGGAGGGAGGGGGGACAGTCGCTGGAGGGAGGGGGGACAGTCGCTGGAAGGAGGGGGGGGACGAGGAACGTCCAGTCCCGGTAGAGCCCCTCCGTGCAGCCCAACCGCCCCCACAGCAGGGACAGTGGCTGCCCTCTGTCCAGCCCCTGGCAGAGCAAGGGCAGGCGTCTTGGGGCCCTACCTGAGCAGCTGTCAGCAGTGACCGAGCCACGGCCAGGGCCCCGTGAGTGGCCCACAACACCAGGACAGGCAGAGACAGAGGAAGGCTCTCACTGGACACTCAAGCATTCAAGACTTCTAAAAAAAATAATAATAAATAACAATAGTGTAAGGCCAGGAGCCGCCATCATGGCCATTCACATGCAGGTTCCCATTGGATTCGGGCAGACGATAAAGAAATGGCGGAGTCAGAGGATGGGGGGCCATCCTATTTATTGGTGTCTCACCAAGACAGGCAAACCACAAAAGAAGACAAGGGAAAAGCAGAAAACCAGCTCTTCCCATGAAGAGCAAGGGATCAGGGAAGCCCCTGCAATTGTGATAGCAGGAACTGTGTGTCCAAGCTCCTGGTCTGTCCCACTTTATAGTGTAGAAATCCAAGCCCCTTAATCCAATATACAAACAAGGAAGTCTCCGATACAAAGTCACCCATCCAAGGCATAATTGGATTCCTCATGAGAGTGCACCACCCAGATAATACAATCATTCAATGGTGTGGGAAAAAGCTTAGTCCCAAAACCAAACCCCAGGCTACAACGACCTGGCCTGCTTATAGCCTGTCCCCCACACCCAATATAAGTCACAAGCGAGCAAACATATATATCACATTTACAAACTTATTTGACCAACATTCCACCCCTTTTGCTCGCTTTACAATCTAAACCACAGGCATCTTCCATGATGGTCACTGTGCAAGGAGTAGGATACATTGCATAAACAGAAATAGTACCAACTACAGCAATAGGATTAACAGATCAAAAACTATGGCCGAAATGAGAGAGCTGTCAGTGGCACCAAGAGAGGCAAATCTTTTCCCTCTGGCAGAATACAGGCCAGAGTTTTGTCTGCAGACAGCACCGTAGCTGGCACCAGAGGCCGCCCTGAGCAGGCATACCAAACCTTATTGGCCAATACACCAGCATCTGCTGGTTCTATGTGTAGTAAAATAGGGGAACTCATTATTGGCCATAAAGAAATTACAAAGGTGCCCTTCAAAATGCTGTCCCCTTGAGCACTCAACGGATAATACACTTCTACCTTAGGTGGCCAGGTGCTGGTTGCCCAAGGAGTTAACTGGAGGTCCACCTCTAACCCCTTTCCCCATGGTGCCAACAAGGCCACCCATCTCAGATGGGGGGCCTGTACAGTCCAGGGCCAAGTCCATTGAAGCCGTTGTCCTTTAAGAAGGGCTGTTGGAGCAGGCAAGAGCACGTTGCCCTGCTGTCCGAAACCTGGCTTGAGTAAAATGTCCTTGGTGCGTATCTGCAACTGAATGGGGGCAGCTGTCCGATGCAGGAGGGCCTCTACTGGAGCTGGGCTTCCCCGTCGAGGTCGCTCATTCAAAATCCGAAGTACTGTCCATAAGCGGTGTGTCCATCCAGTAAGAGAGCCGGTGCCCCCCTCCTGTTGCAGTCCCTGCTTTAAGAGTCCATTATAACGCTCAATGATACCAGCAGCCTGGGGGTGGTAGGGAACATGGTACTTCCAGTCCACCCCCAGCTTTTGAGCCCATTGCCTCACCGTTGAACCAGTGAAGTGGGTACCATTGTCACTTTCAAGGACCAGCGGTTGCCCGTATGCAGCACTCAGGCGGTCCAGAGCCTGTATGACTACCCTCTGGTCAGGGTTACGAGCGGGGTAAGCAGCAAGCAGCCCGGTGGCAGTATCTACACAAGTGACTGCATACTGGTACCCTTCTGACTTTGGTAAGGGTCCAATGATGTCTATCTGCCATCGTGTCAGTGGGACATGACCCCTCTGGATCTGTCCAGGTGACACCAGTGGTCTCCGAGGGTGTTCCTTGGAACATACTGCACATTGCTCACAGGCTGCAAGTACCTCTGCATAGGACACAGGCAAGTTCCAAGCCTTAACCGTAGCCCACATAGTTTTCTGTCCTGCATGGAGCAGGCGCCGGAGGAGCCACTGTGCCACATCACCTGCAGGTGCAGTCTCCAACCATCGCACCCTTGCCAACGTATCTGCCTCATCATTCCCAGGATGGGCTAGAGGGGCATGCCCTGTGACATGATATACTGTCACCTGCTTCTGGTGTCCTATTTCCCATAAGTCCTGCCACATGGCCTGACCCCATAATGGACGGTGCATTACCATCCACTGGTTAATGTGCCAAGTAGCAATCCAAAGGGTCAGTCCACGATAGACAGCCCAACTGTCAGTACAGATCACCAGAGGTGAAGGTTCATTATGGGCAACTAGCCAAACAGCTCTTAATTCTGCCCATTGGCTGCTTTGGCCTGTACCCATGTTCATCCAAATAGTCTCAGTGGCCGGATGGAAGGCGACAGCCGTCCATTTGGCAGGTTGGCCCCTGCTGGAACCATCAGTATACCAGGCATCTTCGGGGATGGGCACCCGCCCCTCCTGGTAGGGACTGACCTCAGGTTCTGCCTCCTGAGCCCCAGTTGCACCTGACTCTAAGGTCGCATAGGTGACTGGACCCAAGACTTCCTGCAGTTCTGCCCTCAATGGGCTGGTGCTAAGAGCACAGCGTTGTTGCAGATAGGCACCCCACTTGGCCAGGGTAGACATTTGGGCCATACCACTACGTGGTTTAGTTGCCCAATCTCTCACCCATCCAGCTATAGGGTATGTTGTTTTGACTGTAACTGGTGTTGTGGTTGTAATACTCTCAGTTGCCAGAAGGGCAGCATACACAGCTGCCAGCTGCTTCTCTACTAATGAGTAACGAACTTCAGCACCTTTCCACAATTGAGACCAAAATCCAATAGGTTGCCGTAGGCGCTCTGTCCGCTGCCACAAGCCCCATCCAAACCCCTCCAAGGTTACATGAACATCCAGCTCACAGGGCCTGGCAGGATCAAACACATTCAAGGCCTGTGCCACCTTGACAGCTCTCTTAGCAGCTGCAAATGAACCTTGTGCCTGCTCAGTCCAATCCCAGCGAACCCCCTTTCGAATAAGGTTGTACAAGGGGCGTAGTAACTGAGCCAAATGCGGTATAAGTGCTCGCCAATACCCCAACAAACCTAAGAATTCCTGTAACTGTTTTACCGTAGTGGGCACGGGGTAGGCTTGAATCTTATCTATAACTGCGTCAGGGATAACTTTTGTCTTACCCGACCAGACAACTCCCAAGAATTTAACAGATAACCCAGGTCCTTGTAATTTGTTCTCATTAACTGCCCAGCCACATGCTTTCAAATGGGATAGCAGGGTAGGGACTGCTTGCTCCAATTCTGAAAGAGAATCACTAGTTAGCATAATATCATCAATATAATGGTACATGCGGACTACCTCTGGCTGTTTCCATTTAGCCAGGTCAGCAGCCACCAGCCCATGGCACAAGGTGGGGCTATGCAAATAGCCCTGGGGTAACACTGTAAAGGTCCATTGTCTCCCTTCCCAACCGAAGGCAAATTGGTCTTGACTCTCTGCGGCTATATCAATAGAGAAAAAAGCATTGGCCAAGTCTGCCACAAAGTGGTATGTCCCCAACTCATGGCTTAGCCGATCCATCATGTTAGCTATCAAAGGAACAGCAGCGTGCAAAGGGGGAACAACTTTATTAAGTTCCCTGTAATCTACTGTCATTCTCCAGGTTCCATCTGCTTTGCGCACAGGCCATACTGGGGAGTTGTAAGGACTGTGTGCTGGCCGGATGATCCCCACCTTTTCTAGTTCAAGGATTGTCCCTGTGACTTCTTCATAACCACCTGGCAGGCGGTACTGCTTGGTGTTAGTCACACGCCAAGGGACGGGTAACTGCAAAGGGGAATGTGATGCATGTCCCCGCAATACTGCCTTCACAACCCTGATCCGCAGCCGGAACTCCCCAGCTGTAGTTTCCAACCACAGTCCTTGCAAGACATCTACCCCCAAAATATATTCAGGAATAGGAGATACATACACCTTATATGGCTTAGGAGGCAGTCTCCCTATCCGCAATGGAATAGTTATTGGCTTCACTTGAACAGTTTGGCCCCCATAACCGTCAATGGCCACTGGGGTCCCAGCAAACCGCTCTGGGTTTCCATAGAGAAGGGAACATTCTGCACCTGTATCCACCAAGGCCAACACCTGTTGTACATTGGAAGGGGACCAGTGGATAGCCAGTTCCACATGTGGCCTCCGGTCCCCGCCCATCCCCGTTAGACAGGTCCCTCGGCCTTTTTCCTATTCAAACTGGTACAGTGGGTCTTGGGAGTTCCCCTCTCCCTCGGCCGTCTCTATCATATAATCTTGTAACCGAGCTGTGCGCGCACCAAACGTTTTATTGGTAGCTGCTGGGGCCTTTCGTCTCAGTGGCTGGAACTTCTGTTCTGGTTTAAGCTGCCGCCAAAGCTCCAAAAGAATTTTATTAGACTGGTGTTGGGAAGATAAAATGTATTATGCTCACTTTGTTAAAGAGGCCGTTGCCCAGGTGATATTAATGTGTGTTGGGGTGGGCTAAAGGCAGGCAGAATCCTTGTAGCCTGGGGCTTGGTTTTGGGATTAAGCCTTTCCTACCCTTTTTGGTGTAAGGTGGTACAATCCTATCATGCCTCAGAGAAGTGACTTTGTATTAAGAGACTTCCCTATTATGTATATTGGATTAAGGGTTTGGATTTCTACACTATAAAATGGGAACGGAGTGGGAGTTTGGCTCTTGGTTCCTGAGGTTAGCATGAGAGAGCGGAGAGAGTAGAGCCAGCAGCTAAAGGAGGCCACGTGGAGGAGGCCAGGAGAAGCAGCCAAGATGGCGGAGTGCTGAGTGAGATGCCAGTTTGTACAGAGTTTGTATCTGGGATAAAGAAGAAGATGGGGAACTGAGGGAAATAAGGCTGGTGAGCTAGAAACCTTTGATTCTAGAAAACTCGGATAAATCAGTAGCTTTGTGAGCACTGAATGTGACTGGGTTTTGGAGCCCAGTGTGTATTTTTACTTGCCCGCCGGGTGCAAGCTAGATTAAAGACTATGGCCCACCAGTTTTTGGCTCCATGGTTTCTTTACCGACTGTCCGAATCCAATGCGAACCTGCATGTGAATGGCCACGATGGTGGCTCCTGGCCTTACAATTGGCGTAGTCTGTGGCAGGATTTGATACAGATCGGCAAGGAGTCTTTGAGTGGTGGAGTAGAGGACTGGCTAGTGTTAGGGTTCCCCATGGCTGTCCTTTTGGGGATTTTAGGCTGGCTGACTTTTACAGCCATGCGTGAGGAAACCGAGAGCTCTGTTGAAGAGGCTGCCTGGGACTTGCAAACCGAGCAGCGGGAGGAGCTGGAGCAAACGCAGGAGAAACCGATGCTGACCCTGGAGCTGGAGGAAATGCTGGAGGAGGAGGCCGACCAGGTTTGCGAGATTCGCCTGGAAATGGAGCAGCTGCTGGAGGAGGATTCAGAGGTTCGTGAGTTGCAGCTTGCCCTGGTTGTTGTGGAGAGCCAGCAGTGGCAGGAGGCTGGGGCTGAGGCTGAGGCCAGGTCTGGAGCTGCAAGGTATGAGGAGCAGAAGGCGGCAGCGGACGGAGGCTCGAGCCCGGCAGCCGGAGCTGGTGTTTTCAGTCCCACTTTGGAGGATGAGGAGAATCGGGCTGGAATTGCAATCCGCAGTCTCCATAAGATGAGAGCCCAGCTGGAAGGAGCACCTACTATGGCCCCGGTAGGTCTGCGATTTGGGGACATAGGGCTGGACATGCTTTCCGGAGCAGAGATGGAAATGCTGACTGCCATTGCCACGTGCTCCTCTTTGGGACAGTGTAAGACCTGCGAGGACGGCAGGGATGAGGGGGGTGGCTGATGCCCTATGTGCATGGACTGATTTCCTGGACTATGACCGGAGTGGGCATTGGCTCCTTTGTTGGATGGACTTACGGATTACGGATTTTGGACAATGTGAAATACCCCGATGGGGGTGGGCGGTGGCTTTGCTGGAAGCACTCCCCTGCCCCAGGAAGCTTTTCCCATCGCTAGAAAGAAAGCGAGGACATTTTGCGCTTTGGGCAAAGTGCTCAGAGACTGGTGAAGTGTACCTTTGTAATTGTTGAAACTGTATTATTTTTGCTGTTTTAATTTGTGTAATGTTCTAATGTAATGTTCTAATTTCCTTGCACAGGGATGCCGGTGGTATAAATTGTGGGTAGTAAAGTGAGCATAGGGGTGGATTGTTGGGAAGATAAAATGTATTATGCTCACTTTGTTAAAGAGGCCGTTGCCCAGGTGATATTAATGTGTGTTGGGGTGGGCTAAAGGCAGGCAGAATCCTTGTAGCCTGGGGCTTGGTTTTGGGATTAAGCCTTTCCTACCCTTTTTGGTGTAAGGTGGTACAATCCTATCATGCCTCAGAGAAGTGACTTTGTATTAAGAGACTTCCCTATTATGTATATTGGATTAAGGGTTTGGATTTCTACACTATAAAATGGGAACGGAGCGGGAGTTCGGCTCTTGGTTCCTGAGGTTAGCATGAGAGAGCGGAGAGAGTAGAGCCAGCAGCTAAAGGAGGCCGCGTGGAGGAGGCCAGGAGAAGCAGCCAAGATGGCGGAGTGCTGAGTGAGATCCCAGTTTGTACAGAGTTTGTATCTGGGATAAGGAAGAAGATGGGGAACTGAGGGAAATAAGGCTGGTGAGCTAGAAACCTTTGATTCTAGAAAACTCGGATAAATCAGTAGCTTTGTGAGCACTGAATGTGACTGGGTTTTGGAGCCCAGTGTGTATTTTTACTTGCCCGCCGGGTGCAAGCTAGATTAAAGACTATGGCCCACCAGTTTTTGGCTCCATGGTTTCTTTACCGACTGTCCGAATCCAATGCGAACCTGCATGTGAATGGCCACGATGGCGGCTCCTGGCCTTACAACTGGCCATCCAATTTCCCCTTATCTGCTCCAGCCGCAATCAAGTCTACCCACATCTGTGTTCGGGTAACCTTTACAGGCCCGTTTCCCTTGTTAGTTGGGGGGGAAACATAGGCAGCAGCCCTCACTGCTTTATGATCCCGAGCGGCCTCCAGCTCTCCCAAATCTGCTACCATCTGTGTAACTGCATTGATGGGCTGCCCCACATAGGGGCCCAAGATAGCCACAAGTGACCCAAAAAGGGCTGACGGGGCGCTAGCAAGGACAAATTCCCTCATTTTGGCCGTAAACACTTCCTCGTCTGGCCCACGAGACCCAGGGTTGAAAACAGCATTCTTCATACCTAGTTCTCGAAGGACCTTTACTAACTCACTGTAGCACTGCTACCGACTCATTGCCCCTGGCAGTTCTCCAGCATTCTGCCAGACCATACGAATGGCAGCCATCACCCATTCTAATAGGGTATGGTCTCCTGGGTTGCCATGGCAGTTCTGAAGACGCTGCCTCAAGGAAGAGTGTGTGGTAATGGCGGCCAATTTCTCCATCTCTGTTCCGGAGAGCATGATGCCATCCACCCCTATATCCCATAATCATAGTAACCAGGCTACCAGGGATTCAGTAGGTTTCTGCCTAAATTGTGCCCCCAACTCCATCAGCTCTGCCTGGGTATAGGGTCGGACCACAGAGTGTTCCATTACCTGGGCTGGAGGCTGTGGCTGCCCCTGAGGGACTCTTTGTTGCTGGGTTTTTACCTTCTTGGCGACAACTGGTCGGGCTCTCAGTGTGCGTATGGCAGCTTCAGCCTGAGCCTTCTCATCCTCAGAAGAGGAGTCGCAAGCGCCTGCTCCCGCTGACTCAAAGCCAATCCACCGGCACGGATGCTGCTGCTCCTTTGGTGACCGTTTAGGCTCCTGTGGCTGCTGGCTTTTGGCCAGAAGCTGAGACTCGAGCTCTTGAATCCGCAGTTGTTTCTCCAACAACTGCCGGTGAACACGTTCAACTTCCAGGGTAAACTGCAACTCGCGAACCCGTAATTCCTTCTCCAGTGCTCGCTCCAATTCCAGCCTTTTCTGCCGTTCTATTTTCAATTCATACTGAAGCTTTTGACCTCGGGCAGTTTCCTCTTGAGTAAAAAACATGTAGCCCATGGCCCCTAAAAGGACAGCCATGGGGAGCCAGAGCAGCAACCAGTACTCTATCCCACCCATCAAGGGTGGTGGCTCCATACCAATCTCTGAATCCTGCCGGAAACTACGCCAGTTGTAAGGTCAGGAGCCGCCATCATGGCCATTCACATGCAGGTTCCCATTGGATTCGGGCAGACGATAAAGAAATGGCGGAGTCAGAGGACGGGGGGCCATCCTATTTATTGGTGTCTCACCAAGACAGGCAAACCACAAAAGAAGACAAGGGAAAAGCAGAAAACCAGCTCTTCCCATGAAGAGCAAGGGATCAGGGAAGCCCCTGCAATTGTGATAGCAGGAACTGTGTGTCCAAGCTCCTGGTCTGTCCCACTTAATAGTGTAGAAATCCAAGCCCCTTAATCCAATATACAAACAAGGAAGTCTCCGATACAAAGTCACCCATCCAAGGCATAATTGGATTCCTCATGAGAGTGCACCACCCAGATAATACAATCATTCAAGGGTGTGGGAAAAAGCTTAGTCCCAAAACCAAACCCCAGGCTACAACGACCTGGCCTGCTTATAGCCTGTCCCCCACACCCAATATAAGTCACAAGCGAGCAAACATATATATCACATTTACAAACTTATTTGACCAACAAATAGCATTTGCAAAACAAGAGACTCTAACAAGTCTCTGGGCTTGCCACTTTGACGGCGTGGTCTGCAGATGTTCCGCAGCCAGCAGAGCTGTGGCCACAGCCCCAACCCGCCGGGCGCCTTTGCTTCCCGGCTGCAGCCCCGGGGACGGGGGGGCCTCAGGAAGTCTGGTGACAATGGAGACGCACAGGTTCCATTCTGCTGCTTCCTGGGTCTCTGCTCACTGGTCCTCCCAACCCCCCTCTAAGACAGACCCTGTCCTTATCTCAGTCACCAGCAGAGTCAGGACTTGAGCCCGGAGTTCTACAGGAGGGTGGCTTGGAGACATGCCCAGTGGGCAGGGGTCACCTGGTTGCAGAAAGACCCCGCGACTCGATGGACACCAGCGTGACCAGAGGCCTGCAGAGCGGTGGCCGGCCCGGGCGGGGGAGGGGGTATGGGACACACAGCTGGTCGGGAGCGGGACAGGCAGACAGGCGGCCAGGGAGTGGACGCCCCGTGCTCTCACCGGCCCCCGGGGGCGCAGTCCCCGAAGGCAGAAGGAAGCCTGGAGGTGTGCGATGCTTCGCCCCCCTGGGCTCGCTCCTGTGTCCCTGGGGCCTGTGTCAGGGGTAGGTGGGGGTGTGTGTCCGGGGGTCCCAGTGCCGACACAGGGGGCATGCGGACGATGGACCAGGCAGGATTGCGGCCGACTAGAGAGCACATGTCCCCGCTGACAGGGACCGCAGTGACTCAGCTCCAGCTGGGAGCACATGGGCCGCACGGCCAGACGTCCGACGGCCTCTTTGATGGTCTGGCTCTTGCCCCTGCCTCCGTCTCTTGGTGTGATGGAGCCTAGGAGAAAATGATGGTGCAGCCTTTTGGGGGACTTTTTGGAGGCTGTAAAGCCAGTTGCTGCGGCCAACATCACAGCTGCCTGGCCCGTGCAGGTTCGCATTGGATTCAGACAGTCAGGAAAGAAACAATGGAGCCAAGAACTGGTGGGCCATCATCTTTAATCCTAACTCGCACCCGGCGGGCAAGTAAAAACACACGCTGGGCTCCAAAACCCACTCATTCAGTGCTCACAAAGCTATTGACTTATCCGAGTGTTGGTCAAATAAGTTTGTAAATTGATATATATGTTTGCTCGCTTATAGTTTGCATTGTGTGTGGGGGACAGGCTGTAAGCAGGCCAGGTCGTTATAGCCTGAGGTTTAGTTTTGAGACTAAGCTTTTCCCCACACCCTTGACTGTTGCATGATGTGGGGTGGTGCACTCTCATGAGGAATCCCATTATGCCTCAGATAAGTGACTTTGTATCAGTGACTTCCCTATTTGTATATTGGATTAAAGGTTTTGATTTCTATACTATAAAGTGGGGCAGACCAGGAGCTTGCTCTCTCTCCGTTCCTGAGATTAGCGTTAGAAAGGAGAGCAGAGAAAGGCCACGAGGAGGAGAGGAGAAGCAGCCAAGATGGGCAGAAAGTTAAAGGAGAAGACAGTTTGTGTGGAATTTGTGCAGAGAGAGGAGATGGGGAACAGAGGTGAATGAGTCTGGTGAGCTGGAAACCTTTGATTCTAGGAAACTCGGATAAGTCAGTAGCTTTGTGAGCACTGAATGAGTGGGTTTTGGAGCCCAGTGTGTGTTTTTACTCGCCCGCCGGGTGCAAGCTAGGATTAAAGATAATGGCCCACCAGTTCTTGGCTCCGTTGTTTCATTACCGTCTCTCTGAATCTAATGCAAACCTGCATGGGCCAGGTGGCTGTCATGGTGGCCGTGGCTACTGGCTTTACACCAAGTTTCCTAGAATCAAAGGTTTCTAGCTCACTAGCCTTATTCATCTCTGTTCCCCATCTCCTTCTCCTTCAGCACTCCGCCATCTTTTTTTTTTTTTTTTTAATTTTATTTTATTTATTCATTTTAGAGAGGAGAGAGAGGGAGAGAGAGAGACAGGGGGGAGGAGCTGGAAGCATCAACTCCCATATGTGCCTTGACCAGGCAAGCCCAGGGTTTCGAACCGGCAACCTCAGCATTTCCAGGTCGACGCTTTATCCACTGCGCCACCACAGGTCAGGCAACACTCCGCCATCTTGGCTGCTTCTCCTCTCCTCCACGTGGAACCTTCTCTGCTCTCCTTTCTAATGCTAATCTCAAGACCCGAGAGAGCAAGCTCCCGGTCTGCCCCACTTTATAGTGTAGAAACCAAAACCTTTAATCCAATATACAAATAAGGAAGTCTCTGATACAAAGTCACTTATCTGAGGCATAATGGGATTCCTCATAAGAGTGCACCACCCCACATCAAAAAGGGTGGGAAAGGCTTAGTCCTAAAACCAAGCCCCAGGCTACAAGGATCCTGCCTGCCCACAGTCCACCCCCAACACACATTACTATAATCATGCCCATCCCAAGCAAGAAGGGCAACCAATACCATCACCTGGGTGACGGGTTTTTATGTGGGCAGCGCCATCTTTAACAAAGTGAGCATAGTATATTTTATCTGCCCAACAGAGGCTTCTCATAAAGTGAAGAAATACCTACCCAGTGGCCCAGCATGTGCACACTGAGGTGTTCATCAAGAGAAGGGAGAATGTTCCCACAAAGACCGGTGCCCCAAACGTACGTAATGGCGGCCCTGTGAGTCCACGCGGACCCGGGCGGGTCTGCCCCTGTAGCAGAGCCGGGGAGGATGGCTCCGGTCTGCCCATGAAAGCAGTTTATTAAAGCCAGCTGTCTCCAGTGAAACTGGACGTTCAAGAGGTTTGCAACTATCTGAGACAAGGTTGTTCTTCTCACTTGGTCTTTTTATTTTGGGGCAAAATAAGGTGGTTTCTCATAAAATATTTAAGATGCAATGGGTTAGGCCCTGGCCGGTTGGCTCAGTGGTAGAGAGTCAGCCTGGCATGCAGGAGTCCCGGGTTCGATTCCCGGCCAGGGCACACAAGAGAAGCACCCATCTGCTTCTCCACCCCTCCCCCTCTCCTTCCTCTCTGTCTCTCTCTTCCCCTCCCGCAGCCAAGGCTCCATTGGAGCAAAGTTGGCCCGGGCACTGAGGATGGCTCCATGGCCTCTGCCTCAGGCTCTAGAATGGCTCTGGTTGTGGCAGAGCATCGTCCCCTGGTGGGCATGCCGGGTGGATCCTGGTCGGGTGTGTGCGGGAGTCTGTCTGCCTCCCCATTTCCAACTTCAGAAAAATACAAAAAAAAAAAAAAAAATGATGCAATGGGTTAGTTATTATTCTTTTTAACTGAATTGATAAATATCATTACATCGTCGTTGTTGTCGTTTTTATTGAAATGTCTAGTTTGGTAAATACCAATAGTGGGTAAATAGCTTGTCAAAGGTTCCTGAGATCAAAAACTTTGAGAGCAGCCACTCTGGGACAAACTTGAAGCTAGCCTGTGTCTCTGAGGAAACTCTTGCAAATGTTCCATCTAAAGGCACAGCCCTTGGGTGTGGTGAAAGAGGGGACCCACCCCAAGGACAGACCCGCCCCGGGGAACCCGTCTGCTGCGCAGCCCCTGTAGGAGGACTCTGTCTAGCTCAGTGGGCCCTGCTGGTCCATGGGTGGTGGCTTGTTAATGAGTCAACAAGGACTCTGTTTCAATTAATCGCTAAACACTTTAACAGCAGGCCGTCCATGACAGAGAGGGTGAAGTCTGGCGTGTGACTTCCACACCCTTGAAGATTATGAGAGTGGAACAGGGTGCCTGTCAGGCAAGCCAGCTCGACCAGAACCGCCCCCAGGGCGTGTCTGGGATACAAGAGGAGGCTGTGCCACCGTTGCCATCCTGAGAGTCCCAGCGGGGCGGGGCGGGGGGAGGGGCAGCTGGACGTGTGTGGGCTCAGCTGCCTGGGCAGTGCCTTCGTGTTGGGTTAGTCCAGCTGGACTCACTTTGCGGCGTTTGGCAAGTTTCTTTACCTCTCTGTGCCTCAGTCTCCCCACCTGTCACATAGGGCTGTGTTGTAAAGATCGAATGGAAGAAGGATCCAAGGTGAGGGCTGGCCGGCAAGTTCCGCCTTGTTTCCTCTGAGACACTGCCGGCCAGCCCACGTGTGGCCCAAGGGGGGGGGGTGTGGTCCAAGCAACGTCTGCCTGTCTCGCTGCCGAGGGAGCTCCAGGTCCTGGGCCCCCACTCTGTCCTTCCTTCCTGCCAGGCGGGCGGTGACCACCAGCGTGAGCTCCAGGTCCTGGGCCCTCTGTCCTTCCTTCCTGCCAGGTCCTGGGCCCTCGCTCTGTCCTTCCTTCCTGCCAGGCAGGCGCTGACCACCAGCGTGAGCTCCAGGTCCTGGGCCCCCACTCTGTCCTTCCTTCCTCCAGGTCCTGGGCCCTCACTCTGTCCTTCCTTCCTCCAGGTCCTGGGCCCCCACTCTGTCCTTCCTTCCTCCAGGTCCTGGGCCCCCACTCTGTCCTTCCTTCCTCCAGGTCCTGGGCCCCCACTCTGTCCTTCCTTCCTCCAGGTCCTGGGCCCCCACTCTGTCCTTCCTTCCTGCCAGGTGGACGGTGACCACCAGCATGAGCTCCAGGTCCTGGGCCCTCACTCTGTCCTTCCTTCCTGCCAGGCAGGCGCTGACCACCAGCGTGAGCTCCAGGTCCTGAGCCCTCTGTCCTTCCTTCCTGCCAGGCGGGCGGTGACCACCAGCGTGAGCTCCAGGTCCTGAGCCCCCACTCTGTCCTTCCTTCCTGCCAGGCGGGCGGTGACCACCAGCGTGAGCTCCAGGTCCTGGGCCCCCACTCTGTCCTTCCTTCCTGCCAGGCAGGCGGTGACCACCAGCGTGAGCTCCAGGTCCTGGGCCCCCACTCTGTCCTTCCTTCCTGCCAGGTGGACGGTGACCACCAGCGTGAGCTCCAGGTCCTGAGCCCCCACTCTGTCCTTCCTTCCTCCAGGTCCTGGGCCCTCACTCTGTCCTTCCTTCCTGCCAGGCGGACGGTGACCACCAGCGTGAGCTCCAGGTCCTGGGCCCCCACTCTGTCCTTCCTTCCTGCCAGGTGGACGGTGACCACCAGCGTGAGCTCCAGGTCCTGGGCCCCCGCTCTGTCCTTCCTTCCTCCAGGTCCTGGGCCCCTACTCTGTCCTTCCTTCCTCCAGGTCCTGAGCCCTCACTCTGTCCTCCCTTCCTGCCAGGCAGGCAGTGACCACCAGCGTGAGCTCCAGGTCCTGGGCCCTCTGTCCTTCCTTCCTGTCAGGCAGGCGGTGACCACCAGCGTGGCCTCAGAGGCCACGTGTGGGAGACAGAGCTCCCGTGGACAGCCGGGCTCTCGATGGAGCAGAGAAAGCAGTGACTCGGGGCCCCGGGGGACGGAGACAGGCAACAGAGAGGAATGACTGATTCAGAGTGAGAGGAAGGAGAGAGAGAAACATCGGTTTGTTGTTCCACTTGTTTACACACTCATTGGTTGATTCTTGTCCGTGCCCTGAACAGGGATCGCACCCGCCACCTGGGAATATTGGGATGACGCTCTAAGCGCCGGAGTTAACCGGCCAGGGCAGGATTTTCTTTCTTAAGCGATGTCAGCGCTGGGTCTCTGGGGGCAGCAGCTCAGCCTCTTGCCCCAAACCATCTGGGCAAAGCAGCGCTCGGCGTTCGGAGGTGCGTCTGCTATGTGAAGTGCAGCGTGAGTTTCGCGGCAAGGGCCCTGCAGTCCCATCCGGGAGGGCCCCCCCCCCTCCACAGTCCTGTCTCTCAGCACAGGACACAGTCTTCATCTCTGGTGCCTGGCAGAGGCTCTAGATTTTGCGTTTGGACTCTACGAAGCGGGCGACCCTGAGGAAGTCACGTCACCACTGTGCTTTACCCTCGGGGACCGAGGGCGGGACAGAGCACCTCCCCGGCATGGCGTGGTCAGGCAGCGAGGGGAGCCCTCCGCACACGGTTGAGTTGAACGCTGTCATTGCTAAACAAACGTCCGCCCTGATTCTAGTGACCGCAGATTTTCAATATCTCTTGGTAGAGACACTTGTACCTTTTCCCCTGTCCTCCGTCTTGAGTCCATCGTGTTTTGCTCGGCTGGTGATCACCCCAAAATTAGGCACATCTGGTTTTTGGTTCCAAACACCTCCCTGCACGCCCCACGGGAGCTGGGACGGAACAGAGAAGGCGGACGGGATCCACCAGCCCCGGGTTAGGAAATGTCGCCGCCCGCCAGCCGCCCGCTGACATCATGGCTTTAGCCCAAGCCCCAACCAGGGAAGAGAAACTGTCCCAAACGCCCCGGATGTTTCAGAGGTCATCCTTTACATCATCGTGTTGGGGAGGAAGAAACCTTCCCCTCCCCTTCGCGGTGTTTCTGAGTGAGATCAGAGAAGTCGAATCTACAGGAGAAAAGCCACCAAATTGGGTCACGCACCCACGAGAGGTTCCGAGACAGAGAGGAGAGACGAGGGCCCACGATGACATTCTGAGCTCAGGCTGAGACCAGGTGCCGGGGGGTCCTCAGAGGGAAGGGAGGTTCATGGCAGGACGGTAAGAGGAGCAAACATTTGGTCATTAGATGTTTGCCCTGCCCTGTCGATCCAGAGGTCGTAAAAACGCTTATGGTGGGGCAACGCCCCTCATTTAAATTCTTTAAGGCAGAGGTAAAGGCTTCCCCTGAGCCCACGGGTCTCAACTGCCTTCAGCTCAAGATGACTCACGCGCAAAGCGGACCCGTCCTGGGCAGGTGCATTCTAAACCCCTCGGTCCACCCCCCCCCCCAGCTTTGAAACCTCCCCAGAAGGTGTGCGCCTGTCCTAGAAGGCAGGCGGACAGACTGACCGTTCCTCGCCTTGAGGAGAGGTCGGGTCCCATAAGCAGCTGTCCCTCAATTCAGGAGGCCCCGGAGTCGGGCCCACGGGACAAGCGGCCGGGCGTTCGGGAGGGGGCGTCTTCGTGCAGCAGACGATAGTTGAGGTTCCGAGTTCGGAAGGCGGCCCGTGGAGACCTCCGATGTCGGACCCCAAGCGTCTTGGGGGGGGCGGGAGGAAGAGCAGGAGCGAGCGTCGGCTGCGTGGCCCCGGTTGTCAGTGTTCACGCCTCTGGTGCCCTCTCGGCCGTGGGCGCGGAGTTCTCGTCCGTCAGGTGTTGCAACGGTGCCTCCAAGGTTTCCGTCGGGTCGTCCGGCTTCGGCCTGGGTGGCTTTGGGGAAAAGGGCTGCTTTAGTTCTCAAGAGTTCCAAGTCAGACGGGTGAGGGGGAGAAGATTGCAACTGTGGGTTTGGAGAGCCACAGTCGGAGAGCGGAGAAAACCAGGAAGATTCGGCACGCGGCACAACTTCCAGGCGGAAAACGGAAACCTCAGAAGACGATGTAATATCCAGAAAGTGGACTCTTATTGAAACATAATCTCTATCTCTAGAATGAAACCTGCTTTTATCAAGATAGCCAAATTAAGACGCACGTGGATGCAGATGACGTCTAGTTTCAATAAACGTAGCCTGTTATGTATAAAGGTGCAAAAGGAGTGGTAATTAAACATATAGGATATCTTCAATCTGCTGGGAGGGAATTTTCCTTCATAATAAATTGTCATAGCGCCCTGGCCGGGTGGCTCAGTTGGTCAGAGCGTCGACCCAGTACACCAAGGCTGTGGGTTTGACCCCCAGTCAGGACACAGACAAGAATCAACCAGAGAGTGCATGAGTAAGTGGAACAGCAAATCAGTGCCGCTCTCTCTCTCTCTCTCTCTCTCTCTCTCTCTCTCTCTCTCAAATCAATAAAAATAAAATTAAGAAAAGAAAAGGAAAAGAGATGAATTAATAAAAGGTCTCTTGAGGTCAGAAGAGCAGCCAAGGCAAAGACTGGCCATCGGACATTGCCTGCAGTGCCTTACAGATTTGGGGGGGGGGGCTCATCTTTTCTTGAGGTCCCCAAAATATCCTGAGGTTCCTGCACCTGCCAGGAAGTGACATTCTTCAATCAGCTGGTCAGGCTGCTGGGAACCCTGTGAGGAAGGTTCCAGGCCTATGTTTCCCTGCGGGGGCCTTAATTGGCTTCCCTGAGTCAATCCTGTCTCCTGAGAGCTGTCCGGTCACGCTGGAGTCTGTGCACGCCCCTCTCAATTATAACGTCCCAGTCCAAGCCCTGGTAATACCGCCAGTTTCCAATCGCGTCTTGTTAGAAGGAGAACAGATTCTTACTCCGCCGACACAAATCGCAAGTTGCCACGAAAAGAAGAACACTTGCTCACTGAGAGTCTCCACATTCCGGAGGGATCTGTGGGGAGAAGAAGGTCAATGTTTCAAGTTTGCTTACAAAGGTACAATTTACCACAGTGTGCTCTAAGTCATGGCTAGCTTCAAAGCGAAGAAACTCCCTTATATCTGGAAAACAAAAAAATTAAAGAACCAGTGATGTTACAAACAAAAAGTTATAAATTGTAACCATCTTTAGTAGCTCGGTCAGCCTCATGTAATTAAGACTTTTCCTAGCCCTGGCCAGTTGGCTCAGTGGTAGAGCTTCGGCCCGGTGTGTGGATGTCCCCATTTCAATTCCTGTCCAGGGCACACAGGAGAAGCAACCATCTGCTTCTCCACCCCTCCCTCTTTAACTTCTCTCTCTCTCTTTCTCTCTCTCTCTCTCTTCCCCTCCAGCAGCCATGGCTTGATTGGAGTGAGTTGGCCTCGGGAACTGAGGATGGCTCCATGGCCTCTGCCTCAGGTGTTAAGAAGAGCTTGGTTGCTGAGCAACAGAGCAACACCCTAGATGGGCACAGCATCACGCCCTAGTGGGTTTGCTAGGTGTATCGGTCGGGGTGCATACAGGAATCTCTCTGCCTCTCCTCCTCTCATTGAATAATTAACAAAAAAACTTTTTCTGCCAGTTTTTCCATGAATTCTCTTGACCTTGCCTGATGAAGAGGGGAAAGGGTCAGGGATAATTCCAAGAAGTTTGCGGGGCTCTTGTGATTTGCTCAGCGCACTGGGTGCCTCCACCCCCCGAGACTGGGGAAGGCACACCCCACTCGGGAAGCAGTTTCTAACACTTCCGTGGTCACTGTGAGGGCATCGGCCTCGTGGCCGGGCCAGGCGTCAACCCGTCGGAAAAACATACACATCACAAGAACCTCCTGAAAAAATCCACGCTGAGAAGCAGCTGAATGACTTGGGAATTTAACATACCCGGGTAAGCCTAATTAGTTTAAATCTCTCTCTTTTAAGGAAAGAAAACAAATCTTTTGAGGTGTTCCGGGGGGCCTCTTGGAAACACCCTCAAAGTTATTCTTAGTCAAGAAATTTTGGGAAGCTTGTGTATCCAAGGGTTGGAAATGTCACTAAATAGGATCCCGTCACTATGAAACAACACTTAATTATCCATTTAAAAAGTGACGATAAGGATTCCAAAGACAAATACAGAAGGTTATGTACTCGTTAGCAAAACTTTAGCTCTTCAGATTGAGGAGATTCAGTTTTCTTAAGTAATCAAAGGCCTGATTAGGACAACGTAAGACACAGAAAACTTTTATAAAACGTTGTATCTTTGCTTCTGTCAGAAAGATTTCATGATATCATATTAGGAGCAGACCAGTAATGTAGGAAAACTCTGTCCTTTCAACAGAGAGAGGAATCCAATTCTAATTTCATACCCGTGTACTCTGGATATTAAATGTCTCTCTGGCTTATTTTCATTTTAGCCAACTTGATCACACAAAGTGAAATTCTCCCTACGGATTCCCCTTTCACAAACCTCTTCCACTGAAAACATATATTCATTCCTTTCATATTAGATTGTTAACCATTAAAAATGCCTTAATTTCTGCCTGACCAGGCGGTGGCACAGTGGATAGAGCATCGGACTGGGATGCCAAGGACCCAGGTTCAAGACCCTGAGGTCACCAGCTTGAGCACGGGCTCACCTGGTTGTAGCAAAGCTCACCAGCTTGGACCCAAGGTCGCTGGCTTGAGCAAGGGGTTACTCGGTCTGCTGAAGGCCCACCATCAAGGCACATATGAGAAAGCAATCAATGAACAACTAAGGTATCGTAATGAAAAACTGATGATTGATGCTTCTCATCTCTCTCCATTCCTGTCTGACTCTCTCTCTCTGTCCCTGTAAAAAAAAAAAAAAAAAAAAAAAAAAAAAAAAAAAAAAAAGCTTTAATTTCCAGTGAAAACTAAGAAGGAAGCAATGGTGAACAGTCTGCAATGCCAGTATTTTTATTGACAAATTTATGAACCTATTTCCTAATTTCTAGCGCAAAAAAAACCCCAACTATTTTTATGTGGCATAGACCAAAATAACTTTTCTATAATAAGAAGCAGAAAGTAGCCTGACCAGGCGGTGGCACAGTGGATAGAGCGTTGGACTGGGATGCCGAGGACCCAGGTTCGAGACCCCGAGGTCGCCAGCTTGAGCGCAGGCTCATCTGGCTTGAGCAAAAGGCTCACTAGCTTGGGCCCAAGGTTGCTGGCTTGAGCAAGGGGTTACTTGGTCTGCTGAAGGCCCGCGGTCAAGGCACGTATGAGAAAGCAATTAATGAACAACTAAGGTGTTGCAACGAAAAACTAATGATTGATGCTTCTCATCTCTCTCCGTTCCTGTCTGTCTGTCCCTATCTATCCCTTTCTCTGACTCTCTCTCTGTCTCTGTAATAATAAAAAAAAAGAAGCAGAAAGTAGATAAACTATGTTTATTAATTTTTTAAGTAGGGGAGGGAGATAGAGAGACAGACTCCCACATGCGCCCTGACCGTGATCCACAAAGCAACCCCATCAGGGGCTGATGCTCGAATCAACCGAGCTATCCTCAGCACCTGGGGCCGATACTCAAACCGAGCCACTGGCCACAGAGAGAGAAGGGGGAGAGGGAGGGAGAGAGAAGCAGATGGTTGCTTCTCCGGTCTTCCCTGACCAGGGATAGAACCCGGGACTTCCATACACTGGGCCAACGCTCTATCCACTAAGCCAACCGGCCAGGGCCTAATGTTTCTTATTCACCTTATTTGGAAATAATCTAGACCAGTGATTTTCAACCTTTTTCATCTCATGACACACATAAACTACTAAAAACTCTGTGGCACACCAAGAAACATATATTTTTGCCAGTCTGACAAAAAAAAAAAAAAAAGGTATAATTTTGATTCATTTAACACCAGACAGCTATTGCTGTGTTGGCTGTCGGCACACCTATTTGACAACCTGAAGGACAAAGGCCCAGTGCCCCTGACTAAAGAGGATTGCACGTTTTAAAATTCCTGCGGCACACCCATTGAAAATCACTGATCTGGACATCCAAGGAATTTAACTTATCATGTGATGTAGCAAAATTCTAAGGTTTCAAGTTGCCAAAAATGATTTAGAAAACCATGGTTAAGTACACATACAGCATAATTATTACCAAAGGGTTCACCTTAGAAACCTCTTCATCCTACTAACATTCATTTAATTTGCTCTTAACCATGACGTTTAGATTACCTATGAAAATTGTATTGTGCTGAGTTATTTTTATTGCTGACAGATTTTGCAACCAAGAGAATATGAACTTGTTGACTAAGTACACCCAGGAGGATCAGGCTGTTCACCTGCATGATAGTCGAGGCTGATAACTCTCGTCAAGGTAAGAAGCATATATACAAACCTGTAGAGAAGTTTTATGAGTCTATTTGAGCCAAACTGTCGACAATTGCCAGGAAGCAAAATCCTCATTGGATTGAGAAAATGCTGTGGAACATGGCGGCTTCACCACTTATTTTATACATTAGAATCACAGGGGAAGATGTAGCAGGTTACATGAAGTCCGTTGGTGATAGATTAGGGAGGCGGGAGAAAGTGAATGGGGGGGGGGATCTCTGGGATTGGATACAAAGTACAATGAATAGAGACACACACTACTTTTACACAGGTGGGTATGGGATAGTTAACAGTAACATAATAAAAATAACAATGTGTTGGCCCGACCAGGCGGTGGCACAGTGGATAGAGCGTCGGACTAGGATGCCGAGGACCCTGGTTCGAGACTCCAAGCTCGCCTGAGCGTGGGCTCATCTGGTTTGAGCAAAAGCTCACCAGCTGGCTTGAGCAAGGGGTCACTCGATCTGCTGAAGGCCCATGGTCAAGGCACATATGAGAAAGCAATCAATGAACAACTAAGGTGTTGCAATGCGCAACGAAAAACTAATGATTGATGCTTCTCATCTCTCTGTCCTTTGTCTATCACTCTCTCTGCTCTGTCTCTGTAAAAAAAACAAACAAACAAAATAACAATGTGTTGTAAAGTACTGTACCCCAGATTCTGAAAGGCACTGTACCTCACTTCAGTGGGTTTACGTAGAGACACCAAGTCCAGATGAATTTTGAAAGGTTTTATTAAAAGAGGAGATTTATTAAATATGCTGGCCGCATATGGCTGACACAGGGCATAGCAGACCCAAATCGTGTGCCCTGAGTATATTTCAGAGGCTGGTTTATACCCTTTGACTACATACAGCAGGGGTCCCCAAACTTTTTACACAGGGGGCCAGTTCACTGTCCCTCAGACCGTTGGAGGGCCAGACTATAAAAAAAACTATGAACAAATCCCTAGGCACACTGCACATATCTTACTTTAAAGTAAAAAAACAAAACAGGAACAAATACAATATTTAAAATAAAGAACAAGTAAATTTAAATCAACAAACTGACCAGTATTTCAATGGGTCAATGTCCGGTTCCATATTTGTCACTGCTAACAGTAACAAGTGATATGACGCGCTTCCGGAGCCGTGACGCGTGCATCCTGCATCACCAGAAGTAGTACTGTACGTGAGCGATACAGCGTTTTGTGGCAACACCACATACAGTAAGTACTCCAGGAGCGCAGGATGCGGATGAATCCTGTGCTCCTCTCACTGACCACCAATGAAAGAGGTGCCCCTTCCAGAAGTGCAGCAGGGGCCGATAAATGGCCTCAGGGGTCACATGCGGCCTGCGGGCCATAGTTTGGGGACCTCTGACATACAGGTTGGGGGAGCATGACAGCATGACATAATAATTAACAAGATTATAACATTTGTCTAGGGGATTTACAAAGAACGTTAAAACTTTCAAGGTAATACAATCAAAGACATTCACAAATCCTTTCAGTGTCTATCTCTCCTCCTTTGCCTGGAGGTACACCTTAATCTCGGATTCCAGGAAGGGAAGGAGAGCCAAGATCAGTGCAGGGTGCTATGTAAATTCTGCCTCTTATTGAAAGGAAAGGGAGTTCTTCAAATAACCTTAATCCTTTCAGAGAACCCAAAACCAACTGACCCCAGTCGTCCTTGTAAGTCAGGAGACTTCTATATTCCTTTTCCTCCATTTTCCAAGGAAAGGACAGGAAAGCCTGACCTTTTCCTCCTAGAATATTGTAAAGCCAGTAGCCACGGCCAGGGCTAAGGCTACCATCAGAGCAGCCCAGCCCATGCAGGTTCGCATTGGATTCGGACAGTCGGTAAAGAAACAGCGGAGCCAAAAACTGATGGGCCATAGTCTTTAATTCTAGCTTGCACCCGGCGGGCAAGCAAAAAACATACACTGGGCTCCAAAACCCAGTCACATTCAGTGCTCACAAAGCTACTGACTTATCCGAGTTTCCTAGAATCAAAGGTTTCTAGCTCACCAGACTTATTCACCTCTGTTCCCCATCTCCTTCCTTATCCCAAATACAAACTCTACACAAACTGGCATCTCACTCAGCACTCCACCATCTTGGCTGCTTCTCCTGGCCTCCTCCACGTGGCCTTTCTCTGCTCTCCTCTGCTCTCTCTTCTAATGATAATCTCAGGAACCAAGAGCGCAAGCTCCCGCTCCGACCCCATTTTATAGTGTAGAAGTCCAAACTCTTAATCCAATATACAAAATACGAAAGTCTCTAATACAAAGTCACTTCTCTGAGGCATGATTGGATTGTACCGCCCCACAGCAAAAAGGGTAGGAAAGGCTTAATCCCAAAACCAAGCCCCAGGCTACAAGGATTCTGCCTGCCTTTAGCCCACCCCAACACACATTAATATCACCTGGGCGATGGCCTCCTCGTGTTATCTTTAACAAAGTGAGCATAATACATTTTATCTGCCCAACAAATATCAATATTAATTTTGCAGTGTAAAGCTAGTAGGCATGGCCAGGGCTACCATCACAGCAGCCGCCTGGCCCATGCAGGTTCGCATTGGATTCGGACAGTCGGCAAAGAAACAACGGAGCCAAAAGCTGACGGGCCATAGTCTTTAATCCTAGCTTGCACCCGGCGGGCAAGTAAATATCACACACTGGGCTCCAAAACCCACTCACATTCGGTGCTCACAAAGCCACTGACTTATCCGAGTTTCCTAGAATCAAAGGTTTCTAGCTCACCAGCCTTATTCTCCTCAGTTCCCCATCTCCTTCCTTATCCCAGATACAAACTGCACAAACTGGCATCTCACTCAGCACTCCGCCATCTTGGCTGCTTCTCCTGGCCACATGGCCTCTTTCTGCTCTCTGCTCTGCTCCCTCTGCTCTCTCATGCTAATCATCCCAGGAACCAAGAGAGCAAGCTCTCGTTCTGCCCCCATTTTATAGTGTAGAAATCCAAACCTTTAATCCAATATACAAAATAGGGAAGTCTCTAATACAAAGTCACTTCTCTGAGGCATGATGGGATTGTACCACCCCACATCAAAACGGGTGGGAAAGGCTTAATCCCAAAACCAAGCCCCAGGCTACAGGGATTCTGCCTGCCCAGAGACACACATTAATATCACCCGGGCAACGGTCTCCACGTGGGCAGCGCCACTTTAACAAAGTGAGCATAATACATTTTATCTACCCAACATGCAGCTTTGTGGTACTTTACAACAAATGAGCAGATTTGTGGTCTCTGCCCTGTGGCTGCGGGTGCGCTTTGAGAGGTGGGGGGGGGGGGGGCGGGAAGGAGATTACTTTGATATTACAAAGGTATATTATCAGGTATGTTACCTTAGATGCAAAAAAGACAACAGACAGGCTCAGGTAAGGTAAAGACTGACCGTTGTTAGGGAAAGATACCTCCCTAGGACACGACCACCCACCATGAACTGCTTTCAGTTGGAGAGTTTTCATTGCAGGCCACCCTGTGTGGTCACTTTAGGTCCCCGAGCCATCGTGGAGGGCTCACTTGAGCTTGTCAGGTGGAGTATGTGACCCGCTTTTTTTTTTTTCCTGTCGTCCACACTTTAAAGACATGTCTATTTTAATTAAACCTAAACACACTTCAAATAGTTTATATTTATTATGGATTCTCTCGGATCACATGAACTTGCGAAACTGTTTAGTTTAGTTAGCCTCTCCTCTTTCACAGAGTGTAGAATGTCTAATCCATACCAGGACTTGTCTTCAAATCAGTTAATGTTAATTCACTAAACTAATTTTAACAATACCATCCAGAGGAAGAAAACTCTCACCTTTGTAACCTGTAGAGACACGGAGACCTTTTAGCGATGAGCCGGGGACAGTAACACAAACTTCACCGGTTTATACAATAACGAGCTGGGTTCAACCTGTGTTTCTGGCAGATGGAATAAATTAAGGTTAGTGGCTTAGATGATGTAAAGCCAGTAGCCACGGCCACCAACACAGCCGCCTGGCTCATGCAGGTTCGCATTAGATTCGAACAGACAGTAATGAAACAATGGAGCCAAGAACTGGTGGGCCATTAGCTTTAATCCTAGCTTGCACCCGGCGTGCAAGTAGAAACACACACTGGGCTCCAAAACCCACTCATTCAGTGCTCACAAAGCTACTGACTTAAAGGTTTCTAGCTCACCAGCCTTATTCACCTCTGTTCCCCATCTCCTTCCTTCTCCCTGCACAAACTGGCTTCTTCTTCAAGATTCTGCCATCTTGGCTGCTTCTCCTGGCCTCCTCCACATGGCCTCTCTCTGCTCTCCTCTCTGCTCTCTCCTCTGATGCTAATCTCAGGAACCAAGAGAGAGCAAGCTCCCTGTCTGCCCCACTTTATAGTGTAGAAATCAAAACCTTTAATCCAATATACAAACAAGGAAGTCTCTGATACAAAGTCACTTATCTGAGGCATAATGGGATTCCTCATCAGAGTGCACACCCCACATCAAAAAGGGTGAGAAAGGCTTAGTCCCAAAACCAAGCCCCAGGCTACAAGGATCTTGCCTGCCCACAGCTCGCCCCCAACACACATTAATACAATCACACCCATCCCAAGCAATCACCTGGGCCACGGGTTTTCACGTGGGCAGCGCCATCTTTAACAAAGTGAGCATAATATATTTTATCTGCCCAACAATCCACCCCTATGCTCACTTTACTACCCACAATCTACACCACCGGCATCCCTGTGCAAGGAAATTAGGCACATTACACAAATTACGAATACATGACAAATCATACAATTTCAACAATTACAAAGGAACATTCCACCAGTCTCTGAGCACTGCCAAAAGTGCAAAATGTCCTCGGCCTTCTTTCCAGCCATGGGAAAAGCTTCCTGGGGCAGGGGAGTGCTTCCAGCAAAGCCGCCCCCCCATCCCCATCAGGGTATTTCACATTGTCCAAAATCCGTAAGTCCATCCAACAAAGGAGCCAGTGTCCACTCCAGTCGTAGTCCAGGAAATCAGTCCACGCACATGGGGCCTCAGCCACCCCCTCATCCCTGCCATCCTGGAGGGTCTTACACTTTCCCAAAGAGAGGCACATGGCAATGGCAGTCAGCATTTCCATCTCTGCTCCAGAGAGCATAATGGTGTCCACCCCTATGTCCCCAAATCGCAGACCTACCAGGGACATAGTAGGTACTCCTTGCTGCTGGGCTCTCACCTTCTGGAGACTGCGGATTGCAACTCCAGCCTGATTCTCCTCATCCTCCAAAGAGGAACTGAAAACACCAGCTCCCACTGCCGGGCTCAAGCCCCAGGCTGCTGCAGCCTTCTGCTCCTCAGACCTTGCAGCTCCGGACCTGGCCTCAGCCCCAGCCTCAGCCCCAGCCCCAGCCTCCCACAGCTGCTGACTCTCCACAATGTCCAGGGCAAGCTGCAACTCACGAACCTGTGAATCCTCCTCCAGCAGCTGCTCCATTTCCAGGCGAATCTCGCAAACCTGGTCGGCCTCCTCCTCCAGCGCTTCCTCCAGCTCCAGGGTCAGCATCTCTTTCTCCCACGTTTGCTCCAGCTCCTTTTGCTGCTCAGTTGGCAGGTCCCGGGCAGCCTCTTCCACAGAGCTCTCAGTTTCCTCACGCATGGCTGTAAAAGTCAGCCAGCCTATGGCCCCCAAAAGGACAGCCATGGGGAACCATAAAAGCAGCCAGTCCTCTACTCCACCACTCAAAGGTGGTGGTGGCTCCATACTCATTTGTATAAAATCCTGCCAACTACACCAAATGTAAAGCCAGTAGGCACTGCCACCATCACAGCTGCCTGGCCCATGCAGGTTTGCATTAGATTTGGACAGACGGTAATGAAACAATGGAGCCAAGAACTGGTGGGCCATTAGCTTTAATCCTAGCTTGCACCCGGCGGGCAAGTAAAAACACACACTGGGCTCCAAAACCCACTCACATTCAGTGCGCACAAAGCTACTGACTTATCCGAGTTTCCTAGAATCAAAGGTTTCTAGCTCACCAGCCTTATTCACCTCTGTTCCCCATCTCCTTCCTTCTCCCTGCACAAACTCTGCACAAACTGGCTTCTTCTTCAGCACTCCGCCATCTTGGCTGCTTCTCCTGACCTCCACCATGTGGCCTTTCTCTGTTCTCCTCTCTGCTCTCTCCTCTGATGCTAATCTCAGGAACCAAGAGAGAGCAAGCTCCCTGTCTGCCCCACTTTATAGTGTAGAAATCAAAACCTTTAATCCAATATACAAACAAGGAAGTTTCTGATACAAAGTCACTTATCTGAGGCATAATGGGATTCCTCATAAGAGTGCACCACCCCACATCAAAAAGGGTGGGAAAGGCTTAGTCCCAAAACCAAGCCCCAGGCTACAAGGATCCTGCCTGCCCACAGCCCGCCCCCAACACACATTAACATCACCTGGGCGACGGCTAACATCACCACGTGGGCAGCACCATCTTTAACAAAGTGAGCGTAATGTATTTTATCTGCCCAACAGGCGTGCTTACATTTCTCTATTCTTTTCACCTGATAATAGTCTGAGTCAGAGCCTGGCACCATGGTTTAAGCATTCCTATCTCTAGGAGCCCCGGAAATCCCCCTTTTTGACCCCCTTGCCGTGTTACCCACTCTTAAGTGCCAGGTCCCACCTAGGGATGAGTCCAGGGGACCCCGGCCCAGTTACCAACCTTCAGCCGGATCTCCCAGACCTGACGGCTGCCCAAGAAATTGCTGCTCAGGTTTCTCATGGTCATCCCTGCCTCCTAGCTTTTTAGACTTCTCCACACTGGGGTAAATAAAGCAGACTTGTCTGGGGGGGGGCCTTTAATAATGGGGACCCCCCAGGGGGTTTCTTTAGCTTATTCAGCCTTTGGTAGTGCTATATACTAAAACCTTTATTCTAACCCTGTCAATGTCTGTTGTATTTATCCCGATTAAAAACAAATTAACCCATCAAATGATTTTCCACCCTCCTGGGACAAGTCCCGTGGTTTTCCTTTCTGTTTTCTTTTTGGGTCACCCTTATCAATATTTGATTGATCAATTGATTGATCAACTGATTTTAGAGAGAGAGGAAGGGATAGAGAGGAGGAAATAAAAGCACAGCGATTTGTTGTTCCACTTATTCACGCACTCCCTGGTTGACTCCTTTACGTGCCCTGACCGGGAATCTAACCCCACAACCTTGGCGATGGGACAGCACTCTTAACCCACTGAGCTACCCAGCCCAGGCACATGATTTAAAAATAAGTATTTCATCCTGTTTACTTTATTTGGAAGCCCTCGCTTCCTCACCGCACTTCCCAACTATCTAATCTGATCGGCACACCCCTCGTAGCAGTCACTTCCTCGGGGGCTGGCCGCTGTGTGGTTGAACGCCGGCCGCAGCGGAACTGGCCCCGGTGCCTGTCGGTCTGTCTGTGTGCTGGAACTTCCCACCTGACTGCGTTCTTAGGACAGAAGACATTCAGGTGGCCTTTCGGGAAGCCTTTGCCTCTCTTTTTTCTTTCATTTCTCTTCTCAAGTACAGGGCACTTGTATTTTCAATGTCCTGATTTGTGTGTGTGTGTGTGTGTGTGTGTGTGTGTGTGTGTGTGTGTGTGTGTTTACACTCTCTGCAAATGTTCTCACCGGCTAGGAAGTGACTATGGGAAAGGAGCATCTTGGCCCACGCAGACGAAAGTGACATTTCACGGATGGATATTTATTTATTTTTTTTACAGAGACAGAGTCAGAGAGAGGGATAGACAGGGACAGACAGACAGGAATGGAGAGAGATGAGAAGCATCAATCATTAGTTTTTCATTGCGCATTGCAACACCTTAGTTCATTGATTGCTTTCTCATACGTGCCTTGACTGCGGGCCTTCAGCAGACCGAGTAACCCCTTGCTGGAGCCAGCGACCCTGGGTTCAAGCTGGTGGGCTTTTCCTCAAACCAGATGAGCCCGCGCTCAAGCTGGCAACGTCGGGGTCACGAACCCGGGTCCTCTGCATCCCAGTCCAATGCTCTATCCACTGCGCCACCGCCTGGTCAGGCTTCAGCTTTTTTTTTTTCCCTCTTCTTTTCCAAGTGAGAGGAGGGGAGATAGAGAGACAGACTCCTGCATGTGCCCCCTATGCCCGGCAACCCTTGTCTGGGGCCCATACTCTGCTCATCTAGGGCTGTGCTCACAACTAAGCTATTTTTAGTGCCTGAGGTGGAGGCTCCACAGAGCCATCCTCAGCACCCAGGGCCAATGCACTTGAACCAATTGAGACATGGCTGCAGGAGGAGAAGAAAGAGAGAGAGAGAGAGAGAGAGAGAGAGAGAGAGGTGGGGGAAGGGTGGAGAAGCAGATGGGCGCTTCTCCTGTGTGCCCTGGCTGGGAATCGAACCCGGGACTCCTGCACGCCAGGCTGATGCTCTACCACTGAGCCAACTGTCCAGGGGTCAGCTTTCAGTTCTCTGTGACCAGCCAGGCTCTCCTGGACCAGAGCCTCTCTGGCCCATACAAGGACTTTCACCAAAGTTTGTGAGGTGGTTTGTTTGGCTGTATTCCTTCTTTCTTTCTTTCTTTCTTTTTTTTTTTTAGGTTTAATTACAAGCCGGTGGGAAAGCCTGCTCACCCCGCTCGTAGGGGACTTCTGACGTCTCCAAACTTCTTCCAGGAAGAGCAAGTCACTGTGCGCCCCCTGGTGGCTACTTTCTCCACTGACAAGCAGCTGGTTTCGGGGCTGAAGAAATTTGCAGCCCCAAACCCACCAACGGTGAGTTCAGCCCTCAGCATACAAGGGTTCCACTCTCACCAGGTCTGGCTGGGCGGTTTCAAGCTACTTCCCACCACCAGAGCTGGTGCCACAAAAGCTGTGTCCAAGGGTTATCATGCAAGACTGGCCAAAGGCAGTTTTTTTTTTCTCCCTCTGCTGAAAAATGGCTCTATAGAATTAATGCACTAAAAACCATGCATATTACAAATGTCCCATGGGTGCATTATGAAACACACATGCATGTCTGAAACCATTGCCGCAGACAATCTCCTTCACCTCCCAAAGTTTCTAAGCACTCCACCCCCATCCCTAGAGATTAGTTCACATGTTCTAGAATTTTATATAAAGGGCATCATCTAGCATGCACTCTTTTTTTGTCTGGTGTGTTTCTTTTTTGGGTTTTTGCTCAGCATGATTTATTATTATTATTATTATTATTCAGTGAGAGGAGGGGAGGCAGAGAGACAGACACCCCACTGGGATCCACCCAGCATGCCCACCAAGGGGTGATGCTCTGCTCATGTGGGGCCCTTGCTCTGTTGCTCAGCAACTGAGCTCTTCTTAGTGCCTGAGGCGGAGGCCATGGAGCCATCTTCAGCACCCAAGATCAACTCACTCTAATCGAGCCATGACTGCAGGAGGGGAAGAGAGAGATTGAGAGAGAGAGAGAGAGAGAGAGAAGCAAAAGGAGGAGGGGTGGAGAAGCAGATAGGCGTGTCTCCTGTGTGCCTTGACCAGGAATCAAACCTGGGACTTCTACATGCCGGGTCAACACTCTATCACTGAGCCAACCAGCCAGAACCAGCAAAGTCACTCTGGGACTCATCCATTCGCTTATGTTTATTAACAGCTTCATTGTCTGGAGGCACCAGCATGTGTTTATCCAGTCATCTGTTGGCCTGTCTTTGAGTTGTTTTTAGTTTGGAGTGACTGCACTAAAGTCCTTCCTCTTGAGTGTATTCTTAGGCGGGAAGTGGCTGGATCCCTGGTAGGAAGCTGCCAACTGTTTTCCAGAGTGGTTGCCCCATTCACACTCCCTCCCCGGAGAACAAGGACTCACGGTGCTCAAGAGGATTTCTGACCTTCCTAAGGCCGTTGCCTAAGACCTGCAGTCAGGCGGGGAGGGGTGGTGGGGGCTCACCCCTGGGCTGCCTTGCTCACCCGCCAGTCACGCTGGACCAGGCACCGTCTTGTTCGTTGCTTGGTGTTGGGGTTCCTAGTCCTGAACTCCTGCTGCGCTCCCGGACGGCGAGCATCCTCAGGACAGGAGCTTCTGCCCGCCTCATGCACACTCCGAGTATGACACGGCCACTCTTGGCGAGGTGCCACCTCTCCGTTGTCCCCCCCACCCCCATTGTCCGGCGGCAGCCTTCTCCCGCGGGGCCGGATCAGGACAGCTCGGCCTCAGCCCGCTCCGCCCGGAGAACATGGTTCCTGCCGCCGGTGGCGGTGAGGGCACGGCCCTGGTTACTCTCCTGGTGTTTGCTCCGCCCGCCGGCAAGCACGGGGACCCTCGTCCGCCGCCACCACCCCCGGGTCCGCGGTGAGACCTGGGACTTTCCACACTGGGAATAAGACCCCTGAGCGACCTCAGGTCGGTTTGGCACCAGCCGGCTTTGCCACTAGCTGACCGGAAAGCCTTTGGTTCTCTGAGCCGTTTGGACTCTAGGATTGTAAAGAAGGGGTGGTGAGCTCGGACGGTACCTCTGTCTGAGAGTGAAGGAAGTGGACTCGGAACCAGTGAACGTCCTCCGTGAGGCCTCCTGGCCGTGCGCGCGCACAGGCGAGACGGATCGCACAGGGCGTCCCAGGCCACAGGAAAGAAACAAGGGCGCGGGGAGCACGCTGAGGGCGATGGGGACACTGACCGGCTGGAGTCCGGGGGGCGGGGCTGACGGGAGCCCCGCCCCGCCGGCCATCCCGCGGCACGTGGGAGAGCACGTGTCCGTTCCAGCAGTGAGCCGGTGCCCGACGGGGTCACACCCCGGTGCTGGTGCCTCCCCTGTGGCCGCACGCCAGGGGCCAGGGGCACAGGGTGCGGGGCACGTGTGAGGCGCTCCGGTAGAGGTCAGACACACAGCAGGACTGCCCAGGGCCATCAGCCTGGGTAACTTGTGCTCTATACACACTGCGCACAGAAATTCGGGGATGTTTCAAAAGGCACTTTCAAGAGCAGGGGACGTGCAGCTAGCTACTCCGGACTTCAGCCTTTTGTCGAGTGCATTTTCGCCAATGAAATAAAAGTTGGTTTTGCACCTCATTTGCTTCATCGAAACAACTTTCTCTGACTTGTTTGCTTTTCTGATGTTCGTTTCATAAAAAAAAAAAAAAAAAAATCAAAGACTTCTTATTCATTTTGAAATACCCCTAATTTTTGTGAGCAGTATAGATTAAAAAAAAAAAGGTTATAAAATATGCTTTTATAGGCCCCAGGGCACCCGATTCTGTGGGGATTTTCTGGAAGCCCCCAGGAGTTCCAAGCAGGCGGCACCTACCTGTTCCCGCCTCCTTCACTGGCTGGTCTGTACTGGCCCTGGTCCGCCACCCATGTCAGACGCCCCTCTCGGCCTTGGGGGGACACGTTTGGGCGGTGACCTTGGCCCCTACACACACACACACGCACGCACACTCACGCACGCACGCACACACGCACGCACCTCGACTGTCCCAGAAGAGCCATTGGGTCCTGGTTCCCCCAGGGGCGGAGGCGGCTGACAGGGGTTTCTAGCTGAAGGAGGAGCCAGCGCTGGGTCACAAATGAAGGCAGCTTGTCCCTTCGGTGGTCGGGCATGCTGGGCAGGTCATGGGTGGCATGTGTCACCCTTCCACGGCATCTGACCCGTCTCCAGCAGGAACCGGGTGCATTATTTTGGTTTGTAGTGTTTCCTCTACGGTTGCCTGTAATTTCTGGCGAGCGGCATTGCCTTTCTCTGCACCCTCAACAACCCTTCGTCCATCACTGGATTTGGGTTTATTGTAAAAACCATGGAATCAGTGAAAACCCACGAGGTTTGGTGCAATGGTGAGATGTTAACAGGGGCCTGGGACTAGGACTCCAGTCTGCCCTCTCCTGGAAGCTGGATGCACTGCGGAGACAGCCACCCAACGTGAGTCCTGCTCCCCCGGCAGGTTGGGATGCCTCCCTGCCTGCTGGGTCACAGCCCGCCGCACAGGGGCCATCCTGGTCCCCAAGGGCCCAGACAGGGCCCGCGGACTTGGGGATGGTCCTCCACCTGGGCTGAGCACTCTGCCACCCGGGTCCTCCGGACCTGGAGCTCACAGCTTTCCACTCTTTCAGGGGGACGTGAGCTTCCTCACACTTTCTGACGAGCCATTTGGCTATTTCAACATGTGACAGGGCAGAATGCAACATCTTCAGCCTTAACCTAAAACACAAAGCTTAAAATTCTGCCCTGATACAGAGGGGAGGCACACCCTCCGCCCCCTGCACTGGGGGGCGGCTCACCTGAGAAACACCATGCTATGCTTCTGCCCTGATGCTGGGGGAGGCACCCCCCCCCCCACCGCCCCCTGCACTGGGGGGCGGCTCACTTGAGAAACACCATGCTATGCTTCTGCCCTGATGCCGAGGGGAGGCACACCCTCCGCCCCCTGTACTGGGGGAGAGGGGGGGGGCTCACCTGAGAAACACCATGCTATGCTTCTGCCCTGATGCTGAGGGGAGGCACACTCCCTGCCCCCTGCACTGGGGGACGGAGGAGGGGGGCGGCTCACCTGAGAAACACCATGCTATGCTTCTGCCCTGATGCTGAGGGGAGGCACACCCCTGCCCCCTGCACTGGGGGATGGGGGGGCACACCTGAGAAACACCATGCTATGCTTCTGCCCTGATGCCGAGGGGAGGCACACCCTCCGCCTCCTGTACTGGGGGAGGGGGGGGGGCTCACCTGAGAAACACCATGCTATGCTTCTGCCCTGATGCTGAGGGGAGGCACACTCCCTGCCCCCTGCACTGGGGGACGGAGGGGGGGGGCGGCTCACCTGAGAAACACCATGCTATGCTTCTGCCCTGATGCTGAGGGGAGGCACACCCCTGCCCCCTGCACTGGGGGATGGGGGGGGCACACCTGAGAAACACCATGCTATGCTTCTGCCCTGATGCTGAGGGGAGGCACACCCTCTGCCCCCTGCACTGGGGGACAGGGGGGGGCGGCTCACCTGAGAAACACCATGCTATGCGTCTCCTTAGCCTGGGCCGAGCGCCAGGCTAAGCGAGAAACCTGTGCGCAAAGCACCTGGCGTGTGACCCCAAAGTAAGTCATGGCATCCCCCTTCCCTGGGGGGCTGCCCAGTCTGTGCAAGGGGCTCTCCTCCAGCGACCCTGCCGCTGGTGTCTGAAAGCGCAGGGTCCACAGGGAAAGACCTCCTGAACTCTGGAGAAGAGGGTACACCAGCCACGTCCCAATGCGCGGACACGGTCTCTCGGCCAGGTACTGGGCCTACCTGGTCCGTGCCACCTGGACCTGCAGTTCCCATCTTGACCGGAACACCTCCCTGAGTCTGAACTGGACTCTCCCTGTGGAGAAGTTCCCCTCCCCCGCCCGGCTCATCCCCCCCCCCCCTCCAGCGTAAGGGAGTGGGGCACGACCACCATCTTTGGTCCTCAAGCGTCAACAGGTAGCCGCCTACCCCTTCCCATCTTTAGCGGCGATCATGTGCCTGACCGTGTGGATCACACAAATGAGCAAGGGCTCCCCCAGCACCTGGGGCAGGACCTCAAGCTCATGAGGGAGACAGGACGGTTTTGCAGCAAGCAGCAATGGCAAGGGATGCCTCCTCTGGACAGGAAGGGAGCAGTTGTTACATCTTTGAGGGCGAGGTCGTGCTGGGCAGACCTGCTTTGGGGTGGAGGGCAGAGCATCTCAGGTGGCCACAGCCAAGAACACACCCTGCAAGCAGGCAGGAGCCTTGTGGCCACTGTGAGCTGTCTTGGAAATGCAGGACTGGACCGCAGGCGTGTTACAATGTCCCACCCACACGTGTTACAATGTTCCGACCGGCTGCCAGTGAGTGTAGCTATTTAAGCCAGGGAAACGTCCCAAGTCAAGGCTAAGAGCCCGGACCAAGGTAGGGGCAGTTGGGAGATTTAAGGTAAACTTCGGTGCAACGCACTGACTTCAGGGAACAGGGCTGTATGTATTATTTTAAGGGCCACACAAAACGCAAAAGCCGCTTTAATTTTTTAAATCAAACACTTTTATTTCCACATAACAAGCGCAAAAAACTCCCAAACACTTGAACGATACAATTAACGCAGGTATGAAGTCAATTATAGATGACTCAAAGCCCCAAAAGGTCAATCAGCTTAACGTTCCACACATTTCCAGACGTGGTTTTTCAAAGTGACCTTTGGTTTTCGGAAAAACCAGTATGGAAGTCAATATACATCGAACGCACCGAACAAGATTAGCTTACGCCTGGCAAGTTGGAGCAGGCTTGGAAGCCACACGCAGACACGCAGGGGGCTGGCCCCGGAGCTCCCGCAGGGAGGAGGAGGGGCCCCCGGCCGCGGCGGCTCCCGTCCTGTGACGGAGGTACGAGTTGGACGCTAGAACACTGTCAGTCATTAAGCTTCACGTCCCCAGTGGTCTCTTGGCTGAGGTTTGAGATGGGCACAGATGGTAAGGAAGATGAAGTCACGGAGGTTTTGAGGGACGAGACCCCAAAGATGCTCAGAGAGGGCAGGATGGAGCCAGCTACAGTTTCCCACAGTTCTCACATTACTTCAGGGCGACACTGTGGTTATTAAGTTCAGGTAAAATGTTCAAAGATTTGCTCAGATTTTTTTTTTTTTTAAATTGGTTGCTCTATGAGAACCCTCATACACAGCAACTTGAAAACGTTCATTTATAAAAAAAGGGCGTACAAATAAATTCACAAAAAAGACAATTATGTGAGCAGCCAAAAAAGTCATGGTTTATTATATCTGAAGAGATTTCATAATTAAAACACAACCAAACTGTACATTTTACAATCACATTCTATTTGTAAACAGTTAAAAGCCACTGACTTGTGTTGCATCGTAGGACACAGTTAGAATCAAGGCAATGAAATGATGGCGAATTCTGTATTGTTAACATTTTTTTTTTACCCTTGTTCAGTCTCTTCTTCGACCAAACAAGCATTATAATACCATTTGTGGGCGAAATAAGGGGCCGGGGAGGGGGGAGGAGAGAAAGAAAGCGTACAAATGGTGTAACTCGTTAAAGTCGGCAGCAACATTTAAAATTTTCTTTCTACAATGAACGACTCTGTAAGCCCGGGACCTCGCTTACAGGATGCATAGTTACTGACTCTGGCTTTGAGAGACGACAGTTAAACATAGACACAGTCACGAGAGCAGAAAGAGAGAGGGGGGGGGGGAGAGAGAGAGAGAGAGAGAGAGAGCCACTTGATGGAGTTACAAAAATTATCACCTACTGATCATAGCAAACCATCATCACCACTAAGAAAACAACAGCGTTGGAAGTGGAAGGTCAAACTCCAGCTTGAAGCGTTTTTTTGTTTTTTCCTTTTCTTTTTTTTTGGCAGAGAAAATTCTTGGACAGAGCATTATGTAGTTATCAGTGCTAAGAAGTTGGGGGTTTTCCTTTTTTTTTTTTTCCTATAAGAAACTACAAGGAATTTTTTTTCTTTTTTTTCTTTTTTTTTTTTTTTAAACTGGGGAACTGGTTTTCCTGAGAACCATGCTCTTTGATTTAGGACAGGAATAGAAAACAAGAGAACATGGCCAAATGCCGCTCCTTTTCCCAGAGATAGAAAGCATCTTTTAAATCATCCTCCATTTTTTTTTTGTCTTTTACATTTTCTTTTTTAAATGATGGAAGAGTAAACATTTTTTTTTTTTCTCAAAAAACAAAACAAAAAAATCTGTAAACAAGAAGGTTCAACGTGGGAGCCTTCAAAACAAAATGGAAAGCCTACTCAAAGTGCAGGGCCCGTCCTGGCAGGCGGGCTGCAAGTCACAGCTGTGGCCGCAGTTTCTCAAACCGCGGGCAAAATTCTTTAGTTTCATAACATGAACAAATGGGTGCAACACTTTTTCATTTATAGTCCTACGTCAGCATCAGATAGTGATCTCAAACTCCACGACACCACAGTAAGGGAGGCGGACATCAAGGCAGAGCAGAGCGACACCGTAAGAACATCCTTGAGTAAACATTACGCCAGAACAGCTGCCCCCCCATATTGCCAATCAGACGGAGAGAACATCTTTCAGTGCAAAGGTAAAGCTCATACATCATTAGCCCAAACAATGGTTTCGCAAAAAAAAAAAAAAAAAAAAAAAAAAAAAAGGAAAAGAAACTCCCCCCAAAAAAACAAAAATGAAAAATAACCCAACCCCCTCCCAAAAACAAAAAAACAACAAAAACAAAAAAACCCCCAACATAACAAAAACGTGGGGGGATAGGAAAACCCCCAAAGGCTAAACACGATGCACGCACACAAGGGAGCCCCCGCCAGCACGGCGCCCCAGCGGGAGTGTAACCAGAGACACCTTCACATTATAATGTTGGCCTGCATGATTCAAGTATTCAAACTGATATGTTTCGGGGAAAGCAAAGTGGAGAATGTGCAGAGAGCTGTTCCCACAGGCGCCCCGGCTGCAGGCGCGAGCTCGACTTGAGTGCCTCTTCCCTTCGTGTTCTGAGGTCACGGGTCGGTCGGGAGTCTAGGCGGCCTGTCACATGGACTCTCCACCCCCACCCAGGTGGTCAACCGAGAGGAAAGCACTGATGGGGGAGGGGCTGCTCACGCCCCGGGGGTCACTGCCGCTGGGGGGGCCCCACAGGCTTGTGGAATAGTGTGGGGTCCCCCAGAGGGAAGTGCCGTGCAGGTCTCCACAGGTCGTCCCCGCCAGCCCAGCACCGTTCCAGTGGTTGAGATCAGTCCGGCCGGAGAACGAGTGCGAGCAGTCCAGGGCACCCAGCCGGCTCTGGCTGGCCCCGAGGGACTGCCAGCCGGGAGAAGGGGTCAGAGACTGACTTTGTGCAAAGAAACGACTGATCTCCTCTTCACTGGCCAGCTCGGCGAGAATAGTAGTGTTCCCCAGCACGCACCTGGAAGAGAGGCGGCGGTCAGGGCGCAGCGGCCGGGGGCTGCCCGGTCCAGAGCGAGGGGGACACTGGTGTCCGACACACACAAAAGACTTGGCACACCCGCCTGCCCCTCTGTGAGCACTGGACTGAAAAACACCCCCTCCCCCAGTCACAGCCGTGCCTTCAGAAGTCCTGCTGTCCCCTCCAGGACGGTCCCGGGCCACCAGCACCAGAGCCCAGTGGGGCGCACTCCCGGGCCGGCACTCACATGTGCAGAGACTTCTGGGCCTTGACCACCTCCTCCTTGGAGCTGTAGCGGACCAGAGCGCTCCCGTGCGGCAGGTTCAGGTGGAAGGTTATCAGCGGGCCGTGCTGCATGCACAGAGTGCGCAGAGTAGAGCCGTCGATCTGGGGACAGAGCGGGGAGCGGCCGGTTGGACGTGCTGCCCCAGGGGCCACCGGGCGGCCGTCCCAGGACGGGACTCTCCTCCTCTCTCCTGCCCAAGGCTCTTCACTCTGGTGCCACTCCTCACTGGGTCTCTCTGTGGGACAGGCACAGTGCCCCCCTCCCCTCCTCTGGTCCCAGAGCCATACCTCTGTGGCCTCTAGACTCCTGGACACTCCCCAGATCCCCAATTCCTTAGTTAGCCATTGCCCCTGCTGTGGCTTCAAGTCTTCTCTCTTCCCTGCCCTGAGGACAGGATCCATCAAGGCACTGCTCCCTGGGGAGGAGGGGGGTGGGCTCTTACCACCCAGCCTCCAGAGGAGGGGGCAGTCCAGGGACTAAGAAAACGCTCTCACTGTCCAGGGCTTCTCCAAGGGCAACAGCAGGACCACCGGCATCAAACGCGCCTGCGCGCCCTAGGAGAGGGCGGAGCCTGGTCCGAGCCCACAGCTACTGGGCCGGAGTCCTTGGGCAGAGACCAGGGATTCTGCATTTCTGGTCAGCTCCCACGCACACTTTACAGGATAAGGATGGCTGGACCAGACCACAGCCTGCCTGAGAATCTAAAGACCGTCCCCTGCCATCTCCTCTACCAGTTTGACTTCTACTCAGTACCAGCCAGCAGGCTGGGCAGCCCTCACCTCCGTTCCCATGGCACCAAGTACCGTCCACACCAGGACGCCTGGCGCCCTTACCTGAGGTGTGAGGTTTTTTAGAACAAGCCAATTTGTTATTCTCCCTGAGCTGCTCTCACCCCAGCTGGACCCTAAATGAGGAAGAAAAAGGACAAGTCAGTTTCCTAAGACCTCCGCCTGAAAGGGGACTTGGGACAAGCACACACCAGCCAGTGCGCAGGGGTGCGGGAGGGTCCCGGTCCCGGCTGGGGCACGCATGGGAGACGCCCCCGGGACCGTCTCACCGCTAAGGCCGGGACTGTCGCTGGCAAGGCCCCTGCGGGAGTCCCATCGGTGCTTCCCTCAGGCGTCCTGTGCCGACCTGGCCTGGACGTCCCGCACGAAGCTGGCCATTGTGCGGGCAGCCTCATGCGGTCTGGGCGACCACAGGATCCTGCTGCCCGGCCTCACCCTCTCCCCCGCAGCAGACCGGCCGTTTCCGGCCTGGGCCGGAGGGCAGCTCTGTGCCGCTGCCCCTGGCCCCGAACACAGCCCGCCCTGCGCTCTCCTGAGGGCCACGGGGGACCTGGCGCAGCCCGGGCCTGGCCTGGGCGCCCGCTGTTCCCCTGGTTCTGCCTCGCTTACCTCCAGGCTTCCTGACCCCACTCAACTCCCCGCGGCCTCCCTTCGGGGCGGGGCGGGGGCTCCCGGGCCTGGCCTAACACAGCCCTCACCTGCACTGCTGGCCACGGGTGTCTGGCCAACAGCGGGCTCACGTGGAGCACCCCATACGGCAGCCTGCATTCAGCAGCCCCAGACAGACTCAGGTTTCTCTTTGTGTAAATACTATTTTATTTCAACCAGCCGCCTGCCAAGAGATCGGGATTAAGGAGGTGTTGCCCTTCTCAGCCCGGAGATGACAGCTGGGCGGGGCGTAAGGAGGGGCGGGCGCACGTTTACTGGGCGCAGGGCAGGCCGGCACAGCAGCCTCGTCCGGTGCTGGTCGTTCACAGGAGCAGGGCAGGACCACCTGCCCATCTCCCGCCCGCCTGCACTCTGCCAGCCGGCCCCGTGTGAGCCACGGCCCCGTCACTCCCAAAGGCCCGTCTGAACAGCACGCTTTGTCACCCCTACGTCTCGGCCCAGTTTCCACCCAGCAGGCCTCGTTCTTCACGGCCGGACAGGCTCTCCCTCCCCTCCCTCCGCTCTAGTAACTGTGCGCCGCGTGACGTGCTGGGTTCTGAGTCCGTCCCGAGCAGGAGTCCCTGCGCACTAGAGGACGCGCCCTGGGAACCCGAGGGGAAAGCGCCCCCCCCCCCCCCCCGGCAGCCAGTGAGGGCTCTCGGGACACCAGGCAATGCCCTGGGAGGAGTGTGCCCACTGAGCGTCTCCCCAACTCCACAGGGGCGCCGCCTGCCCGCACAGACCCGGGGGCCGCCAGCGTTCAGAAACCCAGCCCACGTACCCCATCTTACCTGGGGTATACCTGGCGTCAGAATTTCCCCATCCTCCACCTACACGAAGCGGAGAATTATCCCACGTAGACAAGGGCGGCTTCTGACCAGTGAGTCCCGGAGGCGGGCGGGACGGAGCAGTGATGTTTTTAGGTGGCAGAGGGACCTTCCACAGTTCATGGGCCAGAGAGGTGTTTGTGACAGAGCCCGGAGCCCACGTCAGTTTGGAATCACTATTTCTGGCTACTCAGAGGGAGGACAGTGTGAGGGGGGAAAACACTTTTAGCAAAGAGTAAATTTAAATAATAACATCTACTCTCCCACTGAAACCCAATCAAACAAACAAAATGAAACTACTATAAAAAAAACGACCGAAGAGAAAGCGCCCTTCACCCCGAGTCCTCAGACACGCGTCTGCAGTGCTGAGACCCTGATACTTGATTTGGCCCAGCGCACAAAACCAACTGTTGTGTTTCATTACTTTAAAGTAGCAACAAGCCATTAAATAATGTATCTCCGATCTCTGCTGGCTCGGGGACAAAGGGACTGCGATGGGAGTCCCAGCTCCTCTCTGCGCCTTAGGGCGCCTGGCATCGGGGCGCTACCCAACACACCCGGAGGGTCCAAGGGGCTAAGTGCCCGCTCACGGGTTCAGGGCGGAGCCAGGATGCCGTCACTTCCTGCAGCGTGCTGCGGCGCAGAAACGGTGGGAGTGCGGGACAGGCACACAGAGCGCACGCGCAGGGGACAGGAGGGGACTAATCGCTGGAGGCAAGGAAGCTGGAGACCCCGCCCCCGCCGCCCCGCCCACCTGAAGTGCTTTGTGCTGTACTGCTGAGGGGAACGTTGTAGTTGGAGGCACGAATGGATGACCAGGCACTAGTTGAAGGCAGCGTGGTGTTCAAGGATGAGGATGACCCTACGTGGGGGAAGAGCCTAATTAGCCATCGCCAGAGCAAGGGACATGGTGTCTGACAATAAGCAAAAGCTTCCGGTAAAACGGCCCCTTCAGAGCAGGCCACAGGAGCCAGGCACTCAGGTCACACGGTGCCTGAGCACCAGCCGCTGCCCTAGCTGCCCTAGCCCGGTCCTCACAGGCAGAGGCAGCTTCCCTCCACCCACTCCTGTCTCCCACGGGGGTCTGAGAGTGCACCCCAGCAGTCAGTGTGCCCTGGCTCTGCCCGGGCCTGGGCTGCATCCTGTCCTCGGCCCCCAGGGCCTCCTACGGTACAGCTCATGGCGGCACTCAGGTCCCGCCAGGGCCCAGGCTTTTCCCCTCCATCATGCCCCACTCTCGGTCCCCAAACCTAGCCATTCTGTCTCCTGCTCAGCCCCAATGTGACCGTCCCTGCATCCCTGGGATGGCTCCTGCCTGGCCACCACTGCAGTTCCAGGTCCCCACTGTCTGAGGCCCACCGGAGATGTCCCGTCTTCCACTCAAATCCTTCAGGGGTTCCCCTCTTTAGTACCCAGCCCACATCCCTCCCCAACTCAGACGTCTGCAGACAGGAAGCCTTCCTCCGTGCGCGCAGTCTCTCGGGCACGGCCGGACGTGAGCCCTCACACCTGGCTGTCCCCCACTCCCGTCCTGTGAACCCAGTGGCTTTCTTTCTGTCTCACAGCTGTCTGCTAAGTCCAGCTGTGTCACCACCGTGCTACGGCATCGCCTGCTCGCCGGCTACACCTGTAACGTGACATGCTGGCCGGTGGATGTTTTCATCCTAAGTTGTTTAAAGGGATAAATGGAAGGACAGGTGTCACAGAAACAAAACTCTCATTCATGTCACTGTCCTTTCTTCCAGCACGTGCATGAAATGCCCACAGGTGCCTGTGGTGAGATACTCTGATTTCGATAACCCAATACAAAGTCCGCCTGGACTACAGGGACCCTTAAAAGCTGCACTATTTTCACTGAGATAGAGAAAGCCAAAGTGCTTCTCTGGATGGAAATCCTTTAATATCCAGAGTATATAAACAAATAATCACAAACATCTTTTACAAAAAAAGTTTTGTTTTTTTTTAAGGTGAGAGTATGGGAGATAGGCAGATTCCCATATGCACCTGGACGGAGATCCACCCAGTAACCCCCATCTGGGCCTGATGCTCGAGTACCAAGCCATTTTTAGCACCTGAGGCTGATGTGCTGGGACCAACCAAACTATCCTCAGCCCCTGGGCCCACGCTCGAACCCATCGAGCCCTGGGCTACGGGAGGGGAAGAGGTAGAGGAGGAGGAAAGAGAGGGGAGAGAAGCAGATGGCTGCCTGTCCTGTGTGCCCTGACAAGAGAGTTGATCCTGGGACGTCCACATGCCAGGCTGATGGCTCTATCTACTGAGCCACTGACCAGGGCCGAGAAACTCCCATTTCTTAATAACCACAATACTGAAAGCTGTTCTAAAGTAGGCAACCACCTACAGTTGATAATACAGTTACTAGAAAGCAAATACTTGTCGGTCCTTTATATACTAACATCTTAATATGTGTTACCGCCTGGCCTGTGGTGGCGCAGTGGATAAAGTGTCAACCTGGAATGCTGAGGTTGCTGGTTCAAGTCCCTGGGCTTGCCTGGTATCTCTCTCTCCCCCTCCCTCCTCTCTCTCTCTCTAAAAGTCAATAAAATCTTAAAAATCCAAGTTAATATGTTTACCATATCAAGTGATAGTAAATCCTCATCATTTTTAAAGTAGCAGAAGGGTCCCCCATGGGAAAACTGACCACCTGTCTGCACCGCCAGGCCACCCGGAGGTCAGGTGCGGTGGTGTGAGAGTGACCACAGCTGCTGCTGACCTCACACCTGCTCTGGCCTTACACCCTGCTGTCTAGAGACGGACACGTCCCCGCCTACATACCACTGTTCCTGTCCCTGAGGTGGTCCACTTCCCGCACAGTATTAATTGAGAGATTGTTTATGACACTGCCAGGAGTGACGTAAGGGTCAGTTTCAGGGTCAATGTTTGGATAACCTTTCCATGGTTCACCAGGGCGAAATTCTAGAGATGAAAATTCAAAATTAGTTCAGGCTTAATCACCACTTTAAAATCATTAACTACACAAAACTTTTACTTCTAAAGTCTATGCGAGTCTCAAATATTTTGATGCAGTAATAAAATATAAGCTGTTCCATATGAATAACACGCATGTTTTTACAACACAAACCAATGCTCTGGATTTGCATGTACTCCACAGTGACGTGTGAAGTGCTTTGTTACACGTACTCCACAGTGACGTGTGAAGTGCTTTGTTACACGCCACAGAGCTGCAGGGACTTGCTGGGCACCCTGCTCTGGGCGCACGGCTGCCCACTGCCCACACGGCCGAGGTCCGGGGACACGGATGGTGAAGGACAGCCCACGCTGGCTCCACACTGCTCCCCCCTCCCCCCAGGGCAGAGGCACTGCTAACGGGGACTCAGCGCCCGCCTGCCACACCCCTGCGTCCCTTCGCATCCTGAGCACAGCCGGCCACCAGCCAGGGCTGGGCCGAGTCGTTGCTAAGTCGTGCCGGAGGCTGCTGGACGTTACCTGGTGGCCAGTTGACACTGCTGGAGCCGCTGGGCGATTTGGCACGTGGCCAGCCATCCCCGACGGAGCCCGGAGGACTGGCTGGTGAAGAACTGCTGTTCATGAAGTCATAGGGGACAAACGGAGACTCTTCCAGCCTGAAACCACTTGAAATAGCACCTGAGAGGAGACACGTGACATGAGAGGGGAGCCCTCGCACGGCCCACGTGTGCCCTGAGCTCTGCGGTGTGGCCCGCAGGGACAGAGAAAGCCCTGCCCTCCTGCAGACCCGCGCCGCTCCCATTCTGTCAAGGCTGAGATCCGGCATCGCCAGAGTTCATTTTACTTCAAGAAAAACGTGAGCGACCGGAGTAAGAGTACAAAATTACTTCCAGATCGTAGACACCTGAACCACGGCCGAGACCGAGAACAAGCCCAGGGCCCCCTCTGCGGGGTGGCTCCCGTTCAGGCGGGCAGGCGAGGAGCACGGGGCAGAGGGCGGCTGAGGGCAGCTGGAGTGGCTGGTGCAGCGCCGGGAACCAGGACACCACCATGCCTGGACAAGGTGGAGGTCCTGAGAAAACGGTGCCCTCTCCCACCAGGACATTTACGTTTCTGCTCGACACCCCACCCCTGCGGGATTACCCAGTGTTTGTCAAGATGCCTGTTACCAGAATGAGGATGAAATCCCAAAACACTCAATCACACTTGGAGGCGATCGCCTGTGTTGTGATTAGTCTCCCAACATCTTGGAGCACATCTCAGAATGGCCCACGTCACCCGGGGCCCACACCGCACTTGCTCACTGGGCCAGGCCCACGCTGTGTGTAGGCAGCCGGACACAGCTGAGCGAGGTGAACAGGGTCCTCTCCCTTAACAACAGTACACCCTGACAAAAAGGCGACCAAGGGGACAGACAGGAGGGACAGAGCATGGGCCAGGAGGGGCCGAGCTGGTATGCAAAGGGTTAAGGGCTTCTCGGCATGGGCAGAGCTCTACAGACAGGAGCTGAGAAGGGCTCCGTGCCTTGGAGGAGCCGAAGGGCCGTCTATGAGCAACAAGAAGGTGGGGTCCTGAGCCTGAAGGGAGGGCGTCCGAGTGTGTTTTGTTTAGAACGTTTAGAACGTGGAGGCTGCAGGTGGCAGGTGCGGAGTGCAGTCTCGCTCCCCCAGGCCTCCCCCCCCTAGGCCTCCCCACGGCAGACCAGCCTGCTCCTAGAAGGCCTGGAACCTGGGACACCCCAGGCAGGACTCTGGAGGACACAGCATGGGGGATGGTCCCTCCAAGGGGTTTTAAGGGAAGTGATGCTGTCGGTTCTGTTGAGATCACTTGGCTGCCCTGTGAGAACTGGGGAGGGTGTGAGGAAGCAGGGAGGCGTGAGAGTGCTGTGCAGACGGACACGCAGCGGACACACGGATCTGGGAGGGGAAAGGGCACTCGCCACAGGTGGGCCGGATGAGAAAGCACGACTCACGTCTCCCAGACCCACCCAGCCATCAACAGATGAAGGAAGGAAGTCCTCAGGTTACAACACGAACGGACCTTGGACATCTGATGCTAAGCCGTCCACTTACACGGGGCTTTTCCCAACAAATACTGTAAAATGTATTTTCCCTTCTACGGCTCTGCTGACTTTTTCCAGCTCACTTCACTGTAAGAGTACGGCACAGGACACGTGTGACACACAGAGCACGTGTTCTGTCATCAGTGAGGCTGGCCGTCACAGCAGCCATCAGAGCTGACTTCTGGGAGTCGAGAGCTCTAGTGGGCTTTCTATACTGGGGGACCCTCCCACACGGCTCAGGGTCCATGGCAGCTGCAGACACGAACACCTACACCGGCAGTTAAGGGAAGGGAGCTGCCATGTTCACGAGGAGCTGGGGCTCCGATGCGCACTCAGACACGGGGACGCGACCTGGGCCCGGGAGCCGGACAGCGTGCGGCAGAAACGCGTCCCCCCGCGTGCTCTCCCCCGGCCTCCGTCTGCAGGTCTCCCCACTGCCAGGGGCTCTAGCTTCTGTCCGAGGACTTGCTCTGCTGCCACCTTTGTCAGCCCCACCAAGCCACGGCCTCACTCCTCTCGTGAGTGTGGAGTCTTCCTTTAGCCCAGACTTTCCTTCCGAGTCCTGGGCCGCTAGGTCTAATTTCTCACGGGGCTCTTCCACCCCCAGCTGCCCCCCAACACCACGTGCAGCAGGTCCAACATCGGTTCCCCGTCTGCTGCACCACTCCCCGTCACCAAGCGTGACACTGGTGCGTGGGCGAGCTGCACAGTACTGCATGGGGCTGCCGGGGAGAATGTGAGGCCTAGGCCCTCCCCTCCTATGAGAGACGCGCCCACATGGACACTCCTTCCACCAGACACAGGCACCCTGAGAGCAGCACCTGCGGGAGGCCGCCCGGAGGCGGCAGAGCGGAGTCTGACCCACAGGCGAGGGGCCCGGGAGGCACGCTGCAGGCACGTGACGTCTGCAGAAGGAGCTCCGTCGGTCCTGAAGGCTGGTCCCTCCTTCAGCGGACTCCCTCTTGTCCACTGACCCTCCTCCATGCTCAGACTTCTAAAGTCTCTCGTGCCTCCAGACAGCCACCACTCTGCTGTGTACCCTGCTCGGTGACATCAGTGCACTGTTTGTTCTGTTCCCACTGTTACCCCAGCTCCACCTTTCCTGTTCTCTCCTTGACCGTCCCCTCCAGACGTGCCCACACAGGGCTCCCCGGCAGCCCTGTCCCCGACCCTCGCACAGGCAGTACTCTCTTTACCGTTCCCCGTCTTCCTGTGCGTCAGGGGAGCTGAAAGGCCCTGCTGCTGACGAGTCTCTCTGAAGCCTGCGCAGACTCACCACCCCCTTCGCTGCTGTTCCCGACCAGCACCCTGCGGGTTCCCATTACTCCCCGCGCCCTGTTCCGGGCGCTGACTTGTACTTGCTACATACACTCAAGTGTGTGTACCCAGGCATTCCAGGGAGCCAGACTGTCCTGGGGAAGCAGATACTCCACTGACGCTGCTAGACGAATGGGTATTAAATAAGGTGAAAATGATATTTAAAAATTTAACTAACTGATAAAAAAGTATTGAATGGATGTGACTTACACATCTCAACAAAAAATATAAAGGAAATGTATCAATATATAAGAAACTGATAGGAATCAAATTATGGTGGAAGTTGTTTTTTTTGTTTGTTTGTTTGTTTTTGTATTTTTCCAAAGTTGGAAACGGGGAGGCAGTCAGACAGACTCCTGCATGCGCCCGACCGGGATCCACCCGGCATGTCCACCAGGGGTGTTGCTCCATTGCAACTGGAGCCATTCTAGCGCCTGAGGCAGAGGCTATGGAGCCATCCTCAGCGCCCGGGCCAACTTTGCTCCAATGGAGCCTTGGCTGCGGGAGGGAAAGAGAGAGACAGAGAAGAAGGAGAGGGGGAGGGGTGGAGAAGCAGATGAGCGCTTCTCCTGTGTGCCCTGGCCGGGAATCGAACCCAGGACTCCTGCACGCCAGGCCGACGCTCTACCACTGAGCCAACCGGCCAGGGCCTGGTGGAAATTTTTAATACCCTACATCAGATAAAAATTTGTTAACAAGTAGAATGTTACAACAATAAAATCAATTGCTAAAACCTAAAATATCATCAAAAAGGAAGTAATTTTTTAAAAACAATGCACAGTGTGATGTCTATTTTGTACAGTAACACATTGTTTCTTTTGTTTCCATAAAGATTTACTAATAAAGCACTTTTAAAAATAAGGAAAGGTTCTGTAAGAATTTGGCTTTCTGCCTGACCAGGCGGTGGCGCAGTGGATAGAGCGTTGGACTGGGACATGAGGACCCACATTCAAAACCCCAAGGTCGCCAACTTGAGCGCGGGCTCATCTGGTTTGAGCAAGGCTCACCAGCTTGGACTCAAGATCACTGGCTCAAGCAAGGGGTCACTCGCTCTGCTGTAGCCCCCCAGTCAAGGCACATACAAGAAAGCAATCAATGAACAACTAAGGTGCTGCAATGAAGAACTGATGCTTCTCATCTTTCTCCCTTCCTGCCTCTCTGTCCCTATCTGTCCCTCTGTGTCTCTGTCTCTGTCACAAAACAAAACAAAAAAAGGAATTTGGCTTTCTAACATATATATTTAAAATAAAGGCCTAACTTAAGTATGACAGAGGTTTTCTTTGTTTTAAGAAAAAAATCAAGGTCAGAATGGATTTCCTACCATGTTTGCTGGAGTTCTGATCCAAAGACGTGTTCACAGAAATGCTGTCCACGGTAGTCCACTTCCTTAGTCTTGACTGTGGCTCTTTAATACTGTTCATATCCATATTTACATTCAAGTTTGAGTTCAAGCCTTAAAAAAAAACACCAAAACTTAAAAAACTATAAAATATAGCACATTCTTCTGGTACAACTTCCACATCCTTGAAAAACATATGTAACTAATTGAATGTTTTCAGCCCTAAGTTCCTTAATAAATTCCATCCTGCAAACGTGGCAGAGCCAAATGATTACCGACAAAGGCAGGCAGGCGGGCAGAGACTCGGGGCCTGCGGTCACGGTCACGCAGGAGCAGTGCGGAAAGAGCCGCAGCTCGGTCAGGTCGAGGAAGACGCACGCGAGTCTGCGGCAGCTACTCTGACACTCGAGAACACAGTGTTTTCAAACCACAAACGTTAGCACTCTAAGACTGCATTCACTGTGGAAAACACTGCTCACAAAGATGAGGTGATCAGGGAACGTGCAGACACACCAGTACTTTCAGCCTTTTGTTTAGCGCATTTTCACTAAATCAAAGTTGGTTTTGCATCTCATTTGCACCATCAAACAACTTTCTCTGACTTTTCTGATGTTCTTGTTTAATAAAAAAAATCAAATGCTTTATCACTTCATATTCATTTTGAAATATCACCTAATTTTTGTGAGCATTGTATTTCTCCATACAATTTTGCTTATTTTTAAGTTCTTTGATAAAATAAAATATTTACGGAGCCCAAATATTAAAAATTCTTAAGTTTATCTCTACTAAGGTATCTCTAGCTACTCCCTCCTAGTGTACCACAGATGAAAAATTATATACATATGTATGATCACTTTCAGTTACTATCTTCTGCTTGCAAACCCAACAATTTTTCAGCTGGCTGACTGGCCAAGGAAGGCTGTCATTTAAGAGTGAAACTGCCCTGCTCTAACAACTATATAGACCAGGGGCCAGACCCCCGTGCTCCTGTGCAATGTACTCCCAATCTGATGATACACGTCAGATTTAGCGATATTCTCATGGAACAAAGACAGGCATTTCTATTTTCAACACTATGGACAGAAAATAGACCCACTACTCGAGTCTTTCTTAAAACGTGATTCAACGACAAGCCACACCAGAATCGTCTGAGACGCGTGTAAAAATGAAGTGAGAATCTGAAACACACACCCAGATGGTTCTTATCCTTCAGTTTCAAAGCAAATGGTTTGCTTTGAACAGTCTGATGATAGTCACTTCCCTCCCCGGGTGAGCCCCAACCTCTCCATGTCCTCAGGGCTCCTTTACCACTACTGCACACTCTGTTGTCTCTGGGACCGCCTGGTCACCATCAATGGCTCCCACAGTCAAACCCGCAGTGGTAACTGATAAGGGCGTCTGGGAACGTAAAGACACAGTAAACAGTTCCAAGGATTCAGACTGCAACGCGGGTCTCAGCTGCAAGTCCAGGGCAGCAGGGAGGGCGGGTTGCAGACCAGCTCAGCCAGTGAGGCAGCGGCAGGGCAGCAGGGAGGGCGGGTCGCAGGCCAGCTGAGCCAATGGCAAGGGGAGCAGGGAGGGCGGGTCGCAGGCCAGCTGAGCCAATGGCAAGGGGAGCAGGGAGGGCGGGTCGCAGGCCAGCTGAGCCAATGGCAAGGGGAGCAGGGAGGGCGGGTCGCAGGCCAGCTCAGCCAGTGAGGTGGTGGCAGGGCAGAAGAGAGGGCGGGTCGCAGGCCAGCTTAGCCAGTGAGGCGGCAGCAGGGGCCGCTATAGGCCCCACCTCGCCCCCCAACCAGAACGCGCTAGGTAACCGACCACCTTCAACCCACAAAGCTGCTCTACACGAAACCACTGTTAAGGGAAAAAGAGACAGAAAAAGCAAAATAAACCAGATGTGAACAAAGAAGGGTCAAAACAGAAAGAAAGGCACAGAAGAAAGGGGATCTAGGGAGGGACACGTGTGAGCCTGAACTGCCAGGGGATGAAGTCTGGAGACGTGATGCAGAAAGGGAAGGGGAAGCTGAGCAAGCGTGAGGAAGGCAACCCCTGCCCCCAGCCGCCGTCTACACTTACTCCAGTCATCCTCTGCAAGTGCTCGGACAACCTAGCTTTCAGGTTCGGAAAGCTACGTTACTGTTCTCAGCTGTTTCGTCAAAGGAGCACTGCTCAGAAACTCTCCAGTGTGCTAAACTTTTTTTGTTTGTTTAAGAGAGAGCGAGCAGGACAGACGGGGACAGACAGGAAGGGAGAGATGAGAAGCATCAATTCTTCCTTGCGGCACCTTAGTTGTTCATGGATTATTTTCTCATATGTGCCTTGACGGGGATGGAGGGTTACAGCAGAGCGAGTGACACCCCCTACCCCCCTTGTTCAAACCAGCGACCTTGGGCTCAGGCCAGCGACCTTAGGCTCATGTCTAGAATCCCATGCTCAAACCAGAGACCCCAGGCTCAAAGCTGGCAACCTTGGGGTTTCAAACCTGGGTCCTCAGTGTCCTAGGTCAATGCTACCCACTGTGCCACCACCGATCAGGCTGTGATTTTAGTAACAATAATTTTGGTCCTCTCCTCTCATATCCTGCAATTAAGATAGCCTGGGACTTAAAATGAAACACTGTCTTCATCCTGGGTCATTTTAAATGAGTAGGGGGTTTCTGAAATCATGTGGTTTTCTTGAACAGAGAACACAAAGCATGAAGTTGGGCTGAGCCCAGGAGAGGACACAGTTGAAGGACCAGTGTGCTTTCACAGGGGGACAGACCGAGCATGTGCCTCCCACGCCTGGCGGCCCGCATGGCCAGGAGACACCCACCGATGGGGAAGTTGGTGAAAGCGCTGATGGGGGACGGCCCTTTCTGCAGCTCGGGTGTAGTGTGCGGCATGGCGTTCTCCAGGAAGGACTTCATGGCTGGCTGATGGAGCGGCTGCGGTGGAGCTGGGGGCGTCGGCTGCTTCACCAGCAGGTTTGGGTCGAGCTGACGTGACTGCTGCATCATGTGCTGCTGCACACTGAGGGGCCGGCCCTGAGAGCGACAGTGGCGGGAGCTGTGGGGCAGCCCTCCGGACACCCAGCCTCCACTTGGGCCCCCCCCCCCCCCCAGGGAAGCAGCCGCCCCGGCCGACCCCGCGACGGGCCCAGCCCACACAACACGCCCCCCGTGCTGAGGACAGGCAGCAGGCCTGGGCACGTGGCAGTGGGGGCCGCCTCAGCGCAGCAAGGGAGGCCGCTTACCTGCTGGTCTGGCTGCCGGCCCCCAGAAGGCACGCTTCTCTGACCCTGCGACCTCTGCTGCTGCGCCAACAGCCGCTGCAGGGAGAACGGCGGAGCGGGCATCAGCGCTGAGCTACTGCGGCAGTGCCAGCTCCGCGGTGATGCGGCCGGCGGGCCCAGAGGCATGCACGGCCTGCCTGACTTCCTACACCCTCTTCCTGGGCGCAGGTCCCCAGCTGGGCTGCTCAGGATGAATTCCCACCTCGCTGGGGCACTGCCTCCTGACCAGCCCAGCCCAGCCCAGCCCGCGATCCCACCGGGGCACTGCCTCCTGACCACCCAGCCCAGCCCGCAATCCCACCGGGGCACTGCCTCCTGACCGCCCAGCCCAGCCCGCGATCCCACTGGGGCACTGCCTCCTGACCGGCCCAGCCCAGCCACGATCCGCCCCAGCTGCCCCTGCTCCCCAGCGTCCCCCTCCCTGTGCGCCGGTCCCCAGCTGGGCGCTGCTCAGGCTGAATTTCCACCCCACTGGGGCACTGCCTCCTGACCGCCCAGCCCAGCCCGCGATCCCACCGGGGCACTGCCTCCTGACCGCCCAGCCCAGCCCGCGATCCCACCGGGGCTCTGCCTTCTGACCGGCCCAGCCCAGCCCGCGATCCCACCGGGGCACTGCCTCCTGACCGCCCAGCCCAGCCCGCGATCCCACCGGGGCTCTGCCTTCTGACCGGCCCAGCCCAGCCCGCGATCCCACCGGGGCTCTGCCTTCTGACCGGCCCAGCCCAGCCACGATCCGCCCCAGCTGCCCCTGCTCCCCAGCGTCCCCCTCCTTGTGGGCCGGTCCCCAGCTGGGCGCTGCTCAGGCTGAATTTCCACCTCGCTGGGGCACTGCCTCCTGACCACCCAGCCCAGCCACGATCCGCCCCAGCTGCCCCTGCTCCCCAGCGTCCCCCTCCTTGTGGGCCGGTCCCCAGCTGGGCGCTGCTCAGGCTGAATTTCCACCTCGCTGGGGCACTGCCTCCTGACCGCCCAGCCCAGCCTGCGATCCCACCGGGGCACTGCCTCCTGACCGGCCCAGCCCAGCCCGTGATCCGCCCCAGCTGCCCCTGCTCCCCAGCGTCCCCCTCCCTGTGCGCCTGTCCCCAGCTGGGCGCTGCTCAGGATGAATTTCCACCTCGCTGGGGCACTGCCTCCTGACCGCCCAGCCCAGCCCGCGATCCGCCCCAGCTGCCCTGCTCCCCAGCGTCCCCCTCCCTGTGAGCTGGGAGCCCCGAGGACCAGGGTGGCCTGGTGTGCCACTGCGGTGCCCCCTGCAGAGCCCTGCGTAGCCACGCACGCGACTGTTATTCGGGGGTTACGAACCGCCCAACTGTTTGCTTTACTCATTTATTGTAACAGATGACATGAGCTCGGTAGACAGACAGACATGATGCTTAAAGCAGCCAATGTACTTTGCTGGTGTCCCCCTAAGACGTCTGATGAGAATGGACGCCCGCGGAGCGTGGACACCGGGAAGCGCTCGCTCTGCTCACCTGTAACTGGGAGATCTGAGAAAGCTGGTTGAGTTGCGACAGCTGGTTCAGCATGGCTACCTGCTGAGGACCGAAGAGCGGACTCAGGCCGCTGCTGTTTGGTGCATACTTCAGCAATGAAACTGGAACCTTGGGATGACAATGGTGAGTTAACACTGTGATACAGTAACTCAAACTAACCAAACGCACTGTGTGGTTTAAATGATCAGTATTATTAGAGGGATTGTGCCCCTTCTCTTTGCTTACAAATTTATGGTTCACACATCCTTTCACGCGATCAGTAAGAGATGACCGAGATGACCCTTCAGTCAGAAAATGTACTTTGCTATCGCGCTCCTCGGAATGTTGTATGGAAGGTAATGGTCAACTTTCATTAACCTTTGACTCACTGTCTCCACCCTCCTACATCCTTCTGCAGTAACAGCTAATTCTGAAGTAGCTGCTTTCAAGGATGCCAGTGAAACAATGATGGCCCAGCAGTCGCCTCCCGCGGATACAGAACAAGCCCTGTTCCCTGGGGGGGTGTCCCCTGGGGCTGACCTGAGGGGAGAGTAATGGAGGAGGCACTTGAGCACGAAGATTAGGCTGAGATGAGCTGAGAGCTTGTGCTGGAGGCTGCTGCAGGCCCCGGGCTTGTGCTGCTGTGTTCCCAACACCAAACACACTGGGATTGCCATTCTGCAAAACAAACAGCCGACCTCTTCAGGGACCCCGACTTCACCACCGCACCTCCACATCCACAGAGCTTACTGTTCCACAAATCATTCACAGAGAGCCTCAGACCACACATGGACTTACCTGTCTAACAGGATTCAAGTTTTGCATACCCAGCCCCGCTATGGAGCCAAGGGCCTGGTTAGGTAGTGCACTATTTGAAGGGGGGAGCTTCATGCTCTGACTGGACATAAACTGCAAGTTTTGGGGTTCATCTGCTACAATGCCATCCTGATGGGACAGACAGAAAGATGCGCGACACCAGCCAAGCACACAAGTGGAAGGGAGAAACCATTGCAGGAACAGAGGAGAAGTCACATGACATTCCAGCATCAACAGGAAACAGGCAGAAAACAGAAGAGATTGGGTTAGTATTAATTCCAGAGCACATAAAAAGAAGCAAACATATTTTATGGGATTAAGAAGAAAATACCAATGCAATCCCTATCATAACTTGAGACACAGGAAGGACAATGAACTGCAGACCCAGCAAGGAGATCTGACACTGGATTACGACACTGTACATTACGTTAAATGTGCTAAAATATGAACGGAGACTTACGCTACGAAATGCGTTGGTGTATTAGCCACAGGGGTGAGACAGCCAACCTACCTTATCGAAGTAAGGACCGCGCTCCACGGAAGACTCTTTGGAAATCTGAGGCCGAGAGGCAGGACCTTTCCCGACCGCTCGATTGTAATCACCCATGTTGAGGCTATGTTTATCTATCTCCATTCGCTTGTCCTGTAACATTCCTAACAAATACAGGGAGCCGTGTCACCGTGTAGGAAGGCAACTGACCTACTTGGTTTTAGATAAACTCGCACTGGAAATCAACACCCCCTTCCCAGGCTGAGCTGCCGCCGTGACAAGGACCCGAGGGACGGCCGTGCCCCTGTAGGTCCTACGTTCCCACAGTAACGCTGGGTTTAGCAAGGACTGGGATTCTACCGAACCTATGACCCTGAAAACAAGCCAGTCCACAGAAGGTCAGATGTCTCTGGTCACCTCCAGTCTGGTTGATTTTACAGTAAACAGTGCCCAGTCCCAGGTAAGAAAATGAGCACGGGACACATGGCCACCTAACAGCACTCACTAGGTGTCAGGCACTCGTTTGCTTTGCGCCTGCCAATGTCATGCCTGTTAACTCACTCCCACTGTCACCTTCTGCCAGCAGACGGGGGCGGGGGGGGGGAGCCCTGGAGTCAACAAGTCCCGCTGTGTCCACTTATCTCACTCGGATTTCTCTGCAGCAAGGATGATCGCCTCTCACAGAAACGCCCAGACTGCAACCCACCTTTGCCTGAACCAGCTGGCCCCCAGCGCCATCCGACGTCCACAAACCTTGAAGCATGGACACTGCTGTCTGCCTCTGCCTTCTCGCCGAATGCCCACCCTGGCCTGGCTCCTGCCCCTCTCTCCACAGCTGGGACACCCCAAGGCTGACGCGGACAAAACAGACATGGAGTGTGCCCGTCTCTCTAAACGTACTCCCAAGACTCACTCACTACCTGTGTGTCAGCAGTCACTGCCACTCACGTGCTCCTCACATACAAACGTCCGCTTTGACTTCACTCCTAGCTTAGTCCCGTGATCTTACCAGCTCGCTAATCAGCAAAGCACCTGACTGCTCCAGTGTCACTGGAACAGGTGGCACCAGGCACATGTCCCCAACGTCCTTCATAGGACCCGAAAGCGGCACCGTTTCTCCTCATCCTACAGACTTGAAAACCCCTTCCCCATCTCCCCTGCCCGCACTCTCCACACCTGCTCCACCCTCCACCTCCCCCACCCTGTCTTGGCCACACTGGACTCTGACTGGTCTGTCCCCACTGCGGCCGCAGTCCTCACTGCGCTCCCTGCAGGCTGGCGGGGGAGGAAAAGCTCCGACAGGACAGAACGGCCACGTGCTCAGACTGCACAGCTGAGGAGAGCACCTGGCTTCCTGCAGCATTCCCGCACCTTCTCCCGGCCCCGCGGCAGGGGCTGTCAACAGAGTGAGGGGGAGACCCTGTGGGGACCAGGCGGTCTCCGGTCAGGCGGCCTGGGCAGGTCTGGACAGAGCCTTCAGGGGGACACCGTCCCTAGAAGGTCGGTCTCTTATAACCCCAGGGGGGTGACGCCCTGGGGACCTGTCCGCCTGCTGAGCCAAGGCCACGTGGGGAAAGTCTGGGAAAGTTGGTCACAGCCCCAGGGCGAGGCGAGGCAGGGCAGGGGCTCTTCCCTGGGCAGGTGGCAGGCCTAACGTCAGTGAGGACTCCTTCCGACCGCCTCACATCGCCACATCGTCTTCTCAGTATCTCCTCCTGGCCAAACTGTGATCACACCACCGCTCACCTGAGGCAGCTGACCCTCCCTGTTCACCCAACTGCGTACTTCCCTCTGCCCTGGGCTCACCCATAACAGCCCCGCGGAGCTGCCCAGGCAAGCGCGCTCGGGGCCACCCTGCGGCAAACCCAGTCCCTCCCTCTCCACAACAAACGTCCGAACGTCCGACTCTGCCGCTTCTCACAGCCACACCTCCAGGGACTCCGGTTCTCCACCCCACCCCCCCACCCCGTCTCAGTCTGGAGCTCAGACAGCGCCCACTGGCCACTGCAGCAACCTCTAGCTGGTTTCGCCAGGTTTCCTGCTGTCCTCTGTTCGCTGCGGCCAATGTGTTCTGTCCTAAGATACCTTCAATCTACAGCCAAGATTCGTTTTCTAAAACATAAGTCCCAACCATGTCACTCTCCTGCTTAAACACTCTTGAATCCCCAACTGTAGACGCGTGTCCCCACTGCCTCCGCGACAGGTCCCGGTCAGGTCATGCCCGGGGACACGTCCCACACGGCTGTCTATGGAGGATGGACACACACTCACACTGATGAACTTGTCCTCACCTCCAGGAAGGTCCATCTTATTGCTCTGCACACTGTCTTCCGGTGAGTCTCTCTGGAAGTGAAGAAAAAGCATTAGCAGGTCATTTATCAATGAAAATAAATTGAAAAATAAAGAATTCTACTTTATTTCATTATTTGTGAAATTCAATTGGGTCATAAAATTTCTTTCAGTGCCTAATAATTCTTTTTAAATAAGATATGATGTGATGGGAATATTAGCTCAAACTATAAAAAATAAAGGCTTCAGGGCTAATTTTACTCTAACCTCAAGCTTAACAGGGAGGGCGCACAGATGAAACGCGTTAAGGGAACAGAGCGACGCGTTTGGGTGGCCCACGGAGCCCCGTGCAGGAGGCGGCGGCTGCGGGAGACTCACCGAGAAGCCGATGCTCGAGAACTGCTTGACAAACGGGTTTATCCAGGCCTCCTCCTGCTTGCTTCCGCCCTTCACCATGCCCTTCGTGAGACAAGAGCAGAGACGCACGCATTCCCATTGGTCCGGGCGCTGAGGCTCAGTAACCCTCAACAGAGCTCCCAGCCCTCACTCCTAACCAACTTCTCCTCCAACCGACTCTTAACAGAGTTGTCAACAATTAACAATCAACTTATTTGATTTTCAACTTCCTTTGCTCCAGCCCCTGGCACAGCTGTGATGCACAGAGAACCCCTAAAGCACGCAGTCAGAAGGAGAAGACAGAGCCAAGGCCTCAAGGACCCCTCAAAAAGGCCTCTGAATAATCGGGAACTGTTCGCCAGGCAGCTCCCGACGGACATACGGACTCTGTTCTGAAGGACAGATTGTAATTTGGATTTGCAGAATTCTCACACCAAGCCAAAGTAAAAAACAGTCATTAGATTCTCAGGTTGGTTCAAAGAAACCAACCTAACTCATAATTTAATTATGCTATGTGCCCTCTACTGAAAAATCACCATTTTCCATATGCTAAAGTACTTTAAAATTTTGACTTGTGTTGCCAAGAACACCCAAGCCCAGCAGCAGCAAGAGCTGGGGCTCCCGCCTTGGCGCTGGCTTCCGGAGGCTGGCTGGGGCGTGGCCCACAGAGTCTGCTCTGGGGCGTGAGCTGAGAGGACCAACGGTCCGTGATGAGGAGGGTGCGAGACAGGGAGCCCGGGAGCCCGGGGTACCGTGTCTCCACCCCCAGGACCAGTCCCTGCTACTGCCTGCTCCTTCCGACTGTGGGACAGAACACAGCTGACCCCCCACGGCAGGTCTCTGAAGCAAGCGCCTAAGCCTCTGCAGGTTCTCACGTGGTCTGGTTCCTCTCCCTCTCTCCTCCCCACCCCGGCCAGCTGCCTTCTGTTACCAATGTCTGTCAGACTGTCCCTTCCACTGGGCACCCCATTTCTGCTTCCCAATCCGAGCCCCTTTCACTAACCTGAGTGAATGCAGAAGCTTAGATCCCTAACTCTGGTCTTTCCTCTGTTCCAATTTACCATTTATTCTAACAGTGGTTAACATTCTTTAAAGAAATTAATTTTTAAAAATCAAACTGACGTTATTTTCTACTTGATTTCACTGGCTCCACGTTTACACAGACTAAGGTCGAATGTACAGGCATGTACTGAAAACCCTTTACAGTCTGGCCTTGCTCTAACTACAGCGCCAGATCTCCTCTCGCCCAGAAATACTACCCTTGGGCCATGTCAGGCTACGACCTTCAGAACACACTCCACCCCCAGGCACGCCCAGATCCCAGCCAGCTGCTCAGACTGCTCCTAGCGCCCGCCCTCCCTCTGCGCTCCTGGACTCCTGGACCGGCAGCCGTCTCAGCGTCCTGAACCCCCAGCTCCAAGCACAGTACCCAGCGCACAGCAGAGGCTACGGGAGTGTTTGCGGTTGCTTTCTAAGAGATTGTTACTAGTAGAAACAAAGGAGAAAGAGTAAAAAGGCTACACACCCTTTCCCTTCTCCTTTTTTTGCCACTCAGACCCTGTAAGGAAAGACAAAGTCACAAAAGGGCACGGTCCAGTGGGGGGACGCGGGGTTTGGACTGGAGCCCCACGTGGCACCCTGCTCTGTCACTCCCTAGGCAGGCGGCTCGGGCAGGTCACCAGCCTCCTCAGTCTCAGAGAGCACGAGCTTGTGTAAAACACGGGAAAGCACCTCATAAGCCACATGGTGAGGCAACAGGCAAATTCAGCCAAACAGGAAACATTTTTAAATGAAAATGGCAGGTCCTAGACCTAGAATCCCAGGAGTAAAACGGGGACCCCAGCAAGTCACCTATTTCTAGTACAAGGTATTTGGCTCCAAGGGTCTCAAAAAGGAATGGTTTCCAAACACGATGTGGGGATGGACGGGTCAGAGACCCCTGGGGACTGGGCACTGACTTCGAACATGGTCACCAGGAGCTCAGACACCAGCGTCCACCAGGACATGGAGCCTGGCTCAGGACACACGGCTCAACTGTCCAGCTGCAGACGTCCCGGCAGACAGGACGCTGCACTCGGAACCGCCCCCCCCCCTCCCCCCGGTTCTGACGTACAGCCCGGTCTCTGAGAGTCAGATCTGTCCACATGTAATAGCAAAACCAAATCCAGCTCTTTCCTTGGGATTTTTGTCACAGGACCTTCTGGGATGGGAAAGGGACGAGGATAATGGATGGATGCGGAGGCGGAGGACCTGGGGCGGGGCAGGGGCTCCAGGGGCAGTGATGGAAGGGGACATGAACTGGCAGTGGATGGTGGCAGGAGCCGACATGGAGATTTGCCCATTCTTCCCCCTCAGCACCCGGCACCAGCCGGGGCGCGGGCTGTCCCGGCGGCCGAGGCGGCGTGGGGAAGGAGAGGAATCCCTGGCTGCAGCAGCGGGGAGGGAGAAAGGAAGTTCCTGAGGCGCACGTGTCCCCAGGCGCACGGCTGGCCGGGCAGGAGGCTACACTAGGCGGGGACTGCCTGGACTACGCTGACCGCCGTGAACGGGGGGACAGAACGGTAACTCTCTGTGGGTCAGCTACCTCTGGAATTTCGAGTTTCAAGGGTGTTGCCCTTGACATGTTTACCTTCGACGACATTTTCTTCGTGTATGGCGGCCAATTTAAAGATGAGTTGAGCTCTTGAGACGAGCTGCTGTTCCACATCCCGATCTCCACATCCTCCTCCTCCTCCCAGCCGGCGGGGCGGCCCCCGGCCAGCGGCCCGTCCTCGCCACACCAGCCGTCTTGCATAGACTTGGGCCCTGGTTGTGGGTTCGCAATACAAAGAGGAACACGCGTTAATACACGCTTCTTTCTGGACGATGAACGTCCATTAAAGGGGTGGGGTGTGGGAAAAACCTAAAAAAAACTGCTTTTATTCAACCTCCCAAATCTGCATACCAGAATGTATGTTAATAGACTGAGTTCAAAGTTTCATTAAATAAGAATTTACTTTCATTAAAATTTAAAAAAAAATCTTTGATGCTTTTGTGAATCAGAGGGCTCCTAAGCACGGGATAATGGTGGCACTCGTGTTCACACTCAGCAGTCTGCACGGTGACGCACAGGACAAAGAGGATAGATAGAATGAACAGGAGTTCGTTTTTACACATATTTTCAGGGACAGTGACCAAAAGTATTGCAAGTCATCCACAGAAAGTATCCTCTCTCTATGCTCGCCTTTGGAATTGCTATGGGATGTCCCACACACAATCTATGGAACAGTGACAACGTCCATCTGAGTACTGAAGTCCTTCCTGAACTTCGCTTGTGTCCTGTATAACGTTCGGGGACCGTCTGGAACCTAAACCGGACAGTCTGCCATGTCCCCGTGACTGTTCTAGGCCGTCTGTCATGTTGGACGGTCTGGGAGCTGCTCAACTACTTCCAGATCACCTAATCTGGTAAAATACAGTTTTGATCTGGTGAAGTATATGCAAATCATTAATAGCTGCAGTTCTAAGGAAATGAGAAAAAGACAGGAAAATTCAGAAGGATAGAAGAGCAAACCATGTTACAAATTCAAAAAGCCAAATAGGATCATCTAGTAACGATGGCACATGGACACCGTGACAACGACACAGACATTAGCCAATCAGTCATATGCAATGCGAGACCACCACTGCGACAGAAGAGCTCCCGGCGAGCGTCAGTGACTTACCAGACTTGCTTAGCGCTTGTGGACCAACAGAGCTGGAGCCCCACGAGGATGTGTTGGATGCCACAGCACTGGGCTCCCCCCAGCTGGGGCCACTGTCTATGGGCTTACCCCAGGCGGAAGTACCATTATCCACAGTTGTGGCTGGAGCAGAAGGCTCCCCCCAGGGCTCACCCCAGCCTTTAGAGAGTGTGGGAAAAGAAGTCATCAGCACATGGTAGGGAGGTACAGTGGAATCAGAGGCAACAAGGAACACTCAGAGAACAAAAGATGAAGAACTTCACATTTATGTATTAAATGGTGATACTGAGACGGGCAGAAAATATGGCAGCTGTTCTACATAAAGCAGACAAATCATTTCCCGTTATTGTAATTTGACTGTAATGTGTATTTTTTTCAGCCCTTCCTTCCTAACTGCCCTCTTAACTGGGTATAAGGCAGGTTTCTTTGAATAACCTTAATTATGACAAAGTCACCCTCCTTTGAAGATAAATTTAATTCCTGGAAAGTCACGTCAGTCTGAACCAAACCTAGTGAATTACAGCGGGCGATTGTGCTGGGTAGCAGTCAGTGTATAGAATTTTTACCCTAAGTACATACAACCTTTCAGCGTCCTCATTCTGGAAAAGCATAGCCCGCTTTGTACAAAGTGTCACTAAGTTGTCCAAAGCAAAGGGAAAGCCATAAACATGTTTAAAAGAACCAACACAGCCTTCCCCTTAGACACACAGCTGTTTCTTCTAAGAACTGAACTAATTAATTACATTAATACCACAGACTACACTCAGGAAAACAAAAGTACATAGGTCCTGAAAGGCCAGTTCGTGAACACACTCCTGTCACCACGCCCAACTAAGACAATCTACTGCAGTGACACGGAATGACAATGTCACTGTCCAGATCACGTGCACAGACAGAACCAGCTCCTTGTACTGAGGGGAAGTGAGGATAAAGGCACTGTCAAACCTTTCAGGCACATGCACACACGTGTGCACACGCGTGCCCATACACACATACACACGTGGTATCTAACAGACTTGGGTCCTGCTAAGGCCAAATACAGTCTCTAGTACCGAGAGTACTGTCGCTACTGTGCTCTATTTCTGGGGGTATTTTAGTCAAATAAAGCGAGAGAGTCTGGGAAAAGCGACCAGCACTCCCACCGGCACTGCCGCCCCAGCCCTGCCCTGCCCTCGGCTGCACGGCCGTGGAGAACGGAGCGCACCGGGCCACACAGGACCACAGCAGCGCTGCTGGAGGCAGAGCTGGTCTCCGACAGTGGACATCCCCGCCCCTCTCCCGTGGGAGTGAAGGGCGTGTGTGCAGCAAGCACTGAGCACCTCTCAGCATGAGGGGCAGGTGACAGGCTCAGCTCTGTGCAGTGCAAAGACCCCCGAGACTCCACAAAGGGACAACTCACCGGAGCCCCCGCCCGCCTCCGGGGCTGGCACGGCGCTGGCGGGCGGCAGCAGCTGGTGCGCCTGTGCTTGCTGGTCTGAGCGGCTGCCGCCGGTGGGGACGTTTTTGTTCCACATGTTCACATTCTTGTAGTTGTACTTGCTGGGATCTCCCCAGGCCGAGGTTCCGTCGTCGATTTCCATCTTGCGCCGTATGGACTCGGGGGACGGCTCCTCCCAGCCCGTGGGCTCTTCCTCCTTTGCCGGGGCTGGAATAGGCCCTCCCAGCCAGCCCGTACCCGAGGGTTTGCCTGGGCCTGGGGGGACGCCCCAAGACCCCATGATGTCTGGTTGCTTGCTCCAGTCTGGAGAGGCGACTGGCTTGGCCGAATCTCCCCAGCCCAGAGACTGACTGGACTTTGGAGGGTCCCCCCATCCCGGGGAAGAGTTAGGTTTAGAAGAGTCATCCCATCCTGATGAATTATTTGGATTTATATTATTTCCCCAAGTGAAAGAACTGGTTTTACCAAGTTCGTTCCAACCAGAAACGGACCTGTCGCTGTCGCTGCCTCCAGAGCTGGACTTCTTGTTGGTCTCCCCCCAGTGGTTGCTCCTGGACGCGTCCCCCCAGTGGTCGCCGGCGGACACGGACCACCCCTGGCTGGCCTTGTGTCCGTCGCCCCAGCCCTGCTTGCTCTTCTGCAGATCGTTCCACGTGGCCCTCTCCTCCTTGCAGCCCCCCCAGCGACTGCTCTTGACCGTTCCCGCAGCAGCAGAGTCATCCTCCCACCCCCCCTGGCAGCTTGAGCCTTTGGAGTCTCCCCACCTCAGAGCAGGCTTGGGGTCCCCCCACCCCGATCCGGACGAGGGGTCGGCACTGCCGGGGCTCGCCTTGTCCACACAGGGCCCTGAGCTGGACGTCTGTGCTGCGGAGCCCCCCCAGGCCTCCGTCCCATTGTCGGCCTTCCTCTCCCCTCTGGGCGACATCTCGGTGTCCCAGGCAGTGTTCTGCTTGATCGGCGTCTGTCCCCAGCCCGAGTTGGAGAGGACACGCGGGTCTAAGTCAGTTCTGTTCACAATGCTTTGGAGTAAAGTGTGCTGATCCATCTTCCTTCTGTCTCTGCCCGGAGTCTCCCCAGCGGCTCTGTCCTCGAGGCGTCCAGTGCTTTCCGTGCCACCTTCGCTGCCCGCTGCACCGCCCGTCTGGGCCCACGCGCTGCTCTGCTCCTGGGTCTGGGGTGTGGCAGGACCCTGACCCTCTTCCTCAGTAGAATCCCACCCGTTTGTAAACTTCTTCCCGTTGCCATCTGCACTGTCGCCGGAATGCTGATTGCCAGGCAGCGTGCTCCACTCCACGCCAGGGGCGTTGGTGCCAGTGCTTTGTGCAGGAGCGCCCCACCCTCGCCGGCTGCCTCCGGGGGCCGCGCCGCTCCCGCCTCCCCAGGCTGCACTCTGGGCACCTGCAGGCCCAGACTCCCACACGCCGCCGCCTTTGTTTGCGTTCCCTTGGAAGTTGGTGCCCGCAGGCGCGTGGGCGCCAGGCTGCATTAGCGTTGCGTTCACAGTGTCCCCGTTAGCTTGGCCACTCGGACTTGAACACTTGTCTCCGGAGTAGTTAGACCCATAGGCAGCCCACGCAGTACCATAGGAGCCGGCGCCCTTCGACTCTCCGTTGCTCAGGTGAGAGAGGGGGGTGCCGTTCACAGCCGACGGTGCCTGTATCTGCTGCATTTGAGGGTGATCCACTGTGCTCACGCGCCAGGCCCCCGCGGTGCTCGGCAGCTCCTTCTTCTGCACAGAACCGGAACCGGAACCGGAGTTTGGTAAACTAGAGGTCACAAAGTTAGTAGTGTTATTTGGTCCGGTCATGTCAGTGGTGATATTCTGAGGTTGACCACTGAATGAAATCTGTGTACCACCTACTTCAGACTCACAAGTCTCCTGAAGGCTTCCCCAGGTGCCGTGGGCCGCAGAGCCGCCCACTTTGGAGTTCACACTCTGACTGCCGGGCACCTGGCCGATGGCGCTGCAGGGGAGAGCGAGGCCGGGACCGCTGCCCCCGCCGGGCCCCTTCAGGGCCAGCCCGCTGCTCTCCAACACTGGCCAGGCCCCGTGGCCGCCGACTGAGGTCAGAGTGCTTGGGTTTCCCCCTCCGTCCGAGGGAGGGCTGCCAGGGCCCCAGGCGCCCAGCCGGCCGCCGCTGCTCTCTGGCGTGCTCTCGGGGGCATCCACGGGGACCTGGCATGTGCTTATCACGGCGCTGTGGGAGAAGCCCCAGGGCCCCGCACCGCCACCGCGGCCCACGCTGCTGCTGCCGCCAACCACAAACTTGTTCTGGGAGCCGAGGCCAGCACTGCTCCGAAGGCCATCTTTCTCGCCGCCTGCGCTCCCGGACGCCATGATCGTGATGTTTCTCTCTGACTCGGAACCGGAGGCAGAATCAGCGTCCACGCATTCTGAAGCCAGCTCTGGGTCACTGCCAGGGGCCGAGGGCCATGACGCCTTCCCGGGGGCGTCGTTCACAACCACATCCGTACAGCTGGTGCTCGAGTCGCTCGTGGAAGACGCGGGTCCCCGCTGCAAATTCTCATAATGGCTCCCGGAAGTGTTGTGGTTTGTATCTGGAATAAAAGTACAGAATTTTATTAAGTGTTTGGAAAACCGATGACTAGACAGTAAATGCATGTGGCCACTCAACACCAACAAGATCTAATGCGTGGCAGTGTGGTTCCACAGGCACTGGGCGGGGAGCTCTGCCCTCTGTCCCCTGATGCCATCCTAAGGGCCTAGCCCAGCGTCCACCTGGCACGTAAGAAAGAGCTCCTCAGTGGCCACCTGCTGAAAGAACCAACCGCTCCCGGGGCAGAGTGGCAGCACTTCCGAGTCAGGAAGGGTGAGGCGGCAGAGACGCATCGGGGAGCGCAACGCAGCCCAGGCTTAGCAGCCTGCCTGGAAGAAGAGGCTAAGGTGCAGATGGGTAAGGACAGGTGAACAGGCCAGACTGGGTGACATGTATCAGGAACACAGGGCGGGCAAAGGCAGGTTTACAGCTGTCACACAAAGACAAGACCACGGCTGGTAACACACGGAAAGGCTCTGTGCTGCACATACTCACGACTGTGCACCCACTTCTGCCCCACCCTGTGCGTAAGGAACCCTTTTCCAGCCTTTCTCAACTAGCTTTTGCACAGGTCTGTTTTCGGTACTACGACAAGTTTGGAAGAATTGTGAAGTCTTTTCCATCACGTTCCCACTTGGTGGTGTTCACGTGCAACCTGAAGTACTGGACAGAAGTATTTTTAGGTTTTCTCTTCTTCATACAAATTTCTTAATTTACCCATATAGCCATGTTTACTGAAAGACAACAGAAAAATCGTTCACCGATATGCTGAAGATCACAGAATTGCTATGATTAAAAATCAGCTGCTGATACTGAAGACCACCGAGGACCAGCCCTCCAGTCAGCCCCCATCTTAGACCTGCCTCCGCACATGGTCACTAGCCATGTTAGAGCAGGCAGTCCGAGTGTAAGGAGCAGACTCAGTTTAAGGATCGGGCATAGTTAGAGACTGCCACAGAGGATGGCTGCATTTAGACTATCCTTAGGAGGCTGCCTATACTGTAGTTCTCTTTACAGTAATCGGAATCATATACAGTGTTTTCATATTTTTTAAAATTTTAAAAAAGTTTTATTTATTGTTTTTAGAGAAAGGAAGAGAGAGAAAGGAGGAGAAAGAGAGAGAAAGGGAAATACTGATTTGTTGTTCCACTTATTTATGCATTTATTGCTTAAATCTTGTATGTGTCCTGACCAGGGATCAAACCTGCAAGCTTGGTGAATTGGGACGATGCTATAACCAACTGAGCTACCCGGCCAGGACCTGCAGGGCCTTTCAGTAACACATGCTCACGTCACAGCCCACTGAGCCCAGCACAGGCTGCAGGCCTGCCTCCCAGCACTGTCTCTGAAGGCACAGCTGTCAGCAACGGCAGGTGACAGAACTCTAAAGAGCAGCAGGGAAAAGGACCAGCAAGCCACCAAAAGTGTATCGACAATTCAACAAACACATGTAGTACTCGAAAAGTTCTGTGAGTGACTGATTTTCCCTCCCTGTTAAAGAATCAGTTTTAAGCTGACCAAATCTGTGGGCATCTTCCAGTGCCCACAAGAGAATGAAGGCCATCAGAAGCCAGCCGATCTCACTGGACAAAGAGCCAGCAGCCAGCAGCCGCCCACCACAACAGCACAGAGCTGTGGCCTGGTGCTGCTGGTGCTTCCACACTGAGCCCTTCAAACAGCCCCGGGCACGGGCACAGCCCCAGAGGTACGTCCTCCCGAAGGAAAAACACAATCCCACTTACCTACTCACTCCTCATCTCAGCCAGCTTCCTAAAGCCTAGGATCTGTCACCAATTCCTTCCTGTGCCCAGCAAACCCAAACATCACCAGTCCCAATTCCGCCCACTTTTCTCCAAACTAAGCAGCGAAGCAGCAGCATAGGACTTCTGTTGCCATTATTTGCTTTTTCGCTTGTGTGTGTGTGTTGCCTCCTCCACACAACAGAAATAAAACTGTGAGCGTGGGATGGTTAGAAGCTGGAAACAGAGGGAAGGGACTGGAATTCAACAATGAAACATCAGAAGCACTCCCATAACAACAGGAAAAAAGACGGAACATTTGCCACCAACACTACGACACAGCTTTGTGCTAGAAGTACTAACCGATGAAATATGACCCCCAAATGAGGCAAAGACGGCAGAAAAGAGACAGAAATAGCTAGCACGCAGAAAGCAAGTGTCTTCTCCTCCAGGAAGCATCAGTGTGGAAGCGCGATGGAAACAAAGGCAACTTGTTTAAAGCTACAACTTGAGTAAAGCTACAGAACCCTTAAGAGTCGAGTGTGAGTCCATTTTACTGCAGACAACCTGACTGAGTACGGAAATTTCCTGAAGAGGAAGCTGTGACAATGTTTGAAGTTTAATTCAAATGGAAGAAACTGCTAATGAGGGAGCCTGTAACTCAATTAAAATGATTTTAAAATTCATGAGAACAAGTGGCAAGCTGGGAAGGAAGAGCGGGAGAGCAGAGGGAGGGAGGCCTGTCTGGCCGGCAGGACACAGCGCTGCGCTCTCGGACGGTCAGCCCTCGGCTGGACAGAACAAGGGACCCAGAAACAGACCCAAGGAGGTGTCAGAGCTTAGCATTCTACATCAGGAAGAGGAAAGGAATATATATTTTTAAAACATTTTTCGAATGAGACAATTTTCCAAATAACTCCCAGTGTTAAAAGAGGAAAGCATGAAGTTATTGGTGAATGAGAACGTTGTATACATAAAAGCAAAGAAAGAAATCATTATAAAAATGACACAGACCTGACTACTTACCCGAAAAGTGAAACTTTTTCATGTCAGCATACATCAAAATAAATAAATAAATAAAAATTAAGAGTCAACAAAGTATACATTTTTCAAACTGACTCTATCACCTTTCATGTTAGTGGAAATTTCCCTCAGAATCTGGTCCCAGGCCTTGTTTGGAGGTGGTGGTGGTCTAAATTTATCTTCTGCTATATATTCCTAGGTATTTTAGGAAAAGAAGGAGAGATATCAATAGTAATTATTTTATAAAATTCCGTTTTTTAAAGAAGTACTTTACTGATAGATTTGAGAGAGAGGAATGGAGGGAGAGACAGGAACACTGATCTGTTTCTTTCTGTGCCCTGACTGGGGATCGAACTGCCACCCTCTGCGCTTCAGGACAGCGTTCAAGCCAACGGAGCTATCTGGCCAGCACTAAAGTTCCATCTTTAATCTGAACTTAACTTGATACCTTCAAAAACACCTAAATTAAAAGTCCATTTCAAAAACTGCATTTACCGAGGGTGGGTCACCAGGACCTTGTCAGTTATGAAAAACCTAAGACGCATGCATGCGCACGTGTGCGTGTGTCTCTGTGTGTGTGCAGATACTACTCTAACCGGAGCTACCACACAAGACTCCCCAGCAATCACCACGAAAACATTTCAGTCAGGACTCCTCCTTTAAGAACTCTGAGACAAAGTGGAGGAAAGAACTTCTACAACAGTCTCACGAGAACGGGGATCTGAGAAGAACCGACTGCAAAGGGCGACAGAGACCCGAGGCTGCAGACAGAGGCGGCGGCAGGCTCGTGTGCGGAGGGGAGGGGACACGAACACCACAGCAAGACAGCGGACAGCACAGGGGACGGGCAATGTCTGCACACCTAACCACCATCGGGAATTTTAATGTTAACATTTTTCGTTAAAATAACCCCAATTCTTGATGTTTTATCATTATAGCTCAAATGTCCCTGAGCTTCTTTAAAAAACCCTCAAAAGCAGGAAAGGCTATAAAGAGCAACAGACAGCACAGCTAGGCACTGCTCACCTTGAGACACACACCAGCTGCAGTATGAAGCTCCCGTGTGACCCTTCTGACCACAGCGCCCTCCTCCCACTGGGAAACTGCGTGGGACCCTTTCAAATGCCATATTTTAACTCATCCCCAAACAATACATAATGTTGCTTTGCATGCTTTATATTTTATATAAATGTACCATACTGTAAACAAGCAGAAAGACATTCTGGGGCAACCAATGGCAATATGAGCGCAAACTGTTATCAGAGGATATTGCTGAGTAAGTCCTTTCACTTCGGGGGGGTCCTAGTACCATGGCTGTATTGGAGACTGTCCTTACTCTTAGGAAATGACGTGTGGAAGCACCAATGGTGAAGAGAGAAGAATGTGCACACACATGTACAAATGTGTGGATGTATGTGAATGTGTGGTGAGGGAGGGCGGTGTGCGTGTGAAATCAGGACATTAACAACTTACAGATGCGGGTGCACGGGACGCGTGGTCCTCTTTTCTACTCGCTCAAGGCCTGTGTATTTATCCCGTGAGCTGGGTGATAAGGTCGGGTCGGCACCCTTTGGCCCACAGGAACAAGACCGCAGCTAGTCCTGTTACACATTAGTCCTCGCAAATTCTAGTGACATCTGGGGAGTGGCAGGGCCTGCACCTTACTGCTCTAAGGAATCAACTGCAGGAGGTCTCAGACGTCCGCTGAGACCGGCACTAAGTGTCTGGGCTCCGCCCACAGCACTGTCTGGCTGGACCAGCACAGGGTTCTGAAACACTTAATGTAAGAATGTAAAGGTACTTACTTCATGCAGAGCATGAGATCAACTGAGCCCCCTGCTCCTATCACTCCCTGTCCCCTGTCCCCTGACCTGCCTGGCAACCCGTGAAGGCATTTCAGCTTGGGATCCCGAGTTACAGAGTCCCCAATCTCACGGACGCATGAGCCCCACTGCCTGGCTGCGCTGAATAAACCCATTACACGGGGAAAAGGGAGACACACCCAGCATGCCTCATCTCCACCAACAACTTAAAATACATTCCTATGTATGGATTATATACATCAATTTAGATGTCAGCTCTACTTCCTTAACTGCATGTTCAGGAAACAAAAAGCCAAATGTGAACAGAAATAGACAAAAATAAAAGCAGATGGTAAAGTGTGGGTTGGAGCCCTGCGGCCCGTAAGGATGGACCCCAGTTCTGAGAGCAGCAGACACGTGTTTCTGGGTGACGGCTCAGGCTCCCGATGCTTGTCCACAGTGCTGCTCCTCACTCCTCTAGTCTGTGAGGGGGACGTGACCTCGCTAGTCTGCACAATGAGGACTAAATGCATTACCGCAGCGAGGCGCTCACAGTCAGCACTCCAAACGGGTTAGCCACTATACTGCTATGTCAACCTTTCAGGAGCTGGGTAAGTGTCTAAGAAATCTTCCCTGATTCAGACTCCCAGTGGTGCATTCTGTGGCTAAAGTTTCTATCATCATTCCTAGTAGCATCTACTAAGAGGTTTGAATGTAAATATGTGACACACTGCTGGTAGGTGGGAATTCACAAATGTTTAAAAAAAGACAACAGCACACATCTGGTTCTTCTGCAGGCGGCTTTCCCTCGGCACCTGCGCTCCCTGTTTGAGGACTTGACGTCAGACCCCGGGCGGGCGCTGACCCTCCCGATGCCCATCCCCCCTCCACAGTAATGCTGCTCACCCTCTCGATGCCCATCCCCCCTCCACAGTAATGCTGCTCCCCTCCCGATGCCCATCCCCCCTCCACAGTAATGCTGCTCACCCTCTCGATGCCCATCCCCCCTCCACAGTAATGCTGCTCCCCTCCTGATGCCCATCCCCCCCCACAGTAATGCTGCTCCCCCTCCCGATGCCCATCCCACCCTCCACAGTAATGCTGCTCACCCTCCCGATGCCCATCCCCCCTCCACAGTAATGCTGCTCCCCCTCCTGATGCCCATCCCCCCCTCCACAGTAATGCTGCTCCCCCTCCTGATGCCCATCCCCCCCCCACAGTAATGCTGCTCCCCCTCCCGATGCCCATCCCACCCTCCACAGTAATGCTGCTCCCCCTCCTGATGCCCATCCCCCCCTCCACAGTAATGCTGCTCACCCTTCTGAGGTCCTTGTAGAAAAGGTGGGATAGTTTTCCTTCTCAAACGATTCTGAAGACTCTTTCCTATGCCCTCATCTTGGGCCTTCTTGTCATCTAAATGTATACCTGTAATGCTTTCAGGATTTTTGACCCATGTCCATTCTTGAAAAATATGACTCTTAGACTGCTGTTGTACCCATTTCAAAACAAGTTTGTTTCATTTCCCAAAATGAAAAAACATCTTCAACATGTATCATTTTCTGAATTTACCACCCACTTCTCTGTTTAATTACCATGCCACATGTGCAGGAGGCACCCAAGCATTCGTCCTATAACCTCTCAAGGTTTTAACTGCATTTTTTATTATGCTGATGACTCAGTCCATCTGCTTCCAATCTGACTTCCCAGATGAACTTCCAATCACGTCATCAGTTGTTTGGCATCGGGTGGGTTCTGTCTAAAGCAGGCACTTCTTCCTGAAAAGTGGAGTCCTCTGTACAGCTCACGGGGAAGGTCATTCATTCAGTGCCAACACATTCAGCACTAAGCTGTTTACTTTAACGTGTCATGTACTTTGATCCTCAAAGCGACCTTAGAGATGGACAATTACTGTTCATACTTCAGAGATTAGGAGACGCTCAGGTGAGGGGGCGATCTGACCAAGATCAGTTGGTAGTCCATGTCCGGAGGGGAGAGAGTATTAACTCAGGATGACAATTCAAGTTTCTACCCTTTCCAATAACAATGGCTGCTCTAATTGCCTACACTGGAAAACTCACACTCACCCTCTTCCTCTTTATCTGTCACAGCCAGTCTGTCCCCAAGCACGGCATGGGTGCTGTGACGAGAGGAGCTTCCGAGTCAGCTGCTGCTGTGAGTCCCAGCCGGCTCACTAGCCAGGAAACACCACCATGTGTGCAGAGCAGTTCCTGCTTATGTGGAGGCCGTGGAGGCAGAAGGCGAGTCCCTCTCCCCCCCGGGGACAGTACACAGGGTGGCCTGGGTGAGACTCGGACACCTGGCACACACAGTGGAGCTAGGATCTGAAGACCAGGTCCGTCTGCTCCAGAGCCTGTACTCATCAGCTAGTGTTTTCATGCATGGGAACCTCGGTTTCCCTCAATCTTCTACGTGGCTTACGATGAAAGCTTGAAAATACATACTTTGATAAAAGAATGGACAAACCACCGGAACCCATGAAAACGCGGACACACACTGGGCTTCAGGAAGACTGTGTAAGTACACGCTAGAGCACTCAGGCCTCACACCGCGACTGAGCCGGGAACGGCCGCGCGGAGGTGGCTGAGAGCATGTGCTGTTCGGTCATTTTCACGAGGGCTGTCTTTCATGGCACATGGTCACAGAGCGGCCCAGGCCCAGGTGTCATGTCCTGGAGCTTCAGCCTCCTCTCAAGAAGGGGAGACGAGCGCGGCTCACAGGGCTGCTGGCACTGCACGCAACACACGCAGAACTGCTCCCACACCACTCGAGGGAAGTGCCAGGTCTTAGCTACACCAAGCTATGACGGACTTGAGTCTAAGCCGCTTATTTACACAGCTAGGACAGGGAGGGTGAGGAAAACGGTCACTTTAAAAGCAGGATGGGCCTGACTAGGCGGTGGCGCAGTGGATAGAGCGTTGGGCTGGGATGCGGAGGACCCAGGTTCGAAACCCCAAGGTCACCAGCTTGAGCGCGGGCTCATCTGGTTTGAGTGAGGCTCATCAGCTTGGACCCAAGGTCGCTGGCTTGAACAAGGGGTTACTGGGTCTGCTGAAGGCCCACGGTCAAGGCACATATGAGAAAGCAATCAATGAACTAAGGTGTCGCAACGCACAATGAAAAACTAATGATTGATGCTTCTCACCTCTCTCCGTTTCTGTCTGTCTGTCCCTGTCTATCCCTCTCTCTGACTCTGTCTCTGTAAAAAAAAAAAAAATTTTTTTAATTAAAAAAAAAAAAAAGGCAGGATGGGCAGTGACCTCAGAAGCAACATTCCCCGAGTCCCGACCCTCAGCTCCCGGGCCGATCCTCACTGTGCCACCCGAGGCCAGCGAGCAGGGACACCTGACCACCCGCCGCCGTGGACATGTCCACCTGCTCCGCCCACAGGGGCGCCCGAGCCTGGAAGAAAGGCCTCTCACCTGGCCGGGGCGCGCCGCGCTGCGCCTCTCCGGGACTCGGTGGGGGCGGGCCCGCCCCAGCACTGCTCTCGGGCTGGCTGCTCAGCGCTCTCGCCGCGGGTCCCAGGTTCGCTGCTATGACGGGGAAGTGCTGGCCCCGCTTTAGGGGCGGCTTGTGCTCCTGGTGGCGAAACCGTGGCGGCACTTCGCGCGGGTACCGAGGCAAGGCCGGCGGTGGCTGCGGCTGCGGGCTGGCTGTGGCTCGCTGGGCATTATTATCAGTGCTGGTCGCTGGGGAAGGGCCGTTACTAGAGCTGGCGGGCTGAGGCAGGTTTACAATGGGCTTTACCTGTTCTGGCACTGATCCCAACAAAAGAAAAGGGGTGGACAAGATTAGCCAGGGAAGTGTACCTCCAGAGTATCAGCCATCACACAACAAGGCGCTGAGATGATCAATCCTAAGGGCTCAGAGCTCCAGGCGGGGCTCCCTCACACCCGGGCTCCGGCTTCCTGTCAGAGAGTCAGGGTCCCTCCCCGGCTGCCGTGAAGACCACTGCAGTCCTGGGCCTGCAGGGCAGTGCCCGCAGGGGGGGGGGCTCCCAGTCTCCTCCGCCCCTAGGCCATGCCCCGACTGGACTGCGAGCACTGGCTTTAAAAGCATGGAACTCGGCCCTGGCCGGTTGGCTCAGTGGTAGAGCGTCGGCCTGGCGTGCAGGGGTCCCGGGTTCGATTCCCGGCCAGGGATCACAGGAGAAGCGCCCATCTGCTTCTCCACCCCTCCCCTTCTCCTTCCTCTCTGTCTCTCTCTTCCCCTCCCGCAGCCATGGCTCCATTGGAGCAAAGATGGCCCGGGCACTGGGGATGGCTCCTTGGCCTCTGCCACAGGCGCTAGAGCAGAAGTCTCAAACTCGCGGCCCGCCGAACAATTTTGTGCGGCCGGCAGACTAATCCACGAACTACAGTTTCTGGTCGTTTTGTGACACTGAAAAGTGTTGTGTAACAGTTGCCTTTTGTAGACCTAGTGCGGCCCGCCGAACGGCTGTGATCTTGCTCTGCGGCCCACATGCTGAGTTGAGTTTGAGACCCCTGCGCTAGAGTGGCTCTGGTCGCAACAGAGTGACGCCCCGGAGGGGCAGAGCATCGCCCCCTGGTGGGCAGAGCGTTGCCCCTGGTGGGCAGAGCGTTGCCCCTGGTGGGCGTGCCGGGTGGATCCTGGTCGGGCACATGTGGGAGTCTGTCTGACTGTCTCTCCCCGTTTCCAGCTTCGGAAAAATACAAAAAAAAAAAAAAAGCATGGAACTCATATTATGAAAGAATTCAGTAATCCCAAAAGAAGCCCTCAATTCCCTGGTAATTTGTTCTTAATCTGCCTCGTGTTTAATGTTTCTATTTTAATGGTTTCTATTTTTTACCTCTGGAAGATAACAGCATAAGAAGGAGAGTAGAAAACAACCTGTCAGTTTCCTTCCAAAACAGCAAAGAGTTAACGTTTTTTATTGTTTAAATGTCTGAATCACATAAACTGAGCACAGGAAAGTAAGTACAAAGAAAACAGGATGAAATCTATGACAGTAATCAAAACTGGAGAAATGAATCTCAGAATAGCCACTTGTCTATATAGGAACAGCCAGAAACCACAGATAGTGAATTTCTGAACTCCCAGAAGGGAGTAAGAACAGAAGCTGACAGAAGTGCCTTACCAGTTAAGACACCCAATCTCTAACCTACGGCGAGGAAGCATGTTATAGGAGCTTCTGGGACCAGATGGACTGAGGTGTCCAGCCCAGATCTGCCTTCCCTGGGCTGTGCTCCTGGCCAGGCTGCGTAAGTCTGACTGAGCCCGTGCTCTGTGGAAGGGGTAACTGTCCAGAGCTGTCCTAAGGTTAAAACAGGCACGCACACAGAACGCTGAGCACGAGGCTACGTCAACAGGCTGCCCTTGCACGAGTGGCACAACACCCCCTTAAGCTGCTGCAGCAGCTGAGCGCTTCTGTGCTCAGCTCTCATGCATCTTCACAGATGCCACTGTCACACAAATAAAGCAAAATGTCTCCACGTGAGCGGGGAGGACAGAGAAAACTCTGCTCAAGGGGCAGGAGTGCCAGGCCGGATGTGAAAACAGAAAGCAGCCCAGCACTTGAACGCGCAGCGTGCGTCTGACGCCAAGCTGCAGAGCCTCGTCTGGGCGGTTTCGGCCCTGTCCACAATTCCCACCCTCAGACCGCAGCTCCGCAGTCCCCTCACTCCGCAGCCCACCCTCCCGTGCCGCTGTTCTCCCAACAGCCCAGGGACTTAGAGGAGAGCACTGATATTGATACTTCTTCACATACGAGTTTGGACCAAGTATATTCTAGGTCTAATTTCTCTATGTGTGACCATTTTGTCTCCTGGACAATTTAATGCTCCAAGAATGCAGCAATAATGTATATTCCTTTGTCACCAGAAAAACAGGACATGGGATATTGTAAAGTACCTCTGAAATTAAAAAGTGTATGTAATTATAAAATTACAAGGGAAATAAAAACTTTAACTTGGCTTTTACATCGTGCTGGGCTCAGCACAGTATCTGTCACTTGAATGAATATACCTTTAAGTGGTGCAGTTACCCTCTGCTACAAAAGACTCTTTTGGGCCCTGGCCGGTTGGCTCAGCGGTAGAGCGTCGGCCTAGCGTGCGGAGGACCCGGGTTCGATTCCCGGCCAGGGCACACAGGAGAGGCGCCCATTTGCTTCTCCACCCCTCCGCCGCACTTTCCTCTCTGTCTCTCTCTTCCCCTCCCGCAGCCAAGGCTCCATTGGAGCAAAGAAGGCCCGGGCGCTGGGGATGGCTCTGTGGCCTCTGCCTCAGGCGCTAGAGTGGCTCTGGTCGCAACATGGCGACGCCCCAGAGGGGCAGAGCATCGCCCCCTGGTGGGCAGAGCATCGCCCCTGGTGGGCGTGCGGGGTGGATCCCAGTCGGGCACATGCGGGAGTCTGTCTGACTGTCTCTCCCTGTTTCTGGCTTCAGAAAAATGAAAAAAAAAAAAAGAAAAAGAAAAACTGATGATTGATGCTTCTCATCTCTCTCCGTTCCTGTCTGTCCCTCTCTCTGACTCACTGTAAAAAAAAAAAAAAAGACTCTTTTGTCACTCCATTAATAGTGGTGACAGCAAGTTAATAACCAGATGTTGTGTTAGACAGCAACAAGAAGATGCTGTTTAATGCATTCAAGGAATCAGAAAACGACAAACGTGAAGCACTGAATGACCCACATGAAGACACGTATGAGAACCCTCACATCACCTCCAGAGTGACGAGGAATGTGAAAGCAGGACAGGCATGCTGCCCAGCAAGCCCACTCCCACTTCAAACCATTGTTCTTATCAGTCAAGCATCACGAGGAAAATAAGGCTGAGACAGATACTCAATTCTGGGGCCAGAAAGCTTCTCTAAAATCAGTAAAAACACTAAGACAATGCAATACTATATACTAAAATGAAATAATCTGAAGTGAAAACCTCAGGGAGGTAGTAGTCAAGAGTACTACCTCAGCTGGCTCAGTGGATAGTGTCCACCCAGTGTACGGACGTCCTGGGTTCAATTCCTCATCAGGGCACACAGGAGAAGTGACCACCTGCTCCTCCACCCTTCCCCCTTCTCTCTCTCTTCCCCTCTCGCAGCCAGTGGCTCAAACGGTTCGCGCGTGGTCCTCAGCGCTGAGGTTAGCTCAGGTGATTTGAGCATCAGCCCCAGACAGGGGTTGCCGGGTGGATCCCAGCTGGGGCACATATAAGAGTCTATCTCCCCTCCTCTCACTTAAAAAAACAAAAGAGTAAAGGAGAAGTGAACCGTGCACACAGGTGGAGGGCAAGGGCGAGCTGCAGGATAACAAATATAAAGAAACAGTGTATAATATTGGCTATACTGTATGTGTAGTTAAAATTTAGGTTAATTATGTCAGTAAACATCCAAACTAAGGAAAAAAAATAAGAAAAACATTCATTCACAAAAAATACAGTAAAAATATTGTGGTTTGTCTGTGACACAAAATGAAACGCCAAACATAAACCCCAACACATCTGTAATCATAATAAATGTGCATGGGTTAAATTCACTTGTTAATAAGAGCTCTTAACCTGGATTAAGAAAAATAAAAAAATCAAATTTAAACAATATACTTTGCAAAAATTGCTCTCGAAACAAAACAATACAGAAAAATGAGGAGGGGGGGGGAGTAGAGAGAGACAGATATCACCAAGAAATGCTAACAGAATTTAAAGAAAAAAAACAGTAATATCAGATTTTAAAAATTCAAGAAGAAAAGTATTATAAAAGATATCCCATTTTTATAAAAGAAACAAAAAGATATAAAAAGACAAGAACCTTTATATATCAAACCTTAGTCTCAAAACATGTAAAACCAAATGAAGATAGAAAGAGAAAAATTTGACAAAAAAGCAAAACAACGCACCTTGAAAACAGATAATATAACACCTTGAAAAGTAGAATACAGATATTATAATGCAGTAACACTAGAAAACAAAACTAGCAAATAAAATGCCTTAAATAAGTTTTGAGTTGAGTAAATAAATATCAAAACTGTATATCAAGAACAGAACAGTGAAAACAATATACATAATAAAATTTAAGCTATGGCTAACCAGTGCTCAAAGAAAACTTCATAGCCTTAATTATTTTCAGCAACAAGAATGACTGTAAGGCATCCAATTCAAGTTAAAAACAAACCAAAGGAAGCAAAAAGAAATCAATAAAGAGAAAAGTAGAAATCAATCGACATCCAAAGCAAACCAATGAGTCCAACACATGGGTCTATGAAAAAGCAAACCAAACCAGTTAACTTAATATTTTTAATTAAAAAAACAAAAAGATGATTTTCTAACATAATATATATATTTCTTTAGGTTCAACTCTATAAATATTTGGAAAAGCTGGAGGAGGGAAATATTTAATACTGACCCCAGAAGAGGGAGGAAAAATGCATAGATTAATTAGAAGAGAAGTAACAAGAGAAATTTATAAAATCACAAATCAGGATCAGACAGTGTCCATGATCAATGCAACCATACATTTCTTTTATCTCACTAGCATACTTGCAACAATCAGCATAAAATGGAACACCAACATAACACTGTTACTAGTAAATTAGACAAAGTTTTAGCACTACCAAACAATGGGGAAGGAGGAAAGAAGAAATAGAAACAGTACTTGGAATTAAGAAAAGAAAAAGACAATTTCAAAAATAGAGACTCTGGAAAGTCAAGAAAGTACTATGTACAATCTATGCCAATAAAACACGAAGCCCAACTAAGCGGAATGACATTCTGTAACAAGGCTGGCAAACCTTTTCTGTCAAGGGCTTTGTAGGTCAGGTCATACTGTCTCTAGTGCAACTACTCATCTCTGATGTGGCACAAGAAACAGCCACAGGTAACACATCAGTGAATGGATTCAACTGTGCTCCAATAAAACCGCATATACAAGAGCAGGCAGTGGGCTAGATGTGGCTTCTCCAAGCTGTGGTTTTCCAGCCTCTGCTCCATAAAGTATGACTTACAAAATGAACTCCTAGGAGAAGGTCCTATACTACAGTAACAGAAGACACGGAAAAGGTCCTACAAGATTTACCTCTGTAAAAAGCACTATGCCCAGGCGACTTTATAGGAAGTGTGTACATACAATCCTTAAGAAACACATAATAAAATTCTTACATAAACTGTTTCAGAACAAAGACGTACAGGTTCAAAAGACTATGTGGATTCACATCTTGGTTCTGCAACTTACTAGCTGCACGACTATGACAAGATACTTAAATCACTCTGGCTCTCTGCTTCCTCACCTGTAAACGGGGGAAGTAGTAGGACCTATATACCACATACGGCTTTAACAAGACAATGGACAGAAGGCACTAAGAATGGCAACTAGCATATGGTTGGTACTCAATAAATGTTAGTTCATTCACTATTGTCACCTAGCTTAGGAAAAGAAGGAGGAATAAGGATATGTACCAAGTTGCTGGTCGGCAATCTGGGCAGACAGAGGTGCCATTTACCAAGAGATGACAGAGAACACAGAAGTTCAGCTTGGCAGGTATGTGAGAGAGACAAGTTTAGTTTTTAATGTTAGGTTTATTGTTACTGTAGGACAGCAATTCTCAAACTCTTTGGTCTCAACACCCCTTTATACTTTTAAAAGTTACTGAGAATACCAAAGATCTTTTATGTGGGTTATATCTATAGATATCTACCATCCCAGAAACTGAAACAAATTTAAAAATATTTATTAATATTTAAAAATAAACCCTTTACATACATTAAAATACTTATTTTTAAAAAATTTCCAAAATAAGTGAAAAGCTTGCATTGTTTTACAATCTTGCAATCTCCTTAATATCTAGCTTAACAAAAGGCAGGTGGATTCCCACATTCCCTCCTGCCTCCGATTTACTGTGACACCCATACTACGCAGCCTCCAGAAAGCGCCCCTGTACACAGATGAGAGAAGGACAGTGAACAGAACAGATGTGTTCCTCTTAAGGAGACAGCTGTGGCCTCGTGGACCTCATGAAGTTCCAAGCAGCCTCTCAGGGGTAACTGTAAACCACACCACCCGTAACTGAACAGACAGCTCGAGACTTCGGGGAAAATCCGGAGCAGAAGTCGGGTTTAGGGTTCAGGAGAAAAGGTGGAAAAGAAGGCACAAGCACTGTAGAGCGAGGAGAAACGGCAAGACCCAAGGAGCAGGTCTGGCAGCAGAGAGGAGGAGGAATGGCCTGAGGAAGCCGCTATGGCAGAGGGGTGGGAGAGAAGCGATTTCAGTCAGGAGCCTCACTGCCCAGCTCCTCACCCCAGCAGGGGTCTCTTCCTCACTCTCCCAGTCCCGCTAGACCTAGTGCCAACAGGCCCCGGAGACACCACTCACAGCCCCTGACAGACCACCCACAATCAGGGAGTCCAGTACGGGGAGGTCTGTCTTCCCGGCTGTCCTGATGAGCAGCAGCAGCATCACACTGGGACACAGATTTTCAGAAAGCACAAACCTGATGAAAACTTCTAAGTAGATTAGAAAAGCATTTACACCAAGAAATTGCAAAAAAAAAGTTCTTTCTGACATTGGCTGCTTCCCCACTCCGCGGCTTTCATTAGAAAGCGGAGAAAAGGCTACGTATGAAGTGCTGCTTGCCAACCTGTAAGCCTGTATCCAAGGCCCAACAACCTGAACCCCATCTCCCTGGTATCTCAATCCTGTGAGGGGTGTGAGCGCTCACGGACGTCCTCATGCCTCCTGACCGTCCAGAGTACGGCCGTGTATGTGGAAGGCAACATTAAAAAAAGGCAAATGTATGTTCTTCTTGTTTCCATAAATTGGTATCAAACAAACATGATTTTAAGTTAATAAAACTGTAACTAGAACTAATTTCATTTTCTGAAGAACCCTCACTCCCGGGGGTCAGCGAGCATGAAAAAAACTCACTATTTAAAAGGTTAAGGGAGGGGCAGGAGCAGAAAGAGGCCAGGGGGTTCTACTCAATTAAGATGAGCTTATAAATAAAACTGATTTTAAACAGGGGGAAACAGGACACTCCTAAAGAACCCCCCTGGCTCCTCAGTAGCATGCTGGGCGGGTTGTACTGCACTTCCCCTGTGTCGCGGTCATTCCCTGTCCTGTGCTGGCGTCAGTCATTTCTGGAACGCTGAATGAAGGGCACAGAGCGGCAAGTCTGGCTTTCAGGTGCATAGATGCCGCACTAGAATTTTCGTTGTGGATAAATGGTTGTAGTTTTAAGTGCCACTAGTCAACCTGAAAAATAGCTAAATGCTTCCCAATCCACTAACTTCTGCTACTCCTCAGAAAGTAAGTTAAACCGAATGGCTGAGAACAAAAAGTAAGACTTAAAATTACTATGAAATGTAACAAACTATACAGTCAGCCCTCCACATCCTTGGTTCTACATCCAAGAAGTCAAACCAACTGTGGACTGAAAAAACTAGGAAAGCAAAATTGTCATGTTCCTGACGTGTTAGCAACGTAACATAGCAGGTTGCCTGTACTGAATAAAACAACTATTTATACAGCATTTACATCATATTAGGTACTCTAAGTTATCTAGAGATGACTTAAAGTCTGCAGGAGGGTCCTTTTCCTTCCTGGCCGCCACCATCAACGGCACAGTCACTATCCGGACCAGACAGTTCATGACTAGCCAACTCCTTCAGCTGAAACCAATGGTTATTGACACCTTCACAGGAAGGCAGCAGTATAAGACAGAAATCCGGGGAAAACTGGCAACGTGTTCAAGAGCTGGAGGATGCCACACAATACTCACAGCACGGCATTTCCAAGATCTCTGGTTAACCTGCCCATCAAATCTTGTCCAAACGTGTGAGATTCAGAAAAGTAAAATATAAAAGATGTATTTTCAGGCAAAGGCATATCCTTTAAAAGAGAAAATGTCAGACTACCCTTAAGTCTCTTTCATAACTTGTAATTCCAGGATTGATCCCCAAATTTGTTTAATCAGAACTACTACAGAGCACTTGTTAACAAAACAAATTCTATAACCTCACAAATTAAATCAGAATTTGTATTTCTTTTTTTTGTATTTTTCTTTTTCTTTTTTCTTTTTTCCCCATTTTCCGAAGCTGGAAACGGGGAGGCAGTCAGACTCCCGCATGCGCCTGACCGGGATCCACCCAGCATGCCCACCAGGGTGCGATGCTCTGCCCATCTGGGCGTCGCTCTGTTGCGACCAGAGCCATTCTATTGCCTGAGGCAGAGGCCACAGAGCCATCCTCAGTGCCCGGGCCATCTTTACTCCAATGGAGCCATGGCTGCGGGAAGGGAAGAGAGAGACAGAGAGGAAGGAGAGGGGTAGGGGTGGAGAAGCAGATGGGTGCTTCTCCTGTGTGCCCTGGCCGGGAATCGAACCTGGGACTCCTGCACACCAGGCCAATGCTCTACCACTGAGGCAACTGGCCAGGGCCAGAATTTGTATTTTTTAAAACAAATGCACCATGTGGTTCTCATGTCTGAGTAAATTTGGAAAACTCTTCTAGTAGATTCTGTAGCATAATGTAGAGAGCTTCTGACCTCCATTTGTGACTCAAAAAAAAACCCACCCCAAACAAACAAAGATAAGACCTATCAATCAACTAGAAGTTTGTAACAGGAACATGAAAAAAGTCCCACTGAAATTTTTTTTAAAATTTAAGAAGGGTCATAAAAGTTAATTGCCATAAATCAAGGAAGACACAAATTACTTTTAACAAATACAGGATGGTTAACTAATTTTTTTAAATAGGAAAAGTTCCAATTATTATAAAAGTTTAGATAAATACTATAGTTAATGCTATAAAATACTTAAATTTTTAGAAAACAGCCAAAATTTTTTCTAAATCCGTAAAAAAGGTACTGTTTTTCAGCATAGGAATCAAAAAATAAAAAATTAAGTTTGGTCAACTGGTGGTGACACAGTGGACAGAGACCATAGACCTGGGAGGCTGAAGTCCCAGATTTGAAACCCCAAGGTCGCCAGCTTGAGTGCAGAGTGCAGCTTGAGCGTGGGATCATCAAAATGACCCCACAGTCTCTGGCTGGAGCCCAAGGTCGCTGGCTTGAGCAAGGTCACTTGGCTGGGTTGAGCATCCCCCACCCTAGTCAAGGCACGTATGAGAAAGCAATAGGTAAGCAACTAAGGTGCCACAACTACGAGTTGATGCTTCTCTCCCTCTCCCTTTCTGTCTGTCTCTCTTTTTAAAAAAAGAAAAACAGAGAGAGAGAGTGAGTTCAGGACTGGAGTTCAAGCCGAAACTATAACTTATCTAATTTTGCTTTAATTCTTCTGAACATATATTTGCATCTTCTACAGTATGTGTAGCCCTTATGGTGTCTCATATTGGGCAAAAGTTAGATATTTCTACCTAGTATCCCATTCTCAGAACTTCAAACATGTACTATAGTCCAAAATATTGACAATATTTGCATCAAATACATCAGATGGAATATATAAATTGGTAACAAAAACTCTAGGCCCAAGAGGTAAATGGGTAAAAAATAAGAATGGGTAATTCAAATAAGGAATAAAGTACAAATAATTAAACATATAATATCCTATTTTCCTAATTAATAAAGAAATAGGTCAAAGCAGTAAGATTCTGATTTTGGCCTACCAAATTCATAAAGAGGAGATATCTGGTTCTCAGGTTGTCAGACATATTCCTCGCACTATGACAGACACAGCACGGTGGTCCGTGCCAGAGGGGTTTTACAATCAGGAGAGGAAAGAGCGAGTCGACATCCAGGTGAGGAGAAACTCTGAAATAACTGGGGAGACGGCTAGTCTGCTGTTTCAAGGGGGCTCCAGGTTGCTAGGGTGCTGCATACAGGAGTGAACATGAAAATGTACCAGGGCTCCAGTCTGCTAGGGTACTGCAGACAGGAGTGACCATGAAAATGTATCTGGCCTCCAGGCTGCTAGGGTACTGCAGACAGGAGTGAACGTGAAAATGTACCAGGGCTCCAGGTTGCTAGGGTACTGCAGACAGGAGTGAACATGAAAATGTACCAGGGCTCCAGGCTGCTAGGGTACTGCAGACAGGAGCATGAAAATGTACCAGGGCCACAGGTTGCTAGGGTGCTGCAGACAGGAGTGACCATGAAAATGTACCAGGGCCACAGGTTGCTAGGGTGCTGCAGACAGGAGTGACCATGAAAGTGTACCAGGGCCACAGGCTGCTAGGGTGCTGCAGACAGGAGTGAGCATGAAAATGTACCAGGGTTCCAGGTTGCTAGGGTGCTGCAGACAGGAGTGACCATGAAAGTGTACCAGGGCCACAGGCTGCTAGGGTACTGCAGACAGGAGTGAGCATTAAAGTGTACCAAGTATCCACTTGGGTGCCAGGCGATCTAACAGATTTCTCTTTACCCTTGGCACAATTCTATAAACTTGAAATATTATTCCCGTTTTGCAGATGAGGTAGCTAAGGCTCAGAAGACTGCCCAGAATCAAACATCTAGTAAACAGCAGAGCTGAAACATAACACAAAATCTGACCATCAAGCCAACGCTCCTTCTAGTATAAATTAAGTTTCATCTTATTTCTAAGAGCAAAATTAAATTCCCCAAGAATGGGGGAATGCCTAATTATATGCCTCAGTCGCTCAGATACAAAGTCACTCAGCATCTGTAAGAAGACACCTATCACATACTCAGCATCTACCGCCTTCAAGGTCCTGTGATGTATGCTCTACGTTACACCATCTCATTCCCACAACACTAAGCGGCCTGAACTATCTCCTTTAGCAGAGTCAAACTGAGGCTCAGAAGTTAAGGAACTTGCCCAAGTCACCGAAATAATAGCTATAAAAGCAATATTCAAATTCAAGTCTACCTGATTCAGAAGCTTGGAAATGTAATCACTATGCTGTGTTTATAGTACAATTCCAGGATTATCTATAGTAGATGATTCAATGAATGCTTTTTGCATGTGGCGAAATGCTGACTTTAAGTACAGGAGTCCCCTCTGCCCCCACCGTATCTGTGTTTCTGCTTTCCGTGGCTTCCGTTTCCTGTGGTCAACCATGGTCCTAGAAACACTAAGCGGGAAACTCCAAAAATACACGTCTGAAACCGCACACTGTCCTGAGCAGCTCACTGTGCTTCATCACGTGGGTCCTGCACCTTCTTACGTCACGAGAAGTGTGACGAACACAGAACATGGTATGAGTATATATATACACAGTATAACAGTAAGATACTCTGAAACAATATGCACCTTTTACTACAGTATATTGCTACAATTGTTCTATTTTATTATTGTTGTTCACCTCAGGCTGTAAATATAATTTACAAATTAAACTTTAGGATAGGTACATATGTAATGGCAAAAACACAGGATACCCAGGGTTCAGCACTACCCTGGCTTCCGGCACCCCCGGGGGTTGGAGCACGTCCCCCACGGGTAACAGAGGGGGATGCTCTGTTTTATCAGGCACATTTTTCTAAAAATCCAGCACTGCCTAGGAGCTTTCACGGAGGCACAGCTCTGTATTAGAACTAAACAACCCGAGTCAACACTGAAAGGGCGAGTTCTGACACAGTGTCTCTCCCTGGTCTTGCACTCTTACCTGCTTACTGACAAAGCTCTCTGGCCAAGCATCCTGCTTTCCACTCCTCTCCTTAAACCAGAAGACTCCTGATCTGTCTCCTGTGGAACCGAAGACCTGCTGCGTGTCAGGGCGGAACTCTCACCCCGGGACGCTCCCCGCCCTTCAGCTCCCAACAAGGCGGGCTCCCAGTCCCTGACCCAGGCTGTAAACAAGGATGCACTTTCTCTAGTTAGTACCCTCCACTCTCTATGCGAGCAAGGGCAGGCAACACACCCCAGTCACAGCGTATCTGGGCCTCGGCGGCTGCCTCTGAGAACCTGTGCAGGACAGGAACCCTGGGTCAAGCCCCCAGTTCCTGGACTCCCTTACTGCAACACACCCCCAGTCACAGCGTATCTGGGCTTCGGCGGCTGCCTCTGAGAACCTGTGCAGGACAGGAACCCTGGGTCAAGCCCCCAGTTCCTGGACTCCCTTACTGCAACACACCCCCAGTCACAGCGTATCTGGGCTTCGGCGGCTGCCTCTGAGAACCTGTGCAGGACAGGAACCCTGGGTCAAGCCCCCAGTTCCTGGACTCCCTTACTGCAACACACCCCCAGTCACAGCGTATCTGGGCCTTGGCGGCTGCCTCTGAGAACCTGTGCAGTAAGTACAGAAACCCTGGGTCAAGCCCCCAGTTCCTGGATTCCCTTACTGCGGGAGGGTCAGGGTGAAGAGACTGGAGACTGGAGAGAAAACAGAGCGGTAAGCTGAGATCACAGGCACATACACTTACGTGTACTACACTAAAACACAGGTAGGGCTGGCAGGGCAGCGGGGACCAGGACTTGTTCTGTCTGGGTACAACAGTGCGTGAAACAGGGTAGGCACACTGTGACTATTTCATAAATGGTGAACCAAGAAATTAACGATAGTTTCTGGATCCTAAGTTTGGGATAATGGATTACTAAACACCTGTTTTACATTTTTCTTTGTTTCCCAAGATGACTTCATGAGGTTTTAAAACATGGCTGATATTGGCAGTGATTAAAGAAAAAGTAAGTAGACAACATTTTTTATTAATGAGGAGGGCAAATTAAACACTTTCTTCCTTGCACTCCAGCTGAGCCATCTCAGTCGTATTCCGACAGTTACACTGCATCCTATAACTCTGTCAAATCCGCCTGCCAGAGAACATCCAGAGCGAGACTACCGCCTGTGCCCATCAGAAGGCGCTGCCTATCCTTCTGAAGAACTCATGAAATGGAGGCTATGTGATTTTTTTTCGTTAAACGTCTTGACAACTTCCTTAGAGAGGTGGAGCAAGGCATTTCACACTCAGCTAGCAGTCGGGTCTTTTACTGTCTGGAGTCAGCATTTACTGCATGCAGGTCTGAAGCATGAAGAGAGGTTCTAGAATCAGCATTTTGCTTGGTCCTCAAAACTTCTATCCTTTTTCATCAATACTCAAAGATACAAGAAACAATTTAAGAGCTTTCTCTAAGGGCCTGAAGAGTCAACCACCTTATACATGGCCAAGTTGTCAAATCCTCCCTGGTTCATAAAATTATGCTGGTGGTGTCATTTTTTATTTAGCTGTGCTCAATCAGAAGGAAGATACTATAAACTCTAAGATCTTTCTGGAATATTTTTAAAAGATGCATTGTTTTAGTTCATTCATTGAGCATTATTAAAGCATGAGCAATAGTGTAGCCTTCCTATTTCACCTTCCATAAAAAAACAGAGCTGTTTTCAAGGAAAAAGAAACAGTGGAGCCCAGTCCAGTCAGTGACTTCACTTTCTCTTGGCCTTGACTGTACCTATAAACGGTTCTTACCTACTTCTGCAGGGCTGCTGAGGGATTAAGGGCAGGCTTAGACTGCGCTAGTACACAGGATAAAACCCTGCTTGCACACTGGGTTTTGGGGGGTTTTTCTGTTTGATTTCTTGTATTTTTCTGAAGTGAGAAGCAGGGAAGCAATCAGATTCCCGCATGCACCCTGACCGGGATCCACCTGGCATGTTCACCAGGGGGCGATGCTCTGCCCATCTGGGGCGTTGCTCTGTTGTAACCGGAGCCATTCTAGTGCCTGAGGCAGAGGCCATGGCGCCGTCCTCAGTGCCCGGGCCAACTTTGCTCCAATGGAGCCTTGGCTGCAGGAGGGGAAGAGAGAGACAGAGAGAAAGGAGAGGGAGAGGGGTGGAGAAGCAGATGGATGCTTCTCCTGTGTGCCCTGGCTGGGAATCAAACCCAGGACTTCCACACGCCGGGCTGATGCTCTACCACTGAGCCAACCAGCCAGGGCCTGGGCTTTTGTTTTTTTAATGTTTCTTTTATTGATTTTAGAGAGAGCAGAAGGGCAAAAGGGCAAGAGAGAGACAGAAACATCGATCAGCTCCTGTAGGAGCCCTGACTGGGAATTGAAGTGGCAATCTCTGTGCTTCTATGGGACGGTGCTCTAACCAGCCGAGCCATCCAGCCAGGGTCGCACTGTGATTTTTAATATCTACCGCATAAACTCAAGAGTTCTCAGCCTGCTGCTGTAGCCCCTCCCGAGTCCCAAACATTTTCCAAAATTCAATAAAAAGAATCACTCCTGGGACATTAAGTGTTTAGGGTGCTGCTCCAGCACATACGCTGACTCACTGGTGCCCATTTGTTATTAGTAACTAAATACTGAGGACAGCTTCCCTGACTAAACACAGTATATAAAGCACAGTGCAAAGCACACAGTAAGAATGCAGTCAGTTGTCATGATGTCTCCAATATGATTAACACATAGCTGATTTAATAGCTCTTTAGTATTTTGATCACTCCCTAGATCAACAGATTTAAGCAATGAAATTATGTTTGATTTAAAAAAAACAGGAAGGACAGAATTGAGTAAGAATAATGGCTTCCAACTGTGGCAGGAACAAAAATGTGTTTAAAATGTTGATTCAACTTTCATGAGTTTTTAATCCAGAACAAGAACAGCAGCAATAAATGTTTCCCTACGTGACACCAGAAAATAAAACAATCTTTCACTTTCCTCTCTGCCTGCTTCTACCCCGGTCCTCTCCTGCAGGAGCTCTGGGGCTTCCCAGTCTCTGGAGAAGGGCTTGCTTACAAAGTCACCTGAAGAAAACACTGGGAGCCAGCCAGGCAGGCAGAGAACTATCAGCTGTCACCACTTACCAGTGCATAGTCTTTTTCCTTTTTTTTTTTTTTTGGACAGAGACAGTCAGAGAGTCAGAGAAGGGGACAGATAGGGACAGACAGCCAGGAAGGGAGATGATCAGAAGCATCAATTCTTTGTTGTGGCATCTTAGTTGTTCAGTGATTGCTTTCTCAAATGTGCCTTGACGAGGGGGTGACTATAGCAGAGCTACTGACCCCTTGCTCAAGCCAGCTACCTTGGGCTCAAGCCAGCAACCATGGGGTCACATATATGACCCCACATTCAAGCCAGTAACCCAGCACTCAAGCTGGTGAGCCTGTGCTCAAGCAGGCGACCTCAAGGTTTCAAACCCGGGTCTTCCGCGTCCCAGTCCAATGCTCTATCCACTGTGCCACCGCCTGGTCAGGCTCAGTACATATTCTTTTGCAAGGCCTGTACAATCAGCATGCTTCCAAAATACGCCAGTGTCAGAGCTAAAAAGCTGTTTGTAAAAAATAAAGACCTCTGCCCTGGCTGGATAGCTTGGCTGGTTTGAGCATCATTCTAACACACAAAGGTTGCAAGTTCAATTCCCAGTCAGGGCATATGAACAGATCAATGTTTCTATCTGTTGGGTTCTCTCCCCCCCCCAAAAAATCAATCAATCAATTTTAAAACCTGTTTTCAAAGACAAACCCATTTAAAAAATAAAAATTTAAAATGACCTTTATTCTTAACCAAGTTTCCAAGGACACTGTGAAGAGGTGACATTAACTCTCTCCCTGTCTTTACATTGTATAGACCACACGGTATCTTATTTATCTATTCTTATACCTCACTAGAAATTTTCAGCACTTCACTCCCCTGCTATTTCAAGGAAATATTCATAATATACATATTTTTAGAAAAATATTCCAAATATTCAAACATCCAATTATTCATGCTCTTTATAGTTTCGCAAAGTTCAAGTCACAAAGTAAGAATAAAACCCCCAAGGATTTCACTGCCACTAATTATACTCGTCCACATTTTTATTAGGTGAGTCACGCATCCACTGCTCCAAGAAATAAACATCTCGTCATCTGCACATAAGAGAGCTAGATAAGAACCTAACTCCCAATACTTTACAAAACCCAGCTTTTATATAAAGAGCTGCACCGCCGAGCGGCAGCACAGAAGGGGTGTCGAACTGGAAATGGCAGCAGCCTCCGAAAGCAAAGCGCAGCTCGTTAATGCGGAGCCCCACAGGGGTGCTGAGCCTAGCTCCTGAGCACAGAATCCCGACTCTCAACAATCCACACGGCTCTGTTAATGCGGAGCCCCACAGGGGTGCTGAGCCTAGCTCCTCTGAGCACAGAATCCCGACTCTCAACAATCCACACGGCTCTGTTAATGCGGAGCCCCACAGGGGTGCTGAGCCTAGCTCCTCTGAGCACAGAACCCTGACTCTCAACAATCCACACGGCTCTGTTAATGCAGAGCCCCACAGGGGTGCTGAGCCTAGCTCCTGAGCACAGAACCCTGACTCTCAACAATCCACACGCTCTGTTAATGCGGAGCCCCACAGGGGTGCTGAGCCTAGCTCCTGAGCACAGAACCCTGACTCTCAACAATCCACACGCTCTGTTAATGCGGAGCCCCACAGGGGTGCTGAGTCTAGCTCCTGAGCACAGAACCCTGACTCTCAACAATCCACATGGCTCTGTTAATGCGGAGCCCCACAGGGGTGCTGAGTCTAGCTCCTGAGCACAGAACCCTGACTCTCAACAATCCACATGGCTCTGGACCTGCGTGGGCCAATTAAATTAAAATCTGCTCCTCAGCCACATTTCAAAAACCTGATAGCCACATATGACTAACCATGGGCTTTATATAAACTATAATACAGAAAAAGGTGAAAAATGATGTGGACAGTCCAAACTGTAAGAAACTGCAGTTTTAGATTAGGTGGGTTCTCCTGAGTTTTAAACACTGGCAATCAAAAATGTAAAGGACAGTAATAATAATAAAAACACTGTGTGGAGACGAGAGGAGACTGGGGAGACATGACAACTAAGTGCCACCCGGTTCCTGCACCAGGTCCTAGAACAGGAGGACACTCATGGAAGACAGGGTGGGACCTAAATCAAGTCTGGGTTCACTTAACGCCAATGCCTGCTTCTTCGTTCTGACAAACATACCACAGAAATGTAAGATATCAATAATGGAAAAACTCAAGGGGAGGTATATGGGAAACTCAGTGTAGTATCTTTTCAACTTTTCTGTAAATCCTAAATTATTCCAAAATGGAGTTCAGTAAACACCCACAAGAACCCAAACCAGAAGCAGCCCACAGCCGCGACAGAGCACAGAGGGGAGGGAAAACACTTCCGTGACCAGGAGTAAACATGACCAACCATGAAGGTGCTGCTACCGAGGTAAGAACGGCGTGAATGAAGAGCTGGCAAACCAGGCTGTATTCTGACGAGACCTCTGTATACTCCGCCTGACAGTCTCAAGCCTCCCACCTGTCCACATCTGATGAGTGATCTAAAGGGATGGCTTACATTCGGAAGGGTATAAACGACAGGCGCTCAGAGTGTGCTGGAGAAACAGACTTCCACGGGGAGGGGTGTCCAGTCAGAAACTGAGTACAGAACACCACCCAGTGCCCCACAGTGAAGACCGCAGGGCGACCCATTAGACACGAGCTCTGAGGGTTCGGAACGCAGAAAGACCGCTCCGGAAAGGATGGGAGTGATGGAAACAGGCTGGTTAGACCACGAGGATCAGACTAAAGAGGCCCTGAGAGCCAGCCAGAGGGTCTGGTGAAGCAGAGAACAACGGGCGACCTAATGCTCCCCTTCAGAGGAGTGGTGTGCGGAAAGTGGAGTTTTAAGAACTTGTGCTCACGTTCCTACTAAATTAACACAACAACGTTCCCCAGACTTTACTCCGCAGCGCTACAACATTCTTAGACACCCAGGTTCAAAGCCACACGTCACCCTCAACCCCCCACCTCACCAGGTGTTGATCACGCCTCACACACTGGTCCCTCGTGTTCTACCCCCACTGCCAAGACCTGAGCTCGGAGCCTCGTCACCGTCTCCACTCCCTCTCCACCTTCTCTGGCAACGCTGGACACTCGACAGAGGAATGTTCCTGAGCTCCAGCTTAGAGGCAGGACCTCTAAATGGAGGCGCTGGCTGGCTCTCTACTCTCTAACCAGCACAGGCCCCTGCCGCTCCACCAGCGCCTCCAGGGTGCTCTGAAGACTCCCTCCTCCTGCCCACGCTCTCCTCCCGTCTCCTCTCCACAGAGAACCTTTCCTTCCTGCATCTTTCAGCCCACACTTTCCACACACAGTGGTGGACAGCACTAAGAAAGGAACAAGAAACCCAACCATGTCACTCCTCTGCTTCAACTCCTCAGTGGCTCCCACCTGCCTATGAAAGCCCCTAGTGCCTGACCTGGGGTGGTGCAGTGGATAAAGCATCGACCTGGAACGCTGAGGTTGCCGGTTCAAAACCCAAGGCTTGCCTGGTCAAGGCACACATGAGAAGCAACTATTATAAGTTAACGTTTCCCACTCCTCCCCCCCTCTAAAATTAGTAAAATCTTTAAAGAGAAAAAAAGTCCCACCTTCTTGGTCCATACAGAATATGGGCCGTCTTTCCCTGAGCCCTGCCTATCCCTTCAGAGAAACCCAAGCCCCGCCCTCACCACTGGGTGCAGAGTTCCGGGAACACCACCTCACGTGACAGCACATCACCTGTGCCCGAGCCCTCACACGCTGCCCCTGTTGCCGCCTCAGGCTCCTTTCTCTGGAACGGTGGTTCCATCTTTCGGATCTCATGATCTCAGGGGCGTTCTCAAGGAGGCCTTCCTTAACCCTGGTGTTAAGCTTACTGTCACCCTTCTAGGCTTCAGGACAACTTAGGCACTTTTCCTTTAGCCAAATCACATCATATTACACCGTGTTTGTCTTCTATTGCCACTTTCTCCCGTAAAACAGAAGCTATGCCTGTTCTTGTTCCCTCTTCTACAACTGTACTGATAAATGTCACCTTCAACAATGCTGACTTCCAACTAAAACAGGCAGTACTGACTGTGTCAATCAAGCAAAGGCACACGTCACACCTCGGATACGGCTCAAAGTGCAAGTTCAGGATCTTTGGACGGAGGGAGTCCAGCACCTGGGAGCTCCACGTGTTTCCTCCCTAGGAGTCGAGTCCCTGGAGAGCGAAGCAGCCCGGTTTAGGCTCTGAGAGGAACGCAGGTCCCGCGACCCCTCCCTGAACTCTGCTTGCTACGTGCTGGAAGCTGTTGTGCCCGGCGCAGTGGCCGCAGGCTAGCGTCTACCATCACCCGTGATGCTCGAGTACCCGCCACCGCGCCTACAGGAAGGGGCGGGAGACCAGGGAGACAGGGCGAGCCCTAGCGGCAGCTCCAGGTAAGACTCCTGATGGAAGACTGAAGGAAAGGTAGGCAGCCGTGCACTGAAATCCAGGGTGTCTGCTCGGAGGTGGTGCTCATCTTCGAGGACAGCTGTAAAAGAGGCCTCGAGGCAGCCCAGCCTCAACGTGGAAGGTCCACCATGTCAACGCATGAACCCCGAAGGATGACGTCCTGAACAAGGCTGTGCCCACCCCACCAGTCCGGCATCCTCGTCTCTCTCCCACCCTAAGAGTGAATAAAAATGCATACCAACAACCTTACTTTAGTGAAACAACAGAATAAAAAAAGAGCTTTAAATGACGTACCTTTGATTTTTTGTTCAGTGGCCTAAAATAAAAACAAACAAACAAAAAACAATGTAAATATGAAACTGAAATGGGTTGTTATGATAAAATGCTCATAGATTACTATTATACAAGACATACACTTTTATTACACAATCTGTCATTTAGATGAACTACACTGGAAAAGATATGCAAAGAAAACATGTTTTTTCCATAGATGTGCCCAATTGTCCCTAATACCATATTTATTAGTAAAATGTTTCTGTAGACACAATGCAGAAGACACTGTATGGCAATGTACGATAAATAATGGGACCGCACTTTCCTCGTCATTTAGTTTTTAAATGGTTTTTATTTAACTGTCACCTTTCCATTGATAGATCTAATAAATTCTGCACATATTTAAATAGCTTCAAAAATTCTTCTTTCGAATGGTAAAAGATAAATTAAGTTTTCTGGAAGAAAATCTGCAGATAACCACTTTGGATATATTACTAATAGCTAGGCTGCTATTACAGTTAAACATAGTTAATTTTAAGCATTTCTGACTGGGAAAAATTTCCTAATATATGTCACTTCTGACACATCGGACAGAAGGTCAACTCCCATGACACAAGTTCTGCCTGCCATGTCTGCCCAGCTTCTGCTCTTGGTGACACCCACCCAGAGGACTTCCTCACAGTGCCTGAAGCAGAGGACTGATTACAGGCAGAGGCCACAAAAAACCCAACATTCTGATTAAGACCAACTGCATGGGAGTCCTAACAACAAAAGGCGCGAGGGTAGGCGGGGAGTCCAGAGCCGCTTCTAAACGCAGACAGAGCACTTCTTAACTGCCTGCCACGGGCCTTTATAATTCACTCCGCTTAATCATCTACAGTGGTTGTAACCAAAAATGCCAGTTTTTAATGCTCTCCTTGGAGCGCTGTACGGTAAAGAACTACATGGCAACGGCTCTAATACCGAGTACACCAAACGTCTGTCTCTCCTGGGAGAGTCAGTCCATCCAGGCACCGAGGTGCCTCTCCAAGTCTGAGAGCACTGGCAGGACGCAAAAACATTAGTCAATGAGCTCAAACAATTTATTTCTTTCTGGAGAAATTGTTTTAAAAATGGAATAGCAGTACAACTGTCTTATTAAAGAGAATTCAGTATAATACTTTGATCTATTAGAAACATCACGTCAAACAATAACATACGTAATCTTCTTAAGTCAAAACGTTAGCATAAAAGTTATTTTACAAGTTGAAACTCCTTTTTAAAAATCTCTCCTGTCTCTTCCAGTCCACTTCCACAGGAAACAAGTGCCACAGCACACAGAACTGCGATCCACCACTGAAGTCCGAGGTGTCGTGCTGCTCCTCCAGCCCTGGGGCATGCTCTCCCAGACCTTGCAACACAAAGGCTTCCTGCTCTGCAGCTTCTCTGCCAACAGTCCATGCTGCTGCACAACGCTCCGTCTCATCCAGTGTGTGTCATCTACAGAACGTGGCAGCCTAGAGACACCTGAGGGTGTCTGTCCATCTGAACACTGACTACCATAGGGAAGAAACCTAACAGAATCCAGGAGCTCCTGACTGGGAGGTCATGTAACTGATAAGAGGTCCAGTTTCTTAAAACAGGTTTTTGTGGGCTGGTCCAGGACCTAGTCTATTTACTCAAACCACGTAGAGTGTAAACATCTGCACTGTTCAGACCACGGAGGGTGTAAACATCTGCACTGTTCAGACCACGGAGAGTGTAAACATCTGCACTGTTCAGACCATGGAGGGTGTAAACACCTGCACTGTTCAGACCACGGAGGGCGTAAACATCTGCACTGTTCAGACCACAGAGGATGTAAACACCTGCATTGTTCAGACCACGTAGAGTGTAAACATCTGCACTGTTCAGACCACGGAGAGTGTAAACATCTGCACTGTTCAGACCATGGAGGGTGTAAACACCTGCACTGTTCAGACCACGGAGGGCGTAAACATCTGCACTGTTCAGACCACGGAGGGCGTAAACACCTGCATTGTTCAGACCACGGAGAGTGTAAACACCTGCACTGTTCAGACCACGTAGAGTGTAAACATCTGCACTGTTCAGACCACGGAGGGTGTAAACATCTGCACTGTTCAGACCACGGAGGGTGTAAACACCTGCACTGTTCAGACCACAGGGAGTAAACACCTGCACTGTTCAGACCACGGAGAGTAAACACCTGCACTGTTCAGACCACGGAGGGCGTAAACATCTGCACTGTTCAGACCACGGAGGGCGTAAACACCTGCACTGTTCAGACCACGGAGAGTGTAAACACCTGCACTGTTCAGACCACGGAGGGCGTAAACATCTGCACTGTTCAGACCACGGAGGGCGTAAACATCTGCACTGTTCAGACCACGGAGAGAGTAAACATCTGCACTGTTCAGACCACGGAGGGCGTAAACATCTGCACTGTTCAGACCACGGAGAGCGTAAACATCTGCACTGTTCAGACCACGGAGAGTGTAAACATCTGCACTGTTCAACATGGGAGCCACTGTTCATTTGTGGCTGCTGACCAATGAAAAACAGCTAGTCCAGACTCTTATGTACAAAACACATAGCAAATTTCTAATATTTAGTATTAAAAAGGAAGGGAAACATCTCATTAATATTTTATACTGATAAAACTAATATTTTGATTATATACTGGGTTACATAGAATGTATAAAATTAACTTCAACTGTTTTTCACTTTTAAATGACCTTGACATTTAAACTTTCTGGGTGTCAGTTTCCTAATTCCTCAACTGTGGGAAAAACTCCATACTGCTTACTTTTCTGGGGCTATTATGAGGCTCAAGTAAAATACAAAAACATTGTTTGTGGAAAAATACACTCCACTATCCAAATGTGAGGTATTGTTACACAGACCTTCTTGTATAACAAAATTAAAGAATTCTGGGAAGTCTAGATTCAGAATGAATCTAAAAAAATCTACATTTGCTCTAAAAAAAAAACAAAAAACCCCAAACCCTGAGCTGTGACTCCACAAGCACGCCCACAATCGCCTCCACTCACTATAAGGAAGGCACCAGACAGGTGGCATACACAGCACGACAGGTGCCTGCTTTCTGCGGGCTCTGCAGCCGTCCCAGCCCCTCCACCCCTGAGTACACTCGGCGGTGAAGAGCTCAGAGTCTGAAGCTAGACCGCGTGGGTAGGAGTCCTGGCTCCACCCCTGACACTGTGTGCCTGAGGTCACAAGGAGTTAATTCCTCTGAGCCTGGCCTCCTCACGGGTGAGACAAGAACGAAAACTCCGAGCCAGTGTGGCAGTGCAGGAAAGTGCTGTGATCGCGGACAGCGCCTAGGACACTGTCTGGCCTCCGGAGGACATTCAGAAGACCTCAGTGGCTGCTGCTGTCAGCCCCACTGGCCCGTGGTCCGGCTCAGTCCTTTCTGTCATATTCGCAAAGGACCTGACATAAACTCACTTCAGGTCCCCAAAGTCTTGCTTTTTTCTCTTTTCCTAATCATCTACCATGTGTTAACAGTACTAGGTATTAGAATAAGGAATTAATAGTTGAACTCACTTGCTTTAAATGAGATAATTAGTGGTTAGGGAGCTTTTCTATGATTTTCTTAGCAAGCAGCACCCAGTCTACAACCCAGGTCTGAATAAAAACGAGCTTAAAAAGAAAAAAAAAGGAAAAGAATAGTCACATGCTGCTTACCAATAGGGATCCACTCTGAGAACTGTGTCTTGAGGGATATGGCTGTGTGAGCAGAGGCACTCACACCACCTAGTCTAACCTAGTATGAGTGGTAAAATCTACTGCTCTAGAAGGAGGAAATAACTTCCCTTCTACCCTTCTGGGTTCTTAACTGAGAGACCCCCTTAATAGAAGACTAACAGAAGAACGACAAGTAAGTTTACTGGCACACATACCTCCTGTACACATGAGAGACCCAGGAAAACTAGGTAGCTCACCAGACAGCTGAGCCCACCACCATCACCCTCGCAGCTGCAGGCGGAAGGGGCGGGGCTGGGTGACTCAGGAGAACTAGGTAACTCACCCAGACAGGTGAGACCACCACCATCACCCTCCGCAGCTGCAGGCGGAAGGGGCGGGGCTGGGCAGGCAGTTACGGAGGTGCCCAGGGAGGCACAGTAACCCGGGGAAAGGTGGCTTTGAGGACAGACCTAAGGCATTACCTTCTGCACCGTTTCCAGAGACACGGTCATCCCTCTCCTCCTGGTACAGGGACACCCTGACAGATGGAAATTTCCCTTAAAATGTGGACGTCTTTCACACGGAGTAACTTTTACTTGGTCTTCAGAGCCAGCCTAAAATAATCCTGATGCCAGAGAGACATATTTGGGGTGACAAATTCTGTTCCCCCATACCTCCTGGACCACAAACCTGCACCACATGCTACTTGTACTGAATACTGTAGGCAACTGTAATACAGTGGTGTCTGTGTACAAGCACACCACGTCACTAGGCGATAGAAGTTTTCAACGGTCTATGGGCCCACTGTCGTATATGCAGTCAGTATGGTCCAGACGTCACCGTGTGGCACAGGACTGCAGGGAGCGGAAACACAGGCAGGACCATACAGGGCCACCCTTGCCGAGCAGAAGGCTCTAGGCCCGGTTCCAGTACCACCTGGCTTCCTGCTGAATAGCATCCCTCGGCTCAGAACAAAGTGGTCGTGAAAAGTAAACACTGAAATCTCCAAGAGAATCCAGCTGGAGGTTTGCTACAGCCTGGTCTCATTTAAACTCAAACTGAGCACGTCTGAATCCAGGAAGTCTACACAGACCCTTCCTCTGCACACAGTAACAGAACTGTCTTGCTAACGCGAGGCCCAGTTCGCACCTGCTTCCCTCCAGTCCTCACGAGGACACGCTTTCTAGGAACTACAATTACAAGCTTCAAGTAAAGGCTATGCTATATCATCCCCTCTATAATTAACCCATTTCTAAACCTCCCTTTTCCTCCTCACTGCATTCCCTCAAGCTACCGTCTAGAAATGTCTCCTAAAAACAGAACCTGGATGTAAATCAATGGTAACAACCTACGGCTACCATCCCCCCTTAAGTACAGAGACTGCATTCCCACTGCTACGTCAAATTATTTTCTAAGTCTCAGAACCAGAAGATAAGAAACTAGTTATGCTTCTCAATTGTGAAAAAGAAGGCTTTGACAACAATGATTTTTAAACAGAGCTATTTAGTCAATGATCTCTATATTGGGGCTAAAACATAAAAACATCATGTAATTTTTGTGTAATATTTCTTTAAAGAGGGACTTAAACTCATTTAAATAGCAGATAAAATAAGAAAAACTATCATAATAAAAACATTGTAGTGAGACTTACTGGTATCTAATTGGTCACATAAGAAGTTGTGTCATCTGGTTTTTTATTTAAAATAAAAATAGCACCTGTGGTTTGAAGTTAAATCTCTTTAAAAGACTACAGTGGCTACTAGAGCCTATGTTTTCTGTATTCATGACACAAAGAGTTTCTAAATGCCTTATAAAGATCACCAAAATATACTATTTCTAGTTTTACAGTTTACTTTAGATTGTGAAAAATAAAGCAAAAGTGTAAGAAGGTTCTGGATGAAGCCACTGCCCTGAGCTCAGGAAAGCACCAGCTGGGAGAGTTAGAAGACTTCAGGTCTTAGTTCCATCACCCTGATAAAACACGTAATGAATGGATCAGAACATACAGTATCTGAAGTCTTTTTCAGAAATGAAAGATAGTTTTCTTAAAAGTGTACACAGATCACATGAAACAGGCAGACTGTTTTCCCTTTCATGAGTTTACGTTCCAACAGTTATGTAACGGGCCTGCCTGCCTGGCTTGTGCAGATGTCCGTGACCCACTGGACACACAGACAAGTCCCAGGAAACGTGTGACTCTTCACACTGCTGTGCCTCACAGTCTCTCCTGTGGGCTGTAAGTGTGCTTCCTGGAGAGACTTTTGTTTTGTCTTGTTTTCAAAGCTACTTGGTAGCAGCCTACAGAAATACCAGCTGTCCTCACTTCACCAACAGGTTGTACTTCACTTCAGTTGTAAGCGGGTTATTTGGAATTTGAAGAACAGTCTTACAGTGGCAGTCTAGCCTCCTAAACTGACCCTCAGAGGCACAGAACGTTCCCACAGTGTGTGCAGTGAGTAGGTAGGCTGCATCTAGGGGCACACAGAACACACCACCAGTGCTGACGGTCTGGCAAAAGAAGAAAGTGCCCCCAGACCTCTCGGCCTCTGATGATGGTTCCAGCAGGACATGGCTGACACGAGAGACGAGAGCCGTAACCGTCAGGCAGGCACGGAGTGGGAAAAAATATGCAAAGCGGTCACTTCAGATCTGTTGAGAAGCCAAATGGCACAAAAATCATCATTCGTGTATTAAAGACACTGACTTGGTGGTTTAGAGATTAAATATGAAAAAATATAAACTTTAATAGTGAGAGCCATAATTGGTATGTTACAACTTAAAAATTATACTCATATTACATATTTTTAAAACACATAGTCAAAGAAATTCCAGAGAGGGATCCCTTTCTTAGCATTTCCTCAGTGAACAGGTAAACTCCAAACCAACATGCCGTCACATACGACCTTAGGTCTCTCTCCTACCCAGTCCCACAGGCGGCCTGACTCCTGAGCAGCAGGGACCAACATGCCGTCACATACGACCTTCGGTCTCTCTCCTACCCAGTCCCACAGGCGGCCTGACTGCCCGGCTGGACCTGACCCCTGAGCAGCAGGGACCAACATGCCGTCACATACGACCTTAGGTCTCTCTCCTACCCAGTCCCACAGGCGGCCTGACTGCCCGGCTGGACCTGACTCCTGAGCAGCAGGGATCAACAGGGCCTAGTGCAACCTCAGACGCACACCAAACGCTGACTGTACGTGAAGTATGCCCGAGCCTCTTCCTCAGTAAGCCTCTTAACTTTCTGACAAGTTCTTTTCATTAAGCAAACGGCCTTCAGAACATGGAAGAGCGAGACTTACAGAGGACTTTTTCACATCAAATCCTGAGCCAAGACTCATCAGACTGCAGACCATCCTATGTCAACAGGCCTCTGACAGACACCCAAAGAATCACCAAACGTCAATGTACTAATGTAGGTCTTTACAGCAAAGTGGTGTCAAGTGAACTTTCAAAAACACAAGCACACCTGTACTAGCAACCGATTCAAAACCTTAACTATGGCAATCACTGATGTGCCTCCTTCCAGTCATTCCTGAGAGCAAACAAAGGCAAGGACTGGAGCCACCTGTCATCTACAGCTTAACCCTCCTCCCCGCTGCTCTGTACTCCACCCCTCCCCAGGACTTGCTGACCACACCTAAACCCTACATGTCCAGAATTACATTAAATCTTCACTTGATGTCCTGGACAGGTGCTTAGAAATTTGGGGAACAGAGTCTAATGAAACCAATTTACCACAGGCTAACTGATACAAACAGAAGTTAAGTTTGTATCTTATCAACATCTTCTTCCAGGACCAGCTGCCTATCACTTCTCCTTCTGTGTGTGCGTCCCTAACCTGGTCACCTGCCCCTGAGACGGACTCAGTCACTCAATCTGGAACCTAAGAGTCAACCTAGGTTCCTCTCCCTTCATATCCTTTCAAACACTTCTGTGGACTTTTAAAAACAGTCCCTTCACCAGCATCTAGCTGGCTCCTCCCCCTTCCAGTCCAACTCCACAGTTTGTCCCGGCAAAGCCAGCGGCCCCAACCCCTCGAAGGGCTGACAGCTCCAACAGCCTCTCCAGCCTCGGTCCCGCTGTCCCTCCCCGTCACACCCACACTCCCCGCGGGCTCTGGAGGCCCCTTGCAGCCCCTCTGCTGGGGTCCTTCTGCGCTCCATGCCATCAAGCTCATTTCTAGTCTACAAAGCCGCCCTGCGTCCTGCCCAGTTTCAGGCTGAGTTAAGACTCCTCTCTGCGCTTACGTTGCCTGAACAGAGGAGTTCCACCTCCTTGCTTTCCCTGCTGCACGCCACAGTGTGGAACCAGGTGTGCTCCTATCCTGTACAGCCAATTCCTAGCACAGCGCCTGGCATTCCGCACTAAAGAGGTGCGGATATGTTAAAGTTATAATTTTTCATTAAAATAGAAAAATAGAGCAGTCATTCACTGGGTCTTCTAGAACATGTTAAAGGCCTTGAAACCTCGGAACCGTGAATCAAAGCCAGCAGAGTTAACCATCAGACACCGTTAATTTTAACTTGTAAAAATTTTTATAATTATGTGACATAATCTTTCATTTTTCTGCAATTTGTACTGCTCTGGTTAGTTTCTGACGATGTACTGGCTAGAGATCTTTTGCAACAAATTATGTCTTAGATTTAAAATATACTAATGTAAACTGAAAATTTTAAAAAAAAGAGTGCAGGTACCAGTAAAAAGTGAGAAGGAAAGTGACACCGACCTTCCCACCAGGTGCCTCTCTGTTCCCTCCACTGCTGTGCTCCTGCATGACTCTACTTTGAATTAAGTGTAGTATTATGTGTACGTACTAGGCTATCTCGTTTAATTTCTCATTTTACAAAACATAAGAAAATGTTCGAGGCCCAGAGAGGCCAAACCAAGTGCTGGAAGGCACCCTGCCGCACGCCCCCTGTGAGAGCAGGTTCCAGACCCGCTCCGTAGAGCCCCCCTCCCCCCCCCACCCCCGCCACGTTCTTCACTCTGTGGAGAGACAGCTCACTGCAGACAGAGACTCAGAGAAAGCACTTACCTTTGAAAAAACTATCGGCAAGATTCAAGAACCACACGTTAAGTTTAATTTCAATTGTATGCATTTGCCAAATTACTATATATATGCACGGTCAGAGACATCAAATGTTAACATGGAACTCCATCAAAGTTAAAACATTAAATCAAATTCTTTAAAAATTCATAAGAATAATTGTATTTTTAAATTTATGTTTAAACTGAATAGAAATAGTTTATTCAGATACTACTACCTTCTTTTGAGCAGCTTCCTTCTTTTTCTTGTCGTCTTTTTTCTTTTTCTTTTCTTCCATCAACTGTTCTTCTTCTTGCACTAAAGCCCTGAACCACACAGTTGCAATTAACTTTCCCAGAATGTATTAAGAGATAAAAATAATGTTGCATACAGATTCATTTTCACTCTATTAGGAGTAATGACATGAAAAATTATTCTTTTATCACTCACGGAAATACACACAAATGGCAACCTAAATCTAACTATACAGCCATTGTACAGTACTTCAGTAAGCCGCACGCAGTAGGGGGTTTATTTTAATGTCATATCAAGTAAGAATCTAAAATAAGCAAATGTCACTCCAAGAAACAATTCTAGAAGGTAAACATCACATGAGCCAGAGTTACCTTGCTTCTGGCCCCAATGATCAATTATTAGTAGCTAATGGCAACACCCCACAATCCTCTCCTGTCCAGGGATCTGGGGTATCTTTGGCTGTCCTTGCTCTAAAAAACTTCACAATGATTTTTAGAACACAAGTTATTCACCCACAGAGGATGTATTTCAGTATTACAATAATTTCACATTCTATAAGCATTCCTAATATTCTATAGTAATAGAATAATAATGCACTCATAAAATAAGTTTGTTTCAATTCTTAATGTCACAGTTACTCAAAGTAGTCCTAGTCTTAAGAACCTCTGGCTCAGGATGTCAGGATGACAGAACGACAGACAGACTGGGTAAGTGTGGTTCCTCTTCCTCTCCACTCTGCCGCACAGCAATGATAGGAGAGGAAGGCAGGAACTGTTCAGACTGAGGAACAAACAAGAGCAGAAGCTCCAAACCGAGAATAAACACGAGGTCCCGAGAGAACGCATGTGCCGTCTTTGGGGGCGCCCCAGAGACGCTCCAAGCCCAGAGCTGGGAGAGCAGGAACCACGGAGCGGAATGGCTGCCTAGGGACGAGGGGCCACCACGCAAGCCCTCCCACGCACCTGCCCTGCTCCTGTCCACATGGCCTTTGAATCCAGCCTAAAACCAAAGAAATACTTTCTAAAAACTAAACTTTAACTCAACACATACTAAATTTAGACCTGACTGGGTAAAGATGTGTTCTAATGCTTTGGCAGGAGGCAGGTTTGGGGCCCCTGGTCAGAGCCTTTCTTATAGGAAACCACAGCCCCTCCCCAATCTCACCCTCAAGTGAAGCCTGCCCACCACACCCTTCACCCAGAGCTCAGTGTCAGCCCTTGCTGGGGCTGGGGGGGGGGGGACGACACCAGGGCAGCCCACTCAGGTCGCCCACATTAAACCAACACACAAGGAGAAAGTGCCTCTAGATGGCCCTGAGGAGTCCTTCCAGGAGGGACACCATGACTCTCAGGAGGACAGGGAGGGACTGAAGGACACGAAGGAGAGGGCAGATGAGAGGAGCCATGTGTCAGAGACGGGAGGGCGCTGCGGGTGCCCTGCGCTGAGCTTACACAGAACTCACACCGGCTGGGCTGAGGGAGGAGACGGTTGACTGGGCGAGTGACCGACGGAGGGCTGAGGACTTGGAACTGTCCAGCATGACTGCTACCATCAGAAGTTGGAAGAACAGTAGGACTTGTTACATTTCGTTGTCACTTGTCCCCAGTGGAACTGTCACGTGGCTAACAGATTAGCAGTGGCATTGGCAGCGACTGTAAACAGGACTCAACACTCCCGCACTGTGCACCACGTGAGGAGGTGACGGGTGCTCACGCACGGCACCCTGGCGAGTCGGGGTGCAGCCGGCACAGCAGGCAGGCCGAGTGCGGTCAGGAAACAAGGCTAAGTACGACACAGCATTGTGGTGCTGCCCACCCAAAGTGAACCAGCTCTAAATACTTCCTGCCTCAGTGTCTGCAGTCAGCCTGGGGATCCATGACTGCAGGCACCGCCCCGTCACGTCGAAGGGGAGGGTGAGGAACAGTCCCTGACGTAGATCTTCTAGGAAGCATTCAGATGCCTAGTCTGGCCTGTCCCTCACCGACTCTCGCCTGCTCCTCTCAGGGTGCTCTGGGCACTGTGCAGAGAGGTCAGGGGTGGCCGGCACCGGCCCTGGGTGGTCGGGCGTCTCTAACCCTGTTCCTCACCGCTCATCTCCTCCACAGGATGCTCCTCACCACCTACCTGGGATTTTCTCTCCCTTCCCAAAGTCATTTTGAAGGGTTTCTGATGAGGTCAGCAAGTGTCTTCCTGGCCAAAAACGGTTTCCTTAGTACTTTAAGGACACACCACGAGTCCCCACAAGGAACATGCAGTATCAGGTGGCACTGTGGACACACGGGGTTCTGTTCTTCAGCGCTGTCACCGAGGCCAAGGCGCACCTCCCCTCCCCTCCTCCTCCAGAAATCCCCCCGGAAACACAAACACCCCTCCTGTGCCCAGACACTTCAGCCTTGAGGATGTAAACGCTGGTAAAGATTCATTGAAGACATCTGGCTCTATCATTAACCATATCAACCGACAGGTCTAAGTGGGCCACCCTATTTGACACTCGCGTCTCAAAGACAACTCTCCAGGCAGCAGTCACACAACCCCTAAAGCAGGTACCTGAGTATCCATCTTACTACCCAGCCCCTCGGTAGCAGGACACTTGAGTCTGCCAGCTCTGGACCCAGGAATGAGAACAGCCTTTCAGTGACCCAAGTGTCAGTGACCACGCCGGACACTTCGTACTTTCTCACTTAATTGTTACTTTAAACAAATGATAAACAGATTTCCCTTTTACAGATGAAGAAACTGAAGCTCCAAAATGTCAGTGACTCGTCCAAAGTCAAAGAGCCGGGAGGGTGGAGCCAGGACTCCAGTCTGTTCTCAAGGTCATGGCAGCTCCACCCTCCTCTCCCGAGCGAAGGCCTCGCTCCTCACAGGAGCAGCGTAGAATAAACCCTTTTCCTTCCTATGCAGCAAGGCATAGATCTGCTTAGTTGGAGTAAATCTTTTTCCCAGACTGCCCTCCACCATCCTTTTCCAATCTCCTCCCACCTTCTACAAGAACATAATAGAATGACTGAGAAAACACAAAGTATCCCAGTTCCAAGAAGCACCAGGATATGTGATCAGGGGCAAGAACAGCGAAAGAATCAAAGGCAAAGACTGAACAGCCGCTGGTTTTGACAAGAGGGAGCGGGCTCTGGCAGTGTTTAAGAGAGAGAGAGAGCCATTTCAGTCTTTCTACTCTGTGAAAGTTTGTGGGAGAAACACATAGACCACGATAGTGAATAGCTAAGCGGTAAGGTCCCACATTTGAGGAACTCGATACTTTATTTTAAAACAAGAAACAGGGAGGCATCTAGAAAGCTATCGGAAATGAGCAAAAATGTCTTGTTCTAAAAAGAAAACTCATCAGGAAAAGAGCAAGGTGCGTGGCAGAGTAGAGAGTGCACTACCATTAGTGCAAAAGCAAGGAAGACATACATAGTTGCCTGTGTATGAAAATGACCCTGAAACAACAACCCCAGAGAAACTAACTGCGACTGGGGGGGGGGGGACAGGAGGAAAGGGGCAGACTGGGTGGCGACAAGAGGGAGACCTCACTGTATTAATCCTATCTACTATACGATTTCTGGCTTTTGATTGCTGATATAATTGTATCGATGGATTTTCTAGTATTAAATCAAACTTACACTTGCTAGTATATACCCACTTCAATTTTTTAAATAAGTTGCTGAGTTTTCTTTCATAAAGGCAAATTAAAGCTATAATGGTATACTATTTTTTTAACCAATAATTGGTAAAAAAAAAAAAAAAAAAAATCTTTAAAAGTAGCTAGCAGGAATGACAGTTAAGAGGTTCTCTCCTTCACTGCTGGCAGGAAAATGCCCTGGCCAGACGGCTCGGTTGGTTAGAGCGTGTGCTGAAGCACAGAGGCTGCCAGTCTGACCCCCAGCTGGAGCACATACAGGAACAGATCAGTGTTCCTGTCTCTCCATCACTCTCTCCCTTCCTCGCTCTAAAATAAACAAACATTTAAAAAAATAACACTACAGAAAGAAAACTACTAAAACTTCTTGGAAAGTACTGTGGTAATAACTAACAAAGTTAGACATATTCTAACAAGCCATCCCATTCTTCAGCATGTGTTTTACAATAATGAAGTGCTGGTACACAAGGCCACACACATATAAAAGAGTTCACTACCAGACTCACAAGGGCCGGAAAGCAGAAAAACACAGAATTCCCAGCAACATAGAAATGGCTGTCACATCAGAGCATAGCACATGTACTGCATGGCCCTAACATATTGTCAAATGAAAAAAGCAAGTTGCAGAACCGTGAACAATGTTACTCACATTTTTAAGTTGTATGTTTGTACAACCGTATACCACACGAGGAAACACCCTCCTGAAATACAAACATCTGAGCAACCTCACAACTGGACTAAGAATTTAGGGAAACTAAGTTCTCTTAAAAGTACATCTATATTTACAATGCATGGTAAGCATGCATTATTTTTGTTAATTAGTATAAAAAATCTGTAAACACTATAATGTCTAGGACTTGCTTTCACAACTCCAGGCCCTACCCCATCCCCCAAAAAGAAAAAAGAAAAATGAAACAAGCTGACAAATTGGTGACAACTGCTGCAGATGGGTAATGAGAAGCAGGTTCCTTCTTCTGTTCTCGTCTATTTTTGTGTATGTTTGAAATTTCCCATAATAGCAGACAAAAACAACATAAGCCTCCAGACCAATAATTAAAGGCAAGAAGGAGGAAAATCAGAGATGAAGATGAAGTAGCAGGGTGTCAGAACCAACAGTCTCGGAACCAGGAAGAGAATGGGTCAGCCAAGCACCCAAACGGCAGCACACACCTGGGGCCCAGACTGTCCCTCCTGGTCCTGCTCTGATGTCGGCCGGGCAGTTTTCCCTACACCCCAACGTGAACAGCATTAAATGCACTCACTTCCAAAGGGTCCTTGTGCAAACCGCTGCTGGAAGTGTCTGAGGGCCAGTAAAGCCCCCTGATGAGCTATTTGAAAGTATCCATTAACTCTAAAATTTTAAGTGTCACCATGTCATGACCATCAATTCCATCTAAGTTCTCCAGAAAAGGAATTACACAAAAATACTGCAAAATAAAAGTCTAAAAGCCAATCAGTAGGGAAACAGTAAACAAAGCAAAATGTCTTCATAGCAGGGAGTGACTTACAGCAGCAGTTCAGGAGAGGCAGAGGCTGCAGACTCCCCAGGGGACAGAGAAGTTCACACAACAGGTCTGAGGCTGCGATCCTGAGAGAGACCGCAGGTCGGTCCTTGGCTGGTGCCAAGAAACGTGGACTTCAGGGAGGTTCTCACAGTCCCTAACTGACCAGGGTAACTGTAAAAGCAGTGTTTTATGCTGAAAACCTGCTTTCCTTCTGGGAGTCTACAATTTTGGTCTGTGTGAGGCAGAGGGTGCCTATGACTAATCCCTAACATAAACCCTGGGCACTGAATCTGTCGTCAGCACTTCCACAGACAGTGACCCTGGTTACAATCTGATGCTGGAGAAAGGAGGAACGTCCTGTGGGACACCACAGGCAGAGAACTCTCAGAAGTGTGCGTGTGCCTCGCTGCCTCCGGAGTCTGTCCCGTGCGCCTCTCCTCTGCTTTTGGTTCGCACACTTTCGCTGTGATAAACCACCGTCATGAAAATACTATGTGCTGAGTCCTGAGTCTTCCTAGTAAACCAGCAAATCTGAGGGTGGTTCTGGGTACCCCAGACAAACATGACTTTACAGAGAAAGATCTCTAGGACACACTACTTAGTCAAAAAGGTCAAGGTCCAGATCTATGTGTATCATTTGCCAGAAACAAAAACAAAAGCCCATTAAAAAGGACACATTCCCCACAGCAGAATAAGGAAGCAGAGGGGAGCAGACCGTCAAGGTACCTGGATGAGCTCATGCTCTGCATCCGAATGATTTAGAATGACAATCATTTAGAATGATTTAGATACACAATATTCAGTGACTAACGCGGTAAGAAAGAGCTTTGGGACCCTATAAAGCAAGCAGTCTGCTGTGCTCTGGGACAGACCAGGGAGAAATCACGGGGTTTCAACCACAGCGGAACACGCCGGCCCAGGAAGGCAGGCCGTCGCTGGGCAGTGACTGGACTCCAGTGCGGGAGAAGAGGGTGCACAGCAGCTGTGGTAGCGGCAGAAGGCTTCATGGAGCAGGAGGCTGGTCTGGGCCTGAGAAAGAGGCAAGACTTCTACAGAGAGGTGGGCTCTGTGGTCAGGAGAGGTCACGCAGCCTTGTCGGCATGACAATCTCAGACACCCAGTACTGACAGGCAGGACCAAGGAGAAGCGCTGGGTACGGTAGAAAATCAACTGCTAAATGAGGTGAGAAACTGCTGCCGCTATCCTTGTGTGTAACGTCCCAATCCGTAACGGTGGCAGCGGAAATAAAAAGCAAAGAATAAATCCAAGATAATCGTAAGAAACTGAAACAGTTGACAATATTAATAAGAATGACAAAAGAAAGCTGTTAATGACAACTCAGAATTTTAGAAAGCTAAATTTAAAAATGGAGCTCTGCTGTCAGGAATGATAACAACGGGACAGAGTCCAGATGTTTCTGCTCTGCGTTAGGAAAGAGAAAACGGGAGAAACATTCCAGAAGACCCAACTAGCCTCTCAGTCGGCAACGGTGCCATAACCCAGTGCACTGTCACCAGGTGGCACGTTACAAGCTGGTGATAAAATACAGTTCCCGTCTTCTGGCTCTCCTGCTGCCTTCTCCACATCTTCCTACACCAAACAAGTCATCAGAGCCAGTCTAGCACTACCCAACAGGAAGTGACTGGTCCCCTCCGAAACTGTAACTTTACCAGGTTGAGAGGGAAACCCAACTGCAGCACAAATAAGTTAGCGTGAAGTCAGGGGTGTGGATCACTTCTTAAAAACTTTGGCAGTGGTAAAAAGAGAACAAGATAAAAATGAAGTTTGGGGGATTGTTTTAACAATAAGACTCGTGCTTACTTGGAAGTAGAAAACGGGTGACGGAATAAAGGTATCAGAGACAGTGACAAGAGATGGCTCGTTTACAGTGACAGGTAGCTTATAGCCACAAATACTGAAGGAATTCGATAAATTGGAACATCCATAAAATGCAATACTATGCAGCTATAAAACAGATAAAGAAGTTCTCCACGGTCTGTCTGGTATGAAAGGATCTAGAAAGCATACAGCTAACTGGGAAAAACTAAGGTTCACTATATTATCTTTGTGTTAAAAAGGGGGAAGAGATAGGAATATATATATCCCCATGTGTTGTATCTGCATAAAGAAATTCCAGAAGCACACACACCAAGCCAAAAAAAAAACCAAACCAAAACCAAAAAAAAACATTTTTGTGGCAGGAATATGGGGAAAAAAGAGGACAAGACCGGCTGGCAGCAATCTTGGGTATTTCTGATAGTTTTTTATTCTCACCCACGAAGCACAGGCAGAAAGCTCGGCTTTGGGGGACAGGGGTAGTAGTGATAAGTCAACACACCTTCCTCTTAAAGTGAAGGGAAAATAGAACACAAGAAGGTAGCGATGAGCATCCAGACAATACATAATCTGGATCTCTTCAACAACGAGGTTCAACTTGAAGGCGGCTTCCACTAGCCCCACAATCTGAGCCATACAATACAGTAAGTCCTCATGTGATGTCATTGAGAGGCTCTGCAACTTTAAGCAAAATGGCACCTAACAAAACCAATTTTACCACAGGCTACTCAAAATAAACAAGAGTCGATGGCATCTAACCAACATTATATCGAAATGACATTATTTGAGGACTTGCTATAATGCTCGTAAAGGATTACAACACACTGAAAAAGATAAGAACCCACGAGACCCTATCTGTGAAATTAATGAATGATGAATGAATAAACAGGGTAAAGGAAAAGATCTTACAGTAAAATGTCAACTAACATAGAAAGAAAGATAGACTTCAAGAATCACTATTTGGCAATCCATTGATTTACTCAAGAATCTTGGTGAGAAACAAGATATCTAGTTTCAAAGGTCTCCCAACACCACCAGTATTAATTACAAAGGGGAAAATACTAGCTTTACCATGGCAAAACCTGACAATACACTACCTTAACCAAGTCAACTTGAAGGTACCATGACCAGCAACGAGATAAATGGACATCATTAACCCCCAGATATGATGCACTACACAATACAGAGCATCAGTTCTGTGCTTTCCTGCCAAAACTGCACAACCTGAATCTAATCAAGAAGAAACACCAGACAAGTACAGATGCGAGGGACATTCTATCCAATAACTAGCTTGCACTGTACTCTTGAAAAAACGTCACGGTCTTCAAACACAAAGCCAGACTGGAACCTCTTCCAGAGTGCAGACAACTAAACAAACATGAAAAAGAGATGCAACCTGGGCTTCTGGATTAAACCTCCAAGCAGAAAAATCATTTCTATTTGCTCTAAAAGGCATTGCTAAGACAACTGGCAAAATTTGAGTAGCATCTATAAATTTGCTTTAAGAATGCATCAATATTACTTTCCCAATTCTGATAATGGTACTGTAGTTATTTTAAAATACCTTTGAACTCTAGAAATGAATACTTAAGCTTCTAGGGGTAAATGGACATCACAGCTCCAAGTTATATTCAAGAGGTTCAGAAAAAAAAAGTACATGTGTAAGGAGCGAGGACAACAGAGCAGATGAGATTAAGTGTCGATAGCTGAGGAACAGCGGTGAAGGATATTGAGGAGTTCATTGCTCTCTTCTTACAAAAACTCCAAGTCTGAAATTATTTTAAAATAAAAAGCTCAGGTTGAGGACAGTTGGTGAAATGAGAAATTACCCCACCATAAAGACAGACGCACTCTATAGTTTACAAAATGCTGTGAGTTATTGTTTTGAACCCACAACCCTGACAGAGAACTGACGCTATTCCCATTTGACACTTAAAGAAATTAAGGATCAGAAAGTCTAAGTGACTCGTATGATGCAAGGCAGTAGTGAGGATGACTCCAAATCCAGTTTGCTAAACTACCCTCCCAAATTCTCATCCTCTTTTGAGGTTAAATTAATTACTAGTTCCTTTCAAACTCATACAAACCTCATCCTTGACCTCCAATTAAACAATACTCATTTTCTAATTATTTCAGATGTTAATCTCATTCTTCCAAATAAGACTAGTTGCAGTTCTGGGGACAGAAACCAGTTCTACTTGTATTGTGTACCCAGCACTGGACACCACAGCAAATGCTGCTTCCTGCTTCCTTGCTGGTAATGACCCTCAGACCGACCACCACCACTGGCCATGCCCTCTTCACTGTTAACTTCCACTCACATCTACTTCTCTAAGGACCAGTCTGAACCCAATCTAGGACCGAAACGAGCTTTTCCCTGCAGCACGGCACGCAGGGCAGAGCCCTGGCTCCAATGACAATGAGAAGTGGCCTCAACTCTCAATTCCACTGCCTGCTGTGTCCCTGCATTGTGTATTTTCTCTCAAGTCGTCATCTCATCTGCGGAGGTCTCAAACTGCACCTCCCTCAAAGGGTTGTGGTCAAGATTAAATGAGGTAATGTGGAGCAAGAGTGTAACAGAGGTACATAGTAAGTACACACTACATGCTAGCTACAAGACACCAAATACAAAACCCTGCAATGGCTAAGGGTGCTGCCAAAGAAGGGAGAACGCACAGTGGAAAATGGAACTGCCACCTCTGAAAAGTTGCTGTCCCCAAGAACACCAGGGCAGAAGTGTTTGTGAGGACACTGAGAAAAAGGGAACCCTTGTGCACTTGTTGATGGGAATGGTAAGCTGCTTCACTTACTAAGGAAAATAATATAAATGTCCTCAAAAAATTAAAAAGACAACGACCAATGACCCAGCAAACCACTACTGGGTATATATATCCAAAGGAAATGAAAACAGGAGATCAAAAAAATATCTGCGCTGCCATGTTCACTGCAGCGTTCTTCATGATGGCCAAGACATGGAGATGACCTAAGTGTCTGTCAATGGCTGAAGAAGACGGGCTACACACGTGCACGCACGCACGCGCACAATGAAATACTACTCAACCACGAGAAAGAAGGAAATTCTGCAATTTGCGGTAACATGGGTGACTGTGACAAGTGATGTTAAGTCATAAGGAGAAAATACTGTATGACATCACTTATATGTAAATTCTACAAAAGCTGAACTTGTAGAAACCAGTGGTTCCCAGGAGTGAGGGAACCGCTCAAGGATATAAACTTGCAACTGGAAGAGGAGTCAGTTCTGGATGGAATGCCCTGAACACTGACTACAGATAACAACACTGTACTATGTATTCAAAGCGCAGATACTAGGTCCTAAGTGCTCTCACCAGAAAAAAGAAATGTTAACTATGTGACATAACAGAGGTGCTACGTAATGATTTGGTGGTAATCCTATTGGACTATTTAAATGTGTCACATTGCCACATTGTATACCTTACACTTAAACTCACACTATTAGATCTGTCAATAATTTCTCAACTAAGAAAAAAAAAATGCCACTCATTGGCAGCAGTTAGTGACCACGGAGGGGGGGGGGGTAGAATTGATTTTATTAGTTAATCATACCTTAAAAAGCTGAAAAATTTTAGAAAAAATGAAAATGGAACTTAATATATAAAAGCAATTATTAAAGCAGTATGAGGTAGATACCAAAGCAAACAGCTCAAGACCCCAGATATCAGATTCCAAACCAGGTACCAGATACCAAAGGAAGACAAAGATCACAAGAAAACTATAGATCAATAACCCTTGTGCATACAAACACAAAAATCCTCAACAAAGACTAATAAATCAAATGTAGCGACATAGGATGACACACCCTGCCCGAGTGGGATTTATCCCAGGAATATAAGGTTGGTTTAACATGAAAATCAACCAATAAAATACAACATATCCATAGAATGAAGGACAAAAACTACATGATGATCTCAATAGACAAAATCTAACACCCTTTCATGACAAGACTAAAACTCAAAGCAGAAAGAGAAGGAAACTTTCTTAACTTAATAAAGGGCAACTGCCAAAAAGGCCTTGGCTCATATCATACTTATTTTTAAGACTGAGTGCTTTTATTCTAAGATTAGAAACCAGACAAGGATGTCTGTCTGCTTTTGCCACCTCTAGTCAACATTACTTTGTATAGGTTCTAGTCAGAAAAACTAGGCAAGAAAAATAAATAAAAGGCACCAAGATAGGAAAGGAAGTTAGAAAAACCATCTCTATTCACAAATGACATGATCTCATATATATAAATGAACACACACACACACACATACACACACAAATGGAAAAAATAGAGTTCAGCACAGACGCAGGATACAGGATCAACATACAAAAATCAATTGTCTGATGTGCTATAACATGGACGATCCTTGAGCATATTACACTAAGTGAAATAAGTCACAAAACCAAACAAACAAAACAAACACAGTACTGTGATTCCAATTATATGCAGTATGTAGAACAAATTTATAGAGACAGAAAGTAGAACAGGAGTTGGCAGGAGCTAAGGAAAAGGGAAAATGGGACATTATTGTTTAATAGGTACAGAGTTTCGGTTTTGCAAGATAAAAAGGTTTATGGAGATAGACGGTGGTGAGAGGGCACAACATTGTGAATGTGCTTGTTATCACTCAAATGTACACAAAAGATGGTAAACTGAATGTACCAAAATCGAAAACTGTTGTGCTTAAAGGGACAAACATCAAGAAAAAGTGAAAAGGTAAACCACATAGTGGGAGAAAATATTTATAAATCACCTGTGTAACAAAGGACTTGTACTTAGAATATGTCAAGAATTCTTATAGCTACAATAAAAATAAAACCAGATGGCCCTGGCCGGTTAGCTCAGTGGTAGAGCATCGGCCTGGCGTGCAGAGGTCCTGGGTTCGATTCCCCGCCAGGGCACACAGGAGAAGTGCCCATCTGCTTCTCCACCCCTCCCCCTCTCCTTCCTCTCTGTCTCTCTCTTCCCCTCCCGCAGACGAGGCTCCATTGGAGCAAAGATGGCCCGGGAGCTGGGGATGGCTCCTTGGCCACTGCCCCAGGCGCTAGAGTGGCTCTGGTCGCAACAGAGCGACGCCCCGGAGGGGCAGAGCATTGCCCCCTGGTGGGTGTGCCGGGTGGATCCCGGTCGGGTACATGCGAGGGTCTGTCTGACTGTCTCTCCCCGTTTCCAGCTTCAGAAAAATAAAAAGTAAAAAAACCAGATTTAAAAATGAACACCTCTGCCCTGGCTGGCTTGCTCAGTGGATAGCGTGTCCGGCCTGACGTATGGATGCCCCGGGTTCAATTCCTGGTCAGGGCACATAGGAGAAACAACCACCTACTTCTCTCCCCCTTCAACTCCCCCTCCCACAGCCAGTGGCTGGATTGGGTCAAGCATAGGCCCAGGTGCTAAGAATAGCTCGCTGATCCAAGCATCAGCCTAAGGTGCTAAAAATAGCTTGTTTCTTAAGCACCAGCCACAGACAAGGGATGCTGGGTGGGAGTCTGCCTCACTATCTCCCCTCCTCTCAACCACAAAAAAAAAAAAAAAAAAAAGGATGTATCTGAAGACTTTGCATTGGGTGATGGGTGCAAGATGCAGTGTGAAGATGATGTTTTACTGAGCTTCACACCTGAAACCTGTACCCTAATAATTCAATTTTTTTAAAAAGGGCACATTTGAATAGTCATTTCACCAAATCAGATTCACAGTGGCTAATAAACACACAAAACGACATTCATCATCAGTCATTAGAGACATGCAAATCAATACCACAACAAGCCTGACCAGGCAGTGGTGCAGAGGACAGAGCATCGATCAGACTGGGACATGGAGGACCCAGGTTTGAGACCCCAAGGTCGTCAGCTTGAGCACAGGCTCATCTGGTTTGAGCAAGGCTCACCAGCTTTAGCCCAAGATCGCTGGCTTGAGCAAGGGGTCATTTGATCTTCTGTAGCCCCCACCTCCCCCGTCAAGGCACATATGAGAAAGCAATCAATGAACAACTAAGGTGCCGCAATGAAGAATTGATGCTTCTCATCTCTCTCCCTTCCTGTCTGTCTGTCCCGATCTGTCCCTCTCTCTGTCTGTTACACACACACACAAAAAAAAGCACACAACGAGATAGTACTTCACACCCACTAACACTACAATCAAAGAGTGTTACACTCAAAGAGTGTGGAAAGAGTGGAACAGTCCTGCACAGCTGGCAGCTGCTTTGGAGACAGTGTGGACGGCCCTCCAAAAGTTAAACATAGAATTACCATATTCCCCAGCAACTCCACGCCCAGGAGAACGGAAAACATATGTCCCACAGACATGTGTACACAAATGTTCGTGGCATCATTATTCATAATGGGCCCAAACTGGAAACAACCCTACTGCCCATCAGTGATGACGAATGGATGAAGAAAATACAGTACAAACTATAGGATGAAACAGCTTTCATCCATAAAGAGAAGGAAGCACTGACACACATTAATTACAACATGGATGAACCCTGAACACACGCCGAGTGGAACAAGCAAGACACAAAATGCCACACAGGGTGTGATTCCATTTATAGGAAACGCCGGAACAGGCAGATCCACAGAGAGTAGATTTGCAGTTGCCAAGGGCAGGGGGCAGGGGGCAGGGTGAGTGGGAAGTGAATGCTAATGGGCACAGGGCTTGTCTTTTCAGGGGCAGAGGGAGGGTGATCAAGATACTTTGAAATTAAGAGTGTGGTAATCACACAACTCTGGGAATATACTAAAACCACTGATCGTACATTTTTAAAGGGTTACTTTTATCTCGAGAAACTGAAGGGTACAGTCACACAGGAAGAGGAGTCAAGGCTAGGACAAGAGGTAGATGGGATAAAGCTGAACAGATAAGCTGAGCACAGACTGCAGTTTGGGGTTCGATTCCAGAGGTGCACCTGACCTGTGGTGGCGCAGTGGAGAAAGTGTCACCTGGCTGAGGTCACTGGTTCGAGCCCTGGGATGGCCTGGTCAAGGCACAAATGGGAGGCAACTATGAGTTGATGCTTCCTGCTCCTCCCCCACCTTTCTCTGTCTAAAATCAATAAATTTAAAATTAAAAAATAAACAAATACAAATAAATAAAAGTTCCAGAGTCACTAGGGAGTGAGCAGTTTTCTAACAGTGAGAGATATGCTGGAGGACGACTACCTTTCAGCCGTGCAGAGAATGCACACTCTGTCCCTTTCTGTCTTCACATGGTAGGAGCCTCACTTACACGCTGGCTTCACATTACCCAGGAGTCCAAGCAGAAAACTAAGTGAAATCTGTTTCTCTAACATCTTTTGTACGGCCCATTTTCAGAGAGGGAAATAATACTTAAAAATACATTTAAAACCAGTCCCTATTTAAGTACCACACACAGCACTGTTTCCTTGTGTTTTAGGGAATATTTCAAAAGAATAAGAGAAAGAAGGGACCAGAGTCAACCAAACACAGACGTCAGAATTATCAAGTACTCAGCACCCTGCAGCAAGCTACTCAGTCAGTGCTCGCAGACGTGACACCACTAGGAAGAGCAGCCAACAAGTGACTAGGTTTAGTCCTGTTTGTCATTACACAAAATCCAATCAATTCCTGTTCGCAGAAAATGTCTTGTAGGGTTCAAAGTATAAATTCCGTAACCAGGCTTCAATCTGTTTTGAACATTCCGTCTGAACGGGGCAGGCAGCTGAGTCATCGTCATATAATATACTACTGCTGAAAACGGAAGACGCTGTTTCCTAGTTACAGGAGCAGAAATGCTAGGATTCTGCTTCAGCGCCAATTCACACAGGGAGCAGAGACCACTTAAAAAATAGGACTACCACCTGACCTGTGGTGGCGCAGTGGATAAAGCATCAACCTGGGACGCCAAGGTCGCCGGTTCAAAACCCCAGGCTGGCCTGGTCAAGGCACATATGGGAATTGATGCTTCCTGTTCCTCCCCCTTTCTCTCTCTCTCTCTCTCTCTCTCTCTCTCTCACTCTCTCCTCTCTAAAATGAATAAATAATTAAAAAAACAGGACTACCTTAATAAATTTAAACTGTATTTATTTGAATTTCTTATTAAGAGACACGAATGACTCAGTGGAATGTTACGTTCTCCCTTTTGAATCTTAAAACCTCCCTTTTACTGACACTACTCAGCTCCTCTGACAGCCTCCCCATACATACATAACACAAGGGTTCTTTATCTTTGGGGGGCTGTGCCCCTCTGTGGAATTCAGGACGAGAACCCCTGTTCTGGTGCCACACTGACACTAACTTCAACAGGGCATTCTTTTCAAGAATGCCTATGACAAGTCCAGATCCTATGTGTCATTCTCTTACCAGGGTTATAAGTTTATTACTAGTGAAAGCTGAAAATAGGGAACTCTGATGTCCAACCACAAGGGAGGGCGTTGGTTCCCTTCCAAATAACCCTTCAACAAGGCTGCAATGGTGACAACTGATCAATTTAGACCAGGGGTCCCCAAACTACAGCCCACGGACCGCATGCGGCCCCCTGAGACCATTTATCCGGCCCCCGCTGCACTTCCGGAAGGGGCACCTCTTTCGTTGGTGGTCAGTGAGAGGAGCATAGTTCCCATTGAAATACTGGTCAGTTTGTTGATTTAAATTTACTTGTTCTTTATTTTAAATATTGTATTTGTTCCCATTTTGGTTTTTTTACTTTAAAATAAGATATGTGCAGTGTGCATAGGGATTTGTTTTTTTTATAGTCTGGCCCTCCAATGGTCTGAGGGACAGTGAACTGGCCCCCTGTGTAAAAAGTTTGGGGACCCCTGATTTAGACCTTAAGACTTGTATTTATCGTAACCTCAAACAATTTAAATATAATTCAGTTTAAACTAATTGTCACATTTTAACATAAAAGAAACATTGAGTTAGTGTAAAAGTAAACAGACTGGGTGAACTTTGCTAATCTGCTTTAAAATAGTGTGGGGGTGGGGGTGACGCACTGAGAACAGCCACGTTACCTACACGATATTCCTGCCCAAAGGTCTTGTCTGAGTCTAACTACACAGAAACAACCAGGCAAATCACAGCTGAAGCCTGCAAACACGACTTGGTCTGGACCAGACCAAAACGTCAGTGTCGCGGACAGAGAAGAAAAGAGGAAGGAACTGTCCCTGAGGAAAGGAATTACACACAAAGCAAGTTAGGTGGCCCTGGATTAAGGAATGGAAGGGAAGGAACCAACATGTTTTTAAAAAAAAAAACGTTGTTGGGAAATGGGAATATCTGAATGTGGACCCAACAGCAGGAAGAAAGTTAACTTTCCTGTGCGTGATAATGACCTGTTTTAGGCAGAGTCCCTTGGTTGTTGCAGGGAGGGACATTTATTTAGGGGTGGCATGGTGTGACAAACACTAATGTGGCAAATACACAGTAATGACCAGTAAATCTAGGTGGACACACAGGTGTGCACGTCACCTTTCTCGCTTCTTTGCTGAGAGTTAGAGCATTTTTTTCATTGTAAATGGGAGGATGTTTTTCCAATTTTGCACGAGACACGTGTCATAAGTCAGTCTGAACAGAATATACTCAGCACACACCTACTTTAGTCTCACAATCACAGTAAGACTCTTGAATGTCATAAAACACAACTGTAAAAGACTTCAACTCATTCCTGCAGACTGACGTCAGATGCCAAAATTCACAAGAGGTTACAGAAAGGCACTTAGATTTTTTTTCAGGAAGTTTACGTTTAAAGTTTCCAGAGGGTTGCTATGCATTTTCAAGGTAAGCTTACAGTTTGTGATTCACTGATTCTACCCACTGACTTAACTAACACATAGCTGTTCCAGTAAGCCAGAGAGAAAACCATCAGTCTGAACTGGCTGGTCTACAAATTGTTATGGCCAGAGAGCAGCAGAGCCCGGACCAATCCCATGGCCCTTGTTCCTGACAGACGGTGATGAGGAGAAGCAGGGCCACCCCACCTACGGGGACCCAGGGCCCTGGTCGATGCCTGTTTTGCCTGATCTTTTCTAAGTAGCATTTGCGCCAGGCAAAAGCATCTCAGATTTTTTTTAAAAGACCCAGTTTAGAAGTTATATTAAACATTATTACTACAACATCCGTAACAACTTTTCTTATATGATGGCATTTAATAATTGGTTTAGGGAAGAAAAAAAAAACCAAAAAGCATAACACGGAGCATGTAACTTCTACTATCCTTAGATAATATGCCCTACATACGGTAAATTCATGACTAGAATGGGCACAAAATATGGAGAGAAACTGTCCTTACATTTTCAGAAAGGAAGGAGAAACCAGTGATCTTTTTCCTGTGGTGCAATGCAAAATAAAAGCCGGCACAGCTGGAAGAACCCTACAGTGAGAGTCAAAGGCCTGTCCCTTGTTAGAGAACGTATGCCTGACCTGACCGAGTGAGTGCCTGGCTGTCTCAGCCAGCGTTCTCATCTGCAAAATGAACGGGGTCAGAGGCTGACTGGTCTCTGTTTAATGTCATGGTTCAGCTCTAAAGACTCCGTAATTCCACAGTTTTGGCCTCCAAAATATTTTATTAGATCAGCTGAGTTACATTTTTTTTTTTTATAATTATAAAATGTAACATAGTGCCGTTCCCCCAAACTCCTATTTCTGTTCTGACCTCTCTTCTGTTCAGAGGCTGGGTCAGTTCCCCACTCACCCAAGACGGAGAGCCTTCTGCATGCAGACGGCTCACAATTCGCCCTGGACCACACTTCCTCGGCACGGGACACTCTCGCCTTCTCTGTCACTTCAGTTCAGACCCTCATGGTCTCCTGCCTCCATTAGCAGTCATCATGACTCTGTCATCTCACTACTTCGTCAGAAAGTCCTCACTCTGCCACTTACAGGAACCTCTCACCTGCCCCCACCCGTGAGCGCCAGTCCAGCTGGACCACTCGCTGCCGCTGCCGAGTGCCCGTGCTTTCTGGACTGCACCCCTTCGCTCCAGCTGTTCTCACACTGCCCTTTACTCTGCCTTTCAAAATCGATGACATCCTTTCAAGTTCAGTTCCGAAGGTGATCGCCCAACCTAGACATTGCAAATATAATACAAGCGTTCAATACATTTAGTTCCTATCCTCCCGTCCCTAGGTCCTAGTCTAGCCCCCAGGACACAGAAGATGCCCAACAAACGCTTCCTGAATGCATGCTGGCTGCACTTCCTGGGGAGCGCACAAATGGCTCAAGACAGAGAGATGCTCCTTGCTCGGGGGGAAAGGAAGCGCAGAGCTGAAGTGGAAGGAAGCATCTGCCCACCTAACCGCATCTCTCCCTCCGTGGAACACTCTCACCCGTTAGGGCAGGGGTCCCTGCGTTAGGGTATGTTCCCTCTCACAATCAGACACACTGCCCTGGGACCTCCTGGGCCCGTTTCATCCCTTCTGGCCGACGGAAGATCATCAAGTATATGAATGAGATGGTGTCTTCTTTGGACCACCGTACTTAGTATAAGAAACACCCTTTCTACTAGATTGGACAAGCTTTCCATGGTCAGGGACAACACTTGACTCCTGTTAATACAACGCAAGGGGCCCCGAGACCTCAGCAACTGTCTGGCCCAAGCTTGCTGTTGTACAGATGAGGTACAGAGAGGCTAAGTGAATTGCCAAGAGTCAAGGTCATATTGTGAGGGGCAGAGTTGGGATTCAAACTCTGACACCCAGCTGATACAGAGACTCCAAACTCTATGTAAATGACTGTAATCACATATGAAAATTATACCTCTGGCAAAGACCATTTTTAATTAAGTCTCGGAAAATCTCTACAGAAATTATACCGATATAGTTACCTGACAAAGCCAAACTAGAGGAAGAAATAGACCTAAACTCCCAAGCTCCTTTCTGCTGCTGAAATCACGCTTAAAACTCCACCTATTTTTATCTTAACATTTCCTCAACAGCTTTTGACAACAAAACATATTTCAGTGTCCAGAAAACAGTTAAGTCAGTGACGTCATGCCTAATTTCCTTTAAACGGCCCCATAACTATTCTGAGTAACAGAAAATCTCTCATTTGGTATGCCAAGGATGCCCACCCTTCACCAACTGAGCAGAATCTTTAGCAATCCCCCAAACAGATTCAGATCTCAAAAACTCAACGACCAGCAATTTGAAATGATTCCATACGGTAAGAAAAAAATGGTCAGGCAGTTTGAATTACGTGTTCACAACCTCAACAGGAACCTAAAACTTACTACATCAAGACCTGAGATAGGAGAAATTTTTACTTGATCCTGTTCAAAAGTGAAAGAAAGCTGCTCCCTCCTTAGCTTAAATCTAGAAGTTTCTCTGAATGTTGCCCCCCAAAAACTATAAAAAAGAAAGCAACAGAGAGGAAAGAAGACTGTAAGACAGGAAATGTGAAAGTTACAGCGCGCTCACGATGCTTTGATCTGAAGCAATTACAGCTCAATAAAGCTAATCATTTCCACAAAGGCATCGTTTAAAAAGAAACAAAACAGAAAACTCCCTTTTGTGGTGATTAAGTTACCAGAGGAAAAAGCACTCAGGCCCAGTAAGAATGATAACCACTTTTTTTTTTTTGGGGGGGGGGGGACATTTTTAATTATTTCACCAGCCTATAAAAAAAAGAAGATCGACATGAATGCAGTGGGGCAAACCAAAACGCAGTTCCTGGTTGGTCAAGTTCAAGGGCAAGAGCATTCCCAGCCACGGAACCCTCCTCACTCCAGGGGTGGGGGTGGGGTGGGCGGGGTGGGAGTGGGAGTGGCGGGGAAGCGAACACATAGTATCTCTCTATCAAGGCAACAATTGAGAGTTACAAAGTAATAACGGGGAGGGGTGGGGGGGGAAGCCAAAACAGTTTTGACAGCCCGCCTCCACCCTGAGTCACACAATGCCTGCAGCCACTTACAATATAAAGAGCCCTGAACGCACAAGTCCCCTAATTACATCCTAAAAGGGTGAGAATACTTGTAGGTGTGCGAGAATTGCTTTCCGCGGCACCCCCCCCCCCCCCCCGAGCAAGGCACACGCGCGTCATGACGCATCTGTCTCCCCGCGGTCCCCCCGTCCGGGATTCCCCCGCGGCCGCGGCCCCCTCCCCCTCCCCCGAGTGTGCCCGCTGCGTGCGCGAGAAAATGACACGGGGCAGCGGTGCACGCGGGGAGGGCGAGCCCGAGTGGGAGCCCGCGCGGCAGGCAGGGGCGGGGGGCGAGGGGTCCGGGGGCGAGGGCGGCCGGGCGCCCGCCGTACCTGCTCCGCGTCCTCTCCACGTCTTTGGTCGCTTTAGCTTCCAATTCTCTGCAACAGAAAGAGAAAGGGGCGGCGTGAGACGAACGCGCCGCGGGCCGCTGGCTGCGGCCGCGGGGAGGGAGGCAGCGCCCGGCCCCCCGGGTCCCGGGTCCCCGCTCCGGCCGCCGCCGCGCAGCAGCCCCCGGCCCGGCCCGCCGTCACCCAGCCCAGCGCGGCCGCGGGCCCTGCGGCAGCGCCCGAGGCTCCTCCCGCGGGAGGCCCGGCGCCGCTCACCTCATGTGTGTAAAGTGCACGAGCGAGTGGGGCGCGGCGAGCGCGGCCGCGAGCCTCACGCCCTCCGCAGCGCCGCGGGGACAGGCCCGAGCCGCCGCGCCAGCGCCATTTTCTACACCGACCCGCCGCCGCCGCCGCCGCCGCCGCCGCCGCCGCCGCCGCCGCCGCCGCAGGCCCCAGGCCGGAAGTGAATGCCCCGCTCCACAAGCCTTTCCGGGGCGCCGTCGGCCTCAAGATGGACGCCCTAGCAACGGGGCCCGCGGCCCGGGCAAGCCCCTGGCAACCGCCAGGGTACGGCGTGGGCCCCGCCGGGCCTCCCTGTGCGCCGCCGCCGCCGTTGTCGCCCGGGCGCCCCGCCGCGCGCTGGGGGCTTCGCGGGGCCCCGGGCCCGGATTGGAGTCCTCTACCCTCTTTGCTGCGACACCAGTTCCCTTTGCTGCTGCCGGCGCCTCCCCCACCGAGTGACACACGCGCGCGTACTTACACACACACACACACACACACACACACACACGCACGCAGGAAGGAAAACCTCCTAAACCTCAAATTCTGCGCCCACAGCAGCCTGATGAGCCCTGGCGGCTGTGATGATGTTTGACCTTGAGTCGGTTACTTGGTCTCCGCTCCTCTGGGGTTCGCTCCTCTGAGGTTCCCTCCTCTGTTCCCTGCTCAGCACCCAGGCGGGCTGGCAGGTTTAAAAGGGGGGGCGGGTGTTTGTTTGTTTTTAGTCGTTCTTCCCCCTCCACCCCCACCTCATCTGCCAGATCCTTGCACTTGCACGAGTGAGTGTCTATCCAGAAAAGAATTCTCGCTCTCTAACAAATATTTCAATCATCCAAATTACGAAGTCCTGGCGTTGGGTTTGGATGGTGGTGAGACATTCGTCAACAGCCCGAATGTCTCTCTAACACGACGGAAGGGGCAGCAAAAGCGGAGGGTCTGCTGGGATGCTCGCGAACAGCAATGTTCGCCCTGTTTTTCATCTCATGGCACACAAACGAATCACTAAAATTCTGCAGCAAAATATATATATTCTCCCGACTTGACAAAAAAAAAAAAAAGGTATAATTTTGATTCATTCACAGCTGACGCAATTGTTGTGATGGTTGTTGCCATTTTTTTAAATTTGACCAGAGAAGAGAAAAGAGGTTAGTGCCCCTGAATAAGGAGTCAGGTGTTGCATGTTTTTTAAAAATCCTGGCTGTAAGAATGTATCTATCACTGGCGTGCCCCTTGCAGCAAACCGGTTGAAAATCCTTGCATTTAGGGTATTTACGGGGGGGAAAAAGCCCGAAGGAAAACAAGAGTAACGGCACGGGGGACATGGTTGCAACAGAACAAGTGAAAAGTCAGGTTCCAAGGTCGCTCACAGGGTAAGAAGCAGACAGGTACTTAAGATGCTGCGTATGTAGATGCAGTCAGATACATAAGTGTAGATCCAGTGAGACAATATACCCACATGCAGAGAGAGACGAGCTACATACAAACCAACAGCTAGGTGGGTAAATACGGTTGAATACATATATTCATGCGCATTCTTTTCCTAATCTGAAAATGATTCTTCCTCTCTGCTTAAAATCCGTTCTACATTCTGAGAGAGCGTGGATTCTGTTCTCATCCCGTTTTCCTCTTTGTAAACGAGACCCTTCCACTGGCTTTAAAGCATGTTAAATCACCTTGGCCAGCTGGTTCAGTGGATAGAGCACAGTCCCGTGCACCCAGGTCGCGGGTTCGATCCAGGGTCAGGGCGTGGAAGGAGAAGCAATCAATGAATGCACAACCAAATGTAACAGGTTGATGCTTCTTTGTCTCACCCCATTCCCCCCCCCTCTTTCTCAAATTACTGGGAGGGAAATTTTAATGCCCAAATCTCTCCCATTAGAAAGAGAGTAAACCCTGACTGCCCAGTTATTATTCTCTCTCAAGAAGATGTATAATAAATAACAATGAATAAGTGAATGCATGAACGCACAGAAAGACTTTAAACATGTGCACCAAAATGTTAATTTTATTCTCTTAATGTATCTGGATTTTTTACATATATATATATATATACAATGAGATTTTTTTTTTTAAATCCCTATTTAAAAAAAAAACAAAGCAGGTTTACAAAATATAATATGTAGGGAGCACCAAATAAATGCTAGTGACTTTCCTTTTTCTCTCATCATCCTGCCTCTCCATCATCCATACACATATCTGGTTTGGTTTTCTTTAATGGTTATCTCTATTTAAAATGTTAAACATTATATTACAGTATTTCTTCAGGAATCGAAAAATATGAATCATAGAGTGCTTTCATTCTGGGTTTATGAATAATGGTCCACAACAGCCTAAGGCGATGAAAACAAGAATACTTATCAACATTTATTTGCACAGCTGTCAAGATTAGCTGACGTTTTAACAACCAGACTTTCTTAGCTTTGAATTACTCAGCAGTTCTTAATTGGGGCAATGTGTCCCCTTCTTCTCCCAGAAGACATTTAGCAATGTTTGGTTTTTGTTGTCACAACTGGATGCTACTGGTATCCAGTAGGTAGAGAGGCCAGGGATTTTGCTAAACATCCTGCAAGGCACAGGAGAGTCCCCCACAACTAGTGATGGGATGCAAATAATTTAACGCCTGGCGTGCGGGGGGACCCGGGTTCGATTCCCGGCCAGGGCATATGGGAGAAGCGCCCATTTGCTTCTCCACCCCCCCCCTCCTTCCTCTCTGTCTCTCTCTTCCCCTCCCGCAGCCAAGGCTCCATTGGAGCAAAGATGGCCCATGCCCTGAGGATGGCTCCTTGGCCTCTGCCCCAGGCACTCGAGTGGCTCTGGTCGCGGCAGAGCGACGCCCCGGAGGGGCAGAGCATCGCCCCCTGGTGGGCAGAGCTTCGCCCTTGGTGGGCGGGATCCCAGTCGGGCGCATGCGGGGAGTCTGTCTGACTGTCTCTCCCCGTTTCCAGCTTCAGAAAAATACAAAAAAACAACAAACAACAACAAAAAAAAAAACCCCGATATACTGTAAGGTAGTTTATTATCTCATACATTTAATATTGATACTTCAATAAGAACAACAAAAGAGGCACACAAAACTAGGTAAGAGTTTTAAAATACTAATGAAAAAATATTAAGTATACCTGATCTAAAAAAAAAAATAGAGATGTTATTTAAGGTATTTGCAGCGAGAGCTTGTCACCCTCTAGCTGTTTTTGGCACTTTTCCTCTTTACCTTATGCGTCTGTTTACTGAAGTAACAAAGGCGAGGGAATTACAATGTAGCCTTTCATCCAAAGTATGATGAGTGTTATGTAATGAGTAAATAAATACTACCAGCATAGTCCCGTCACATTTTTTTCACCTACGGACGGAATGAACGCGGCGACGGGCACCTAGAACGCACTGTTGTGCAGGTGGACGTTCAGAACAGAATGAGGAACGCCAATGTGTGATGTCCACATTGGGCGGCTGCCCAGGCGCCCACCTCAGAGAGAACCCTGATGACAAGGGCCATTTTACCAATCGGTTTGCCACACTCAATGAAAAATTAGGTATCGGTTCTGCCGAACCAGAGCGAACCGGCTGAATCCCACCCCTGCCCACAGCCCAAGAGTATCTGAACTGAAATGCCAACAGCGCCCAAGGCGGAGAAACCCTGGAACCAATTCCCAGCCCCAGGGAAGGGAGAAGATACTTTTTTTTTTTTTTGTATTTTTCTGAAGTTGGAAACAGGGAGGCAGTCAGACAGACTCCCACATGCGCCCGACTGGGATCCACCCGGCACGCCCACCAGGGGGCGATGCTCTGCCCATCTGGGGTATTGCTCCACCACAACCAGAGCCATGCTAGCGCCTCAGGCAGAGGCCATGGAGCCATCCTCAGCACCTGGGCCAACTTTGCTCCAGTAGAGCCTTGGCTGCAAGAGGGGAAGAGAGAGACAGAGAGGAAGGAGAGGGGGAGGGGTGGAGAAGCAGATGGGCGCTTCTCTGTGTGCCCTGGCCAGGAATCGAACCCAGGACTCCCGCACGCCAGGCCGACGCTCTACTACTGAGCCAACCAGCCAGGGCCGAGAATATACATCTTTTTTTTTTTTTTTTTTTGTATTTTTCTGAAGCTGGAAATGGGGAGAGACAGTCAGACAGACTCCCGCATGCGCCCGACCAGGATCCACCCAGCACGCCCACCAGGGGGCGACGCTCTGCCCCTCCGGGGCGTCGCTCTGTTGCGACCAGAGCCACTCCAGCGCCCGGGGCAGAGGCCATGGAGCCATCCTCAGCACCTGGGCCAACTTTGCTCCAGTGGAGCCTTGGCTACAAGAGGGGAAGAGAGAGACAGAGAGGAAGGAGAGGGGGAGGGGTGGAGAAGCAGATGGGCGCTTCTCCTGTGTGCCCTGGCCGGGAATCGAACCCAGGACTCCCGCACGCCAGGCCGACGCTCTACCACTGAGCTAACCAGCCAGGGCCGAGAAGATACATCTTGAAGATCCTTCCAGAGTGGTTTGCCGTGTGCCATACGACACGTCCAGGGTTACATGATGGAGTCATGCTAATCACTCTTTAACTCTCTCTTACTTAAACTCGGTGCATAGGACGACTTCAAAGAAGCATGATGGCACAGTATAAGACCAGAATCGATTCCTTAGCCAGACTCTCCTAATGTATCTTTTCCACTTTTTATCCTTTTCCTTTATTAAATAGCCTCTTTCTTTTAGATATTTCTCATCATCATACAAACATATTCCAGTAACTTCAACTAAAAGAAACAATACACAAACAGAACGTAAAACAGCTTGGTAGATGTCCCATTTCTCTCCAGCTCCATTTTTTTGCTCTCCTTCCCAGCAAATGAAAAAAATAAAAGTGAAAAAGTGTTCTACGCAAGCTGCTGCCATTTGCCTGGCTCCCTTCCCAACCCGCTCTCACCTGACATCCCCGCTCCTAGCCTGGAATTACTCTCATCGGCTCCCAAATGACCTTGAAGCGGCCAAACTCTGTGGCCACACTTGGTCTCCTGATCTCGATGAACTTCTCTGCTGCATTTGCCACAACCGACTCTCCCAGCTGCCTGAGACACTCTTTTCTCTGCTGTTTTGACAGCACATTCCCCTGAATTTCGTTTTTCCTCTTGAACCATTCCTGTTTTGTATCCTTTCCCAAAATCTCTTCTTTATACCAAATAAATGTACGAGATCCCTGAGACCTTGTTCCAGACCTTCCCTCCCTCCTCGATCATCCACTCTCATATATATATATATATATATATATATTATATATATATTATATATATATATATACATATATATTTTTTTTTTTTTTTTGATATTTTTCTGAGCTGGAAATGGGGAGAGGACAGTGTCAGACAGACTCCCGCATCGCGCTGCGACCGGGATCCACCCGGCACGCCACCAGGGGCGACGCTCTGCCCACCAGGGGGCGATGCTCTGCCCCTCCGGGGCGTCGCTCTGCCGCCAACCAGAGCCACTCTAGCGCCTGGGGGCAGAGGCCAAGGAGCCATCCCCAGCGCCCGGGCCATCTTTGCTCCAATGGAGCCTTGGCTGTGGGAGGGGAAGAGAGAGACAGAGAGGAAGGGGGGGGGAAGCAAATGGGCGCTTCTCCTATGTGCCCTGGCCGGGAATCGAACCTGGGTCCCCTGCACGCCAGGCCGACGCTCTACCGCTGAGCCAACCGGCCAGGGCCCACTGTCCTATATTTAAATGCTATCTAAATACAGATGAGTCTCAAATTCATACCTTTAGCCCATATTCACCTGCGTACCCCAGAATGTCAAGACGACACAGCAAAGATTTACTGAGCACCTATTATGTGCTAAGGGCTGTGTTAGGGCTTAGTTCTCTGACACCTGTAAGGAACTACTCTGGTGGATTTAGTTTAGTAAGGGGGCAAACCGGGGGTTGTTTTTGTTGTTGTTATTGTTGTTATTTATTTAATTTATTTTGCAAAGGAAACTATACAGTGTATAACTACAAACTATGGCAAGTGCACAGAAGGAAAGGAAGCATGAAGCAAAGGAACATATAATCTAGAGCAGGGGTCCCCAAACTTTTTACACAGGGGGCCAGTTCACTGTCCCTCAGACCGTTGGAGGGCCGGACTATAAAAAAAACTATGAACAAATCCCTATGCATACTGCACATATCTTATTTTATAGTAAAAAAAACCAAAAACCAGGAACAAATACAATATTTAAAATAAAGAACAAGTAAATTTAAATCAACAAACTGACCAATATTTCAATGGGAACTATGCTCCTCTCACTGACCACCAATGAAAGAGGTGCCCCTTCCAGAAGTGCGGCCGGATAAATGGCCTCCGGGGGCCACATGCGGCCTGTGGGCTGTAGTTTGGGGACCCTGACCTAGATTGTGTGGTCAAAGAAGGTTTCTTTGAAAATGTAAAGCTTTGCCTGACCGGGCGGTGGCGCCGTGGATAGAGCATTGGACGGGGATGCAGAGGACCCAGGTTCGAGACCCCGAGGTCACCAGCGAGCGTGGGCTCATCTGGTTCGAGCAAAGTTCACTAGATTGAACCCAAGGTCGCTGGCTCGAGCAAGGGGTCACTCAGTCTACTGTAGCCCCCCCCTCCTCCGCCAGGTCAAGGCACATATGAGAAAGCAGTCAGTGAACAACTAAGGAGCTACAACAAAGAATTGATGCTTCTCATCTCTCTCCCTTCCTGTCTGACTGTCCCTATCTGTCCCTCTCTCTGACTCTCTCTGTCTCTGCCAATAAATAAATAAATAAATAAATAAATAGAATGCTTAAAAAAAAAAGTAAAGCTTCACCAAAAAGCTTAAGGGGACCGAGACAGTACACAGAGGAGGGTCCCGGGCTGGGGGTCTGAATCTGCGGGTCCTTCTGCAGGAAAACAGACTGCGTACTTCAGGCCCACTGGACCCTCCGTTTCATTTAAGCAGGCCGATGCCGCGTTTGACAGCCAGCATGTCCCTCAGATTCAGTATGTGTGAGAATCCCTGCAGGCCTCGTGGCTGGAGTCTCCAGTTAAGGAATTTAAGGTATGCGATGTTAAGCCCCTTCTGACGCACTCGTTCAGGAAGAGCCTCTCGCTCTCCTCAGGAAGCATAATAAGACATGGAGGCTGTCCCGATTTATATTTAAATAAGGCCTTTCTTTCCTTAGATGCTTTGTCCTGTGGGTCCCTAAAGTCACCAGAAAATACACGTTCTCCAACCTCTCTTCCTATCTTACTGAGAAGAGGACGCAGCTAGCCTCACACTCGGGGAACCACGCCCTTGGGAGAAGGTGGCTGTTTTTCCCTCCCAGGTCTCCATCGTAAAATGCCACCAGGAGGTATGTCTGTGTTTTGTGGGGGGTTTTTTTAGGTGAAGTTCACTCAAAATATTTTTAAATTTAGAAGAATTTCCACAACAATGTATGAATGAAAGTGAGGCATGACCATGAACAAAGCTTCTTAGAGAGCGTTGTGCTGGTTTCACCTAAAATGCCTCCGGCGCCTCACATGGGCCAGTCATGCACCTGCTCTGAGGTGAGTATCTGACAAATATTAAAACCGTTATTCCTGTCGTCCTCCCATCGTCTGATGGGGTAGACATGCTCACCCCCATTTTAGAGATGAGGATAATTGACTTGCCCCAAAGTCACATAAATAGTATAATTAACAGAACCAGACTCTTTGGCTCCCAAGCCCAGGGGTACTAACCACTCTTTTTCTCACTCATCTCGGACCCTGCAGCCCCTGCGATAAATGTTTTGTAGCGCCACCCTTGACTCTCCCCAAACGGCAAACACAGATAACATAATCTCCCTAATAACGTAATTTCAAAACACACATATAATGATTTATCTCTGAGAGAAAAGGAAGTATGAAGAGATAACACATTGCCCTGGTCCGTGCCCGGGAAGCCTCAGTTAGGGAGGAGGAGGCTGACCCCCTGGTGCAGAGTCACTGCGGCAAAGGCAGATGGCGGTGTCACAGCTAGTCGCACACCAAAACCTGCCGTGACGCTGGACGGAGCCATGTTTCTGGGCTACAGACCAAGGCCCGGCGAAGTTCTAAGCACCTAGGAAACAATTCTCCCTCCATGTAGGCGGTCATTTCATGCCTGGACATTTCAAGGCATATTACAACTTGCAAAAATAAGGTGTTAGGGGCCCTGGCCGGTTGGCTCAGCGGTGGAGTGTCGGCCTGGTGTGCGGGGGACCCGGGTTCGATTCCCGACCAGGGCGCATGGGAGAGGCGCCCATTTGCTTCTCCACCCCCCTCCCCTCCTTCCTCCCTGTCTCTCTCTTCCCCTCCCGCAGCCAGGGCTCCATTGGAGCAGGGATGGCCCGGGCGCTGGGGATGGCTCCTTGGCCTCTGCCCCAGGCACTAGAGTGGCTCTGGTCGCGTTGGAGCGACGCCCCCGGCGGGGCGGAGCGTCGCCCCCTGGTGGGCAGAGCATCGCCCCTGGTGGGCGTGCCGGGTGGATCCCGGTCGGGCGCATGCGGGAGTCTGTCTGACTGTCTCTCCCTGTTTCCAGCTTCAGAAAAAATAAAAATAAAAAAAATAAGGTGTTAGGTACTCAAATAAATATAAACATGCCTTTTGCCTATGAGAGAGGAGGAGTCTCCTTTTTGTGGGACTGGACTTGTCCAGTACCCATGGCTGAGCCATGTGCATGCCTGACACCAGGAAAGCACTTCTCTGACGGGTGTTACTATACATTACTCCGGTCTGTTCTAGGACATTATACAGGGTGGGCAAAAGCAGGCTGACGGTTGTGAGTATGTGAAACACAGCTTATTCTTGTATTGTTATTTATTAATTATTGCGTTATTTTCCATATGAACAACTGCAAACCTCCTTTCGCCTCCCCCTGTATAGATGGAGTCATATAGTATATATCCTTTGATGCCTGGCTTCTCTCGCTGAGCACAGTGTCCGTGAGAGTCGTTCATGTTGCCGCATGTATCAGACGTTTATTCCTCTTTAATACGAAGAAGTATTCTATTGAATGAATGCACCACGATTTCATTTCCATCCTCCTGTTGATTGACATTTGGGTTATTTCCAGTTTGGTGTTATTATGAAGAAAGCTGCTATGCACTTTCTTGACAAATCTTTTTTTGGGTGTGGATAGCAGACATATGTTTTTATTTCTCTTGGATAAATAGCTAGGAACAGAATTTACTGCATCACAGGAGAAGTGTATTTTTTTTTTTAACTCTATAGCAACCAATGAAATGTTTCTACGGTGGTTACACTGGGTTGCGTGTCCAATCCCAGGAAGAACTCTGGTTGTTCCCTGTCCTCGCTAGCATGGCACTGTGCATTGTTAGCCTCTTAAAATCATTCCCCAAATAGCAGCCTGAGAGATTTTTTTTTTTTTTTCTTAAAATGAAAACTTGACCATCTTACCCTTCAGCTTGCAACAACGCGGAGGCTGAGTCTCTTGATTCAAAGCTTAGTATCTTTAACATGGTCTGCAGTGTCTTTCCAATGTTATTACTGGTCACTCCCCACCAACTGCAGACCATCCAAGGTTTTCCTTTTCCTTTCTCAAAGGTGCCCAGCTCCTCTATACCACCCAGCCTGCTTCTCAGCAGCATCCTTCAGCGCTCAGCTCCCAGGTAACTGCCTCAGGAAAGACCGCCCCCTGCCCCGTCTAGCCCCCCCCCCCCCCCCCAGTCACCTACTCTAAAGACATCCTCTACGTCTTCATCATCGCACGGTCACATTGGCATAGAGCTTTTCTGCCATGATTTGTTTAATCTCTGATTCTCCAGATCCTCTGTGACCTCCAGGAGAGCAAGGACCGTGTCCACCTTATTGCTGTCACTGTATCTGTCCTACGTAGCACAACACCTAGCACAGGTTGGCCCCTTCCTACTATTGTATTAAATAAAAGAAGGATTGTTTACCTATGCTTTGCTGACCGGCCTGTATCCAAATAGCCGCATTGCCACCAAAGTGGTCTCTCTCTAACAAGTCAGTTTAGTCAGATCCTGTTACCTGCTGAAAACCGGTGAACGGCTCTCGGTATCCGACAGCATAGTACCTACCTACCCAGCCTGTGCCGTTTCCTAGGACTGCTACTTTGTGATCTCACGGCACTGAGTTATTGATACTTCCTTGTATTTTCAAGGCCTCCATGACTTGAACCTGTTCTTTCCTCTGAGGGGAACAGCTCCCCTAACACGTCGACCTAACAAACTTCAACTTCAAAGCCCTGTCGACTTCGCTCCTGTGTCCCCTTCTCTGACAGCCCTTCCCTGAGGGTCTCTGGGCCTCGTACTAACACAGCTGAGATTCAAGTGCCAATACTAACTGAGACTTTATTGACTCACTCAACAATACATAAACTAGGCTTTTAAAAAGCTGTTTCACAGGTCACTGATGATCTCTTTATTTTTAGTCTTTTTTTTTGTATCTGTTTCATTTTAAATAGTTTATGTTGTCATGTGTTTGAGTCCACTAGCCTTTTCTTCTGAAATGTCTAGTCTATTGTTAATCTCCTTCAGTATATATTTTTTCTCAGACATTGTATTTTCCAAAAATGAGGTGAGATGAATCTCTAGTTATATAAAAGAATGAGGAGCACTGCCAATGGTACCTAAACAAGTAAATCATAAATAAATATGAAAAAAAATTTTATTAAAATATCATTGTTTAAAACAAAAATGAGAAAAATATGTATTTGGGGGTTTACACCATATGTAAAAATAAAATATAGCCCTGGCCGGTTGGCTCAGCGGTAGAGCGTCGGCCTAGCGTGCGGAGGACCCGGGTTCGATTCCCGGCCAGGGCACACAGGAGAGGCGCCCATTTGCCTCTCCACCCCTCCGCCGCACTTTCCTCTCTGTCTCTCTCTTCCCCTCCCTTAGCCAAGGCTCCATTGGAGCAAAGATGGCCCGGGCGCTGGGGATGGCTCTGTGGCCTCTGCCTCAGGCGCTGGAGTGGCTCTGGTCGCAACATGGCGACGCCCAGGATGGGCAGAGCATCGCCCCCTGGTGGGCAGAGCTTCGCCCCTGGTGGGCGTGCCGGGTGGATCCTGGTCGGGCGCATGCGGGAGTCTGTCTGACTGTCTCTCCCTGTTTCCAGCTTCAGAAAAATGAAAATAAATAAATAAATAAATAAATAAATAAAATAAAATATAAGATGACAATCACACAGAATCTGGGAGGGGGGAAGTGGATGTCTTGTTGCAACATCTATTTATCAAGATGTATACTATTGCTTAAAGAAAGGCTATGAGTTAAGGTAGACAATAAGTTAACTATAATTTAAGAGTGTATATGGAACCTTGCAGCAACCACTAAAATAACACAATAAAGAGTTACAGTATATCCCTGGCCAGTTGGCTCAGCAGTAGAGTGTCGGCCTGGCGTGTGGAAGTCCTGGGTTCAATTCTCAACCAGGGCACACAGGAGAAGCGCCCATTTGCTTCTCCACCCCCTCCCCCCTCCTTCCTCTCTGTCTCTCTCTTCCCCTCCCGCAGCCAAGGCTCCATTGGAGCAAAGTTGGCCCGGGCGCTGAGGATGGCTCCATGGCCTCCACCTCAGGTGCTAGAATGGCTCTGGTTGCAACTTAGCAACACCCCAGATGGGCAGAGCATCGCCCCCTGGTAGGCATGCCAAGTGGATCCTGGTCAGGCACATGTGGGAGTCTGTCTCTCTGCCTCCCTGCTTCTCATTTCAGAAAAAAAAAAAGTTATAGTATAGCTAATAAACCAACAAAGAAGTAAAGTGGTGTAAAGTAAGGGTCCAACTTAAGGTTTTTTTTGCATGTGAATATTCGGTTTTCTTATCACCTTTGTTGGAAGACTGTCCTGTCACTATTGACTATTGGATGATTCTGACACCCTATAAAGCAGTAAAATGGAATCACAAAAATAGCTCAACTGCCTGACCAGGTGGTGGCACAGTGGATAGAGCGTCGGACTGGGATGCGGAGGACCCAGGTTCGAGACCCTGAGGTTGCCAGTTTGAGCGTGGGCTCATCTAGTTTGAGCAAAGCTCACGAGCTTGGACCCAAGGTCGCTGGCTCGAGCAAGGGGTTACTCAGTCTGCTGAAGGCCCGCGGTCAAAGCACATATGAGAAAGCCATCAATGAACAACTAAGGTGTCGCAACGAAAAACTGATAATTGATGCTTCTCATCTCTCTCCATTCCTGCCTGTCTGTCCCTATCTGTCCCTCTCTCTGACTCTCTCCCTGTCTCTGTAAAAAAATAAAATAAAATAAAATAGCTCAACTAAAAGAATGTATGGGGAGAAAGAAAATGAAGACAAAGAGCAAAAAGAAAAAATAGTCAAATGAAAAATTTAAATCTACTAAGTCATTTCAGATATAAGTAGTCTAAACGTCCCAATTCGAAGGCAGAGACAGACTAGATGAAAAAGAAGGACCGACTGTGATGCTGTCTATCAGAGACCCCCTTTACATACTAAGATACAGATAGGTTACAAGCAAACGGATGTTAACACTAATAAAAAGAAAGCTGAAAGTGGTTATATTCATATCAGACAAAATAGATTTTTGAGCAAAGACTATTACGGGGGGGTTAATTCATCAATAGGGCATAGCAATCCTAAATTTATGCAGCTACTGCAAGAGCTTCAGAATACAGCAAAAATGATAAAACTGCAAGGAGGAATGGACAACTTCACAATTATAGCCAAAGATTTCAACACTTTTCTCTCAATATCTGCTGGAACAAGTAGACAGTGGACGAGTAAGAAAACTAATATATGAACAACACTGTCAACCAACTTGAGCTAACTGTCACATCAGAACACTCAATACAAAACAAGCAGAATAAACAATTTTTTTTCATTCATGTACAGAACATTTACCAAGATAAACAACATTCTGAGTCATAAAACTATCTCAATAGATTTTTAAAAAGAATTTCAATCATACAGACTACCTTCTCATACCTCAATGGGATAAATTAGAAATTAACATCAGAAAGAGATCTGTGAAATTCTTAATGAATTGGAAACAAAATAGCACACTTCTCAATAACCCAAAGGTCAGAGGAGAAATCAAAAGGGAAAGAGTGTATACATAAAATGAAACATGAGATATCAAAATGTGTAGAATGTAGCTAATAGAGTGTTTGAAGGAATATTAATAGCATACCAGATATCTATATTAGAAAAAAAGGTCTCAGATCAATGATCTCAAGACACCAGGAAAAGCAAATGAAACCCAAAAATGAAGAGAAGGAAGGAAATAATAAAGATCAACATGAAAATCGGTGAAACAAGAAACAGAAAAAGAATAACTAAAAATCAGCAAAACAAAAATTTGAGAAGAGCAATAAAATTTATAAATTTTTAGCCAGGAAAAGAAGGATGGAAAATACAAAGCAGTAATATTAGAAATGAAAAAGGAGATACCATTATATATTCTGCAGATACTAAAGTGACAATAAGAAGTATTCTGAACCAGTTTACGCCAAAAAATTCAGCAACTTAAGTAAAGTGGACAAATATTTTGAAAGACAAACTATAAAAACTCAAGGAGAAATAGATAACCTAAATAGTCTTAATATCTATTTAATATTTTTACTTTGTAGTTAGAAACTTTTCCATGAAGGAAACTGCAGGTCTAGATTTATTCTACCAAATACTTAAAAAAATAAATAATGCAAATTCTATCAAACTCTTCCAGAAAATTAAAGAGGAGGTATAGACTTCTGTGAGATCAACATTACTTCAGTACCAAAGACTAAGACATTGTAAAAAAAAAAAAAAAGAAAGAAAGAAAAGGAAAACTATAGACCAACACCTCTAGGAACACAAATGCACAAATTATAATTTTTTTTTGCCAAAAACCCCAATCATAAATAAATATGATGACATTTCATAGGCAAGTGGTGTTATCCCAGAAAGTCAATCAATGTAACTTAGAAATGAAAGAGGAGATACCATTATATATTCTGCAGATACTAAAGTGACAATAAGAAGTATTTATAAGTTTTATATGTCAACTTATAAAACTAAAAATGAAAAACCATGTGATCATCTCAATACATTCAGATAAAGTGTTTGACAAATTACAATGTTCATTCCTAATTTAAAATAAAACAAAACAAAAGCTCATAGCAAACTAGGACTAGAAGGAAACTTCCTCAACAGGATGAAGGCATCTACAAAAATTCTACAACTGGCCCTGGTCAGTTGGCTCAGCGGTAGAGCGTTGGCCTGGCGTGCAGGGGACCCGGGTTCGATTCCCGGCCAGGGCATATAGGAGAAGCGCCCATTTGCTTCTCCACCCCCACCCCCTCCTTCTTCTCTGTCTCTCTCTTCCCCTCCCGCAGCCAAGGCTCCATTGGAGCAAAGATGGCCCGGGCGCTGGGGATGGCTCCTTGGCCTCTGCCCCAGGCGCTAGAGTGGCTCTGGTCTCGGCAGAGCGAGGCCTCGGAGGGGCAGAGCATCACCCCCTGGTGGGCAGAGCATCGCCCCTGGTGGGCAGAGCATCGCCCCTGGTGGGCGTGCCGGGTGGATCCCAGTTGGGCGCATGCGGGAGTCTGTCTGACTGTCTCTCCCCGTTTCCAGCTTCAGAAAAATACAAAAAAAAAAAAAATTCTACAACTAACATCATACTCAATAGTGAAAACTAGCATATTGTCCATCAACAGAAGAATGGATTAACACATTGGCATCTTTCCATCTTATGGAATATTCTTCAGCACTTAAGAGGAATGAACTCTACAGAACATGGACAAATTTCAGAATAATTATGCTGGTAGAAAGAACTCAAACCAAAAAAAAAAAAAAATGCAATGTGTACAATGCAATTTATATAAAAGTCTAGAAAATGCAACTTCTAATAGTAGTAGAAAGTAGAGTCCGTGATCGCTTGGGTTTGGTGAAGAGTCAGGGAAAGGCAGGAGGAAAGCATTACAAGAAGGCAGAAGAAATGTTTAGGGTGATGGGAATGGTTATTAGACAATAATATCCCACGGCGGTGGCGTCACAGTTGTGTATTTATGTCAGAACTTATCAAATTACACACTTTACATGTGTGAGTTAATGAGACTGTTTCCAAAAATTGTTCGACAAGGAACAGGGCACCATAGTTATATAATTCAAAATATACTTGCTACTGCCTGACCAGGTGGTGGCGCAGTGGATGGAGTGTTGGACTGGGATGCTGAGGACCCAGGTTCGAGACCCCGAGGTCTCCAGCTTGAGCGCGTGCTCATCTGGTTTGAGCAAAAAAACCTCACCAGCTTGGACCCAGGGTCACTGACTCAAGCAAAGGGTTACTCGGTCTGCCGGAGCCCCACGGTCAAGGCACATATGAGAAAGCAATCAGTGAACAACTACGGTGTCGCAATGCCGAACGAAAAACTAATGATTGATGCTTCTCATCTCTCCGTTCCTGTCTGTCTGTCCCTGTCTATCCCTCTCTCTGACTCTCTCTCTGTCTCTGTAAAAAATAAATAAATAAATAAATAAAACTAGTTAATAAAAAAAAAAATCTTAAAAAAAAATACTTGCTACAAAAACACTTCTAAATGATAAAGGGAAAAGAGTCACTTTACCTTAAAGAAGCCTGGCAGACACCCCCTTAACGGAGTGGCCAAAGAGGTCATCCGGAGCGAGTGAGGCACCGGAAACATCAGATGAACTAAACTGTGGGGCACTCTTTACAATAACTGGCTGGCCTTTTTTTTTTCTTTTAAGTGTCAAGATTATGGAAGTCAAGGAAAGACTAAGGAGGTGTTCTTGGTGTCCTGTGTCCAGACTAAAGACACAGGACAACAAAAAGCAACGCTTGATTCTGAACTTGATCCCTTTGCTAAAATGACACTATTAAGATGATTAAGAAGCTCAAAGGGGGTCTGAGGACTGGAGGCTATCAATCTTCACTTCTTGACTGCAAGGATTGTATTGAGAATTGCCTTAGCTCGTAGGAAATATTTACTAAGATATTCTAGTGTGATGTGGCGTGTATTGGGGGTCTGTGTCCGGATTGGGTTTGTAATTTACTTTCAATGGGCTCAGGGGGGAAAAAAAAGTCGTTTTTTCTGTAATTCCAACTTTTCTGTTAATTTGCAATTGTCAAAAAAAAAAAAAATTCTTCTATTTACACATCTGTTCCTGTATTTGAGAAATCCGTGGCGTAGATTCCTAGAAGTAGACTAGCTGAGTCAAGAGCTATGAACATTTAAAAAGGTGATAAATATTACCAAGTTGCTTCTCAAAGAGATTGTGCCGATTGCCACTCTTGTCAGCAATTTATCACGCCACCGACTTCCTCTTGCTCATGGGGCACTGTGTTACCCCTTTCTCTTTGTTGGCCTGTCACCCCTTTTTAATTTGCATTTGCTCAGTCACGAGTGAAGCTGAGAAAAAGTTTATGTTTATAAACACATTCTATCTTTTTTTCTGTGAACTACATCTTTATATTCTTTGTCCAATTTTAAAGGTATTCATATTTTCCTTTTTATGTATAACTACTTTTTGTATATTAAGGAAATTGTTGTTGTTGTTTTTCATCTGTAATCTGGATTTCTAGCTTGCTATTTTTAAAGGTGATGTTTCCGTCATTGAGTTTTGTGTCTTGCTCAGAAATAGTCCCCCCCAGATTCAGAATTCGGTGTGCCTGTATACACGTTCATGCTTTGTTTTATTTATTGACATGTAAATTGTTTATCCATCTGGAACTTATTTGGTGTAAGGAATCAGCTAGGCATCCGGCTAGAACTTATGTTCCTCCAAATGGTCAGCTAAGTAACCCAACCCTGATTCCTGGACTGTATCGTTTTTACTTTTTTTCCCTCTGACTCGATAGGAGGTTTTACCACATACGGGCACACCTCAGAGACATTGCGGGTTTGGCTCTAGATGACCACAAGAAAGCGAGAGTCACAATAAAGTGAGTCACACCAATTCTGCGGTCTCCTCGTGCCTATCAAATGAGGTTTACATTGCTCTGTTGTCTATTAAGTGGGCAATCGCATTAAGTCTAAATGCGTATATCTTAATTTGAAAACATTTTATTTCTTAAAAAATGCTGGCCATCCTCTGAGCCCTTTAGCTGGAGGCGGGGGTGGGGTGAGATGGGGGGGGATCTCGCCTCCACGTTGGTGGCTGGCTGCTGACCGATCTGGGGTGGCTGTGGCTGTGTTTTAAAAATAAGACCACAGTGAAGTTTGCCGCATTGGACCGGCTCTTTCTTTCACGGACGATTTGTCTGTAACTCGTGCTGCTCTTCAGTAGCGTTTTACCCACGGTGGAACTTTTATCCCAATCAGAGTCAGTTGTCTCAAACCCTGCAGCTGCTGCTGCTGCTGCTGCTTTACCCACTACGTTTATGGAACCTTCTAAGTCCTTTGTGGTCCCGTCAACAGTCTCTTTGGTGCAGATTTCACATTTCTGTTGCCTTCTGTTGCTTTCCTGTGACCGGTCAAAAGTGCACTATGACTTTACAGACACACTGTATATATAAGGGCACCTATTTTCTCTTATTATATGAATGGCCTTTTCATGTAATTGGTAGTGTCCTTAATTTTGGTGAGGTTCAATCTATATATTTAATTTACCTATTTGGTTCTTGTCTCTTGTGCTTATGGCGTCCCATCTAAGAAACCTCGGTCAAATCCAAGACCATGAAGATTTACTTCGCTGTTTCCTTCTAAGAGTTTTCCAGTTTTAGCTCGTACATCTGGGTCTTGGATGCATCTTGAATTAATGCTTCTACATGGCGTGAAACAGGCATCAGACTTCAACCTTCTGCATTTGAACATCTTGTTGTTCCGTCACCATCTGTTGAAAGATGACTCTTTCCCTCATTGAATTATTTTAACATCCTTGTTAAAATCAATTCATCAGGCCCTGGCTGGTTGGCTCAGTGGTAGAGCGTCAGCCTGGTGTGCAGGAGTCCCGGGTTCGAGTCCCGGTCCGGTCAGGGCACACAAGAGAAGCACCCATCTCCTTGGCCGGCAGGAAACACTGTCCCCAGAAGCCGCTTCCTTTGCTGGTCCAGGAGCGGCAGCCGCCCCCTCTGTTCGAGTCCCGCCCCCTCTGTTCGAGTCCCGCCCCCTCTGTTCGAGTCCCGCCCCCTCTGTTCGAGTCCCGCCCCCTCTGTTCGAGTCCCGCCCCCTCTGTTCGAGTCCCGCCCCCTCTGTTCGAGTCCCGCCATGGGGCTGCAGTGGCTGGGCCCTGCTCTCGGCCACCCCCTGTCACTCTGGTTCTCCTGCTGCTTCCACCGCCCCGGCCGTTCCTACCTCCCCCGAAGACTTGCACCCATCACGGTCACCCCTCAAAGGGTTGGGTCAGTTTCTCCCTACGTCCTCTGAATGCTGACGTGTTGACCTCCTCCCGTGAATCACGCCTGTCCTTCCCGGCGTACAGAATGCTGAGCCCCCTTCCAGAAGTCTGCCGGTTCACTTGGCCAGGGGGTCCCTCAGAGGAATCGCCGACCGAGGCAGCTGTAGCTCGACAGGATGCGTGTCTTAAATAGTAAGTCTTGAAAGTCGAAACGGCTCCTTGGCCCGCGGGCTGCAGGATGGATGTTGTGTTAGCAGGCACCGAAACATCCTTCATCTCGTTGTCTGTCTCCACGGAGCTCATAGGTGACCAGGTGCCTTGTCAACGAACAGTAACATTTTGAAAGGGATCTTTTTTTTCCTGAGCGGTAAATCTCAACAGTGAGCTTAAGATCTTCAGCAAAGCGTGTTGTAAACAGATACGCTGTCATCCAAGCTTTGTTGTTCCATTTATAGATTTAGCATCATTCTTTAGGGCTTGTGTTTTTTTGGAACGGCAATGGACATTGGCTTCAACCTAAAAAGTCCCCGGCTGCATTAGCCCCTAACGAGAGGGTCAGCCTTCCCTCTGAAGCTTTGAAGTCAGCTGTGGGCTCTCCTCTCTGGTTATGAAAGTCCTAGCTGCCATCTTCCTCCAATGTAAGGCGGCTTCAGCTCCGTGACAGTTCTGTCATTTCACCATCCGCACGAACTCTCTTAGCTGGTCTTCCGGGTAACGAGCTGCAGCCTCGCCGTCAGCACCGGCTGCTACCCCTTTGCACGTTGTTATGAAGGCAGCTTCTTGCCTTAAACCTCGTGACCCAAACTCTGCTGACGTCACACTTTTCTTCTGCAGTTTCCTCACCTCTTTACAGCCTTCCTAGAGTTGAAGAGTAGGGCCTTCCTTGTGGCCGGTTTGATCTTCTACCCAGACGACTAAAACGTTCTGTGTGACCTGTGGAGGCACAGTGGACAGAGAGGGTCGACCTGGAATGTTGAGGTCACCGGTTCAAAACCCCAGGCTTGCCTGGTCAAGGCACCTACCTACCTACGAGAAGCAACGACTCTGAGTTGATGCTTCCAGCCTCCCCACGCCCATCCCTCTTCTCTCTACAATGTCAATAAATAAAATCTTTACAAAAGAAATGGTAACACTTTCTCCACATCAGCAAGCAGTAAGGCCGTTTGCTTTCTTATCATTTGTGGGTTCCCTGGTGCAGACCTTTTTACTTTCCTTCCAGAACATTCCCTCTTGTATTCACCACTTGGCTGAACATACCCAAGGTGTACTGATGAGCTTCGCCACCTTGTGGGTGCAGTTCCTGGACCCCTAAATCAATGACAACGGTGACATCAGAAATAACTGAGCACAGGTCACCGTAACACACAGAACAGTAATGGGAAACACTGGAAATAGCATGAGAATCACCGAAATGTGACACAGGGATATGAAGTGAGCGCATGCTGCTGGAAAAACGGCGCCAGGTGACTTGTTGGATGCAGGATTGCCACAAACCTTCAATGCGGTAAAAATAAAAATGCGATGTCTGCGGAGCACAGTGAAAACAAGGAATGCCTGTCAGCCTTCTCCAACGTCTTTGGGTCTAGTTCTAGATTCTAACCTGTTTCACTGTCTTTAACTGTTTCCTCCAATGTAGCTTCTCCAGCGTCTTTGGGTCTAGTTCTAGATTCTAACCTGTTTCACTGTCTTCTAACTGTTTCCTCCAATGTAGCTTCTCCAATGTCTTTGGGTCTAGTTCTGGATTCTAACCTGTTTCACTGTCTTCTAACTGTTTCCTCCAATGTAGCTTCTCCAGCGTCTTTGGGTCTAGTTCTAGATTCTAACCTGTTTCACTGTCTTCTAACTGTTTCCTCCAATGTAGCTTCTCCAGCGTCTTTGGGTCTAGTTCTGGATTCTACCCTGTTTCACTGTCTTTAACTGTTTCCTCCAATGTAGCTTCTCCAACGTCTTTGGGTCTAGTTCTGGATTCTACCCTGTTTCACTGTCTTTAACTGTTTCCTCCAATGTAGCTTCTCCAGCGTCTTTGGGTCTAGTTCTGGATTCTACCCTGTTTCACTGTCTTTAACTGTTTCCTCCAATGTAGCTTCTCCAACGTCTTTGGGTCTAGTTCTGGATTCTAACCTGTTTCACTGTCTTCTAACTGTTTCCTCCAATGTAGCTTCTCCAACGTCTTTGGGTCTAGTTCTAGATTCTACCCTGTTTCACTGTCTTCTAACTGTTTCCTCCAATGTAGCTTCTCCAGCGTCTTTGGGTCTAGTTCTAGATTCTAACCTGTTTCACTGTCTTTAACTGTTTCCTCCAATGTAGCTTCTCCAGCGTCTTTGGGTCTAGTTCTAGATTCTAACCTGTCTCACTGTCTTCTAACTGTTTCCTCCAATGTAGCTTCTCCAACGTCTTTGGGTCTAGTTCTAGATTCTAACCTGTTTCACTGTCTTCTGTTTCCTCCAATGTAGCTTCTCCAACGTCTTTGGGTCTAGTTCTAGATTCTACCCTGTTTCACTGTCTTCTAACTGTTTCCTCCAATGTAGCTTCTCCAACGTCTTTGGGTCTAGTTCTAGATTCTAACCTGTCTCACTGTCTTCTAACTGTTTCCTCCAATGTAGCTTCTCCAACGTCTTTGGGTCTAGTTCTGGATTCTACCCTGTCTCACTGTCTTCTAACTGTTTCCTCCAATGTAGCTTCTCCAACGTCTTTGGGTCTAGTTCTAGATTCTACCCTGTTTCACTGTCTTCTGTTTCCTCCAATGTAGCTTCTCCAATGTCTTTGGGTCTAGTTCTAGATTCTAACCTGTTTCACTGTCTTCTAACTGTTTCCTCCAATGTAGCTTCTCCAACGTCTTTGGGTCTAGTTCTGGATTCTAACCTGTTTCACTGTCTTCTAACTGTTTCCTCCAATGTAGCTTCTCCAGCGTCTTTGGGTCTAGTTCTAGATTCTAACCTGTTTCACTGTCTTCTAACTGTTTCCTCCAATGTAGCTTCTCCAGCGTCTTTGGGTCTAGTTCTGGATTCTAACCTGTCTCACTGTCTTTAACTGTTTCCTCCAATGTAGCTTCTCCAACGTCTTTGGATCTAGTTCTAGATTCTAACCTGTCTCACTGTCTTTAACTGTTTCCTCCAATGTAGCTTCTCCAGCGTCTTTGGGTCTAGTTCTAGATTCTACCCTGTTTCACTGTCTTCTAACTATTTCCTCCAATGTAGCTTCTCCAGCGTCTTTGGGTCTAGTTCTAGATTCTAACCTGTTTCACTGTCTTTAACTGTTTCCTCCAATGTAGCTTCTCCAGCGTCTTTGGGTCTAGTTCTAGATTCTAACCTGTCTCACTGTCTTCTAACTGTTTCCTCCAATGTAGCTTCTCCAACGTCTTTGGGTCTAGTTCTGGATTCTAACCTGTTTCACTGTCTTCTAACTGTTTCCTCCAATGTAGCTTCTCCAACGTCTTTGGGTCTAGTTCTAGATTCTACCCTGTTTCACTGTCTTCTAACTGTTTCCTCCAATGTAGCTTCTCCAACGTCTTTGGGTCTAGTTCTAGATTCTAACCTGTCTCACTGTCTTCTAACTGTTTCCTCCAATGTAGCTTCTCCAACGTCTTTGGGTCTAGTTCTAGATTCTAACCTGTTTCACTGTCTTCTAACTGTTTCCTCCAATGTAGCTTCTCCAACGTCTTTGGGTCTAGTTCTAGATTCTACCCTGTCTCACTGTCTTCTAACTGTTTCCTCCAATGTAGCTTCTCCAACGTCTTTGGGTCTAGTTCTAGATTCTAACCTGTTTCACTGTCTTCTAACTGTTTCCTCCAGTGTAGCTTCTCCAACGTCTTTGGGTCTAGTTCTAGATTCTAACCTGTCTCACTGTCTTCTAACTGTTTCCTCCAATGTAGCTTCTCCAACGTCTTTGGGTCTAGTTCTGGATTCTACCCTGTTTCACTGTCTTCTAACTGTTTCCTCCAATGTAGCTTCTCCAACGTCTTTGGGTCTAGTTCTGGATTCTAACCTGTCTCACTGTCTTCTAACTGTTTCCTCCAATGTAGCTTCTCCAACGTCTTTGGGTCTAGTTCTGGATTCTACCCTGTCTCACTGTCTTCTAACTGTTTCCTCCAATGTAGCTTCTCCAACGTCTTTGGGTCTAGTTCTGGATTCTAACCTGTCTCACTGTCTTCTAACTGTTTCCTCCAATGTAGCTTCTCCAACGTCTTTGGGTCTAGTTCTGGATTCTACCCTGTTTCACTGTCTTCTGTTTCCTCCAATGTAGCTTCTCCAACGTCTTTGGGTCTAGTTCTGGATTCTACCCTGTTTCACTGTCTTCTGTTTCCTCCAATGTAGCTTCTCCAACGTCTTTGGGTCTAGTCCTGGATTCTAACCTGTTTCACTGTCTTCTAACTGTTTCCTCCAGTGTAGCTTCTCCAACGTCTTTGGGTCTAGTTCTGGATTCTAACCTGTCTCACTGTCTTCTAACTGTTTCCTCCAATGTAGCTTCTCCAACGTCTTTGGGTCTAGTTCTGGATTCTACCCTGTTTCACTGTCTTCTGTTTCCTCCAATGTAGCTTCTCCAACGTCTTTGGGTCTAGTTCTAGATTCTAACCTGTGTCACTGTCTTCTAACTGTTTCCTCCAGTGTAGCTTCTCCAACGTCTTTGGGTCTAGTTCTAGATTCTAACCTGTCTCACTGTCTTCTAACTGTTTCCTCCAGTGTAGCTTCTCCAACGTCTTTGGGTCTAGTTCTGGATTCTACCCTGTTTCACTGTCTTCTAACTGTTTCCTCCAATGTAGCTTCTCCAACGTCTTTGAGTCTAGTTCTAGATTCTAACCTGTCTCACTGTCTTCTAACTGTTTCCTCCAATGTAGCTTCTCCAACGTCTTTGGGTCTAGTTCTGGATTCTAACCTGTCTCACTGTCTTCTAACTGTTTCCTCCAATGTAGCTTCTCCAACGTCTTTGGGTCTAGTTCTGGATTCTACCCTGTTTCACTGTCTTCTGTTTCCTCCAATGTAGCTTCTCCAACGTCTTTGGGTCTAGTTCTGGATTCTAACCTGTTTCACTGTCTTCTAACTGTTTCCTCCAATGTAGCTTCTCCAACGTCTTTGGGTCTAGTTCTGGATTCTACCCTGTTTCACTGTCTTCTAACTGTTTCCTCCAATGTAGCTTCTCCAACGTCTTTGGGTCTAGTTCTGGATTCTACCCTGTTTCACTGTCTTCTAACTGTTTCCTCCAATGTAGCTTCTCCAACGTCTTTGGGTCTAGTTCTAGATTCTACCCTGTCTCACTGTCTTCTAACTGTTTCCTCCAATGTAGCTTCTCCAACGTCTTTGGGTCTAGTTCTAGATTCTACCCTGTTTCACTGTCTTCTAACTGTTTCCTCTGCCTTTCTCTTCCTGCACCGGGACCAACGTTTTCCGTCCGTGCTTTTCTAAGACACCTCAGTGCACCCTAGGGTTAATCTCTCTTCATTACTTTCCTTTCTCAGAATTTTCCTGGCTGGCCTCGCTTGTTTATTTTTCCACGTGAACTTTAGACTCAGTGAGTTGACTTCCAAAAAAAAAAAAAAAAAGAAATCTTCATTAGGCATTTTTTATTGATATAAAATTAAACATAAAGGTTAATTTAAAGGCAACATGCATCTTTACACCATCAAACATTTTTATCGACGAACAGGAGATGCATTTTTATTTCTTCTTTCACTTTCCTTCATTTCTGTTGTTGCTGATTTTGTCCAGTGGGTGTTGGTGTTTTTTTAAAGTACATTTTTTTTTCTGTTTTGTTTTCAAGCTTTTGATTTTTTTTTTTTTAATATGAAGATGCTATTGATTTTGGATAGGAGTTTTATTTTTCCAATCGTACTCTTGGATTGTCTAGATATGCCGTTACAGTGCCCACCGCTGATCATCATATTGTATCCACTTTGGCAATTCTTCAAGTTACACTTTAGTGTTGGCACATCTAATAGAATAATGTTCAGCAATCACGGCCGTCTTGTTTTGCTTATCTTGTTCCTGACGTTCATGGAAAACGCTTCTAGTATTTCAACCTTAAACATGATGCCTTTTTAAGCTGAAACTTCTTTTTTTTTTTTTTATCCCATCCATATTGGACGTTCAATTTTATTAAATGCTCTTTTAGTTTCTAAGGAAAGTCATGCAGTTTATTCTCCTTTAACCAGTGTTAAGAGTTCCTCTAACGTCACCACAGAATCTGTAGAATGTAGAGTTTCAGTCACCAGACCGGCTGGCTCAAATTCCAGGTCTCCCACTGACTGTGTGCGTGGCCTGGGCAAGTTTCTTAACCCCGTGGTGTCTGTGTTCCTCCTTTTACAGAACAAGAGTCAACAACAGCAACTTGCTCAAAGAACTGTCGCAGGATGTAAGTGAATAAATATACAGGAGGTCCTCAAACAGAGTCCAGGTCAAAGTCACTGCTCTATAAGTATTCATCATTCGAAGGACGTTCTTGGAATAACCCCAATTGTAGTGCTAAGCTTTTTGTTGTTGTTGTTGTTTATATAAATAAACGTATTTATTTATAAAAGGATAAGATGCATAAGTGCAAAGCTAGATGAACAAAAGCAAACACAACAAACTTCACCCCGGAAGACCCCCCCCCATGTCCCTCCCCTCAGGAAACTTAACCACCCTCGTCGCTAACAGGCTCATAGTTTTAAGGTGCTGCTGGATTCTGGTTTGCGTATCAGTATTAGTCTGCAGCAATTACATGAGAGAAGATTTAAATAAATGAAAGGAAATCCGGAAGAGTTAATATTGTAAAGATGGCAACACTCCGCAAATGGACTAAGAGATGTAACCCAATCTGGATTGGAATTCCAGCTGTAACATCTATATGAAACAGAAGAGCCAAAACAATTTAGAAAAAGAACAAAGTTAGAGGACACACATTTCTTGATTTCAAAAGTTGTTAGAAAGCAGAGTATTGAGACAGTTTGATATCTACATAAGGGTAGACATATAGATCAAGGAATCTACTTGAGCAACCAGAAATAAAGCCTCATCTTTTGATGAATTGATTTTTTTTTTCCTGAAGTTGGAAACGGGGAAGCAGTCAGACTCCCACATGCGCCCGACCGGGATCCACCCGGCATGCCCACCAGGGGGCGATGCTCTGACCATCTGGGGCGTTGCTCCATTGTGGCCAGAGCCATTCTAGCGCCTGAGGCAGAGGCCATGGAGCCATCCTCAGCACCCTGGCCAACTTTGCTCCAATGGAGCCTTGGCTGCGGGAGGGGAAGAGAGAGACAGAGAGGAAGGAAAGGGGGAGGGGTGGAGAAGGAGATGGGTGCTTCTCCTGTGTGCCCTGACCGGGACTCGAACCCGGGACTCCTGCACACCAGGCCGACACTCTACCACTGAGCCAACCAGCCAGGGCCTGATGAATTGATTTTAACAAGGATGTTAAAATAATTCAATGAGGGAAAGAGTCATCTTTCAACAGATGGTGACGGGACAACAAGATGTTCAAATGCAAAAGGTTGAAGTTTGATGCCTGTTTCACGCCATGTAGAAGCATTAATTCAAGATGCATCCAAGACCCAGATGTACGAGCTAAAACTGGAAAACTCTTAGAAGAAAACAGCAAAGTAAATCTTCACGGTCTTGGATTTGGCCGCGGTTTCTTAGATGGGACGCCATAAGCACAAGAGACAAGAACCAAATAGGTAAATTAAATATATAGATTGAACCTCACCAAAATTAAGGACACTACCAATTACATGAAAAGGCCATTCATATAATAAGAGAAAATAGGTGCCCTTATATATACAGTGTGTCCGTAAAGTCATAGTGCACTTTTGACCGGTCACAGGAAAGCAACAGAAGACGATAGAAATGTGAAATCTGCACCAAATAAAAGGAAAACTCTCCCAGTTTCATACCTATTCAGTGCAGTTCGATGTGGGCTCACGCATAGATATTTTAGGGCTCCTTAGGTAGCTATCCCGAATAGCCTCTACAGACTCGTCACTGACTGATGGCCTACCAGAACGGGGTTTCTCCACCAAACTGCCGGTTTCCTTCAACTGCTTATCCCACCGAGTCATGTTATTCCTCTGTGGTGGCACCTCGTTATAAACGCGCCGATATTCACGTTGCACTTTGGTCACAGATTCGAATTTAGTGAACCACAGAATACACTGAACTTTCCTCTGTACCGTCCACATCTCGACTGGCATGGCCGCGGGCTGCTCCGCTGTATACACGGTGTGACGTCATCATCTGCACATGCGCACATGCTGCCACATCATCCTCCAGAAACTGGGAGGGTTTTCTTTTTATTTGGTGCAGATTTCACATTTCTATCGTCTTTTGTTGCTTTCCTGTGACCGGTCAAAAGTGCACCATGACTTTACAGACACACTGTATTTTCTGAGGAACTTATATCTAGAAAATAAATATAAAGAACGCTTACAACTCAATAAAAAGACAAATAAGAAATGTGCAAAGGAGCCACATGGACATCCCTCCAAGGAGGGTACACAACCAGCCAATAGAAACCATGTTCAACATCATTAGTATCATCAGGGCGATGCGGGGGAGGGGGGGGAAAGAAAGAAAAAAAGACAGCTAGTAACGAATGCTGAATAGAACATGGAGAAACAGGAACCTTCTGACACGGCCGGTGGGAATGTCAAACGGTGCGACCACGTTGGAAAAGTCTGGCAGCTCCTCGGGAAGTGAGGGAGTTACCACAGGACCCGTGAACGCCTCTCCCAAGTCCAGACCCGAGAGAAGGGAAAACACGTCCGTGCGGAAACTCGGGACCTCCGTGTGTTTGATACTTCTGTTTGTCACAGCCCGGAGTGGACAGGTGTGGCTCAGCTGTCCGTCAGCTGAGGAGTGCACAGGTGAGTGGAGGAGATCCACTCAACGGAGTCCTGTTTGGTCACAGACGGGAATGAAACACGGGGACCCGCCACGAGATGGGCGCATCTCGAAAACACGACGCCACGTGGAAGTAGCCAGTTAGAAAAGAGCGCGTGTTACGTGATTCCATTTATGACGAGATGCCCAGAAGAGGCAAATCTCTTTACGGCGTCACACCGTAGAATAGGGGTTGCCTATCCCGGGGGTGGCCATTGGGAGACTGGAGAAAATCGTAGATAAAGGATATTGGGGTGTTTCTTTTGTGGGGCATGATGAAATGGTCTTACGTGGATTGTGGTGACGGTGGCACGACTTTGTAACTAGACTAAAAAACCACCGAATCGCACACTTCACACGTGCGCATTGTGAGGTGTGTGGATTATATCTCAATACAGCTGTTACCGAAAACACAGCGAGGCCACACGGCCCGATGTCATGGTCTACCGTAGGTTAAATGGCACCGGCATAGTGTGTGGTCTGGTTTGAAGATGTGATAAGAGTGTGTGCGTCAAGCTGGGGAAAGCAGGGGAGTTGTAAAGATCACCTGCAGGAGCGTTTCAGAGCAGAGGCAGTCGGTGGGGTTTGTGGGAGGCTTGCTTGCTTGTTTAGGATAGGACAGACTTGGGCTTCTCGTTCAGGAGGACAAGAGAGAGCCAGCAGGGTGGGGACACTGAAGGGAGGAAGGGACAAGGCTGAAGGATGGACCCCAGAGGCCCGGGTGGAGGACATCCCCTGGGAAGGAGCCCAGTCTCTCTTCCATGAGGACCAGAAGGTAGAGGGCGAGACTGAGTTCAGGCACCGCTTAGCGGGTGCAGCAGAGAAGGTTTTTCTCACTAACCTCCATTTTCTCCGGAAAGATGGCAAAAGCATTTGTGAAAACGGGAGAAGACGGAGCGGGACCCTGGGCTTCAGGAGAGGGGCGAGTTGGAGGAGTTGCACAGGGGGGAGTGAGAGAGGAGCCCACAGGGAGGGACACAGAGTGTCAGCCAGACAGCCAGCGGCGGTGGCAGTGGCAGGGGGCTCCTGAACGTCCCCCGCCGTCCCCTGCAGCCTCCCTCCGAGATTGGGGAGCCATTTCCTCCTGAGTCATCCCCGCCTCGGGCCACACCACCCCAGCCCTTCCAGCATTACTCACACACCTTGGCTCTGAGCCTCTCCCTCTGGGACCGTTTCCCCTTGGCAATGTTCCCCCCCAGAACTGAATGTTCTTGCCCAGGAAGGGCTGATTCAAATCCGACTCTGGCTTCTGGGCCCCCGTGCTTTGATCAGGTCGGCCTGGGATGACCAGGTTCCCGTTTGGCACCCTCCTGGCCTGGGGTCACAGGGACAAGCACATCCACACGGCACAGAGAACTCTGCCTGGGCAGGGGCCAGTCCCCCTTGCTAGCCACAGGAGAACGTGGGGTAGGAGGCGGCCAGGGGTTGGTCAAAGACACTAGAGAGGTGTTTGACGTGGAGGCGAGGGGAACGGTCTAAAGGGGTGGGGTTGAGGGCGAGAGGGGGAAGGCATACGTGGGGTATTCCCTGCAGCCAACCTCTCCTGGGGGTGGGGGCTGGCTCAGGAGCAGCCCCCCCGCTGCTACCTTGGACCTTGTAACTGAGCACAGCCAATCAAGACAGATAGCCCGTTAGGGTTTGGGAGTACCGCAGAAGAAAGAGGGGAGTGTGAGGGAACTCTCAGGGGTCCATTTTGACCCCAGATACTGGAGTTTTTGCTGGTCAGAGTCGCTGGCCAGTGGGAGGCCTGGGGCCCCCTAGTCTAGAAGGGAGGGGGACAAAGGGAGGTGGATTGAGCATCAGATGAAGATGTGAGCCCACCTCTGCTACTTCTCTGCTGGGCAGCACTGACATCTGTCACAGGCTGCGCTTCTCAGAGCCTCGGCTTCCACATCTGTAAAATGGGAATTAGTAACACCCATCCCTCGGGGCTGGCTGTGGGAGAAGTGGTATGAGTGGCCCTGCAGCACAACGCTTTCTTGCCCATCTCTGGGCCTTTGTGCTTGTTATTCCCTCAGAAGTGCCTTTGGCCTGACCAGGCGGTGGCACAGTGGATAGAGCATCAGACTGGGATGCAGAGGACCCAGTTCGAGACCCCAAAGTCGCCAGCTTGAGTGCAGGGTCGTTGGCTTGAGCATGGGATCATAGACATGACCCTATGGTCGCTGGTTTGAGCAAGGGGTCACTCGCTCTGCTGGAGCCACCCCGGTCCAGGCACATATGAGAAAGCAGTTAATGAACAACTAAGGTGCCGCCATGAAGAATTGATGCTTCTCATCTCTCTCCCTTCCTGTCTCTCTGTCCCTATCTGTCCCTCTTTCTGCCTCTGTCACACACACACACACACACACACACACATACACACACACACAAGCACATTTGACACAACCCAGCTGTGTCCAGGTATCTGCTGGTCATTCTCCAAGGTCTCAATTGGCTCTGTCTGTCTCCAGCTGTCTTGCATTAGGCGTCGGTCTCCCACTGCTTACCTCCCTCACAGGACCACATCCCAGCTCTTGACCTGTCCCCTCCCCACCCCCCACCACAAGTCTGTGGAGGCGAGAGCAGTGTCTCGCTCACCACTGAGTCCCCAGTTCAAGGTACACACCGGGAAGCCAACAAATAACGTGCTGACGAGATGAAGGGTTGAAGATTCGGTGAAGATAATGAACAGCTGGCACCCGCCTCCCCCAAACTACACCAGCTAGGGTATAAAAGTGGGCACAGGAAAGTCCACTGTTCACCTTCTACCCTTTCCACCAGCTAGGGTATAAAAGTGGGCACAGGAAAGTCCACTTGTCCACCTTCTACCCTTTCTACCGGTTCTTTTGCTTTTCTTAAAAATCTCCCCAAAGATTGTGTGTGTGTGTGTGGGGGGGGGACCCCAGGGAAGAATGCGTGCACCCTGGAAACAGGAAGCATGGCTTCTTCCAACCCTGGCTCAACCACTGACCAACGCCGTGGTCTACCTTGTTCGTGCCTCAGTTTACTCATTCATGCAATGAGTCATCAGGGTGGACGGAGATGAAATCAACTACTCTTGCCTGAATGCCTGGAACGGAGCAAACACCTTGTAATTGTTTAATAAATATCTGAAGTATGCTCGACACCTGAGCCCTCCTGGCCGCCCTGCACGTCCCTTCTCTGCCATTCCAGCTGCCCGTCATGATCCCCAAGACTGTCGGTGCCAAACACGGCGTCTCACCCCATCCTGTGGGTTCCCCACTCTGTGCACGGGCGAGACTGCCGTCAGCCACGCTCTCACGGTTCCCGCAAGCACGCTTCTCACACGTGACTGTGCCTATGACTCAACTGGAGGTCCTGCGGATCCTGATTTGGGAGCTGGGGCAGACCTGAGACTCTGCATCTAAAAAAGGTCCCCGGTAATGCTGATGTTGTAGGTCCACGGACCATATTTTACTTAATAAGGAGGATTTGTTGTTCTCACAAACCTGGGAGAAACAAGCACATTGGAAAGAGTAATAAGAAAGAACTAAAAAGATGCCTAGACACACAAGTTCACAGTTTCAGCATTTTCATGTCATCAGAGTCTGTGTCTCTGTGACACTCTTGGCCACAACAGAGCTGCTGCAGCTCCATCCGTCAAGCCCACGATCGTGGCAGAAAAGAGGGGGATGGGTCAAGGGGAGGGCCAGAACTGAGTGCACCTTACTTCCCCGCCCCCCCCCCCCTACAAAAACCAAGCTCTGCTTACATCTCATTGGTAAGAATGCTTTCACACGGCCCTACTTGCTTCTGAGGAAGGGTGGGAAGATGTTTGGGTCCAGCCCTGCCCAGAATAAAACGGGGAAGAATGGGAGGAACGGATATGAGATAAGCCACGGGCAGGTCCGACCTCAGTCCGTGTTTACGCCCAGAGTGGTGTGCGCACACCACTTCTTGCCACTCTCGGATCACAGGGTTAATAAAGTAGTGTCTCCCTGCCTCCAGGGCTCAAACCTGCGCCTGGCCTCAGAACCAACCCTCACCTCTGACCCATTCTGTTTGAGCAGGACAAGTACCTATTCGTTAGTTAGTTAGTTAGCATGATTTCTTTCCCAGGAAGCTTCTCCATTTTTTGCACACATAAAGAGAACAGTGGACCCCCTGCCTCTGACCAGCTCTTCCCTCTCTCGAGACGACAGCACAGTGATTCTGTCTTGAGAAACGTACTCCACCCTCCCCTCTGCCCTCGCCCCCTAACCCTTATGCTTTGACAAAACTGAGGAACCCTCGGCTCAAGGCTGAGCCAATCAGTGCACTGTATCTTACTAGACTGCTAGTAATTGGTTCCCGGCCAAATCAGTCATCAGATTGAAAATGAGAAAGGAATTTGTGGCAAAGCTAAAAAGGCTTGTGAATCACTTCGTGTCCTTGGGAAAGAAGATACTCTGATATAGAAATCCTGACACCCATTCCTACCCTTTATTCTTACTTAATGATGTATATTATTAGCCTCTTCAGATTTTTTGAGGGGTGCTCTAATAGCAAATCAATCAGCAGAGCTGAAGTGGGCAGGGCTGGAGTCCCCCGGAGGTGTGCTGGGCTGTGCCTCCACCCCCACGACGGAGTTGACAAGACAGCCAATCTGGTAAGGATGAGCCCAACTACTGTGGGGACAGCAAGGCATCCTAATAGGGGTGTTCCCGGGGGCTTCTCAGGCATTGTGCTGCCTGGAAAGTCAGCAGAGGGAGTTTTGGGGGGCAAGGATCGATATTTAGCTTGGCCACCAAACCTCACCAGTGAAATCAATCCCCAAAGCTAAACGAATCATTAGAGAGAAGAAAAATCTCAATGCAGTGAGTGCTTTCTCCTGAAACAGCAGAGACGCAGCCCTGCTTCCCACGCCGAATGCCAACAAGGACGGCCATAGCTTCGGAAGCTTCCGGAAGTCCCCTTGAAGTCACAAGGAGGGTAACCTCACCGAAAACCTAGCCAACTGTGAGGAGCTGCAACGGGGAGAGGGACGAAGCACAGCGGCACGACATCTGTGACCCCCGTAAGCCGTCCCTGGACCGTTTGGCTTGGTGACACAATGAATGTTCTTCCTCAAACTAAGCAAGTGTGCACGGGACTCCCGTGACCTGCCGCGGAGACACCGAACGCAGGCGCACATCATCATCGTGCGGGGAAATTATAGGCGTGGGTCCCCGCACCGAACAAACTGCAGGCTGACCCGCTCGCTAACCGCTTGACCTCACTTCCAAGAGCCTCTATTTTGTCTGCCCCAAGGGGACAGAAACTCAGCCAGGGGCTGAAATGAGAGGTCCTACAAAGTGCTGGGTACAGGGCCCGGGACACGCAGGTACAAGGAATGTCACCGTGCTTTGTGTTTCGTTTTTCTACATCAAAATAAAGTCTCAGGGTGGTGGGGCAACCTGTCACTTAGACCAGTGGTCCCCAACCCCCGGGCTGCGGACCGGTACCGGTCCATGGGCCATTTGGTACCGGTCCACAGAGAAAGAATAAATAACTTACATTATTTCCGGTTTATTTATATTTAAGTCTGAACGATGTTTTATTTTTAAAAAAATGACCAGATTCCCTCTGTTACATCCGTCTAAGACTCACTCTTGACGCTTGTCTGGGTCATGTGATACATTTATTCATTCCACCCTAAAGGCCGGTCCGTGAAAATATTTTCTGACATTAAACCGGTCCAGTGGCCCAGAAAAGGTTGGGGACCACTTGCCTTAGATCCACTGGACGTTTCAGCTCAGCCGTTCGAGGGAGAGGGTTCTGGGAGCTGCTCTCGGGTCACTCACCTGGGTCACTGCGCTTAGTTAGCCCCGTTGTCCGAGTTCACCTGCTGGTTTTTTTTTCCAGAGAAGTGGCTTGACCACCGCACAGGGCTTGGACACAGGGGCGCTGGCTAAACTGGGAGCCCTAGGCCACAGTCCGTATGGGCACGTGAGGTCATTTCCCTCTCAGACACTGCCACCTTCTCCGGGGGGTGTCCCAGGTGGGACATGGATGGGGACAGGCCTGTCTCCAGCCTACTCTTGGTCTTGGGGACAATTCTGCCCACCCCGAGGTTCACTGTTCTGCCTCTCCTCCGTCTACGATACCTGCCTATCTTCCGTCCTCAGAGATGACCTAACATATGTCCCACAGCAAAGAGATTTTGAAGGACAAAGCCAGAGATGGGGGTGCTTTGAGCTTATTTCTGCTTTCTTCCCTGCGACCAAGACCCTGCAGGTGACAGAACACAGTCTGGCTCTCTTCTTGGAGGCAGGGAGGGGGAAATCCACTGGAAAAAAATGATGAATTAATAGCTCACTAAATTATTTTGCCACAGGACGAGTATGTTCATTATGATTATTTTCCATAGTGTTATTATTAATAACCAATTATTTTAAATATCTGCAGTTGGGAATATATTTACCAATTTTCCCTGGGGGAATATAGCCTTTGGCTCAAATCTGAGATCTCTATGCTATGTCCGTAAATGGTTTAGTGTCTGGCACCTACTGGAACTGTGATAAATATTAGCTTTTCTTCATGGGTTTTCACTAAGAACAATGCTTGGTGAGGTGTTAACAACCTCTTAAAGACTAAAAAATTTCAAAATTACATGTACAGTATGACACCATTAAAATTTTTTTTCTAAAAACACATAGATAGCAACAGTATGCAGATTCTATAGAATAAGAAATCATTTAGTGCACAGAGCATCAGCCTGGCGTATGGATGTCCTGGGTTTGATTCCTAGTCAGGACACACAGGAGAAGTGACCATCTGCTTCTCCCTCTATCTCTCTCCTTCTTCTCTCTCTCTCTCTCTTCCCCTCCCATAACCAGTGGCTCAATTGGTTGGAGCATGGCTCCGGGAGCTGAGTATAGCTCGGTTGGTCCAACCAGGTCAGCCTCAGGCTCTAAAAATAGCTCAGTACTCGAGCATCATTCTCAGATGGGATTGTAGGGTGGATCCCAGTTTTGGGGCACATGCAGGAGTCTGCCTCAGTCTCCCCTCATCTCACCTAAAAAAAGGAAAAAAAAGAGAAGAAAAGGAAAAGAAGAGAAAAAGAAAGAAAACATTTAGAAAAACATTGGAAAGGATATACTCCAAACACACTGAACAGGGCAGGGCAGGGAAGCCTAGGATAGACCATAGTAACTAAGAGGGTTTTAACCTTATCTGTTACATATTAATTATTTTTTTTTCTCCTTTTCTAAGTGAGAGGAGGGGAAAGAGAGACAGACTTCTGCATGTGCCCCAATTGGCATTCACCTGGCTATCCTTATCTGGGGCCAATGCTCTGCCCATCTGGGGCCATGCTCACAATTAAGCTATTTTTAGTGCCTGAGGGGGAGGCTCCATGGAGCCATCTTCAGCACCTGAGGCCAATGCACTTGAAACAATTGAGTCAAGGCTGTGGGAGAAGAGGAGAGAGAGAGAAGAAGGGAGGGGGAGGGATGGAGAAGCAGATGGCCGCTTCTCCTGTGTGCCCTGACCGAGAATCAAACCTGGGACTTCCACACACTGGGCCAACACTCCACCACTGAACCAACCGGCCAGGGCCACATGAATTATTTTTTAAGGAGAATATATTCATGTATTATATGCGTTATTAAAATAATTTACTAAAAAGTTAAATTATAATTTTGAAAAGGTGGCCAACATATATGTAAACAGATGCCCAACATCACTAGTTGTAAGGAAAATGCAAATCAAAAACCACATGGAAGCAACCGCACTGTCCTTTGACGGGTGATTGCATGAAGAGGACGTGGCACATAGTGACCACGGAATACTACTCAGCCGTAAGAGAGGATGACATAAAGCATTTTGTGACAACGTGAGGGACCTCGAGAGCATCATGCTCGGTGAAACAAGCCAGAGGGGAAAGGCCAAGAACCACAGGGTTTCACTAATATGTAGAGCATGAAACAGAAGGCAACAACTTAAAAAAATACAACACCCCCACACACCAAACTTCTAGATAGAGACAACAGACTGGCGGTTACCAGAAGAGAGGAGGTTGGAAATAAAGGCAAGAAGATAAAGTAGGTCAAATACGTGATAACCGAAGGAGACCAGGCCTTGGGTGGGGAGCACACACCGGAGTATGCAGATGTCGTGTTATATACACGTATACGCCTGAAATGTATATGATGTTATTCATTAACGGTACCCAATAAGTATATTTTAAAAATAGCGGCGGTAGAGGAGCCATGGAACCTCAAACAAGGGGTATCCACGCAGCACCCTTTGCTTTGCTCGCTGGCCCTTGGGTCTCTAATGTGGGGTTTCCATAACTACGTGGTTTTTTGTTTTGTTTTGTAAGAGCAAGGGACAAGGCATCTTTTCTCTGCAGTCTGGTTGACTCACTGCTCCAAGGACCAAAGACCTTCATTTTTCTGGAACGGTCCAGACCGCCAACAAACTAAACTGCAGGCAGGCCCTGCAGAGTGTAAGTTTGAAAGCAAAAAAAAAAAAAAATAATAATAATAAAATGAAATTTAAAAGGAGAGACATGTAGCAAGGGAGTGAGAGATAATAAAAAATCCTGGTGAGGCCCTGGCCGGTTGGCTCAGCGGTGGAGCGTCGGCCTGGCGTGCGGGGGGCCCAGGTTTGATTCCCGGCCGGGGCACATGGGGGAGGCGCCCATTTGCTTCTCCACCCCCCCCTCCTTCCTCTCTGTCTCTCTCTTCCCCTCCCGCAGCCAAGGCTCCATTGGAGCGGGGATGGCCCGGGCGCTGGGGATGGCTCCTTGGCCTCTGCCCCAGGCGCTGGAGTGGCTCTGGTCACGGCGGAGCGGCACCCCGGAGGGGCAGAGCGTCGCCCCTGGTGGGCGTGCTGGGTGGATCCCGGTGGGGCGCATGCGGGAGTCTGTCTGACTGTCTCTCCCCGTTTCCAGCTTCAGAGGGATACAAAACAAACAAACAAACAAAAATCCTGGTGAAAAAGCTAGATACTTCTTGAGGTAAGACAGCTGTCTCTAACTGTCATGCTTCCCCTCCTGGAACGCATTGGGAAGACCTCGCTTACCTTACCAAACATAGCCTTTGTAACGAGTTCATTTTCTCTGTATTTGCCTCAGCGAATACTAACTAGTCATAGTTCCCAGGAAACACAGATTTGTAACAAAGAGGAGTTACCATACTGAATCAGCATCACAGGGTCAAAAGGCAGAACAAAGGGTCCGGCGCTATGTAAACCCGGGTGTGGAACGATGGCCACCGTGCCGTCTTGGGTGGCTGACTCTACATCACTGACTTTTGGTTCCCTCACCTACAAAATAGATACAGTGGTTTCCCCTTCTTCATAGCTTCACTCTCCTCGGGTTCAGTTAGCCATCGTCAACGGTGCGGCAAAAAAATATCAAATGGAAAATTCCAGAGATAAACAGTTCCAAAGTTTGAAATTGCGCACCCTTCTGAGTAATGTGATAAAATCTCGTGCCCAGCAGTTTTGTCCCACCTAGAGTGACTCATCCCTTTGTCCAGCGTGTCCGTGCTGTAGACCTGCCCGTCCGTTGGTCACTCAGCAGGCGTCTCTGTATCAGACTGACTGCCCAGGTATCTCAGTGTTGGTGTTTGAGTCACCCTGATCTTACTTAATAGCGGCTCCAAAGCGTAGGAATAGCGATGTTGGCAATTTGGATGTGTCAAAGAGAAGTCGTAAGGTGCTTTCTTTAAGTGAAAAGCTCTGTGTGTGTGTGTGTGTGTGTGTGTGTGTGTGTGTGTGTGCGTGCATTGTGTAGGAAGAACATGGTACATATGGAGTTCGGTACTATCTGAGGTTTCAGGCAGCCCCTGAGGGTCTTAAGAGTGTATCCCCCACATAGAAGGGGAGAATTACTGTATTAATTAAAATAACACTTGTGGACAGATTGAAACAATCCTTTTGGTTTTTGTATAGTAGGCACCCAATAACTTTAAGGGTTAGTTTATTATAATAGCTTTGTTTTTCCTGTACATTGTCAGCCACAGATTACAGAAAGGTACCATTCCTTGGAGCTTCCTGTTGAGAAAGACCTGCACCTTTGAAGACTAGGGAGTGGGAACCTTTGGCTAAATAGTTTCCCTTCCCTGATACACCCTACTCCTTTCCCCTTGAAACAAGTTTTCTCCATAGCATGTATTACTACGTGACTGATTTATACGTGCACCCGCTCATTTTGTTTATTGTCTGTCCCTGCACTAAAATGTGAGCTCAAAGACTGTGTAGGATAAACGCATGGATGAATATTCCTATATTTTCCCTGGGCCTGTCATGTGACCCGCAGCCTCAGCACATGTAGAGTTGGAGAAAGAATACTTGTTGACTTTAGCCTCCTGTTCTCGGTGTCCTCCCTTCATTTCTTCCTGAACCGTGTCCACTCCCGACACCCTCCAGCCTGGTCCAGCCTCATCTGACATCCTGGTCACTTTCCTCTGTGCCACCAGAGGGCTCTTTTGAAAGCCCACATCACTCTCTTCTCTGGAAGAATCAATGGTGTCCTTGATGTCGAAACCCCCATATGACATATTTATACCAGTCAGGATGCTCCTGACTTTTTTTTTAAAAACCGGAAAACCGGCCCTGGCCGGTTGGCTCAGCGGTGGAGCGTCGGCCTGGCGTGCGGGGGACCCGGGTTCGATTCCCGGCCAGGGCACATAGGAGAAGCGCCCATTTGCTTCTCCGCCCCCCTCCCCCCTCCTTCCTCTCTGTCTCTCTCTTCCCCTCCCGCAGCCGAGGCTCCATTGGAGCAGAGATGGCCCGGGCGCTGGGGATGGCTCCTTGGCCTCTGCCCCAGGCGCTGGAGTGGCTCTGGTCGCGGCAGAGCGACGCCCCGGAGGGGCAGAGCATCGCCCCCTGGTGGGCAGAGCATCGCCCCTGGTGGGCGTGCCGGGTGGATCCCGGTCGGGCACATGCGGGAGTCTGTCTGACTGTCTCTCTCCATTTCCAGCTTCAGAAGAATACAGAAAGAAAAAAAAAATAATAATAAATAAATAAAAACCGGAAAACCTACCTCCAACTGGCTTAGCCAAGGGGGGACATGAATATGGAGGAGAACTCAAGTCTGGTTTGACCCAGCGGCTCCTGCTCTGCTGGCCGTGGCTCTGCCCTACAGAGGTTTCCTTCCTTTTACAGGCTCGGAAGGAAGAGGCAGCTTCGGCGCTGGCCTCAACGTTTCACTCAACAGCGTTCGGAAGAGGAGAGGCCGGGCAATCTTGATGCTTTCTCTTAAGTTTCACGAGCCCTTGTTTAAGTTCCCACTGACCTCACTGGACTGAGCTGGGTCACTGCCCCTTTTTAAACCAACCCTTGTCTCGAGGAGAATGGCCTGGATTTCGCAATCAGTCACTGCCATGGAGGATGAAATAGTCACGATTGGGGCTTTGATCAACCAGCTCCTCCCTCTTCCTGCTTGCTTGGAGCTGAGGGTCAATCCATGCCCCAGGGAGTTTCTGGGTGGCAGAGAGAGGACTGAGCAGGGAACAGAGACGGGGACAGAGAAGGAGTAGCACCATCTCCTTCACGATTTATCTCAAAGCATCCTGCACACCGCTCCTTGGATGGTCACCATTGTTATTTTGAATAAACGGGAGTAGGTGAATAAATGAGTGAGTCGGGGCTCACCTGCTAGGGAAGAAACCAAGGATGTCCAAGAAAGCTGGGACAGCCTACAGAGCCGTGGCTTCTTAAGATTTGTTACAACCAGAGCCTGCTGCTGAAGGGTCAGAAAGACTTTCTAGAAATTAGACTAAGCATATTTGTCCGGGTTCTCCAGAGGGACAGAATTCATAGGAAGTATGTATAAAGAGATTTAGTATAAGAAATTGGCTTATAGCCTGACCAGGCAGTGGTACAGTGGATAGAGCGTCGGCTTGGGACTCCAGGAAACCAGGTTCGAAACCTCTAGGTTGCGGGCTTGAGCGATTGCTCGCCAGCTTGAGCGCAGGGTCGCTGACTTGAGCGTGAGATCATAGACATGACCCCATGGTCACTGGCTTGAGCCTAAACATCGCTGGCTTGAAGCCCAAAGTCGCTGGCTTGAGCCCAAGGTCACTGGCTTGAGCAAGGGGTTACTGGCTCAGCTGGAACCCCCCCCCCCCCCAGTTAAGGCACATATGATAAAGCAATCAATGAACAACCTAGGAGCCGCAACGAAGAATTGATGTTTCTCATCTCTCTCCCTTCCTGTCTGTCTGTCCCCCCTCCCTTATCTCTCTCTATCACTTGCTAAATAAATAAATAAATAAGCAAATAAATAAAATGGGCTTGTATGATTATGGAGGCTTAGAAGAGCCAGTGGTACGGTTCCAGTGTGAGTCTATGGCTGAAGACCCGAGAACCAGGGGAGCCGACGGTGTGAACCCCAGCCTGGGCCCGAGTGTGAAAGCAGCAGACTGGGTCTCAGCTGGAGTGTCGTAGTCAGGCAGAGAGACGGAATTCTTTCTCACCCAACCTTTTATTCCATTCAGGCTGTGTCCACAGGTTAGTCGAGGCCCACCCACATTTGGGAATGTCATCTGCCTTTACTCCGTCTATGGATCAAACGCTCATCTCATCCAAAAACCAAAACCAAAAACAAAACAACTGTCACAGACACCCAGAACAATGTTTTAATCAGACATCTAAGCGCCCTGAGGCCCAGTCACGTTGACACAGAAAATGAACCATCCCCGTGGGTCTTAAGTCACCTTGTAAAAGATCTCAGACGCCGTGGTGAAGAGGTTGGACTGACGCATCGGCCATTCAGCCGTCCTCACGCGCACTGATTTCCTACCGCACGGGAAGTGCGAGGAGGGGCGGATAAGACGGGGAAACGGGGCAGGTGTGATCTAACCTCAAGGAGGTGAGGGGGGGGGGGGAGTAGACATCGAACACCTAGTTACCTAGATGCCACCTCCCCTGGCAGAGTGTGTCTCGCTTCTCATCTCCCAGTTCGTTAGCAACACTGGGCATCACCCTCCTCTTGGCTCCCAGGGGGTCCCTTGAGAGTAGTGGTAATAACACAGCAGGTCTAAGAGCCCTGTCTTAAATGCATGCGTTCCCTTATTTAGCTCTCAGACAGCTCTGCGCAGTGGGCATTAGGACTGTCCGCCTGGAATGGAGAGGCTGGAGGACACGGAGCTAGAAAGTGGGAGTGCTCAGACCGGAACCCAGCAGCTCACTCCAGAAGACAGACTCTTTTTTTTTTTTAATTATATATTTGGCTCACATATTTTTATTTTTTTAATTTCTTTTACAGAAACAGAGAGAGGGATAGATAGGGACAGACAGGAACGAAGAGAAATGAGGAGCATCAATCATCAGTTTTTCGTTGCAACACCTTAGTTGTTCATTGATTGATTTCTCATACGTGCCTTGACCACGGGCCTTCAGCAGATCGAGTAACCCCCTGCTCAAGCCAGTGACCTTGGGTCCAAGCTGGTGAGCTTTTTTGCTCAAACCAGATGAGCCCACGCTCAAGCTGGTGACCTCGGGGTCTCGAACCTGGGTCCTCCGCATCCCAGTCCGACGCTCTATCCACTGCACCACCGCCTGGTCAGGCCAGAAGACAGACTCTTAACCACTGTGCTATACACACACACACACACACACACACACACACACACACGTGCCCCCCAAGGGGGGACCACTATTATTCCCACTTTACAGATGAGAAGACTGAGGCTTGGGCTACGACTTGCTTACAGAGTTTAAGAGCTTCATCTGAATTCAGGCCGGTAACAGGGAACAGACTGCCCGCCACAGTGACATTCCAGCCCGGAAGAGGCCTCCTCTGTCAAGGTCCCCAGCGTATTGTCCAGTGGTCAGTGGTGTACGTGCCTAGCTCTAGTCTCCAGGGCAGAGGGTCCCCGAGAGTAGGGACCCCATGTATTTCCCTTTGTTTCCTCAGCTCCAGCACGGTCTGGGCATTGAATCCAGTACACAGGGGTTTGTTGAATGAATAAAATAATGAATGAATGATTGTTAGTGGAGTTCCCAGGGTAGGTAGGCCCCGTGATTCGAAGGGTTTACAAATCATCTTAGCGAGCCACGGGGTGCCTGCGAGCCTGTTTCTTTGGCCTCAGAAGGAGACAAAACCCTTGAAAAGAAAGAAAACGGGGCGTAACCAGGATTCTGGGCTGGATTCCGGGCTGGATTCCATGACGTCAGCGTCAAGTCGGATGTCTGGACCGGTAAACAAAGGCGCTTGTGACACGGACCCGGGACCGCGCCAGCCCCTTGGCCAGCGCGGGAGGGGGAGGGGGGCGTTACAGCCTCCGGGCTGGTCTCCCCCCCTGGCTGCAGCCGGGTGGCTCTGCATTCAGCAGGTATCTCGTCCAAGGGAAAACGAGGACAGGAAATCACGTTGCCATGGAGACCAGAGAGGCCCTTCCAGACACGGGAAAATAAACACTTTCTGGTTGGACTTAACCCCCACCGAGCCAGGCGGGCCTCACTTCCTAGTCGGAGGGATCCGGTTTGCGCTAGAAACGGCCGGCAGCCTCTCCTCCGAGGGTCCTCGGCGCTGGCGCTTGGGCTGTGCGGTGGCCCCGCCCGCTCCGAGTCCCGGGGAGGGGCCCGTGTCGCCCCAGGGCTGCAGGAGCGAGCCTTTTTTTTTTTGCCCAGACCTAAGACCTAAGAGCTCCTGCGTCTCCTTCGTGGCTGACAAGACTCACGTGCGGTGCTGGTTGGGTGCCAGGCACATTCCTGCACGTCCGAGCTGCGTTAGCTCATTCGGTCCCCACGACAGCCTGACGGGGAAGGCGGCGCGCTTGTCACCGTCCGCCCGTCACCGCTGACGGAGGACACGGAGGCACAGGGAGGTTAAGTGACTCGCCCAAGGGCAGCACTCTTAGCAGAAAAGAGCACGTAAGAACAAGAACACAGGGCTTTGGGTCCTCCGACACGAGCTGTCAGACCTTGAACAAGTTCATTAAAAAAAAGAAAAAAAAAATCCCTCTGAGCCTCAGTTTCCCCACTGGTACAGCAGCGCAGACCTGGACGGGTGTTTATCGGGCGCTACGTTGGGTTTGAAAGGAGACAAAGGTAGTAGTAGTCCCAGGACCCGGCCGCTTAAGGACGGGCAGGTGCAGTGGGGACAGGGACCAGGGCCCTCTGGAAGCCCCACAGTGGGACGCACGTGGCTCCCGGGAAGAGCAGGAGGAAGGCCCGAGGGGCTGGGGTTCCCGACAGCGTGGAGGGGACCACCTAGAGGCTGCGTCCCAGAGGGCTGGCGGCAGACCTCTCTCTCAACGGGAAGAGGTTGGGTGGGGGCGGAGGGGGCTCACTCCCCGACCTGATTCCACAGAAGAGAAGAAGGACATCACGTTTCACGTGCACCGCTCGGGGGTCCCTTCCTGGTTGGCTGGTGACAGACAGACGGCTGCATCTGACCCGCCCCCTGTGTTTGTTGGCCCGCCCATTGAGACTAGTTTTAAAATTTTCAAGTCACTGGAAAAAAGAAAAGTCGAAACAGTATCGTATTTTGTGACAAGTCAGGACTGGGTGACATCAGAACTGCAGTCGCCACAGAGTTTCATTGGGGCACCGTCACGCCCATGTTTTTAGGGACCGGCTCCGGACAGCTGAGCTCAGTCGTGGTGGCAGAGATATGTGGTCCACAGAGCTGAAAAACATGGCCCTGGATGGGAGGGCCATGTTTGCTGAGCCTTGGACAAGATACCTGTGGCTCGGGGTGCAGCCTCTGTCTAATACCGGAGAGGCGGTCCAGCAGGACTTTTGAAGAGCAGCCAGGCCAGGAAGCGGCCGTCCCCCGTGAGTGTATGTTGATATTAATGTGCTGGGTGGGCACCAGCCCCCCTGTTTTAACCCACCGAGTCCTCAGGGCAGTCCTTCCGAAGGAAGAACGAGGGTCAGCCTCATTTCACACACGAAGAGACGGGCGGGAGGTAGCGCTCAGGAGCTTGCCCACGTGGACAGGGCCGGTTGGGGACGGAGCCAGGACTTGAAGTCAGGTACTTTGCCTGCGGGGCTGAGCTCTGTCGCCTCTCCCAGGTGCCCATCCGCCCTGGGTGCCGGCCCTGGAGATGCCACCCCGGAGCTCGGCTGAGAGTGGGTGGCTCTTCCGCTGCACCTCACCTGAGCTACCACCGCGGGCGGTGTAGACGCTGCTGGGGCGTCTGTTCCTGCCACCATCGCTCTTCAGGGCCTGGCTGGCGTTGGAGGGGTTTAATATTGGGCCAAGTGTTGGTGCTGACTATCGGCTCCTTGCCCCCAGATTCAAGCTCCAGAGCACTTAAGGGACTCGGAAGCCCTCCAAAACTAGCTGTGTGACCCTGGGTATGCTAATTAATCTCTCTGAGCTTCAGTTTCCGCAGTGGACGGTAAGTGGCCACTTAGAAGGATTGTTGCTATAGTTAAATAGAATGGCATCTTTATTGAGCACTTACTGGATGCCGTATGCCCTGGGCCTTGGGAAGCCAAGCACATGAACTATTCAAAGAAGTCAATGGTTTGGACCCTCTGGGGAGTCCCAGAAGCTGACTGGGGTGGGGGAAGAGTAGAATGAGGGTGGGTATTAATTCTCCATCTTCCTTCCTGTGGGGTCTCCAGGATCCTGGCGCCTGAGGGTCGCAGCTCCTGCGAGGTGGCCCCCTCCACATAAACCTCTCAGCCTCCAGGTGACCACAGGGGTGATAACAGAGCACACTGTAATTAGCACCTGAAGATGCTTGTGGTTTTCTGACTCCCTGCCCTCCTTTAGAGAGAGCCCCCTTATTAACTGCTCTTCAAATGACCTAATTAGAGCGTGCCTTTTCATACCCTGCTGGGACCCTGACCGGGGCACTCTTCATTTAAATTAATTTGCCAGGCATGCTGGGTAGGCTCAGCGCCTTCTGCCCCAATCTCACCAAAGCCCTGCTCTCCAGTTCCCCAGCACAATATTTACAGTTGTGTCTCCTGTCCCAGCTTTGCTGGGGGGTGGATTCTGCCTCACCACGGTGAGGGCGTGGGGACGCGGGGGCTTTACCTAGGTGGGTAAGGATCTTAATAAAGTAGAAGCTAAACACAAGGGGAATTTGGCAACGTGTTTTAAACTTTTAAGATATCTCTTGTGACCCAGCAATGTCCTCTTTAGTGATTCATCTCAAGGACACATTCGTGCTGGTGTGAAAACATGTACTGTTGTGAAATCAAACCAACTATCAGTGGTTGACTAGTTCCATTAATTCCACTCAACAGGTATCTTCTGAGTAACCACTAAGGTTCACGCACTGTCCTAGCCCCTGAGATACAGCAGAAGACAAGCTTTATGAAATATTAGTCTCATGGAGCTTAAATTTTAGTAGTTGAATTAATTACAACACACACACATATATATGGAATAACATGCAACTATGCAAAAAAATTAGTAGTTCCATACAGATGAGTGTAGAAAGATGCTCACATATATCGTTAATAGAACTATAATCTGGCTACAGAATAGTAAGTAAGTAGAAAAGATCCCATTTTTATTTATTGGATTTAGAAGAAAGTATGAAAGAATATAAGACAAACTGTTTTTAATAATTAATTGGGAAGATAAGGTAATTATGGACTTTTATGTTCTCCTTTATATAGTCTTATGGTTTGAGTTTTATTGGAATAAACTTCACTTATTGAAAAAAAAAGGTTCTTCCATTCTTAACATTAAACCTCTACTTCCTTTAAAAGTAGTATTTGCTTTTTTAATTACAAAAATTACACATAAACATCGTCTTTGTGTAAAAATTTCAAAAACTGTAGACACTTGAGCCAAGCCCAAAGGCTGTGAAGCCATCAAAAATTGTAGACGAAGTTTTAAGTCCTTAACCACCAAGGTGACCGCCGTGGTCAGCTGACATGTGTACCTCCAGAATGATGTCCACGCAGTCACATGTATTTACATCTTACAATCTCTTGTGTTGAGTTGTGTTGTTCTTACACGAACAGTAACAACTGTTTTGAACCTTGCTTTGTAAATGCTCATGTCTTGAAAACCTTTTCACATTAGTACTGTATCAATTTAGTCTCTTAACCACTCCTTAGGATTCGCAGGGTGGATGAACCACAGTTAATTTAGGCTCTGAGAGGGCTGAGAGCATGCAGTTTGAAACTGTGTCTTAGGTGATGTGTTAGTTATGGATATTTACGTAACAAATTATCCTGGAATTTAGCAGCTTAACACAATAAGTATTTAGTACTTCACAGCTTCTGTGGACCAGTCTCTCTCTCTCTCTCTCTCTCTCTCACACACACACACACACACACACACACACACACACACACACACGGCTGCAGCCAACATCCTGGCCAGGACTATGGTCTCATGTAATGGGTCAAGCGGGGCAGCCGTCCACTTCCAAGCTTACTCACACGGTTGTTGTTGGCAGGTCTCCTTGCCGCCCGCCGGCTGGAGGCGCCTCCTCAATCCCTGCCCATGCTGAGCCTTCCACAGGCTAGCCAACAACACGGTCGTGTCTTCCCTCAGAGACAGCAAGCAAAATGGAAGCCAGGGTCTCGTCATCCCCTCATCTTAGAAGTGACATCCCATCGCCTCTTATGCCGTATTCTCTTTACTACGAGTTGTTGAATAGGCCAAACTCACTCCAAGGGCAGGAGCTTATCCAAAGGACGTGCGAGTCAGAAGGCAAGAGCCACTGGCGGACATCCTGGAGGTCCTCCCCCGTGGGGAAGATAGTCCAGCCCCGGCGGGAACACAAGGCGGGGGCTGTTCAGAGGGTTATTTGGTAATTCAACAGACAGACACTAAACACTTATTTTGTACATGGGTCCTATCCTCAGTACGTGGGATAAAATGACGGACGTGAGAGCCCAAGCTCAAACCCTCATGACCTCTACAGAATAGCCGAGGCGTGACGAGGCCACTAGAGATTATGAGCCTGAGACACAAGACAGCGGTCCTGCCACGCACAACCAGCGTCACAGGCAGGCTCATCACGTCTGGGACCGGCTGGACGTGGCTAGTGAGGCAGTCAGGATGACCCCTGTGTTTCGAGGTTGGGGCCACTGGTGGAGCCTGGGGCCTTTGCCCGCGAGGAAGGACCCTGGAGGAGGGACAGACTCGGGGAAGGACAACAGGCCCAGCGTTGGACACGTTGAGCTGAAGAACAAGCAGGTGATATGCAGGAGACCGCCGGGCACCAAAGTAGGGGCTCAGGGGCACGGTGGTGACGTTGAAAGACACATGACTAAGTGTAGAGAGAAAAGAGCTTAGTGGAACCCCGAGGAATAGGACTACCTAAGAGGCGGGGAAAAGAAAACAGGGAAAAGGGAGAAAGAAGATAAAGGAGCAGTGAGAGGGATGAGAACTGGAGGCCATGGGTTCTGAAGGAGAAAAACGTCGGGAGGAAAGTAAGGGACCAGCTACATCAGACCCGGTCAAGAATTCAAGGTGTCTTCCTGGACCGAGGTGACCGAGAGGAGGCCTGGTGCCCAGGATGAGAGTGGTTTCGGAAGGGGGCATGGGGTGGGGGTGGGGGGGTCAGAAGGACATGGGGTGCCCGGGAGGGGGAGGGGCAGAAACACCGGGTATAAACCGCCCTTCACTGTTTCACCCTTCCGGCACGTTCCTGCGTTACAAGGCCCGTCTGAATTAAATGTCTCTCCTGGGACTTCTCTGAGGGTCTGGGAGGCTGGCTGTGTGTGTGTGTTTTCATTCAGCACTAATGCTCTGATTGGAAATAGTCCCGTCAGGCAAAAACGAAGAGGACTGCTTCCGACACGGGGTGTGGGGGGGGAGTGGGAAGAAAAGCCGGGTGGATCCCCTCCTGGGCGGGGACTGTGGAGCTGTGTCCCGCCCAGGACCCTGGGCTGCAGAGACCGGCGTGGTGTGAACGCCCTGTCCCAGACCTACAAGGAGCCCTCCTCCAAAGCTAACACGCCTCCATACCCTCTGACACCCTGCGTTCTTAGGAAACTCCGGCGTCACTAACTAGGGAGAATCTAAACTTTTCTGATGCAAGATATCCTATTTTTTGTGTTTTTCTGGTGTCTCAGTTTGTTCTCTCCATGCGGGGGCGGGGGGGGCCTGCTTTCTTGATGGGCCCCCTCTGCGATCAGAACGCCACTCTGAATCAGCGGGGTTGCTGTGAGAATTTGAGCGGACTGACCGACACAGGTCCTTGGGCAGCCACTCCCTAATCTTTCTAGTGATGCTTTCTAAAAAAAAAAAAAAAGTTTATTTCACAAGATTGTTCAGATTTAGAGCAACCTCCGCACATGTGTACGTGTGCATGTGTGTGCTGAGCGGTTGCTGGAGGAGAATGCATAAAGAGTATCAGCTTCTGTCACAACACCTTTGAACAATGGACCTGCTTTTCACTGTGTCACTGTGACACGGAGAAGAAAACCCAGGCTTCGCGTGACTTGCAAATATGATACATTGTTGATAACTCAATGAAAAACCACCTAGGTTAAACAATTGTTAACATTTTGCTACATTGGCTGTGCGTGTCTGTGTGTGTGCGCACGGGCGCAGGTGTAATATAATAAAATAAGTAAATATTTGATCTTCCTCCCAGCTTCCTGGCACAAGGCTCCTAAAGCCCTCCAGAGAGGAGTGTCTTTTGTGTGCTAAGGAGATGACCGGTGGCTTCAGGACAGGGCTGATCACAAGAAGGCCCAACGCATGAGTAAAAGGGTTGGAACTTTCAGCCTCAGAGACCTGCAGGGAGAGGAGGTTGAGCTGACCACTAACGGCCAAGGCCAACGATCTAACCAGCCCTGCTGAGCCTAGGTATGTCTCAAAGCCTCCACAACAGCTCGTACAGTGGTGTGCAGAGAGCTCCTGGTTGGTGAACACGCTGACGGGCTGGTGGAGGGTGTGTGTGGGGGGCTGAGGGGGCACGGAACCTTCGACCCCTGCTCCCACCCCTGGCCGTACACATCTCTTCCCATTCCACCGTTCATGAGTTGCATCCTTCCAAATACGCCGGTAAATGGGAGTAAAGCTCTTTCCTGAGTCCAGTGGGCTGTCTGAGAGGAAACGTCCAAACCCGAGCTGGACACACACCTGGTGGGGCAGAGGCACAGGCGACGGACAACCGGGGCTTGAGACTGGCATCTGAAACGGGGCAGTCCTGTGGGATTGAGCCCTCCGCCTGTGGGATCTGGGCTAACTCTGGGTAGCTGGTGTCAGGACAGGGCTGTACTGTCTCAGGACACCCTGGTGGTGTCCAGAGAACCAGAGAATTGGTTGTTGGAAAACATCACGGGAAAAGTATACGTGCAAGTAAATTGTAGGCGTTGTGACAGTTCCCGCCCTCTGACATAGTTCAGCCCGTCTCGCCTACAGAGGAGGACACTCCCCTACACCAGCGCCACACCGGTCTCACACCCAGCAGAAACTGACAACGTTTCCCCGTGACCTCTACCACGCAGCCCACGTTCAATTTCACCTACAGAGGAGGGCACTCCCCTACACCAGCGCCACACCGGTCTCACACCCAGCAGAAACTGACAACGTTTCCCGGTGACCTCTACCACGCAGCCCACGTTCAATTTCACCTAGGTTTCGCAAATGTCTTCCGTGGCTGTTTTTATCTTCCACATCCTGGTTCAGTGTGGGATCACCCATGGTTTTCTGTCTCTTTCCTCTCTTTTCTTTTTTTCTTAGAAAAGATCCCTCCCCTTTCGTAAATGACATAGATATTTTTGAAGCCCCGAGGCCAATGGTCTTGTAGAATGTTCCACATTCTGGACTGGCATGACTGGTTTTTTTTTCCCCCCCCAGGATGTGACCCTTAACTTTGCCAGGCTTTACATCTCCATCCCTGAAATGGGTGTAGCAACAGGAGCCGCCAACGACTGCTGTTATCCTAGTGTATATACGTAGCCGACTTTAAATGCGGCATCGCTTGTCCAGTGCTAAGTGCCGTGTCTCTGGCACACAATGGATGCTCAGTACATGGTGCTGTTGTCACCACCACGGTCATCGTCACCACCACCCTCTACAGCAGGAGTCCCCAAACTATGGCCCGCCGGCCACAATGCGGCCCCCTGAGGCCATTTATCCAGCCCCTACTGCACTTCTGGAAGGGGCACCTCTTTCATTGGTGGTCAGTGAGAGGACCACTGTATTTGGCAGCCCTCCAATGGTCTGAGGGACAGTGAACTGGCCCCCTGTGTAAAAAGTTTGGAGACCCCTGCTATAGCACGCTAGGTTCCAAACCTATCCTGACACACACACACACACACACTTTTCGGATTCTGCCCTCATCCTTCTCGGATCTCTGATGCTGGATCTTGCTCTGGTTCCTCCTCCTGGACAACTTGATGGATGAACCCCAAAAAGCCAAATGACATCTCTCGGCCTCTCAGAGAACTGGCGCTTAGCCTTAACCATCTCACGAAGGACACCTCCCCCTTTTTTCAAAATTCCAATCTTTTACCCAGAAGGCTCAGACACCAGCGAGGTGTTAAGTGGTGTGTGTAACGCCCCTTCCCCCCCCCCAGCCCCCACCCAGGCAGGGCGCTGGGGGTGACCTTGGCGCTGAGGCCGTTGCTGCCGCACCACCTCCACCACCTCCGCAGTGTTGTCAGAGGGATGCTGGGAGAAGGACGTGGAGCAAGCTCAGGCCAGAAGACCTGGCTGGAGGCCAGATGCTCATTACCAGGACCCCGGGGGCGGCGCCCCTACCTTCAGCCACCCTCTGAGGAAGTGCGGGGGCGGGGGCTGTCCGGGGGTGGGGGAGGGAACAGGGACGGGGAAGGTGAGAGAGCTGCAGACAGGTTGGAGAAATCCACTTGTTTCCTCACCGTGGTCCACCCTCCCTCCCTCCAGACTCAAGCCGTCTGAGAGCCAGGGCTGCCGTCACCATAGCAACAGCAGCAGCGGAGGCAGGAGACGCAGTGTCTTTATTAGGAGCCTAGGTCCAGCCTGTGCCAGTATTTTTCCATCTGAATCTTTTTTTTTTTTTTTTTTTTTCAGTGAAGGGAGAGATCAGAGGCAGCGGATGGCATGGGTGGGGTTGGGGGGGGGGTGTCTGGAGGTGGAGACGGGAGAGTCCTCAGCTCTCCTGCTCAATTCCTGGGGACCCTGGATGGACAAGAGGCAGATACCTGGTACTGCTGTCCTAGGGCGTGATTTAAATATTCAAACCGCTTCAGAATTCCCTCCCATGGATTATCCGTGAGTTGTGGCAACAGCGCCCCATTACCTCTGGGGACGTACCAAGCACGGTGGAGTCTCCAGCCGGCCATGGGGAGCAGCAGCTGGAGGGTCAGGCTGAACCCCGGGACCCCAGCTCCGCGGCCTCCCAGCCAAGCGGCTTGGGGCCGATGGCTTCCCTTCCGTGTGTGTCAATCCCCTCATCTGGGAAAGGGGGGCCGCGAGGGTGCAGCACGGGGCTTGCTGAGGACTAGACGAGCGGGTGCAGAGGCAAGCCCGAGGCCTGACCCACATCAGAGGCGTAGTCAGCGCTGTTACTATCACTACGACGGATATTTCCGTCACACGACGGCTGCTGTGACTGCGGGTACCCCCGCTACTGTGACTGCTGCTGCTCCGACTGTTACTACAAGTACTCCTCCTCCTCCTCCTGCGCTTCCTCTTCCTGTCACCATGGAGATAACACCCTTGGGCTGAGCGCAGGATTGTGAATCACGCGTGACTCCACTCCCTCTTCTCTGGCACAGGGTAGCGCAGGGCCGGAGGCTGGGACGACGTGGTCCCACCGCCCTCGCAGACTGCGGACGGAAGCGGCAGGCACAGGCAGGGCGCCCTGACCAGCTCGGGGTGCTGTTGGAGCCGCGCGGCTTTGGCTAGAAGAGATGGCGCGGCTGACGGATCTCAGTATTTTTCTGGACTTGTCACCCCCGCGCTCCCTCTCCGTTCTTGTCCTGAGTGCTACACACACGGTTCCCTCTATCAGAGTTTTCCCCTTGAAACTGCTCCCCTTTTTGTTGGCCAAATAAACGTGGTGTGGCCCTGGCCGGTTGGCTCAGCGGTAGAACGTCAGCCTGGCGTGCGGGGGACCCGGGTTCGATTCCCGGCCAGGGCACATAGGAGAAGCGCCCATCTGCTTCTCCACCCCCCCCCCCCCCCCCCCCCCCCCGCTCCTTCCTCTCTGTCTCTCTCTTCCCCTCCCGCACCCAAGGCTCCATTGGAGCAAAGATGGCCCGGGCGCTGGGGGTGGCTCCTTGGCCTCTGCCCCAGGCACTAGAGTGGCTCTGGTTTCGGCAGAGCGTCGCCCTTGGTGGGTGTGCTGGGTGGATTCCGGTCGGGCGCATGTGGGAGTCTGTCGGACTGTCTCTCCCCATTTCCAGCTTCAGAAAAATACAAAAAAAAAAACCAAAAAAAAAAACACAAAAAAAAACGTGGTGTGGAGAGAAGCTCGACAGCATGGTGGAAAATGCGAAGCTGCCTGACCTGTGGTGGCGCAGTGGATAAAGCATCGACCTGGAATGCTGAGGTCGCCGGTTCAAAACCCTGGGCCTGCCTGGTCAAGGCACATATGGGAGTTGATGCTTCCTGCTCCTCCCCCCTTTCTCTCTCTCTCTCTCTCTCTCTCTCTCTCCTCTAAAATGAATAAATAAAAATTAAAAAAAAAAAAAAAGAAAGAAAATGCGGAGCTACTCTGTATCCCTGGCCGTGAAAAGAAAGTGGCTGGAAACACAGAAATGATGGAAACAGTCAACGCCGTCCAATTCCGACGGACCCGCGTTTCCTGCTGAAAGTCTGAGACCCAGGCTCACGCTGCCCGTGGGAAGAGGGGCGGGTGCGTGTTCAGGAGGCGTGCAAGGCGCGCGAGCACCCGAATGCACCTTGTCTGTGACGAGGAGGGTTGAAAAGCGACTAGAGGGGGCGACACTCTCACTCTGTGGGGCAGTGACGTCGAACGCTCCGTGGGTGCCCCTCACCCCAACGCCACTGCTGACCTTAATTAAGAACAGATACCAACCTCGTCTCAGAGGGGCAAGGGCGGGGCTAGCCCCCAGGGGCCAGGGGACATGCCAGTGGAAGGATCCGCTTTGGTGACAGCACGGGGCACGCGGCAGGAAGAGGCACCTTGGGACCACGTCAAGTGTTGCAGAATCCCTGGAGGGGAGGGGGGCGGACGGACACGAGGGCCGCCTCACAGAGGCAAGACGAGGGACGCGGAAGCGTTCAGACGTCATTCCCTGAGCGAGCCGCACACGCTGAACACGATTAAAGAGGACGGGGACAGGAGAGGAATCACGGCTATTGCTCAGAAGCGGTTACGATGACACACGAGGCGTTAATCTTCACAGCCACGCGGAGGCCGGAAGTGCCATCCCTGTTATACAGATAAGAAGACCGAGGCTTGACGAGGTCAAGTCAGTCACTTGCCCAAATGTGGCAGGTTGCAAAACAGCCCTAACTCTGCACCCCCCCACCCCACCCCCGTCCGTCACGTCTCAAAGTCACTTTGCAGCTCCCTCCATCAAGACAGGTGATCTATTCTCCTAGCAACTGGCCCTGTGATCTACTTGGACCAAAAAGAAAGGCAGGGGAAGGGTCGATGGGTCAGTTCCAACTCTGGGCCTCAGGGGCCATGCATAACCCCTCCTGACACCACCACCTGGACAGGCCTGGCTGGTCTTCTGTGAAACGAGAGACCACGTGGAGCGAAGTCCAGTGATTCCGGTTGAGGCCCAGACATGTGGCAGAGCCTTGCCAGGACCAGCCAAGCAGCTTCTCCAGCCGGTCGCTGACCACAGACCCATGGGAGAGCCCAGACAAGACCAGAGCCGTCCCCCAGCCGAGTGGTGGGCTCGTGCGTGATAAGGAGTGCTGTTCTTTTATTTTCTTTTATTTTTTTGTATTTTTCTGAAGTGAGAAGTGAGGAGACAGTCAGACAGACTCCCCGTATGTGCCTGACCGGGATCCACCTGGCATGCCCACCAGGGGACGATGCTCTGTCCATGTGGGCCATTGCTCCATTGCAATCGGAGCCATTCTAGTGCCTGAGGCAGAGGCCATGGAGCCGTCCTCAGCGCCCGGGCCAACTTTGCTCCAGTGGAGCCTCGGCTGCGGGAGGGGAAGAGAGAGACAGAGAGGAAGGAGAGGGGGAGGGGTAGAGAAGCAGATGAGCGCTTCTCCTTGTGCCCTGGCCGGGAATTGAACCCGGGAGTGCTGTTATTTTAAACCACGGCATTTTAGAACAGCCTCGGTCCGTAAAAGCTACTGGAGAAACAAGGTAACCCAGCGAGGAAGCTGTCGGAGTTGCCACCGTCCCCAGGCTGAACTCCTGTATTCCTTTCCCCAGGTTTCTCGGACACCTTCTGATTTCTGGCACACAGTGGCCTGCAGCATTCCCTCAGTGCCAATCTCACCCACATCTGCGGCCCCGCGCCAGCCAGCACCTCACACAGGTTAGATCCACGCACCGGCAGCACGGGATTCAGGAGGGCAGGGGAAGACTTGCTGCCACCCCACCACCACCACCACTACCACCACCAAGAAAAGTTCCACAAGTGGCACCTTGAGCAACTCTTTTTAGGCCGTGGTTCTCAAACAAATGCAATTTTGACCCCCTAGGGGCGTAGGCAGTGTCCAGAGATATTTTCAGAGTCTGCCTTGGGGAGTGGGGTGCAAGCCAGGGGCAGACAGTGGATAGGGCGGGGTGCTGCTAAGTGGGCTTCTTACAATGCAGAAGACAACGGCCTGCAGACAAGTAGCTGACGCATCAATAGCAGTGAGGTTGGGAGACCCTGAATTAAGGTCCCACCTAAAATCACCACCGGCGCTACGGCAAAAAACGCGTTTGAGTGCTGAATCTCAGCCCTGTGCCACGCATCCAGGGAATATACATATATATATTAATGCCCAGCCCCGATGCTCAGAGACTCTAACACGAGTGGGGTGGGTGAGCTGAAAACCACCACTTTGGAAAAAACACAAGAGAAGACCATGCCACGTGTCTCACAACAATATGTGTGCCTCGCCTCCTCCCCTGACCAGCCTCCTGGCCTCCAGGGTTGCGCTCCTGACGTGAGAATCTGACCGTAGCCCTTCCTTCTCGCTGTCCCTGCGGCTTACCTCCCCCGGTCTGTCTGTCCTCGGGCCTCTCCCTTGTGACCCCGTAACGCCCAGACACGCTTTCTCTGACACGACCCTCCGTGCTCCCAGGCTCTCCTCCTTTACAGAGAGCGTCCCCAAGATGGACCACACAGGCTTCTCCCGGACCTCTGGGAGGTGGTGGGCAAGGGCGCAGTCACTGGGCGGGGTCTTCTGATCCCTTCCCTCCTTTCTAAATTCACTCCTCCCTTCCGTGCACGAAAGGGTTAACTCAGCAGGCTGGCGTGGTGGTCAAACCCGGCACATTCCGGGCCCATTCCGCCCCAGAGGACTGGCCTTTGATCTGCTCCGGGGAGATAACCTAGCAGTCCTTGGCATACCCTAACTGATAAGAGTGTTTTTATGTACCTGGGGCCTGGGGCCAGGCCAGGTCAGTTTGGCTTCTGGGGCGGCTGGAGAAAGGTAACTAAGACCGCCACAGGGTCACCGCATGTCCACATGACTGCCCCCCCCTGCCCCCCAGTGACAACCACGGGCACCACGGCTTAGGTGAGCCTCCCCAGTTGACAACGTTGGCTGTGTGTGGTCAGCATGTCGCTGTGGAAGCATTAAGCATGTGACTCCAGGGGGCGTCCCAGCGGGAAGCCGGCACCTGGCCTCTGCCCCCTGCACCCTTCTCCTCGGCTGATTTTAATCCGTGCCCTTCCGCTGCCGCCGCTGTAACCTTTGTGAAGATTCCAGCTTCTCTGAGCTCTGCGAGGCTGTGAGCACATCTCCAAGCTGACGATGACGTGGGGGACGCCGGGGACATCTGCCCGTTCCCTCGTCCCTTGGGTCCGGCGAGGCATTCCTGACCGCATCTAGACCTTCTGTGGCCTCAAACCCTTGTCGAAAAAAGCCTATCAGGCCATCTCTTTCCAAGAAACCCAGCGCTTTCCACAGAAGTGACGAAGGTGAAAAGATTATCACGCAGATTTCGCAAACACTCTCGGATAAGGTACACACACACACACACACACACTCACACTCAGAGCGGTCCGACCTTCCCCAGAACTGGGGCGAGGAGTCTCTTCATTGCTAGAATCTAGGGGTCACTTCTACTTGCTAGAAGGCCAGTGAACGTAAACCGAAAAATACAACTGGCGGCGGACCTAGCATCGGCCCCTGCAAATACAGCCACGGCCCCTTTCCCACAACCTCACCGGGGCTGTGGGCCACACGGATTCCGCTGGGGGAACGGGCCATCATTTTCCTAACCAGTTCTCTGTTGTTGGATCGCTGGATCTTTTCCACATTTCTGCTTTTCCAAATAGAGCACCAGTCAAGATGCTTGCACAATAATCACGGGGCGTTTCTGTAGTTATTAGCTTAAAATACATTTCTACAAACGGAATGTCTGCATTAAAGAACACAGATATCTGTATGATCTCTGATAGATGATGACTTTTGGGGGTGACCTCCAATATAAATTCCACCAGGTCTGTGTAAACACGATGGTTTCCCTGCTTGGGCATTGATCGCTTGTTCCAGTAATTAAGTAACGGCTCTGTAAATAGGAGGATGATTAGCTAAAGTATGGTACCTTTGCAGAACAGAATATGAAACCGCAGCGAATAAGGGAAGTTTCTGAAATACACGGGTGGGCAGAAGCATTAGAATGGGAGACGCTTCCCTCTCCCAATACAATGAAACGAACAAAAGATCGACAAGAATCCAGATTTTAAAAAGACACTGGAAACATTTAGAGTAAAAAAAAAAGGAGGCCCTGGCCGGTTGGCTCAGCGGTAGAGCGTCAACCTGGCGTGCAGGGGACCTGGGTTCGATTCCCGGCCAGGGCACATAGGAGAAGCACCCATCTGCTTCTCCACCCCCCTCCCCTCCTTCCTCTCTGTCTCTCTCTTCCCCTCCTGCAGCCAAGGCTCCATTGGAGCAAAGATGGCCAGGGCGCTGGGGATGGCTCCTTGGCCTCTGCCCCAGGCGCTAGAGTGGCTCTGGTCGCGGCAGAGCGACGCCCCGGAGGGGCAGAGCATGGCCCCCTGGTGGGCAGAGCGTCGCCCCATGGTGGGCGTGCCGGGTGGATCCCGGTCGGGCGCATGCGGGAGTCTGTCTGACTGTCTCTCCCCATTTCCAGCTTCGGAAAAAAAAAAAAAAAAAGGAAGGTTTATGGACCCCCCTCTCCCCCACGTTGTGGTTTTAAAGTGTCAATGATCAAGATACAGAAGTCCCCTGCGATCCATAGGCAGCCCCAGGAAGGGTAAAGAGCTGTGAAAAACAGGTAGAAGGTGAGGGCGAGAATCCTGAAACGTCTTACTCCTGCCCCCCAATTTGGAGAAGAGACAATTTAGGGAAAGAGCCAGCCGCCTAGCAGGTGGGGTGGGGGGAGAGCCTCACCCGCCCTTGGAGAAGGAGCCCAAGGCTCCTGTCCCAGCGTCCCACCAGAGGGCAGAAAACCAGCGTGGTGGCACCCGTGTTCCCAGAGCTGCTGCAGACCCGTCACACCAACACCTGGCTCCAACCACTCCCTGCCTGGAAGGACTGGACTGATCAAGACAATAATCGGACAGGTGTCCGCAGGGCGTGTGTGGCTGGTGGAGGTCTGCCCTGCCTGTCCCCTGGTCTCCCCCCCCCCCGCCTCCGCCACTGCTGGCTAAAAGGGGGGTCTGGGGGGCCCCTGTGATGAATGAAGCAGAAGCCAGTGCCAGCTGTGCCCACTACTCGGTGGCTCAGGTTAGCTCTGCCCCAGTCCCTCCCCAGCGGAAGAACTGACAGGACAGAAATCCAGCAGGCGGATACCTATTTCCTTTTATTTGGGGAATTAAACAGATGTTTTCTGATGGTGACAAATCAGAAAAGAGAGACTTAAAACATTACCTGAAAGGATAAAGCCAACCTAAAATTATAAAGCTAAAAATGACCCAGAAACGCATAGCTACAAAGTAAGGCGGAACCAAGGGGGCGTAGTGCTTGTGTCACATCACTGAGAACACAGGGAATGTTGTCAATGGAAACAGAAGATGGGAGACTCGAAACAAATCGTATCTGTTACCTCAATAAATGTATGTGGAGTTAAATAAGGGGGAAAAAAAAAAGAGGTAATTTAAAGAGAAGACTTTCAGATTGGACCAATAAAGCAAAACCCAGCTTTTGGTTGAAATAGAAAGAATATGTCAAACCAAGTTTCTTGGGAAGGTTGAAAGGTCTAGAACAAAGACATGCCGGGGAAACCTCACAGAAAGAAAGCTGGGTTCAGGATGTGAGTATCAGACGCAGGTGGGTCCACAGTTAAACGAGGCACTCAGGAGCCGCTGGGGTGCTCTGTGATGACACGGGCTGTCTAAACTCTGCGCTCAGGCCAAGCCTTCCTCGCTGCAAGAGCGCCGCGGACGACAGCTTCAGAGTCGTTCGAGCGCCAGCTTCTCACAGACACCCGAGGCCAACAGAGCAGACCCACTGGAGCTCACTGGAGCTTTCCCGGTCCACAGTGGACAGGGAAATTGAAAATAAAGACGGAGAGGATCTGACTGAACATTTAATAAAGCTGATGTTGCCTGACCAGGCAGTGGCACAGTGGATAGAGCATAGGTCTAGGATGCTGAGGACCCAGGTTCGAAACCCCGAGGTCTCCAACTTGAGCGTGGGCTCACCAGCTTGAGCGTGGGGTCGCTGGCTTGAGTGTGGGATGATAGACATGACCCCATGGTTGCTGGCTTGAGCCCAAAGGTCACTGGCTTGAGCTCAAGGTCGCTGGCTTGAGCAAGGGATGACTTACTCTGCTGGCGTCCCCTGGGTCAAGGCAAATATGAGAAAGCAATCAATGAACAACAAAAGGAGCCACAACAAAGGATTGATGCTTCTCATCTGTCTCACTTCCTATCTGTCTGTCCCTATCTGTTCCTGTCTCTGTATCTCTCTGTCTCTTTTGTAAATAAATAAGTAAATAAATAAATAAATAGGCCTGACCTGTGGTGGCGCAGTGGATAAAGCGTCAACCTGGAAATGCTGAGGTTGCCGGTTCAAAACCCTGGGCTTGCCTGGTCAAGGCACATATGGGAGTTGATGCTTCCTGCTCCTCCCCCCTTCTCTCTCTCTCTCTCTCTCTTTCTCTGTCCCCTCTCTATAATGAATAAATAAAAAAATCTTAAAAAAAATTAAAAAAAATAAAAATAAAAAATAAATAAATAAATAAATAAAGCTGATGTAGTTTTGCACCAAATGCTATAAACCTCATACATCTTTTCGTGTGCTTATGGAATTTTCACAATAATGGATTATAGATCAGGCCACAAAGACCATGTCAACAAAATGCAAGAAGTCAAAATGGTACAGACCATTTTCAAATCACACTATGAGGAAACTAGACATTAGCAACCAAAATTAGAAGGAAAAAAACCTACCATCCATCGGGGTCAGATAGAAGTGTGGGGAAAGAAAAGAAGATGTCCAAGTAAAATTTCAAACCAAATTTTCTCAATGTTTTGAATAATAAAATACAGTGGACACATATCGAAACCTATGTCACACGGCCACAGCGGGGTTAAGAGGAAATAAATACCTTTGTAAAGAAGGCAAAAGAAATAAATGAATGTAATATTCAATCAGAGAAGTTAGAAAAAGAACAACAACCTATCTTAAATCAGAAAAAAGAAAATAGTAAAGAGATGAGTAAATTAGAAAAAAGTTAAAAAACATAGAATTAACCAGTATCCCCGAAGGCTCTTTGGGATAGGCTCAGAGAGAGGAAAACAGATCAACTACTGAGTAGACTATTTAGAAGACGGGGGGAAAGCCCCAAACAGAGGAAATGAAAAGATTTAGTACCTGGCAAAACTTTGTGCCATTAAACTTGAAAACCCAAATAAAATAGATGATTTCCTGGAAACACATCAATAACTATACCAAAAATAAACACAATGTTAGAAATCTTAAAATGGTAAGCAGAAACAAACCTGAAAATATTAAGAACCAGCTCACTAAGAAGAATCCACTAGACCAGGGGTTCCTAAACTACGGCCCGCTTATCCGGCCCCTCACTGCACTTCCGGAAGGGTCACCTCTTTCATTGGTGGTCAGTGAGAGGAGCACATTGACCATCTCATTAGCCAAAAGCAGGCCCATAGTTCCCATTGAAATACTAGTCAGTTTGTTGATTTAAATTTACTTGTTTTTTATTTTAAATATTGTATTTGTTCCCGTTTTGTTTTTTTACTTTAAAATAAGATATGTGCAGTGTACATAGGGATTTGTTCATAGTTTTTTTTATAGCCCGGCCCTCCAACGGTCTGAGGGACAGTGAACTGGCCCCCTGTGTAAAAAGTTTGGGGACCCCTGCACTAGACCCACAGGACCTCTTAGAGGAATTCTTCTAAATAGCTAAGAAATAAACAATTCCGCTGCTATATAAAGTCTAAACATATCAAAGAAGTAAAGAATGCTCTGTGAAAGCCACGTCAAAACTGGAAAATCATTTCACAAAAGCTATATACCAAACTCATTGGTAAATATCATGTTAAATAAGATATCACTAAAGAAAACTTAATATTTCAGAAATGCAGTACACGCTCAGCACTCGGGTATCTATTAAGAAGTGTCGTTCATCATGTATCTTGATCCCCCCCCCAAAAGCATCATATAATAATAAAAAAAATTTCATGTACTAGCATAAAATTGACATCTTTCTAAATCTTAACTGTCTTCCTAGATAACTCTGTCCCCTCCCCTCTATTTAAAATATTTCCAAAGGCCCCGGCCGGTTGGCTCAGTGGTAGAGCGTCAGCCTGGCGTGCAGAAGTCCCGGGTTCGATTCCCAGCCAGGGCACACAGGAGAAGCACCCATTTGCTTCTCCACCCCCCACCCCCTCCTTCCTCTCTGTCTCTCTCTTCCCCTCCCGCAGCCGAGGCTCCATTGGAACAAAGATGGCCCGGGCGCTGGGGATGGCTCCTTGGCCTCTGCCCCGGGCGCTAGAGTGGCTCTGGTCGCAACAGAGCGATGCCCCCGGAGGGGCAGAGCATCGCCTCCTGGTGGACGTGCCGGGTGGATCCCGGTCGGGCGCATGCGGGAGTCTGTCTGACTGTCTCTCCCAGTTTCCAGCTTCAGAAAAATACACACAAAAAAAACTAAAATATTTCCAAATTTTGAAACAGGCACTCCATCTCCCTTGATAAACTTCTCTATAGAGTTTTATTTATCTTATCAAAGGTTCAGCTCAATCATTTATTTAACCTTTATTTCTCTCGGTTGTTTAATTTAACAATGTCTGCTTTTATCGTAAGAGATTCCACCGGCCTACTATTTGAGTTTTACTTGGTTCTTACTCATAACCTCTTTTTTTTTCTTTTATCAGAAACATTTCATTTCTTTTATTCTTTAAAAAAAAATTTTTTTTCCCCAGTGGTTTGAGAAAGAGAGAGAAAGAGGAATGGAGAGAGAGAGTGGGAAGGGGGCAGGGAGAGAGAGAGAGGGAGCAGGGAAGGAAGAGAAAGAGAAAGAGAAGCATCAACTCGTTGTTCTACGGAGTTGTGCACTCACGGGTGGTTTCTCCCTGGGGGGGGGGGGGAGTGTCAAATCCACGACCTCGGCACTCCAGGGTGACACTTTTCTCCACTGAGCCACCAGGCCAGGGGCCTCTTTTTATTCTTTGTTAATAAAAGCATTTAAAAATATGGTTGGGTTGCCCACATCTCATCAGTTTTGTGTTATTTCGTACATAAACAGAAAGTGAAGTTCTAATTTTCTTTTCCCCCCCAAAGTAATTTATATAGGTAATTTTTAAAATTCTAAGTAGTTTGATTTTTTTTTTCATTAGTCTGGTGTTATTTACTTAAAGTTTGTTTTTATCACATAATTTCTCTTGTAAGATTTCTGCCATTGACATTTACTTAGGTGTTGTGTTTTTTTTCTTTTTTCTCTTTTTATATTCTGAAACTGGAAACAGGGAGAGACAGTCAGACAAACTCCCGCATGCGCCCGACCAGGATCCACCCGGCACGCCCACCAGGGGCGATGCTCTGCCCCTCCAGGGCGTCGCTCTGCCACGACCAGAGCCACTCTAGCACCTGGGGCAGAGGCCAAGGAGCCATCCCCAGCGCCCGGGCCATCTTTGCTCCAATGGAGCCTTGGCTGCGGGAGGGGAAGAGAGAGACAGAGAGGAAGGGGGGGGTGGAGAAGCAAATGGGCGCCTCTCCTGTGTGCCCTGGCCGGGAATCGAACCCAGGTCCCCCACACGCCAGGCTGAAGCTCTACTGCTGAGCCAACCGGCCAGGGCCGTGTATGTCTTTTCTATATGTTTGAAAAGCATATGTATTTTTGATAGGTATCTATCATCTAACATTTATTTATTTATTTACTTTAATTGAATGTATTGGGGTGACACAGGTTAAACTTATACAGGTTTCAGGTCTTCTAAAATGTATTAATAGCGTTATTCAAATCCTGATTTTCTTATATGATATTTTGATCTGTCAGAATGGGAAGTGTGTTCATCTCTTGTTCAATGTTACTTCTGTCAATATTCCTTACAACTTCATAGGAATAATTAGTTTTAATCTTCAAATTCTTTGCCTGAGCCTTGCTTTAAATCTGAGACAACACACACAATGGCATTTCACAAAAAGCTCCAAGTTTAAAAAAACCATGGACTCCAGCTCTTTTGAGAATGGAAACACGGGTTTTTACTCAAACAGCTTTCTTTAAAAAAAAAAAAATGTGAAAAAGATAACGCACGCTCGTCATCAGATTAAGTTCAAGGTGGACTTTTACAAATGTCTGTTGCCTTCAAATTGAGTTTTTGTCTACGTTTGATAACAAAGAAAGCCAAGAAGCTTCCTTAAATTTGGATTGGCTTTAATATTGTAGTTCCAAGGACTGTTAAAAATCTTAAAACAACCTGACCAGGTGGTGGTGCAGTGGATAGAGCGTCGGTGGAACGCAGAGGACCCAGGTTCAAACCCCAAGGTCTCCGGCTTGAGCGTGGGTACACCAGCTTGAGCGTGGGGTCGCTGGCTTGAGCATGGGATCATAGACATGACCCCATGGTTGCTGGCTTGAGCTCAAGGTCACTGGCTTGAGCAAGGGGTCACTCAGTCTGCTATACTTCCCCCCCCGCCCCGTCAAGGCACATATGAGAAAGCAATCAATGAACTAAGGAGACTAAGGAGCCACAACAAAGAATTGATGCTTCTCATCTCTCTCCCTTCCTCTCTGTCCCTATCTGTCCTTCTCTCTGTCTCTCTGTATGTGTCTGTCACAAAAAAATAAAATAAAATAAAATACCTTCAGAATGAACCAGCTGAATAAACATTCCCACCTTTAAAAAAAGTAAGTCTTAAACCTATAAAGGTGTCGTACAGGAAATGGCATCTGCCGGAGCGTGTGTTGTAGGGAATGTCGGTGTTTCCTCAGGTTGTGAGCTACACGTCTCACGGGAGGGTGATTTTCTTCCCGAACCAGTTGTAACAAACCCACCCAGCGCTTACGCCGTTCCTTCTCCTGGGCTCAGAAGGAAGGCTCCTGGAAGACTTTTCTCCTCACCTTACATCAAGGCACGGAAATAAAGGGTGGCTTAGAGGTTTGAAAGCACAAAGTAAGATGTGTCTTTGCCGGTTTCTGTCGTTGTTGTTTTTTCTCTGTCAGTATTTTGCTTTTTTATTTTTTATTTTTATCTCATAGCTGTTCGTACATGTCATTAACTCTTAGAGGGTTTGTACCTTCTATCATAAAATAACAACTCTATCTGAACTGCTTGTGGTTATATGTCCTGCATCCTCTCAAGTTAATTTTACGGTCTGTTTTATTTATTTTTGTACGTCTGATGTTTTTTGACCATTCCCCCTTTTTTCTCTTAATACTTTGATTCACTATGCATGCAGTGTGTCTCTTGAAAACATAGCTAGATTTTTGTTTTTTTTAACCTAAAGGGCTCTTTAAAGGTAAGATTGGCTACTACCTTTAGTTTCAGTTATCTTAGGCCTTATCATCTACGTCATGTTTTCCTACTTTATGAAGTTGACGCTCTTGTGTTTATTTTTGCCTCTTGTCATTCCCATGAGGAATCATGCCACCTTCTTAGGGTGATGGTTCTGCTCTTGATAGGCTTGTTCATTGCAGTTTATGCAATGGACACCCGCCTCACCCCCACCCACCCCCCACTCAGACAGTTCAGAGTTTCCAGAATCCTGCACTAGGGAAGGGCGGTGATCTTAGAGGAGAGGAATGCAAGCTCCGTTTGGAAAACGGCTGCAAGCCAGTGCTCCCAAGAAGCTCTGATGTCAGGCGCTTGAATACAGAAGCTCAAGACGCTGCTCAGCGGCCCAGCTCGCGTCATTGTTTTCCGTGACTGATGTATCCACTCAACGTCAAGCGGGCTGAAGGGCTTTAGGATGATGGTACGTGGACTGCTCTGTGCCCCGCGGGCCCCACAGTGCTGCGGGGAGGCAGGACCCTCGCACCGGGCTGCCGAGAAGCCGAGTTGGGGTCTCTCTGAGGGGGTGGAAGGGCACACTGAGGACCCCAAACCTTTTGATCCCCCCCTCCTTTTCCCTGAGGAAAGTTATGCCATCTGTTCCTGTCTCCACCTGTTTGGATCCTAATTACCACTTCACCAACATCTACACATAAGAAACAAAGAGAGCAGAGGACAAGGACCGTGGGTACAGAAACAGGAACCACAATAACCACTGGTGGGCTGGACAACAGCGGGACTGTGGGTTGGATGCTGGTCGGGACCGCGGCCCGGACGCTTCTAACGCAGTAGCCGCCGGGGTGGGTCGCCACCACCGGGGCCGGCAAACCTCAGAGCTCGGTGCTGAGCACTGTTTGGCATTTTCTTCCATTCTTGGCTTATAGGAAAAAGCCGCTAGATACTTTGTGTATCTTCTTTTTGAATAATTACTTTCGACATGTGTGTTAAATATTATCACCACGTGTTAACACGTATTTAGACACCTTATCATCTGCATGGCAGTTAATTATATTTAATGGGTGTCTTTGTTCCTCTTCCCACTTCTGTCAAGACTTCCTCTCTCTTAAATTCTTGTCTCCAAATTAACTTTAATTATGTGAGTAATACAGGAATGCATTGTTCCTATTAAAGCCAAGTTAGCCTAAGTTTTCTGTCTCCCCCCCAGAGAGGCACAGAGGCAACCTCTCTGGTGTACACCTGTCTCTCCTGTCTGTCAATCTATCTATCTGTCTGTCTATCCATCAGCTTTTCATCTCTCTCCCTTCCTTTCTGTCTATCCCTATCTGTTGCTCTCTTTGTCTCTCTGTCAAAAAAACAATTAACAGTGTTTATTGAAAATCATTCATACCTAAGTGGACCCGCCCAGGTCAAATCCATCTTGTTCCAAGATCAACTATATCTGTTTTAAACTGTAGCATGAAATTCTTTAGACTAGATACACCACAATTTTGGGGCCATAACTCAACAGATGGATATGAGGGGCTGTTCTGGTTGCTGGCCATTGGAAACAATGTCCTGAGGACACCCAGCCACGGGCTTCGTATGCACTTACGGCGAGGTCCTTTAGGGGAGAAACCAAGCTGTGGGGCTGCTCAGTGGATTGCTGTTGTTTCATTGTTTCTAGAACTAAGTTACCCAGCACAGCAGCCACTAGCCACGTGTCGCCACTGAGCACTTGAAATGTGGCTAATGGGAGCGAAGAACTAAATTTTTAGCTTTATTTAATGATTGAAATTTCAAAATTGCCCCTGGACGGTTGGCTCAGTGAGTAGAGTGTTGGCCTGGAATGCGGAAGTCCCAGGTTCGATCCCCGGTCAGGGCACACATGGGAAGCAACTATCTGCTTCTCATCCTCTCCTTCTCCACCCCCCCCTTCCCTTCTCACAGCCAGTGGCTAGATTCACTCAAGCATTAGCCCCAGGCACTGAGGAGAGCTGGGTTGATTTGAGCATCGGCCCCAGACGAGGCTGCCGGGTGGATCCTGCTCAGAGCGCATGCAAGAGTCTGTCTCTCTATCTCCCCTCCTGTCACTTAAAAAAAATGCAACATTGAATCAGTACAAGACGTTTTTTCCTGTTAAACTCAATTTTATTTTTCTAGGACAAACAAATAATTACACTCTGATAATTGCCTTGCATACAATAGTATCGTTATATCGTGGGGCACATGCTGGGTGCACGTGGCATGTGCCTTGTTATAAGTTGCCCACATGTGCATGTTTCTAAGGTTCTGTGAGAACACATCACCAATCTAATTGGTCTCAACAGACTGATTCAGTTTGAATGCTGCTTTTTTTTTTTTTTTGGCACACTGATCTAAGAACGTAATGTGTTTACTTAAATATTTTATGCAGACAGTAAGTGTTGCATGATAACTTGATAAATTACAACTGGCAATTAAATCAAAATACATCTTAATTTAATTATCGTGTAATTCTATTAGTTTTCTATGGGGAAACAAGAGTTTACGTTGAAAACGGAGCTCTACAACGGCCGCAGCATCAAGTGGAGATGCAGAAGCCAGTGCAATGACCGGGACAGTACAGAAAACGGGGACCAGAAGGAAGAGACATCATAGATTTCATGAGGACATGCTGTGTTTGTTGTGAAACAAACACTAAAAAAATAAAGTGGAAATAGTAAGATATGTTCAGCAAATACATCGTGAATTTGAGTTTTTTTCTCAACATTTAAAAGAGAACTGGTACAACACAGGAAAAGATGCCCAATATCACTCGTCATTAGGGAGATGCAAATCAAAACCACAATGAGCCCTGGCCAGTTGGCTCAGTGGTAGAGCATCGGCCTGGCGTGCAGGAGTCCCGGGTTCAATTCCCGGCCAGGGCACACAGGAGAAGCACCCATCTGCTTCTCCACCCCTCCCCTCTCCTTCCTCTCTGTCTCTCTCTTACCCTCCCACAGCCGAGGCTCCATTGGAGCAAAGTTGGCCTGGGTGCTGAGGACGGCTCCATGGCCTCCACCTCGGGCGCTAGAATGGCTCTGGTTGCAACAGAGCGATGCCCCAGATGGGCAGAGCATCGCCCCCTGGTGGGCATGCCAGGTGGATCCCGGTCGGGCGCATGCGGGAGTCTGTCTGACTGCCTCCCCGTTTCCAACTTCAGAAAAATATAAAAAAAAACCAAAAACCCCAAACAAACCACAATGAGATACTTGCTTCACATCTATTAGGATGGGTACTATCCCCCTTCCCGCAAAAACAAAGCAAACAAAATGAAACAAAAAACAGAAAGGAACAAGTTTTGGTAAAGGACAAAACTGATGCTTTTGTTCATTGCTGGTGGGACTCTAAAATGGTATAATCACTACGAGAAACAGTATGGCCATGCCTCAAAAAACGAAACCCATAGAAACATCAGATGACCCAATAATTTTACTTCTTGGTAGACACACTCGGGAGACGCGAAAGCAAGGATCTGAACAAGTATCGGCACACGTCAGTTCTTCACGGCACAGTTCGCAGTCGCCAGACGCTGAAAGCAACTCGAGTGCCCACCGATGAACGACCGGGTAAACAAAACACGGGCTGGACACAGGGTGGAATACCGTCCAGCCTGACACAGGAAGGGAATCCCAATGCAGGCCACCACGCGGAGAAACTCTAGAAAGACGTTATTGTAAGTGACAGAAACCAGTCACCAGAGAAGGACTATTGTATGACTCCACTTCTGTGAGCTTCCCAGAATAGTCAAGATTCCTGAGACAGAGGGTAGAACGGGGATTAACGAGGATGGGGTGGAAGGGGATGGGGAGATTGTGTTTAAAGGAGACAGAGTTTCTATTGCAGAAGATAAAAAAAAAAAAGTTCTGGGCCCTGGCCGGTTGGCTCAGCGGTAGAGCATCGGCCTGGCGTGCAGGAGTCCCGGGTTCGATTCCCGGCCAGGGCACACAGGAGAAGCGCCCATCTGCTTCTCCACCCTTCCTCTTTTCCTTCCTCTCTGTCTCTCTCTTCCTCTCCCGCTGCCGAGGCTCCATTGGAGCAAAGGTGGCCCGGGCGCTGGGGATGGCTCCTTGGCCTCTGCCCCAGGCGCTAGAGTGGCTCTGGTTGCGACAGAGCGACGCCCCGGAGGGGCAGAGCATCACCCCCTGGTGGGCAGAGCGTCGCCCCCTGGTGGGCGTGCCAGGTGGATCCCGGTCGGGCGCATGCGGGAGTCTGTCTGACTGTCTCTCCCCGTTTCCAGCTTCGGAAAAATACAAAAAAAAAAAAAGTTCTGGAGGTGGATGGATGGTGGGTATGACTGCGCAGCAATGTGAATGTGCTTAAGGCCACAGAACTGTGCGCCGAAAAACGGTCAGGAGGATGCATGTGACGTTATGTCTATTTTAGAAAAAAAAAGGAAGAAAAACCTATGAAAGAGTTGTCTGAAACCAGACTAAAATGTTGAACCAAAAAAATTTTAAGATAGGTGTGAACAGATCAGAGATGGCAATTTTGTCCGGTTATACAATGACTCGGATTCGTGTACACACCTGCTCGCACAAAATTTGTAATGGAAAAAAATGGTAAAAGAAATTATTTCTGGTTGTGAAAAATCTTTAGAAAATTAGGAGAAAAAGGCTGAAAAGATGGTTTAGAAAGAGTAAACAATCTTCAGTGATGTCACTCATTGCCTACAGATTAAAAAAAAAAAAACACTTGCCAAAGGCAACTCAACTTTTGAAAAAAAAAATAGCAAATTTTAGCTGAGTCATGATCATGTGATGCTGCCCAATCAATACTTTGGGTACAGTCTCAAAGGTCTTCTAAAATTATGAAGGGACACTGCCAATACATGGTTTTAAGAAAGCAAATGGTAAATGGTGGCAGAGATTTTTTTTTTTTTTTTTTTGCATCTGACAAGAATTTCAGTTGGATATAACAACAATACTAGTTTCTTTCGTGCCAGACGGTGCTCCAGCTGTGGTCAGTCAAAAATCTGGATTTACGGAGATTTCAAAACCAGAGACTAATGTTTCCCTTGGTGCCTCACATCCCACTGAATGATACGTACTGAAGGTGCCCAGGCTCATTTTCAGAAGCAGACGCTCTGGAAAGTGTGGTGGACACAGTTGTTAATTAAAGCCGTTCGGTGCACATGTTCAGATGCTGGGTGCGGACCCCAGTGCACAGGACAGAACAGGGGGCATCTTCATCTAGGTGCACTGGTTGCATCATGGGAGAATCTGACAAAGATCTCCACTACTCTCAATTCTGATTTAAGATTTTCTTGAAATTAAAGGAATTTTTACCCCAGTTTTGATAATGATCAAAGATCAAACATGGTGGTGTGATTGCTGTTTTCTCATTGATATCACGTGGTGCAGGAGTGAGATCATCTGAAGCTCTAAGGAAAGAAAGGGCGTCCTTGTCACCAAACTACAAGGGCATAAGAATTTCCATTGAAATCAAAACTTTTCCTAACACAATTTAATAAGAATGATTCTACAGTCTGACCAGGCGGTGACGCAGTGAATAGAGCATTGGACTGGGATGCCGAGGACCCAGGTTTGAATCCCAGAGGTCGCCGGTTTGAGCACAAGCTCATCTGGCTTGAGCACATGCCTACCAGCTTGAGCACTGGGTTGCTGGCTTGAGTGTGGGATCCTAGACATGACCCCAAGGTCGCTGGCTTGAGCCCAAGGTCGCTGGCTTGAGCAAGGGGTCACTGACTCTGCTGGAGGCTCCCCCGGTCAAGGCACATATGAAAAAGCAATCAATGAACAACTAAGGTGCCGCAACAAAGAATTGATGCTTCTCATCTCCCTTCCTGTCTTTCTGTCCCTGTCTCTGTCTGTCTGTCTCTGTCACAAAAAATAAAATAAAGGAATGATTTTATACATTTTCTAAGTCAAGATGCACAATATTTTGGATAGTCATACCAGCATTATGTAAATTATCTGTGAAGCCGGCAAGAAAAATGTGAAGAACGATATTGTTGATATTGATAAACTTGAGTTATTTTTCAGTGTATCCAACCCCCACACATTCCATGTTAATAACACTGAGCTGACAGACCCCGTGAACATGGCGGGCACGGTTTTGAAAGTGATTCGCTTTTGCTTCAAACTATTCTCCTAAGAAAGATGAATTTGCTTTCTCAATGTGGAAAGTGATTTTTTTTTGGTACTTGATTCAGTAATTGGAAAACTTTAAAGTGTGCTTGGAACAATGTGAGTCTGCAATTCCACTTTTTCAGCTGTAAACATAAATACACATAGATCTCTTTCACTGGAAAATGTAGTGTCCGGATTGAGCTGTGCTGTGCTTTGAAACACACCCTGGACTTCAGACTCTTAAACCAACAACAACGAACGGGAACAGGGCTCATGAATAATGTTTATGAGTTGACATGTTGAGGTGAAGAAATTTTAGAAATAGCCTGACCAGGTGGTGGCGCAGTGGATAGAGCATTGGACTGGGACGTGGAGGACCCAGGTTCGAAACCCCGAGGTCGCCAGCTTGAATGCGGGCTCAACAGGTTTGAGGGTTTGAGCAAGGCTCACCAGCTTGAGCTCAAGGTGGCTGGCTTGAGTAAGGGGACACTGGCTCTGCTGTAGCCTCTGGTCAAGGCACATATGAGAAAGCAATCAATGAACAACTAAGATGCCACAACGAAGAATTGATGCTTCTCTTCTCTCTCCCTTCCTGACTGTCCCTATCTGTCCCTCTTTCTGTCTCTCTCTGTCCTGTCATACACACACAAAAATTTTTTTAGAAAGAGCGGGTTCGATAAAATACATTAAAATTAATTTCCCCTGTTCCTACCTTTTAAAATATGGTTACTAGAAGATTTTAAATTACGTAGGCGGCATACATTATTATGCTATTGAACCCATCCCTTCTTCTTGGTCCAGATCTCCCTTGGGGAGAACCGCCCCAGGTGATTAGGTCTGACAGAGGGGGCAATTTCAGGGGCTCGCCCCCTCTCCCAGCTTCCGCTGTGGAAGCTGACACAGCCAGATCCAAGCAGGCAGCCCTGAGCCTGGGCATCCAGAGGACCCCTCCTGGGGCTGGGATTATTATGGGGTAGGTGGTGCAGAGACAGAAGGTTTGGCTGGGAGTGCAACTCAACGTCGTGGCAGTGGCAGCGTGGACCAGACTTCTGAATTCCCCGCACAGTGCTGCTGTTACTAATGGGGGTGGTGATGCTCAACAGGTTTGAGGGTTTGAGCAAGGCTCAGCGGCTTGTGCCCAAGGTGGCTGGCTTGTGCAAGGGGTCAGAAGCAAACAGGATGTCCACGTGAAGTGGAGCCAGAGGAAGATGCTAGACCGGACAAAGATGGCGTCAAGCACCCAGTCTGAAGGGTTAGGTAAGCCTCCTGATAGGGAACAGGAAAGCCGGGTGGGAGGTAGAAAGGTGGAAATGGGGTGGAGAGTGGAGTGAAGCATGAGCTCCACTGAGGAGTGGTGGCCGGGGTGAGAGATGGGAGGAAGCCCATCGAGATGAGGTGAGAGGCAGGTGAGGACCCCACGCCTGTCCCAACCAGCCGTTCTGCTAAGAAAAACCATCCTCTGGGCTCTGGAGTGAACGCCTGGTTTAAATCAAGAGGAGGACTTTCTGGAACCATCAGTGTCAGGGCCACCATGAAGGTCCTAGTGGGGATTCCTGCTGACATCAGGAGGCGCAGGATGACATCCTGCGTGGGGGAGGGCGGTGGCTCCGCGGAGGAGGAATGGGGCAGGGCTCCGCCCATTTCCTGTCCCCTCAGTCTGCTTTCTCTATAGACCAGGTCATGTGGCTCGGGTCCGGTCCACAGAACAGATTGTGATCTTAATCCAGGACGAGTGAAAGGTTCAGGAGCTCAGTCCCTCCGGCTACGATTTCAGGTTTGGTTAAGGGTCCAGCTTATAACTGGGCTTCGGCAACCCAGTCCTTCTCTTCCGCCCCTGGTTCTGACGGCCTCCCCCCTCTTCAATCCCTGGACTTGAATCCCTGTCTTCACGCATTGCTTGGGATGTAACTTATTCCTCCCGGAAGCTGAAAATGTTCCTTTGACTTTTCAACCCAGTGACCACAGCCCTGCTTTCTGTCCATCCCTGCCTGACGTACCGGATCTCCGGTGGTCAGAGATTTTTCCATGGCTTGCTCTCCACACCCCTTGTGCTATAAAACAGTGGTCCCCAACCCCCGGGCCACAGACCGGTACCGGTCCGTGGGCCATTTGGTACCAATCCGCAGAGAAAGAATAAATATTGCTTACATTATTTCCGTTTTATTTATATTTAAGTCTGAACGATGTTTCATTTTTTAAAAATGACCAGATTCCCTCTGTTACATCCGTCTAAGACTCACTCTTGACGCTTGTCTCAGTCATGTGATACATTTATCTGTCTCACCCTAAAGGCCAGTCCGTGAAAATATTTTCTGACATTAAACCGGTCCTTGGCCCAAAAAAGGTTGGGGACCACTGCTATAAAACATTGTGACAAGATTGCCGGCTCTTTTAGAGTCCAACGACCCACTTAAACAGACAATTTCTTTGTTCCGCCTACAGATCTGAACTCCTCACGCGACCTTCGCCTCAAGCCCTTCCCTACGGCACCCCCTGCAATGCGGTTTACCCCCCACCACCACCACCACAGTCTGGTCTTTTCAGGGGCCACCAGATCGAGGCCACCGATCCGGGTAGGCCCTTTGCCACGGTCATTCCATCATCTCAGTTCTCTCTGCTCAGAAACCTTTCTCTGCAAGGGACTCAGCAAAACTCATCCTATCCATATGCTACTTTCTGGCTTTTGTGCTAATTAATACGGCTCCAATTAGCAATTTGCCCCCCTCCCCAGCTTTCTCCTCTATTGTTTTTCCCAGGAGACTAGCTTCCCTGGATCCCTTCCCCCAGTGGAGTTCCACGGGCTTGTTTGGTTCGCCTGACGCAGTCTTAGTGCCCACAAAGTGCCTGGCACATAGTAGGTGCGCGGTAGGCACTCACTGACTACAACAAGAAGAAACTACGGCTCAGACCCCTCAGAGGGATCAGCACCCGTTAGCAGTGACCCACATTTACGTAAAGCACGTAACCAAATAGTGTCTGTTTTATCAATGCTGGTCTTTAGACTATTCCTTGAGAAACAGCAGGTGGGTATCTGTGGAAGCAGGAGCCCTCTTTTTCTCCCCGCTGTGCGGCAGCTGCCACATTAGTCTCCCTTTCCCATGTGGCCCGCCACTCCCCCAGGTGATGTCCCCACCTGCCAGCCGGTTCTCATCGTCTTTCCCTTGGCTCTCTGCGAAAGCTGCTCCTGGTCTTCCTGACCCCCGTCTCCCCCCCCAAACCCCCGCCTGTCCCCCCCCGGCAAGTGGCCGCTGGTTTCCCTACACAGTCTGCCCACTGCGTTGGAGACGGCAGCACGGGCTGGCGGAACGGCTGGAAGGTGGCTCACCACCGAGCTGTTTGAAGAGGGACATGGCACAGCCGGACAGGGGTCCTCCCGGAGAAGGTGGCGGCTGCCAAGGGCTCGCCATCTTTCTCGTCCCCAGCTCGGATGTCACCCTTACGTCACTCAGTTGTCAGAACCGGGAGCTGACGTGCCTCCCGACCTCCTTAACTGCCCCCGCCCCCAGGCGGACTGACCCACGGCCCCCGGGTGAGTGACACTACCTGTTCCATGCCTCCTGGGGCCGCAGGGTGTCTGGCGAGTCGGGACACCTGGCTTCTAGGCCTGGCTCCGCCACGAGCTGCATGACTTCAGGGAGATCCCATCACCTCTCCGGGCCTCGGACGGCGCACCTGAGAGACGGAGCGTTGCGTTCTATTAGTAGTTACTCTCTACTTGTGACCCTCCCCCCCCCCCGCCTCCACGCACATAGCCAGTGATGTAGGGTCACGTATGCGACCCCCACTCACACGCAGCTCCGGGGTGCTGACCTCACCCCTTCCTTCCCCACTCAGGACACCCTAGAGAGCAGGACGCAGGGGAACCGCCCAGAACGTCTGAACGTGCTTTTGTTAATATCATAAAGAACCGGTCAGCCGCCAGCCTGGCATTTTGACCGCCCCAGTGACACTTGGCCAGGATCGCATTACCCACCTTCAGAATGGAAAGGGGAGGGGGCGTGAGGAGAGAAACAGGGCGCCTGAACAGTCAGGAAGAAGCACGGGACGGGAATGTGGACCCACTCATGTCCATTCCCCTCGGTTGTTGCAAACCCCCCTCCCCCAATCCAGCCAGGTCCCCAAGCCGAAAGTCACACAAATAATTTTTATACAGAGTCCCAGCATGCAAACCAATGACAATGTCAGCTCGTGTTCACCTGGAGAAACACAGAGCTGTCCCGAGGCCGGAAGAGAACGTGACGGGAGCCTGTCCCCTCCAGTAGGACCCCTTCCTCCTCACGGCGACTGACTCTGTGAGGTTCTGGCCTGCGACCCTGGCTTTCGGACCCTCATGTCAGCCGTGACTCCACAGAATTCTAATCTCATGGACAGGTGTCACGGGTTTCCCTTCCCAACGGCCAGACCCCCGAGCTGAGGCTGGACGCGGTGGAGCAGTGTCCCTAAGGTCTCCCCGAGCACGGCGCCCCCTCCACGTGGCTTCCCGCCGCCGGGCGCGGCTCCTCCACGCTCTTGCCTCAGCGTCCTCCACGCTCTTGCCTCAGCGTCCCCCACGCTGCTGTCTCAACCCCTTTTCTTGTCAATGTTTGTACTGCTCGCCGTTGTGAGTCTTTTGTAAGAAAGGGATGTCGCTGGTGTTCATGGAGAGAAAAGATTCCTCTTGTCCAGGCTAATTCTTCCCCTTGACGTCCCTCCTCTCCGACAATTATGACAATTATTGTCGCTGTCACCTGCCTTCAACGTCTCTCTTCCCTGACAGGCTGTTGTCAACTGCAGGAGGGCAGATCCCGAGTCTAGTGTCTTTATTCCCTGCTCGGTGACTTCTGTCAGGGTCGCTGGCACACACAGCTCTTAGGAAGTAGGTGTTGAATACACAAGTGACCAAAAGAGTGAAGGCAGAAATAAATGAACGAAACGATCCTTGTCTATGATCCACCCCCTCTGAGCATGTAAACACACTCTATTTTATTTTTTTTATCTTTGGTGACAAACAATCACAGACACGCTAAAAAGTATGATCAGCTCCACGCACTTCCTGGTTTTAAAGGACCTGAGGACCTGCCAGCTTTGGCCGATCCCGGGTTCTCACCCGCTACTTCTCATCGACTGACCCTCCGCAAACTGGCATCCGTTGCCTCCAGGTGAGTGAAGCTGGTCCCCCCAACATCACCCAGAACCTGCATGTTACCAAATCCATTGCACCGATGTTTGATCCTCCCTTTATTTGATGTCTGGACTCACAATCCTAAAAGTGTTTGAATGTCTGCCGAGTAAGTTCATGGTTCTCATGTCAGCAGTGGGGGGGCAGAGATGATTTTTAAAACCCTGGAATGACAGTAACAATAGCTATAGCTTTCATTTCCCCAGGTGACCAGTCTCAGGGAGACTAAGTAGAGACGTATCCGTTTAAACACGCATTCATTCAGACACACACGCACATGACAGATACATCCCTTCTGTGTGCCTGGTTTTGGGGAAACAAGCCAGCCAAAGTGGCAGGTTTCCAGAGGGTCGCTGTCACGGTCGTGTCATCTACCAATGAGAGAGCCAATTCTTGAATTAAATAAATGCTAATGAAACTGTCGACACCTCATACTCACATAGAAAATGCCCACACTACACCCGTGCGGTTGGATGGGTTTCGACAGTGGGACACCTGTGTGTCCACAGCCCCCGGAGGAAGAAACAGAAGAGGAGCCTCTCTCCCACTGTGTCTCCCTCACCTGCGCGGGCACCGCTGGCTGAGGGTCACAGTGGGACCAGCGATGTCCACGTTTGTGCTCTCTGCACATGGAATCGTCCAGAGGGCACTCTCCTGTGCCTCACTTACTCTGTTCCACATGACATCTGCCAGAGTCCCCGGTCCTGCATAAGTAGCTGTAGGTCATTCATTCTCATTTCTGTCTGAAATCTCTTCAGCAATATCCCCCCCACACACACACAGTCTTCCCACATGGGACTTTCCTTCCCACAGTAGCTACGGCCCCCCCCCTCCCCGTAACATGTCCCACACCCTTTCCTCCCTAGCTCTCACCACCATCTAACACACTGTACGTCAGATGTGTTTTAGGATTTGCCCCTTGCCTAGAGCGCAAGCTCCCTACGGCCCGATAAGGGCTCAGTAAATACCTTTGGAACCGGTGAACCTCGGCTACTTCTGCATGGCACCCAGCACGCCTGGAGCTGGTGGGGACACCATGCCACCCAGACAGAGGAGATGGCTCAGGAACGGCACCCAAGTGCCATTTAGCAGGAGGGGGCACCCGGATGTGGAGTCAGGTGTAGCTCTCCTACTGGGTTACCTGGACCGTGAATATCATCAATGGGAAAATCCTACAGAAAATGCCTGCCAATGAGTGTTCAAGGGTTATTAAAACTGAAAAAAAGAGCCTGACCTATGGTGGCGCAGCGGGTAAAGTGTCAACCTGGAACACTTAGGTCGCCAGTTCAAAACCCTGGGCTTGCCTGGTCAGGGCACATATGGGAGTTGATGCTTCCTGCTCCTTCCCCTTCTCTCTCTCTCTCTCTCTCACTCTCTCTCTCCTCTCTAAAATGAATAAATAAATTTTAAAAAAATTTAAAAAAACTGAAAAAAGAAAGAGGTCTAGAAATGTCTATCAATAGGAACTCTTCCTTGGGATATTAGGAAGTTGTGAACTTGCTGGCTTTATATGCTTTCGCATCTTTTGAATTTAGATTGTTTTAAAAATTCACTTTTAAGATGGAAGAGAGAGACATGACTGAAAGAGAGGAGAGGGGGGAGGAGCAGGAAGCATCAACTCCCATATGAGCCTTGACCAGGCAAGCTCGGGGTTTAGAACTGGTGACCTCAGCGTTCCACTGAGTCACCAAAGGTCAGGCTGGAATTCTTAATAATAAGAACCATTGATTTAGTAGCACAAAGTTAAAGAATAACACGCCACAACTGAGTGGAATTTATTCCAGTACAGTAAAAAAAAAAATTGATATTTAAAAATCACAAAACTCGACATTTTATAAAAAAAAAAAATCACAAAATTAAAATGACAATAGAAGGCTGGCTGACGTAGAGTAGGCACTCAACTATCAATATTTCTTGAATGAATGAACGAATGAAAATCTATTACTATGTTAAATCATCCCAACTTGTCAAATAAAAAAAAAAATAACCCTACCATTTAACTAATAAAGGCTGTAAAAAAAAAAAAAAAAAAAAAAAAAAAAGGCAGCAGCAGCATTAAAAAGACATCAGCTACGTTCCTGATGAACACTCTTGGCCCATTTTCATCAACGTTCCGGAAGCCTGTCACTGAACCGCAGGCCTCTCCGCGAACCACTGCACCCTGCTTCTGCTTGGCGCCGCGCCAGGGGAACGGATTCCCCGAGGCGGTCGGCGCCCTACATACGGCCGAGTCCAATGCATTTGGACGGGGACCAATCAAGATGTACGGAATTAAAGAAGAGATGATAAAAGCATCTCAGATCAACAGTCAGCATCGTACTTAACAACAGAACGCCGAAGGAAAACCTTTAAAGTCAAAAAACGAAGCCAGGATGTGAGCTGCCATTCTTATACAGTGTTCCCCGCCCCCGCCCCCCCCCCCACCGGAAACGCAAGCAAAACAAACACACCGTGGAGACAAAGTAAGGCCGAGCGCTTGGAAATAACGAGACAAAACTGGTCTCTCCCTGCGTGTAACCCGAGAGAACCCTCCAGCAACTCTGAGAACTAATAACAGAGTCCCAGTAGTGTACGAAATAAACCCAGAAAGAGCACAATAGTTTCCCCCAACGGAACGTCTCCGGAACGATGGCGGATGCGGCTCGGAGGCAGACAGAGAAGGTACCGGGGCGGGTTCCACGAATGAGAAGAAGGAGCGCCCCCGTATTGGTGAAAAGTCAAGACTTGCAGCGGCAGAAACAAAAAGAAAATGCTGCAGGAAGAGGAAGAGTTCTAAAACGGAAACGGCGGACTATGAGGAATAAGTGACGCTCAGGGAGGCTGAGGTCCTCGGTTCGAAACCCGGAGGTCGCTGGCTTGAGCTCAGGCTCACCAGCTTGCATGGATTATCAACGTGATCCCAAGGTTGCTGGCTCAAAGCCCAGGGTCCCTGGCTTGAACCCAAGGTCGCTGGCTTGGGTAAGGGGTCTCTGGCTCAGCTGGAGCCCCTCAGTCAAGACACATGAGAGAGAGAAAAAAAAGACACATATGAGAAGCAATCAGTGAACAACTCAAGTGCCGCAACTATGGTTAATGCTTCTCATCTCTCTCCCTTCTTGTCTGTCTCTGTCTCTCTTCTTGCTAAAATAAAAATAAAAATAAATCACTAAAACAATATTTAAGATAAGTTGATTGACTTAGACTAAAACTAAACATTTAAAAACTTCTGGCTTAGTCAATAACTCCAGACTTACTAGGTTTGTAAATACTGTTCCAGTGCTTAGCAATTCTGTTCCTTGCATTTATAAGTCTGTCTTGTCAGATGTTTGAAGCACCTAAGAGAATTAAATTTGTAATTGTGGGTAAAAACACCCAAGCCAAGGAAATGTAATTGATCAAGTTTATAAGTGATGTTAAAGTTACAATTTAACATGGATATAAGAACAAATAAAAATTAGTTATACTGCAGGTAAGATAGAGCTAGGCTTAGCTTTATGATTTTTTAAAAATTATTTATTTATTCATTTTTAGAAAGGACAGAGAGAGGGAGAGAGAGAGAGAAGGGGGAGGAGCTGGAAGCATCAACTCCCATATGTGCCTTGACCAGGCAAGCCCAGGGTTTCGAACCGGCGACCTCAGCATTTCCAGGTAGACGTTTTATCCACTGCGCCACCACAGGTCAGGCCAGCTTTATGATCTTTGAGTTGTATATTAAAGACTTGGAGAAAACAAGCTATTTCCATCGACAACTTCAGTAAACTGAACATTAGTTAAAACACAAGTAACGGGAAGTGCACTCTTTTATGCACAAACTCCCAAATTTAGCTGCAAAAAATATGGCCGTTGCCCATGAGATGCCATCTGATACCAAGTCTCTCTGTTTTATTTTCTCAATCTTTTCCTCCTCTGTTCCAAAATTCCACGGAAGTGACAGAGAAATGTAGGTGTATCTTATGTGTACATACACATGCAAATTTTGCATAATGGATCCATAATTGCTAAAAAACAACAGAGTCCTATCAATAACTTAGAAACGGTGAGGACTTCCTGTAAGAGAGAACACAGGAGGGCAACACAGGATAGAGACACGGGACGCTGAACAGTCCTGAGGGAGGGCAGTTCTCCCGAGGGAGCCTGGGGAAACGGGTGTGACCAATGGGCTGAGCAGGTCCCCTAGCACAGTCCTGGGTGCAACCAATGGGCCGGGCACGCCCCCAGGACTGGGCGTGACCAATGGGCTGAGCCAGGCCCCCAGCGGGTTTAACCAATGAGCAGAGTGAAGCCCCCCCCCAGCGCGTGGTCTCGGGTGTGACCAATGGGGTCAGGTGGGGGGGGGGGGCAGCACAGTCGTCATGGTCATTAAATCATTAAATACAGGACCACCAGTGGCCTGGCTGTGTCAAAGGTCCCCTTCTGGCTGGCAGCTTCGGGAGGGTTCAGTCCCCAGGATAAAGACCCAGGGCTACTTTTTGAAGCAGTGAATGGGTCCTTTTCCTGGGGAAGGCTCTCAACACCCAAAGGCTGGCCTGGCTGGGAAAGCAGAGCCTTTCTGAACAGGGTCTGCGTAACAACAGGGGCTGAGGTTGGGGGGGCAGAGGGAAGGCGGTCTCCGATGCCTGCCCCCCCCCGCCCCCACACACACACACAGTACCCGGGCAGCTCGCCAAGGTGGGGCACTGCTGAGTGGCACAGGGGCTGCGAAAGAGGCTAGCAGGGCCCTGGGTGATCCTCAGCTCCCAGGAAGGCTAGAATGCCTCCCCCCTAGAATACAAGCTACCTGGGGGCGGGCAGTCCGGGTTACCTCTATCTCTTAAGAGTCCAGGAATTGGTGCCTGAAGGACTGGGACCTCATTTGCAAGGGGATTTCGGCTTCTCACGGCGCAAATTCCACAGAAAAGAAGTGGTGCGTCCTAGAAGCATAGTGTCTAAAAAAAAAAAGACCTAATAAAACGTATGGCTATCCCTAAATAAATGTGGACGTGCATGTTGTGAGGAAAACAACACTGGTGATGAAGATCTAGAACTAGAGTTTCATAAGATTTCCGTTGACGCTGGGCCAGGGAAAGGGCTTGAAAAGTATGTTATGGCTTGAATTGCTCCAGGGGAGGCAACAGACAGAGGCAGAGTACCTCAAGGTCATGTAGCGAAGGATACATCCAGTGTAATTCCCATATACTCGGTACTTGAATTCTGGATAACAAGAAGCAAGAGTTTGGATAGTGTAGTATATACCAGCCTTACTAGAAAAAGGAAGTGTTGAAATATACTCAGATCCTGAATTCGGGTAGAGAGAGTTGCCGTAGCAAATGTCAGATCATTGGAAACATCATCACATCAGCAAAAGCGCTGCTGTTGTTTGCAGTCGAACGTTAAAATATATAATATATGTATATGTATGTATAGTGGATTCAATTTATTTTGTTTTATTAAATTAGGAAGCACTAAGGCCTGACCTGTGGTGGCGCAGTGAATAGAGAGCACTGACCTGGAATGTTGAAGTCGCTGGTTCAAAACCCGGGCTTGTCTGGTTGAGGCACATATAGGAATTGATGCTTCCTGCTCCTCCCCCCCCTTCTCTTTCTGTCTCTCTCTCTCCTCTCTAAAAGCACTCAATAAGAATGACAGGATATTAGATAAAGTGGGAGATGTTTGGTGGCCCTGACTGATGGCTTTGTGTAGTTGGATGAGACATAAACCTAAAAACTGTTCAAGACCACTTTCAAAGGCGGGGAGGTTGGCCGCCCCCAATGAATACCCACTGTTTTCTGTTAGCACGCAGCCCTGGCAAGAACGCCTCCCTGGTCTCTGGCACGGGGGGCGGTTTTTAAACGTGCCCCCGAAGACGTCATGGGTTTCGCTCTCCAGAGAAGGAAGAAGATCCAGGGGCACGCGAGTCAGCACTGCTGCTGCTGCAGTCACTTGCATGTACCACAGTTTCCGTTTCCTGACATCTCACCCGCGGCTCTGAGTGATGACCTGTCCTGTTGGGCCTGGAATGAGGGGTTCAAGCTTTTCCAGCTACTGACCTCAGCATGTCGACACCCCACTGGAAACCGTAGAGATAACATTTCTGTACAACAACACTGGTGATGACCACAAAGTCCCGATGGGTGGTTTCTGGTCTTCCATGGCATTCTCGGCGTCATAAAGACACCTTGCCCTGGCCAGATGGGCTTGGTTGGTTTAGAGCATTGTCCCTAAGCGCAGAGGTTGCCGGTTCGATCCCCGGTCGGGGCACATAGGGGAAGAGATCGATATTCCTGTCTCTCTATCTCTCTCCCTCCCTCTCTAAAATCAAGAAAGAAACGTTTAAAAGGGGGGGGGGAAGACATCTTATCTCCTCTCTCATTTTGGTCGCTCACACACGTGCCTGCCCCTTGGACAGTGAGCCCACTTTCGGGTGGAAAAGCAGTATCAGCACCCGCCACCCTGCCATCCACTTCCCCACAAACACAGGAAAGACTGATTTCGTTACTGAGATTTGATGGCGCTGACAATTTTCATTACTTCTCCAATAATCAACATAGGATGCGCACTGCTCAAAGCAGGCGTCCCCAAACTACGGCCCGCGGGCCGCAATGCGGCCCCCTGAGGCCATTTATCCAGCCCCCACTGCACTTCTGGAAGGGGCACCTCTTTCATTGGTGGTCAGTGAGAGGACCACTGTATTTGGCAGCCCTCCAATAGTCTGAGGGACAGTGAACTGGCCCCCTGTGTAAAAAGTTTGGAGACCCCTGGCTCAAAGGAAGGAAAGCAGTGGACAGTGTAGCACTCACACACCACTAAGTTTGAGTAGCCAAGTGAGGTAGATGGCAAAAATGGCCCCAATTCTTCCACCTGCTTTGTACCCATGCCTTTTGTCGTATATCAGGGTGGCATCCCCTTCTCCCCCCCCCCCCCCGAGTTGGCCACGTGACCTGTTGTGACCCAATGGGATGGTAATGAATGGAACCCAAGCGGAGACTTGACACGTGCTTGCCTATTTGGGCTTGCTCATCCTTGCTCATGTGCTGGGCCACAGGACAGGCGTGGGCCGGCCGGCCAGCCAGAGGATAAGATCCCTGGGGTAGAGCTGCATGACCCCAGCTGTCCCGGCCAGGTCTATCCCAGACCAGCCAAGGGCACGCTAATACCCAGACATGTGAAAGAACCCAGCCAAGGGCAGCAGCCTGCCCGCATGACCCACAGCCCAGGCTGGCTTCATGGCCATGTGACCACTGCAGTCCCATAGGGTCCTGCGCTAAGAGAGGCTCCATTCTTGATCGTTAATAATCTCTGAGTAAGGGATGCAGAGTTTTATCTTGCACCGAGCTCCACAAATGACGGAGCCGGCCCTTCCATATCTCAGCGCTGGCCCCTGAGAGAGCCTCGCTGAAGTGGAGAGAGCTCCCAGCTGGCCTGCAGACTCAGGAGGTGAGTCAAGTCTTGTTATTTAAAAGACGTGGCTTGCCGTTGCTTCTGCATTCTTGTTGGATACGCAACGGGGTCCTCCACCGGCCGTCACCCCCTGTACGTTTCTAACTGGTACCTGGTCTCACAAAAAAAAGAACATCGGATTCATTGATCAATAGAACTCAAATGATCGACTATATCTTTCCCGTTCGTACATACACAGCTGAGTTAAGGAGCTGGTGTCCCCAACCCATGGTTTCGCTCGGCTGTGAAAATATCGGGCCGTCCTCATGACAATCAGAATAGTTCTGCCATATTTGTCTGTGTCTGTGCTGTGGGCGGGCAGACAACGCTCTCATTAGGTTGGCCGGTGGCTACCTTTGCTTTCTCTCCAAGCATTTTATTTGTCCCGCCTTAGAAGCTGATTTTATAAGCATGCCGACAGGACGGGAATAGAGCTCTTGTTCAATGAAACCCAGCTGTTCGGTATTCACGGCCACGCTTCTCATTCACACTTTTTTTTTTTTTTCCTCTGAGCGGCTCTGGTGAAATCATCGCATTCACAGATGCTCTTGTGCCAACAGGTCCTGAAGTCCCGCTCACTAATTATGCTTCTGAGCTGCAGTGTTGGTAGCATTGATTTTGTCATTGCGTTTGCAATTCAGGAAACCACCTTTTAGTCATTTCATCTACCTGTGTGCACCAGAGCCATAAGCCAGCATCATGGTAACCATAAAATAAACGCAGGTTCTATACACATAGACGACGCTGTGCAAATGTTATTGCTAAGACAGGCTACCTTAGCAACCGAATTTTAACTACGCCTTGTTAAAGAGTCTGACCGATTTGAGCCATCTGCACATTTGTCCATTATTAATGAACATAATGGTATTTGATAACGGCTCCAATTCAGAGTTCAAAAATTCTTAAGTGGTGGCGCAGTGGATAAAGCATCTACCCGGAATGCTGAGGTCCCTGGTTCGAAACCCCCGAATCGCCCAGTCAAGGCGCATATAAGAAGCAACTACGAGTTGATGCTTTCTGCTCCTTACCCCTGCCCCCGCGTTTCTCTCTCTCCTCTTTCTAAAATCAACAAATAAAATCTTCTTTAAAAAAAGATTTTTTAATTCTTTTTTTTTTCATTAAGTGAGAGTCTGGGAGGCAGGCAAGCTCCCGCATGCGCCCCAACCGGGATCTATCAGCAAGCCCCCTTTCCAGTGATGCTCTGCCCATCTGGGGTGGCTGCTCTGTTGCTCGGCAACCAAAGCTATTTTAGCGCCTGAGGTGAGGCCATGGAGCTATCCTCAGCATCCATGGCCAACTTTCTTGAACCACTTGAGCCATGGCTGCAGGAAGGGGAGAAAGAGAGAGAGAGAGAAGAGCAGGGGTGGAGAAGCAGATGGTTGCCTCTCCTGTGTGCCCTGACCAGGAATCGAACCCAGGACTTCCACACGCCAGGCCTATGCTCTATCTACCACTGAACCAACCCTTTAAAAAAAAAATCTTAAGCACATTCTTTTTCATTGTTTATGCCACTAAAACTGCCAAACTACTTGAGAGCCATTTGTTTTACAGACAGATTGATCACATTTTAGAAACAATGAATTAAACCATAGAGCCCGAACTCTTTCACATGGTAGATAAATCCTTTCATCATCTTAGCCCTCGATTAGTATGACAATGACAGTGTTTATTTACCGGGGCCTTACATGGTCCTAGGTGACCATTCTCAGCATCACAAACGGATTCCCTCACAAGCTCACAATCACCTGGGGAGGTGGGAGGTGAGCATCCCAGTTGCCTGTGAATTTACAGATAGGCAAACGTGAATGAGGCCAGCTACTTGCTCGGGGTCACAGAGCCTGCCAGAGGCCAATCAGGAATCTGCCCCCAAGCTGGTCTCACTCCTCAAAGCCATTTGACCTGCTTCCCCAGTCCGCCCCTCGGGCCCTTGCTGCATCCTCTCACGGACACGCGCGCCCCCCGTGCGCCCCGGCTGTGCCCCACGGCCTCCGTTACCCAGTGAGGTGACCTGCTGCTTGTGTCTGTGCCCGGCTTGTTTCCTCTGTCTGGAGTGTTCTCTCTCCTTTCTCCCCTTGTCACCTTGCTGAACTCTCACTCCCCCTCCACGAACGACCCCGTTCAGGAGTCTTCTCTGCGAAGTCGTTCCTTCCGCCCACTTCCTAGGATTGTTCTTCTGCCTGTAACATCAGCCCAAATTTTTATGTCTTTCCAGTCTCCGGACAGAGACACACACAGGTGTCTAGAGTGACAGCTGAGTGATGGAGAATGACAACACGACAGAACATAATTTACTACATTGTATCGACCTGTCCCCTGGCTTGCCATGAGTCAGCTCTGCTTATTGACTTATGCCTCAATTAATAGGTAATTCCCTACCGACAGTGTTATTCTCAGGTGGCGGGGGAGCGGAATGAATTCTGATTGCGTCTATAATCACAACTAGTTAACTTCATGAGGCACAGAGGATCTTTTCTCTGTGTTAGCCTCTTCTATTTACTCTCTGAGAGTGAGACCCGTGATAATGATAACGTTTTAAATTCACTATCTCTGAGAGATCGTGGGGATAGTACTTATGGATACTTGGAAACCACAGCTCTCCCAAGGTGACAAGAATATATCCTCAGATCAGCTGTAATTAAGAAAGCTGTAAGTGAGCCCGTTAGCTGTATTCTTTCTGAGGAGAATATAGAAGGCAGAGGCTCGGAGCAGGGGTCTCTAAGCTCTTCTGAACACTCACTATCGCAGCCGAGACGCTGTGTCTGCGCCCCTGCAAATGTGGGCTGCTTTTTCCCCCCTTCTTTTCCAAGTGAGAGGAGGGGAGACAGAGAGACAGACTCTTGCATGTGCCCTGACCTACTGGGGTCCACCTGGCAACCCCCATCTGGGGCTGATGCTCTGCCCATCTGGGGCCCATGCTCGCAACTAAGCTATTTTTAGTGCCTGAGGGGGCGGCTCCAAAAAGCCCGAGGCTAATGCACTCGAAACAATCAAGTCACGGCTGCGGGAGAAGAAGCAGGCACAGATCCTGGCCTCTGAGCCAGAAAAAGGTGGAACACAGATAAATCAGGCAGCAGGAGAAGCCAGTGCAGTTCTGGTCAAGGCCAAGGCCGAGGCCACGGCCAAAGCTGAAGCTGTTCTCATCCTGGCTGCGGCTCCAACACCAACAGCGGAGGTGCAGCCGCCTCCCTCGCCGGCTGTGGCTGAGCAGTGTGCAGGCATGTTCTCCGGACTGGCCGAGGATGCCAACGCTGTCCTCTGTTGGACTTCAACCCCAGTGATGTCACCACTCTGGTGGCTCAGGCCAGGGCTGTGTTTGGGGCCCTCACCAGAGCCCCGGTGCCGGAGGCCTCGGTCCCCAGTGGGAACAGCAGAGACGTCCAGGGCACTGGAGCGAGTCCTGGGGGGGAGCTTGACGGGGCCAGACGGAGCTCAAGGGCTGGGTTTGGCCCAAGAGGCTGGGGACGGAGAAGCAGCCCTCCCAGACTCTGGCTCTAGCCTCCCTGCTGAGATTTTGGTTACTATTATTATTTTTTTTTTATTTGGAACTATAATCATGTAATAAACTTGCCAGTGGCAAACAAACAAACAAAAAAGATGTTTATGCAATCCTAGGGGTAACCACAAAGCAAAACCGGACAGTAGATATATTAATATATACAAAACTTGATAAAGAGAAAGGAACCAAGAGACCATCATCGATTCACAAAGAAAGATAGCGAAAGAGGAGGAAAAAACCAAACTGAGAAATTGCACAGGCAGTTAAAAAAAAACAAAACAGTAAGATGGCATTAGTAAGTCCTTACCTAGCAACGATTACTTTAAATGTAAACAGATGAAATCCTCCAATCAACAGGCAGAAAGTAGCTACTGGGTTAAACACTCAAGGCCTGTCTCCACGCTTCTGACAACGGTCACACGTCAGCATTAAGGGCACACACAGGCTCAGAGTGCAGGGGTGGAAACATGTATTCCATGCAAACGGAAACCAAAGAAGAACAAAGTCACACTTACATCGGACAGAATGAACTCTAAAGCAGGCATCGAGACAGAGAAGGTCATTGTATATAATGATAATGATAAATTGTTCATTCATCAAGAGGATAGAATAGTTGTAAACATAAATGCACCCAATATGAGAGCCCCTAAATATATATAATGAAGTAAATGCTAATAGATCTGAAGGGAGAAACAGACAACAATACAATAATAGCAGGGAACTCTCATAGCCCATTTCAGTAACGGACAGATTATCCGGAGAGCAAATTAAGGAGTAAACTCTGGACTTGAACTACACCTAAGATGGAGATGTAGTCATACATAGACGGAACATTCCACGCAGCAGCAGCAGAATATGCATTCTTGTCAAGCACACATGGAACAGTCTCCAAAACAGAGCATACGCCAGGTTGCAAAACAAGCTTGGCCAATGTAAGATGATTGAAATCATAACAAGTATCTCCTCTGATCACAAGGGCATGAAACTAGAAATCAGTTACAAGAGGAAAACTGGAAAACTTACAAATATGTAGAAATTAAGCAACAGACTCTTGAACAAGCAATGAGTCAGAAGATATTGAAAGGGAAATATAAAAATATCTAGACACAAACAAAAATGGAAACACTACACACAAAAAAGGAATAGGAAGCAGCAAAGCAGCTTGAACAGGAAAGCTTAAAGCCATAGCCCTGGCCAGTTGGCTCAATGGTAGAGCGTCAGCCCAGCATGTAGATGTCCTGGGTTTGATTCCCGGTCAGAGCACACAGGAGAAGCGACCATCTGCTTCTCCACCCCTCCCCCTCTGCCATTTCTCTTTCTTCCCATCCTGCAGCCAGTGGCTCAATTCATTGGTTCAAGCATCAGCCCTGGGCTCTGAGGACAGCTCTGTTGATTGAGTGTGTCAGCCTCAAGTGCTGAGGATAGCTCAGTTGATTCAAGCATTGGCTCCAGACGGGGACTGCTGGGTGGATTCCAGTTGGAGTGCATGCATGCAGAAGTCTTTCTCTCTATCTCCCCTCCTCTCACTTTAAAAAAAAATGGTGAAAAAAAAAGAAATGACAATGAAAGCACAAGCAACAAAAGAGACAATCAGTAAGTAAGGCTACATCAAGCTAAAAGCTTCTACACAACAAAAGCAAAAATCAGCAAAGTAAAAAGGCAACCAACAGAGTGTGAGAAAATATCTTTAAAACATCTATCCGATACAGGGCTAATGTCTAAAGCTATATAAGGGACTTGTACGACTCAACAGAAAGAAAAAGAAAACAATTCAATTAAAAATGGGCAAAGACCTGGCCGGTTGGCTCAGCGGTAGAGCGTTGGCCTAGCGTGCGGAGGACTCGGGTTCGATTCCCGGCCAGGGCACACAGGAGAGGCGCCCATTTGCTTCTCCACCCCTCCGCCGCGCTTTCCTCTCTGTCTCTCTCTTCCCCTCCCGCAGCCAAGGCTCCATTGGAGCAAAGATGGCCCGGGCGCTGGGGATGGCTCGTTGGCCTCTGCCCCAGGCGCTGGAGTGGCTCTGGTCGCAATATGGCGACGCCCAGGATGGGCAGAGCATCGCCCCCTGGTGGGCAGAGCGTCGCCCCTGGTGGGCGTGCCGGGTGGATCCCGGTCGGGCGCATGCGGGAGTCTGTCTGACTGTCTCTCCCTGTTTCCAGCTTCAGAAAAATGAAAAAAAAGAAAAAAAATAAAAATAAAAAAATAAAAAAATAAAAAAAATGGGCAAAGAAGTTGAATAGACATTTTCCCAAAGAAGACACCCAAATTGCCAACAGGTACATAAAAAAATGTACTCAAGCATCACTAACTGGGTAAAAGCAAATCCAAATCAGAATAAACCACCACCTCACACCTATCAGAATGGCGATTCTCTAAAAGACGAGAGACCAGCACTGGCGAGGATGTGGAGACCACGGAGCCCTCCGGCCCCGTTGGTGGGAACGCAGACTGGTGCAGCCACCGTAGAACGCGGTATGGAGACATCTCAAAAAATTACAAGTAAAACTACCACATAATCCAGCAATTTTGCTTCTGGCTATATATGTGGAGGAACTAAAATCACTATGTCAAAGAGATATCTGCACCCAACCCATTGCAGCATTATTCACAGTAGCCGAGCCAGAGAGACAGCCGGAATGCCCGTTGATGGATGAATCCAGACTGCGGCATGTCGGTACAATACACATTATTCACCCAGAAAGAAACAGGAGTTCCACCTTTTGTGACAACACGTGTAGGCCTAATGACTTTTGTGAAATAAGTCAGAGAAAGACAAACAGTGTTTGTCCTCTCTCCCAGGTGGCATCTAAAAATTTGAACCCCCGGACATAGAGAGGAGAATGTTCGTTGCCAAGGGCTAGGCTAGGAGGTGGGGGAATGGAGAGGTGTGGGCTCCAGGGTGTAAACTTCCAGCTGAGAGGACGCCTCCTGGGGATGGAACGTACGTACTGCATCGTGTCCGTAAGTAACAATACTGTGTGATACTCTGGAAAGTTGGTAAGAGTATATCTTAAATGTTATTACCTCACACACACATACACACACACTCACAAAAATGGTAATTACATCATGTGATGGACATGTCAGCTCATGCTATGGTGGTAATCATGCCACTATATATATATGTGTATCAAATTACCATGTGTACACCCAAATAAATTCAATAAAAAGAAAACAGACAAATCACCACACATGTACACCTTAAACTTACATGTTATATGTCAATATGGCAATAAAGCAGGGGAAAATAACAAAGAAAATGAATAAAGTATACTACACTAAAAGAATAAAGTAGAAAAATTATGTTATAATCTCAAAAGATGCAGGAAAAGTATAATAAAATTAAAAAAAATTTCACCAGTCACCATAAAAAAAAAAAAGCCAACCCACCTCTGAGCAAAAAAGAAAATGAGAGGAAGTTTCTTAATCTGATTAAAAAAAAAAAAAAAAAGGGCCCTGGCCGGTTGGCTCAGTGGTAGAGCGTCGGCCTGGCGTGCAGGAGTCCCGGGTTCGATTCCCGGCCAGGGCACACAGGAGAAGCACCCATCTGCTTCTCCACCCCTCCCTCTCTCCTTCCTCTCTGTCTCTCTCTTCCCCTCCCGCAGCCAAGGCTCCATTGGAGCAAAGATGGCCCGGGCGCTGAGGATGGCTCCATGGCCTCTGCCCCAGACGCTAGAATGGCTCTGGTTGCAACAGAGCGATGCCCCAGATGGGCAGGGCATCGCCCCCTGGTGGGCGTGCCGGGTGGATCCCGGTCAGGCACATGCGGGAGTCTCTCTGACTGCCTCCCCCTTTCCAACTTCAGAAAAAAAAAAAAAGTTCAGCAAACACATTACGTAATTGTGTAACATCGAATGCTTTCCCTTTGAGATCAGAATGAGACAAGGATAACTGCTTTTTTCTCCTGTGCTGTATTTGAAGCCAGAGTGGGTCGAATGAGGCAACAAAAAGAAATTACAGGGTATAAAAATTGGAATAAAACAAAATTGACTTGCAGGAAACAATCTGGCATTTTTTGTGTGAAGTTGAACTTAGGCATACTCTGAGATTCAACATTTTCACTTCTAGATATCTACCTAGAGAAATTCCTGCATGCGTACACAAGACACGTACAAGAATGTTCGTGGCAGTATTCGTTACAATACCCCCAAACTGGGGCGGGGGCCAAACGCCCATCAAGAGTAGAATGGATAAATAAACTGTGGCACGTTCAGAGGATGGATGACTCCACATCGGTGAAACCCATGCACAGTAGCTAGAAACTTAAATGTGGGTGAGCCTCAAAAATAAAATATTGAGCAAAATAAATGTCACAGAAAAATATCTGCGGTATGAGTATCTTTACAGACAACTCAAAAATTTGCAAAACACAAACAAACCCCACAATACCCTAAATAGTATATCGCTTAGGGAAGTACGCATACGTGATAAAATTAGCAGAAATTTATTTATTTATTTTTACAGAGGTCAAAATAGCATCTACCTCTAGGAAAGATGAACAAGGATGCGATTAATGGGCTTCCGAGACACTGGGTGGTTGTTACAAGGCTACTTTAATGCCTCAGTCTATACATATATATTTTATATATGCTTTATGTGATGTGTTTCACCATAAAAGTGTTTTTCAAAAGCAATTCTTTTCAGCTCTAATGACCAGTTTACAGAAAACACAAAGGGGATCGGAACATATAAAAATGCACCATGACCAAACAATCACCAAAGACTAGACTCTGGGAAAATTTAGAGGACAGATTGTCTTGTTTCTTTGATACAAAATTTCCAGGAAAAACAAGGAGATAAAGAAGGAGCCTGGAATTACAAAACATAAAAGACAAATTAACCAATTGCCATGCAGGGACCTTGTTTGGACCCCATTCAAACAAACAAATTACAAATTACATATCATAACAATTGCAGATACGCGAACATTAACTGGATATCTGAGGATAAGAAGGATTGATTCTTGATTCTACTGGGACGAAGTGTTGGTACAGTGGTTATGTTTTGAAAGGAGGGGGGTGATCCTTGTCTTTTAGAGCTAGTTAATGAAATATGAATGAAATAAAAAAATTAAATTAAATCAGTTTAAGATTTGGTTCAAAATAATTCTGGGTGGGAGGGTTGGTATAAAGAACACAAGATTGCCTGACCAGAGGTGGCACAGTGGATAGAACGTCGACTTGGGATGCTGAGGGCCCAGGATTGAGACCCTGAGGTTGCTGGCTGGAGCACGGGCTCGTCAGATTGAGCTCAGAGTCGCCGGCTTGAGCATGGGATCGTTGACATGATCCCAAGTTTGTTGGCTTGAGCCCAAAGGCCTCTGGCTTGAAGTCCAAGGTCGATGACTTGAGCCCAAGGTCGCTGGCTTGAGCAAGGGGTCACTGGCTCAGCTGGAGCCTCCAGTCAAGGCACATATGAGAAGCAATCAGTGAACAACTAAAGTGATACAACTCCAAGTTGATGCTTCTCATCTCTCTCTCTCTCTCTCTCTCTCTCAAAAAATAAAAACAAACAAAAAAGGAATAAAAAACAAACAAAACAAAACAAAAACCCCACAGGATTGTCTGTTAGTTGAAAATTACTGAAGCTAATGATGGTATATTAGGTTTCATGAAATTTTAACGTTTGAAATTTTGCATTTTAAAAATTAAAGTATGCCTGACAAGTGGTGGTGCAGTGGATAGAACATCAACCTAGAACACTGAAGCAGGTTCGAAACCACAAGGTCTCCAGCTTGAGTGTGGGGTCACTAGCTTGAGCGTGGGTTAAACCCCATGGTCACTGGCTTGAGCCCAAAGGTCACTGGCTTGAAGCCCAAGGTTGCTGCCTTGAGCCCGAGGTTGCTGGCTTGAGCCCAAGGTTGCTGCCTTGAGCCCGAGGTTGCTGGCTTGAGCCCGAGGTTGCTGGCTTGAGCAAAGGGTCACTGGCTTGGTTGGAGTTGCCCTCCTTCCCATCAAGGCACATACGAGAAGCAATCAATGAACAACTACAGTGCTACAACAAGAAGTTGATGCTTCTCATCTCTCTCCCTTTCTGCCTGTCTTTCTCTCAATCAATCAATCAACAAACAAACAAATAAAAACTCAGGCAATAAATGAAAACTTTTGCTAAATTGAGATCTGTTTTGAAAGGCTTATTTGGGGTTCATTCCCTTCTCACCTTGCCCAGAACAACACCCTTCTCTCCCACGAGACAATCTCAGTCATTGCCGGTCAATCTTGAGCATGCATGTGGCTCGCCCGGGGATCTGGTTGAACTGCGGACTGACGGCAGCAGATCTGGGCTGGGGTGTGAGGTCCTGCATTCGTCGCAGGCGCCCCCGTGAGGCTGAGCGCAGACCGCCTCTAAGAACGCAGGTCTTCCCCTCCTCAGAACCTCTGTCCCGCGGAGCCTACCACTTCCGCATCCTCCATCACTCCTTCCAGGCTCATCTTGGAAGAGAGTCTGCAGTTTATCTCGGCAAGCACACCCTTGTCCACCTCTCCACCATCTTGGCCCTTTTCTCTTCTGCGGAGATTGTCCAGCAAACCTTTAACCTGAAGGCACGCTCCCAACCCAGGTGCGTGAACCCATGCACTTGAACGATGCTGGAGAACACAGCCCATTACATTCCCCCCCCCCTCTCTCTCCCCCTAAGGGGCCCACAGCCTTACTTCTTTGCTCACAGTGCTTCCTTCTACCTCTCCAAGATGACCGGCTTTTATGATCTCCTCTTCGCTCTCCCTACGTCTTTCTCTCTCGGCTCATGGCCATGCCTTAGACTTCATTGTAAAAATAAAAGTTGACAGGGAATTCTTCATTCTTTCAACACCAAATACACAAGCTTTCACCTTTCACCTATCTGCTCTCTTATTTCCTGTGATTCCTTCTTATATAAAATTAAAATATAGCATAACCTGTTCGTTCACACACACACTTTGGGTCCTGTTTAATCTCCCTTTCAACCAGACTGCTCCAACAGTTTGCAGGATCCACACCAGGGGTGGTCAGCCTTTTTATACCTACCGCCCACTTGTGTATCTCTGTTAGTAGTAACATTTTCTAACCGCCCACCGGTTCCACAGTCATGGTGATTTATAAAGTAGGGAAGTAACTTTACTTTATAAAATTTATAAAGCAGAGTGACAGCAATGTAAAGCATATAATAATAATTACTTACCAAGTACTTTATGTCGGATTTTCGCTAAGTTTGGCAGAATAAATCCTTATAAAACAACTTACTATAGTTAAATCTATCATTTTATTTATACTTTGGTTGCTCTGCTACCACCCACCATGAAAGCTGGAATGCCCACTAGTGGGCAGTAGGGACCAGGTTGACTACCACTGATCTAGAGGCTCCTGATAGTATTGATTTTTCTTTTTTAAGCAAATAAAATCAAGATAGTTCCTTGACCCTGACTCACAGCTCAATACTGCCTGATTTCTGTCTTTCCGTTTACAGTGTCTTGACCTTCACTCACTCCTTAACCTGCTCCAGTGTGATTTCCATTCCCACCGCGTCACCAAAATCGCTCGCGTCAAAGTCTTCAGCTGCCTCTGTGCTGTGGAGTCAGGTAGACACTCTCCTGTCTTCAGTTACCTCAGCGTTTCGGCACTTTCCCCAGTAGACAGAACGCCTGCTCGCTCTCTGCCCTTTCCTGCGCCCCCTCCGCCTGCCACCCCCAAAGTGGTCCAGCCCTCCGCTGCTCCCTCCGCCTTAGGAAAGAGTCTTATCAATCAGGCTTCCTTCATGTCTCTCTTTCCTTCAACTTCTATCAAAACCCATCAGCAGAGCTTGTCCTTTCCACCTCCTAGACCAGTGGTCCCCAACCTTTTTTGGGCCACGGACCGGTTTAATGACAGAAAATATTTTCACAGACCGGCCTTTAGAGTGGGACGGATAAATGTATCACGTGACCGAGACAAGCGTCAAGAGTGAGTCTTAGACGGATGTAACAGACGGAATCTGGTCATTTTTTTAAAAAGAAAACATTGTTCAGACTGAAATATAAATAAAACGGAAATAATGTAAGCTTTTTATTCTTTCTCTGCAGACCAGTACCAAACGGCCCACGGACCGGTACTGATGCGCGGCCTGGGGGTTGGGGACCACTGTCCTAGAGCATTTTTTCCGATCCACTCCCATTTCCTCTCCACTATCATTATGTTAAACTAAGTTGCCTCTTATTTTCCCTGAAAGCCATCTACGTCCTCCCCTCGGGGCCTTTGCACACGCTGCGGCCTTGCCTAGAACCTTTAAAACCCATCCTGAGGTTCGCATGGCCCAACTTTCATTCTCCCGCAATAACCTCACAGGTCTTCCTGGACTTCCAAGTCCTTCCCAAATACTCAGTGGAAAGAGAAAGAGACATTTCTACACCACGTTCTAGACACCCTACTGATTTATATCTACAAAACCAATGCTCAGGCTCCTGCTTGCTCTAAGCAAAAAAACAAAGTCTGATACACAACCAAGTCTAAGTTCATCTCCCATTAGAGCAAAACGGGTACCAGATTTCCTCTTGGCTTTTAGTTCCTCCTCGAATAACGGAAGAAACGACCCTGCGTCTCCGTTTCAGTTCATGGAGGAGAATGGAAAGAGACACACACAATGTTTTGGAGCTCCTGCGGTCAAAAGGTGTATCTCTCCCTCCCTTGACCACGTCACTTGTTTAGGCCAGTTGAACGCTAGCAAACATGACACTAGCAGATGTTTACGAAGTTCTTATGCATTGAGGCTCCCCCCCCCCTTTTTTTTGGTATTTTTCCAATGTTAGAAGCAGGGAGGCAGTCAGACAGACTCCCGCATGCGCCCGACCGGGATCCACCCGGCATGCCCACCAGGGGGTGATGCTCTGCCTATCTGGGGTGTTGTTCATTGCAACTGAAGCCATTCTAGCGCCTGAGGTGGAGGCCATTCTAGCACCTTCAGCGCCCGGGCTAACTTTGCTCCAATGGAGCCTTGGCTGCAGGAGGGGAAGAGAGAGACAGAGAGGAAGGAGAGGGGGAGGGGTGGAGAAGCAGATGGGCGCTTCTCCTGTGTGCCCTGGGTGGGAATTGAACCTGGGACTTCCACACACCGGCTGACACTCCACCGCTGAGCCCACCGGCCAGCGCCAGGGCTCCCCCTCTCTTGCAGCCTTTGGCACCCACCCAGCCACCGTATGAAGCAGCGTGGACTAGCTGCACGGGTGAACCCAGGCAGGAGTGGAAGTACTGTCCCAACCAACTCCCAGCATAAGGAGGTATAAATGATGGCTGTTCTGAGCCACCAAGGTTTGGGGTAGTTTGTGATGTAGCAAAAACCCAGAGACACCTCCTGAAGAAGTCTTTTTATATTGCAAACCCATTGGTGCTCCTTTTCTACTCGAAATGCTTTAATCAATCATTATTCATTGGTCCTGGGTCAAACCCGAGTCGCTTAGCCACGCCCACGGAGACCCCCCCACATCCTGGACGGCCTCACCTCCTCCTCGTACGGGCCCTCTCCCACGCCGTGCTCCCCCAGGGGTCTCAGCTTTTTCCCACCTCAGGGCCCTCACACACGCTCTTCCCTCTGTCTGGAATGCTCTTCCCTGCTTTCCACCTGCTTGACCCCTGCTCTCCTCTCAGGTCACAACTGAAATAGAACATCCAGGGGACTGCACTGACCAACTCTTCCCTGTTCACCCTCCGAAAGGCGCGTGTCTCTGGTTCGATGTTCTCAGGACGCCCTGCTCCTGCCCTCTCTTAGCAGACACCCCAATTCGAAACCCTACCTTGTCCTGTGTGACGGTATGTTTCACAGCCACCTGCGCCGCTGGGTTGTAAAGATTATGAGAATAGGACGTTCTATTCACAAATGTAGCCCGAACTCCGCACACGACCTGTCACCTGGTAATGCGGAGAGACCTTGTTCCAGGCAGGTCACCATAGTGGTTAACTGAGGCTTTGGAGGACAGAGGTCTGGGCTCACATCCTAGCTCTATCACTTACTGGCCGAGCGACGCACCTACCTGCTTTGTGCCTCAGTTTCCCCACCTCTAAAATGGGGGTAAAAATAGCACCGGCCGGTGGGGCTGTTGGGTGGATTGTGTTCAATACAGGTGTCAATTATTACTTGCCAAACGACGTCAACATACTTGGGTGACAGCAAACCAGAAGCTCCTGAAACAGCCCACATCGCCTTCCCGTGTGGGCTGGGGCACGGCTTCGATTACATCCATACTCCTGTTTATACTGCTGTAACTGCCCTTTCTACCACCTGATGCTCCCCTCGCTGAGCCAACAAACATCCCCCCCAAGAACTCCACAGTTCTGATGGCCCCGAGGAATACGCCGCTCCCTCTCACGGCGGAGGCACACAGCGCGCATGCCCAGCAGGACCTGGGCCTGAGCCGCCCGCACAGTCTCGGGCAGGGAAACGTTTTACAGGGGCCGCTGAGCACGTCTCCGGTCACTACAGGGGCTGCTCTCAGGCTCTGGACAGAAAGAACAGAAAAGCTATGGGTTCAACAAAAATAAGCTTAAAAGGTGAAGGGGAGAGGGAACCCTAAGAAAAAGAGTCGGGGAGAAAGAAAAGGTGGGGGGTGAATAAAAAGAGAATGGAGAGAGGGTGGAGAGGAGCAGGTGAGAGGTCAGAGGGACTGAGCAGAGAGACCCAGAGGAGCGAGATTGAGTGGGGAGAGTGAAAGAAGGGAGGGAGGCAGGCGGGGAGGGGAGAAGGAGGGGAGAAGGGGGAGAGGGGGGAGAAGTAGGAGAGAGAGGGGAGAGGGAGGGGAGGGGTGGAGAGGGAGGGGAGGGGTGGAGAGGGAGGGGAGAGAGGGGAGGAGGGGAGGGGGAGCAGGAAGGGAGAAGCAGGAGAGAGGGGGAAGAGGGAGGGGAGAGGGAGCAGGAAGGGAGAGGCAGGGGAGAGGGGGGAGAGGGAGGGGAGGGGGGAGCAGGAAGGGAGAGGCAGGGGAGAGGGGGGAGAGGGAGGGGAGGGGGAGCAGGAAGGGAGAAGCAGGAGAGAGGGGGGAGAGGGAGGGGAGGGGTGGAGAGGGAGGGGAGGGGTGGAGAGGGAGGGGAGAGAGGGGAGGAGGGGAGGGGGAGCAGGAAGGGAGAAGCAGGAGAGAGGGGGAAGAGGGAGGGGAGGGGGAGCAGGAAGGGAGAGGCAGGGGAGAGGGGGGAGAGGGAGGGGAGGGGGAGCAGGAAGGGAGAAGCAGGAGAGAGGGGGGAGAGGGAGGGGAAAGGAGAGGAGGGGGAGCAGGAAGGGAGAAGCAGGAGAGAGGGGGGAGAGGGAGGGGAGGGGGGAGCAGGAAGGGAGAGGCAGGGGAGAGGGGGGAGAGGGAGGGGAGGGGGAGCAGGAAGGGAGAGGTAGGGGAGGGGGGGAGAGGGAGGGGAAAGGAGAGGAGGGGAGCAGGAAGGGAGAGGTAGGGGAGGGGGGAGAGGGAGGGGAAAGGAGAGGAGGGGAGCAGGAAGGGAGAGGCAGGGAAGAGGGGGGAGAGGGAGAGGAGGGGAAGCAGGAAGGGCTAGGCAGGGGAGGGGGGAGAGGGAGGGGAAAGGAGAGGAGGGGAGCAGGAAGGGAGAGGCAGGGGAGGGGGGGAGAGGGAGGGGAAAGGAGAGGAGGGGGAGCAGGAAGGGAGAAGCAGGAGAGAGGGGGGAGAGGGAGGGGAGGGGGGGAGCAGGAAGGGAGAGGCAGGGGAGAGGGGGGAGAGGGAGGGGAGGGGGAGCAGGAAGGGAGAGGTAGGGGAGGGGGGAGAGGGAGGGGAAAGGAGAGGAGGGGAGCAGGAAGGGAGAGGTAGGGGAGGGGGGAGAGGGAGGGGAAAGGAGAGGAGGGGAGCAGGAAGGGAGAGGCAGGGGAGAGGGGGGAGAGGGAGAGGAGGGGAAGCAGGAAGGGAGAGGCAGGGGAGGGGGGGAGAGGGAGGGGAAAGGAGAGGAGGGGAGCAGGAAGGGAGAGGCAGGGGAGAGGGGGGAGAGGGAGGGGAGGGGGGAGCAGGAAGGGAGAGGCAGGGGAGAGGGGGGAGAGGGAGGGGAGGGGAGCAGGAAGGGAGAGGCAGGGGAGGAGGAGAGAGGGAGGGGAGGAGGTGAAGAGAGAGGGAAGAGGGAGAGGAGAAGGAGGGGAGAGGGGGTTGAAAGAGGGGAGGGAGAAGCCCCTTCTACCGCAGCAGCGTTGCAGGCAGCCAGCACTGCCCCCCCAGGAAGCCTGCGTAGTTCGGGGCTGTGGGCTACAGCGGCCCGGGACGGGGACGGCCGTGGGCACTCTCCTCGCAGCGCGCCCCACCAGGATGTCCGGCGCGCGCTCAGGAGGCCGTCCAGGGCAGCCTGGCAGATAATTGCTGCGAGTGCTCCGTAACTTACCAGCCGGGAGTCAGTGGGCTGCAGAATGCTGGGCACAGCTTCGGGGGGCGGGGGCGGCAGAGGGGCCTGGCCGCAGGTCCCCGGTGCGCACAGCTTAGGGGCTGCACGATGACAGCTCTCCGGTGCAGCCAGGCTCCCACCCCCAGGTAGGGAGAGCCAGCCCGGAAGGCCAGGGAGAGAAGGGGAACCTGCTTGTGTTTTTGTATTTAAATTGTTTTTGAGCCCACGTAGCCCTGAGAGTCACATGCTGCCTCCAACCTCACCGGAGTCGTCACATGATACAGGTCCCCATCATGTGATGAGACCAATCTGCCTCACTTCAGCCCCCACCCCCCCACCCCCACCTCCGGCTCCCAGACTGACAGCTCAAGTGTTTCTGGAGAGGCGCCCCCTCTCCCCCGCCCCCCCATCAGCGATGGGGGGGGGGGATGCAGATGGAGCACCCCCCCCTCCAAGCCCGCGCCGGGCTCCATCCTCCCTCTCCCCAGCCACTGCGACTTGGAGGGGTGCCAGGCTCATTTGAATGCCAGCCTTTGTGAATAACTCCAGTGTCGCCTGCCACTGCAGGGCGTTGGAGCTCACACCATCCCGCTGCATTCTGGAGAGCCCAACCTGGTGCCTCCCCGCGCGCGGTGTCCACGCCCCTCCTGAGCGGTGGAGGGAGGGGGGGGGGGCGGGACTGTGGGCTGCGGAAGGGGACAGAGCTCCTGCCGAACCTTCTAGTCCTTTCCCTCCCAGCTGCAGTAGAAGCCAGGTGGGGCCCTCTGCTCTCGGATTAGGTTGTCTGCTCCTCACTCAGCGGCCGCAGCTCTGCTCTGTGTCTGCAGTTCTCTCTCTGTTTCTCTCTCTCTCTCTCAACACAGTGAAATCGATTTGGTTTTTTTAAAAAAAAAATCAGCGAGGCTTGTTTCCTCGCAACGTCGTCACCTCCATTTCTCATTTATTCATGGACTCAAGCGATCTTTAACTAGATGAACGGCTGGCAGAACGCCTGCGGCGTCGCAGTCCCGGGCTGGGCACCCAGGAGGGAGGCGGGGAGGGTGCGGAAGGTGTTCAAGAGACGCATAGAACAAGACGTCTGACCTTGAGGTCCATACACGTTGTCTGCTAGAAGCGGCAAAGCCGTAAACAAATCTGAGGGTCAACCAAAGTCAGGCAGGCAAACACAGAAATCCTGTATTTGTCTACACGGGGACTTCGTTCCTCCAGCCCTCCCCCTTTACCCCCATTCTGCCCAATATGGGAAATGCCACCCAGTCACTTCCAAACAAACTCATCGGAGTGATTTTTTTTCTCTGCTTCAGCTTGAAAGCCAAGTTACAGAATTCTCTTCAGTCAGGCCACACCCTACGGTTGATGCTCAGCTCTGATACACTAGTAAACACACGGTATGGACCGTGTCCCGGAGGAGGGGATAGTCTGATGGTCACTCTGCCGTCTCGGGGTCTGTCTGAGTGAAGGAGGGTTGTGTTTCCAGACTTCTGGGCAGCGGGAGGTATAAAACGCCTCTGTTCCAAAGCAGAGGTTTTGTTCTACACCCACCTCCACAAGAGCAGCAGAGAAGGTAGATGTGGCAGAGAAGGTAGATGTGGCAGAGAAGGTAGAAGCAGAGAAGGTAGATGTGGCAGAGAAGGTAGGTGTGGCAGAGAAGGTAGGTGTGGCAGAGAAGGTAGGTGTGGCAGAGAAGGTAGATGTGGCAGAGAAGGTAGAAGCAGAGAAGGTAGATGTGGCAGAGAAGGTAGATGTGGCAGAGAAGGTAGAAGCAGAGAAGGTAGATGTGGCAGAGAAGGTAGATGTGGCAGAGAAGGTAGGTGTGGCAGAGAAGGTAGATGTGGCAGAGAAGGTAGATGTGGCAGAGAAGGTAGAAGCAGAGAAGGTAGATGTGGCAGAGAAGGTAGATGTGGCAGAGAAGGTAGATGTGGCAAACACCTGGCCTACTCCAGAGCCCGCCTATCTTAGAAAGATGTACGCCATTTTCTAGTCGGGGATTTTTTGATCACTTGGGGTGGGACACATCCGAACCAAAATAGCACCCCTTGGAACTTGGCTGTTGCCAATTTCTGAGTAAACTATGCTAGACATTCTGAAAAGGGAAAAAGAAACAGAAAACCAGAGAGGTAAGCACAAGAGTGAAGACTGTGTCCACCCCGGGGGACCGGTGCTGGTTGGGGACGTGGCAGCCGTAGGACTGGACCCTCAACAGGTGTAGGAGATAGTGTCGGGTGCCTGGGAGAGCTGAAACTGAAATTTCTACCTCAACGTAGGGCCCTTAAAGTATATCCCCCGCGAGGGACCCGGGTTCGATTCCCGGCCAGGGCACATAGGAGAAGCGCCCATTTGCTTCTCCACCCCCTTCCTTCCTCTCTGTCTCTCTCTTCCTCTCCCGCAGCCAAGGCTCCATTGGAGCAAAGATGGCCCAGGCGCTGGGGATGGCTCCTTGGCCTCTGCCCCAGGCGCTAGAGTGGCTCTGGTCACGGCAGAGCGACGCCCCAGAGGGGCAGAGCATTGCCCCCTGGTGGGTAGAGCGTCACCCCCTGGTGGGCATGCCGGGTGGATCCCGGTCGGGCGCATGCGGGAGTCTGTCTGACTGTCTCTCCCCATTTCCAGCTTCAGAAAGAAAAAGAAAAAAAAGTATATCCCCCGTGAAAAGGTGGGACAACAACAAGAAGTTTACCTTTATATCCAGAGAGACAGAGGAGCGTGTATGATTTGACCTAAATTCTGGGTCAAAGAAAAAAAAAATGACCCTTCTAATAATTAATAACCAAAGCCTGTCCTCGTGTGCCCCTGATATTGAAATGTACACGACCTTCCTGATTCAGGAATACCGAACGTAAGAAAACATGAAGAACCTCAGAGAGGCAAACGGAAACCTGACTGAGAGGCAAGTGCCCCAAACCCAGGCCTCACAGAATGTCCAACAAATTAAGTTCCTGTTGCAAATGAGTTTATAACCAAAATTATCCAGCACCCATTATAACATGAAAAGCCCCAGAAAACAAAACAAAAGAGCATGATTAGATCCTGTAAATTTTATGTGATAAAACAGTCAGATGTAGACTATAAAACCTGGAGAAACCACCAAAATAACATAATTAAGAATCATCGTTACTAAGCCAGTAAAAAATGAAATGGGATAAAAAATATGTATTTCATCTGAAAGAAAGGAAAAAAAGGAAAAGGGGGGAACAAACAACAGGTTATTTTAACCTATCCACATCAATAATGACATTAAATGTAAACGGTCTAGAAAGACCTCGTTCAAAAACAGAGATTGTCAGATTGAATAAAAAAGCAAGAGCCGACGGTATGCTAACGAGAGATTGTAAGAAAATATATTGATATTATGAACCACTATATGCCAACAAATGGAACAATATGGACAAAATGGGTAAATTCTTAGAAACATACAATGGTCCAGAACTGAATCAGGAAGAATCAGAGAAGCTGGATAGACAGATTACAGCTAGTAAAAGTGAAGCAGTAATCAAAACACTCCTAACAAAATGCCCTGGCTTCACAGGAGAATTTTTACCAAATATTCAAAGAACTAACACCTATCCTCAATCTATTCCAAAAAGTTCAAGATGAAGAAAGACTCCCAAGCTCCTTTTACAAGGCCAGCATTATCCTAATTCCAAAACCACATAAAGACAACTCAAATGGATTGAAGACTACTTAAATGTTAGACTCAAAACCATAAAGGTCTATCTGACCTGTGGTGGCGCAGTGGATAAAGCGTTGACCTGGAAATGCTGAGGTTGCCAGTTCAAAACCCCGGACTTGCTCAGTCAAGGCACCTATGAGAAGCAACTACTTGGAGTTGATGCTTTCTGCTCCTCCCCCGCTTCTCTCTCTCCTCTCTCTAAAACCCTGATCTCCAACCCTACAACAAATTTACCAAAAGAAAGAAATAAAGAAAATTGGCAGATGAGGAGAAAAAGAAAAAGGAAATCATGGAAGAAAAGAAAACTTTCCCGATCTAACGAAAGAATTTCGGTTGACCAAGGAGCCTGAGACATCGCACGTCTAGAATCGCTTTGGAAACATGAGCAGTTCAGAAATGCGCAGAACCTTGGGGGAAGCCCTGACATTCCTTCCACAGACCCAAGTTTTGCTAAAGCTGGAGGCCTTGGCAAGCTGCCAGCTGACATTTTAACGATATTCTTGTTGAGAAAGGGCAGGGCTGAGAAATCCCAGCTCCAGGTGGTGGACTGAAGAAACTCCCTTTGCTTCTTTCCGAAAGTACACGATACTGACAATAAGGGGGGGGGGGGAGGCTTAAACAAACAAGAACAAAGAGGCCACTAGCACAGGAAATCAGAGCAACACATCTGGGAAGGTGGGATTCTAATGGACAAGAGGTAACTGACGTATACAGCAGACCAGAAAATCCGAGCTCAGGCTCAGAAGCCCCAAGCTAGACCGACTGTTCATTAAACAGAAGCCCAGAAAAAAACCAGAATGTGTCGGTGACAGACACGACTGAACGCAGGAATGCAGCCAGGGCCAAAGGGGCGGGGACATATAGGTCGATGGAACAGACAGAGAAAGCCCGGAAATGGGGCCTATGGGGGCTAGCCCGCTGGGGAGGTTCACCGGGACAGTGGCTCCCAACCTCGGCTGCCTGCCTGAGTCACCGGGGCAGAGTCTAGCAACCCTGATTGATGCTCAGGTCACCCAGATGTAGTGACTCCGAAACTCGGGGTGGCAGCTCCCCAGTTTATCAGGATTTTTCAAAGCTCCCCAGGTAATTGCAATAAGCAGGTATGTGAGGACCACCCCACGGAAAGCGTTGGGGTGGGAGGACACCAGGCAGAGCCGTGAGCAGGTCACGCCGGACTGAGGTCCGATGAGGGAGTCTGTACACCGAACGGAGCCCGTAGCCGGGTTTGTTAGACAGCGGCGTCTCTTCCATCTCATTCTAAAGCGTGGAGGGCTCCTCTCCGGGGACACCAGCCCAAGGAAAGTGCCTCGACAGTATCGGCAGCTGGGGATCCCCAACAGAGTGACCCAATCAGATCAGCCTAACAAGGGAACCCACTTGACAAACTTGCACACCGTCACTAACGCAAGGGGCGTTAAGACAATCAAGAAACTCTGCGGGTCTCTGCAAACCCGGTTTTACATCCATGAAAACAAGAGCAGAAGGTTATAAAAAGGGAACAAGAAGACAAACAATCCTGAGAAATTGTGAATATGGTAGCGGAAATAAAAATTGGAAAATGTTTAAGAAACTTCACCACCCAAAAACAGATGGAAAATAAGTGAAAAGGAATAAGAATATTGGAGGATTATCCCAGAAAAGTCTAACATTTAAATAATAAGTTGTGGCCCTGGCCAGTTGGCTCATTGGTAGAGAGTTGGCCCGGCGTGTGGAAGTCCTGGGTTCGATTCCCAGTCAGGGCACACAGGAGAAGCTACCACCTGCTTCTCCATTCTTCCACCTTCTCCTTCTTCTTTTTTTTTTTTTTTTTTTTTTGTATTTTTATGAAGCTGGAAACGGGGAGAGACAGTCAGACAGACTCCCGCATGCGCCCGACCGGGATCCACATGGCACGCCCACCAGGGGCGACGCTCTGCCCACCAGGGGGCGATGCTCTGCCCCTCCGGGGGTGTCGCTCTGCCGCGACCAGAGCCACTCTAGCGCCTGGGGCAGAGGCCAAGGAGCCATCCCCAGCGCCCGGGCCATCTTTGCTCCAATGGAGCCTTGGCTGCGGGAGGGGAAGAGAGAGACAGAGAGGAAGGAGATGGGGAGGGGTGGAGAAGCAAATGGGCGCCTCTCCTATGTGCCCTGGCCGGGAATCGAACCCGAGTCCCCCGCACGCCAGGCCGACACTCTACCGCTGAGCCAACCGGCCAGGGCCCACCTTCTCCTTCTATTCCTCTCCTGTAACCATGGCTCAAATGGTTTGAGCAAGTTGGCCCTGGGCACTGAGGATGGCTCCGTGACCTCACCTCAGGAGCTTAATTTGGCTTGGTTGCTGAGCAACGGAGCAATGTCCCAGATGGGCAGAGCATTACCCCCTAGTGGGCTTGCCAGGTGGATCCCGGTTGGGGTGCATGCAGGAGTCTCTCTGCCTCTCACTTAATATAAAAATAATATAAATAATAAGTTGTGCCCTGGCCGGCTGGCTCAGTGGATAGAACATCAGCCCAGCATATGGACAGGTCAAAGCACACATGAGAAGCGACCATCTGCTTCTCTTTGCCTTCCTCTCCCCCCGCCTTCTTCTCCTACCACAGCCAGTAGCTCAGTTGGTTGGAGCGTCGGCCTTGGGTGCTGAGGATAGCTCGATTGATTCGAGCATCAGCTATCAGCTCCAGACAGGAGTTGCCAGGTGGATCCTGTTCGGGGCACATGCGGGAATCTGTCTATTTCCTCTCCTCTCACTTTATTTATTTTTTTTGTATTTTTCCAAAGTGAGAAGCAGGGAGGCAATCAGACAGACAGACAGACTCCCACATGCGCCTGACCAGATCCACCCAGCATGTCCACCAGGGGATGATGCTCTGCCCATCTGGGGCGTCGCTCCATTTGCAGCCGGAGCCATTCTAGTGCCTGAAGTGAGGCCATGGAGCCGTCCTCAGTGCCCAGGGCCAACTTTGCTCCAGTGGAACCTTGGCTGCGGGAGGGGAAGAGAGAGACAGAGAGGAAGGAGAGGGGGAGGGGTGGAGAAGCAGATGGGTGCTTCTCCTGTGTGTCCTGGCCGGGAATCGAACCTGGGACAACCAGCCAGGGCCTTTCCCTCCTCTCACTTAAAAAAAAAAAAGTTGAAATTAATTGTCTCTGAAGAATTGGTGTCAGAGTGCGATAGGTAGGGCTGGAGACTGAAGGTTTTTGTTGTCTTGAAAGAACTTGTGACTTTTTAAACCATGGTTGGCTTTGTTAGGAATAAAAACAAACAAAAAAATGTTTAAGCCTGAAATTGAGACTGCATCTTATGATCTTGGTAAACGCAATGAAGTCAAATCCATCATAGACAAAGGCTGGGGGTGACGTCAGGGTTTTGGAGGATTGAGAATTAGGTAGGAGTGGGACTCACAGGTGACTCTAAATGCCTGAACACAACGGAACTTCGTTTTATTGGCGTTTTTATAACCAGTGACATTTAACTTTTTCAAATGTTAATCGGCCATTTGTATGTATTTCTGTGTATTAGTTGAGTTGGTAATTTTCAAAAAAAAAATCTGAGAAGGAAAAATAAATTTCTTTTTAAAGGGGCTAACCACAGCTTCTTCTGCCCTCTAATGGCATAATTCATCATGGAGGAATTGTTTCTGGGCTCAGAAAAATACCTTCCTGATTCCTCTGAGTTTGAAAGATAAGGAACCCGGGGCGTGGGGCCGAAAAGAAGGGGTGTGGTGTACAGAGAAGGAGAGGGCGACGCGATGTGTTCCGGGAGAAGTGTCGTGAAGCTCGTGAAGACTGAGACGCCGCCGCAGCGGGGATCCGGAGAGAAAAATGAGGGCCAGGAGGAAACCTCAGGAGACCAGAAAGGCGCAAAGCCAGGCAGAGCAGGTCTCCCGGTCTCAGGGCAGCGACAGAAATGTTGGGGGAAGATCCTGGTTGTCTTACCAGCCACTTGGAAAAAAAAAAAAGAGACCTAACCTACTAAAGAGAAGGGGGTCCTGGAACTGGAGGAAAACTGATCAGCACTCGGGCTACACGATGACATAAAATTTTGGATATTTTTTTTTTTTTGGGGGGGGGGTATGACATGTAAAACACAAGCAACAACCACAGCAACAAAAATAAACAGGTCCAACTAAACGTCTTCTGCGCAGAAAAAGAGAGCATCAACAAAGTGAAAAGGCAAAACCTACAAAGTGGGCCTGACCTGTGGTGGCGCAGTGGATCAAGCGTCGATCTGGAAATGCTGAGGTCGCCGGTTCAAAACCCTGGGCTTGCCTGGTCAGGGCACATATGGGAGTTGAAGCTTCCAGCTCCTCCCCCTGTTCTCTCTCTCTCTCTCTAATAAAAAAAATGAATAAATAAAATCTAAAAAAAATCCTGCAAAGTGGAAAATCCATTCACAAACCATCTCTCTGATAAAGGGATAATACCCAAAATATAGCAAGGATTCACACAGCTCCACAGCAAACAAAGAAATAGCTCGATGAAAAATAGACAAAAATTTATAGAGATTTCTCTGAAGGATTATCCATTACTCTCAAAACTACTAAGACATTTATTCTTTTAACCATTATTAAATGCCTTTCTATTAGGGCCAATCGCTGGAGGACTATTCAATTCTACCGATGTGTTTGTCTAGTGCCTAGTTCGGCACCAAGACCACCATGATTTGAGACTCGGACACTGGAGGTCCGGGGGTGCAATGGTGAGCACCGTGGACTCTGAAAACGGTGTGTTTTTGAGTGTGCCCCCCCTCCCCGCCCCGTGACAGTCAGGGAGGGGACCGAGGCCAGTCTGGCCTGGATTCCTCCCTGGCAGTGAGACCAAGGGTAGCAGGCCCACCTGAGCATAGAGCCTTCCCCTAGCCCCATGCCTGAGTTTTCCTTTGGGTGACTTTGGGTGACTTCCATCATGTGAGGTGACCTTCAAGGCAATGACTCTCATGTGCTCTATTACTCCCATCCTTCCTGGTTATAAGGTGCTCACGCTGCCCAGGACCTTCTGCTCGTACTACCCAAGAGGGCGGCCTCTTCTTTCTCAAAAGAGACAATTCTGGGCATGTCTTTCGTTAAAAACTTTTAAAATGTGGTCTTATGGCAAAAATTTTCCATTTCTGGCTATGTCTGCCACTCTCGTTCTATTCCTGGCTTTTAGCAGTGATACATCCTCCCCCCCCCCCCCCCCCCGCCCCGTACTCATTTTTCATCAAAAAAAATATTTCTTTTGAGAGAGAGAAACAGGGACAGATAGGAAGGAAGAGAGATGAGAAGCATCAACTCATAGTTGCAACACTTTAGTTGTTCATTGATTGCTTTCTCATATGTGCCTTGACCGGGGGTGGGGGGGGTGGGGGGGTGGGGGCGGGGTTCAGCTGAGCCAGTCACCCCTTGCTCAAGTCAGTGGCCTTGGGCTTCAAACCAGTGACCTTTTGGGCTCAAGCCAGTGACCATGGAGGGGCATGTCTATTATCCCACGCTCAAGCCGGTGACCCCGCACTCAAGCCAGTGACCCCGCACCCAAGTCAGCAACTGCTGGGTTTTGAACCTGGGTCCTCCGTGTCCCAGACTGACGCTCTATCCACTGTGCCACCGCCTGGTCAAATTTGTTATTGTCCTTGTTTCAGAAAACAAAACAAAAAAATCATTCTACCAGCTTTATTTAGACATCACTATTATGCCTGGCTTAAAACATACTTAGAAACAATGATCAAAATTGTATCAAGGGGAGCTTCCCGGCCAGATGGCAGAGGAGGTAAATGTACAGTCATCCTGTTATGACCACACCAACATTCCAGCTCCACTCCTGAACCACCGCCAGTGAGCACCACCTGCAGTCCAGCCGAACAGAAGTCCTACAGGTCAGGACAGAGAGAGGAAGGAGCCACACCGGGACCGGGGGGAGGGGCGGAGACTCCGAACCACCTGCAGTCTAGCCGAACAGAAGTCCTACAGGTCAGGATAGAGAGAGGAAGGAGCCACAGCGGGACCGGGGGGAGGGGCGGAGACTCCGAACCACCTGCAGTCTAGCCGAACAGAAGTCCTACAGGTCAGGACAGAGAGAGGAAGGAGCCACACCGGGACCGGGGGGAGGGGCGGAGACTCGGAACCACCTGCAGTCTAGCCGAACAGAAGTCCTACGGGTCAGGATAGAGAGAGGAAGGAGCCACAGCGGGACCGGGGGGAGGGGCGGGGACTCGGAACCGGCTGGTCCCACCCCCACGTCTGGTGGGTGAGGATCAGGAGGGACGTCTTGGCTGTGGAGCCCCACCCACACCACCCTCTGAAGAATGAGGCGTCCCAGCCCCACAGCAGGCCCTCGAGCGCAGGGCTCCAGTGCCAGGAAGGGAAGTCCCCGTAGCTTCTGGCTGTGAAAACCTGTGGGGATTTTGGCCGGGTGAGACACAGGGCTGCTCCCAGGGGCCCCCCTCCTGTCTGCGTGTGGATGCAGTTGGACTCACTTTGAGCTCCAGCGCTGGGGGCTGCAGTTCAAAAGGCACTGAGGACACACGGGAAGGAATGAGATTGTCTGAAGGTGGACCGAGACCACTGATTCTCCGCTGAGCCCTGCCTCTGTGGGCACAGGTGGGTGCCGTATCTGAGCCTTCTTCACCCTGGCTCCCACTGTCCTACCCTCCCCGGCGATTCCTCCGCTGAGCCCCGCCTCTGTGGGCACAGGTGGGTGCCGTATCTGAGCCTTCTTCACCCTGGCTCCCACTGTCCTACCCTCCCCGGCGATTCCTCGAGACCCCGCCTCTGTGGGCACAGGTGGGTGCCGTCTCTGAGCCTCCATCACCCTGGCTCCCACTGTCCTACCCTCCCCGGCGATTCCTCGAGACCCCGCCCCCCATCTTGGTGCTGCATCCAGTGGCTTTCTCCATGGCCTGACTCTGCTCATGCTGCAGCATTTCCTGAAATCTCACAAAACCCCCAAACGCAGCATCTGCCTGCAGGGTGCCCCGTACCTCCTGCTAAGTGGTCCCAGGCCCTGCACCAGTAGCAGCTGGTCCCAGTTTGCAGCTTGGCCTCTCCTGGGTCCCTCAAAGCCCAGTATAAGTAGCAACCATCTGAAAATCATCTTGTAGCTCATGCCAGGTGGCCCTGGTCAGGGCAAAGGCAGTGGCCGACCTTGGCCTTCATCTCCCAGGAGGCCCCAGGGCCAGCACATCCAGTGGACAGCTGCAGACCATGCTGTAACACCACCTAATCACTGCCACGGGTGACACACTCCAGGGGCAGACTCATCAGGCCATAGAACTGGCTGGAGCAAGTCCGGCTCCATGGGGTAGGCCCCACGCAGCTGCTCTCCCACTGTAGTTGTGGCCAGTCCTCATGGGGTCAACCCTTTCCACTTCTACCCCAACAGCATTCAAGACTCCACTACGACAGGAGGGTGCACACAGGCCACACGGAGGCACACCCGGAGCGCCAGCTCATGGCCTGGGAGGCTGAGCCATTGGACCTATGAGACATTATTACATTAGGCTACCCTACCAAGTCTGGGAGATATATCAGCCCTGCCCAATACATAGAAACAAACACAGGGAAACAGTCCAAACGGGAAGACAAAGAAACACGTCCCAAATGAAAGAACAGGAGAAATCTCCAGAAAAAGAACTAAATGAAATGGAGGCAGGCAAACTACAAATACCGATCGACTTACGATCTATGCAACTTACGACCATTCGGCTTTACGACCACAATCGCTAGCCACGACTGCTCCGTGTCTGGCAGCACAAGCGTTGCCCAGCTGGGTATACAACAGTGCGGACCAGCTTCCGGCAGCACTACCATCTCCGCGTGCACCATTTCAACTGTTATCACAGACTCGGTACAGCAATTTGTGTTTTGTGTCTTGGATATTTTTCATCAAACTCCTCCCAAGTTGTCTACCAAGAGGAAATTGTCTTTGCAAATATTAAACCAGTTGTACTGGTAATGCAGTGTTTTACTTAAACCTGATGAATGTAAAAATAAACAAAATGGTGTAGAGATGATACAAGTGGCATAAAATAAAGAAAATTATGATATATAACAATAATGAAAGAAAATTATGAGAAAATATGACTTAAAGATTTTTATAACATCATTTCACAGTACTGTACATATAGCCTACTCAACTTATGACCAAATTGTGTTACGACCGGTCTGTCGGAACCAATCGTGGTCGTAAGTCGAGCACTAGCTGTAATAAACACAGTGTTCAAAACAAAACGTATAAGAATGCTCAAGGAACTTGGTGAGAACTTCAACAGCATCTAAAGGGCATAGAAAGGAACCAGAAAAAGGAACCAGTCCGAAATTAAGAATACAGTGAAGAAAATGAAGAAGACACTAGGAGGAATCAACAGATCAGATGAAGCAGAGGATCAAATCGGTGATTTGGAAGGTAGCAGAAAACACCCCTTCAGAACAGCAAAAAGAAAAAGAATGAAGACAGTTTAAGAGACCTCTGGGATTAACATCAAGCATAACAGTATCTGCATCAGAGAAGTACCAGAATGAGAGAGAGAGCAAGAGATTGAAAAACTATTTGAAGAAATAATGACTGAAAACTTCACTAACCTGGTGAAGTAGAAAGACACGAATCCAGGAAATATAGGGTCCCAAACAAGATGAACCCAAAGAGACCCACACCAGGACACATCATAATTAAAATGGCAAAGGTCAAAGGCAGAGAGAGAATATTAAAGTCAGTAAGAGACAAGCAATTAGTTACCTAGCAGGGAGCTCCCATAAGACTGTCAGCTGATTTCTCAAGCGAAACTCTGCAGCCCAGGAGGGAGGGGCAGGAAATATTCAAAGTGGTGAAAAGCAAGGACCTACAATAAGATGACTCTACCCAGACAAGCTGTCACTTAGAATCAAAGGACAGGTAAAGAGTTTCTCAGACAAGAAAAAGCTCAAGGAGTTCATCACCACCCAATCAGCATTACATGAAATGTTAAAGGGTCTTCTTTAAGAAGAAAAGAAAAAAAGATAAAAAATATGAACAATAAAATGACACTAAATACATTTATCAACAATTACTTTAAATGCAGATGGCTTAAATGCTCCAATCAAAAGATACATGTAGGGTGGCTAAATGGATAAGAAAACAAGATCCTTACATAGACTGTCTACAGGAGATTCCTTCAGCTCAAGAGACGCTTTGAAAGTAAAGGGATGGGAAAAAAAATCTCATGAAGATGGAAACAGAATAAAAGCTGGGAGAGCCTTACCAGCCAAAATACACTTTAGAACAAAGGACAGAAAGGAGACAGAGAAAGACCCAGCAATTCCACTTCTGGGTATTTATTTGAAGAAACATCAAACACTACATCAAAAAGACATGTGCCTCTATATGTTTTATTACAGCATTATTTACAACAGTCAGGATATGGAAGCAACTTGTATCCATAAAGAAGTGGTGCATAGATACAATGGGATATGACTCAGCTTTAAAAATGAATAAAATCTTCCCCTTTGCCAACAACATGGATGTACTGGAGGCTGCCGTGCTGAGTGCAGTCGGTCAGAGAAAGACAGACGCCAAGTGACTTCCTGTGGAATCTAAAAAACGAAATAAACGAACACGCAGAACAGAAACAGACTCGAGACAGAGGCCATTTCGACGGCTGCCGGATGGAAGGGGGTCTGACAGTGGGGGAACACCGGGAAGGGGTTTAGAAGTACAAGTTGGTTGTTACAAAATAGTCACGGGATGTAAAAGTACATATAGAGAATGTAGTCAGTAACATTGTAATAACTTTGTATGGTGTCAGGTGGGTACGAGATTTGTTGGGGTGATCACTTCTTAAATGTGTAATCACTGGGTTGCACACCTGGAATATATTGATCACTAACTGCAATTTAAAGTTTTAAAAAGATTTTAATTGTATTAAGGGGCCAATGGTTCTACCGAAGGTTTTATTTTGAATCCTAGATTTATGTCCACTCCTCCATTAGTATCTTTTATTACTAAAAAATGAAAACCAAATAGAAAAATATTTATACTGGCCAAGCTTAGTTCAGAGCAAATTACCAAATAGCTCCTTTTCCAAGTGGGGGGAGGGGGGGGGAGAAAAGATTCAGGTTGGTTTTGGCTTTAACATGAAATCACTGTTCACCCTCCATTAGCTATTTATCTCGTGCAGAAAGAAATAGCAATAGCTCTTTTTCAGTCACATTAACATGAGCTTTAAAATAATCTGACTTAAAAACAAAGAGGAGGCTTGATACGCTGTTTAAACTGCATTGGCAATGCCCACGGAACCAGAGGGCCTCCCCTCTTCTCCAGTGGGCTGGACTGCTACAGACAGCCGTCCATGGTGCTCGGGGTCAAGGATGGACGTGGTTTACACTGTCCAGTTCTCTTCTTTCGTGACCCCGTGCAGTTCTTAAAATTCCAAGTGCTGAGGACGTAGGAGGAGAAGCAGCAGGGGACGCGATGTACGCATCTATGTATTCGTGAAGCTTTTTTGTTGTTAAAATGAGACCTGCTGGAGCCAGACTGGGTGAATGGCCGTCGTATAAAAGGACTCAGAAAAGAAGTGCATGTTCCGAGTCGGGCTTTTGTTCCATAGTTTTGTACAATAACGGCATTCATGAAAGGAGTTCGGGACGGGGAGAAAGTGGACAGGCAGATGGGGACACTTGAACGAATCGGGATGAATAAACCATCAGCTAGCTTTCTGCAGCTCCGGAATCCTGGCGTACCCGTTTTGCAGGACACTCAGCAGAGGAGTTATTTTCAGCCCCCCTGGCAGGACCCCCCCCCCCCCCCCCGGCAATTGTAAGGCTTCCTAATTCCCTTGGCACACAGAAAGAAGCAGCTAGGCATTGGAAGGATACTCTTTTCCTAACCTACGTAGCTCAAAAATTATTTTCTGCCCTTGGAAAAGGCGACAGACCACTGGTTTGCACAGCAAGTTTGCAAAATCTAAAAACAACAAAAGTCCTTTCATTTGATCAGTTCAAACATTAGGGGCCGGGGCAGGGCTTGGCTTCTGGAATGAGACCAGATGCCTTCCTGTAGAGGATCTCACACTTAGTCCAGCGAGGGAGACCAGGCACAGGGAAGACAACGTGGCGTGTCGCCGGAGCACACGCCTCGCGGCCACGGCTGTTGCGTGTGGGCGTGGGTGGGCGGGCACTGTGCGGGAGTCGTTCATAAAAGGAAGGCTGACTCCTGAACAGTAAGTAGGAAACCGTGAGGGAGGCGGAGGAGAAAGAACATTCCGGCCAGGTGGAACCGCCAAAGGCAGAAGATACAGAGGGAGACAGGCGGCCTTTCGGGGGACCGTTAACACGGGCGGGTCTGGCGCGGTGTCCAGTTCCTCCGATAGGCAGGGAAGAGGGTGACTGGTCAGGCACCGGGCTTGAGTATTCCAGACTGGACCAGACCTTCCCTGGCAGGTGGCGTTTCCTGTTCAAAGTAGCATATCAGACATCGTGAACTACTAGACATTCTTTTTTTTTTTTTTTTACAGAGACAGACAGTCAGAGAGAGGATAAATAGGGACAGAGACAGGAACGGAGATGAGAAGCATCAATCATCAGTTTTCCGTTGAGACACCTTAGTTGTTCATTGATTGCTTTCTCATATGTGCCTTGACCGTGGGGCTACAGCAGACCGAGTAACCCCTTGCTCGAGTCAGCGACCTTGGGTCCAAGCTGGTGAGCTTTTGCTCAAACCAGATGAGCACGCGCTCAAGCTGACGACCTCCGGGGTCTCGAACCTGGGTCCTCCGCATCCCAGCCTGACACTCTAGCCACTGCGCCACTGCCTGGTCAGGCTACTAGACATTCTTAAGGGTCAGATAAGTACAAGTGCCTAGTACTGTGCCTGGCAAGGTTATCTCCTCCATTTTAACGTCTCTCATGTCAGCAGGCAGGGCTCGGCACCCTGACCTAAGTTAGGCGGTGACGCTGTTGAGGCACACCGGGATGGGTCAAGGGGAGCAGGTCTGGAGGGGGTGTTATGTGGTTGAAATGTCAGGATGCAGACCACCACAAAAAGGAAACAGTAGAAAGCAGTGACTTCAGGAATGAGTGGACAGCTCAGGCCGGGACCGGGACGAGAGCTGGAAGACCAGATCGTAGAGGAAATGTTGAGTTTAAAACTCCGGAGGGGAATGACCACAGGTGATGACAAATCTCAAAAAACGGTCTCAGGAGCGAAGGTCAGGTGAGCTTAAAAATTAAAGGACAGGGAGCCTAGGTGATAAAACCGACCCCGCCCGGCAAAGTTTTCGATCATCCTCGGTGACTGTGGGAGATGAAACCTGGGTCTGGGTCCAGACTGCTAGGAATTCAGAATGCCTCAAGCAGCAGGGCTGGTGTGTTTTGTGGGTGGGGGGCCGGGGAAGCTGGGAGTGGGCAGGATGTCCTTAGTGACAAATGTCTGGGGATAAAATAAATGTGATTTGAGAATGGGAACAAAAACAGAGCCCTTTCAAGCAGGCTTCATGGAAAGGTAGCATTTCCCAAATTACACTCAGTCCATAACAGCTTTCAGGTGTTCCCTGCATGATTTTTCTTTAAATATTAAACACTGCATTATAAAACATCTATGAAAGTGTGTCTGGGTACCACCAGAAATCAGGTACCAATGACTGTATACAGTACTGGAGTCACGCACACTCAGGGGACCCTGAATCCAGAGCTGCCCCCCCCCCCCTTTTAGCCACTGTCTCCTTAATCCAATCCCTGTTTATATGGCCATGTTTCCAAGGGTCCTAACTCCCAAATCCTTCCAACAGCTTTTCATTGCCCACACCAGTGTTTACTTTTCTCAACTGCTGGACTGTGGAGCAGCCGCCAGAAGTCTCCTGCCAGTCCATGCAAGAGCTGACCACCCTGGTGTCCTATGCAGATGATAGTCAAATTCGCTTATGCTCAGGGTGACACTTCTGCCTTGGCAGTTGCTGAAATAATCCTATCTTCACTGGTCCTCGAGTGTAAAAGGGTTGACAACCACTTGTCTACACAGTGCTTCCTGCACCACAGCCATTAAGGAAGTCCCTCAGCTGTACCCAGGGCTCCTGGACCTCACGGCTTGTCTTTGTCGACGGGGCACATATTTATTGGCACTTTATCAAGGAATTTCATACTCATTCATCAGGGTTTCAAGAAAGACACAGGACCATAAACAAAATCACAACTCCTCATCTCTAAAAATTCAAGTCCAACTGCTAATGACCGTTCAAGGCCCTTCTAGATTTATTTCAACCAAATCTCCAATCAATCCTGACTTCTTATTTTGGCCACTACCGCCTGCCAGCCCCTGTAAAGCATACCTTCCTTCTGTGTTCACTTCGGAATTCTGTCTGTCCGGCTCACCTGACAGCACAGGCTCACCCGGTTATTATGAGAAAAAGGCGCAGCACACCTTCCTCCAAATAATGTCGAACAGCCCACATTTGAAAAGTTTACTGAAAACTTTTATTGTAATCAAAAACGGACATAACAGGGGTTGTAATGAATCCAGCAAATCATTCTGCTGACCTTTGAGAACTGGTATCAGCTTCTGCCAGGCAATTAAAAAAATTCAAATGTGAAAATTTCACAGTACAGTAAACTCCACCCCAACTAATTAATGGTGGTTAAAAATAAGAGGTCCCTGCGAGACCCCCTGTTACATGGTCACCACTCACAGTTCTGTACAAAAGTCCGTGTTATAAAGCTCTGATGTAAAAATCAAATACTCAAGCAGCAATATTTAAGTGCAGCACGGGGTCTTCCATACCATTATTTACAAGGCTTGAATCTCTTTACATTATAACAAAATTTAATACAGATGACTTAGTAATAATTAAGTCAATGGTTAAAAATCTGCCTCTACGCCGGGGCAGATTTCGCTTTTTGGTCGTCTTTCTCCTTCTCCTTCTCCTTGTCCTTGTCCTTGCTCTTCTTGGACTTCTTCTTCTTGTGTTTGTGTTTCTGGCTCTTCTCCAAGTCCGCTTCGGGGCCAGCGTGCTTCTTATGCTTCTTGTGTTTCTTGTGCTTCTTGTGCTTCTTCTTCTCCTTCTTCTTCTTCTTCTTCTTGCTGTCCTGGCTGCCCGCGGAGCTGGCGCTGCTGCTGCGGCTTCGCGTCTGGCTCCCGGAGGGGCTGTGGCTTCTGCTGGGGCTGACGCTCGGGCTGCTCTGGCTCTGGGCCCCGGCGGCCGTGGCCGTGGCCTGGCCAGTGGCGGTGGTGGTTGTGGTGGTGGCGGCAGCAGCGGAGGCAGGGTCTGGGCTCGCCCTGGCCTTCTCCACGACCTTCTCCTTCGGTTCCTTCGACGTCTTGGCGGAGGCGTCCTCCTCTCTGACCGAGGTGTTGCTCTCGCTGTCGCTCTCGTTATAGTCTGGTTCGAAGGCGGCCTCATCGGTCTCTCTGGTGAGGTCGGAGGACAGCCGCGAGGAGTGGCTGGACTGGGCTTTGGGCTTGGCGGCGTTCTTGTCCGTCTTGTCACCGGGCCCAGGGGCCGGCTCCTTCTCCGTTGCTGGGTCCGGCGGGTTAAGGATGTGAAGTAACTTATTGCCGCCTGGCTCTTTGCTGTTCCTCGTTTCCGACACGTGCTTCTCACGATCCTTACCAGGGTTCTTATCCACGGGCTTTGTCTCCTCACTTAAGCGTTTAGTATCGTAAGTGGCTTTACTGTGATCATGAGGTTTTTTGTCTCTCGAGGGACTAGAAGCACTTTTCTTGGAGTCCCCTGTTGCTTTTTTAGGCAAATCTCTCTCCTCCCGGGGCTTCGTTTTCTGTCCGGACGCGGAGTCCTTGCTCCGAGGAGGAGAGTCTTTCCTCCTTGCTGGCTCACCCCTCTCGTCCCTGCGTTTGGAGCTCGAGTACTCCCTGCTGTCGTAGTCCGCCTTCTTGTCTCTGCTGGGAGTGAAGTCTCTGCTGGAGGGCCCCCGGGAGGAATCGTGCTTCTCTGAAGCCCGCGTCTCTTTGGAAGACTGAGACGAGCCTTTCGCGTGTCCCTGCTCGGTCGGGCGGTCCGCGCCCCCGTCCCTCTCCACCGGGGCGCCGCCCCTCCTCTTCTCGGCGGTGTCCTTCTCCGGTGCGGGGTGCTCGCGGTCTCTGCCTTTCCCTTTGTCGCTGGACACAGCGCTCTTCGAACCCTTGGCCTCGTGCTGCAGGAGCTCATGGCTCATCTCCTTGGCGAGCTTCTGAAGCTTCTCTGCCGGCTCGCTGTCCTTCTCGGGGTACTTGGCTGGGTTTGCCGGCTTGGTGCTGACGTTCTTGATGATGCTGGAAGGCTTCCCGACACTCGACACGGGCTGTGTGGCTTTAACATCCTCTTCTTCCGACTCAAAGTCGTCCTTGTCCCACTTGGACTGAGGAACCTGGATCATGATGATGACATCCTCGGCAGGGGCCGTGTTGTCATTATTGTATTCTTCCATGGTCTTGATGACAGTTCGCTTTGTATCTGTCTTTTCCTCAGATTTTCTCACAGGGCTGCCTCCAGTTGAACTTGTGCTAAAGAAAAAAATATATTTTTAATTAATGAAGAATTTACTATTATTAAACACTGATAAATATAAAAGGCTAACAAATGATAAGGGTTTTTTTTTAACCTTCAAAAGGAACTATTCTGATTGAAGTAGAGGACTGCATAAAACTGGGACTGACCCCCCAAATCTACTTACACCCTTTATCTTGAACAATTCCTTCCTTTTAAAGACAAGAGTAAACCGACTAACCTCTAATATCAACACACTCTGAACAGACGAGTTCTACCTGAATGGACAGACCCACCAGCCCCGCTCACCCCCGAGCCCTCCCAGAGGGACGCCCGGCCCGGCCCGCCGTCAGATACCTGGTGTAGTCCACGAGGGTGGAGCCCTCGGCTCCCGCGGCCTTCCGCCTGGCCTTTCCTTTGACTTTTTCTTGTTTCACTTTGCTAGATGTGGACTCCAATTTTTCAGAGGGTTCTTTTGTGTTCGATAAATTTTCTGTACTTCCGATTTTTTTCCCGGTTTCTCTGTTGAGCTTGATTTTCTTGGCTGGGGCTGCTGACGAGGACATTTTGTCCTTCTCCGGGGTCCTATCCATCTTCTCGAGGTCAGGTTCCATCTTGCGCTTAGGCGACGGCTTCGCTATCTCCGTCACTTCCAGTTTAGAGAGTTTTGTGGACGAGGACTCAAAATCTTTATCTGCACCCTTTTCTTCCGTTTTCCTCTTTCTTTTTTCGGCCTTGCTGTCTGGCGGCTTACTCTTCTCGTTCGGCTTCTTGGCCTTGTCTTCCTTGCTGGGCGGCTTTTCTGGCTTGGTGTCTTTGGGGTAGTCCTTCTTCCCCTTCTCCTCCTTGACGGGCTTCAGCTCCTGGTGCTCTTTGGCCGACTTGGAGTGCGCCTTCCTGGGGGTGCCGGCGCTCTTGTCCTCCTTCTGAGAGGAGGACGATGACGACTTGGTGCTGTCCGTCTTCGGGGGCTCCTCTTTGGCTTTTTTTGCGGGCGGTTCGGACCGGGGCGATTTTTCACGCTCCTCCTCCGGGTTTTCCTGGGACCCCTTCCCCGGTTTGACGACGCTCTCTTTCTTGGACGCGGCGGACCCATCGTTTTTCCGTTTGCTCTTGTCGCCTTTTCCTTTTGGTCTATCCTTCTCTCTCCTGTCCTTCTCGGACACAGACTTGAAAGGGATGGCCTCGGCGTCCATGGGCTCGTCGCGGACCGGCGTCGCGTCATCCCTGCTGGGCGGAGCGAACAGCGCGTCCGGCTTGCTCTCCTCCCCACTGGCAGGCTCCCGCGGCTTCCTGGCCTCCGGCAGCTCTGGGTTGAGGAGGCCCTCGCTCTCCTCCCCCTTCCGCCGCCGCCGGTGCTTCTTGTGCTTGCTGCCTTTGCTGTCCCCGGGGCCCTCGCTCTCCTTCTCCCTGGACTTGGGGCCGTCCCTCTGGTTGTGACTGTCCCGTGTGGACAGCTTCTCTGGATAGGCGCCCCCTAAGTTTCGACTTCGATGACCCTGCGCGCCGGAATACTCTTCTCTGCGGCCTCTCGTGAACGGGGAGTTCCTGACGTTCAGCGGCAGGAACCTCTCCGGAGAGAAGTTCTCTCTGTTTGCAGACGGCCGAGCCTGGGCCCCGGCCGCGTAGCCTTTGTAGAACTTCTCGTACCACTCGCGGTACTTCCGCTCCCACTCGCGGTAACGCTCCTTCTCAAACGGGTCTCGGAAGTCAACGCTCCTCCCGTAATAGGCTTTCATGTCGTAAGGCGGTGGAACTTCTCTGTACCTATTGAAATATTCACGCTCCGTGTCCCCTTGAGGTACCGCGCGTTTATTGGGAGACTGGGCTCTAAACGCTTGAGGGGATCTTGATCGTGAATGGTATCTTCTGTAGGGGGGTGACCTGGACCTAGACCGGTGATATCCATGGGATCTAGACCGTGAACGGTAATTTCGACTCTTGCCTCGGCCTCTTCTGGGGTACGGAGGTGACCGTGAGTAGGAACGGGAGTGCGAGCGGCTAAAGGACCGAGAGTAAGAACGTGACCGCGTTGAACCGGATCTTGACTTAGAGTAAGTATAAGAACTTCTTGAATATGAGGAACCACTATAGGGAGATTTAGACCTAAAAACAAAAACAAAACAATAGTTGACAGTTGAGAAGTATATACAAAATAAAAGACAGAAATAGATACAAAATGAAATCTCCTATTCTAGCATGCTTCTCACGGCTCCATCTTTCTACCAAATTTCATCTTGGATGATTCGAGAGGCGCAGAGGCCTCTACGGAATGAAATAAGGTACAGACAGGTCAGACCCATCACTAGCTACAGAACAAAAGCGGAATCTCAACCGTCAAGAGTGAAGTGCATTAATGTACCGTGAGTCATACGAGCTAATTAACTTAATATTTTTAAAAAATGCCAATTAAATTTAAGTTTTACTTCCTCTCTGCTTATTTAAGTATGAGCAATTTCTGTTTGTTTTATCTTGGCCAATGGTCTAACTTGAAAAGAAACCACATTTCAAGTATAAGTTTAACAAATTTCCAGGGAATTTTTACAATTTAGCTTTTCTATCAATAAAAAGCAACTTATTTTCTGCCATATATTATGATTACACAGGTTAATGTTCCAGCAAGAAGCTGTAGCCTTAAGTAACAGGGTCCTCAGAAATGTGCTGTGGCTGTTCCCCTATTTCCTTTGCTTCCACACACATTTCCCGATTCTGTCACAGTATAAATAAGTTCGAGGGACAAGGGCACTTTAATCCCCATAACTGCTAGTTACACACAGTAGAACTGACATTGAGAATACATTATTCAATTAAAGGATATTGGGAAGTCAGCTACATCTCTATCTACATATAGATATATCTCTAGACCGAATCAGAAAACTCCGCAAGTGCAGTGTTACTTATATCCACAGCTAGTCCCTGGATATGCAAGTGCAGTGTTACTTATATCCACAGCTAGTCCCTGGATATGCAAAGTCCCGTTTGTCATTCTGTTGTGAAGGCTTGCAAAACACTAACCTGGAAAATGAGCGCCTACGCTCCTTTTGAATCTTTTTGTATTCCATCAATTCCTTAGCAAAATCATTTGTAAACTCATCTAGCTTGGACTTTTTCTTTTCCCTAGTAAAATAAAGTTAAAGAGTGAAAGTTAACAAAAACCATTTACGAAAACTAACAAGACAAATGTAATCAGACCATGAATGAAATGAATGAAATTGCCATTAGTTTTCCACTTTAAAACTACAGATAACTAGGAGTCCCTGAGGAAGGTGCTTGCGTGGCTTTGGCTCGGCCTCTAGGTGATTGCTCTCGTGCTAGCGGGAGACACTGGGAAGTGTTTCCAAAGGTGCCGACTTAAGGTCACATCAGGAAATGAGAGTGCGGACTGATCTCGAATGAAAACACTTACTCTTCTTTCAGCCGTCGCTGCTCTCGATAGAACTCTTCCCTGGACAGCGGCGGTGCTTGTGTGGTGGGGATGGTGTTTGCGTGAGCGGTCTGCACGCCTGACGACACCCAGGGTGTGGACAAACTGGCTGGCGCGGGAGGGAACCCCGGGGGAGGGACGCTATACCCCGCAGCGGGCGGCTGGCCGGGAGGGAACTGCGGAGAGAACTGCGGGGGAGGAACACCTGGCAGTGGCAGTGTGTGCGGGGGCGGTGGGTACAGAGGAGGGGGCGGGACGGGCACAAAGACAGGCGTTGTTGGTAGTGACGGGCCTTGCGTTCTCTGTGATCTTTCGCTGTGGTGTCGTCCACGGTTTATACTTCTGGAGAAATAAATTCCGAGATATTACTCCTTCAAACTAAAATCCTCTGAGACAAGTAAGCTTGGCTTTTCTATCCACAGTTACTCTCAAACTCACAGATGAGGGAACAGAGGAAGGACAAGTAATCATGAGAACCCATGTCATTTACTGTGTGCCACCACTGATATGTGAAAACAATCCCCACGGCCACCCAGGGGCTGGGGGGATGTCTGTTTAGGGCTTTCTCTCTATGGAAACGCTGTATTTAAAGGCTCTCTTGTGAAGTTCCGACTCAGTCCCACTCCACAAGGTCTCATCACTTCCTCATCTGTCCTTGAAAGGAACTCGCTGACAGTTGTCTCTGTAACCTAGGCACTCAGTTCTCTCCAAAAGTTTAAAAGAAGGAAAAGCAGTTCCTGTCATTTTTTTTTTTTTTTTTTTTGAGGGAAGAAGTGGGTAAATACCCTGCAAAGTAGAATAGATACTAGTTTTAACATTTGTAATGAACAACTGAAAATTTCCGTTTCCTCTCAAAGGGTAAAATAACAGTGCTGCCCAAAGTTTCTGACTTGTGCCTCATCAAAGAAAGAGTGGCCTTTCTGTTCAACTAGAGTCTTAAATGATAGGTCAGTGGTACACAGCAGCAGGTGTTAGGTTTTAAGTTCTTTTCAGTCTGATTTAGTAAATATATCTTTCATTGACATGACCTGTAACAAAATCTTAGTCAAGTTTCAGAAGTTCGGCACAGTCTCAATGTGCATTAAAAAAACACCTTGACTCATGCCGTTTCCAAGGTGATCTGGAGGAGCCCTCACCTGGGGGCGAGGATGCCCTACACGGTGAGACCCACGCGTCCTTCTCAGAGGAACACTGCCCGAGCCAGTGCAGCCCTGAGCCCCTCACACCCCCTTCCCCTCTCGGGGGCTGGAGGAAAAGACAAGACTAGGACAACTGCGTCCAGAAGAGAAACAAATGCAATTCTTTCTCCACACCTGGGAGCTGAGCTGGTTAACCTCTTAAATATTGCCTGGGCCTTCCTTAGCGACTTCCTTTTGCCCTGGAGAGAGTCAATGCGAGCCAATACCCTGCTGTGTGCCGACAGGGAGGAAGCAGTCACTGGGGAGAAGCCTTGAAAACCATCATTAACACACTAAGGGTCATCTGTTTCTCTGGGCCAGTTGAGGGCAGCTCCTGAGGACTGAGGACGTGGAGCCCACTGCCTCTAATCTGTGTGTGCTCTAACCACTGCTATGCTCTAATCTCTGCTCTGTCTCTCAGAGTCATCAGATGAGTGCACCTGGCGATTTCCAGCAGGCCTACCTGTAGCAGCTTCTCTCCCCTCTTCTCATCTGTTGTGGCGGAGAAACCAGATACCCCAGCTTGTTGGAGCTGTGTGCAAACAGAGTACACAGGCCTGGTTACAACACGTTACCTTCTAGTGTGCACACGCTTTTAACTACTCTGAACGTTTTTTCTTACTCCTTGATCCCAACTCTTACATTGGTTCCAGACAGATCAGATATAAAGAAGCATTACATTTGCTTAAAATTTAACTAATTTTTCTGATTAACATATTGTAACAATAATTATACCTCAATATAGACTATTTCTTGCAATATATTTTAGCTGGCATTCTAGAAGTCTGTGAGAAATGGAAGAAAGCCCTGTATCTGCTGGGCACTGTGTAGGCAAGCTACATGCAGAGGTTGGCAGCGCACATTCAATTCTTAGACACGCAGTTAGGCTGAGGTCAGACCACACGCCTCTGTCGCGCTGCTGGCAGATGGAGGCGCTGGGATTCAAACCCAGCTCTGCCCATTTCCAGACCCCACATTCTTTCTACCGATACATTCTGCTGGTCTCTAATTTAACAAACTCCTTCTATAGGAAATTTGGTTTATCTTTCAAACAAACAAGCCTATTTATATGAATTATGTAAGAAATAATTACATAAATAAAAAGATAATAAATAAATTGACTGATTTTTTAATGCCATACAACATCCTGTAAGAAAGTCTAAATTCTTTGTATTTCAGGGCAGAAAACCACATCCTATAGATTTTAATATGCAGTGAAATTCCATTAACACAGACTATTCAACATGAGAAATTCTATGTTCAGTAAGCTTTAATCTTAATATGTATTTATTCAAGTTTTGAACACTCAGAACTTTAGTTCATTTGAGTAAGCGACTCAGTATTTAAAATATTCTTTTAAGTAATTCTTATCTAGTCATTAATTATAACCTTGTCAAGATCACTATTTGTTAAGACATAAAAGTAAAAAGAATTGGTATTACGTTTTAGAAAAGAATTACTTACTCAGTCTTTTAGAGAATAATTCTTACAATGTTGAATGTGTGACATTCTACATAAAAACACTGACATGACATGAGAGAGTTTTAACAGAGGACACGCGGAGTGCGTGGATTACAACTGGACCCCGCTTCCCTTATCTAGGTCTGAGCCAGCGGCGGAGGGTTATTTTAAACGTATATATATATACTTACTGTTCCCATCCTGGCCGGCCACCACCTGGACGGCCAGCATTTATTCTTACTGGACCTTGGAAGCAAAAATAAAAACAGTAAGTAAATACGAAGTTATGTCTGAGCCCAGCCACAGGACAAAAGCCCCGCCCAGACTGTTTTACTCACCAGTCGTCGGGATCAACTGCCCGTGCAGTAATGACTGTCCCAGCAAAGAAGGGGCTCCCAGCACCGGCACCTGGTAACCCTTTGGGGAAAAGACACAAAAAGAATGATTAAAAAAAAATCACCCCCCAAATAAACAAACAAAATATTAAAAAAAAAAAGAAAAAAAAAGTCCTCCAGTGTAAACGTCCATGGAACTGACCTTCTCCTCCATAAGAGCCGAGATCGCGATCGAAGAGGCTCCCTTCGGGTGCTCTGCCGCTAGGGCCGAGGCCGGCAACATTTTACCGTCAGAATCCCTAGGAGACAATGTGACCGACAGTGGATCAAAACGTCTGCAGAAACGAGGGGTTAAGAGTCACGATTTACTGACCACCTGCATTAAGACGAGTTAAACCAGAGACCACAACAACATTTGAGGCAATCGAGAGACTGCACTTCTGGAGAGCCGTTCATATACAAGTGAGAAGCCAGAAGAAGAAACTTCCGTAAATGTCCTCGAGGACTTACGATGGGGACGACAGAAAGCAGTTCAGGAGAGTAAAGCGTAAAAAAAGTTCCAAGTGCGGGACCAAAAACAAAAAAACAGCCAGGGTTAAGATTAAATTCTACTTCTGCCTCCATCATTAAAATCAAAGGGCAATTCTGAGGCAAGCCAAGAACCCCGGGCCTGGTCCTGCTGTGTTCAGCACACAGCCTACCCTGGTCAGTGGGCTCCCTTAAATCTACATGCAAAGGTGCCCTCCAGTGTGTCTGGGACAGGCCCCTGGCATCTACTTCCCAAAAACTGGTTGCTTATTTAAAGAATTGATGAGCCACTGGACTACCTGGTCAAGGGTCCCTTTTATTCCTCAAGCAGAAGAATTTCAGTGCGTCTTCACTACTTTCCTACAGAATTATTATCCAAAACAATGATTATTTCAGGTCTCGACCTCTACTGATGTTTTACATCCCTCCTTCTCTACCTATTGGAAATGGTTCTTGGTTCTGCTCACACCCATTCTTCCTCAACACCATCCGTTATGACCACAGGGACTCTCCCCATGAACTGCACAGCAGCTGTGTATACAGTGCAACATTTACCAGGGGGCATTGGCAACCCGTATACTTTTGGACTTTGGGATGCTTAATTATTTGCCAATCAATCTCTCTTTTCTGCCTCTTCCTCCTGTAAGACTAAGCCATTTCTTACAAGTCACCCCCCTTACTGAGTGCACAGTCCACAGGACACACACACTGCAGATCACCAAGACAACCACTGAAGCAATAGACAACCACGAAAGCCACACAGCGGGTCCTTGCTTGTCTCCGGACCCTGAGCAACCCGCCAACCTACCGGAAAGGTCCGTCTGGCTTCTCTGAGTGGACCGATATGGAGACCGTGGCCGTGATGTCAGGTACGGGCGCGGGGCCAGAGGACACGCTGCCAGGCCCCACGGGGGCCAAGGAGGACGCACTGGAGGTCAACGAGGACACGGAGGCGGGGTGAGCTGACGAGGATGTCACAGGAAGCATCAGAGGGTCCTGCTGTCTCGATATCGGGGACCTCATCAGCGGCTGCAGGTTCCGCTGAATGAGGGGTCTCGGGGGTGGGACTGGGGGCGGCGGTGGGGGTAACTGTTTTCGTAGTCTTTTTGTATAACCCGTTTCATTTTTGAAGTTATTAACAGCCTACAGATACAAACATAAAAAGGTAGAGAACGTAAGGCAGTTTACTCAATAGAGTTAAATCAGTTATAAGATTAAACATTTTTTTTTCCGCAAAAGGGTTATCATGTAAGGAAGAGAAGGATAGCTACCTGCCGTAAGAATTTATTGGCAATTAAACCATCAGGAGAGACATGATTTTGGTGACACGCTGGACATGTATGGTCATCTGATTCCAAGAGTGCTGTTCTTATACCTATATAAAAAATTTGAAATATTAATAAAAGTGTAGCCCTGTTCAGTTACATTACTGTTTTCCAAAGTATGTCACTAATCATGTGTATTCTTAGATTAAGAAACTTCAAAAACGCAAAATCTCTTGCCTCTAGCACTCTGCTCTAATACCTTTCTGCTTTAAAAACAGAATTCATGAATATAATTTTAAAAAACATCTAAATGGAGGGGAAAAAGCCCTCTTTCCCAGATACTATTCTCTTGGTTGAGCTAGTAATTGGAATGTTACAGGGAAAAATTATCTTGAAAAAGAGAAACTTCACCTGTCTTACACAGGGTTTAAAAAAAACATCATGGGAGAAGGGCATTATAAGAAACGGAAACACTCTTCACAGAAATCAGAGATTTCCTGAGCAGGAATGACTGAGCTCAGGCTCACTGTTCCAGAGCGGCAGAAACTTCAGCAGTAAGGGGTCTGTTAAGTCCCAGGCGCACTCTGGAAACATGTCTTAAGTGACCTCCTCTTTTGAATGAATTTGGGCTTCTCTAAAGAGGCCCCAAAATACAGATTTATATCTCAAAACTATCTTCCGAAATGAACTTAGGATAGTGGCAGGGGACAAACAATGCCAGTACGAGTGAAATGAACTTAGGATAGTGGCAGGGGACAGACAATGCCAGTGTGAGTGAAATGAACTTAGGATAGTGGCAGGGGACAAACAATGCCAGTACGAGTGAAATGAACTTAGGATAGTGGCAGGGGACAGACAATGCCAGTGTGAGTCATCAGAAAAACAAAGTCACAAGAACCACATGGCGAAGTGTTGGGGCGTAGTTGTTCCTTCTCCGTTGCGGGACGGGGGTGGGAGGGGACACATTCCTAGACCCCACTGTGGACACCTGAACGGAATCTTGGCCAGTGCTGAGCCCTAAATATACTACGTTCCCTGTATCTTTGCCCTCAGAGGAAGCACCTCCCAGCTTCTCTTTGGCAAACGTGAACCGCCAGCCTCAGGACTCCGTGCAAGGGGCCGTTGTTAAGGAAAACCAGGTGACCTGAATACGAGCACTGTGAGACCATGACAGCCGAGGAGACGCCGAGACGGCCCCTCAGTGACTCAAGGGAGGGGGGCCTTGAGTGTCCAGAGCACACAGACGCTGGACAGAGGGAGGAGCCAGGTCCCGGGGGACAAAACCACTCAACATGAGATGCTCTCACGCTACACAGGACAGCACGCAATTTAAAACTTATGAACCGTTTATTTCTGGAATTTTCCATTTGATATTTTCAGACCATGGATGACTGAGTTAACTGAAATCACAGGAGTGAAGTCTCAACCTGACCAGTGGTGGCTCAGCGGATCAGGTGTCAACCTGGGACGCGGAAGTCCCCAGATTGAGATCCTGAGGTTGCTGGCTTGAGTGTGGGGTCGCCAGTGGAGCTGCCAGCTTGAACCCAAGGTCACTGGCTTGAGCCCAAGGTCACTGGCTCAGCTGGAGCCCCCTCACCCCCCAAGTCAAGGCACATATGAGAAGCAATCAATGAACAAATAAAGTGAAATAACTGAGTTGATGCTTCTCATCTCTCTCCTTTGCTCTCTTTCTCACTAAAAAAATAAAATTAAATTAAAAAATAAAAAAGAAAGTGAAGCTTCGGATAAGAGGGGAACTACAGTAAAATATTTTTATAATCCAGGAAAGGGAATTAGTTACCATTTAAAAATATTTCCAGGCCCTGGCCGGTTGGCTCAGTGGTACAGCGTCGGCCTGGCGTGCAGAAGTCCCAGGTTTGATTCCCGGCCAGGGCACTTAGGAGAAGCGCCCATTTGCTTCTCCACCCCCACCCCCTCCTTCCTCTCTCTCTTCCCCTCCCACAGCGAAGCTCCATTGGAGCAAAGATGGCCCGGGCGCTGGGGATGGCTCCTTGGCCTCTGCCCCGGGCGCTAGAGTGGCTCTGGTGGCAGCAGAGCATCGCCCCCTGGTGGGCAGAGCGGCGCCTCCTGGTGGGCGTGCCCGGTGGATCCCGGTCGGGCGCATGCGGGAGTCTGTCTGTCTCTCCCCTTTTCCAGCTTCAGAAAAATACAAAAATAAATAAATAAATAAAAAATAAAAATATTTCCAGATTACAAAGGCCCAAAAAGGCTTTTAAAGTTCTGTATACCATTTAAAATGTGTAGGAAATTAAAATTCTACAGTTTGTAAAACCTCAGTACAGTCAGTTGCCCTGGTGAAGGTACAGTAGTTAATTCTAATATTAAAAGAATGAGGCTGTTGTTTAAAAACAAAAAAAGTATAGCAGCAAAAACAGAATTCTCATTATTAAACGCTACGTCAATTACCAGTATTTCCTATCTTATTAAAAGACACAATGTTGCTAGGTGCCGTTGGCAGTAAAACAGCCACTTGACCTTTGAACATGGGTTTGAAATGCACGGGTCCATTTATGCATTAACTTTTCCTAAGTGTGTAATCTACTGTGAAAATATTTTCTTTCTTATGATTTACTTATTTTTAATTTTTAAAAATTCATTTGAGAGAGAGAGAGAGAGAGAGAGAGAGAAGGGAGGAGGAGCAGGAAGCATTAACTGTCATAGGTGCCTTGACCAGGTGAGCCCAGGGTTTCGAACTGGCGACCTCAGCGTTCCCGGTCAAATGATTTTCTTGATAACTTCTCTCTAGCGTACTTCCCTGGGGGAATACAGAACACAAGGCCTGGAGCACACACTCTGTGTCAATGGACGGGTTCTTCGGGAAGGCTCCCAGTCCACAGCGGGCTCTCGGTGGTTAAGCTCTGGGGGAGTCAAAGTTCTCTCCGAGTATCAGGAATGGGAGGCAGCTGACCCCTTGCTCTCTCTCTCACTAGCCGGTGTACAGGGGTCGGCCCCCCGGCCCCCACTCTGCACACCCCAGCCTCCACCTCCCCAGGACCCCACGGCTCACATTCGTCGCAGTAGCTGTTGCCGCAGCAGGGGATGACCACCGCGTCAGTCATGATGTCTTTGCAGATGAGACACAGCAGTTCGTCTGGGATGGGATCATCTTCTTCGGAGGAGGAGGACGGCTCCTCCGGTAAGAACGGGGGCTTCTCCTTCTTCCCAATTGCGTACGCTTCCCTGTAAAAGAACGTCGGGCCTGTCACCGCCGTCAAGGAGGCGGAGCATGTCCCAGACAGCTGCACGCTCTGCTACACCAAAATGGCGTGTCACTCAGCACAATGCCTCATTAGTTGACACAAGCAAATACCTTCCAAAACCAGGGAGCAGTTAGGGACATTTCCCTGCTAAACAACAAAAAGACACAAAACAAAAGCCTCAGCAAGTTAACAGGAAGAAACACAGAAGTGCTTCAGAGGTGGCTGGAAGGGTCTTAGAACTCGTAACTCGAGACTGGGGGCCTGCCAGGTCAAGTGACGCACTCAGGGCCACCCCCGGCAGGGACAGGGTCTCGGCTCGGACGGGACGGCGCCCTCAGAACACTGTCCACCTGCCGTGCTTCCCGGAGGAACAGAGCTCCTCTCCGCGGTTCAGCAGTCCCTGACCCCTGACCCCGTGGAGGTCCTGAGGGTGAGCGTGCTGACATGGGACACTGAACCATCCACCCTGCCGTGCTGCCCGGAGGAACAGAGCTCCTCTCCGCGGTTCAGCAGTCCCTGACCCCTGACCCCGTGGAAGTCCTGAGGGTGAGTGTGCTGACACGGGACACTAAACTGGTGCCACCACCCATGCCAACAGCCAGGGGTCCACCTATAATTGGCATTTTAAAAAAGATTTATCTATTTATAGTCAATTTTACTTAAACAACTGGAATAGAGAGTGGAGCAAAAGCAGGTTTACAGTTGTTGGTATGGGAAATACTGTAATAATGAAAAGTAACAACAGAAGAACAGACTGTCTGCTTCAGTAACTGTAAACCTACAACTGCCCCACCCTGAACGCGTGACAAAAATTTCAAGTTTACTTCATTAGACATGTTGGGTCTTTTTTTCTTTTCTTTTTTTTTGTAGATATGATTCTGCAGAAATGTTAGATATTCAATATAATTAAAAGCAAAGACAGGAAATCTGCTCCCCTCAGACTCATCGGCAGCGCCGCCTCCGACACCCCCTCTTCTCTGTGCGCGGGCCGGCCTGGGAAACGGGGCTCCCTGGAGCCGCCCTCTCTGCCTCCGGGGGGACAGTGTGCTCATCGTGGCCGGACGAGGAGGTACCTGAGGTGTGCTATTTGTGTTGCAGCTGCTCCACAGACATCACCACGAGTCCAGAAATAAGTGTCAATTTGCTTATGCCCCAGTGTTCCCAATTTGTGAAAGAGGAGTCTCCCACTGCCCGAGAAAGAAAACAAACAAAGGAGGAGAGAGGACAGAAAAAGAAACAGAAGAAGCGTCTGAGTCGCTTGTTAGTGTGCTGGTGGAGAAGGTGAGCGTTTCAGGACAGCGTCTGGGCACCCCCCTCCCCGGCACGGGCTGTGTGCTCGGCCGTTTGTATCTCAGCATTCAGAAGCAATGGATTACTAGTTACGTTCACAGGCAACGCTCATTTCTCAACACACATTTCTATGTACTTTAATACTTTCTCTTCAGTATATTATTAAGATAAAGTGGTCTGCTCTTGCAGCTGAAGAGTCATTAATTTTAACCTAAAGTTGTTTGGAAGCATGTATGAAATGTGGGAATTAGGGAAGCGTAACAGACTGACTGCTCTAAGATGAGGCAAAAACATAAGATGGTGACTGAGAAAAGAAACAGAACAGATGGGGGCGAAGTTGGGAGTACCAGAAAACAGCGATTCCGCCTGAGCACCCGCTCAGAGACCCTCGCCTGCCCAGTCCCGCTCCAGGGCACCGCCATGCCCCCTCCTCAGCCCCTCCTCAGAGACCCTCGCCTGCCCAGTCCCGCCCCAGGGCACCACCACGCCCCCTCCTCAGAGACCCTCGCCTGCCCAGTCCCGCTCCAGGGCACCACCACGCCCCCTCCTCAGAGACCCTCGCCTGCCCAGTCCCGCTCCAGGGCACCACCACGCCCCCTCCTCAGAGACCCTCGCCTGCCCAGTCCCGCCCCAGGGCACCGCCAGGCCCCCTCCTCCCCTGGCGTCTCCACCACAGAGCAAGCAGCCCAGGACAGACCGTGCTCTACATACAGCGGTCCTGTCACTGAGAACAGGGGCACCCCTCTCTGAAGTCATGTGTGTTGCAGGAATTTCATAATCTGCTGGGGGACTTGTTAAAAGCGCATAACCAGAGTCCTAGTACGGAGCCCGAGTCAAACGGAGGCGGTGAGGAGGCACGTAGCCAGACCACTTCATCTCCCAGATCCTCATGCACGACAGAGAATCCCAGGCCCCAAACACAGAATACTGCACGTGTGAGTTCACAACTGCTGAGGGTAACAAGATCATTCGAAGACTTAGCTGATAGCACCGAGATCAGTGACTTATCTAGCTGAACTCTTTCCCTGGGTTTTCATGACTATCGCCAATTTCAGTACAAACTGGCTCAGAAACAGAACCTGAAAGCACAGGGAAGGGAGGCCGAGGTCTGGCTCCCAGAGCTCGGGGTGACCCAGCGGCTTCCAGGCCGGGCTGCCCGCAGAACCGAGGCCGCTTCTTGGCACTCACACCGCAGCCTCTTGCTACTCAAAATGACTCAGGCACTTGTCTCGCTCACTTAAAAAGTTCAGGTAGCATGTCAGAGTGTGGGGCAGCAGGTGGATGAATGAGGAAGGAAGCAGGGAATGGCGGAGAAAGAAAAATCTGGACCACCACAAGGGAAGTGGCACTCCTGAGAACAGAAGGCCCCAAGTCGATTCTACACGTGCTCTGCACGGAGCACCGGCAGCCCAGCCCCTGGCCCCTGGCCCCCGGCCCCCGGCCCGAGCAGAACAGCACAGCACAGAACAGCACAGCAGGCCGCCCGCCAGCCCAGAGTGAACACTCACGCGTCGATAGTCGGTATGGCGTACTTCCCCGTGTTGGTGAGCATGGCACCCTTCATGTTCGGGTCCTTCACTTCCATCATGAAACTCCTGGGAATCCCAGTGCTTTTTTTAATCCTAGGACCAGATTCAAAGTTCTTATCCTTGGCAGCGCGGAAAGGAGAGAGGGAGAGAAGCAGTCACCGTTACTTCCCAGCGGCCGGAACGCGGTGCTTATTACAGCATGCTACGTGGGCTGCTCCACACAGGACTTCACTGAGCCCCCGGGGCAGCCACGTGAGGCTGCCCTGGTCACTTCCCAGCACAACGAGCACAGGCTGGGAGCGGGCTCGCTCGGCCAGCGCGGCCCCTGGGTTGCAGAGGCTGTGGCCACTGGCCATTGTACTACATACGTGACCAAGAAAAATGACAACAGCTAACCAGTAACTGCAAGAAAAATAAGCTGTAACCCCATTTCGCACTCCGCACTTACCCCGTTTGTCGGGCAATTCTTAATGTAATGGCCGGGTTTACCACAACGGAAACAGGTATAGGACGGAGGTGGTGGGCCTAGGGGTTTCTTCATGTAACTGAAAGGGAGAAAGAAAATTCATGTACACAGAGACTTGGGAAAAAAAGAACGCGTCTCATTGGGGGTGGGGGACACCCACCCCAAAGTCCCTACTTGTATAGAAAGTACTTCAGACTTACTTGATGGGGTCGTATTCATGGCCAGATTGCGACATCATTGCTTTAATTTTATCTTCTTCAGAAGCATTGGCTTCAGCCAGATTGGCGGTCTGTTTAACAGGTAATTATTTGACACACACATTAGAAACACATTTAAGACCACACAGCCAAAGACTACACCACGCATCCTGTAAAGAGCAGTCAGCTAGTCTCCCATAAACACGGCTATTTACACGGACGCCCCAGGAGAGGCCCTGGGGTCCCTCGGGTGTCTGAATGCCTGGGGCGGGGGGGGCTGGAGAGTCTTTCTGGGGGCACTCAAGACCTTAGACCCTGTTTGTACCTTGCGTTAAGATTTGAACACTCCTCTAAGAGTTAAAACCTGAGATTCAGCTTAGAAAGCAACACTTGATGCTTTGCGACCTTAAAAATGATTCAAGTGTTCACAGCGTGTAGACTTCAATTTATACTTAAAACTGGGGAGGGAGCAGTGGGGGCAGAACAGCTGAACTCATTACACAGCTGATGTTCACAATCAGGAGGCTCTTTAGGGAGTGGTGTCAGTATCAAATTAAGTGCAAAGCACATGCAATGAGTGCTCATCATTTAAATTCCAACTCTCCAGAGATTTCTGAACTTCCTCTTTCAGGGCCATACGACAGTCTAGATATAAGCAGGGTCTAAGGGAGTGAGCCCGCCCTTACAACGGGAATCTCCAGGCACCTAGCACTCACACCACCATTCACTTGGGTTTTCATCTTTACATTCATCCACAAAACAAGCAACCAGGTTTAACATTTTATTGTAATTTTATATACAAAGAATGCTTAACATTAACAGAGCTTAGAACAGCAGCAACAGTTACAGAAAACTGGATTACAGATGTTGAACAACTAATTTGTTTGAACCCAAACATTAATTTACAAATAGTTAAAAAAAAAAATCCCCCAAACCTCCAAAATTCCCCAACTGCTTCCCAGAGAAACAACGGTAGAAATAGACCCAAACTCAAATATGGTCCTTACAAGCACGTAAGATTAAAACAGTAAACTATAAGCTACTAATGATGTTACCTCTGTGCTACACCCACCTGGCATGAGAAAATCCTGAGCAGATGGCTTCAGCCCACTTTGTGTTTTAGAGTCATCAATTTTAATGTTTACTTTTCCCAGAAAAGGAGCTTTAAAGCTGTATTTGTAACTAAGACATTTTGGGGGATACATTCTAGGAAAAGGACACAATCTACCACAAAGCCAAGGAAAGGAGAGGACAGCACCAGCAGCAAACCCAACTCGTTCATCTTGGTGGTGGATTTGGTTGCACGTTTCTGGTAGTAGGAAAAAATAATTTTTGAAAAACTTTCTTCTTGGCCTTCAAAAATCTGCCTATCCTGTGATATTTGCCTTTTCTTTCTAAGGCATGATTTGCAAGTTAGAGCTTCTGCTTTAAAAAGTGGTCCATCATCACTAGTGCTTTCCCAAACAAAAAGTACACATCGTTGAGTAGAAAATGTAGGCAATTTTATAGCAAAACACGGCATATACAGTAATTTCAGGAGGCGACAATTTGCCCCTCTGCCAAACACACACATTGGAATATTCCTGCAAACAGCTTCACACATTTACACAATTCATGTAGTCTGTGTTCAAACAAATTAAGTTGTTTAAAAACTCTTCTAATGCAGACAGACTACAAGTCTATAGCATAAAGGAGCAATTGTATCCCATTTAAAATGTTGACCATCATGGGTTCAATTCAAAGACTCAAGAAAGAACCAGGCAATCGTCCGTGAAAAGGAAAGCTTCTATTTGGCTGCTCAGAGAAAAGTCCGTGTAATTTACAGCCAAAAACAGGGAGTTCCTCCAGAACTTTCTAAGTTTCCAATGTGTAATTAAACAAATGTATGGGGGGGGGGGGGGATAACAAGTGTAGCTTCCCGTGTTTCTTCTGTCTTGAAGATGAAAATACTCCAACATTATGGTGAGGCTGATAAAACACTCCCTCTATCTTCTCAAAACCACAACTACTCTTCACAGGATAGTAAGAACATGTACAACGTGATTTGTTTGTTTGTTACAAAATACCTCCTCCCCCAATCCCTCCTAAACAATTGTCCCACACAAAACTACAATGTTAGAAAAAGATTTATATTTTCAATATATGTATATATATATATATATATGTATATATACCTTTGTAAGCTGGGCCAGAGAAATAGATGCAGAAGAGTCATCAATCTGTTCACAAAAAATTAAACACACATTCAAGTTCCACACTGATAACATCTGAAAGTGCTCATTTAGTCCCTACTGCCACTTAATGCTTAAATATTGGGCATTTTCTTAGACGTTTCCTAAAGAATGTTATTTTCAAAAAAAAGTTTTAAAGCTGCCCATGTAGCTTACCCGCCCCCCCCTTCACGGTCCCCCACGCCCTTCCGACTAGTAAAGGCTAACAGTCAAGGGGCTCAGCCACAACGAGAAGGCAGGCAGGGCAAAAATCTGGTCTCGACCACAGAGGCCCTCTGTTCAGACTAGTCCTGCGCTCCAGCGTCTGGCAATGGTCGCTAAGTTTGATGACGCTCAAGACAATGGACAGCAGGAGAGAGGAGAGGAAATCTAACTGCCCTGGAACACCACTGTTATACATTGTAAAACAAGCAGCTCCTTAAAGGCTCAGACCTTCTTCAATAAAACAAGACCCACATAATTCCTCAGTCTGAGAACGCTTACTCCCCCCCCCTTACACACAGAGGAACATAGCTTCTTGACCCGGAAACCACCATTTTATCAAGGCCAAGATGGTAAGGCAAACAGAAGGTGCTCGGGGGCACGGGCCAGCAGAACTGGTACATGTGAGGGTGACTTTCATATGTGAAGAAAAGTTCATTAAACGAAGCAAGGATTATATATGAAGGATATAAGAGGGCTTTTTAAAATGTGTTTCTCAAAAGTGCCATTCTTGAATTTTTCATTCTTTGGTTCCCTGAAATAATCTATCAGTTTTTTAAAAGTGTGTGTGTGTGTGTATGTGTGTATGCACACACACACATACATACACATATATCGTTAGCATGTAACTATAAAGATATGATGCCCCCACAGGAGTACCCAAATGGAAATACTAGCTTCCTGTGTACTAAGTAAGGAGCATGCTCTGATTCTCTCATGCATCCTTGGTCATAACTCTAGTTTAAAAATGGGAAGAATGTCTGAATCAAAGAAGGAAAACAAAAAGAAGTAAGTCTTCATTGGGTATTTTTCCAAATGTTCCACAGAATTTAAAGTATTAAAAAAAAAAAAGCACCATGATTTTAAGAGCCCCAAACAGAAATGTAACAAATTTCAATATGAACCTCTTGGCACAATGCCCACCACAGTAGAAATTCAATAAATGCAAATAAAAATAATGTCGACTAAATTTAAATTTTATCTTATAAATAACATGATTTTAAAAGCTAGTTTGATGGATATTATTACCGGGATGCTTATATAATTATCCGTAAGGTTCTTAGCTCTATACTGAGGAACTAACGAGAGCTCATAATGCACTAATCCCACATTCCTAATACATAACCATATAATCTACCCCTGGGTTCTTAGTTCTTGTCCAGCTTTGAAGTTTTCTTTTCTAATCGAACTAATCTCGGGGTAAATTTTAAAAAAATTTACAATACCCTGTATTTAGCCAGAATAAATTGACCTAGTCAATCTATTTTAAAGCGGGGATACATTTTACCTCAGCCAGCAATTACTTGAATTTAAGTAACAAGAACTGAACAAAAACTGTGGTCAGCCGGTCAGCCGTCATCTATATTATGATTCTAATCAATGAAATAAAGAGTCTTTAAAAACAGTCTATTACAGGGATCGGGAACCTCTTTGGCTGAGAGAGCCATGAACACCACATATTTTAAAATGTAATTCCGTGAGAGCCATACAACGACCCATGTACATTACGCATTATCCAATAAAAATTTGGTGTTGTCCCGGAGGACAGCCGTGATTAGCTCCAGCCACCCACAACCATGAACATGAGCAGAAGGAAATGGATTGTAATACGAGAATGTTTTATATTTTTAATGTTATCATTTTTTTTATTAAAGATTTGTCTGTGAGCCAGATGCAGCCATCAAAAGAGCCACATCTGGCTCACGAGCCATAGGTTCCCGACTCCTGGTCTATTACTACCGAGATTATAACACTGATTATTTCCTTAGAAAGTAATCTTACTTTCTTAAGGCCGGAACTAAAAAAAGGAACATTTTTGCTCTTCCTACTCCTGACACTTAAAATGTAGCTTTTTGTTCTTTCTTATGCCAGATTTCCTTGTCCTTTTTTTTTTTTAGCTTTCTGCCAACCTGTTATTAGTATATATATTTATTGGGTTGAAAGTGGTTGCAGACATTCAACAGCATCTAAATCACTTTTTTTCCACCAAACAATCACCATAGCACCTAAATATCTTATCATCCACAAGGAAGTCACATGAAGGCCATCCTATTGTTTTCTACGTATAGCAAGGTATGAACACGTAAGGGGAAACTGCTTACGGGGAATGGCTTAAAAATGACTAGAAATTTATATGTACTAAACGTCAGCAAATGCAGTAACTCTCAGATACCACCAATCAAAAAAAAAAATCCGCTACCTTAAAAAAAAGGAGTCTTCAAAACAATTAATTGATGCACACTGTAGACATCATTGAAATTAAGACACCTTTCTCTCCACATCTAATTTGTGGTCTTACTTCTGGGAGCAAGAATCTAAAATCTTTTATGCCAAATACACTTGCTTGAAATGATAGGACCCTACGCAATGTAATTCTGACGTTCAGTTAGTAGAGGAGCAGTCAGCTTTGATGTCTCGAGGCAGAAGTACAGCTAAGTCAACAAAGCTGAAGAGAACAGCCATCTTTGATTAGAGACGGCTAAGTTACCAACGTGTTCATACATTCCCTCTCACTAATCAGAATTTAAAAGCCTGGTTTGGTTGCTCCATCTTACTCGGCCTTTGTGAGTGGGTACAACACATGTGGATTCTCAAGTCTCCCCAGCTGGGCACAGGTCACACTGAGTGACCCTCTTCTCATCCTCAACGTCAGCCAACGCACCGCAAACAAATCCATGACGGGGGTATCCAACTACCTAACATCTGTTTCAGATAATTCTACCTAAAAATTAAAGCCACTTTTAAAGTACTTAAAAAAAAAAAAAAAGAAAAAAAAAAAGAGAAACCTAAAAAGCATAAAATAAACTGCTTCTTATAAGTGTAATACAGACATGCCAGGGAACACACAAGGCTAAAAGAATGTTAACTTTATTTATGAACATGTGATTTGTGTTTATACACATGCTAATAAACAAAAAGGAAATAACTGTTTTCAAGAAATAAAATTTCATCTGAATGCGTTTAAATACTATATAAAAGGTACTTTATACAAAATGTGTTACATTAACCACTACAGTCACCAGGATAGGCATCTACTTCGTGCTAGCATTTGGATACATGAAAATCAGTTTTAAACCAATTACCAGCAAAACAGAAACTTGGACAGTTTTTACAGCATTATGCTTAAAAAACAAAAACAAAACCCCAAATATACCCCAAAAGAGGGGGAGAAGGGGGGACCCAAACACTATGAGTTTGGGATCACTGTACTTAGTTCCATGGGAACTAAAGGCCACATATACTTCAGAGAGCAAGTCCAAAGTTCAGATTGTCTCTATGATCATGTTTAAGACCCAGTGGTCCAAGGTTAGTGAAATGCCTGATACACAATTCAAGATCAGTATCGAAAAAGGATCAAGTGAAGCAGCAGGCCGTCCCCTTGACTTCTAAATGAAGATTTAGGACCCCCTGTATTGTGTACAAATCAGCCTGAGCAGTCATGTTCACAGAGCCATGAGTTTACGGAACCCATCCCTGCAGACCTGTGTTCGGAAACAGACGCTTCAGCCCACAGCTGGGGAATGCTACTAACTGTGAGCTCCAAGTAAAAAGGGTGTCGCACCTCAGGTTAGTCTGTGATAAAATCAGGACAGTACCCTGGTTAAGGGTAGTTACCTTTGGTAAGCTACAACTCTTAATCAGCTTACCATTAACACAGTATTTTAATATCTACGAGAAAGATGAAAATACTTTAATTTGGGCAGACTAGCACTGAAAGACCTTGTACTAAAATTTGGAAACAATGTACTCAATTGTATAAAATCATCAAAATCATCCAGGAGACACTGATACACTTGTGGGGACCCAATTTCAGGTTTCACTTTATAGTATGGATAAAAACAGAACAGGAGCTCAAAATGACAAATAAAGCAAAACTAAGTAACTGAGCTGCACCAGGGGTCTCTGGAATGCTCTCCCCTACGTGTGTCTGAACTCGGAGAAAGCATCAAACCTTAATGTGGTGGCTAATGCACTTTTCAGAGCCACCCATCAGGCAGGGAAAAAAAATCTAACAAAAACTAAGTGATACAACGTGAAAGTGGCAAAATATACACTCCAAACATTTTTTATTGCAAGAAACAAAAAGCACACAACAGCCTGTACATACATACAAAATACTAACTCTAGACAGACAGATGTGAACACGGTCCCATGTTCATCAGTGTAAAACCTACACGATCTAAAGAGGATCATACATTAGCTGTGCAACACAGTGTCATACAGGGTTGCTGTCATAGGAAATATGAACATGTGGTTTTTGGGCACAAATTCCCCATTTCTACAAAGTAAGTGTGCAAAATTATGCCACATATATCCAGATTCAACTGAGCTGTCAGCAAAATACATTTTATTTACAACATGTACTATGACCAGTAGGATATTAAGGTCTGAAATGATTTACTTCACTGCTACATTATAAAGGTAAAAGCAATGTGTAGAAAAAGTGTGAGATTGTGTTTTTACATACTGCTTTTGAAGTTCCAATCACTGGTTCAGTTCGACTTCTAAAAAACAAAAACAAAAATAACATTAGCTCTATAAGCAGCTATTTAGAAACTTCTGTGCTATAAATCCTTAACACATATCTTTAAATCACTCATTTATAGGACAATTTTCCTTTGGGACAAAGATCTAAAAGTGGTTACTCTCCAAAATAAGGAATGCACTACTTTGATTAATCTTTATCACCTCTGAACACAGTTTAATATGTGGTTTAAAAAAAATCCATCCTGGGGAATTCTAGAATAGGTACACTTTTCTTTTTAAATTTAAATTACTAGAATAGGTGGATCTTGCCACTTACATTGTTTTCTGAAAGGAAGTCTGAGGACTTCTTGAGAAACTCTGTGGTTATTTCTTAGAAGGCTGAACAATTAAATCATCCCCTGGTTTTTAACAGGCAGGGATGTAAATTTTCATACGTCCGATTTTCTGAAAGGAAGACCACTGTGACATTCGTAATTTGGATCCCTGAGAAATGGCTGAGCTCCAAAAACAGATTTCAAATACAGAAACACAGATTGATAGAGTTACTTTAATTTTTTTTTTAGTTTGAAAAACACTTTATTGATACAGAATTGCTTTTAAAATTTATGTACTACTGGATAGTAACTTTAATTTTTAAAAAAGTCTCAAAACAATGGTCAAAGATTAAACAAGAATTCTAACTAGCAGAAAAATACCACAATCTGACAGAACATTTTAGAAAAAAGAGTAAGTTAAACAGTTACGGAGAACTGGGACACATTGATTTTTGAAAAAGAACACAAATAAGCCCTAAAAGAAATTCCTGTAAAAGTCCCCACAGGAAACAGGCCAGAGGAGAACGGCTAAGTACAGCCTCCAGATGCTTCGTTTCCATTTAACTTCACACTATAGACCAGTGGTGGTCAACCCGGTCCCTACCACCCACTAGGGGGCGTTCCAGCTTTCATGGTGGGCAGTAGCGGAGCCACCAAAGTATAAATAAAAAGATTTAGCTATAGTAAGTTCTTTTATAAAGATTTATTCTGCCAAACTTAGCGAAAATCCGACATAAAGTACTTGATAAGTAATTATTATTATATGCTTTAACTTGCTGTAACCCTGCTTTATAAATTTTATAAAGTTAAGTTACTTCCCTACTTTATAAGTCACCATGACTGTGGAACCAGTGGGCAGTTAGAAAATGTTACTAACAGAGATACACAAGTGGGCGGTAGGGATAAAAAGGCTGACGACCCTGCTCTGGAGGAATGTTAGCCAGCACCTGAAAGAAGTTTGTAAGTTTGTGCATGATTTGGAAGTCCTGAGATACAAATAAAGTTTTCATTTTCTACTATTTGCTCAGCAAACCCATTTTATGAGACAAACACATTTACAAAGGAAGCCACACCCACAGTGAAAAAACATGCAATCCCATAACAGCCAACTTATTTTCCCAGGTTCTTCAAATAATTTGAGTTCTGAATATCAAAAGAATCTGAAACTCAGTAGTTTTAAAAGGAACTTGGAAAAGAAAGTGTAATTTCATACTAGAGTCTAGAAGTCAATCTTTCCTTATGATTTCTTAAAATCCATTAAGTTAAGAAGCACACAGCTCACTTGCTGTGAACGGCCCACCCAGGAGGTACTCTGCTTTTCGGGCTGTCACTGGACAGGGGATCTCACACGAAAGGACTCCGAGCGTGGCGACACAGTGGCATTCACGCGGACGACCTGGAAGAGTGCACGCGTGCCCACCGGGGCCGAAGCTCAGGGAAATCAACGCCTGCACCTCAATTCCAAGAACCCACTCCATGTCCCAGGACTGGCAAACTGACAACCCAGAGTTCCTCAGTAACCAAAAGCAGGATTTGTCAAGATTTTAAATAAGGCCACCTGCCTTCTAAGGGAAAGGCCTGTCCTTTCACCAGCCTGGTTGCTGTGCTTACGTTAGAATTGCAACACATCTATCCACGTTGCAAGGAAGCAGAGAGTTCAAGACAAAAATGTTAATCCTGCCCCTTTAGTGACGTTTTTTAACCTCTGGGCTCCTCTGCACATGTTGCTGTTTTCCCTCTAACAACGGCCATTTACCACGTCGGAGGCGTTGTTGACTCCGAGGCACAGACTTTAGGTAACTACCCCAAAGTCACACAAGTCACACAAGTGAAGCGACAGGGAGTCAAACCGAAGTCTGATTCCAGGGTCTGTTCATAACTCCCATGAGCCCTCTAGCCTCCCAACAAAAACCCTTCCTGACAAGGAGCGAGTGTTAGCATTACCGAGTATTCTTGATGCTGTCAAAATATTTAGGACAGATCTCCTAAGAAACTGAGAATACATTTTTTAACAGTAGGGGAAAAAAAGAAAGCACAGAAGCAAATAAAAACAAGGAAGGTACAGAAATATTTGTTCACTATTTGAACATCATTTTCTTGTGCAAAAATTCTTTCTAATAGCGCTTTCTGTTAACTATATAGGTTAAGTTAACCTAACTGGGGGAAGAATTTGAGAAAAAAACAATCTCATCCTCACAATTTTAATGCTTCAGGAGATATATTCATTAGGCTAAAATAATGAGTTTGGTTCTAAAATACCCTTGGTTCTTTCTTAAACAAAAAGTCTAGGCCTTGGCCAGTTGGCTCAGCTATAGTGTCGGCCCAGCATGTGAAAGTCCCGGGTTCAATTCCCAGACAGGGCACATAGGAGAGGCGCCCATCTGCTTCTCCACCCCTCCCCCTCTCCTTCCTCTCTGTCTCTCTCTTCCCCTCCCACAGCCAAGGCTCCATTGGAGCAAAGTTGGCCCGGGCACTGAGGATGGCTCTGTGGCCTCTGCCCCAGGCGCTAGAATGGTTCTGGTTGCAACAGAGCAACACCCCAGAGGGGCAGAGCATCACCCCCTGGTGGGCATGCTGGGTGGATCCCGGTCGGGCACATGTGGGAGTCTGACTGCTTCCCTGCTTCTAACTTCAGAAAAATACAAAAAAAAAAAAGGTCTATTATTTTGAGAACTTAAATACATGAAATTTGATAAATACTCACATAACATATGTCTTGCTTGTAGATTTAACACCTCCAAAGGGAATTCTTCTAACAATTACAGATGAATTCTTCGGAATTAGAGCATTATCATCAGTATAGTCTGTAAATAAAACAATAGAACTGAATGTCTATTTGGGGATTTGGGTAAGTCACAGTCCTCAGGAATTAGAGAACTTGAACCAAAGATGAATTTTATGGGAATTAAAGTTAACTATAAAAGGAGTATTAACAACTCCATGTGCCTTACATCTTGATTACCAATACTGTCAGAACAAATATCCAAAACCACAAGGTACTTCTCTTTAAAGGACCCAAATAGTGTCAGCTGGTTCTTGGCCCCAGCACACTATGTCTGCGGAACCCCAAGTTTCAGTGAGACTAAGTCAGTCTCTTGTTTGGTTCGCCAATAACGCTGAACATCTGCACTATGAAAAAAGCTGTAATTTATAGTAAGACACAGAAAAGCAGGTGAAAAAGAAAATGACACAAAAAAAACCAAATAGCTGAAGAAAATGAAAGACTGACATTAAATACAGGTAGAAAGGTACTGATCATACATTGACCTAAATTTTGTTTCTAAGTACAACAAGTCGCTAAAGGAACTTAAACACAAACGATGGCAGTTTGTTATAAACAAGCAGAGATACTGTGGTAGTTGGTGGAGGTGAACCCAGAGAGGAGTGACAGCAGGAACAAGGCTCACTCAGGGGGCAGTGTGCACAGTCCAGGCTGGAGGCGAGGACGGTCTGTGCTGGGGATGGCGCCAGAATAGGCCAAGGTTTGGGGGTGAATCAAACCCCTACAAGGTTTGCTAAGGTTTGGGGGTAAAGGAGAAATGGGAATTGGGCATGAATTTCTGGGTTCCCAGTTTAAGCAACTGGATGAACAGTGATGTCACCTTCTGAGAAGACAAATGGGAAGATAAGTGGATACTAGTTTTCTACTCTGAACTATTACTGCAATATTTCTGTAGGAATGGAATTTTAAAAGTTAAGCAGACCAATACATTTAACAATGGTAAAAAGAGTTGCTAAGGAGAGAATCTGTCAAATTACCAAAAGAAAAATAATCCACTACAGGGAGCTAGCTGTCAAAATGTGCCCGTCTCCCTTAGTCACACCATCAGAGAGCAGGGTTTCCTCGGGCGAGGCAGGGATCGCTGTGTCCCCGAGTTACTCAGCACCAAGTGACTGATTTCCAATGACTGTACTTCAAGTTTGTCACACACCTAAGCATTTTCAACTTATACACACACATACATATATATACCTATATACCTTATATACCACTTCTATTATTTTTAATCCTAATACTATTAGTATTTCCTGTTACAAGTACGTTGTTCAGGAGAGGGGTCTCTTCAGTCTGTTTCAAGCAGCAAACTGTATCTTACAGTGTTCAGTTAGGGTGATGCAATTTCCTACATCCGAGAATACCAACATAAGCCCATCACCTTGCACAGTTCATGACAGTCCAGATTTCAAGCAAGCTCTGAGTAAGAAAAATTAGAAACAGACAAGATGGGGAATCTTTAAAAAGCAAATTCTAGAATCAAAACTTGGTGTCAAACACCTGACAGTTTCTGAATACGTAAGAACGAAAGCGTTCGCTGGGGGGTGGGGAATAGCACATGTGTTCATATGCTCGAACAGCAGATGCTCTAATTGACCTTTTCATTTTTATGTACAATGATTTTCTGCCCTTAAATACTTCTTTAACAAGTAGCCTATTAACTTCAAAAGGCCCCTTCTACCCACCAGTGTAATTTTTTAGTCTAAAAACATATGCAGACACAAACAGAATGAAAAACAAGATGAATTTGAGAAATGAAGAAAGAAGTATTTTTAAAATACTTCAATCTCAGCTTCCTAATCTTTCAGACTAAATTCAAAACGAAGGTTTTTGGGGGGAGTGGGGCTATAGAAACGTAGGAAAACAAATTTAAATAGTTAGGTTATATAGGAAAAAGATTACTGGATGCATTTTGAAATACAGTGTAGAAATAAAGGAGGATTCTTACATCTAAAACATGAAATTCTGAGCCAGCCATTTTGATCTAATCAAGATTTGAGAATCTCGAGCATAATAGACTAGGAAATTTAAACATTAATTCAAACTTGTGATGATACACTTCAGCATTTTCTCCTAGACAATCTCCTAATTATGAAGCTTTGTAAACATTCCTTTGTCCCCTTTAATTCACTGGACGGCGCTAAAACCAAACAGCACTCTTAGCCGTCGTGGGACACTGCATACTACGTACTTCCAATAAAACTCACAGACTAGCCCCTGCACTACAATATTTCTCTTATAAAAAATGAAACAATTTTTGATTGAGAGAAAGAAAAAACCCAATTTGAGGACTGCAAATAGTGTACATTTTCTCCCTTGAAGTTCCTTCTCTTAACCCATCTACCAAATCTCTCCCCAATAAGGAAGCTTCACACAGATATTCAAAATAAATCTGCTGCTGGGCAAAGCAAAAATAACACATCACAAAGCTCTTAAATTTTGGACAAGAATTTCATCGACCCTATTCCATCAAATTTACTCCTAATGAAGTCATATTCAATTATTAGGTGGAAAAAACAAACAGTCTAGCCCCAAATGAAACTTGCCTAGTGTGTAATGATTAAGATTGACTTCATTTCCTCTAACTCCATTCATAAGTACCCCATTATCCTCTCAAGGCCTGACATTCTTATACACTCCCCTGTGAAGGGTGACTGTCATACTTAAGGAATGCTTATGTATGGTGAACTTAAAGAATACAGTATTTCCCTTAAGGTGTTTTTTGAATAGTATTTTTAAAAACTGTTTCTCAAATGCTCATGACCAATAATGTTTCCTCTCAAGTAGAGACGCTGCACATAATTACAATGACTACAGCCTAACATGAAGTGTCCCTTAGGTACGAAACTTTTATTAAAAAGGGGGAAGTGAAGACCATTCCTTCACATATTATCACGCGAGTAAATAAAATTCTTCCTTAGTGAGTGTTCTTGACTAGTGACCGTGAGCACGGTGAGCAGTGCTGTTCCCTGACACAACACAGGCACTTGGGTCTGGATGTGACTGGCACGTGAGCTCTTTCATACTAACTACCCAACAGCAGGCGAGAAGGGGGCACCCCCAACCGCACCCAAAAGAACCTGTCACCATAAACCAAATTTAGAAATCAAGAAAAACCCTCATCTACTGAGAACTTCCCTTTGTTTCTTCTTGTGTCATCGATCAAACTAAAAAAGACTGACCAACTGAACACTACAGATCATCATCCCAATACCAAGGAAAAGAAACCAAAACAGGGTCAGAGTTCGAATCTAAGGTCAGTCCCATTTTCATATTGACTGTTAAAATTCTCAGGATTATAAAGTGCCTTTAAAGAGAAGAAGAGTACAGTCAGTGGGTTACTGGGGTTCATGAGGCAGCAACTTCGTCTTCAGTAGTCTAGTTATCAACAGAATCATGTCAAGTCCAGCAATTCAACTTCTGAAGTCTCTACTTGGGATACTTAGTAAACATGAACAAAGAGTTCAACTACTTAATTACTGTATGACTGAGTTCTAAAATTTACACAAGACAAAAGGGGGTGACATTACAACCTATCAAGTTCCAAAGCAATTGCAATATTGAAGATTGGCTGGATCCAAGCCTCCGAAATATTCAAGTGAGGATCCCTTCACAACACGGGCAACTCCAAAAATGAAAAACAGACAAGGCAGGGGGAGGGAGAAAAGGACACAAAATCTGCCCTGAAGCCCCCAACGCGCTGTCCGGTTGGAAAAGTTACAAGTATCTGGTTTTACAAAAAATGAGAAGCCTTGGGTCTTTGCTCTCCCCCGTTCCTGCCAATGAAAGGCGAGCACCCCGAGAACCCCCCTCCTCTCCCCACCCAAACCCTCATCTGCACACATTTGAAGGCAAGCCGACTCCCACGTTTGTGGATGGGCCTGTTCCAGACCATCCACGTCCGCAGAAACCCGGTTAAAGCCCCACCACCCCGGGTATCGACGAGCGCTGCGGGGAAAGCATTCGGGCCCCCGGGGAGGCGCAGGGGCGACGCGCCCCCCAAGCAAGCCACCTGCACCCCGACGGGCCGCGCCCGCGCTCTCACCTTCCTTGGTCTGCGCGTTGGTGATCTGCAGGTCGCTGTCGGCGGCTTTCAGCTTCTCTCTCCCCATTATCTGCTTCTTGAGGTCGCAGAGGGAGATGTGCAGCCCATCGAAGGTGACGGTGTCGTAGTTGAGTTTGGAAGAGAATTTATAATGCACACAAGACATGGTGGTGCCGACAGGAGGGTCCCTAAGGTTCAGCGAGGAGACCCACGTGGACACGCTCAACGTTAATGTGTATTTATCAACTCAAGAGCAGAATAAGGTACACACACAAGACACTCTTAAGAAAAGACACGGCAGGGCCCGCAGGCCTCGGATTCGATAGTAACACCCCCCACCCCGTCCGTCCCAGCGGAACCACAGGCAGGTGTGTGTGTGGGGGGAGCTGGGGGGTCCGTGAAACGAGCGATCCAGAACCCCCGACGCTCAGAACCACCGCCGCCTGTGCGGGCAGCAGGCGGACGAGAGCGGGGACAAGGGGAGCGGAGACGCGGCCAACGGGCACAATGTCACCCGGCGGCGTCCCCCTCGCTCAGGCGACGGGCCGGCCGGAGCCCGAGGTGGGGGCAGAAGGCGGTGCAGTCAGTAGCGGTCAGTCCACACGTTCAAAGAGTCCGGATGACCCCGCGGGGGTCAGGGGTCCATGGCGCGGCCGCACCTCCCGGTGGGCGGTGGGTGGGTCTCTTTCCCCCTCTCTCTCTCTCCGCGGTCGGGGGTGACCCGACCGGACCCCGGGAGAGGGCCGCGGCGGGCACAGGGCGCCTAGGCCCGGAGGCCCGGAGTCCAGCGGCGGCCTGTCGCCTCCTCCCGGCTTCCGGACGACCGGCGTCGCTGCCCCGGGCCCGGGAGCGTGCGCATGCGCAGGCCCCCGCACGCCCTGGCGCCGGCTCCCCGGAGAGGCCGCGGCCACGCCGCCGCCTAGGCCCGGACGCGCGGCCGGCCGCCACCCCCCCGCCGCCGCCGCTTCCGCGGGGCCGGCCGCGGGCCTCCGCGGGCCCCGCAGCGCGGCCGGGCAGGCGGGGAGGCCCCCGGCGGACCCTGGTAGTTCCCCGACGCTTCCTGTCTCGTCGACGGCTCCGCGCTTCCCTCGCCTTCCGCTCCCGGCGCTGCTCGGCCCGCAACGGCGAGCACCCGCCCGGGACGCCGCCGGGCGACGACGACGACGACTAGGCCTTCCTTCCTTTTTCTTTTCTTTTTTTTTTTCTGTCCTGACCCGGCCGCTCTCGGGCTGTCCCCAGGCGGCAGCCGCGGCGACAACTCCGAACCGGGCACTATGGCGGACGCGGCCTGGCTCCAGGCGAGCGCCCACTCCGCGGGGTCTCTTAAGCACGGAGCGCACGGGCGGCGCTGGCGGGGCGGGGCCGACGTGCGCGCGTCGGCGGCTCGAGGGGCGGGGCCGTCGGCGTCACAAAGCTCACTCTTCCCCACGTGACACCCCCACCTCTCCCCGCCGCGCTTTGTGACGCCCGAGCACGGAACCGGAAGCAGCCGGGAGGACGGAAGAAACCATCTGCCTCCACGGGGCGGGGGGGAGAAGGATGCAAAGAAGACCGGCTCATCGGGCGGATCCGGGAGGGGGAGTTCCGATTTCAGCCGCGGCAGCAGCAGCTGCGACTGCACCCGCGTGCACCGCAGAGTGCAAACTTCCGGGCTAACTCCCCAGTGCCCACGCCCCCGACTCCTCCGAGCACCCCGCAATTTAAGTGAGCGTGCTGGCCGTTGTGCATGCGTCCCTTAGCTTCCCGGGGTAACAGACTCGCTGCATTCTGCTGTCCTAAGGGGAAAATGAAGGGAGCAACCGCGGGAGAGAACCGGGCAGATGGACTGAGCTCGTGCTGCGTGCTCGGGGCGAGGCTCTGCAGCCACGCTGTGTGGGCTGGAACCCAGGCCACCCGCCTGCGGGCTCCTCGGTTTAACTCTGCGCCACCGTTCCGTGGGGGACAGGGTAGCAGCAGCAGGTTTTAGACAGGTGGATGTCACGCCGCCGGGTCTTGGTTCAGCGACCTGGGGTATTTGAGTTCTGGCTAAGAAAGAGTTTAGAGTCGAGGCTCGAACGGGAGGAGGTAGAAAGGTGAGCTGCAGAAGGAAGGGGCTCAGGAAAGAAGCTACAGAGGCGAAAGACGGGCCCTTGGAGCTTAGGAGAGAGAGAAGCAAAAGAAGTGTGTGTGTGTGTGTGTGTGTGTGGAGCGCTGGTGTGTTTCTGGATAGAGAGAAAGAGAGTCAGAGACAGCTGCACGGGATCCTCTGGCCTAATGGCTTTTTTTTTTTTTTTTTGTATTTTTCTGAAGCTGGAAACGGGGAGAGACAGACAGACTGCCGCATGTGCCTGACCGGGATCCACCCAGCACGCCCACCAGGAGCAACGCTCTGCTGCGACCAGAGCCACTCTAGCGCCTGGGGCAGAGGCCTAGGAGCCATCCCCAGCGCCCGGGCCATCTTTGCTCCAATGGAGCCTCACTGCGGGAGGGGAAGAGAGAGACAGAGAGGAAGGAGGGGGTGGGGGGTGAAGAAGCAAATGGGCGCTTCTTCTATGTGCCCTGCCGGGAATCGAACCCTGGTCCCCCGCACGCCAGGCCGACGCTTTACCGCTGAGCCAACCGGCCAGAGCCCCTAATGGCTTTTAAGAACCCGGATTTTAGGGGCGGTCTTGGGGAGGATCTGCATAGACTATTTGTCAGCTTTCCTGGTGTGTCCTTTTAATTTTGCCCCTTATTAGTTAGGGAGGCTCTAAGCAGTGACAAACTAGGGAAGGAAAAGTTACCCTGGTGGCGAGGTCCTTGTTTTGCCAGTTTTGCCCGTTGCTAGGCACCTGGGGCTTTTCTGCCCCCTGACCTTCTGTGCTTGACCCATCGGTTCATGCCTGTCTGACTGCCTACGGCAGTTTCACTGGCTGGAGCATGCTGGTCAAGTCTGGTCTCCTTGCATCAGTCGCCATACATGTTGGGTGACGAGCGCACCAGGCAAGATACAGATGTTGTGTTGCAGTTTTGCATACTTGACACCGAGATAATGTTCTTAACCACGGCCATCCCAGTACATTTCTTTTTTTTTTTTTTTTTTTTAACTTTTTTATTTATTTATTCATTTTAGAGATGAGAGAGAGAGAGAGAAAGGGAGAGAAGGGAGGAGCAGAAAGCATCAACTCCCATATGTGCCTTGACCAGGCAAGCCCAGGGTTTTGAACCAGCGACCTCAGCGTTCCAGGTCAAAGCTTTATCCACTGCGCCACCACAGGTTAGGCTACATTTAATTTCTTAAAAAATTCCATTAAGCCCTGGCCGGTTGGCTCAGCGGTAGAGCGTCGGCCTGGCGTGTGGGGGACCCAGGTTCGATTCCCGGCCAGGGCACATAGGAGAGGCGCCCATTTGCTTCTCCACCCCCCCACCCCCTCCTTCCTCTCTGTCTCTCTCTTCCCCTCCCGCAGCCGAGGCTCCATTGGAGCAAAGATGGCCCGGGCGCTGGGGATGGCTCCTTGGCCTCTGCCCCAGGCGCTAGAGTGGCTCTGGTCGTGGCAGAGTGAGGCCCCGGAGGGGCAGAGCATCGCCCCCTGGTGGGCAGAGCATCGCCCCTGGTGGGCGTGCCGGGTGGATCCTGGTCGGGTGCATGCGGGAGTCTGTCTGACTGTCTCTACCTGTTTCCAGCTTCAGAAAAATACAAAAAAAAAAAAAAAATTCCATTAAAAATAGTATTTGGTTTACCGAGTCGTTATGGATTAAATTATTGAATGCATTTCCACTGTTTAGGATCCTGCCTGGAATAGGGTTCAGTGTGTCTCAATAAGTGTGGTTTGATCAATGTCAGTTTATCAACATCAACAGAAAACCCTGGGTGGTCAGCACAACCATTATCTTCAGTTTACAGAGGAGGGAACTGAAACTAGCCATCATGAATTTTCTGTATTCGCACAGTCAGGGCAATGCCTGCTTAGTGGCGGGTCCAAAATCTCATTTATAAAAGTTGGAAATTGTGCCAAGATATCCCTCAGTGGATTGGAATATTTTTTCCCCGGGGGCCTGTGGAAGTTATTACGTCCATAACATTCATAATATAATAACATTGCATTCATGAACTGTAACACTATTATTTACAATGCGTTTTCCTCATCCTTGCTGGGTCAGTCACTGAGAACAAGATCACACAGCCAAGAGGTGGCTAAATGTGCCAGGGACCTCCTAAATGCAGACTCCACATTCTCTCTGAACTTGGTTTAACTCCGTCATCTTGTCCGAAAAGTCTTCCCAAAACTACCTTATCTAAACAGGAGGACCATCATTCTCTGTTCCTTTAGACTCGTTTTTACCAGACACCCATCACTGCTACATGTGGTATATGTTTATTTGTTTATTTCTATGCAGTGAGAGGAGGGGAAGCAGAGAGACTCCCACACGTACCTGGATCGGGATCCACCCGGCAAGCCCACTAGGGGGTGATGCTCTGCCCATCTGAGCCATTGCTCTGTTGCTCAGCAACAGAGCTCTTCTTAGTGCCTGAGGCGGAGGCCATGGAGTCATCCTCAGCGCTTGGGGTCAACTCACTGCAGTTGAGCCATGGCTGCAGGAGGGAAGGAGAAGAGAGAGACAGAAAGAGAAGTGAGAGGAGGAGTGGAGAAGCAGATGGTTGCTTTTCCTGTGTGCCCTGACTGGGAATTGAACCAGGGACTTCCACACTCTGGGCCGACGCTCTACCACTGAGCCAACTGGCCAGGGCCAGCTTTATTTATTTTTGAGAGAGAGAGAGAGAGAGAGGAGCATCAATTCTTGTTCCACTTAGTTGTGCCATTGATTACTTCTTATATGTGCCCTCACCGTGGCTGTCCTCCAGCCGAGCAGGTGCCCTGGGGAACAGGCCAGTGACCATAGTGCTCCAGGACTGCTCCATCCAATGTGCCACCGGCTAGGGCTATATTGTGTTTTTTAATTTTCTGTCCCCCCTGCACCTCAGAACAAGGGTTTGTCTCTTGTTTGTGTTGTAGCTCCAACTCCCAGAACATTGCCTAAACATAGTAGGCACTCAATCAATGTGTGTTAAACAACTACACTTTTTGTGTGTGTTTCTGCATGATCTACACAAATATCATGGCAATAAGCTTTTGGTAAGTCAAGCCAGCCCCAGAAATGAAAATCCAGTTCAACTCAACCACATCATCCATACCAGTGCTTTTTGTATTATTGAAATTTTGGTATATGCGCTGCTGAAGCAAGCACTGTATTATCAAAATTGAACTGAGTCCAATTTTCATGATCTAAGTGGCTTTATGGAAAGACCCACGAGCCAGGCCACATCCCACAGCAAATGGACGGGAGCTCCTCATGGCTGTGGAAAGGGGGTGCCGCCCTCCTGAGGGGAGAAGTGACGTCCCACCGATCAGATGGTCTCACGAGCGCTGACCGTGTCGGCAGGTTAAAGGTTATGTCACTGGGGCGCTGAAACTGCAGTTAGGTTAAGTATTAAATCTTGGTGTTGCTGATGTGGGGCCCGCCATAAGTAAATCCTTATTGAGCCTGTTGTCTCCTTTTTAAAACAATATGTAACCAATGCCTCCCACCTTTATCTTCTTCCGTAAGGCAGCCAAACTTTCTTGCCTGTGCGCCCTCTTCAGAATGGCTCCTCTTCTTGAAGAATCTCTATGAGAACAAAAGGGGGGAAATTGCCTCAAATGAAAGAAAAACCAGACAAGAAAATGAGGAACCATCTCTGTCTATATCCTCTCACTAGTCTGTGGCTAATCTCTGCCCACCTCATTTCACGGTAATTTAATCAGTTTGATGCACTCGACGGAGGCCACGCCCTCAGAGTAGAGTGGATCAGAACCCTGCAGAAGAAGTGTAAAGAAGTGTGGAGAAGCAGATGGGTGCTTCTCCTGTGTGCCCTGACCGGGAATTGAACCTGGGACTTGCACACGCCAGGCTGATGCTCTACCACTAAGCCTACCGGCCACGGCCCAGTTTTTTGAAAATGGATGTAAGCAATCTATTGTTTCTCCACTATTAACTCAGTTATTCATTCAACACACGTTCAAATGGCAAAATGAAAAAAATCTGAAAATCCCATTGTGGGAGATGGGGATCGGTGGGATCCCCTATGAGCATTGGAGGAGCATCCATTGGAGGAGTGTTTGAAGAACAATTTGGCATTCTCTTGTAAATTTAAGAATCTCTACACCCTATGAGTTGGTTGTAGGCCTCAGGCCAAATTGAACGCATATGGACTTGCTCAGGAATTTCATGGAAGCTTTTTTTAATCGTGAAAAGCTGAAACAACCCAAATGCTCATGACAGGAGAAGAGACAAGCACATTATAGTCTATCCAGACAGTGGAATATTACACAACAGTGAAAATGAATAAACCACAGCTACATCCAACAATATGGTGATGGGGATGTTTGTAGCTGTTCTTGAATCAAAACAAGCAAGTTTCAGAAGATGAAAAATTGTATAATCATACCCTTTCTGTAAGTTTGGAAAACAAATAAAACTAAAAAATACTACATTATTTAGCGAGGCACACAAATTTAACCCATCTGAAAGAAAATGGCCTGAAAACACAAAATTCAGCATAGTGATTACCTAGGAGATGGAATAGGAATTATTGGTGATAATCTCGTTCTTGGGCGGGTTCACAGATATTCTATTTTGCTAAACAGAACCAAGTGAGGACAGGCAAGTCAGAAGGGAGCCAGGCACAGTACAATGCGGACGAGAGGCCATGAGGCCAGAGGTGTGACTAATCCACCAACATGCCTCTGAGGTTCCGTCCCTCCCTCCCTTCTTCCCAACCAAGAATGTCACAAGCATTTGTACAGAGGGAGGAAAAAAAAAAAAAAGTCCCTTTGAGAAACAAAAAAATTAGCCTAGCTTCCTAAACTCTTTCACAACATGAATGTCATAAGCACAAGAAAAACTCATTTTTACTTATCCTATAATAATTCGGCTCTGGTTTTCTTGTGTTGAGATCAGCCAAGGGACTTGGCCGGACTCCTGGAGACCCGGAGTCACACAAATGTCACCGGTGATTGCACACCATCCAGGGACTTCTCACTTCCTTCCACCCTATCCAAGTGGGACTCAACACCAGGGATCCCTGTACGAGGCGGGGCCTCATAAAAGGGGCCCCCCCCTGGGACATTAGAGATGGGCAGACACATGTCATCATGCTGGCTTCCCCCAGGAAGTCAAGGAGCTTTCGGTGAATGCAATGGGGGAGCAGCAATGGGGGTGTCACTGTGCCGGAGCCAAGGCAGAGCACAGCGTGCCAGAGACACCTCTTCTCTGAGCGGGTGCAACTGGTTCGTTCTCTCCCCGGATACAAACTATGTCACAAGTGCTGATGCGTGCCAGGTGCCGGGCTGGGGGGCCTGGCCATCTGTGGTCAACAGATCAGAGCCCCTACTGCAGGGCGTTTCCTAGTCTAAAGTAAGGGAAGTCATCTACTTTGAGAGACTCCAGGATTTGCTGTGTGACCTTGGTAAAGTGATGTAACGTCTCTGGCCCTTGGTTCCTTCACGGCACGTGGAAGGACCCAGTGCTTGCTCTCAGGGTCTGCTGTGGCCATCTTGGTCCTGCTCATCATTTTCATCATCATTTCCATTTTGTCCTGCCCCCCCCGCATATTATGTAGCTAGTCTTGGCTTCTTGATTTGCAAAACAGTTAAAATAGTGCCTCCCTAGAAACAGAAAGTAGGGGTTGGGGGAGGAGGGGCATGGGGGCTGATAGTCAGGAGGCAGAGAGTTTCAGTTTTGGATGAACACCTTTCCGAGATCTGTTGTATCAAAATGCGAGTATGTTGAACACCAGTGAGCAGTGCACTTGAAAATGGTTAGGATGAAAAATGTCACGTTATGTGTTATAAAAAAAAAAAAAAAAAAAAAGGACAGAAGAAAATAGTACCTTCCTGATAAGGTTATTAAGACAATTCCACAACAGTGCCTAGGACACACAAGCACCATTAAAAGTGTTGTTTGGGAAGTAAATTCAAGCGGCAAATGCTAGAGATGTCCCTTTGAAGTGCTTCCAACTTGGATGCACGTTCAACGCCACCGCGGAAAACGACGGCTGGCATTCACCAAGCATTTCCTCCTCACCACGCCCTTGCCGAGTAGTTTCCGTGTAATCTTCCCTCCAAGCCTCCCAGGCGCCCTGTGGACACATCCCACTATTATCCCCGTGTCAGAAACGTGGCCACAAGGCTCAGAGAGGTGAAGTCACCCGCTTGAGGTCACACAGGTGCCACAATGTAAAACAGGGCGGGCCCGGCTGGGAAGGGCCGTCTCTTCCCTACTGACTAGTCTCTGGCCCCAGTGACTGTCCTGTCGAGGGCCCAAGGGAAGGGACTGCCTCTGTCGGGGCACCGGGGGCACAGCGGGTCCCGTGCCAGCCACAGTTGGCAGGCTTTCCTCCCTCTGGCTCCCGCTTATCCTCGGATCTCTGGTCTCATGTTTTTATCTCGTCCCTACTCCCCGATCCAATTCCAGGAGGGCACGGACCTCCCCTGCTTCCTCTCTACGTCCTCCCCGAGGGCACCTGCCAGGTGCTGCCGGGTTATCGGTGGGGCCCCAGATGACTCCTGAGGAGTTGGTTCTGCCCGGCTTCTCCAGCGGTCACAAGCTTGGGAGATGGGAGCAGGGCAGTGGCCGGAGTCTCCCCTTCTACTGCGGAAGGGGCTCAGGGCAGACGGGGACGCCCTCACTCACACGGTGTCCTCTGGGGCTTTGTCCGGCCTCCACCTGCTCTCCCCCCCCCTCTCCCCCGTGGCTGGGCCACATTCCCCTTCCAGCAGTGCCAGGCTCAGTGCCCCCCCATGTCCCCCGGGCTCTCTCCTTCAGACTTAACCACAAGGTGGGGGTGGGGGAGTGTGTGGGGGGGTGGGGGGGTGCCATTCTCCTCTCCAGCTCATGCAGGCGGAGAGCCGGTATTCGAACTCAGTGGTGAGCTCACTTTCCCGGACAGGCTGTTCCTGGTGGAGTCTGTCATACCCGTGCTGGTGTCGGGGACATACCTGGCCTTTGGTTTGCTGGCTTTGCCCCTGGATAAAAGCGGCCTGGGGTGGGGGTGGGGTGGATGGGAGGAAAGCACTCATTCATTCTATAGACGGTCACCGGCTGACAGCCTGTTCCTGGCACCGCTCTCGGTGCTCAGAGCGCAGAGATGAGCAGGGCGGGCAAGGCTTTGCCAACCCGGAGTGTCCCTTCCAGTGAGCGGGAGACCCAGGGAGCAGCCAGAGGAGCCGAGAGAAGCCCTCAACCTCGCAGGCAGCGCTCACATGTCGTGAAGACAGTGAGGCAGAGCTAAGGAGATGGAGTGGGAAGGGGTGATGGGCGCGGCGCGGTCAGGAAAGGGCTTCGGGAGGGGACGGCATCTGAGCTGGCGTTTTAATGACAGGTGGGGTGAGGTCCTAGGGGAAGACGCTTCTGGGCGGAGTGAGGGACACGTGCGAGAGTCCTGAGGTGTGATCCAGGGACAGTCGAAAGGCCAGTGTGGCTGAGGTATGGGTCATGAGGCGGGTGACAGGCCTTCGGCCAGAGAGAAGGGCAGAGGCCAGATCCTGTAGGATTATAAAAGCCATCTGAACATTTTTATTTGAGAGAGGAATGTTCTAGAAAGGTATGAGAACTCAGGACCACCCTGTGTTAATAATATTCAGGGCAATTGGAGTATGGAGGGGGGCTGGGGGGGGGAAGCACAGGTCCCTAAGAGGCAAGTTACTGCCAAGCTCTGATTACCTTCAGCGCATCCTGGGAGGCCCAGGGAAGCGCAGGGGTGTTGGGCGGGTCTTACTTAAAAGGCAGAGGGCGGTGCTGCACAGGCCCTGCCTAGCTCACAGCCTGTTCCCCAGGGTCACGTCACCAGTCACCAGGGCTCAGGCTTCAGGCAGGCGGGGAGGGATTGGCCCCAAGACGGATCCTGTATTTCCTGGGGCCTGCTCCACCTGTCCTGCAGGCTGGTGACAGAGATCCCCTGTCCTGCAGGCGGGTGACAGAGATCTGTCAGCCATCCATTAAAGGTAACCTTGCTGCTTGGTCTGGGCCTGTGACTGGACGCAGAAGTCCTCCTCCGCGAGGCAGGAGAGGGAGAGGTGCAGAGAGGAGAGGAATGCCCTCTGTGCCCAGGCCTGGGGCTTGTTCCAAGTGCAGAGCCCCCAGCGTCTGACTCCACAGGGCTTTTTATTTGCAAAAACAAAAATACAAACAACAACAACAACAACAACAAAAAGCTCCACACTCCACCCCCAAAGGCTCACTCACGTGATCTGAGCGTTACCAGGCAGACAGCGCCCCTGTTTGCAGACGGGAGGCAATCATAGGACCTTTCGAGCAGGGTTGTGCCGAAGGTGAAATGCAGCGGTCAGAGACGGGCAGACGCCCGGTGTCCGTCACAGATCACTTCTGCACACATGACGACTATAAACTCTGGAGAAAATGTCACTCCCTGGAAACACTGGGGAGCACTCGAACCCAGGCAAGCGCTAGAGGGGTGCCGTCCCTGGGAGGCAAGGGACAACGCTGGGTGAGTGTCGCAGAGGCAGGACCAGTCCCTGCGGAGGGAGCGGAGCGGGGCGGGAGCTGGGCTGGAATACCACCTCGCTGCGCTGGTCCGCAGAACCGGGACAGGGACGCACAAACACGGCCCCCGGAAGCGGGAGCGGAGGGCGGATTCCTGGGGGAGGAGTAGCCTCAGAGACCGTGTGTGGACTCGGCCCGGATCTCTGTGGGCAGGTCAACTCTCCTGGCCAGGGCTGGACGAGGGCGAGCTGGTGTTCCAGCTGCCACTCACCCCCGGGAGGCAGTCACGCAGTGTGCCCATAGGACAGGGTATGCAACTACCCTGCTCGCAGAAATTAGGGGGTCGGGGAACGTGCAGCCACTCCAGTACGACCAGCCTGTTATAGAAGCGCACGGTCACCCGTGAATTACAAGTTGGTTTTGCATCTCATCTGCATAATCAAACCACTTTCTTTGACTTGCCGTTTGCTTTTCTGATGTTCTTGTTTCATAAAAAAAAAAGATCAAATGCTTCCTTTTTTTTTTATCGCTTCATATTCATTTTGACCTAACCCCTAATTTTTCTGAGCAGTATATGTATATAGTTAAGTAGAAGGCACAATAAAACATTGTATACTATACTTCTAAATTACGTCTACATCTATATTTATATCTGTACATGTGTATATGCACATGCTATGTGCATATATGTACATATACGCTTGTGTCTACGTAGAATATTTCTGGAAAGCTGAGAGGGTGCCCCCACGCTGGGAAGAGCACTGTTTTCCGGGAAGAGGAAATGAAATTGAGTGGTTGGTCAACCAACCTAGGAAGCAGAACCAATATAGGATGCAAAAAGTGGTCTTTTTTTTTTTTTAAGTCACATTCATTAAAGTATGATTTTCATACCAAAAAGCCACCCTTTTTGGGTTACATACAGTTTTCTGATTTTTAGCTCACTACCGTCACGCGACAACCGCTACAGTCAGGATACAGAGCATCTTCATCACCTTCTGAATTTTGTGGCCCTCGACCCCTAGCCCCTGACAACTGGCAACCTGCTTTCTAACTCCTACCATTTTTTTTTTTCATTTATTTTTTTGTATTTTTTCTGAAGTGAGAAGTGGGGAGGCAGAGAGACAGACTCCCGCATGTGCCCAATCAGGATCCACCCGGCATGCCCACCAGGGGTTGATGCTCTGCCCATCTGGGGTGTTGCTCTGTTGCAACCAGAGCCATTCTAGCGCCTGAGGCAGAGGCCATGGAGCTGCCCTCAGCGCTCGGGGTCAACTTTGCTCCAATGGAACCTCTGCTGCGGGAGGGGAAGAGAGAGACAGAGAGGAAGGAGAGGGGGAAGGGTGAAGAAGCAGGTGGGCGCTTCTCCTGTGTGCCCTGGCCGGGAATCGAACCTGGGACTTCCACACACCAGGCCGACGCTCTACTGCTGAACCAACTGGCCAGGGTCTAATGCCTACTGTTTTGCCTTTTCTAGCTCATTGTATAAATGGAATCACACAGTGTGTTTGCTGGTTGAGGCTGGTGTCTTTCACGGAACATGTTGCATTTGAACTGGCTTTATTCCTTTCGAATGAAAACTTGTTGGCACATGGTGCCGACTGTCTTTTGCTTTAGACATTCTTATTGTGCTTCTTACGTAAATTTCCCAATAGTTGATTAATTGGAGCATCGTTCCATGGGCTTATTTGCCACTGTCTTGTCTTTATAACAGCATTAGTGAGATATAATTCACATACCATAATATTTACCTTTGACACATATACAATTCAGTGGCTTTACATATATTCATAGAAGTGTGCAACCATTGCTACTATCTAGTTTTAAAACATGTTTGGCCCTGGCTTGTTGGCTCAGCAGTAGAATGTCGGCCCGGCGTGAGGATGTCCCGGGTTCGATTCCTACTTAGGGCACACAGGAGAAGCGCCCATCTGCTTCTCCACCCTTCTCCCCTCCTCTTTCTCTCTCTCTCTCTCTCTATCTCTTTTCCTCTCCTGCAGCCATGGCTCCATTGGAGCGAGTTGGCCCTGGCACTGAGGATGGCTCCATGGCCTCTGCCTCAGGCACTAAGAAGAGCTTGGTTGCTAAGCAATGGAGCAATGCCCCAGTGGGCTTGCTGGGTGGATCCTGGTCGGGGTGCATGCAGGAGTCTGTCTGACTGCCTCCCCTCCTCTCACTGAATTAAAACAACAATGACAATAACAACAAAACCCTGTTTATCACCCTGTACCCATTAGCCATTAGCAGTCATTCCCACTCCCTTCCCCACCCCCACCCCCACCCCCAGCACCCTGCAACCACTGATCTACTTGTTCTCTCCGAGGATTTGCCTATTCTGGACTCGTCACAGAATTGAAATCACCCGATCTGTGATCACCTTCCACGGAGCATAATATTCTCAAGGAGTCTGTCGCCCATGCTATAGCATGCACATATCAGTAATTCATTCTTTTTTGTGTGTGGCGGAATGATATTCTACTGTAGAAATGTCCTATTTCCGTTGATTCATTGAAGATGGACTCATTTCACGTTTTGGCGACTCTGAACAGGGCTGCCGTGAGCCTTCGTGTACAAGTCTCTACGTGGACACCTGTTTCCGTTGCTCCTGGGGAGATGCCCAGGGGTGGGACGGCTTCGTCAAGTGCCAACTCGTCACCGTCTGAGGAACTGCCAGACTGTTCTGCACAGCAGCTGTGCTCTGGCGCGCTCCCACCGGGAATGCCGGAGGGCGCTGGTGTCTGTCACGTCTTTGCCGACGCTTGTTCTTCTTGATTTTGGCCACCCCTGGTGGGTGTGGGGTGCTTCCTCACGGTGGCTTTATTTGCGTTTCCCTAACGACCGATGGTAAAGTGTCATCTTGTCTGCTTAGTTTGACCACCGGTTCTGCGTTTTGCTCCTCCAATGATCCGGCCTAAATCTTCTTCATCCTCGAAGATTTCTGGTGCCCCTGGTTTTCTTGCCTAAAGGAAGTCGGGGTGGCTGTCATCGCCTTCTCCACGGTTAAAATCACGTACGGGAGCAGCCAGGGGCACCCCGGTGCGTCCTCTGCACCTCGGAACCCCCTTTCTGTGCTCGTTCTCCAGCAGAGAGAGGCCACGTCCTCGTGAGAGTGAACGTCAGGCAGCCCTGACAATGCAGGAGCCGCTGGGGTGTGTTTCTGTTTTTCCCTGTTGGGCTGCTGGCATAAGGAGCCCCAAATGACCAGGTAGCGGGGTCAGGTGAGTGGCAGGGTGACTCTCTCACCGGGGAGGAGCACCCCTCCTGTGGGAAACAGGGCTTACCCTTCAGCAGAGCTTAAAATTTCTGGGCGAGGAAACACAGATTCCTAAGCGGGTCGCCGGGAGTGACCATGGAGGGGCGGCCACCACCCGCTGGTTCTCAGACCCGTTCATCCTAACTTGTGGGGACACAGCGCCACACAATGACCATCGGTTCAAAGGACAGATTGCAGCTGGAGGGACCACACCCTGGCCGAGGTGTCTGTCACTCCCAAGAGGCCACGTCAGTGCTGACCAGACACACAGCTTTGGAGCGACGGTGACTATCACTCATGTCCACGGTCAGCTCTCCTTCAGCATAAACTAAGTCCCGGAGCCCAAGAGTGTGTTATCCAGGACCCCGCGGGGGGAAATCAGACACTTTGTGAGTCTCGAGGTAGTTGGTGCTGACCAAGGCACTGTGGACAGGAAAGGCAAACAAGCCTCCAGGTGGGGTCCACGTGGGTCACAGCGGGGACCAGTCACTGTCCGCTCCAGGGTAGACGGCGTCCAAGGCAAGCAGCTCTTCACCAGTGGGTTGCCTGGGGTCTCCTAGTCGTGGCTCCGTACATAGGGTCAAGAGATGATGCCAAGAGGCAAACTGTGCGTGACAGCAGTGGCTGGGTCCGCCTGGGTGGGAGGAAGCCCCGTGGTGCGGCCCGGGCCGAGTCTCCGCCTATGTGACCATCCCTCTATCCACCCACCTTACAGTTATCTCTCGCACGGGCTCACCGCGGTCGCCCAGTGATAGCTGAATACAGAGGCTGCTCCGTCTCTGCTGGACGAGTCCGCCCGTCCGCCCGGTCAGTGACCTTCTTTCGGAGGGTGCTGTCTGGCGGCACGGACACGAGTTACGGGGTCACCTGTGGATTCTGCCTCACAGCCTCTGACTGCCCATCTCGCTCCCTCAAGGCTGCTGACCCGTCCTGTGGGCCACTCACCACTGCCCAGGCGTCCCTTCGCTCTTCTCACCACGTGGATGACCAGGTCTAATGTCCAGTCGCTCTGTCCAGTCCCCTGAACCTGCCCCTGAATGGGGACACGGAGTGTTTTCAGCTCATACTGATGGACCGAGTGTCCGTGGACCGGGCTTGGCTTTTCTTACTTTCCGTGTCTGTGTGGAGGAAAGCCCTTCGTTAGGACAGAGGTCTGAATGAGGAAGAGTGTCACAGCCAGAGAGATAGATAACAGGGAGGTCTGGGCCACGTGTTGTGTCTGTGTAACTGAAGTCAGCCCTCTGACCTGCTCAGAAACGGTCCTGAATGGGCCATTTCTGCTGTCCTCTGGGTTTCTGTCGTACTTGCCCAAACTTGTGACGCGGTGGGTCTAACGACAGCCAGCTCACGTTGGGCATCCCCTGGTTGGTCTCTACAGGGGATAAAGCAGGGGTCCCCAAACTACAGTCCGCGGGCCACATGCGGCCCCCTGAGGCCATGTACCCGGCCCCCACCGCAATTCCGGAAGGGGCACCTCTTTCCTTGGTGGTCAGTGAGAAGAGCATAGTTCCCATTGAAATACTGGTCAGTTGATTGATTTAAATTTACTTGTTCTTTATTTTAAATATTGTATTTGTTCCTGTTTTGTTTTTTTTACTTTAAAATAAGATATGTGCAGTGTGCACAGGGATTTGTTCATAGTTTTTTTTATAGTCTGGCCCTCCAATGGTCTGAGGGACAGTGAACTGGCCCCCTGTGTAAAAAGTTTGGGGACCCCTGGGATAGAGTGTCCTGGTAAAAGTGTGGGGTTTGGAGTCAGAACTGGACTCAGGGTTTCCTCTTCTGTATAGAACCGGCCCGTCGGGGTGCGGTGAGGATGAACTGCAGGACGCATGGGGAACGCTGAGTGGCGTGCCAGGCGGGGCCCACGTGCAACCAGCAATCCCTAACCCTGGCAGTAATCGTGTTCGTGGAACATAAGCCCCTCCCACCCACGTAAACGAGGGACGTCCTGAGCCGCAGGCACGGTCCCACCCGAGGACCCGAGGACAAGACACAGCAGGAGCCAATAAAACCATGGTCAGCCTGACCAGGCGCGGTGGATAGAGCATTGGACTGGGACGTGGAGGATCCAGGTTTGAAAGCCTGAGGCCGCCAGCTTGACCCCAAGGTCACTGGCTTGAGCAAGGGGTCACTCACTCTGCTCTAGCCCCCCCCCCCCCCCGGTCAAGGCACATATGAGAAAGCAATCAATGAACAACTAAGGTGCCACAATGAAGAATGGATGCTTCTCATCTCTCTCCCTTCCTTGCCTGTCTGTTCCTGTCTGCGCCTCTCTCTGCCTCTGTCACAAAAAAAATAAATAGATAAAAATAAATAAATAAAGCCGCGGAAAGCCTGTGTAAGCTGAGTCTCTAGTTCAGGTGGGAAGACCAAGACCAGCCGTCCCCGCCCGAACAAGCCGGCTTTCCGTGGCAGTGTCCCCAGGGTCACAGGGAAAAGAGCATTTGGGTGAGTGAGGAGCGGGGACCACCCCTCTGGTTCTGACTTATTAAAAGGGCTTCCTGATACGTAAGTGGGACTTTCTTTTCGAGTCCACGACGATGGCTCTCTCCAGCCAGGTGCTGTGCCTGCCTTGTGGATAGACAATAAGCCAGAGGATTCTGAAGCCAGCCAGGATTCGATCAAAACCCACCCCTGCCGCCTATACACCGTGTGGGCTGCGCCACGGGTGTGACTTCTCTGTGGGTGAGCACAGCTCAGCGTCCAGTAAGATCTCAATAAAAGCCCATGGACCTTGGAGCTTTTTTTTTTTAACGTTTCAACATCTGAGCACGCTTCCCGCTGAGTCCTCTCTTTGGCCACTAGAGGTCAGGCTAACCCCAAAGTTAAAGGCTCCTAACCAAGAAACCGGGGTCTGGTGTCCAAAGATCAGAGTCACCTGGTCCGGTGACACCGGACACGTACGTCTCTGTCCTTCCCAACCAGCACTCAACGTTTTCCCACCCAGGCTGAGAGGATTGGGGACGCCCATTGAGGGAAACTACGTTGAATCATATATTTCTGAGAAATATCAGGAGACAAAAAAAAAAAAAAAGGACAACGCTGAGAGTAAGAAGACTTTCTGGGTGTCAGCTCTGTGCTGGAAGCGTTCATAACATCCCCTTAGGGCTTACAGAACGCTGTGGGGCAGGTGTTTTTAGTTTCATTTTACAGATGAAAGGCTGGAGCACAGACTGAAAAGATCGAGATGGGCCTGGGTCCAGGCAGGCGGCTCAGAACCAGCTGCTTTCTTCCAGGTCTGGGGTCTGTGGGATGCCACTGGCTGGGAGCCACCTCCCAGGGCCTGAGTCTTTGGTCTTGGGCTACGTCGTCCAAGTGCGAGGGAAGACGGAGGGCCCGTGACCCCTTGCTTTGGGGGTACGCAGAGAACGTGAGTTCAAATGCTGGCGCTGCTGTTCGCCGGCTGTGTGGCCTGGGCAAGTGTGTACCTGGCTAAGCCTCAGTTTCCCCTCTGGAAAATGTAGACCCTTCCTTACAGGTAACCCTCCAACCTCTCTGACTCCCTCTTCTGTCTCCTTTGGAATATGAATTCTTGAAGGGAGCCTGTTTGTTTGTTTTTCCCTAAGAAATATTTTCATCATTTAATCAAGTTATAGTTGGTTGTTTCTTATCTGTCCTTTTCTTTGTTTGTTTTTTATTTATTTTTATTTTTGTCTTTTGAATTTAATGGGGTGACATTGGTTAATGAAATTTTATTTACTTTTTAAGATTTTTTAAAAATTTATTTATTTTAGAGAGGAGAGAGAGAGAGAGAGAGAGAGAGAGAGAGAGAGAGAGAAGGGGGGGAGGAGCAGGAAGCATCAACTCAGGATGGCAGCCCTGATACAAATTAGCCCCCACAGCAGCCTTGTGAGGCGGGTACTGACTGGTAAGAGCCCCGTTTTACCAAAGAAGAAACTGACGTACACAAATTTCGTGTCCGTGGTCGAAGGTCACACAGCCAGCACGGGGCACAGCTGGGTCTGAATGTCATCCATCCATTGTCCGGACTCCTTGTCTAGGATGTTGTCCAAGAAAGGCGGTGGTGGCTCTACGTAGCCTGGAGCTTGACTTTTCCTCTGGCTTTTGATCTTAAACGCTGAGAACAGGCTGCCCTTGTTCTCTGGTTTTGCCTGACAGCTTCCTCCCTAAGGGGATGGAGGGGTGACTCAGGCTACGCTGCCTGCGGGGGGGGGGGGGGTTCGGGTGGGGAGCAGAGTCAGAGCAAGGAACTCGAGGTGGAATGTATCGGAATGTATCGCCTCTGTCTGGATCCTGCCTCCCTTCTGCTGCCTTCCCAGGAGGTCCCCCCCGACCTGCCAGCCTCAGGGGTGGGGGCTGGGGTCTAAGGCTCTGCAGCCAGCCCAGGCCTGCCCTTCTGGGATGTCCTCTCCCTCCAGGACAGCGCTGGCCAACGGAAATATACAGCGCGCGGGCCACACGCCTCACTGAAAACGTTTTCCTTGAGAAGGGTAAAAAGATTCCAGTGAAATTCATTTTATTTATTTACTTTAAAATCTTCAAGCGATGGCTTTTTATTTATTTAGTTAGTTAGTTTTAATTTTATTTATTCATTTTTACAGAGAGAGAAGAGAGGACGGGGGGGGGGGAGCAGAAAGTATCAACTCCTATACCTGCCTTGACCGGACAAGCTCCCTGGGGTTTTGAACCAGCGACCTCAGCATTCCCAGGTCGCCATCTTATCCGTTGCGCCACCACGGGTCAGGCTGGAATTCATCTTAATAATGTTTTATTGACTGCTGCTTTGCTTAATATATAGTGTTTCCTTTATCCCTCCTACCTCAATGCCCCACTCATATTTCAGGCTGGGACCTACTCCTAATTTAGAGCTCTCTTTCCTCCTTTAGCCAACTTGTATTATGAATTTACCTTTGCCACCCAGCTTAGTGTATCCCAAGGTTCTCTTTACCAGGCCCCACTCACAGAGCTCCAGGAAAAAGCTACCTGGTCTCAACTCTCCAGGCAGAGGAGAACAGAAGCTTCATATCCACGCATGCTGCAAATGGCTTTTTCCAGTCTACCTGAATCATTACCAGCTAGAAGCAGCGGTCATTGGGACTTGGACATGAGCTGCAAAATATAGAATGGTGACAACAATTCCAGTGCCATGCGGACTTTTCCTGTGGGGAACTTTCCTGGACTCCTGCTCCCTGTGACAGCTCCTAACAGACTGAACTGTGGTTGGGTTGCATGTTTCAGGGATTTGGCATGGTGATGGGGCCAACTTGGACTTGGGGAACATGTTAAGGACACTACTCTTTTAGGGATTCTTGTTGTATTGGCCAAGAGTTTGCTTAAAGGCTTTTAATCACTGTAAAAAAAAATAGAGGACTGGATGAAGAAGATGGGGCACATATACACCATGGTATATTATTCAGCTAGGAGAAATGGTGACATTGGATCACTTATAGAGGAATGGTGGAGTCTTGGTAGCATTGTGCGGGGTGAAATAAGCGAATCAGAAAAAAACAGGAACTGCGGGATTCCATACATTGGTGGGACATAAAAGCGAGACTAAGAGGCATGGACAGGAGTGTGGTGGTTACGGGAGGTGGGGGGAGGGAAGGAGGGAGAGGAGGAAGGGGAGGGGGAGGGGTACAGAGAGAACTGGATGGAGGGTGGTGGAGGATGATCTCGCTTCGGGTGATGGGTATGCAACAGAACTAAATGACAAGATAACCTGGAAATGTTTTCTTTGAATGTATGTACCCTGATTTATTGATGTCACCCCATTCAAATAAAAATTTATTTTAAAAAAAAATGTTTTATTGAACCAGTATGTCTAAACTGTCATGGCTTCAACATGTTATCAGAATAAAAATTCATTACATCCTATTTTTAAGGAGATGGCCCTAAGCACACAGGGCTATGTTTATCTCCAATTTAATCTCTCTTGGAGACATAAAGTTTTGTTCTCTTTGAAGGGCGAATCTTCCCATGATTTGCCAATTGTGACAGGTTTTCCAGAAGGCTAAGCCCTGTGACCCAAGTCGGCTTAACTCACGGAGAGCAGTACAATATGTATTAATTCGAAGGCACTGTGGCAGACCTCGCAAGTTCAGCGGCTGTGCAAGGGCCTGGGGCAGGGAGACCACCTGTGTCCGGCAGACGAGGCCCCTGCAGGTCTGCAGAGGGATCCCCCCAAATCTGTACATGTGCTGGTTAGCACGGGCCCACGGGGAAACCCCCCCGGGCCCAGGAAAGGCCTCCGAGAACTCTCAGGCAGACCTTACAGAGGGTCAGAAGTGACTGGTGTTCTCTTCAGCCTGATAGAAAAGCACTCCGAACACAGGGACTGACCCAAGCAGAACCCCGAGAAAGGTCCCGCCCAGGTAGCGCCCGGATTAGCTCGAGACGGAACGTGGTTCTGGTCCTGCCCAGCACCCTTCATCCCTCAGCGGGACTCAAAAAGTTCAAATCATTTCCAGCAACTGAGCGGCATCTTGGAACCAAACCCGAAAATATTTAAAGGAATCCAAAGGACAAGAAAACAAAACAAAACAAAACAAAACTTCAGCACTTAATGTAAAGTTCATGGTGTTTGGCATCTGATAAAAGTCAAAATCACCAGGCATGCAAAGAAGCAGAAAAATGAGCTCTAATGAGGAGAAAAAAAATGCATCGATAGACACAGCCCAGGAATGACACAGAGGATGGGACAGGTGACAAGGACCCTCAATCAGCCATTAGAAAGATACTCTGTATCCTCAAGCAGGGAGCGGAAAGCCCGGGCTGGCTCATGAAAGACACTGAGAAACAGAAGAGGCCCACATCCAACCTCCAGCTCGGAGGACCTCCAGGAAGCCCGGGCCTCCCTGGGCTCCGACACTGGCCGTGGACGCGGTACCGGACGGGCACGGGGACCTACGGGCCTGCCGAGGGCCAGCCAGTCGTGTGCGGGTGCTTGACTTCCTGCAGGACAGACGTCACAGCACGGGTCTAGGTGATCCTGAGAGCACGTCTGTTAAAGCCGGGGGGGGGGGGGGTAGGACAGGACGGTGACACAAGGACGGGCCTAGAACAGAAGGAGGAACAGAGGGCGTGGGGCGGGGGGGGGGGGTCTACCTCGGCTCGTTAGGAACCTCAAGGGCAAGAAGTGAGCAGAGAAAAGGGGGCCTTGGGGACAGGTTCAGGGAGTCAGCCCGGGACCAGCTGCCACTGTCCATGGGCCCCCTGGTTGCAAGTTTAGGGCTGGGGGTGTGGAGGAGGGGAGAGAAGAGAGAAAGGGTGAGAAGAGGGGAAGGGGAAGGAAATGGTGTGTTTGGAGGTGTGTTTTTTGTTTTGTTTTTTTTTTTTAATTTTTTTTATTTTTCTGAAGCTGGAAATGGGGAGAGATAGTCAGACAGACTCCCGCATGCACACGACTGGGATCCACCCGGCACGCCCACCAGGGGCGACGCTCTGCCCACCAGGGGGCAATGCTCTGCCCCTCCGGGGCATCGCTCTGTTGCGACCAGAGCCACTCTAGCGCCTGGGGCAGAGGCCAAGGAGCCATCCCCAGCGCCCGGGCCATCTTTGCTCCAATGGAGCCTTGGCTGCGGGAGGGGAAGAGAGAGACAGAGAGGAAGGAGGGGGTGGGGGTGGAGAAGCAGATGGTTGCTTCTCCTGTGTGCCCTGACCAGGAATCAAACCCAGGACATCCATACGCCAGGCCAACGCTCTACCACTGAACCAACCGGCCAGGGCCTGGAGGTGTGTTTTTTTTAAAGACTGGGAGTTTAGGGGAGGGTTTCAACAGAATATTCATCTGCTTGTCCGAGTGAGACCCCACCGAGCAGCCAGCCCCAGGGGACCATGAGCGGGGCAGGAGGGGGGTGGAGGAGGGTGCTGGAGAAGAGGGTCAGGGCTGTGCCCACCTGGGCCTGGAGCCAAAACACAACTGAGGCCTCGACCTCATCTCTGGGGAGGTGACATGCAGTCTGCGGCCAGACCACCCTGAAGGCGCCCGATCTCGTCTGAGGAGGTGACACTCTGCCTCTGGCTGTGAACTGCTCGGCCAGTGTGTTCAGCCCTCTGCCTCAGTTTCCCCGTTCCACCTGCCCAGGACTCTTCCTAGCTTCTCACCCACTGCCCTGTCGCAGGACCACGGGCCAGGTGACAGTCCAGCCCTCCTCCTCCAGCGCGTCACCGTGAACGTGGACCCAACGTCTGCTCCGTGCGGGGCTCTCTTCTCAGACCTCGCCACAGCGAACCACGAGGTCACCGCACGTGACGGAGGAGGAGGCAGGAGGGACAGGTGAAGCGGCCGCCCCTCAGGAGCCCCGCGGACCCAGGACCCGGGCGGGAGCCCAAGCGCCCGGCTGCCTGCCGCACTGTCCCCTCCGCTCAGCGAGAATGGGGGACTGTCGTGTCGGCTGCGGGCGCTTCCTTCGTTTCGGCTTCTCCGTGTCAGCGGCCTGGAGTCTCAGGGACCAGACCGGAAGGGATTTCAGTGAACCGTGTCCCCCCCTGTATAAGACGCCCCCTTCTCCAAAAAAATCTGGGGTCTAAAACCTGGGTGCATCTTAGACGGCAGCTGGAGACTTTTTTTTTTACTTGCGTTTCCCGCTTTTTAGCGCTTGTCTTTGCGCTCGTGGTTGAAGACGGGGATGCGTCATCAGACCCAGAGGAGGACAAGCTCACGGACGGGAGTTCTGACAGCGATGAGGAGTGGTATGAATTTGATGATGAATAAAACTTGAGTTCAATAACTTTATGTAATACCGTTTTTTTTTGTTTTTTTTTTAATTTTGGGCCCCAAGATTAAGGTGCGTTTTCTACGTGGGAGCGTCTTACACATGGGGGGAAATGCGGTGCCTCACGGTGATGTGACATACATCTGCCTGGGGGAAGGGGTCCCTCATCCGGCTCCTTAACACGTCATCACCTCACCTACTTGTCTTTCTTCTTAAAAAAAAAAAAAAATCATTGTGGTGAGAACATTGAAATTCTACTCTCTTGGCAAAGTTCAGTTATGCAGTACAGCGTCCACCCACTGTCCACCCCCATGTTTCGCATGAGACCCTCAGAACCGACTCCTCTTACAGCCGAAAATTCACAGACGTCTTTGTGACGCTTAAACCAGGTGAGCCGTGTGCATGTATTCACCTCGCGCAGAGCGTCTGTCAAAGTGAAGAAAAGGAAAAAGGAGTTTTCAAGTGGGCAATTTTTCGGGACGGCGGGTGTGAGGAATGAGGTCAGTGAGATCGTGAATGAGCGTTAACGGCACCATCTGCCAACCCTGGGACGGACGGGCGGTTCAGGAAGCCACAGCCTGCATGGCTGTTGAGGGGGACCCCTCCTCCCCTTGGGCGCCCGCCCCTGCCACGTCCCCACCGTCCCCTCCCTGGGCAGGAGGCAGTGAGTGGAGACCTGCAGCCTCCTTCTCCTTCTCACTCTACATGGAGCGTGTCAGGCAAACTGAGCTCGGGCAGTTGGCTGACGACTCTTAAGTGTCCCTTGCTCTTTTCTGAGTCGCCAGAGCATTTTGTTTTGTGTAAGAGCATCCTCAAGTCTCAAAGGAGACACATGCCCAGGCATCTGGAGCACAGGACCCAGTGTATTGTGGCTTCTACTTAACTCTGTCTGGAAATGGGTGATGGGAGCTCCGTCTGAGCTCTGGTCAGCTCCGCCGTGTCCTGTCCAGATCTGTTCCCGGGACCAAATACTAGAGAACAGCAATCTCCGCTTCACCGACTAGAGACATCACCGAACAGGTTGGAGCTATCTTCCTTTATGAATAGGCTTGTTTTGCATAAATGTTTCTGTAACCCTTTTCAAAGTTCTCTTAGTATCAATGTTACGTTTGTTCCTTAACGTTCCTCTTGTTGTTTCTTCTTAGAAAAATGATACACGTTTCTTGTCCAGAACATAGAAAACGTAGGTAAATAAAATAAACAAATAAAGGCCCTGACCGGTTGGCTCAGTGGTAGAGCGTTGGCCTGGCGTGCAGGAGTCCGGGGTTCGATTCCCGGCCAGGGCACACAGGAGAAGCGCCCATCTGCTTCTCCACCCCTCCCCCTCTCCTTCCTCTCTGTCTCTCTCTTCCCCTCCTGCAGCCGAGGCTCCATTGGAGCAAAGATGGCCTGGGCGCTGAGGATGGCTCTGTGGCCTCTGCCTCAGGCGCTAGAATGGCTCTGGTCGCAACAGAGCAACGCCCCAGATGGGCAGAGCATCGCCCCCTGGTGGGCATGCCAGGTGGATCCTGGTCGGGCGCATGCAGGAGTCTGTCTGACTGCCTCCCTGTTTCCAGCTTCGGAAAAAAAAAAAAATGTTTCCAGTAATCCTGCCAGCACACTTTTCATGTTGATATATATTTTCTCAGCATTTTAAAAAAAATGCCTGTGCCCGGCTCTTGAACTGGTGCCGGACAACTCAATCCAGCCCCATCCGTCCCAGGTGGCCCAGCGCTGGCACGCAGAGCAAAGCCATCCGGCTGACACGGTAACTCTGTTTCCTACCCAGGGTTCAGCTAAGGACCTGTCAGAAGCCGAGGGGCAGTAACACCACGCCCTGCCCGGCCGCGGGCACAACATTGGCCAGCGGCTGGCCCTGCAGAGATGCCGACTCCACACCCTGCAGGAAAACTACAACCCGGAGCAGGAGACCCTCACTAAGGAGGCGGAGACAGAAGAGAGCAGGGACGGAGTCTCATCTCCCAGAGGAAGACAGCGATGGGCCGGGATGAAGAAGAGATTCACTCCCTACAAGATGCCTTCTTGGCTACCGAGCAGAACCGTATAGATCAGGGGTCCCCAAACTACGGCCCGCAGGCCGTATGCAGCCCCCTGAAGCCATTTATCCGGCCCCCGCCACACTTCTGGAAGGGGCACCTCTTTCATTGGTGGTCAGTGAGAGGAGCATAGTTCCCATTGAAATACTGGTCAGTTTGTTGATTTAAATTTACTTGTTCTTTATTTTAAATATCGTATTTGTTCCCGTTTTGTTTTTTTACTTTAAAATAAGATATGTGCAGTGTGCATAGGGATTTGCTCATAGTTTTTTTTATAGTCCAGCCCTCCAACAGTCTGAGGGACAGTGAACTGGCCCCCTGTGTAAAAAGTTTGGGGACCCTTGGTATAGATTCTGAGTAGGAAAGCAAGCCGAAGTCCCCAGAGCTCGTGGGACGACCTCAAACACAGCCATTATCATGGGCAACCCCTGCGCTCTACTGTGCTGTAAAGTGCGCGAGGGTGTGTGAGGTTGCCGGGGGAATGACACTCACAGGGTCATTCCAAGCATGGGCTAATTTGGGGCCACTTTCTAGAATTGAGACAGGAACTTTCTAAGGCTGCAGCTAGAGAAGGTGGGGGAAGACCTGTGGGGGAAGGATCCAGAATGCATTCGAGAATTACACCATTGCCCCAAAGGACCAGAAGAGATGGGCACCCAGGTGAAAGAAATAGAGAGACTGCAGGAGTCCCTGGTGACCGTAATGGGCATGGTCACAGTGCACAGCCGTGCGGGTGAAGAAGGAACCGGTGCATCTGTGATGACACGCAGTTGGTTCTTGCACAACTGCGATAACCTAAGGTCCAGAGGACACAGGAGAACTCAGTCCACCCCCCGCCGGAGAGTCACGCCTCCCGCCCGCAAGGCCCCGAGGAAGATTGTCGGTAAGGGTGCCGAGACCCCAAAACTTCCCGCAGTAGGTAGGACATGAGAGGCAGGGGAGGAAGAAGTACTGCCTTTTTATTCATCGACCTCGAGTCCCGAGGAGCAGGAGGAGAGAGAGGAAACCGGCCCCGGCGAGCTCACGGAGGACCTGGCGGAGGAGACGGCAGACGGAGAATTTCTGGAAACGGTGCAACCAGGCGAGACCGGGGCAGCCGAGCCTCCAGCGCAGACGCGCCCAGTTGTCGGACGGACGGACGGATGGACGGACATTCTCGGGACGCCCCAGCAGTCCCTGAATGGCATCTCGGTGAGCGAGGGGGCGCTGGGCCAGCCCAACCCACTCGTCATCGTCAACTCCCTACCGAAGCCACGCAGCACAGCTCCGGTCCACACCCACGGCCCAGCCGGGCGGCAAGACGTGTCCAACCACTGACAGCATCGTGGAAGCAGCCCCGTGACCTCGCATGTCCTGCCATACAAGGAGAAGAAAATCTCTTCTCAACCTCCAGAGAACTTTTTTTTTGTTTTGTTTTGAGAGTCCTGAGGACTTCGGTGTGAAAGATTCCTATCGCGTTGGCCCTGGCTCGGTGGCTCAGCAGATAAAGTGTTGAACAGGCGACCAGGGAGCTCACAACCACATGGAACAGTGAACTGAAACAATGACTTGATGCTTCTCTCTCTCTCTCTCTCTCTCAAATAAATGGAAATCTTTAAAAAAAAAATCTGTATAGAGTTAAAAATAAATATATAAATAGGAAAGAAAAAAAAAAGCTTCGGATGAAAACAGGGCCACACTTTCTTTTTTTTTTTATTTATTTATTTTATTTTTTTTCATTTTTCTGAAGCTGGAAACAGGGAGAGACAGTCAGACAGACTCCCGCATGCGCCCGACCGGGATTCACCCGGCACGCCCACCAGGGGCGACGCTCTGCCCACCAGGGGGCGATGCTCTGCCCATCCTGGGCGTCGCCATGTTGCGACCAGAGCCACTCTAGCACCTGGGGCAGAGGCCACAGAGCCATCCCCAGCGCCCGGGCCATCTTTGCTCCAATAGAGCCTTGGGCCACACTTTCTAGAGTGGACGGCTCATGGGTGCCATTGCTTACTCTGCCGTAACAAATTTTTTGTGCGGCTTCATAATAAAGACCCAGTCAGGTGACATTTAATGACAATGTGAGTTACGCACTTTGAAATCATGGGATATAAAATATTAATCGACTACTGCTTTATGGGCCACATTTGAATAACGTATATCTTGCTTTGCCCCCGGTTTTCTGTAGGACATTTAGCACAGCAGGACTGTTGTGTGCTGTGGGGTCTTCGACGATACCACCCCTCGTATAAATACGACCACCATTGCTGCCTGTCCTACTTAGGGCTGGGTTGCAGAGAGCTTCTTGGAGGATAAATCTTTGCACGTGTCAAAGATGATCTCCCTGGGAAAGATTCTGACAGGTGGAATTGCTGAGTTGAGGCTTTTAACATTTGTGGTCAAAAGCTCATCCTGGAGGTGGTATCAATGTTTATTTCACGAATGTCCCGTAGTGTTTATGATGGGGCAGGCACTATCCTAAGACCTGCATCTCAGGGCGATGGCATGCAGCAGGGACAGTTACTATCGTCTCCGTTTTGCAGACGAGGAAGCTGAATCAGCCGCATGTGCCCGGGTCATGGAGCCAGTGAGTGGTAGAGCTGGCTTCTGAGTCCTAGCGCTCTCTCTCTCTCTCTCTGTGTGTGTGTGTGTGACAGAGACAGAGAGAGGGACAGATAAGGACAGACAGACAGGAAGGGAGAGAGATGAGAAGCATCAATTCTTCATGTGGCTCCTTAGTTGTTCACTGATTGCTTTCTCATGTGTGCCTTGACCTGGGGGCTACAGCAGAGCGAGTGACCCCTTGCTCAAGCCAGTGACCTTGAGCTCAAGCCAGTGACCTTTGGGCTCAAGCGCTGGTGAGCCCACGCTCAAGCCAGTGAGCCAGCACTCAAGCCAGCAACCTTGGGGTTTCGAACCTGGGTCCTCTGCGTCCCAGTCTGATGCTCTATTCACCGAGCCGCCGCCTGGTCAGGCTGAGTCCTAGCTGTTAACCACCACACTGTGCTCTTCTTCATCATCCATAGCAGCAGACTGAGGCGGTCACCTCCCTGTACCTTTGCCTGCACGGGTAATATCTATCTGCTCCAAGGGACTGGGAGTCTATACTACTTATACTGGGGAAATGAATTCACCAGAAGGTGATTTCCACGTGCTGGTACTATGAGAGAAAGAGAGAGAGAGAGAGAGAGAGAGAGAGAGAGAGAGAGAGGGAGAAGAGTTCTAGCCCTTGCTATCAATGAATCTCTGGACTGTCTGATTTCTTTTTTTTTTTTTTTCCTGAAGCTGGAAACGGGGAGAGACAGTCAGACAGACTCCCGCATGCGCCCGACCGGGATCCACCCGGCACGCCCACCAGGGGCGACGCTCTGCCCACCAGGGGGCTTCGCTCTGCCGCGACCAGAGCCACTCTAGCGCCTGGGGCAGAGGCCAAGGAGCCATCCCCAGCACCCGGGCCATCTTTGCTCCAATGGAGCCTCGGCTGCGGAAGGGGAAGAGAGAGACAGAGAGGAAGGAGAGGGGGGTGGAGAAGCAAATGGGCGCTTCTCCTATGTGCCCTGGCCGGGAATCGAACCCGGGTCCCCCGCACGCCAGGCCGACGCTCTACCGCTGAGTCAACCGGGCAGGGCCTGATTTCTTTTTTAAGGAATCCCATCAAAGTAATATTTTGGGAAGCTTACCCCAGGCAGAGGAGTCCTTTTGTCTCTGGTCTTCACATCTCTGGGGTCCACCAGTTCCCAAGGCTCTGCTCATGGCACCAGGATTTTAGGAGACACTCCCAGGTACGTGGCCCCCTTCCTCTGGGGTCTGCCACAGCTGCTGCCCCGCCCCGCCCCCCCTTCCCCCTCCCCCGCTTCAAGACCTCCACAGCCCGCGGAGGGACTGGACTGATTCACGGGCGGCAGTGAGTCTTCACACTGGGAGGGAGAGGCGGGAGACTAGCTTTCCACCTGAGTTAGGGGGCGGAGCTTACGCACTCCCTGAGCTCACCTGCCAGGTGACGAGTTCTCCCGCGGGACCTCTAGACCCTGGTCTTAGCTGGGGTAGAGTAGAACGCTGGGCTGCTGTGACAAGAATACAGTCATCCCCTGTCACCCGCGGTTTTGTTTTCTGTGGTTTTCGTTACCCATGGTCAACCGTGGTCCAAAAACGTTAAGTGGAAAATTCCAGAAATAAACAGTTCACAAATTTTAAATTGCATGCTGTTCTGAGTAGCGTGCTGAAGTCTTGTGCCATCCCGCTCTGTCCCACCTTGGACGTCAGCTGTCCCTTTGTCCGCTGTCTCTGTGCTGTGTATGCCTCCTGCCCGTTGTCACTTAGTAGCGTTGTCACTTAGTAGCCGTCTCAGCCATCAGAGAGACTGTCAGTGGTATCAGCGCTCCGGCTCAAGAAACACGGATCTTACTCAATAATGGCTCTAAAGCCATTCATGTAATTTTTATTACAGTCTTTTCTACTTTATTAGTTATTATTGTTAATTTCTTACTGTAGATTTTTATAAATTAATCTTTATTTTTTAATGAGAGAAGAGGAGATAGAGAGACAGACTCCCGCATGCGCCCCAACCGGGATCCACCTGGCAACCCCTGTCCGTGGCCGATGCTCAAATTAACCAACCCATCCTCACTCAGCATGTCTGGGGCCGACGCTCGGACCAACCCAGCCACTGGCTGTGAGAGGGGAAGAGAGAGAGAATGGGGAGAGGGAGGGGAAGAGAAACAGATAGTCGCTTCTCCTGTCTTCCCTGACCCAAGACATCTTCACGCCGAGCGGACCTTCTATCCACTGAGCCAACCTGCCAGGGTCTAAATTAATCTTCACCATAAGTATGTATGTGTAGGAAAAAACAGTACATACAAGGTTTGGTACTCTCCAAAGTTTCAAGGTTTCAGACATGAGGGTCTTGGGATGTATCCCCTGAGGATAAGAGGGGATAACTTTATCCAACAATTTTTGGCTTCAAGAATGAAATTGTTTATTCTCTTTCACGTAACAGTCCTGAGGCGAGCGTTTCTGATTGCCGGGGTGTCTCTAATCCACAGGTTCTTTCAGGGACCAGGTTCCTTCCATCGTGTTGCTTTGTCATATACTGGGGCACTAACCTCTTCTGCATGGTCAAGGGTCCCATCCAAGGGAAAGGAGAAGGACGTGGAGGACCCACTCCCACCGCCGAGGAAGGTCTAGGATGCACATCACTTCCACTCGAATTCCATTGGCAAGAACCAAATCACATGGTAATGCCTTAAGTGCAAGGGAGGCTGGGAAATGTAGTTCAGCCACATACCCAGAGAGAAGGGACCGGATTTGCGGGGGAGCTACTACTACCATCCCATAGACGCCCCCCTTGCAGGGAGACAGACCCAGCTGGGCATCTGTCCGCACTTAATGAGGTTATGATATTTCTCTTTCCTGCTCCTCTTCTTATATCATATCAATGAGCGAGCTTAAAAACAAGATCTAGCCTGACTGGTGGCGGTGGTGCGGGGGATGGAGCGTCGACCTGGAACGCTGAGGTTGCCGGTTTGAAGCCCTGGGCTGGCCTGGTCGAGGCACGTATGAGGAGTAACTATGAGTTGATGCTTCCTGCTTCTCCCTCTCTCTCTAAAATCAATACATAAAATCTAAAAAAAAAAATAAAAAATAAAAAATAACAAGATCTATAGGCAACTAGCATCTACTTAGTCTGAGTACACGAGCCTCAGGCTCTGGAAACTCGCTCCTAAAAGCATGTGTTAATCCTGTTTGTTCTATCTGACTCAAAAATTAGCCCCGAGAGTGGAATACACCGGGTTTAGAGAAAAATTTCTGAATGAGGAGCCCAACTCCACATTACCGACCTTCGGTGTGACTTGGAGCACGTTATTTCAACTCTCCGAGCCTTCGTTTGTTGTGAGAATTACAGAGGATTGCAGCGAGGACCGGGTGCAGAGCCTAGCTTCTGTGACACAAGCAAGATAATTCTGAGCCCTGGGCATCCTGGAGAATATAGGACAACTCTCTACATCTCCCGGTGTGTGTGTGTGTGTGTGTGTGTGTGTGTGTGTGTGTGTGTGTAAGGTCGTCTACTCTCGACATCTCCCGGTGTGTGTGTGTGTGTGTGTGTGTGTGTGTGTGTAAGGTCGTCTGTCCTGAGCGCACACGGCAGCGCAGGCGCACAGCACTGAGAGAGATCGGGAAGCGGTGTGCTCTCAGGCTCAGACGGCCAGAGCACGCCGTTCCTCAGACCCCCTCCCTCCACAGGCTGGCAAGATGGCCGCAGTGCGTCTAGAGCAGGGGTCCCCAAACTTTTTACACAGGGGGCCAGTTCACTGTCCCTCAAACCATTGGAGGGCCAGACTATAAAAAAAACTATGAACAAATCCCTATGCACACTGCACAGATCTTATTTTAAAGTAAAAAAAACAAAACAGGAACAAATACAATATTTAAAATAAAGAACAAGTAAATTTAAATCAACCAACTGACCAGTATTTCAATGGGAACTATGCTCCTCTCACTGACCACCAATGAAAGAGGTGTCCCTTCCGGAAGTGCAGCGGGGGCCGGATAAATGGCCTCAGGGGGCCGCATGTGGCCCGCAGGCCGTAGTTTGGGGACCCCTGGTCTAGAGGAAGAATGACCTCTTTCCCCCGATGGACACCCTATCAGTCTCCTTAGATCTGATAGATTCTGACCCTGTCCCTGGACTGGGATGTGGGGGGAATGAAGTTAGTTGATTGGCTTAAGCTAGTGGGGCCCCCCTCCTGGAGTTAGGGACAGGGTCACTCTCAAACAGTCACACGGGAAAATGGGTTCTAATTACCAGAAAGGCAGTCACAACAACAGATGTCCACGACAGAAAATGTGTCTGAAGGATGAGTTAATTGGGCCTAATTATGGTCCAATTTCTATTTGTTTTTGAACTAATGAGCTGATTTCTGATGACAGAGCCAGGCGTGACGGTCTCGGCTGTCTGCCTCAGACCCCTCTCAGTGGACGCCCGGAGTTCCCGTCCACTGCCTTGCCCTCGCCAGTGGCTGCTCTCCCTGTCCCCCTGTGTCATCGGCGGTGTCTTTCTGACCCACAGGTTCATCAGACACCCCCAAACCAACGGCCTGAAGGGGACCCCGGAGGACTCCGTATATTCCTGTGCTTTGCAGTATCTGTCTTCGTAGGAGCAGGGAGCTTTGTGTCTCCAAAGCCTGGAATAGACACATTACGTCTCAGTATCAAAGACTCTGGAGACCAAAACACAAAAACAAAAACAAACAAACAAAACAGCAGAGCCCTGGCCGGTTTGCTCAGTGGTAGAGCGTCGGCCTGGCGTGCAGGAGTCCCGGGTTCGATTCCCGGCCAGGGGACACAGGAGAAGCGCCCATCTGCTTCTCCACCCTTTCCCCTCTCCTTCCTCTCTGTCTCTCTCTTCCCCTCCCGCAGCCAAGGCTCCATTGGAGCAAAGATGGCCCGGGGACTGGGGATGGCTCCATGGCCTCTGTCCCAGGCGCTAGAGTGGCTCTGATTGCGACAGAGCGACGCCCTGGATGGGCAGAGCATCGCCCCCTGGTGGGCAGAGCATCGCTCCCTGGTGGGTATGCCAGGTGGATCCCGGTCGGGTGCATGTGGTAGTCTGTCTGACTGCATCCCCGTTTCCAGCTTCGGAAAAATGAAAAAAAAAAACAAAACCCAGCAGAGATATGTCATTTTATTCCATATGTATAGCATTTCACTGAATGTATGGATATAGTCCAGTGGAGTGAACTGGGGGGGGGGGGGGTTCAGTTTCTCGTTTGTAAAATTTCAGCGCAACGAGACACTGTCTGTCTGAGGTTCTTCACAGCGTGAAAACGCTTCGAGAGGCATCTCAACATACATCTCGGCTGAAATTAATCACTGAGCGCTCAACCGTGAACTCAATCGTATCTCAATCCCCACAGCAGCCGTGCGAGGCGTGCGCCGTGGACACCCTCTTTAGATGAGAGGATCGAGGATTCAGGAGGTCACGTCACGCGCCCAAGGTCGCACGTGAAGCGGGCTGCTCGGAGCTGGAATTCAGGCTGCTCAGACCCCCCAGAGCCTGCCCTCTCCTCGCCTGGGTACTACCACCACGGTGGTGGCTTCCTCCCGGGAGGGAAGGGCTCGGACGCTGGGCTCAAGCCGGTGACCGTGGGGTCACGTCTATGATCCCGCACTCAAACCGGCGACCCCCCCGCGCTCAAGCCGGCAACCTCGGGGTTTCGAACCTGGGTCCTCCGCGTCCCAGGCCGATGCTCAGTCCACTCTATCCACTGCGCCACCGCCTGGTCAGGTGAAGGATCGATTATGAAAGGGCCAGGACTGTGGTTGCCTCTTGAGGGTAAAGAGGAAGGGAGGGGGCCCCACGCGGGACTCCCGGGAGGCCGGCCATCACCTTCCTTCTGGATACGGTGGTGGTTTCACGCGTGTCCGCTGTACACGATCTAAGTTCTATGTGCTTTAGGCAGAAGGAGCGAGCTCTATTTCTCAATCATCGAGGGCTGGAGGAGGACGAAGATTAAGAATTACACACCAGGCTGTTCTGCTCCATTAACTAATTGAAATTCCTTTTCTTTGGTTAACACACACCAGCCTTTATCCCTACATCATTCTTATTAGTCAGTTCATTGTTATTCAGCCTGGGCTGTGTGTCCCAATCTCCCGGGGCGGGGGGGGGGGGGGCAGCATTTCTACCCTCAAACGCAGAGGCCTGAGCCCACCTCTCCTGGAGCCTGTCATTTCAAGCAGCTCCCGCTTGGAGCCTGGGCCTTGCCAGCTTGCAGAGATGCCCCCCCCCTCCCGCCGCCCCCCCCTCGGTGACGGTGGCAGGCAGGCAGCTGGTGTGGAGCCTCTGCTAGAAACTCTGCTAGATCTCGTTGCAATTTTGCAGAGTATTCCCCTTAGTCACACACTTTGCTCTCGATCCTCATCCGAACTGACAAGCTGAGCAAATTTTTTTTTTTTTTTTTCCTTTTTAAATTGCATTTGCCTTGAAGTTCCTGTGCCTTTTGAGTAAAAGAGAGGCTGATCCCTATTCAGAGCGGTATCTCCTCCTTGCATGGAGCCTACCCTCCCCGTTCACCCACTCCTGTGCCGAAACTCCTTGCAGCTGCATTTTTGAGGCGCTCAGTTGCCTTATTTTAAGCCAAGTACACCTTCTCAGAGCCTTACAGCCAATCCCGTCACCTGTCCTTTTTCTAGGGGTGGGGGTGGGGGTGGGGGGGGTGGCAGGCAGGCGCTGCAGCTGGCTGGCCACCCACCCGAGGCTAGATAAGAGCCTATTTATCCGTGGCCTTTGTTTTCTGGGCTCCCAGTCAGCTTCCTATCACCAAGGAGCAGTCCTTCCGTCCTCTGCTGACTCATCTTTATCAGCTGTTCCCCTGAGCACCTTATCAATAGCCTGGTGAACAACCAGACAAATTAAACGCATGCCTCTTCTTCTCCTCAAGTCCTGATTTACCCTTCCTTCCCACCATCTCTCCAGCAACGGCAAAATATTTTAGATGGGCTCTTTTTTTTTTCCTTTTTTCTTTTTCTTGGAGGAAGTTAAGGCGCTTCTTGCCGATGGGTTTACAATGAATGCTTTAATCATCTTGTGCCCTGGGAGATAATCTCCACTTCTGGTGAAGCCAAGCAGGGTGCCCGTAAGTCTGGTGGACGGTCCACAGCCCTCCTACCTGCCTGGTGCCGGCCGGCCGTGGGCGTTCCCTTCTGCTTTATAAACGTGTGTCCGGTTTGGATGATGGACTGGACGATGGCCTCATGAAACAGTCAAGTCCGGGCAGTGTCGTGGAAACAGAAGGAGACCCACATCTTCTTTCCCACAAGGGCCACCGCCGAGCCGTGCGGGTCTGAGGAGGATAAACCCTCATTGCAAAGCGCGGTCCCCAGGCGTCACCCGGGAGCTTGTCAGAAATGCAGCATCTCAGGCCCCCATCTGTAGTAACGTACCGAAGAATCGCAAAGATTAATATTTTAGGAGGAAGAGTCAGGTTTTTTTGCCCCCTCCTCTCTGTAGAGAACGGAGGGAGAGGAATGTGGGAGTTTCCTGGACATCCTATGTACTGAGATAAGAAACCCCTTTTTACTAGGAGGCTTCAAAGACATTTTTTTTTTTTTTTTAATTTAGGCCAAGCATTCAGAGAGATTTTGTAAGTATGATTTTTATACTTGTGTGTGATTTGCAACAGCTCAAGGTGGGATCGCATTCATGCTTAGGAAGGGCTATTATATTGTAAACGGAGAGGTTTTTGTACTGGGTTTCGAATGAAAGTAGGAAGGAGCCTTGGGCCCCCTCCCCTCCCCACCTGTGAGGAAGGAGGGAAAGGGCTAGCCAGGTGCGGAGGAAGGAAGAAAGAGTAAGCAGCCTTTTCCTTTTCCCCCTTTTCTTTCTCCTTAATGGGCGATTCACAAACGCTTATCCTGTGACATCCTGTGAGCCCCCTCCCATCCTGAAAACGTGCGACTGATGTACGTACCTCTGAAACAAAGGGATGGCAGATAAACACGAAAAGATTTAGGGATGTCTTTTAATATGTAAAACAACATTTTTCACTATTGCGTCACCTTATAAGTTTTAATATGTAAGAATGTTTTTTATAAATCCTACAGACGAATGTTAATGATGATGTCATGTTCCCCTCCCCCCTCCTTTTCCCCGCCAACCTGTATGTGATCAAGGGTCTGTAACCAGCCTCAGAGCTATATTCTGGACACCACGATTGGGGTCAGCTATACCCCGTGTTTGTCATAGGCAGCCGGCTTATCAATAAATCTCCTCCTATTAATAAGACTCCTAAAAATTCATTCGGACTTAGTGTCTCTACGTAGACCCGGTGGGACGCTACTTTACAACACATCCAGGCCCGCTGAACCGGAACCACATTTTAACCGGACAACCCAGGTGATGTGGATGCACAGGACTGTTTCTGAAGCCCCACCCCACACCACACCAGGCTTCGGTTTCCTAGTAAAATAAATGCTGTCCTGCTGTGCATGACATTAAACATGATATCGACACATCCAAGTCACTCCCTGCTAATAGCAAGCACACGGGGACAGCAGGGAAGTACACTCACACCTGTGTTTACCTGTAGGGTGGCTTTCTTTCTTTCTTTTTTTTTTTTTTAAACGAATGAATGGAATTTACCATACGATGAAAGGTGCTACAAACATCCGTTAGTGGTCACCCGTAAGAAAGGTACCTGTGGCCTGACCTGTGGTAGCGCAGTGGATAAAGTGTCGACCTGGAATGCTGAGGTCACTGGTTTGAAACCCTGGGCTTGCCCAGTCAAGGCACATATGGGAGTTGATGCTTCCTGCTCCTCCCCCTTTCTCTCTCTCTCTCTCTCTCTCTCTCTCTTTCTCCCCCTTCTCTAAAATGAATAAATAAAATCTTTAAAAAAATCATAAAAAATAAAAAAGAAAGGTACCTGCTAGCCTGAACAGTGATGATGGCACAGTGGATAGAGCATCAGACTGGGATGTGGAGGACCCAGGTTCAAGACCCTGAGGTTGCCCGTTTGAGCGCAGGCTCATCAGCTTGAGCACAGGGTCGCTGGCTTGAAGCCCAAGGTCGCTGGCTTGAGCAAGGGGTCACTCAGTCTGCTGTATGTAGCCCCCTAGTCAAGACACATATGAGAAATCAATCAATGAACAACTAAGGAGCTGCAACAAAGAATTGATGCTTCTCATCTCTCTCCCTTCCTGTCTGTCTGTCCCTATCTCTCCCTCTCTCTGTCTCTGTCAAGAAAGAAAGAAAGAAAGAAAGAAAGGTACCTGCCTATAGATGACTGTCATTGGAAGAGGGCAGTCTTCACAACAGAGAAAGAGTGCTCCCGGGAGCTGGACTCGGAATTCCCTGACCAGGTAAGGAGTATGGGTGGCCCTTACTCCGAGTGAGGAGTATGTTGTCAATACCAACAGCCTGTCATGTTGATTTTACTAAATTTGATGCATTCTTCTCTGGTCTCTAATTAGTGCTAGGAGTACTTACCAATTAATTACTCTTTGACAGCGGTAACTTTTAAAATCCTGTTTTAACGTCTTTCAAACATTCCCGTGGATGTGTTTCTAGTCTTTCACAACCTGTGACTGAGTGTCACACTGCTCTCAAAGCACTGATGCTTTATCTCTAAATCTGAAATAAATTTCATCTTCTACCGGAAAAAAAAAAAAAAAAGAAAAGAAAGAAATGTACTTGTATTAAAAATCCATGATGTCGCCATAGTTCAGAAAATAGCTACTTGGTTTATTTACGATTATTACATAGAATTGTTCACCCAACAGTTTGACCTGCGTGAAGGCTTTTATGCCCCTGCGTGGCATGAAAAATTCCCACACAAATGAAAATGGGAAGGAGAAAAAAACACTTGTCAACACCTGTCTTTGTCTCCTATTGTCTCCATTCCCGTCCTACGCTGAGAGAGCACTGGCCACGCAGGGAAAAAAAAAAAAGTTTTACATTCAGATTTCTGTAACAGCAAAAAAAAAAAAAAAAAAAAAAAAAGGGAAAAGGTGTTTTTATTGACATGAGAAGGAAATGTTTCTGGTACTGAACTTTCAGGAGCACGTACAGCACGCTCTCTGGATGTTGTGGGGGTGAAACCCTCACAAAGGGGGTTAGCGCCCTTGGAAAAGGGACCCTCGAGAGCCCTGCGAGGAAACTGAAAACCCCGCTGTCTGTGAACCAGGAAAGGAGTCCTCAGCAGACACCAGGCCCGGCTGTGCTGGCACCTTGGACTTGGACTTCCAGCCTCCAGCACTTGAGAAACGAATCTCTGTTCTTTGTAAGGTGCCCAGTCCCTGGGGTCCCGTTCCGGCAGCCCAAGGGGTCCAAGACGGTTGCTCGTTTGGCACCAACCAGGTTGGCATCTTCAGACCGACCAGTCTGTGGGTCTCGCTTGCCCCCCGCTAAGCACCACTGTCAGCTTTCTGGCTGCCCCGCGTGGGGGGGTCAGGTTCAGGGCAGTTGCTTCCGCCAGACACAGGACAGGAAGGTGAGGTGCTTCAGAAAGTCCGGGTGCTGCAGGGGCGGGTGTTTCCTGGCCCGCCAGAGGGACGGAGGCCACGGAGAGCCGCGGGGGGGGGGCGCGGAAGGGGCCACGGAGAGCCGCGGGGGGGGGCGCCACGGAGAGCCGCGGGGGGGGGGCGCGGAAGGGGCCACGGAGAGCCGCGGGGGGGGGGCGCGGAAGGGGCCACGGAGAGCCGCGGGGGGGGGGCGCGGAAGGGGCCACGGAGAGCCGCGGGGGGGGGGGCGCGGAAGGAGCCACGGAGAGCCGCGGGGGGGGCGCGGAAGGGGCCACGGAGAGCCGCGGGGGGGGGCGCGGAAGGGGCCACGGAGAGCCGCGGGGGGGGGCGCGGAAGGGGCCACGGAGAGCCGCGGGGGGGGGGCGCAGAAGGGGCCACGGAGAGCCGCGCGGAAGGGGCCACGGAGAGTCGTGGAGGCGCGCGGAAGGGGCCAGAAGCTGAAGCAGTCCAGGTGACCAGGACAGTGGCGGTGGCGGTGAAGAGTGGGGGGCCAGTGGAGGGTGGTGAGCAGTCTGGGGACAGCCCGATGCGCCAGGGCAGAGTCCCCGGGGGCGGAAAGGACTGCTGGCATAGAGTGGCTTCCAGGCTAGACGGGGAGGCGACATCGTGGAGGCGTTTTGAGAACCCCAGAGACACACACAGAGGCCGCTGGACAGGTGTTGTCAGCCATTCTTTGGACGAAAGACAAACCATAAAGGTGGATGGACCCCTGCCTGGCCCAGGGTCGGGGAGACATCATGCAGTGTCATTGGAATCTGAACGCAGTGACGAACCAGTGTCCCTGGAGGAGAGCCTGGAGTCCCCTCCTCATTATGGTTTGAATGAATGATACCAGGGCGACACGGTGACCCTGCTGGCCTTTGGGATTACCCCCGAAGAGAGAGCACACGTTTGAAATTACTGGGATTTCGTCCCCACTAGTCTCCAAGCTGCCATGTGATGGGTGTGAGGTGAGTCCACTGTTGAAGCAGGACAGTTCAGCCTAAAAACTTCTTTGGGAAGAGAGGGGGGGAGGGGGGCATATTTCTAAGGCTCTTTTTCTTTCTTCCTTTTTTTTTTTTTTTTTTTGTATTTTTCTGAAGCTGGAAACAGGGAGAGACAGTCAGACAGACTCCCGCATGCGCCCGACCGGGATCCACCCGGCACGCCCACCAGGGGGCGATGCTCTGCCCACCAGGGGGCGATGCTCTGCTCCTCCAGGGCGTCGCTCTGTTGCGACCAGAGCCACTCTAGCGCCTGGGACAGAGGCCAAGGAGCCATCCCCAGCACCCGGGCCATCTTTGCTCCAATGGAGCCTTGGCTGCGGGAGGGGAAGAGAGAGACAGAGAGGAAGGGGGGGGGGGTGGAGAAGCAAATGGGCGCTTCTCCTATGTGCCCTGGCTGGGAATCGAACCCGGGTCCCCCGCTCGCCAGGCCGAAGCTCTACCGCTGAGCCAACCGGCCAGGGCCAAGGCTCTTTTTCCATTGCAGTCGGCAGAGACACCAAGCGCACCGGCTTAAAAATAAGATACTGGTTGGAGTAACTGAAGCGGTCAAGGGAATTTGGCTTAGGAGACTGAGATGGTTCCACCCTCTCCTCTGGGCCTGCTTCCCTTGGGTTAATCCCATTCTTGGCTGTGAGTCCTGATGTTAGAGAGTTTCAAGTAGCCTTGGGTTCTGGGGCTGAGTTAGGGTAGGTGGCGAGAGGGCTGTAACTGATAACGGCTACTGGCTACCGGGACTGTCAAAGGCATTGATGATTTAGGACCGCAGAGACCAGCTCCATCCAACAGGGCGACTGATTCCACCTTGCAGTCACCACTAGCCTCACTGCACGCTCACTGTGATATATTAGCATGCTAAACGCCCCCTCCCCACCCCCCCCCCCCCCCACGGCAGGATGAGAAAACAGAAAGCCCATATAAAGACACAAAATGCCCAACGGGGCTCTTCTGAGAAGTCTCCACCCCTTTCCCAGAACAATCCTCAATGCTCCTCCCCGTTCTTGAATGTCCTACCCCTGGATGAAATGAGCCTCAAGAAAAGCAGTCAGTGCCCCCAGGGAGGGGCTGCCAGGTCCCTGGAGTAGCCCCCCCCCTCCCCTTTCTATCTCATTGCTTCAGTAATAAACTCACTGTCACTTTAACTCTAAGCTGGCTGGGTTTGAACTCTTTCCTGCTCAAAGCCAAGGACCCCCCCCCCCCAAGGGTTGTGGACCTCCAGAATTCCTGGATCAAGAGTGCAGGGGGCAGTTCCTAACTGCTTAATGTCTGTTTGGTTCGTTTTAGTATTTTCATATCATTTTGATTCCTCTTACAAAAAGACGACTCCAGGACATGGCCCTCTTCTAACCCTTCAGTCGGTGTGTTTAAATGAGGGAACGGAATGACAGGGAAATGAAAGGCCAAGGTGCCCTCCCACCCGACCTCGGGGCGGGGGGACCCAAGCGTCTTCCTCTTATTTAAAGGGAGAGAGAGGTTCTTTCCAGTGAAAGCTGAACCTGTAACCCGCTTCAGGGGGCTCTACTCATCCTCAGAGAGTGGGGGCGGCGGGAGGAGGTGACAGCCTCCCTCAGTGAAAACCTCTCAACACCTTTGAGGACATGCAACCCAAAGCGTCCCTTGGAGACAAACAAGAAATGTCACTCCCCCCAAACAAAGCCTGGCAGACTGACCCGTGGCCCCTGGAGAGAAGACAGGAAACGCCCCTCCCTCTGTGCCGCGTGCTGCTGGACAAGACTTCCGACTGCCTTCCACTCCTCTGCAAAGAAGGAGAGAACCAAAGACTCCCCTGAGTGTTGGCTAATGACCTTTCACGTGTGCTCGGCCCTCTAACAGTCCCACCAGGCGGATTCGCCGTGTCCCCCCACTTTGCAGAAGAGGAGATGGAGGTGTGGGGAAGGGGACCTGCCTGGGTTTGAACTCAGCTCAGTCCCGCTGCAGTGAGGGTGACCGTGCGCCCCCTCCGGCAGCGGCAGCGGCAGCGGCAGCGAGGATTCCAGCGACGTTCTGCAAAGCTGATTGAGCCGCCAAGGACAGACATTGCCTCTCTCTCTCTCTCTCTCTCTCTCTCTCTCTCTCGCCCAGGGCCCCCCGGCGCACTGGCTTTCTGTTGGGCTGTGTTTTTGTTGACTTAAGGAGCCGTACCCTGTGATCACACCGTTGCCTGGAGACAGAAGTGGAGCCACCGGGGGTATGAGGTGAAGACAGAGCGGGCTGCGCGTGTCCACTGGACAAGGTGATTCTGATGGGAGACTTTTCATGGGGAAGCCAGGCTGGAATTGTATTAACAAAGCTTCACCTTTAGCTGCTGCTTTTTTTTTTTTTTTTTTTGAGTGAGAGGTGTGGAGGCAAAGAGACAGACTCTCGCGTGTGTCCCAACTGAAATCCCCCCGACAAACCCAGATGGGAGATGCTCTGCCTATCTGAGGCTGTTGCTCCATTGCTCAGCAACCAAGCTATTTTTAGTGCCTGAGGCAAGGCCATGGAGCCTTCCTGAGCACCCGAGGCCAACTCACTTGAACCATTCAAGGCATGGCTGCAGGAGAGGAAGGAATAGAGAGAGATAGAGAGAGAGAGAAGGGAGGGGGAAAGGTGGAGAAGTAGATGGTCACGTCTCCTGTGTGCCCTGACCAGAATTAAACCCGGGATGTCCACATGCTGGGCTAATGCTCTACCACTGAGCCAACCAGCTAAGTCCTCTTTAGCTACTTCTAACACCTGCCCTCCTTCACCTTCTTTGAGGTCTCTAAATTTGGGTCTTTGTTTTCTTATTTTCTTCTACAATTTCTTTTTCAATATAGATTCGAGTCCCTTCCTCACGGTCATATCTTTTGACTTTTTCAACTTGAACATTTTTACCTTTCATTTTTCATAGGGTATTCTTAAAACCTGCAGTGTCTGTTGTAACTTCTTAGCATTGATTCCCATTCTTTCATATCAAGCCACACTTATTTTTAAAATAAAATAAAATCTCAGCATTGTTCGACTGGACTGTTAATAAAAGAATAATTGTATCTCAAGTACCCAGCCTTTTCATTCTCCCTCCCGTAACACTTCACATTTTATTCACATGAAGCCTGTAATAGGTTTATTTAGAGGCAGAGGTGCATAAAATAGGAGGCTAAAACCTCCCCTTTCTCCCACTCTCACTCCCTGTGAACATGTGGGTGTGTGCCTCACTCAGGGTCCCCCCTCTGTAAACATATTGCTACTCACTCCTTAATTAAAATGAGGTCACATCATCTATGAGGTTCTGCACTTTGCTTTTTAAAAATTATTTTACATCTGTGATTGTTCTCATCTTAAACGTCTTTTCCCCCCTTCATCTCCCCCTCTCTCACTTAGCTGGAACGGAAAAGTCCCTCTCGTGATGTAGTGCCGGTCTCACATTTTGATGATCTGTGTGGAGGGGAAGCATTCTGCTCTGCGATTTGCCCCTTGGAGAGTTCCCTTACCCCATGACCCTTTTTGTTCAAACCCTCAGAAATAAAAAAAACCTGTTGCCTTCAGGGAGCGTGTCACAGCGGAAGGCTTCCAAACCGCTACAGCTGAGATAGTGGTCCATGCCATAGACTTAGGGGACTGTTTGCTTAGCCAAGAAACTGAATGCTTTGTGTCCCCTCAAGGTCACACGTGGAAGCTCCGAACCCCAGTGTGGCTACAGGTGGAGTAAGGAGGTCATTAAGGTTAAATGAGGTCATCAGGGTGGGGCCCCGTTCAGATGGGATCGGTGTCCTTCTAAGTCTTAGAATCTAAGAGGAGAGACACGGGAGCTTGCTCTCTCTCTCTCTCTCTCTCTCTCTCTCTCTCTGCACAAAGGAGAAAAGGCTATGTGAGGACACAGGGACAAGGCTGCTTCCTGTCAGCCTGGAAGAGAGCCCTCCTCAGAACCTGAGCCCATTAGACCTTGATCTCAGTCCAAGTCTCCAAAATTGTGAGAAGAAAAAAAATTTCTATTGTTTGAGCCCTGCAGCCTGTTGTATGTTGTTACCACAGCCCGGGCAGACAAAGATAAGACTCCAGGACAGGTCTGAGAATTTCTCTGTCACCTTCAGGGGCCCTTGGCGGGGGGGGGGGGGAATGCAGGGTTCACCCAAATAGTTACGGAGGGCCCCCCCTATGCCAGGCCCCATCCTAAGAGCCAAAGGTACAGCCAGGGACCAACAGGTGCAGCTCCTGTTTGCATCCCCAGAGCCGGCTCAGAAATGGCGGCTCGGTGGTGGTCGTGCAGAAGAGGCGTGTGACCGTCCACACAATGCCTGCTGCCCCCGAGCGGCGTGGGCGAGCCCCAGAGACCAGAGGGGAAGGCGGTGATCAGTGAAGACGGGGAGGAAGCAGAGGGAAGAAGAATGGTCATCGAGAGTGTCAAGGGTACCAAGAAGAATTGTCACCTTGCCTGCCTGTCTTCTTCATGTTCCTTAACGGTGGTTGAGAGACGCAGAGACCGGCTCATCCAGTGGGTCTGAAACGTGTGTGCGTCAGAATTTCCTGGAGGGCTGAGTGAAGCAGGAAATGTGTGGGCGGTCCCCTCCCCAGACATTCTGACAGGTCGGTAGAGGGAGAGCCCAAGAATTTGCATCTCCATCACACTTCCAGGTGTATGCTCTGATCTAACAAAACATTTTAAACACAGTCATCCACAGAGGTGACTCGTTCAAGACCATACAGCAAGGCAGTAGAGAAGACGAACCGAAGGGTCTGAATTGGCTCTTTTTTTTTTTTGTATTTTTCCAAAGTGAGAAACGGGGTGGGGGTGGGGGCTCCCGACCAGGTCCCACCGAAAACGCCCACCAGGGGGCGATGCTCTGCCCATCTGGGGTGTTGCTCCGCTGCAATCAGAGCCATTCTAGCGCCTGAGGTGGAGGCCATGGAGCCATCCTCAGCGCCCAGGCCAACTTTGCTCCAGTGGAGCCTTGGCTGCGGGAGAGGAAGAGAGAGACAGAGAGGAAGGAGAGGGGGAAGGGTGGAGAAGCAGATGGGCGCTTCTCCTGTGTGCCCTGGCCGGGAATCGAACCTGGGACTTCCACATGCTGGGTCGGCGCTCTACCTCTGAGCCAACCGGCTGGGGCCTGAATTGGCTCTTACAGGATCACACACCCATCCTTGGGTCAGTCCCCCTCTGAGGTCAGGGGAAGTGGTAGGCTCTGAGCAGCCGGTGACCTGGGTCCCATGCCATCTCTGGAACCAAAGGTAGGGTCAGGTCCGTCAGAACCACATGCTCTTAAAGTGAGAGACACTGGAGACAAACGGAAGTCAGGTAAACTGTTCCTGTCGGGCAGAAAACAGTCCCTTCTGCCGACCATAAACTGCGAGGGAGGGTCGGACGGGCTGCGTGGGACCTCGTCATCTCGGATAGCCTCTCATCCCTGGTCAGGGCACACGCCCTGGAGGGGGCTGGCCCAGGTTCGAGGTCCCCCTGGCTGCGCAGGGGTGCAAGAAGAGGCTGTCCGGCCCGAGCCTCACACAGATCAGCCCCCGCCTTGCGTGACGCCCGGCGTTGAGCCACCTTCAGCACGGACTGCCCATTTTTTTTTTTTCCTTGTTTTTTTTTTTTTTCATTTCTGAAGCTGGAAACGGGGAGAGACAGTCAGACAGACTCCCACATGCGCCTGACCGGGATCCACCCGGCACGCCCACCAGGGGCGACGCTCTGCCCACCAGGGGGCGATGCTCTGCCCATCCTGGGCGTCGCCATATTGCGACCAGAGCCACTGGAGCGCCTGGGGCAGAGGCCAAGGAGCCATCCCCAGCGCCCGGGCCATCTTTGCTCCAATGGAGCCTTGGCTGCGGGAGGGGAAGAGAGAGACAGAGAGGAAAGCGCGGCGGAGGGGTGGAGAAGCAAATGGGCGCTTCTCCTGTGTGCCCTGGCCGGGAATCGAACCCGGGTCCTCCGCACGCTAGGCCGACGCTCTACCGCTGAGCCAACCGGCCAGGGCCCGGACTGCCCATTTTAAACCTCCCGGCGCTGAAGGGAAAAGGTGTAGTTTGGGAAACTCTTTGGGCTGGGGAGGGCTCAGGCTGGGGAGGGGTCACTTGTCCTTTTTCCTTCTGAAGCAGACGATCCTGGGGAGAGGGCTTCAAGAAGGGGGTCCTCAGGAGAAAGGCCTCTTCGTTCCCACACAGCACACCTTGGACTTGCAGCCGAGCCTGGCTGGGGGGAGAGGTGTGTCAGTCGGCGACAGGGACCAGAGGCGCAGGTTGGGTGACCGACCCCGGAACCAAGACTCAGGAGTCCATCCCAGAAATGAAGTGGGTCCCAGGCAGTACCCACCACGGCCCTCGTTCGCCTCCATGACTACGGCTTCGGGGCAGCAGACGCTTCTGGGGTGAGGCCCTGGGACCCCAAGGAGCTTCTGCAGGGACGTCCCTGTTTGAGGGCGAAGGGTAGGTGAGACTAAAGGTAGGACCCACGAGAGTAACCTATTACTCTTCTCTTGTTCATACCCTGGAGCGATTGCCAAGGGTATTGCTACCCCCAAGCCTGTGATAAAACCGCGACAACCCATTTCATGTCTATAAATTTTGTCCACGTCACAGAGGCTAGCACTCGGAACTAACCCATCCCGATGTGGCAGTGTGGTTTTAAGCAAGTATCTCTCCCTAAGGATGACCTCCTAGGACACGGCAACAAAGCCAGGAGGGGTCTGTGTCCCCGAGAGTCAGGCTGGGAGTCTCTCGGCGAAGCAGGGCGGCCTCACCACGCGTGGAGGCTTTGTGGACACTTGTGTTCTTCTGTCCTCCCAGCCTCCTAGAGTCACGGAGTCATTCATTCCTGTTTGCTCATTGACTAGTTGAGCCAGCGGCTGGGTGCTTACGACCTGCCAGGCACAGGGAACAGGGCGGCAAGGAAATCCACAGGGTCCCCGCGTTTATGGAGTTCACGTGCTACCGGGTGGTTGCCACCTGGGGCACCAGACGACAGGTTCATTCGTGCGTCCCTTTATTCATTCAACGTCACTTCACGTGAAGGGAACAGACAGGGAGAGGCGCTGGACCGCGTCTGAGGAAGTCAGGCGACCAGAAGGCGGGGTCAGGGAGCTCATGTGTGAGCTGGGAAGGAGGCGGCCGCGGGACATGCCACGTTGTTGCTTCTGCCTTCATGACCCAATTCCCGACCACGCCCCCCCTTCTACCCCTTCTTCCTGCGCCCCCTCGCTCCAGGGTAAACATCCTCCACCCCCCCACCCCCGTGAACCTGTGTCCACTGACGCTCGACTCTCTTTCCAGGATGTCACCACCCCCCGCAGCTCTTGCAGGTCGTGACGGCTCATTCTGCACACCCCACTTATTCTGGGTCCGAAGAGGGGTGTGGGAGCCCCTATTCTGGGCTCCTTCTCCATGGCATTTAAACGTCTGTGCTCCCCTGAGACTCCTGCCCCCCCCCAGTGTGACACGTCCCCCCATCTCCTCGCGGTCAGGCATCCACTCCATTCGCTGGACACTTCGGGACCCGGTCCACCGTCTTCCTTCTCAAGTCTCCCTTCTCGAGCCTGACGACCGACAGTCACCTCTGTCGTCCACCTGGTGCTCTCTAGCCTGAGAGCTCTTCGGCCTCGGTCCCTCTGTTCCTCTGCCTGTCATCCCCACCCATCTCAGCCCCTCCCCACAGCGACGGGCTCAGCCCCCGCCGGCTCCATCGTAAACATCGTCAAGTCCCGCGTGTCAGTCTGAGCGGAGCAAAGCCAGGTTTCCCCGAGCCCGCGTCTCGGCATCGTGCCCCACGTGAAGGAGACACGGCTTCTCCAGGGAGCCTCCGCACGCCCCGCGGGTCCTCAGGGCGGGGGTCTTGAGGCAGTGGTGGGGAAGCGGGTACATCACACAGGGGACGGGAGGGCTGTCTAAAAAATGACCTCGGTGCACCCCTCTCCCCAGAGGGCCACGTCCTGCGCAGACGCTGGTCTCTGGTCCTTCCATTCCGCTCCGAGCTCCCGACCCGCTGAGTTCTCCTGTCTCCCGGGCCCCTTCCCATCGGGGTCTCCTCTTCCCAATGACTTCTTCTCTTCCGCCTCAAGTCCAATCTGTGTCTTTTAAAACAATGTCCTCTGTGCTGGATTCTTCACGTGTTCTGTATCTCTGTCCGCCGCCCCATCAGCAGACAGGACGCAGGGTCCTCGCTCCTTAGAAAACGCAGGTGGGCGGGAGATTACAAATGCTTCTCGTACGACCTGTCGTCGTCGCACCCCTTAGGGTCTCCGGTCTGTCCAGGTCTTCTGTCCCGACCCCTCCCACGCCTGTCCTTCCCGCTTGCCGTGACCGCCCGGGGCCCCTTCTCTCCCGTGCACCGGCCCCTGACTGACGCCTCTTCTCAGCACACGCCCATGGCTGATGCCGGGGCGGTCATCGGAATGGCCATTTCCCTTGTCCTCACTTCTCTCTCTTCACCCTTCCTGGCAGGCCAAACACTCAACCCAGAAATCTCTCAGCGGAGCATTTCTGCATCAACACCTGGAGGGCGTGGCGCAGCCGGGAAACGGGTGCCTTCCCAAGTCCGCGGCGACAGACGCCGGGCCCTCGGAGCTGCCCACCCGTCCTCCCACTGGTCGGTGACCAGCCCCTGCTCCCGTCCCCGTCAGCTCACATCCAGCCTGCCTGATGCCAGGACATGTCTGGGCTCTTCTTCAGTGACGGGAACGAATCCTTCCTCCTCTGTCCTGTTTTGGGTGTCCGTTATTTCTTTCTTTCTTTTTTTTTTTTTTTCATTTTTCTGAAGCTGGAAACGGGGAGGCAGTCAGACAGACTCCCGCTTGCGCCCGACCAGGATCCACCCGGCATGCCCACCAGGGGGCGATGCCCTGCCCATCTGGGGTGTTGCTCTGTTGCGTCCAGAGCCATTCTAGCGCCTGAGGCAGAGGCCACAGAGCCATCCCCAGCACCCGGGCCATCTTTGCTCCAATGGAGCCTTGGCTGCGGGAGGGGAAGAGAGAGACAGAGAGGAAGGAGAGGGGGAGGGGTGGAGAAGCAGATGGGCACCTCTCCTGTGTGCCCTGGCCGGGAATCGAACCTGGGACTCCTGCACGCCAGGCCGACGCTCTACCACTGAGCCAACCAGCCAGGGCCAGGTGTCTGTTATTTCATTCCAGTTGGGTTTCTGCCACAGGAAATCCAACACCTCCTGACAAATGGAATGAATGACCCCAGGTTCACAGACAGTCTTGGGGGTGGAGGCGGGGGAGAAACGTCTTCTGAATGAACGGTGTGTTGGGAGTAGCTGGTGATTCATCTGCCTGGGGGGGGGTTCAGTCTGCAAATTCTGAGGCCACGTCTGGTCGTCTGGGAAGCAGAGGCTGAGCTCACAGGGAATATTCCGGAAGACAACTGACGAGCGTCGCTCCGTCTTATTCCCGCTTCCCGTCTTTGAGCCTGTACCCTCCCTCGGCAAACAGAACCGCCAGTGGTTTGAAACGGACAATCAGCCACCGCCGCCAGCAGCTGCAACCCGAGAGCCTGGTTCTTGGCAAAAGGATCCCGAGACAAAAAATATTTCTTTGTGGAAAAATGATGCATTCATCGGGCTGCTCTGAAACCACATAACGATTTGCATCTTCACTTCCTATAACGAGCTCTTTTCTTCTGCGGATTTCATCATGTCTGACTTTGTTTGGACCAGAGGGGTGGGGCCCATGCTTTAATTTACCAAACACAGTTGAAATGCAAGCCCAGGTTTTCCTTGTTTTAAATAGCAGCAGCTGTGAAGCAGGGTAACTCTTGAATTTTGTCCGAAGAAACTCACCACTTAAATCGCTTCCAAACGCTCCTCAGAGCTGCCCTGCTGGGGGCCGCAGGTCCTGGGGGAGGTCCGAGAAGGTGCCAAGTCCGTATCTAAAAAAACGCAGGTGGTGAAGGCAGGAGGCTTCTCTCCAGGTCTGGAGCGGGTGGGGTGGGAGGACAGGTCCATGGCTTTCGGCTTTCTCTGCACGGTGGGTCTGGGGGCTTTTATCAGCACAAAAACCAAGGTCACCTGGGTCCAGCCTCACCGCTGGACATAAAAGTAACAACAAGAGGTGGGTGTGTTAGTCTGCTTGGGCCGCCGTCACGGAATACCGCAGACCGGGCAGCTGGACGGATACAGACTGAACTCCCTCACGGTTCGGAAGGCTGGTCGTCCGCAGTCAAGGTGTCGGCAGGTTTGGTTCGTGCAAGGGCACTGCTGGCGTCCATGTGTCCAGATTCCCTGTTCTCATAGGGACCGCGGTCGTGTTGGATGAGGGGCCTCCCTGACACCCTCCTTTCAACATCATCACCCCTCTGGAGACCCTGTGTCCGCATACGGTCACATGCTGAGGCCCTGGGGGTTGGGACTTCAACATGGATTTGGGGGGGGGGGGAACACACGTTTCAGCCCATAAGAGGTAACATGTACAGGGTGCCTGTTGTGTGTTACCAGCCTCATGGCAAATCATCTTACAAACGGTACCTCCTATCATCTCCCCAGTGGCACGATGAGCCCAGAAACCCACCGAAGTGTGGCTCTCACCCACAGAAGACCCAAAGGGCGCCGAGTTAGGAACCACCCGTAGGAAGCATCAGCACTTTTCAGCAGGACAGTAGCAGAGAAGTTGAGCCTCGCTCTATGGTCTGAGCCTTAAGGTTGAGAACGTCAAGTTCGGAATGACCTTGAACTCGAAGGACCAGTATCAAAGCAGCGACGACGCCAGCTTCCTTTCCCATAAATGACCTCCCACGCAGCAGCCCGGTCTACCGCAGAGGCAGGGCGGCCGGCCCTCCCAGCTCCGTGGTGCCGTCCAGCGTGGAGCCTCCTCTGGCCTTCGCGGAGGTCCCAGACGAAAACAGAGAGGGCTGCCCCGTGTCCCTGCTGGAGAAGCAACGGGGGTGGTGGTGGCTCAGTGAAGGTCTCTGAGCCAAGGTCCCTCTCCTCCGCGGGTCCAGATGTCCTCCGTGTCAACAACCAAGCTCCCCTTGGGAGGCGTGTCTGTTGCTTCTGGCTTTTTCTCCCCTTCCCTGCCTGTCTGTTTAGCTTCTAAAAAGGGATATATTGCGGGAGCCTCAGGGCACATATTCAGAAACACCCAAATCACAAGGAGAAATGTGTCCAAACTCACATCGACCCCTCCATGCAAAGCTGCTCCCACTTAGGCTGAGGAGGATTGATTTTTCACAGAACTTGAAGGTCATTGTCATCGTCCTTTTCTAAACCTGAGCAGTGGAGGCTGCAGCTTACTCTCTGAAGACTCAGTGAGCTGCGTTCAGAGACCCAGCGACCTCCGAGGGTGCTCCCACGGGTGACGTATCACGGGGTGCCCCAGGGGAGGCTCCACCCCCACCCCAGGGAGGTCACCATCCTCCCCCAGCACCCCTGACATGGCTCATGCGGGTCCTTTGATGTCTTTCCAGTGCCTTCTCTGCTGCCCAAGTCTGACGACCCTTTCTCAGGCTACATTTTAGAAATCACCTGTTTTTTTCTGAAGCATCTCTCCTGCTCTCAGAACTTGCTTCTTGCTCATCTGCACCGCTAATGCTGTGAGAACACCCGTCACTCACGCGCTGAATACACACGTCGCCCACCAGTCGCTGGGCGCTGGTCTTTGGTCGGGCAACGGAGACGTGGCGGTGAGCGGCGCAGACGGGACTCAGGCTTCGGGGCCTCGCCGGAGTATTTGTCCTTCCCCACGAGGTGACGAGCTGCACTACTGTCACAGTGGTCATCGTCATCCTCCGCCAACTCCTCAACTTATCAAACCCCTGTGTTCCTCCCTCACACCCCTGTGTCCCTCCCTCACACCCCTGTGTCCCTCCCTCACCATGGGCCTGACTCTTCCGGCGCTACTTCTAAGGCATGTAAGGCGGGCGCTATGCCTTCCTCTCTCTGAGCACCGTCTCCCCGCACCCCGAGGGCCCACAGCACCTGGCACCGTGCCTGCCATGGGGTCGACACTCAATTCGCCTTGGCTGAATCTGTGATGCACCTGTATTGTCATGTTCAACAGCCTGGGCAGGTGACATTTACGACAGAAACATTCGAACCTAAGGCGACTCCAACAGGAATAGGTTTTTTCCTGGTTTCCTTACCCCCTAAATCTCCCAAACACATTTAAACATACACACGGGTCTAACTAGAGAAATGGAAACGCCACCCAGCACGTCTCACAGAAGACTCATCTGCGGGAGTTTGGTCCTACAGGCGATGAAGAAGGCTGTAGAGTCCAAGAATGCCCACTAATGATTCTTCCCCTCTCATCGAGAAATGGAGTCTAGCCTGACCAGGCGGTGGCGCAGTGGATAGAGCGTCGGATTGGGATGCGGAGGACCCAGGTTTGAGACCCCGAGGTCGCCAGCTTGAGCGCGGGCTCATCTGGTTTGAGCAAGGTTCACCAGCTTGAGCCCAAGGTCGCTGGCTCGAGCAAGGGGTCACTGGCTCAGCTAGAGCCCACAGTCAAGGCACATATGAGAAAGCAATCAATGAACAACTAAGGTGCCGCAACTATGAGTTGATGCTTCTCATCTCTCTCCCTTCCTGTCTGTCTGTCCCTCTCTCTGACTCTCTGTCTCTGCCACAAAACAAAACAAAACAAAAAAACCCTGAGGTCTCTGGCTTGAATGCGGGCTCATCTGGTTTAAGCAAGGCTCACCAGTTTCAGCCCAAGGTCGCTGGCTTGAGTTGAGCAAGGGGTCACTCGGTCTGCTGTAGCCCCCTCGTCAAGGCACATATGAGAAAGCAGTCAATGAACAACTAAGGTGCCACAACAAAGAATTGATGCTTCTCATCTCTTTCCCCTCCTGTCTGTCTGTCCCTATCTGTCCCTCCCCCTGACCCTCTCTGTCACACACACACACACACACACACACACACACACACACACACACACACACACACAATAATAATAATAAAAAGAAAAAAGAGAAATGGAATCTATTTCATTTCCTCTTGAATCTGGACAGGTCTTCTGATCCCCTTCGGAGGGGAAACAATGTTGCACAAGCTCCAGCCTGAGCCCCAGGGGGTCTTTTCCTATTTGCCTTCTTTTTCTTGGGGCCAGCTGCCAACCGGATGTGCCCGGACTCGGCTGTGGGCGGACACTGGGGACGCACGGACCCACCATGGCTGCAGACGCCAGCCAGCCAGCTCTCAGTGGAGAGCTTGGCAGCTGACCATAGATGCACAAGCGTGCCCAACCAGGACCAGCCAAATTGCCCAGCTGATCCCGGTCCAAGTTGCTACTTCTTGAATTGTAAGCTATAAATATACGGTAGTTTGCTTCTTTTTTTTGTTGTTTTTTTTTAAAAGCTCTTACATGTTGGGTAGTTTATTTCACAACAAAGGGAACTGATATGTGAAGTAACGCAGAGATGGCAACAGCAGGAAGCCACCACCGTCTGAGGCTATAGGGACAAAGGGAGGAGGCAATAGAACTGGGACCCAGTGTGATCAGAGCACCCAAAAGATGAGGAGGAAGGACAGAGGGGTCCCACGGAGGCTCAGAGGCGCAGGAGGAGAGGCCATGGGTGGAAACAGACAGGGAGAGGGATGCCCGGGGCTTCCCACTGGACCTGCCGTCCAGTCTCCCTCGCGGGCCTGCCACCAGCTGAGCTTGGCTGGCAGCCACCCAGGACGGCAGCCCCGCGGGCCGGGAGATGCGGGCAGAGCAGAGGACGCGCTGGGACCGGGCCTGAGCGCAAACTGGGGCGGCAACTCGCCTCCTTTAGAAGAAAGAAAAAGAAGTGGGTTTCAGAATTGAACTTTCAAAACAGCCTGACCTGGGGTGGCGCAGCGGATAAAGCATCGACCTGGAACGCTGAGGTCGCTGGTTTGAAACCCTGGGCTTGCCTGGTCAGGGCACATACGGGAGTTGATGCTTCCTGCTCCTTCCTCTCTCTCTCTCTCTCTCTCTCTCTCTCTCTCTCTCTTTCTCTCCTCTCAAAAATAACTGAATAAAATCTTAAAATAAAAAATTCATTTTTTATATGTTTTTCTTTCTTTCTTTCTTTACAGAGACAGAGAGAGTCAGAGAGAGGGATAGACAGGAATGGAGAGATGAGAAGCATCAATCATTAGTTTTTCGTTGCACATTGCGACACCTTAGTTTTTCATTGATGCTTTCTCATATGTGCCTTGACCATGGGTCTTCACCAGACTGAGTAACCCCTTGCTCAAGCCAGCGACCTTGGGTTGAAGCTGGTGAGCTTTTGCTCTAGCCAGATGAGCCCTTGCTCAAGCTGGCTACCTTGGGGTCTCAAACCTGGGTCCTCTGCATCCCAGTCGGACGCTCTATCCACTGCGCCACCGCCTGGTCAGGCAATAAAAAAACTTTCAAAACAGCACAGGTGCATTCTCATAGTCACAGTTTATTCCGCATTCAGGAAGGCAGCCCTGACGAAACATGACTCCTGCCTGTTGGAAAGCTGTGACCACGTGTCTCAACTTTTGACAAATCAGTCAAACTGTATGTGCCTGTTTATAACATGTGCCCACATCGGTCCATCCAGACCACAAATTATCTGAACATAGCCTGCATGATGCTACTGTTAGGTCGAAACACACAGAAGTTATCAAACACCAATTTGATTAACTCCTTCAGCAAGCACTACGGTCTTCTACGCACAAGCGCCGCAAAGGATGACCCTGCAGATGGGCGCATCCATTTACGCACAGGTCATTTCAATCAAGTGCAGGGTGGGACGGGGTCATTTAGGTTGGGTTTTGAAAAAACGAGTAGAAGCTCCCCGGGTGGAAAAGGCAAAAAAAAAAAAAAAAAAAAAAAAAAAAAAAATAGCTCTTCAGGGGAGCGTGCAGAATTCAGAGCTAAGACACAAGATGTCGTATTTCAGAAGGGAGCCGGGGCCGGGTGGCTCAGTAGATAGAGAATCACCTCCTGGCACACCAAGGTCGTGAGTTTGCTCAGTTCTAAGTCAGGGCATATGTAAGAAACAATCAATGAGGGCACAGCTAAAAATGAGGCCACTGAGTGGAACAAGGAGTTGATGTTTCTCTCTCTTAATAGAAAAATTTTTTTTTAAAAAAGAAAGAACAGAAACTGTAAGTGTGGTAGCTTAGTGTGGCTGAACCACTGTGAGTGGGAGCCATGCGGAGAGAGATGAAGTCACAGACGTGTCGGAGACTAACCTGGTGCATCTCAACTGCCGTTTGGCGGACCAGTGCCGATCCACCAGACGTGTCATGCTGGTTCTATAGTCTTCATTCAACATCAGGGTGGCTAACTCTTTCATGGACCAGCACGAAATTTCCAGTGGTTAAATCAGCCTGGGCTAGACCACAGAGGCCTTCTCTGCCACACTGAGGAGTCTGCCACTTGGGACACATCAACATTTTTTATTTTAAAGGATTTTATTGTTTGGTTTTTTGTTTGTTTGTTTCATTTTGTTTGTTTGTTTTTTCAGTGAGAGGAGGGGAGACTGAGAGGCAGACTTCCACATGCACCCCGACCGGGATCCACCTGGAAAACTCACTAGGGGGTGATGCTTTGCCCATCTGGGGCATTGCTCTGTTGTTCGGCAACTGAGCTCTTCTTAGAGCCTGAGGTGGAGGCCATGGAGCTATCCTCAGAGCTGGGGGCCAACTTGCTCCAATTGAGCCTTGTCTGCAACAGAAGAAAAGACAGAGAGAGAGAGAGAGGGAGAGAGGGAGAGAGAGAGAGCACAAGAAGCAAGAGGGGGAGGGGTGGAGAAGAAGCAGATGGTCGCTTCTCCTGTGTGCCCTGGCTGGGAATTGAATCCAGGACTTCCACATGCTGGGCCAATGCTCTACCACTGAGCCAATCGGCCAGAGCCTAAAGGATTTTAAAGAATTAAAATAATACAAGGTTATATTAAGAAGCTAAAATATGATGTACAAAAAAAAGGAAAGAGTCATGATTTTTGTCTCCTTCTGTCTTGGAGGTGGCCAGGGATAGTCCTCAGGAGGGTGTCCTGACCTATCTTTGTCTTTTTCAGGGTTGGTTGCTGTAGGGCCAGTAGTCACGGCCACCATGGCCATGCACAGGCAGGTTCTCATGGGATTCGGGGAGACGGTAAGGAAACGGTAAAACCAAAAAATGATGGACCATTCCTTTATTCAAGTCTTGCACCGGCTGGTGAGCAAACACACGGGGAAAACACTTCCCCTTCACTCAGGGCTCCCGAAGCCACTGACACCTTCTCCGTTCCACAACCAGGAGAATCTTCTCTGGTTCCTTCTAGAATCAAAGGCCTCCCACCAGTCTCAGCGGAGATCCCAGAGCCCCTCAGCTCCGGTTCCCCATCTGCCCACTTTCTCTCTCCCTGCCAACATGGCTTCTCCCTCAGCACCCTGCCTTCTCTCCCCTCCTTCTGCTCCTCGCCATAAACATGGCTTCCTTCTCTTTCCCTGCCAACATGGCTTCTCCCTCAGCACCCTGCATGCTCTCTGCTCTCATTCTGCCAACATGGCTTCTCCCTCAGCACCCTGCATGCTCTCTGCTCTCACTCTGCAAACATGGCTTCTCCCTCAGCACCCTGCCTTCTCTCCCCTCCTTCTGCTCCTCGCTGCAAACATGGCTTCCTTCTCTCTCCCTGCCAACACGGCTTCTCCCTCAGCACCCTGCATGCTCTCTGCTCTCACTCTGCCAACGTGGCTTCTCCCTCAGCACCCTGCCTTCTCTCCTATCCTTCTGCTCCTCGCCGCAAACATGGCTTCCTTCTCTCTCCCTGCCAACATGGCTTCTCCCTCAGCACCCTGCATGCTCTCTGCTCTCTCCCTGCCAACTTGGCTTCTCCCTCAGCACCCTGCATGCTCTCTGCTTCACGCTGCCAACGTGGCTTCTCCCTCAGCACCCTGCATGCTCTCTGCTTCACGCTGCCAACGTGGCTTCTCCCTCAGCACCCTGCCTTCTCTCCCCTCCTTCTGCTCCTCGCTGCAAACATGGCTTCCTTCTCTTTCCCTGCCAACACGCCTGCCTTCTCCCTCAGCACTCTGCATTCTCTCCTCTCTCACTCTGCAAACATGGCTTCTTCCTGTGTTTTTTTTTCTTCCTCCTCCTTCTCTTCCCTTATTAAAACTTTTCGGCACCAAAACCTCCCTTCCAGCACACATTAGCATAACAGTGGCCCTTCCCAAGCCGGAAGGTCATTTATAATTTCACAGATCACATACCTGGCGCTGCCCAGCGCCATTTTTAACACTAAAAAGTAAGCAAACTCAAAAAAAAAACCCCACAAATTTTACAAACTCCTTTGCCCAGCAGTTGCCTTGTTTATTTACTCTGGCTTTGGTTACAAGAGATGGGAGAGGACACCTAGCCCTCGGCCACTTGCTTTTTTCCCTCCTCAACAACAGATGGACATCCCTTCGGACGAGTTAGATTTAACTCGTTTATTCATTCAATCATTCTCTTCCTGGTGGGCATTCAAGTTGTCCGGTGCTAGCAACTACAAAAATATTGCAGTATGTCTCCTTGGGGACAGGTCTGGGTATCCTGAGACTTGCGTTTCAGTCAACTCGATTCCCAAAGGTAGGAAGGATCTCTGGGTCAAAGGATACTTGCATTTTAAAAATGTTAATGGGTGTCGTCCAGGATACTTTTCCGACAGATCATGGCAATTCCTATTTCTCCACATCGTCAGCCAGAACTGAACATGATCGTGCCTTTAGTCATACGTTTTGACAACTATAATGGGTGAGGGGCGGGGGGAAGGCTGTCTTGGTATAATTCGCATTTTCTTGGCTCCTGCAGGCATCGAAGAGCTCAGCATATGTCTGTTGACAAATCGCATGTTCCCTCCTGTGAATGGCCCGCTCCGTTTTCTACTCAGTTGTCTTTTTGCTGTTAATTGGTAACATGTCTTTGACGCTTAGTAATTGTTCATCTTGACCCATAGAGTTGCAAAGGTTCTGCTGGGACAAGGACACTTTTCCCGTCTCAGTTCTTTTGTTCTTCTGGCCGGTTGGATACATAATGACCGAAGGTAGATTAACAAGGAGAAAAACAGGTTTTAACACGATGAAAACAGGGGATTCACGTAAGCACGCACAGACATCTCAGACAGTGGGGCCACGCGATACGTACAGGTCATGGTGGACTAAGGTTGTCACAGGGGTCTCGGACTTCACAGGAAGGCCAGGCTGCTCACGAGGGGATGGAAGGGCTGCAGACGTGTGCTGGGAAGCGGAGAGGACTCTGCCTGCACGGGCCTTCCTGCGCCCCTCCCTGCCTGCCACCCTCTCCGTCAGATTAAACCGTGTTCTCTGCGACCCGACCTCCCGCCCGGGAACAGGCTTTCTGTCTCAAATTCTTTTAGGCAGCACGGGGAAGGGCCAGAGGTTTTCCTCCTGGGTCTTTCCTGTCTCTTAAAAATAACCAACTTAATCAGCCCTGGCCGGTTGGCTCAGTGGTAGAGTGTTGGCCTGGCGTGCAGGAGTCCCGGGTTCGATTCCCGGCCAGGGCACACAGGAGAAGCGCCCATCTGCTTCTCCACCCCTCCCCCTCTCCTTCCTCTCTGTCTCTCTCTTCCCCTCCCGCAGCCAAGGCTCCATTGGAGCAAAGTTGGCCCGGGCGCTGAGGATGGCTCTGTGGCCTCTGCCTCAGGCGCTAGAGTGGCTCTGGTTGCAACAGAGCAGCGTCCCAGATGGGCAGAGCATCACCCTCTGGTGGGCATGCCGGGTGGATCCTGGTTGGGCGCATGTGGGAGTCTGTCTGACTGCCTCCTCGTTCCCAGCTTCAGAAAAATACAAAAATAAATAAATAAATAAATAAATAACCAACTTAATCAGCCTCCCAAAGAGGCATCGCTTGGGTGGGGGCAAAGCTCTGCTCCCCCCACTCCCCTCTCCTCCCCAGATGATCACGTTTTAAGCCTTTTATTTGTAAACAATCCGAGGCTAACAGGAAGTTGCCAACGTGGGGCAGAGTCCCCTACGCCGTTCACCCGCCTAGCTCTTCCGAGGGGGCCATCCGCTAGAACCGAGGTTCCATCTCAAAACCTCATTTGCCCTTGGATGGAGTGTACGGTACGATTTTGCTTTCATTTAATTTATGTAGATTTTAATACCTGGTAAGGGAAGTCCCACCACTCCTTACCTTTCCAATATTTTCTTGACTCTTCTCAAATTCTTATTTTTTTTTCCCCACTTAAAATGTCAAATAATCTTAGCCATTCATTCCCCTGTCTTCCCCCCCCCCCCCCCCCCCCGCCTGAAAAGCTCTCTTGGAATACTCTGATGGCAACTCACTTAAAGCTATATTAGTTCGTGAAGGACTGACATTTCACTATATCAAGTTTTTCCTACCCAGGCATACACTATTTCTCTCCATCTCAAATTCTTTTAGGCGGGTCAGACGTCAGGCCCGCCCAAGAGAGTTTAGTTTTCTTCAGGTAGACATGTGCTTTCTACGAAGGAATCATTCAGGCATTTTACAGTTTTTGTCATAATAAACGATGTATTCATTCCTATTGCTGCGATCACCAATAACCACAGGTTGAGTGGTTTAAAAACAACAGACATGTAATTAATACCTTACAGCTCTGGAGGTCAGAAATCATAAAACCACGGGCTGCTGGCCCTGGCTGGTTGGCCTGGCATGTGGGGGGACCCGGGTTCGATTCCCAGCCAGGGCACACAGGAGAAGCGCCCATCTGCTTCTCCACCCCCTCCCCTCCTTCCTCTCTGTCTCTCTCTTCCCCTCCCGCAGCCAAGGCTCCATTGGAGCAAAGTTTGCCTGGACGCTGGAGATGGCTCCTTGGCCTCTGCCCCAGGCGCTAGAGTGGCTCTGGTTGCGACAGAGTGGCCCCCCGGAGGGGCAGAGCATCGCCCCCTGGTGGGCAGAGCGTCGCCCCCTGGTGGGCGTGTCGGGTGGATCCTGGTCGGGCGCATACGGGAGTCTGTCTGACTGTCTCTCCCCGTTTCCAGCTTCAGAAAAATACAAAAACAAAAACAAAAAAACCACGGGCTGCTTTCCCTGTGGGGGGCTGTGGGCGACAGTCCGTTTGTTGGCTTTTCCTGCTGTCCAGGGTCCCCTAGGGTTCCTCGGCTCACGGCCCCTTTCTGGAATCCTTTCTGTGCCGGCTTTAATCGTCACATCTCCTGGTCTGACTCTGCGACCCTCTCTTAAGGGAGAGCAGTGACACTGGCCTCACCTCATCTCCTGGTCTGTAACTTAACCGCAGCTACTGTTGGCCAAAGAAGCTTGTAAACTGTGATTTTAACGTTTGCTGGCTTATAGTTCGCACTGGGGGCTGGGCAGCACCAGGTATATGTGGTCTGTGACATTGCAAACTACCTTCCTGCTTGGGAAAGGCCATTGTTTTTGCTAACGTTTGCTGGAGGAGAGGGTTTCACACTAGAAAGTGTTAAAAAGAGAGAGAAGCCATGTTTGCAGGGTGAGAGCAGAGAGCAGGCAGGGTGCTGAGGGAGAAGCCACGTTGGCAGGGAGAGAGAGAAGGTGGGCAGATGGGGAACCAGAGCTGAGGGGCTTTGCGAGCTCCGCTGAGACTGGTGGGGCCTTGGATTCCAGGAGGAACCAGAGAAGATTCTCCTGGTTGTGGAACCGGAGAAGGTGCTGGTGGCTTCGGGAGCCCTGAGTGAAGGGGAAGTGTTTTCCCCATGTGTTTGCTCGTTGGCCGGTGCGAGACTTGAATAAAGGAATGGCCCACCAGTTTTTGGCTCCACTGTTTCTTTACCGTCTCCCCATATCCAGTGTGAACCTGCACGTTCCTGGCCGCGACGGCCGTGACTACTGGCCTTACAGCTAACAAGTTCCTTTCGTCATATAAGGAAACATACGGCACACCGGTTTTCAAGTTTAGCATGGGGACATCTTGGCAGGAAGGGGGGAGCGCATTATTCCATCTACCACAAACGGGATTCTTACTCTTGATTAGTTCTATATCTTTACCGCTGGCACAAAGAAAATTTTATTCATTATTGTGTATTTAAGTACTATCATCTATCTTCCTAAAGTTTAATTATTTCGAATATGTTTTGGTCAAGTCTGTTGCGCACAGTTATAGCCCATAGTAATAATGTAATTGTGTCTCTTCTTTTTCTAATGCTTAAATGGATTATTTAATTAATAATAATAAATAATAATTACCGTGCTGCATTAGGTAAGGTCTGCAAAGACATGCCAAGCATGATTTTAGCAGAAATGACTTTAGCTTAATATTATAGTTGCCGCTTTAAAAAATAAAAAAAAATAACCACTGTCATTTAGAAATCGCTTTTGTTTTTGTCTGTTGGTGGGAACGGGCTCATCCATGCTCTCCCTTCTGTTGGGGACTGAGCTCTCGTACCTGTGGGTCCAATGGTTTTCCTTCAACCACTGGGGCAGATGGTTTTCTTTCAATCAAACTGAGATGAAATTGGGCCAATTAAGTACTGTATTTTTCACTCCATAAGACGCACTTTCCCCCCAAAAGTGGAGGGGAAAATTCCCGTGTGTCTTACAAAGCAGAAAATACGGTATTTCATTAAATATTTTAACACACCATCTGATTCAGAATATTTTTTTTCCTTATTTTTCTCCTTAAAACCTTAGGTGCGTCTTATGGTCAGGTGCGTCTTATGGAGAGAAAAATCCGGTACTTCCACCTCAGGGCTCTGGGGTTCGCAGACTAGGGAGGGCAGTCCTCACCACAGACGCCAGAGACACGAGTCTACCATTCGTGTCCACTGTGGAGCCAGCAAATCTTTTTCCTCCGTCTAAGGCAGGAAGCCCGCATCTGTCTCTCCTCCGGACAAGTCCAGTTTCCATGAAAACTCTTATGTTGATGTTTATGTGATTCTGAGAGCAGATCTTAAAGGGGGGGGTTTGGGGGGTAGTCACCCATTCGCCTTGTTCTAGAATCTCTTCGTCACCTCACACTAACGTTTCCAAGCAGAAGAGGAGCAGCGTGATGAGATTTATATTTTCTAAAGCGTTTCTGGAAGGAGCTTAGGTGGTTGGTTCGAACAGAAGCCCAGTTAAAAAAACCAGGAGCAGAGATACAGGATGTCAGTGTCATGTGTCCTACATGCCTGCCCCATTCATCCCTGGCTTTGCTTTTCTTGGTTTCCCTTAGCTGAAGTCAACCGCTGTCCGAAAATATTAAGTGGAAAGTTCCAGAAATAAACAATTTTTAAAAAAAAAGTTTTACATTGCACGCCCTTCTGAGAAGCGTGATGAACTCTTGCAAGTCCCGCTCGGTCCCGCGGGCGGCGTGACTCAGCTCTTTGTCCCGTATCCACACTGCTTCTGCTCCCTGCCCGTGAGTCACCTCGTCCTCTCCCTGTCAGGTCCACTGGCCTTGTGTCGCAACCTTTACTGTTACTTAATAACGGCCCCAAGGAGTGAGAGTAGTGGTGCCAGCAGTTCAGATACGGCACAGAGGAGCCAGACAGTGCTTTCTTTAAGCGGAAAGGCGAAAGCTCTTAACCTCATCAGGGGAGTAAAAAATAAATAAAAATAAAAAAATTATATGCTGAGCTTGTTCAGATCTACGGTCAGAATGAATCTTTTTTTTTTTTTCTGAAGTTGGAAACAGGAGGCAGTCAGACAGACTCCCACATGTGCCCGACCGGGATCCACCTGGCATGCCCACCGGGGGGCGATGCTCTGCCCATCTGGGGCGTCACTCTGCCACAATCAGAGCTATTCTACTGCCTGAGGCAGAGGCTACAGAGCCATCCTCAGCGCCCAGGCCAACTTTGCTCCAATGGAGCCTTGGCTGTGGGAGGAGGAGAGAGAGACAGAGAGGAAGGAGGGGGAGGGTGGAGAAGCAGATGGGCGCTTCTCCTGTGTGCCTTGGCCGGGAATCGAACCCGGGACTTCCACACGCCAGGCTGACGCTCTACCGCTGAGCCAACCGGCCAGGGCCCAGAATGAATCTTTCATCATCAAATTGTGAGGAAGGAAAAAGGAAATTGGTGTTCATCTTGTCTGCCACACCTCAACCTTTAAAAATCATGGTGGCCACAGTGTGTGTGAAGAGCTTAGGTGAAGATGGCAAAGGCATTAAACTTGTGGCTGAAAGACATGAACAGAAAATGTTTTATGACATAAGGCAACACGTTTATGTCAGAACGCATTGAGCCTGTACTGTTCTCAGACCAGAGGGGTCCGTGGGGGAGCACGCGTCACAGCCCAAGAAGACAGGAGCGTACACCAAGAAAGTAAGCCTTTATCAGGGAGAAGCACCACGCCTGGAGTCACAGAGATGGCTTATGTGTGTGTGGGGGGAATCATTAATCATGATGAATGAAGGTCATGGTTTCTACTGGTTCGTTGGTGCATCTGGTCCTGGGGTCGGCCATGGAGTTATTCGGTTCTACTTCAAGGATCTGCTTTGTGGGATCATTTTTGCTTTCCTGAGTCCAGGTCTAAACACAACGGAGTCCAAGACACTGTCTTTAGTTTGATGGAAAACTCTCTAGTCAATAGGACCCAGGTCCTTGTTCCTAAAACGACGGGACGCTGAGGAGAACCTCGCTGTCCTGAGGACGTGGTGACGTGAGCAGGGGTGAGGGGGAAGGGGGTGAGTCGGAGCTCTGTGTGAGGCCGGGTCAAGTCAAAAGAAAAAGAAATCTCAGTAAAGCACACATGAAAGAAAGGTTTCTGTGCAGTTACAGTACAGAGACCTCGGCCAGGAAGGGGCCAGCCCCCCGAAAGGAGAGGCACCATTCCACCTAACTTTGATTGAGGTATACTATTATAACCTGTCATTAGTTCTTGTTGAATCTCTCCCTGTGCCTAATGTATAAGTTAAACTTTAGTATAAATATGTATAGACCGTGGTACCTTTGACACACGAGCACTTTAAGTCACGAGCAGTTTGAGAGATGAGCAGTCACTCGCGGGTATTTGAATCAAGAGCTCCCGCCACCCTCCACCAGGTCGCCTGCCGAACGTTCTGAAAGGGAGGAAGAAACAAACTTTCAGGGGAAGGTTTTTGTTGGAACGGCCTCTAAGTGACAGTGAGGAAAGTGTGGTGGAACAGCCAAAAGTCAGTGAAGAAAACGATGACTGTTGGGGAAAGGAGTTTGTAAAATTCGTATTTTCTGAGTTTGCTCACTTTTATTGTTAAAAAATGGCTCTGGGAAGCTGTCTGTGAAACTGCTCATTCCCTTCCTGCTTAGGAACGGCCATGGTTCCGCTAATGTCTCTTCCCCCCTCCGCCAGCATCTTCGCCTGACCTTGAAGGTAAATACACTTCATAAACCAGCTTATTTCTTTATATTCTCTCTTATTATGTATATATATAAAGTCTACTGGAAAGTTCTATCTGTTTTTGGAATAAAACAAAATATAATAAACTTCATTAAATAATATATTTCCACACCAATCATATCTTCCGAATGTGGTTCGAAATGGTTTGCTGAGCTGAATTAAGCCTTTTTGTATCTCCCATATTGTCAGAAATGGATCTTGCTCCAACATGGTCTTAACAACATCGTCATCGATCAAAGATGGTCGCCCAGAACGTGGCTTATCAGAAAGGTCGAAATCACCAGTTTCGAATTTTTCGAACCATCTTCTGCATGTCCTATCAGAAACTGTATCTTCACCAAACACTTTCAATAAATTTCTACATGCTTCTGTAACATTTCTTCCTTGTTGAAATTCGTATACAATACAGTGGCGTAAATGAACTTTATCAGTAGCCATGGGTACACTATCGCTTCACACATAAGACTAATGTGAATCAACTTTGTTTTAGTTAATTTGCTACGTCAGTATGTATACATTAAGTGATAAAAATAGAGAGGCACACGTGCACCAAATAAACATGTGCTTACGTGTCAAAACTTGTGATAGAAACGGACAGAACGTTCTGGTAGACTATATATATATATTTGTTATTTATAAAGTACATTTTCTTATTTAAAAGCATATAAAACAAAAAACCCCTGTGGTTTTGGAGGGCTGGAATGGATTAATTGCATTCCCATTAATTTGAATGGGGACATTCGATCTGACACACGAGCAAACTGAGTCACGAGCTCGGCCATGAAACGAATTGAACTCGTGTGTCGAGGTGCCGCTGCGCAGGGAGAAACAAGCTCCATAGGAGGTCGGTGCTATCTAGGCGTCGGGCATCCACTGGGGGTCTTAGCACATATCTCCATGGGTAAGGGGGTAACCAGAGTACGTAAAATAAATCCTCTCGAGCTGTGTGTGTGTGTGTGTGTGTGTGTGTGTGTTGAGGTAGGCCTGGGGGGAGGGGACGGCTGGTGGCACTTAGAACGCCAGCATCTCCTTTGTATTTGTTCTCCTTTAAACCAGAGTCGGCTGGGCCACCAGACAGTGACCAGCTGAGGGCGAGGTTGCTTCACTCTCCCATGGGAGGAGGTAAAATCCTGCCCACGACTCCGGGTGCAATCACTTCTCCCCGCTCTGCCTCTGGAACCAACGAAGAGTGACCGCTGGATTTAACAAGAGCCCGTTAAAAATGTGTCTCTTTGGCGCGCACTGTCCCCAGCAGCTGCCAACAAAGCCTAGGAAAGAAGTAAATAAATTAACCCCAAGGCCACACCGTTCCCTGGACCTAGGAGTCGTCCCCCCTCCCACCCCAAACTGGGTTAAAAATCACCCTGATGGTCAGTGACGGTGCCCAGAGTGTGTGTGACACCAGCGAGGTCCGAGCCATGCAACGCCCGTGGCGTTCGGTTCCCTACACGGGCCACCACCCCACCGGTTTTCACACCACCAATCTTTCCTGATCAGTTTAATCCCTTGTTTCCACAGAGTAATTAAAGCTCCTTCTGGGCTCTTTCTGCTGAAACACAGTCGGCAGAGACTTCCCCAGGTGAGCCCCTGGCTGCAGCCTGGGTCCTCCCTCCCTCCCTCCCTCACATCAGAGACTCTCAGCCCAGCCTGCAGGGCAGAGGATTCTGGAGATGAAAAGCACCCCCTCCCCGCCCCTGCCCTCACCCCCGGGGACCCACCCGATTTACTCGGGGAAGGGCCCAGGGGTCAGGATTTTTGAAGCTCGTTGGAGGATTCTAACGTGCATCCGGGGTTGAGAACCACTCTTCCACAGCTCGCCCGAATGGAGTTTCTCCAAACGCCTCTCCTGGTTCGACCTTTACAAATATCTAACCTGATAGGACATTCAGTGATGAAGGAAGTGTTCCCCTCCGGGCTGGGACTAGGGAGAGGCAAGTGAGGCGGGCAGGGTGCAAAATGCAGGGAGGTTCTTACGTGCAGGCACTGAGCCTGGGACCTGGGAGGGAAGGCCTTCAGTTTTTTGGGTTTTTTTGTATTTTTCTGAAGCTGGAAACGGAAGAGACAGTCAGACAGACTCCTGCATGCGCCTGACCGGGATCCACCCGGCACGCCCACCAGGGGCCACGCTCTGCCCACCAGGGGGCGATGCTCTGCCCCTCCGGGGCGTCGCTCTGCCGCGACCAGAGCCACTCTAGTGCCTGGGGCAGAGGCCAAGGAGCCATCCCCAGTGCCCGGGCCATCTTTGCTCCAATGGAGCCTTGGCTGCGGGAGGGGAAGAGAGAGACAGAGAGGAAGGAGAGGGGGAGGGGGTGGAGAAGCAGATGGGCGCTTCTCCTGTGTGCCCTGGCCGGGAATTCAACCCAGGACTTCTGCACGCCAGGCCGACGCTCTACCACTGAGCCAACCAGCCAGGGCGGCCTTCAGTTTTGAGTTCAGGTGTAGTCGAAAATATTGTCATAAGTGTATGTGCTGCCAGATGGATACTAGACTTACTGTGGCGGTCACTTTGTTAGGTACATGGATGTCTAATCACTATGTTGTACACCTGAAGTGAATATACTATTTTATGTCAACTATAATTATAATATTGTATACTTAAAAATTTTTTAAATTTAAAAACAATTTTTTTTTAATTAAAAAAATTTTTAAACCTTAGGTCCCTCACCCTAATCTCAGCCCTGGTTGATATAGCACTTGCCTTCTTTATTTTATTTTGTTTTTTAGGTGAGAAGAGGGGAGATAGAGAGACAGACTCCCACATGCGCTTCAACTGGGGTCCACCTGGCAACCCCCATTGGAGGCCAATGCTTGAGTACTGAGCTATTTTTAGTGCCTGAGGCTGATGATGCTTGGACCAACTAAACTATCTTCAGTGCCCGGGGCCACACTCGAACCAATCGTGGCACTGGCTGCAGGAGGGGAAGAGGAAGAGGAAGAGAAGGGGGAGAGGGAGGAGGGAGAGAAGCAGATGGTCGTTTCTCCTGTGTGCCCTGACCGGGAATCGAACCTGGGATGTCCATTTGCCAGGCTGACGCTCTATCCACTAAGCCACCAGTCAGGGCAGCACTTGCCTTCTAATTGGAGGCAATAATGTCTCCAAGGGGGCAAAAGTCAGTCCCTGGTCGGAGGAACCAACCTGCTGTTTTTATGTATGAAGTACAGATATACATACAGTACATAAACAGATACATAGTCCATCTATGTTATTAAAATTTCCTTGGGGCAGGGCGGCAACTAGGGAGAAGGCGTCTAAAAAGGGCCCCTGGGGGAGCACTAGTGCATAAAAGGTGAGAAACACGGATGTAGAGCACTGAGCGTACGTGCTACTGAGCATTTCAAATGTAGCGAGTGTGACTGAGAAACTGAATTTCAAATTAAATTAAAAATTAATTAATTTCAGTTTACATGCCTGCCTATGGTTGCTAATTATGATGTTACACAGCACAGACTGAGAAGACAGACATGACAAATAAGATGATCACAATCCCCGTTCTGGTCCAAAGCACAGACCTACCCTGGAAGCAATGGGGGTCTGCCTGGCAGTTCATAATGTAAGCGCTGATTCCGCACTCACATAATCTCTCAGACAAAAGCGGAGTTGCCTGAACCCGGTGTACAGTGTGTCCGTAAAGTCATGGTGCACTTCTGACCCGTCACAGGAAAGCAACAAAGGCGATAGAAATGTGAAATCTGCACCAAATAAAAGGAAAACCCTCCCAGTTTCTGTAGGATGATGTGGCAGCATGTGCGCATGCGCAGATGATGACGTCACACCGTGTATACAGCGGAGCAGCCCACGGCCATGCCAGTCGAGATGTGGACGGTACAGAGGAAAGTTCAGTGTGTTCTGTGGCTCGCTAAATTTGAATCCGTGACCAAAGTGCAACGTGAATATCGGCGCGTTTATAACGAAGCGCCACCACATAGGAATCACATTACCCGGTGGGATAAGCAGTTGAAGGAAATCGGCAGTTTGGTGGAGAAACCCCGTTCTGGTAGGCCATCAGTCAGTGACGAGTCTGTAGAGGCTACACGGGATAGCTACCTAAGGAGCCCTAAAAAATCTGTGTGTGAGCCCGCATCGAACTGCACTGAATAGGTATGAAACTGGGAGAGTTTTCCTTTTATTTGGTGCAGATTTCACATTTCTATCGTCTTTGGTTGCTTTCCTGTGACCGGTCAAAAGTGCACCATGACTTTCCGGACACACTGTAGATTACTAGCCATACACCAGAGAGGAGCAGACCAGAGTCAGGGCAATGGAAAAAGACAGATTGTCAATATCACTCATCATCAGGAAAATGCAAATCAAAACCACAGTGAGATATCACCTCATACTTGTTAGGTTATTATTAAAAAATAAATAAAATCCAAAGACAGACCACAGGGATCCAAGATGGTGGTGGAGCAGGTGGAAGGCACACTCACCTCCTCCCAGGACCAAACTGGAGTTACAACTAAATTATAGAACAATCAACCTGAATCAGCAACGGAAGACCAGCTGAAGAGAAGGCGTGTGGGTGACCAAGGGTTTACAGCAGAAGCCACATCGAGACTGGCGGGAAGGGCAGAGGCGCGAAGTCTAAAGCGTGTAGAAGAAACGAAATAAGAAAGATCAGAGCAGAAAGAAACAAAATAGAATCTGAAAAAACAATACAGAAGATCGATGAAAACAAGAGCTGGTTCTTCAAAAAGGCGAACAAGATGGACAAACCTTTAATCAGACTCATCAAGGAAAATAAGAGCGAGGACCCAAATAAACAGAATTAAAAATGAAAGAGAAGGAACAACTGACATTAAAGAAATGAATAAATAAATAAATAGAATTGTAAGGAAATATTACATAACATGATATGTCAAAAAGAAAAAATATTGAACAATTTTGAAGAAATGGATATACATTTCTAGACACATACAATCTTCCAAACATATACAGGAAGAGTCAGAAAATCTGAATAGACAGATCAGAACTAATGAAATTGAGGCAGTAATAAAAAAAAAAAAAAGAATTCCCAACGAACAGGAGTCCTGCATCTGATGCTTTCACAGGTGAATTTTTACCAAATAGTCAACTCACACTTTTCCTTCTCAAACTATTCCCAAAAGTTCAAAAGAAGGGAAGACTTTCCAGTTCATCTTACAAGGCCAGCATTATCCAAATTCCAAATCCAGATAAAGAGACTAGAAAGAAAGAAAATGAGAGGCCGATATCCCTAATGAGCATAGAGGCTGCACTTCTCAACAAAATATCAGCTAACTGGATGCTGCGATACATTAGAAGGGCAGACCAGCAGTCACGTGGGATTATTCCTGAGAGGTAAGGTTGTTACAATATCACAAAGATCAATAAATGCTACACACCACATAAACAAAATGAAGAACCCTCCCACACGTAATCTTATCTATAGATGCAGAAAAAGCATTTGATAAAAGCCAGCATCAATTTATGATAAAAAACTCTCAGCAAAGTATGAATAGAGGGAACATAGACCCCAATGTGATAAAGGCCACATATGACAAACCCACAGTCAACATATACTCAATGGGAAGTAACTACAAGCCTTTCCTTTAAGATCAGGGGCAGGACAGGGACGTCCACTCTCACCGCTCTTCTTCAACCTCGTCCTGGAAGTCCCAGCCACAGCAATCAGACAAGAAGAAGAAATAAAAGGCATCCAAATTGAAAAGTAAGAAGCAAAACTGTCTTTCTGTTTGTTTGTGGGTTTTTTTTGCAGATGATATCATATTGTACATAGAGGAACCTAAAGATTCCACACACACACAAAGAAACTCTTAGAACGGATATAGGAATTCAGTCAAGTAGTAGGATACAAATGAAATATCCAGAAATCAGTTGCCTTTCTATACACCATTAATGAACTATCAGAAAGGGAAACTGCCTGACCCGTGGTGGCGCAGTGGATAAAGCGTTGACCTGGAACGCCAAGGTTGCCAGTTCAAACCCTGGGCTTGCCCGGTCAAGGCACATACAGGAAGCAACTACAATGAGTTGATGCTCTCTGTTCTTCTCCCCCATCTTTCTCTCTCTAAAAATAAATAAATAAATACAATTTTTTTTAAAAAGAAAGGGAAACTAAGAAAACAATTCCATCCACCATTGCATCCAAAACAAACAAACAAACAAACAAACAAACAAACCCCACAAAAGGCACCAGGGGCTAAGTTCTGGAGACCTGCTGTGGAACACTGCTCCTAGCAACCATGTTCTAGTCTACACTTAAAAATCTGTGAAGAGGATACATCTCATGTTAAGTGTTTATAACCACAATAGAAAATGCTTTAAAGAATTAATTGGCCGTGTGTATTTATAACGAAGAGCACTTCACATTTTATTATTATTTGCAAATAACGTAGTGCACATGTTTACATCTGTAGAACGCAGGATGGACTTATGTCTGCCTGTGCACGCAATGATTTTTCCCCCCCCTTAGAGCTGGCCCTGAAGCGTTTACCAGCCCTGCTGGAGGGGGCCGTCCCAGCACCCCGTCGGCGCTCAGGGGTGTCGCTGTGCTGTCAGGCGCGTCCCTGTCACGCTTGGATTCCCTGTCTGTCCCTGAAGCTCTGTCCCATTCGCAGAACTTCACTTCCTCTGCTTGGGACTCTGCCCAGAGGTGTGGTGGGTCTCTCCCAGGGAGACATCCTGCAAGGAGCTGGCCACCCATGCCCCGGCCTGCCGCGCACACAGGCGCTTCCCTCTGCCAGATCGCCAGATGTGAGACGGGAGACGTGTCTCGGCACAGGAAAGAAACGGGGGGACCCGGGCTAGCTGGGAACCCGGGTCCTGGGCCTTCCGCTCTCTCTCCGCCTGGATGACAGGACACCTGCATCCAGTCAGAACCGGCGTGTTTTGTTTCGCTTTCTAGGAAATGCTCCTTCGTGTGTGGCCTCTAGCCGTGTCCCTTAGGACCTCTTGGTTCAGATCGACGTTCCTGGCCCCTATGCGGGCCTGAGACAAGACAAGAGTCTGCAACGTTAACCTCTCCGCCCGTTCATTCATCTACCCGCTGCCTGCCGTCTGCCAGGCACGGTTCTAGGCTCTGGATCAGCCCGGAGTGGGGGTGGGGAATAGCCAGATCCCTCTGCAGGGAGGTATAGTTAATGGGGAAACACCAAATAATTAGATAATTAAGTAACACATATAGTTACTATATAGTAATATAGTAACATATTAGCTACCCATAAATGCTAGAGAGAAAAATAAAGCCAGGAAAGGGTGTCGCCGATATGAAGGTGGCATATTAGTAAAGGTCTGGGGAGCACTCGTGAGCCCTGTGACCACCTGGGGGGGGGGGCGGGGGGGCACTGCAGGCAGAAGGAGGAGCAGATACAACAGCCTCAAGGTGAGAGCACGGCGGAGTGGCCGGGGGCCCCGGGGGAGGTCGTCACGGCAGAAGAAGCCCCGGAAGATGGAGAACGCCCCGAGTGAGCAAATGCCCCTGACCTCTGCTTGTCGAGGCTTCCAGACCCCCCCTCCACTGCTGGATTTCCTTCAGCAAGTGTCTCTGGGGCGCCTGTGAGGTTCCCAGAATGTGACGGGGCTGAAAGTCCTTCACCTGGACCCCGTTTCCTGCTTCTCTGCCTGTCAGCCCGACCATCTCCGACCTCAGCTTCCAGACCCCCCCTCCACTGCTGGATTTCCTTCAGTAAGTGTCTCTGGGGCGCCTGTGAGGTTCCCAGGATGTGACGGGGCTGAAAGTCCTTCACCTGGACCCCGTTTCCTGCTTCTCTGCCTGTCAGCCCGACCATCTCCGACCTCAGCTTCCAGACACCCCCTCCACTGCTGGATTTCCTTCAGCAAGCGTTTTTGGGGCGCCTGTGAGGTTCCCAGGATGTGACGGGGCTGAAAGTCCTTCACCTGGACCCTGTTTTCCTGCTTCTCTGCCTGTCAGCCCGACCATCTCCGACCTCAGCTGGATTCTGTCCTTCGGTTCCCTGAACCCTGAGCGATGAGCCTCTAGCCACCCCCAGACTCCCTTCCGTCACCCTCGGTCCTCTGCGGAGAGCCGCGCTGTAACCTGCCATCCCCCAACCCGGCCAGCGAAAGGCCCCCTTCCTCGCGGGCCTGCCGGGGCTGCTGGGAGGTTGAGTTTAGTCTCAGAGCCACTGAATGTGGCTCACCTGTGACCCACCTACGAGGCTAATGGGCACCAGGTCACCGGGTTAATTCTGGGTCGATGGCCCAGAAGAGAGGAGAGGGGGGGAAATGCTCGTCGAAGGCAGAAGCCTTTGTGGAAATGCTTTCTCTGGGATGGGCCTGAGATGCTCAGACCTCGCTACCCATTAAGAGTGTCGAGAGAGCTTTTTAAAAAGCAAGAGACGAGGGTCCTACTCCAGACCAAGTAACACAGCATCTCTGGGGGCAAGGCCCAGGCTGCAACATGGGAACAACCTTGGGAGCTTGAGAAGGTATTGCTGCTTAGGTCCCGTCCACAGAGAGGCTGTGCTAAGTGGCTGGGCTATAGCTGGGCCTGGGGATTTAAAAAGCCCCCCCCCCCCCCCGTTGGCCTGACCAGGTGGTGGCACAGTGAATAGAGCGTCGGACTGGGATGCAGAGGACCCAGGTTCGAGACCCCGAGGTCACAGGCTTGAGTGCGGGCTCATCCAGCTTGAGCGTGGGCTCACTGGCTTGAATGTGGGGTCACTGGCTTGAGTGTGGGATCATAGACACGACCCCATGGTCACTGGCTTGAGCCCAAAGGTCGCTGGCCTGAAGCTCAAGGTCAATGGCTTGAATAAGGGGTCACTAGCTCTGCTGTAGCCCCCTGAGTCAAGGCACTTATGAGAAAGCAATCAATGAACAACTAAGGTGCTGCAATGAGGAATTGATGCTTCTCATCTTTCCCCCTTCCTGTCCTTATCTGTCCCTCTCTCTGTCCCTCTCTCTATCTCTCTCACTAAAAAAAAAAAAAAGTTCCCACTTGATGTAGTCAAGGTTAAGATCTATTGAGCTAGGTGCTAAACACCAACAAGAAGAAGATTGGAAAGATGAACCAGAAATCTTTCCCACCCTTAAGAATCTTACTCTCTCATAGAAGTCACCATGAACCAAAGCTGACCGCAGTGCTGGGAAAACTCCTCTTCTGCACATGGTTCTTGTTTTAGGTCTGAAAGCTCCAACTCCCGTGGCCTGTTCTGACGACATCCACCTTCCTGCCTACCGTTCTATTCAGTCAACCCCCAACGCACTTGCTGTTTGACCTGTTGGCCCCTTCTCATCCTTCAGTCCTTCTCCAGGGACTTCCGTTCCTACCTGGGTCTCACAGTCACTCCCTCGGTGATACCCTCTCCTGTCCTCAAGTCCTCTGTCTCCTGGGCTCTCCGTCACTACCATCCACGCTCTTCTAATCCACCCCCCGTGTCCTGTGGAGTCCCTCTCCTGAATACTGCTCAGAGGGCTCCGCTGCTTTTCATTCCTTCTGCCACTCTGCAATTTCAGGCCGCCGCCACCACGAGCTCGATGCCTGCTGCCGTCTCCCCAACGGCTTCTCTGAGTCCTGCCACGCCCCTCTGCCGTCCGTCCATTCCCTGCCGCTGGAGTGACCGGTCCAACCTGCAATCGTTACCATTTCACGTTTAAAAATGACACACAGCAATAGTGACTCTCTTAGCTGGACAGGTCTATGAGTTTTGACAAGCGCATCTAGTCAGGAAACCGTCCCTAAACTTAGTGTATGTCCCAGGTCCATCGTCCTCCAAATTCCATCATTGCTGCCACATTTAACCCCTGGACATTTATTTCTGATACATTTTTTTTATTTTGTCCCCATTGGTTTGTCTGTTCCAGATTGTCATATAAATGGGATCATACAGTATACGGACTTTCGAGTCTGACTTCTTGCACTTTGCAAATCGCATTTGACATTTATTCGAGTGACGGCGTGCACCGGGGTTTTATTATTTCTTACCGCCGCTTAGTATTCTATAGTGCGGATGGCCGTGTCACCGTGGGGTTAGCCAGTCACCAGTTGAATGACAGCTGCGTTGTTTCCGGTTCGGCTTCTCCCGAACAAACAGATCTGCTGTCGACATGGATGCGCAGGTTGGTGAGTGAATGTACGTTTTCATTCTCTTTGGGTCGATATATAGGAGTGGGATCGCCGGGTCACATGGTGAGTGTTCCGCTCAAGTTTCTTTTTTTATTTTTTTATTTTTCTGAAGCCGGAAACGGGGAGAGACAGTCAGACAGACTCCCCGCATGCGCCCGACCGGGATCCACCGGGCACGCCCACCAGGGGCGACGCTCTGCCCACCAGGGGGCGATGCTCTGCCCCTCCGGGGCGTCGCTCTGCCGCGACCAGAGCCACTCTAGCGCCTGGGGCAGAGGCCACGGAGCCATCCCCAGCGCCCGGGCCATCTTTGCTCCAATGGAGCCTTGGCTGCGGGAGGGGAAAGAGAGAGACAGAGAGGAAGGAGGGGAGGGGGGTGGAGAAGCAAATGGGCGCTTCTCCTGTGTGCCCTGGCCGGGAATCGAACCCGGGTCCCCCGTACGCCAGGCCGACGCTCTACCGCTGAGCCAACCGGCCAGGGCCCCGCTTAACTTTCTAAGAACCGGCCGGACTGATTTTCCAAACTGGCTCTGGCACTTTGCGTTCCTCCTGGCAACGTGGGAGGATTCCAGCTGGGCCACCACACCCCTTGCCAACAGGCACCATTGTCTGTGAATTTGATTTTAGGTGTTCTAATAGGTGTGCCGTGGTGTTTCCCTTTGCGTACACTGTAAATTTGAGGGTGCTCCTTCCCTGTTCAAAACTGTCTGCGCCTCCCCCACTGGCTTTGGGACAAAGCCCCAAGTCATTAGCACGGCCCGGAAGAGCCGCCGGCAGGGTCCCTGCTCCCCTCTGAGCCCGGCTGTGGCCAGCCCCGTCTCCTCTTTGCCTTTCCTGATCTAACACAACCACGCTGAGCCACTTTCAATAATCCTGATGCGCTGCACTGGCCTCGCTTTTCTTATTTCTCTGGGTGTAATTATCTCTGCTGGGAATGTCCGCCTCCCTTCTCTCATCCAGTCCATTTCTACTCCCTTCCCCGTCCTTCACCGAAGGGTCGGTGGCCCCGGCTGTCCCAGACCGCCTTGTTCCACTCCTGGTCTCAGCGCTAACCCCCATGGAATATTCCGTCTCCCCTTTCCCGCCCAGCCTCCCCACCTCCAGCCTGGTGTGCTCCCTTCCCGCCATCTGTAACCGGGTCGATTTCAGAATCAGCCGCGGTACTGTGCAGCTCTTCCCGTCACGTGAGTTTTTCCTCAGCTCTTTGAATGCCTACCCACAGAAGATACGTATTACTGTGTCCCTATTAAAGACAAGGACACTGAGCCTGAAGTCACATAGCTTGTAAGTGACCATAATGATAGGGTGGCAGGTGGGGGCCATGACCCCCTCCTCCCTTAAGTGGACGAAGGGACATTGACAAACTGGGTGCTCCAGATCACCTTCCGCCAGGCATCCGGGTGACTAATCCAGGTGTGGAAGGTCCCCTAGCTCAGTGGTCCCCAACCTTTTTTGGGCTACGGACCAGTTTAATGTCAGAAAATATTTTCACGGACCGGCCTTTAGGGTGGGACAGATAAATGTATCACGTGACTGAGACAAGCGTCAAGAGTGAGTCTTAGACAGATGTAACAGAGGGAATCTGGTCATTTTTAAAAAATAAAACACTGTTTAGATTTAAATATAAATAAAACGAAAATAATGTAAGTTATTCATTCTTTCTCTGTGGACTGGTACTAAATGGCCCACGGACCGGTACCAGTCTGCAGCCTGGGGGTTGGGGACCACTGCCCTAGCTTATTTACAGTTAATCTTACATAAATCACTGAAAGAGACATTTTTTCCTAATGACCACCAGCCCCCACCCTCAAATCCCCTATTTAACCCGCCCTGTTAGAGAACCGGGGGCTGCTCTCCCTCATGAGACGGCCCGGCAGGTGTCCTGTCATTAAAGCCTGTTACACTGGTCTTGCGGACTCCGTGTGATTCTACCACATACCAACATTCAAAGCCAGGAGTTCTGGTTCGAGGCCCCAAGTTCTTCCCAGCCGGCTGTGGGGGTCTGGCTGCCACGGACACGCCCGTCTGTAGCCTTGCTCACCCTGGGTTTCCTCGCCCACTGGGAAGATCCTCTTCCTTCCTGAGAGGGGCTCCTCCTACTGACTTCCAACAGCGTGGTCTCCTGGGGGCTGCCAATCACAATATGCTCTGCTCCTTGGGCTGCGACAGGGCATCAAGACCTGGCCAAGAAAGCTGGAGCCTGCCTTTCAATGTCCTAAATGACGACCGGGGGAGGCGACTTCCTGTCCAGATGGCGGCACAGGTAAAGGCGGTACTCAGCTATTCTCACAACCGCACCAACATTACAGCTAAACTGCGGAACAACCATCAGTCAGAAATCTAGCCCAGTGGAAGTCTTACAACTCGGGATTTAAAGAAGTCACATCGAGATGGACAGGTGGGGCAGAGACACAGAAGGAGCTGGTCACACACACACACGGCAGTTTAAAATAGCGAGGGATGTCTCGGCTGTGGAAGTTCTTTCTAAGAAGCAAGGGGTCCCGGCCCCACACCAAGCCCCCCAGCCCAAAGTTCTAGTGCTAGGAAGAGAAGTCCTCGTCACTTCTGGCTGTAAAAACCAGCAGCGATTGAGGCTGAAGGAGAGAGGGGGGCTGCTGGAGTCCCAGGCAGCTCCTCTTAAGGGGCCCGTGTGTGGACTCACTCGGACTCACTCTCTGCGCTCCAGTGCTGGGGCAGCGGCTTGAAAGGAACCAGGGACATATGGGGGGGGGGGAGCTGGATTATCAGGCAGCAGGGCGAGAGCTATGGGGGGCAGCTTTCTGCCAGACAAAAGTGCTGTTGGAGGCTATTGTTCTTTTGCTGAGCCCTCCCCCTACCCCACCACAGAACTGGCAGGTGGGTGCCATATCTGAGCCATAACCTGACTCCCACTCTTCACCCTGCCACGGCGATTCTCTGAGACCCCACCCCAGCCGACCTGTGGACCCGCCCAAGCTGCGTCCAGTGTCTTTTCCATTCAGGTGGCCTCTCTTGCCTCATGCTGGACTTTCCTAAAGCCCCTCCAACCAGCAGCACCTGGCCTCGGTGTATCCCGTACCTCCTGCTAAGCACCCCCTGGCCCCAGCCTGGGCAGGCGGCCTTGGTTAACATCCTGGCCTGTCCTGGGCACCTCCAAGCCCAGCACATTAGCAGCCATCACTCAGTAGCTCATGTGAGGTGGTCCCAAAGCAGGGCCTAGGTGGTGGCTGACCTTGCACCTCTCAAGAGGCCCCAGAGCCCGTGCACCCAGCGGACAGCTTCAGACGACACCAGGTCACAACCCTACAACCTCCACAGCAACGCCCTCGAGGGGCCGACTCAATGAGCACCACAGCCCCATTGAAGCAAGGCCTGCTCCACTGGGTCCACGCCTGCAGGGCGGCTCCTCTGCTGTAGTTGTAGCCAGTCCTTGCAACCAATTAGCCTGGTGGTGGTGGTGGGGTCAACCCCTCCCAGTGATGCCAACAGCAATCAAGGTCAACTACACAAGTACAGTCCTCACAGGTACGCACCTGGAGCACCTGGCTCAGGTGACTGGGGAGGCTGCCCCACTGGGTCCTATAGGACACCAGCTACACAAGGTCACTCCTGGAGCATTCAGCTCGGGTGACTGGGGAGGCTGCCCCACCGGGCCCTACGGGACACCAGCTACACAAGGTCACTCCTGGAGCATTCAGCTCGGGTGACTGGGGAGGCTGCCCCACCGGGCCCTACGGGACACCAGTTACACAAGGTCACACCTGGAGCATTCAGCTCGGGTGACTGGGGAGGCTGCCCCACTGGGCCCTATAGGACACCAGCTACACAAGGTCACACCTGGAGCATCCAGCTCGGGTGACTGGGGAGGCTGCCCCACTGGGCCCTGCGGGACACCAGCTACACAAGGTCACACCTGGAGCATCCAGCTCGGGTGACTGGGAAGGCTGCCCCACTGGGCCCTGAGGGACACCAGCTACACAAGGTCACTCCTGGAGCATTCAGCTCGGGTGACTGGGAAGGCTGCCCCACTGGGCCCTGAGGGACACCAGCTACACAAGGTCACTCCTGGAGCATTCAGCTCGGGTGACTGGGAAGGCTGCCCCACTGGGCCCTGAGGGACACCAGCTACACAAGGTCACTCCTGGAGCATTCAGCTCGGGTGACTGGGGAGGCTGCCCCACTGGGCCCTACGGGACACCAGCTACACAAGGTCACTCCTGGAGCATTCAGCTCGGGTGACTGGGAAGGCTGCCCCACTGGGCCCTGAGGGACACCAGCTACACAAGGTCACACCTGGAGCATCCAGCTCGGGTGACTGGGGAGGCTGCCCCACCGGGCCCTATGGGACACCAGCTACACAAGGTCACTCTACCAAGTCTGGGAGATGTAACAGCTCTACCCAATACATAGAAACAAACCCAGGGAAGCAGTCCAAATGAGAAGTCAAAGAAACATGTCCCAAATGAAAAAAACAAAACAAAACAGGAGAAATCTTCAGAGAAAGAACTATCAGGGGTCTTCCAACTTTTTATAAAAACCGCCCACTTTTGCAGTGCTGGTCAACCTGGTCCCTACCGCGCAACCAAACAGCGCTGCGATTGGCCCACCATGAAAGCTGGACCGCCCACTAGTGGGCGGTAGGGACCAGGTTGACCAGCACTGCAAAAGTGGGCAGTTTTTATTGATATAAAAAGTTTGACGACCCCTGCAGGCAAACTACCAGATGCAGAGTTCAAAACAATGGTTATAACGACGTTCAAGCAATTCAGCGAGAACTTCAAGAGCGAGAGAAAGGACATAGCAACCATAAAAAGGAACCAGTCAGAAATGAAAGTTACACTAACAGAAATGAAGGATAATGGATAGGGAATCAACAGTAAAATATATACATGTCGCTGAGAACCAAATTAGCAGTTTGGAACATAAGGGAAGCAAAAAACACTGACTCAGAACAGCAGAAAGAAAAGGAATCCAAATATAATGAAGACAGCGGAAGGATCCCCTGGGCCGACTTCAGACGCACCAACATTCGCATCCTGGGGGGCGGGGGGGGGGGGGCGGAAGGAAAAGAGAGGGAGCAAGGGATTGAGAACCTATTTGAAAGAAATGACGAACAACTTCCCTCACCTGGTGAAAGAAGTGGACATACAAGTCCAGGAAGCACAGAGAGTCCCTAACAAGATGAATCCAACGAGGCCTTCACCAAGAAGCATCGTAATTAAAATGCTAAAAATTAAAGACAAAAAAGAGAACCTTAAAAGTAGCAAGAAAAGCCCTGGCTGGTTGGCTCAGTGGTAGAGCGTTGGCCTGGCATGCAGGAGTCCCGGGTTTGATTCCCGGCCAGGGCACACAGGAGAAGCGCCCATCTGCTTCTCCACTCCTCCTCCTCTCCTTCCTCTCTGTCTCTCTCTTCCCCTCCCGCAGCCGAGGCTCCATTGGAGCAAAGTTGACCCGGGCGCTGGGGATGGCTCTGTGGCCTCTGCCTCAGGCGCTAGAATGGCTCTGATTGTGGTAGAGCGACGCCCCAGATGGGCAGAGCATCGCCCTCTGGTGGGCATGCCGGGTGGATCCCGGTCCAGCACATGTGGGAGTCTGTCTGACTGTTTCCCCGTTTCCAACTTGAGAAAAAAAAAAAAAAGTAGCAAGAAAACGCAATAGGTTACTTACCAGGAAGCTCCCATAAGACTGTCAGCTGATTTCTCAACAGAAACTCTGCAGCCCAGGAGGGAGGGGCAGGAAATACTCAAAGTGGTGAAAACAAGCAAAGACCAACAACCGAGATGACGCTACTCAGCAAAACTATCATATAGACTCAAAGAACAGGTAAAGAGCTTCCCGGACAAGGAGAAGCTCAAGGAGTTTATCTCCACCCAACCAGCATTCCATGAAATGTTGAAGGGTGTTCTTTAAGAAGAAGAAGAAGGCCCTGGCCGGTTGGCTCAGTGGTAGAGTGTCGGCCTGGCGTGCGGAAGTCCCAGGTTCAATTCCCGGCCAGGGGACACAGGAGAAGCGCCCATCTGCTTCTCCACCTCTCCCCCTCTCCTTCCTCTCTGTCTCTCTCTTCCCCTCCCGCAGCCAAGGCTCCATTGGAGCAAAGCTGTCCTGGGCACTGAGGATGGCTCTGTAGCCTCTGCCCCGGGTGCTAGAGTGGCTCTGGTCGCGACAGAGTGACGCCCCGGAGGGGCAGAGCATCGCCCCCTGGTGGGTGTGCCGGGTGGATCCCGGTCGGGCGCATGTGGGAGTCTGTCTGTCTCTCCCCATTTCTAGCTTCAGAAAAATACAAAAACAAAAAAAGAAGAAGAAGAGGAAGAAAAGACAAAAAATATGAACAAGACTCATCGATACAAAGCACATTGTGATGGTTGCCAGATGGGACTGGGTTGGGAAGATGGGTGAAAGAGATGAAGGGATTCAAGGACAAATTGGTAGTTAGAGAATGGTCACAGGGAGACAAATGGCAGCACAGGGAATGTTGTAATAACCACGTGTGGCGTCAGATGGGTACGAGATGCACTGGGATGATCATTTGATAAGCTATCTAATGTCTAATCACTGGGATGTACACGGGAGACTAACATCATCTTGTATGTCAACTGTCATTCAATAGGTAACTTAAATCATTTTAAAACATGATTTTAAAAATAGTTTTAAAAAGAAAAACAACCACCACCACCGAATGATGGGCCGTTAGGCAGAGCTGAAAAGATGTGTGTGTGGCCACCACCGATGGCCACGCTTTAGCTTCAGGGAGAACATGGGTCTAAAGAAAACAAAGTGCCCCCACCCAACCAGTGTGTGTGTGGGGGGGAGGGGGCAGTGCAGGGGACATTGACCGTGGGGGTGGCTGTGAATGTCACGGGCTAGCTAGGAGCAGAGGACCCACCCGAGTTCCACTGAGTTTCTGGTTTTCCCATCCACGAAGGTACCTGCTTCTGCATCTTCCCAAGGTATAGTTCCCTGGGCAATGCATTTTTTTTTTTGCTTTGCCTCCGACACCTGGAACTAGGTCACTAGCAGCAATTTAAAAAAGACCCTCCTGGGCCCTGGTTGTTTGGCTCAGTGATAGAACGTTGACCTGGCGTGCAGGAGTCCCGGGTTCGATTCCTGGCCAGGGCACACAGGAGAAGTGACCATCTGCTTCTCCGCCCCTCCCCCTCTCCTTCCTCTCTGTCTCTCTCTTCCCCTCCCGCAGCCAAGGCTCCATTGGAACAAAATTGGCCCGGGCGCTGAGGATGGCTCCTTGGCCTCTGCCTCAGGCGCTAGAATGGCTCTGATTGTGGCAGAGCGACGCCCCAGATGGGCAGAGCATCGCCCCCTGGTGGGCATGTTGGGTGGATCCTGGTCGGGCGCATGAGGGAGTCTGTCTGATTGCCTCCCCGTTTCCAACTTCAGAGAAATACAAAAAAAACCCCAAAAAACAAAAAACCCTCCTGGGGGCAAGGGAGATGTTCAGGGGAATATGGGGGAGGGGGGATGCATTCGAAGTGACCCTAGAATCTATGTAAATACAATTAATTAAATAAAAATAAATACATAAAAAAACCCTCCTACTACACAAGCCCGGACAAACGGACGGGGGTGGGGGTGGGGGGAGGAAGAAGGCGTTTGCTAACCCCCGCTCCTTTGAGCCTCTGGGGGAGGGTCTGCAGATGGCACAGGTGCGTGTGGGCCCTGGGCCCCAGGCTCCCTGCTAAGGGAAAGATCTCGGCCGCAGGTCCAGCCAACGGCCAAGGCCAAGGCCTCTGGGACTGAGAGAGAAGGGAAAACGTCTCCTTCCTTCCTCGTCAGAGGGAGGAATCAAGTGCTCACAGGTCCTGAGTGATCTGATTTCACGACTAGGGAAAATGCCTCCGTTTTCTTCTTTCTCTTCATTCCCCCCCCCCCCCCCCCTTGCTTAGACAGCAGCTTTCATAGATATTTTTGTTCCGGAAGTTCTACTTGAGAAGAAGGGAGTCAAGCCCGCCGCTTTCTATCTGTTGGGTGGGAAAGCGGGGTGTGGGGTGTGGGCAGGACGGAGCTACAGGTGTCCCCAGCTCTCTTCCCCTGACCTGCCAGGCTCGGTGCCACGGCGGGGGTGGGGGTGGGGTCTAGGCTCATGCTAGGGGGTCCTCTGGGCTCATGTCCCAATCCTCTGTCAAAGATGAATTTTTAAAAAAATAATAGCTTTATTGAGATATGATTCCTATACCATAACCTTTACCCCTTTAAAATGCGCCGTCCAATGAGGTTCGCGGGATAGTCGCACAGTTGAACGACCATCACCGGTCTCTAATTTCAGAACGTTTTCATCGCTCCAGAAAGAATCACCAGATGCATTAGCAATTATTCCCCACTCCCCTCCCCGCCGCAGCCTCAGGCCACCACTCACCTGCCCGCTCTCTCCACTGTCTCGGCAGGATTCGCCCATTCTGGACCTCTCATCACACAGAGTCATGCAGGGCGGGCTCCCTGTCTGTCTTCCTCTGCCGGCCTGATGTTTTTTTTGGGTTCACTTAGGTAGCCGCCTTCATTCCTTTTTCGCGACTGGAGACTACGTACTCCTCTGCGCGGACACGCGTTTGGTTTTCCATTCATCAGCTGAGGGACATGCGCGTTGGCTCCGCTTCGGAGCGATTATGAACTCCGCTGCTACGCACAGTTGAGTACAAGCTTTTGGGCGAACGGAGAGCCGATTCTTCCGGTGGAATCTGTCCGAGTGCGGCTGTACGTCACATGGTAACCCAACGAGGTGAGTGTCTGAGCTAGGCTGGAACTGCTAAGTCCTCGGGTAACTTTGGAGGGACTATTTTCCAAAGCGGCTGCACCGGTTTTTTACAATCCTACACAGGATGGATGAGGAGTTCCGGTTTCTCCACATCCTTGCTCTCATGGTGGGGTGGGGGTGGGGTTGTCAGTCTTGTTGATTTTGGCTATTAGGTAAATAGGTTTCAAACAGAATCTCGTTGTGGTTTTGTTTGTTGCCGTGGACCTAACTGATGATGACGAGCACCATGGCGGCGGTTTATGGGTCATCTCCATCGCTCCCTTTGTGAATTTTGTTCGTGGCTTTTGCTCGTTTAAAAACTCGAGTCGTTTGCCTTGTCTTGTCAGAGTATAGGCTTGCCTTCTGTATTTTGCACACTATTCCTTTGACACGCGTGCCATGTGTCTCCCCCGTCTGTGCGTGCAGGGCTGTTCTGGGATGACACGCTCGGGACAGGGGCTTCCGGAAAGTTCTCTCTCCTCCGTTCTCGCTCTTGGGGTCTGCTCCCCTGCGTTAGGGGGAGGGAAGAGCTTCTCACCTCGGAGACCCTGACCTGTGAGCGCGTCCCTCACGCAGCTGTGAGTCACGTGGTGACTCACCATGGCTCTCTTTGTCCTCTGCTCACACACACTCAGAATCTAAAGTTTCTTCTACTAAAAATAAAAACAAGTGGGGGGGGGGGCGGGGAGGTAAGGGGGAGGGGTTTTAAGTGGCTTTTTTCCCTCCTATCTTAGAATTTTTCTGTTTCTTCTTCGTGTTGACGATCCTCAGCAGGCCTCCGAGTACCAGACTTCTTCAGTGGGCCCACCTGGACCCCGGGGGCTGACGTCACCGTGGTTCCAGCCCCACAGCGAGTCCCGGCGACAGGGCCTCCCGCCCTCGCCCCCTTCCTTCCTGTCTCTGCGGACTCGGAGCTTGGAGGGTGTATGCCCAGTGGTCGTGACCATGCACATGCAGGTTCTCAGTAGATTAAGGGCAGACGGTAAAGAAACAGTGGAGCCAAAATAATGGTGGACCATTCCTTTATTCTAGCCTCGCACCAGCCGACGAGCAAACACACAGGGAAAACACTTCCCTTTCACTCAGGGCTCCCGAAGCCGCTGGCACCTGCTCCGGTTTTCCCTAGACTCAAAGGCCCCCAGCAGCCTCAGTCACCTCTGGTTCCCCATCTGCACGCCTTCTCCCTTCTCCGCTCCACACACACTGGCTCCTCCTTCAGCGCCCCTGCCATCTTGGCTTCTTCCTGCTCCTTCTTCTCTTTTTCTTTGTAAAACTGTCTGGGCGTGAAACCTCTCCTCCAACCAACATTAGCATAACCATGGTCTCTCCCAGACAGGAATGCAATCCCCAATTTGCAATCAACTGCCCTGTTCTGTGGGCAGGCACCCACCACACGTGGCTGCCCAGCGCCATTTTTTAACAATAAAAGTGAGCAAACTCAAAAAACACAAATTCTACAAACCCCTGTACCCAACGGAGGGCCGTTCCCCAACGATCCACCTTCTCCAGAGACTCCCGGCCGTCGGCAGGCTCCTCCCGGCGTGTTCTCCTGGGGTTTGTTCCTCTGGGTCTTTCCCCTCCCTCAGCCTGACCTTAAAATTCCTGAGCATCTGATCATCCTCTCCTTCTCCCCGATGCTGTTGTGGATTTGTCTCCCGGGTCTGGGGGGTGGGGGGAGGTGACAGAGCTATGAGCACGGTCGTTCACTCAGCATGTCACACGAGCCCATTTCCAAGGGGACTTTTCCACACGCTCTGTCTTTATCGAAGACCCTGTAGGCACGCAGGAAGCTGTCTGCAGAATAAATCAAGGGACGGCCGGGTGGCAGGCGGAGAAGCTGCTAGACAGGCGACAGCCCCCTACACGCCCGCTCCTGACCACCGGAGGCCAGCAGGCAGGAGGAGGATGAGACATAGACACGGACCGGCTTGGGGACGCCGAGTGACTCACTCGACCTCTCTGGGCCTCACTTTGCTCACTCAGAGAATGGGCACGCTCACAGGAGAAACGCCCACGTGTCATGCTCAGAATGACCCTGGTGCGGATTAGTCCGCGAGGATGGCATTTGTTCTCAATCGACAACAAAACATGTCAGATCCGAAAACATGTCTGAGCCACACGGTCCAGGTGACTGGCCCACCCCCAGCTGCTCTCCCTGCCCCCCCCCCCCCCCCCCCGCTCCCTCCTGGACCTGACCCTTCCTCCTCTTTGCATTCACCCCCCACCCCAACCCCCCAGCATCTCGGCCCCCAGCAGCTCTCCCTGCCCCCCCCCCCGGCTGCTCCCTCCTGGACCTGACCCTTCCTCCTCTTTGCATTCACCCCCCCCAGCCCCCCAGCCCCCCAGCATCTCTGCCCCCAGCTGCCCTCCCTGCCCCCCCCCCCCCGGCTGCTCCCTCCTGGACCTGACCCTTCCTCCTCTTTGCATTCACCCCCCCCACCCCAGCCCCCCAGCATCTCTGCCCCCAGCTGCCCTCCCTGCCCCCCCCCCACTGCTCCCTCCTGGACCTGACCTTTCCTCCACTTTCCATTCACCCCCCCACCCCAGCCCCCCAGCATCTCTGCCCCCAGCAGCTCTCCCTGCCCCCCCCCCAGCTGCCCTCCCTGCCCCCCCCCAGCAGCTCTCCCTGCCCCCCCCCCGGCTGCTCCCTCCTGGACCTGACCCTTCCTCCTCTTTGCATTCACCCCCCCCACCCCAACCCCCCAGCATCTCTGCCCCCAGCAGCTCTCCCTGCCCCCCCCGCCCGGCTGCTCCCTCCTGGACCTGACCCTTCCTCCACTTTCCATTCACCCCCCACCCCACCCCAGCCCCCCAGCATCTCGGCCCCCAGCCTCTCCCTTGCAGGCGACCCCGAAGCTTCCCGCACAACCTTCCCCTGAATGGGCTGTCGTCAAAACCCCGCACCAAGCCCGTCTTCCCTGTCAGCACGAGATGGCTAGGCAATTAGCATTCCTTACCTAATGGACCGGCTTTTCTCTTGGGGCTCCAGTGCCAATTAGGAGATGGAAATGAAGTCTTGATCTCATTTCCTAACGGACACAGTACAGGGTGCGGTGGAAATGCCTCCTCTTCCAGTGGCCACCCAGGTGGATTAGAGAACAGCTTTCCTGGGGGATGTGAGAACAGTGCTGGACCAGTGACATTGAGGTCATTGTCTTGTATATCAGGCTTCGGAGCTCCGAGTGTGTCTTGTGTTGTGACTGTGGCCAGGTGGACCTGTCTGGGCCGGGTTGAAAAACACAGAGGCATCACTCTAGAGAAAGCCATTGATTTAAAAATATATAATACATATATTACGAAAGATGTATTTCGGGTCAAGAAGAAAGCATCATGTGCAAAGAGATGTCCAGACACATAGAGGATGCGTTTCTGGTTGGTGGGGGGGGGAGGGGGGAGCTTATATTCATTTGGCATTGAATTATTGCCAGATCATTTCTTATTTATTTACTGAACACCTACTACGTGCCAGTCACTCTTATAAGGGCCAGGGCAACAGCAGGAAACACGGTGGCTCAAATCTCTTCCCTAAGGTTGCTCACTGTAAGGTCTGTGGATAATGGGGAAAGGTCAGGCCCGCGAACTTTGGCTGGGACCGCCCACAGCTAAGCGTGCTGAAAGAAACTTCCCAGGAGCCCTTTGGAAAACAGCGACACCTCCGTCAGCCAGTGAGATTTCACCACGTCATATTAGCTCGCCCACCCTAGGGACCCTTTAAATATCCCCCACATGGGTCACCACTGGCAACTCGCCTAGCCTCTGTCCCCGGGGCTAGGGAACCTTGTCGGGCAGGATGTGTGCTCTGTACTCAATAAAGCCTTTTATTATTCCACACTTCGTGGCTCCGGCCCCCTTTCTTCTTTCTCAGCAGGGAAAAATACCTTACATTTTGGTGCCAAAACCCGGGAGGAGTTTGAAGTCCGCAAGGACCGCTCCTCTTCCCGTCCCCTCCAAGAAAGAACCAGGATCTCCGACCTTCCACCCACTTTGGCACACGGTGCGGTAAGTCCCCTGCCTCCAGCCTCCCCTCAGTTCTTTCTGCCGAGACTCCCTGTCCGGAAACCGTAGCTACGTCAGGGAAGTCTTTCTGTTATGAGTGCGTGTGTGCCCATGGAGACATCCTGAGCACATCCACTTTACCTTATCTGTCTGTGGCCAGAGCTTGAGTTTTAGGACGCCGATACTCAAATCTGACCACTCCGAGGACTGAGGGCAGCTGTGGGGGCACAGGAATCTCCCTCCCTAAAGAAGAAGAAACTGTTCTTCTTCTCCACTGTGGCCCGGCCACTGAACCCACTGAATTAGCCTCCTGAAGGGACTTTCGGTTTTAACACCTTCACCAATTTAACTATCGCCAAAAAAGCTGGGAGCTGGTTGGAGATCCCTTACATACACAGCTTCTAATTATTCACGCACCCATCCTTAATCCCTGTGCCGCCTGTTCCACCACACAGGCCCTTTTTTTTTGGCCAGAGAAACCTCACCTAAAACCTCCACTCCTGATCTTTCCTTCTCCGCAGACTCTCAACTCTCTCTCCCTCCTGTCTGACCCCCGGGGGCGCCCCTCTCTCGGGACTTCTCTCTAGTTCCTCTGCAGACCTCTTTCTGCTCAGGTCTCTTCCCTCCGAGAGCCCCCTCCCCTCCCTTCGCAAAATCCTGTTTCTTATTCACCTGCAAATACCAGTCTCTCTTTCTCCTCCCCTGCTGGCCAGGGGCCCCTCCCTTCTCCTCTGTGTTCTTAAGTGCCTTTCTCCACCTACTATTGGCGCTTACACAGGTTTGCAGGACCCCAATGTCCAACCCCAATTTTCTTGCAGGAAGTTCTGGCCCTGTCCTGCCTCTGGCTCCAGCATTTCCACCTGGATCTGGGTGCCGGGCTCCCCACGAGCCCCCCTCCTCTTATTCTTAACCCCCCCCAAACCCCTATCCAGAATCTCTGAACACGCATTTAAAGTTTTTAACGGTCCCAACTAGTAGGAACAGGCCAAGGCTGTTCGCCAGGCCTGCATGCAGCAGAAGGTCACGTTCCAAACCCCAGCTCTTGTGGAAGCCCTGAGGCCAGCAGAGCAACAAAGGCAAGGAACAGGAAGTGCTTGACCCAAGTCCAAGCCGCAAAGAGAAATCCCACCAGCAGCTTACTTCAAGTGTGGCAGGCAGGACCACTGGTCCTGGCAGGGCCCCTGCCAGTGGCTGCCCACTGAGCCCTGCCCTGACTGCAAACAGCCCAGTCACTGGTGGAGTGATTACCCCTTTGGGCAACAGGTTTATCCTCAGTGCCTCTACGTGGAGGACAAGCCGCCCAAATGGGAAGGCCAAGCCAGCCAGGTGGGTACATCACTCAAACTCCTAGGACATGGCCTGGACTCGGAGAACCCAGGGTATGCTGCAACAAGTGGGTAAGTCCATCTCATTTCTTGTGGACACGGGGGCTGCCTTCTCTGTTTTGCCATCACACTCTGGACCTCTAGTTCCCTCACGGGTCTCGGTTATGGGAATGGATGGGACCCCTTCCTTTCCCCTTTTTACGCCACTCCTGACATGCAGTTTTGTCTCAAGCTTGCCTCCTTACAGGACTACTGGCAGTCCGAACCACTGGACTCCATCCATCTCCAGCTCACCAAAAGGCTGGACCCTACAAATCCCCCTATTACTCCTCTTTTTTAAAATCCTTACAGGACCGCATCCGTGAAGTTTCTCCAGTCACAGCCAAACAGATGTTCCTCCTGACACCCCTCCAAGCCACCACCTTCCGATCTCCCCCTCCCCACGATGCTCCTAATCAGCAGGAAGTAGCCAGACGAATAAACGGCACCCCTTTTCTATTTAACACAAAAGGTCAGAATGTAAGGTCGGCGGATAATGGGGAAAGGTCAGGCCCACGAACTTTGGCTGGGACCACCCACAGCCAAGAGCACCAAAAGAAACTTCCCAGGAGCCCTTTGGAAAAGAGCAACACCTCCGTCAGCCAGTGAGATTTCACCACGTCATTAGCTCAACCACCCTAGGGACCCTTTAAATATCTCCCACGCGGGTCACCACTGGCGACTCGCCTAGCCTCTGTCCCTGGAAACAGGGAACCTCGCCGGGCGGGATGTGCGCTCTGTACTCAATAAAGCCTTTTATTATTCCACACTTCATGGCTCCGGCCCCTTCCTTCTTTCTTTCTCGGTGGGGAAAGATACCTAACACTCACATTCCACTTTATAAGGGTGGTGGGCGCGAAAGGGCCAGAGGAAAAGGTAAGCTTGGCTGGCCGTTGAGGGCGTTTGGAGATGGACAATGAACGTGACCAGAATCCTTCAAGGTAGAACTGCAGAAATGGATGGAAGAGGAGTGAGGAAATTCCACGAGCTCATTCTCAGGGCGTGACCAGGAAGGGCTGAGGGGTTCTCCCCCGATTCGGGGGGCCAGGGCTGGGGAGGACTGAGGGTGAGTGAGGGGGCCTGGTCACCTAGCATGGCGGCCGGAAGCAGGTCCTCAGAGGAGAGACACTGCAGGGTTGGTGGGAGTGGGTGCCGTGGCCTTGCCGGGGTGTGGGGGCTGGAGGAGCCGGGGCTCTGGGACTGCAGACGACAAGGATAATATAATCGCTGTGTATAGCCCCAGGTTTTGAATTCAGGCAGACCTGGGCCTGAGTTGGGGCCGCCACCTGCTGTGTGTGTGAGCCCTTGGGCAAGAATGCAGTGTCTCTGCCTTGGCCAGGAAAACAATGCTGGAGCTTGCGGTCTGGATGTGGCAGGCGAGTGCATACCCGTCTATCACCAGTCCGTGCCCGCCGTTATTATTATTATCCTGTTTACAAAACTGTCTCTCTGCGGACAGACGGGTTCACAGCCATGTCTGGAGGGGCACGAGGAGGAAGCTTCCTTCTTCCTCTCAGACCATTGTGGCCAGCACCCCGACGGTGAGGGGGCGGGGCGGGGGTGTCTGGGGGGAGCGGGGTGAGCAGCTCAGACAGCCCAGGGTTGCTCGGGGTCCATTCCAGCTGGGCAGAGGCTCCGGGCCGCCTCTCCGTGTCCTTGCACTTGAAGGGCTCTTTTCACTTTGTTTTTTAAATATTTCCCGAAGCTCTAATTGCTATACTTCCTCCAATGTTTTTAATACAGGCAATCAGCGAGGACTGCAATTAGGAGGGCCTAATTACCGTCGGCATTCTCTCTCTTCCCTCGGAAACCACCATTGGAACAGTCACAAATAAACCTTAATGAAGACCAAAGCTATTCCTCCCGTCTAAAGCTGTTTGTAATCACGGTGGGTTATTGTCGAGGCCGGCAGGCAGAGGAGCCGGGGAGGGGCGGCTGCATACTCAGCAGCAGCGGCAGCGGCAGCTGGGGGGAGTGGGTGTGCACGCGTGTGTGCGTGCGCCCGCACACGCGTGTGTGCATGTGTGCATGTGTGCATGTGTGCATGTGTGCATGTGGGGGTCTCTGGGTTATGCAGGTGCCTGAGTAGGTTTGCAATCAACCTGTTGTTGTGTTTCCATTAATTAACTTGACCAATCAAATCACTCTCAAGTCACTCCCTTAAAAGAGTGATTGACAGGGAGCATATGAATGGTAGAGGGTGTAAGTCTTCAACATAAGAAGACCTGATGGATTTTAAAGGCATAAAACAGAGCCTCGTGTAACCACCACCCAGAACAAGACAGAGTCGTCCCTTCTCCACGGGGGACACGTTCCAGGACCCTCAGTCGTGGCCTGAAACTGTGCCCAGTATCCAGCCCGGTCGGCAAGATGGTTATTCCTCTGCCTGCATCCCTGCGATGATGTTTAGTTTATGAATTAGGCGCCGTAAGAGACCAAGGACAACCAGAAATATGTAGAACAGTGCTAACGACGTGCTGTCATCAGAGTTAAATAGATGCAGCGTTATCAGGTAAAACAAGGGTGACTCGCACACAGCACGGGGGCGTCGAGACAGGCCCCCTGAAAACCTAGCGGGCGGCTTACGAAGTGAGGGGCGCATCGGTGGGAAGCGTCTAGGGCTGGGAGACACCGGGGATGGTTCACATCTCGGGGGAGACGGAGCGGGACGGGGCGAGATCCCATCACACTGTTCGGGAAGGCGCGCAGCTTAAAGCTTGACAGAGTGTTTGCTTCGGGAGTTTGCCGTCTGGTATTTTTGGACCATGGGTGGCTGGCTGGCTGCAGGTAGACAAACCCATGGAGAGGAACACGGCGGGTAAGAGGGGACCGCCGTCCAGGGCGTTTCAGACACCCCGGAAGGCTCCCTGCGCCCCTCTGCGCCGTGGAGCTTGTCTCTAGAGCACAGAGGAGGGCAGGCCAGCCCTTCCTGGGCGCCCGGCACCGGGGTGATGGTGGCGGTCCTGAGTTAAGAGCCCGGCGGGCGGTCGCTCTGTGCAGGTGCGGCAGGCGGGCGGTCGCTCTGTGCAGGTGCGGCAGGCGGGCGGTCGCTCTGTGCAGGTGCGGCAGGCGGGCGGTCGCTCTGTGCAGGTGCGGCAGGCGCTCTCCCTCGGGGCTGTCATCCCTGGAGGGGCTGCCCTGACCTGTGTATTTGGGACAGAAGCCAAATGATTCTCCACCACATGGACAGACAGACGGATGGACGGGCGGCGATGTGTGTCATCAGGGAGGGGTGGTGACAATGGGCAGGCGGACACAAACACCACGGCACAGAGCTGCCCCCCTGCTCCCCACTCTGCAGCCTGCCCATGTCCCCAACCATCCTTTCCTCGAGGACACCTAGCCAATAAATTAAGTACTCTCTAACAGTGCTCTCCGACAAGGAGTGAAGCCCCAGCCACGACCCGGCCATCTCAGCTGCTTACTCACCCCTTCTGAGGGGGGCAGGGTGGGCTCTGGGTGCCGTCTGTCCTGGTTGTCAGGGTGGAGAGGGAGTGCTGTCCCACGGGGACCGAGGGGAGGTCTTCCCGCTGAGCCGTGGCTTGCCTGCCTTCTCCTGAGTGACTGAAATCAGACATTGCTTTCACCCCTCTGAGGATTGACTTTCTACTGAAAGCCCTCCCCCCACCCTGTCTAGTAGACGTCAACCTGCTATCCAGGGGAAACCCACCAAGAAAGGAGAGACCGTATTTCCCCACGTAGAGGACACTCCCACATATAAGACGCACCTCGTTTGGGGGCCGGAAATAAGAAGAAGAAGGAGAAGGAGAAGGAGAAGGAGAAGGAGAAGAAGAAGAAAAGCGTTACATAAAGTTATTGAACTCAAGTGTTCTTCATAAAATTCATACAACTCATCCGCGCCAGAAAGCGGGAAATGCAGGTGAAAAAAGTCTGTGACCACTGTATCAGACACACCCGGTCTCTAGACCCCAGGGTTTTCGAAAAGGGGTGCGTCTCATCCATGGGGAGATCCTGCAGGCGTGGGTGGGCGGGCTCAAGCCGGTTCCCAGTTATCTTGGAGGAAGATTATAGATTTATTGCTGTACTGACTCCCGCCCAGTGCCGTCAAACATTCCAAGTCGAGTCCAGTTAATATTAACCCACTCGTTGAGGAACAGGAAGGTGGGTGCGTTTCAGAGGCCTGATACTAATCATGAGGAAACTTAACATTCACACAGACTGGGAATAAACCAGGCAGCTTCCTGCATGGCCTTCCTTTGTGTTCAAAGGGGACGTTATCTCCTCACCGGGCGGAGTGGCTTTCATCTGCCTCACGGCTTTCCTGTGATTCTTTCTGTGGTCCCCGCTAATTAGTTGAGAATCCTGGGGGCCTCTGCTGTTTGTCCCCCACTCTTTCTTGCCGGTAATGATTTGTGGATAATGGATAATGATTTGTGGGTAACAATTTGTGTCTCCTTCCGTTCTCGATCAATGAAATGGTCGGTAAGCTGAGACATTTCAAAGCACAGGACTTAATGTGACTCCCCACAGCCAGGGTGGTGGTATCAGAGTGTTGATGGGGGGGTGGGGGGTAGGGGAGTGGGGGGGGGGGGTGGAGGGGGTCAGGGAACGAGAGAGAAGCCAGCTCCCTCGGGGCTCCCCGCAAAATAGTAGTGTCTCGTCCTTACGTGGTGGGAGCTGGTGGGTTCGGGGACACTGTGCGTTTGAGTTTTAGAACTCCCCCTTCCTGAGATGGACCCGGAGTGGGGACTGACTCGGGCGTTTCCACGTGTTTCGTGTTCTCCAAATCGTCCTGGGACCTCAAGGGGATTGTTCTGGCGCCGAGGATGGGGATGGGTAGGACGGGTAGGGGGTCACCAGCTAACCGATCCTCATTCGTTAAGCACCTGGCGATGAGATAGAGAGATGGTTGTGTGTTACCTGTGTTGATTTGAGAATGTCCAAACCTGCAGAGAGTTTTTATGTTTATTTCAGCCAAACTGACAGACAACCATGTCGGGAAGCAAGGTCCCAAATGCTCCATGATGTGATGATTAGTAGCCTTATACACAAACACACACACACACACACACACACACACACACATTTTGGAAGGAAGGAGCGAACAGGAGGGTGATTACAGGGAGGCGGGGAAAGCAAGGTGAGGGGTATCTAACGATCTGTGGCGGCCCCCCTGACGGCGGTGAGCCTCCCGAGGGGTCTGACAAAGAGTGTGAGGTTGGCATCTCCAGGTGGGCTCACCTGGGGACATAGGAACAGGGGCGTCTCACAGGTGGGCTCACCCGGGGACACAGGGACAGGGGCGTCTCACAGGTGGGCTCACCCGGGGACACAGGGACAGGGGCGTCTCACAGGTGGGCTCACCCGGGGACACAGGGACAGGGGCGTCTCACAGGTGGGCTCACCCGGGGACACAGGGACAGGGGCGTCTCACAGGTGGGCTCACCCGGGGACACGGGGACAGGGGCGTCTCACAGGTGGGCTCACCCGGGGACACGGGGACAGGGGCGTCTCACAGGTGGGCTCACCCGGGGACACGGGGACAGGGGCGTCTCACAGGTGGGCTCACCCGGGGACACGGGGACAGGGGCGTCTCACAGGTGGGCTCACCCGGGGACACGGGGACAGGGGCGTCTCACAGGTGGGCTCACCCGGGGACACGGGGACAGGGGCGTCTCACAGGTGGGCTCACCCGGGGACACGGGGACAGGGGCGTCTCATAGGTGGGCTCACCCGGGGACACAGGGACAGGGGCGTCTCATAGGTGGGCTCACACAGGGGCGTCTCACAGGTGGGCTCACCCGGGGACACAGGGACAGGGGCGTCTCACAGGTGGGCTCACACAGGGGCGTCTCACAGGTGGGCTCACCCGGGGACACAGGGACACGGGAACAGGGGCGTCTCACAGGCGGGCTCACCCGGGGACACAGGGACAGGGGCGTCTCACAGGTGGGCTCACCCGGGGACACAGGGACAGGGGCGTCTCACAGGTGGGTTCACCCGGGGACACAGGGACAGGGGTGTCTCACAGGTGGGCTCACCCGGGGACACGGGAACAGGGGCGTCTCACAGGTGGGCTCACCCGGGGACACAGGGACACGGGGACAGGGGCGTCTCACAGGTGGGCTCACCCGGGGACACGGGGACAGGGGCGTCTCACAGGTGGGCTCACCTGGGGACACGGGGACAGGGGCGTCTCACAGGTGGGCTCACCCGGGGACACGGGGACAGGGGCGTCTCACAGGCGGGCTCACCCGGGGACACAGGGAAAGGGGGCGTCTCACAGGCGGGCTCACCCGGGGACACAGGAACAGGGGCGTCTCACAGGCGGGCTCACCCGGGGACACGGGGACAGGGGCGTCTCACAGGCGGGCTCACCCGGGGACACGGGAACAGGGGCGTCTCACAGGTGGGCTCACCCGGGGACACAGGGACAGGGGCGTCTCACAGGTGGGCTCACCCGGGGACACAGGGACAGGGGCGTCTCACAGGTGGGCTCACCCGGGGACACGGGAACAGGGGCGTCTCACAGGTGGGCTCACCCGGGGACACGGGAACAGGGGCGTCTCACAGGTGGGCTCACCCGGGGACACGGGGACAGGGGCGTCTCACAGGTGGGCTCACCCGGGGACACGGGGACAGGGGCGTCTCACAGGTGGGCTCACCCGGGGACACGGGGACAGGGGCGTCTCACAGGTGGGCTCACCCGGGGACATGGGGACAGGGGCGTCTCACAGGTGGGCTCACCCGGGGACACGGGAGCAGGGGCGTCTCACAGGCGGGCTCACACAGGGGCGTCTCACAGGTGGGCTCACCCGGGGACACAGGGACACGGGAACAGGGGCGTCTCACAGGTGGGCTCACCCGGGGACACAGGGACAGGGGCGTCTCACAGGTGGGCTCACCCGGGGACACAGGGACAGGGGCGTCTCACAGGTGGGCTCACCCGGGGACACGGGAACAGGGGCGTCTCACAGGTGGGCTCACCAGGGGACACAGGAACAGGGGGCAGGGATTGCTCACGGCAAGGATAAACCTCCCACTAAGGAAGTTATGTGTCTGGGCGTGACTGCGCACTGTGACCTGCCCCGCCGGGAATTTCTAATCAGATCATCAGTTCCTAGGTTGCTTTCGGTCACTAGACTTGTACACACGCCCTTTGCTGTCCGTAAGGGCTGCACCAGCATCGTCTTAGTTAATGCTCACCGCACAGGGGGTTCTGTTGTTACCCCCACACACTTCGTAGTACAGGAGAAGAAAAAACATTTTTCCTCTCTTCTCTTAAGTTCACTGACCGGGACCCCGTAAAGGAAACGGACAAAAGACACACAGGTTCACAGGAAAAGAGGCACACACGTCTTATTTGATGTCAGTACTTCACTCTCTTCCAGACACGCAGGATGCCACGGAGGAGGGGGTGGGAGCTCGAAGAAGCCCCAGGCCCGGGAGCGGATACACCCCTGGGACAAAGGGCAGTAAGTCACTGGCAGAGCGACAGGGACGAGGGACGCGTCCGGCCCTCTGGGACGGCACACGGTGGGGACGTCCACACGGGGGGGGGGGGACAGCGGACGGGAGCGGGAGGGGCTGTTTCTGTGGGTTTGTTCATGCGTATTCAGGTCAGCGCCATCTCCAGCGATAAGAACGATTCCTTCTCCTGGTGCAGGAAGGAGGAGGGGACACCCTCCCAGAGGGAACCTAGAGCCCTGTATTTTGGCTTCTGGCACCTGTCGCTTCTTGATTGCCTTCAGCTCAAAAACCATCCTGGTGCCAAAGCGGGCAGATTCCCAGGTGGCCTATTCCGATCCCCTCCGGCAGCCCAGCCGGGTGAACATGGGGCGTAGGAAAGGATCTGCCTCTGGCCGGGGGGGGGGGGGCGGGAGCTCCAACTGCGTCTGTTTCAAGGATGGGGGGGGGTGCTGGGACAGCAGGGGAAGGGCGTCCTGTGGCCAGGAGGTCAAGGTCACATAGCTCACATCACCCGGAACCGGAACCAGGGAAGGAGCCTCTCTGCCTCTGAGGAGGTGAGCAGCGGCAGGAGAGAGGAGAGGACCAGGTGGGAGAGGAGGTGAGCAGTGGCAGGAGAGAGGAGAGGACCAGGTGGGGGAGGAGGTGAGCAGTGGCAGGAGAGAGGAGAGGACCAGGTGGGAGAGGAGGTGAGCAGCGGCAGGAGAGAGGAGAGGACCAGGTGGGGGAGGAGGTGAGCAGCAGGAGAGAGGAGAGGACCAGGTGGGGGAGGAGGTGAGCAGCAGGAGAGAGGAGAGGACCAGGTGGTGAGGAGGTGAGCAGCGGCAGGAGAGAGGAGAGGACCAGGTGGGGTGGAGGTGAGCAGCAGGAGAGAGGAGAGGACCAGGTGGGAGAGGAGGTGAGCAGCAGGAGAGAGGAGAGGACCAGGTGGGAGAGGAGGTGAGCAGTGGCAGGGGAGAGGAGAGGACCAGGTGGGAGAGGAGGTGAGCAGTGGCAGGAGAGAGGAGAGGACCAGGTGGGAGAGGAGGTGAGCAGCAGGAGAGAGGAGAGGACCAGGTGAGAGAGGAGGTGAGCGGTGGCAGGAGAGGAGAGGACCAGGTGGGAGAGGAGGTGAGCAGCAGGAGAGAGGAGAGGACCAGGTGGGAGAGGAGGTGAGCAGCAGGAGAGAGGAGAGGACCAGGTGGGAGAGGAGGTGAGCAGCAGGAGAGAGGAGAGGACCAGGTGGGGGAGGAGGTGAGCAGCAGGAGAGAGGAGAGGACCAGGTGGGAGAGGAGGTGAGCAGCAGGAGAGAGGAGAGGACCAGGTGGGAGAGGAGGTGAGCAGCAGGAGAGAGGAGAGGACCAGGTGGGAGAGGAGGTGAGCAGCAGGAGAGAGGAGAGGACCAGGTGGGAGAGGAGGTGAACAGCAGGAGAGAGGAGCGGACCAGGTGGGGGAGGAGCAGTGGAGGAACCCTCCCCCTGGGAGGCGGGGAGTGAGGACCAGAAGGGTCAGAAACCAGGGATGAGCTGACACAGAATGGGGGGGGGGCGGACAAGAATCCGCGACAGATCCCTTTGCAAAGGCCGTGGGGAGGGGGTGAGAGTTGGGAGGAAAAGGTAGTAAGGGTTAAGGCTGTCAAGATATTTACTGTCGGGAATTGACGTACGTGATCGTGATCGTGGGGCTCGCTGGGCACACCCGAAATCCACGGGGCAGGCCGTGGCGGGGTGGGGGGCGTCCTGGAGGGGCAGCAGGCGGTGGTGCTCCCGTCCGTGGGGCAGCAGGTCCGTGGCTTTCAGGGCGGCCTCCGTTCTGACCCCAAACACTTCACCTGATGGCACCAGGCCCACCCAGGTGACTGAGAATCAGGCGCTTGACTGACTTACGGTCAGCTGGTTGTGGATGGCAGCAACGCCATGGACCAGACTTCTTCCCAGCAACCCCCAGATCAGCGCGGAATGGAGGAGCCGGGCCCCCCGCCTCACGTCGACCGGCACACTGCTCCACCAGCACTTGCTGAACTAACGCACGGTCACAAGCTAGCGTTCACTGAGCAGTCAACAGCTGACCAGCATGGTGTCTATCCATTTGCTTACCCTTCCCAACAAACTTTATAAAGTCAGTCTCACCAGGACCCCAGGACCTGTGTCCCACCTCCGGGACCTCAGTGCTGTTGGCCGGTCAGTATTTCCTCTTCTCCTTTCCCCGGGCAGGTGGCTGGTTTTCCCATTGCTGTCCCTTCACATCCACTGTAACCACACAGCTGTTTTGTTTTCTTTTTATCAATGAATTATGAGCAGAGAAGACACGGATCCCTTCCAGGTGGCAACGTGTTTAAGAGTCAGTTTATCACCTTTCTTTTCTCCTCGTCATTGTGACCAGCAATGTCCGGACAGTGGAGCCTCTACCAGCTTGGGACTCCTGAGGGGAGGGGGGATGGGGGGGGGGAGGCAGCGTGAGCAAGGCCCCGGCTGACCACACTGAGCACGCAGCATGGGTTTGAAGCTACGGATACTTGGGTGTTGTTCCCCCCCCCCATAGCCCACTTTATCCTGATTACCCCATGTTATAGATGGAGACGGTGAGGCACAGAGAAGTCGAGTGATTTGTCCAAAGTCACACAGCAGGAAACGGGGAGCCATCTCTCCTGCTCACTAAAATGAGGGCATGTTTCAAAATGAATGTGAAGCGATAAAAAAAAAAAGAGAGAGAGAGGGAGAGAGAAGCCTTTGCCATGTCACTGGCTCCTCCATCACGATCATTGAGTTTGCATCTCATTTGCCTAATTGAACAACTTTCTTTGACTTGTCGTTTGCTTTTCTGATGTTCTCGTTTAATAATAATAAAAAAATCAAACGCTTCTTCTTTTTTTTTTTTTTAAATCGCTTCATATTCAGTTTGAAATATCCCCTCATTTTTTTGTGAGCCACCCATATCGGTCCTTGCTGTTTAGGAGTCTGAAGAGACCCCGGCTGCCATCTTTTTTTCCAAGGCTCGGTCCTTCGTAGCTTCCCCATCCTTATACTAGTTCTTAATGTGGAGCGTCCCCCCCCCCCCCAGCTCCCCTCCCCCCCTCACCGGAGAGGCTCGGCAGTGTCTGGGGACATTTCTGGTTGTCACCATTCGGGTGGTGGTGGGCAGAGGTCAAGAATGCTGTTAATTCATGCACAGGTCACCTCCCCCTTCCCCCCAAGATAGAGTCACCCACGCCCAGATATCAGAAGTACCGCTCTGGAGAGGCCCCTCTGCGGCTGCAGGGAACCGCACCTGCGGCCTGGCCGGCTTCCTTCCACGGTTTGCACCTGGAGCCTTGGCTGGGTTGCTCTGAGTTAGTCAATTAATTAAGTGCACACAGCAGGGGACGTCAGGGCTGGGACCGGTCTTCTGTTTGACATTTGCCTCACCCATCCGGAGGAGGAGGAGGAGGAGGATGTGGTGAGAACTCCCCGCTCCAGCGAGCGCTGACACTTCACCGTGCCAGGGAGGGAAATGCCAAACTCCTGGTGACAAGCCGCGGAAGGATCTCGCCAGGCTGTGCGCGTGGGCCGGGGACTTGCCGAGCAGGAGCCTCCGTGGAGGCAAAGGCAACGGGCCGCGCGCTTGGCGGAGCGTCATCCGAGCTCTACGTAGAGGTTGGGAGAGGACTGAGCAGCGGGAAGCGGAGGAATAGGAATGGGGTGGCCCCAGTGAGTGACTCCCCGGCTTGGTTCCCAGACGCCCCTGAGCGCGCTTTCTCGCCGACGATGCCAGGCCCTCGCGGGGTGCCCTTGGTCACAGGTCTGGGTGCTGCTGCTCCAGCCAGCTTTGCATTTTCGGCAGGAATACAGACCCAGTTTCCCCAGATTTTATCATTTCCAAGAGAAACCAAACATCTTGGATCTTAGGTGAAACTTCCCGTATTTTTTCCCCTAACTTTTTTTATTTTGATATAACATCAAGCCTATAGGAAAACAATGATATGAATGGTATAAAGAGCTCCTATATCCTTCACCCAGACTCACTGGTTGCTAACATGTTGCCCCATGGGCTTTATTATGATAAGTTCCCTATGTTTATAAACCAGCTACGGACCGAGCTACACGAGAATGTGAACGGGCTTTTTGGCCCTTGAACTCTCAGCGGGTGATTTCTGAAACTCAGGGTCGTGTCTGACAAATGTCTCAAGAATCTCCACACGGGGGTGGGGGGGGGCTGGACACGGGTGATTTTACATTTTCCTCCACATGCTGCTAACGGGCAGCTAGGGCTGAGAACAGCCCGTCTTGGTCCCTCACGGTCACTTCATTCCCTTTATTGGCGGCTGGTTTAGGGGTCCACACCTGACCCTGTTCTGGCCAGAGAGGTTAAGGGGAGAGTGTAATGGAGTGCTTCTGAGACAGGTCTCTTTCCTCCTGAAGACCCAGGAAAGGGGCAGCTCTTCCCACTGGTGTTGCACCCGGATGTGATGGACGCTGGCCTAAGGGTGGGAGGCTAGAAGGACGGGGAGACGTTGGGGTCCTTAAATTCATCTTTGCACGACTACATGAACGAACCTCGAGGACCCTTTATCCTGAGGTTCCTTTTGATGGAGGATGTGTTTTCCTCGCTGTAGCTGCGTGGTGGTGATGACTCGTCACCTGGCAAAGGCACACGCCTGGCTTAGAGGATGCTGAGTGTTCCCGCCATCGACTCTCTAGCCCCAGGTGGGCGGCGCGTTTGGTATTTCCAACCCCGGAGTCCAGATGGTACCATGTGACTCATTCTCACTAGTTGAATGTGACACGGAGTGGGGTTCTTCTGGGTCAAGGTGATGAAGGTTTGGTGCCTGTTCCTTCATCTTCTCACCGCCACCCCCCTCCCCTTCCCTCCGTCTACTCAGGTGGATAAGGTCAGGGCCACCCTGAAGCCACGAGATGGCAGGGGGAGGCGGCTGGCTGCTGGGGAGGAGGGGGCTGTGGGACATCCGGACAATGGGTTTCACAGCTGTCCCTGCCTCAGAGGTTAGGATCGAATGAGACAGAGGACAAGGAGCTCATGGCGCCTTTCTTGGCAACCACGGGGGGACCTGGTGAATGTGCTTACTTTTGGACGGCAGTTTGGAGGACTAGGCTGACCGGGATCCTGTCTGACAACTGGGAGTGGTCATATTAATATTTATTTATTTTATTTTTATTACTTTTTTCCCCCGAAGTTAGAAGCGGGGAGGCAGAGAGACTCCCGCATGTGCCGGACCGGGATCCACCCAGCATGCCCATCAGGGGGCGATACTCTGCCCATCTGGGCTGTTGCTCCATTGTGGCCAGAGCCATTCTATCGCCTGAGGATGGAGGCCATGGAGCCATCTTCAGTGCCCGGGGCCAACTTTACTCCAATGGAGCCTTGGCTGCAGGAGGGGAAGAGAGACGTAGAGAGAAAGGAGAGAGGGAAGGGGGGAGAAACAGATGGGCACTTCTCCTGTGTGCCCTGGCTGGGAATCGAACCTGGGACTTCCACACGTCAGGCTGATGCTCTACCGCTGAGCCAACCAGCCAGGGCCATATTAATATTTATTTGATGCTGCCAGCTAGGTCCTGCTGAGGACTCTTCAAGTAGAGGCACTCGGAGGGCCCTGTGCCCAAAGCCTCACGAAGACCAGAGCTAGATGGTACATAAGTGAGGGTCCTCCTGGGTGTCAGGGCCTGTTTATCCCCTCCAGCTCTTCAGCCTTTGCCGACGGGCTCTGTCCCTTGGTTTCCAGGCCGACGTCCGGCTAGTCCAGGCCCTGGGACCTTTCTCTCCATCCTCCCAACTCCCCGGATGCCCTGCTTTGACGGACGTTCAGCTCCCAGTGCTGCACGCTGTTCCTCCCCCCCCCACAGGACTCACCAGCGACCCGGCCCATCTCTAAGGTCGGTGCCTCGTCACAGGTCACAGGGCCGGGAGCCACTCTTCCCAAAGCGCGGGACGAGATTACTGGACGTGGCGCCCGGCCAGGCACTAGAGAGCGCCAACCCTCGTAGAGAGAAAGTGCTCCGTCTCCAGGTATCCTTCGAGCCTCTGCGTAAACCAAGGGGCGTGTCTTCTCTGGTGTGAGGGCACCTTCAGCATCTTTCTAGCATTTGGCTTATATATATATATATATATATGTCCTGCTTACCAAGAGCAGGCAGCTGGCCCTCGGCTCCGAGCGGGCAGCAGCTAGAATATGGCGTGGTTGTGTGTATTGTATTTATTTTCCTGGTTACCATTCCCCCCTTTTATTTTGTGATAGAGACCCGGGGGGGGGCAGATAAGGACAGACAGACAGGAAGAGAAAGAGATGAGGAGCATCAAGTCTTCGTTGCGGCACCTTAGTTGGTCATTGATTGCTTTCTCATATGTGCCCTGACGGGGGGGGGGGGGGCTTCAGCCGAGCCAGTGACCCCTTGCTCAAGCCAGTGACCTTTGGCTCAAACCAGCAACCTTGGACTTTAAGCCAGCGAGCTTTGGGCTCAAACCAGCGACCATAGAGTCATGTCTATGATCCTATGCTCAAGCCAGCGACCCCGCACTCAAGCCGGATGAGCCCGCGCTCAAGCCAGTGACCTCGGGGTTTTGAACCTGGGTCCTCCGTGTCCCAGTTTGATGCTCTATCCGCTGTGCCACCGCTTAGTCAGGCTCCAGTCCCCTTTGGATAAGGGTGCTGTCAAGCTCCGTGTCAGGGTGTATTTATTCAAGTAGGAACCAAGTCGATTCACAGAGACACAGGAGGCAAATGCCCGTCAGTGTGGATATAACACTTCGCCAGGGTTACAGTCCCGTCACAGAGGTCCGGAGGGAACCAGTCGAGTTAGGAAGTAGAGGCGTGGGCAGAGATGCTCGCCCTGCTCATTCGCTCCTGAGACACCGGCTCCCCTCGAGCCTCTATGCCTCAGCCGCCAGAATGCGGATGGTAATTCCCGCCACGCCCGGGACCGTTCTCAGCACCCGGTGGGAGAATCTGACGTGTGTGCGTGCCGTTCGAATGCAGTGGTCCTTCAGTGTTAGGATGAATTTTTACCAGCCTGTGCTCGACAGTCAGATTCGCCGTGTGAGGGTGGCTTCCTAGGACTTCTATCCAGCTGGGGGCGGGTGAAGTCTGGGTAAGTCATGTCACCGCTCTTGCCTCAGTTTCCCCCTGGGGAAGCGGGAGACCGCTGGGAGGCTGAGGTGATGTGATTGATGGGCGCACAGTGCCAGGGCACAGCTTGGCACGCAGCAGGGGGCAGGGAAGCGTGAGCTGTCGTGGCCGTGACCCTGCCCCACAGTGACCTGTGAGGGGGCTGTGCCACCAGGGCCGGGAGGCAGGTGTCAGCAGAGGGGACAGCGATCTTCCTCCACTTTTCTTCCGAACCCCCTCGGAGCCTGTGCGAAGCACACCCCTCTCCCCAGTACAGATCCCTTCCAGCGCTGCCGCTGGCTGTGGGTCGAATGGTGCCTCGCACTGCCCCCCCAGATCCATATGTTGAAGCCCTGGCCCTCCAGTGTGATGGTGGTCGGAGATGGGGCCTTGGGGGGTGATTAGGGCTAGAGGAGCTCATGAGGGTGTGTATGGCCCTTGTGATGGCCTTAGCAGCTTTGTAAAAAGAGGGAGAGAGAAGGCACACTCGCCTCCTTTCTGCCATCTGAGGACAGAGACGGTGGCCATCGGCAAGCCTGGAGAGGGGCCCTCATCAAGAGCCCAACTGGCCAGCACCCTGATCTTGGACTTCCAGCCTCAAGAACTATGAGAAATAATTACCTGTTGTGAAAGCCACAGCTGGAGCTGACTGATGCTATGCTTATTTGGTCTAGAATCTATCCAAAAATTTATACATTTATACCTCTATATCTATATCTATATCATCTATATCTAATTCTATAGCTAAATCTATATCTATATCATCTATATATCTATATCATGTATATCTATATCTGTAGCTATCTATATATGAATCCATATGTATACACACACATATATAACTTACAATATGCTAATCACTCTTTTTTTTAATGTTTTTAAAAAATATTATTTATTCATTTTAGAGAGGTGAGCGAGGGAGAGAGAGAAGAGGGGAGGAGCAGGAAGCATCAACTCCCACAGGTGCCTTGACCAGGCAAGCCCAGGGTTTTGAACCGGGGACCTCAGCGTTCCAGGTTGACGCTCTATCCACTGCGCCAGCACAGGTCAGGCACAATATGCTAATCATTCTACATGTGGTGTTTTATTGAGGCCTCACGACTCTAGGGAGGAGAGCTCCCTACCGTGTTCCCTGTGAAAGAGGAAGAAGCTGAGGCTGGAAGGTTGGGCGGAGTTGCCCAAGGTCCTAGGGCTACTGGGTGCAGCAGCCCGGTTGTTTGGGAACACATGCTGGCCGCCAGCTGGCCTGGGGGTTCAGGCGAGGGACACGCCAACTCTGATATTGGTGAGGATCACCTTGCTGGCCTCCAGAGGGGAAGGGGGACCCTTCCTGTTGGCCCCAGGGTGGATGAGCAAAGGTCCGGCTTCCTGTTCAGCCGCAGGGCGGAGAGTTTGTGCGGGAAGTACCCGTAAAGCAACAGAACAGCTCAGCCCGGTTGGTTACAAGGCAAAACCTTTAATCACATGAGTGCTTATTACATTAAGCTGCTCCGGGGCTCAGACAGCTTTGATTTCTGGTCATGTTCTTTCCTTTGTTTTAAATGTATTTAACACGAAAAGGTGAATGCCTCCTCAGGACCTGAGGATTTGTGAGTGGACAACAAGGACAAGTGTCTGGGGACCTGGGGACCCCCCCCTCCCCCTCAAGCCACCGCCTGTGACTTGGAGCGAAGTCCTCTTCCAGGGAGGGAAGAACGGGGGGTCCTAACGGTAAAGAAGGAGAAACACGGGGCGCAAACACACGGAGAGGAACGGTGTCAGGGGGCGGGCTCAGAGGTCCGGGCGGCACAGAGAGGGCGGGGACCCGGAGGGTGAGGGCGGAGCGTGGGCGGGGGGCGGGGCTTGAGTCCATTTGGTTTCATTCTTTGTAAAAAATAATAATAACCATCATGAGGACCATGCCATGCAGCCTCAGAGACGCCCGCGCCCTCCCCGGGGCCGCGAGGGCCGGAGGGCGGTTCAGACGGGCGTGGTACGCCGGTTGGCCAGGTCGTTATGCAGCGACTCCTTGAACTCTTTGGGCGTGGAATTGTGGAACTGTAGAAAACCATGGTCCCGGTCCGAGTTGAGGAGGGTCCCCATGGTGATCTTGGAGGGGTCCCGGGAGAGGGTGAACATGGAGATGTCGGTGGAAGGGATGGTGTGGAAGCCTTTGCCGATGGGCGACAGGTCCCGGGACCTGGGCTCGGTGGAACGCGAACTGGACCGCCGCCGGAACCGGTACCGGTAGGGCGGCAGGCGGGCGAAGGTCGATTTCTTCAGGAGCTCCGAGTGGGACTTGGCCCGGAGCTGCTGATGTTTCTCGATGTAGATGTGCACGGCCACCACCCCCACGATCTCCGCGATGATGAAGGAGAAGGCTCCGAAGTAGAAGGACCAGCCGTACGAGTAGCTCTTCTTGGAGTCCCGCTGCCCGGGGTCCCCGGCGTTGGCCGATATATACACTATGATGCCGATGATGTTGCTTAACCCTGAGAGAAAGGGAAAAGAAAAGGAAAAAAAATGCATCTTTTATATATATATAACCTCCGAGGTTGCCGTCGACTGGAAGTCTTGAAATATTTATACAGAACGCATGCGCTGTCGACAGGGAGAGAGAAGGATGGGTTTGTGGCTGGAAATCCAAGCCGGCTGGGCTCTTCCGCACGGTCTGCCCCTTGGGACCCGCAGAGTTCCGTCCCAGGGGGGTTTGCCTCCACCTACAAAAGACACCCGACTCCTACAGCAAGTGCACAGAACTCGGAACACCTGCCTTTCCCCTGAGACACAACCCGCTCCGTTAAAACACCACCTTCGGCAGGGAGTCCCGAGGACGGTACAGTGAATGGGGTGCAGGTCCCTCGCCATTAGCAGGAGGGACGGACGTGTCAATGCCATTGGAGGAGAAGGCAGGAAGGGGTCTACCGGAGACACGGATACGAGGGTTCAGGAGCCAAGGGAGAGAGGTGAGTAAGCCGCTGCCCTTTGAGCGGGGTGACATTCGAGCGGAACCCCGAAAGTTGGAGAGGGGTGAGCCGCCCCGAGACGCAACACTGTTGAGGGTGGAGTGTGCGAGGAAGAGTGACTTCCGGGGGCTTTGGCGGGACTAGGCGTGACTTCCGGGGGCTTTGGTGGGACTAGGGGTGACTTCCCGGGGCTTTGACTGGACTAGGGGTGACTTCCGGGGGGCTTTGGCTGGACTAGGGGTGACTTCCGGGGACTTTGGCGGGACTAGGGGTGACTTCCGGGGACTTTGGCTGGACTAGGGGTGACTTCCGGGGGCTTTGGCTGGACTAGGGGTAACTTCCGGTGGCTTTGGCTGGACTAGGGGTGACTTCTGGGGGCTTTGGCTGGACTAGGGGTGACTTCCGGGGGCTTTGGCTGGACTAGGGGTGACTTCCGGGGACTTTGGCGGGACTAGGGGTGACTTCCGGGGACTTTGGCTGGACTAGGGGTGGCTTCCGGGGGCTTTGGCGGGACTAGGGGGACGTGAGTGGCATCTTGCGCTGAAAGCGGGGGCAGCAGAGAGGACAGGTGTAGAGGAGAGATTTGGGCACACTGGGTTGGGAGTGCTGGTCGGGAGTCCGGCTGTCGCTGTCCAGTGGACATGCGAGGGCCGGGGCTGCAGCGTGGGGGCGCTCAGGAGGCGCGGGGAAGGCACCCCCCTCCAGGGTCTTTATCTGCACGGGATGAGATGCTGCTGCAGGCTAGCTGTTGTTGGAGCCTCGGGAATTGGGGAACACGAGGTTGTGGTCCCCGGTAGGCACGGTCTGCCAGCTTCGTGTCCCCAAGTGTCAGTGGAATAAATAGCACAGGCAGTAGCCGAGGGGGCCGTGGGAGAGGAACTGCTTCTCCAGGGAGTGGCGAGAAGACACAGGTAGAGCCTGGGGTCCGGGACGGTGCTCCCGTCTGACCCCTTCCCCACATTATTGCTCTCAAGGCGAAATGTCTCTCTTTGTCCTTTTGCCCCAAGGGCCTCTGCGGGGCCTTGAAACCAACGGTGGCTCCGAGAGCTTGGTACCTTTGCTGGCATTTTCCTCGCCTCTCCCGAGTCGGACCACCTGCAGGAGCGTGCTCAGTGGAGGCTGTCTCTCATTCCAGTTCCAGGCACCAGTTGGTAAGTAATCATTTTCAGTGGCCTCCTGAGTCTCGCCTCCATTCCGGAAGCACCCCCACACTCCTGCTGGGGATCCCCAAGACCTTACCACGGCCCAGCAACCAGAAGGTTAAAGCCTGGCCTAGCGGGGGTCCCCCCGCCCCCGGCCTCTGCTCCTGGGCTACCCCTCTGGCTGGCTGGTGTTCATATACTAAGGGCATGAGAGTGATCTCCAGCCCCACACCATCTAGGACTTGCCCCTTGAGGTCAGGGCCGGGCACTGCTTCTACCCAGCGCCCCCCGCATCACTCTTCACTGAGCAGGCAGGCAGCAGGTTCTGGTCCCCGAGCGAGTCCCCACACGGGGCTGGCACCGGCGGCTGCTGGGCTGCAGCGCCCCCTTCCCATACGGAGCGGTGTCTCCCCCTGCAGGTGGGCACACGCAGTACTCTTATGTCACCATGGACGTGGGTACACTAAGGAGGAGAGAGCAGAAGTCACAGGGATTTCCAGGACTCCCTCTGCTAGCAGGGAGATGGGTCAGGTTCGGGAAGCTCCAGATGGAAGTCTTGCCGGAGTGGGGGGTGGAGAAAAGTGCAGAGAGAGGCTCCCACGTCAGACAGGTTCAAGGAGGCAGGGGCGAGGCCAGCTGCCGCCGGGTCCGAGGGCACTCGCCGCGCATCGGGCGCTGCGCCCAGTCTTCGCGTGCGCCATCTCGAGCCATCATCGCAACAGACCCTCTTTAAAAACTAATCACCGCTCTTTCCCAGATGAGGACACAAACAAAGGCACAGAGGAGGTAGGAACGTCCTCAGTCCACGCAGCTAGGAGGTGGCGGAGGTGGGATTCGAACCCAGGACGGCCCCTTAGCCAAGGGTGTGTCTAGAGCTCGCCAACCAGGCTTCAGGAGAACACACGGTCAGGGAGACGTGGCTTCCTCCCTGCTACCAGCCGGTCAGCCCCCGGAGGGGCGGGAGCTAGTTCCGTTGTGTTCCTGGCTACAGCCCCATCCACCCAGCCCAGAGCCTGACCCGCAGCAAAGAGCGCAGGGCACGTGGGCGGGGCCCGTGGGAGAAGCGAGGGGGCACGAGAATTCAGTGGGACAATGTGTCAACTAGCAGCTGCGGTGCATCGAGCGGTGGCTGTGGGCCGGGCAGCTCTGGGCACTCGAGGCCAGCACCTTTCATCCTCTTTTAACAGCCTTCAGACGGAGAGAGCCACTGTTTCCCCCATTTCTCAGATGGGGAAACTGAAGCTCAGCAAGGTCAAGAGACTTGCCCGAGGTTGCACAGCTGGGATGTCATCGGGCCAAGGTTGGCTGCAGGCAGCCAGCCTCTGAGCCCGTGCCCTGTAGTATGTCGCTTAGTGCCTGGCGCAGAGTAGGTGCTCGGGAGAGGGGTGTTGAGTGCTGATCTGAGGTCACAGACCCTTAGACTAGCTGAGCCAGAAAGAGCATCGGAGAGTGCTGAATCTTCCAAAACGCTCATTTCATAGGTGGAAAAACTGAGGCTCTTTGGCTCCCATAGGATCAGTGGGGGAGCAGAGGGGGGGCTAGGATTTGTCCCCAAGCTCCTGGCCCCTCCTGAGGGCTTCCACCACCCGTCCCTCCTGTTCCCCAGCTCCCCCCTGGGAGTATCTAATCGGCCTGACATCTCTCGCAGTCCCTTTTGTGAGAAGAAAGTTGCTGGTGACACACTCTTCCCTAACAATGCCCCCAGGGGACAAAATAATGATCTTCCCCCGTCTAGGAATCCCGCCCGTGTCAGCACAGCCAACCCCCCTTCGGGTCAGTCGGAGGAGCTGACTGGTCAGCAGGCCTGGTCGGGCCACCAGGGGCACACGCGCCTCCAAGCAGCACAAGTCCCCTGAGCTGGTCAGTTGTGACCATCTGTCCACACAGAGCATAGCCGGAGTGGGGCCACGGTCACTTTGGGGGTGACCACATCCCCGGGGCAAGGCGGCAGCTTTTATCCACCATGGTCTGCGGCTGGAGCCGGTTCCCGGCGACCCCGAGCGGGAGGCGGGGGTCACTTCCTCAGCCCCCAGAAGAGGGACCGGCGGGGAGGACGAGAGAGAGGTCCCGGAGGGGCCGGGGCGGCACCACTGCTGCCCTTCCAGAACTAGAAAGCGACACTCTGTGTGCTTCATTCCGCCCGCCTGCAGCAGCCCCACGAAGTGGGGAGTGTTACTACCCCCCACTGGCCAGCTGAGGAAACCCAGATGCAGGAAGTTGGTCATGTTCCCGAGGCCCCACAGGGGGAAGCCCGAGTTCACACCCAGGAGGGTGAGCTGCCCTGACCCACCGTTTTATCCTCTTCCCCCTCGTGTTCCCATCCCGATAAGTAGTCTGCCATCATTGGGCGAAGCTTGAAGGTCATCCCTGAAGACGCAAGTCCCCTTGTCCCGCCCCCTGCCTTGTTCTCGGCTCTTCCTAAAGCATTTCGTCCTGATGGCCGCGACCGGAGGGCGGGGTGGAAGGGATGAGGCGCGGAAAGGGAATCCTGGGGGAGAGAGAGGAAGATGCAGGCAGCGGAGGAGCGATGAAGACGAGGGGAAGAGAGAAGGCTGAGCGGGACCCTTCCTTACCGCGGCCTCTCATCCTCCTGACCACCCTGGGCCACCTTTGTCAGGGCTGCCAGGGACCGGCCCATCTCCCCTGACAGCACCTGGTGCTGCTGGTGTTTATCTCATTCCTGGAGACTCTTTGAACCACAGGAAGGTTCGAGCACTTGAAGAGCTGTGAACAGCAGTTAACCGGCAAATACGTACCTCAAAGGGCCAGAGACAGTGTATGAAGAGGCCCTGTGGACCCCTTTCAAACATATGGACCCAGGTTCTCCGGCCACGCATAACACACACAGCTCACGCCCCTTGCCCCTGTGTGCAAGCGTGGACGCACACTCTCATTCATCCATCATGCCTTGTCTGAGTGACCTCGCCACACTGCTGTTCCTGTCTTTCCCTCACGCCTCCTCAGCTGGAGCAGCTGCCAGCACCTCGGGTTCTGCTGAAAGCCCCTGGACCTTGTCTCGACGTAACGAGTCGAGAACGTTTCCTTGTTCTTTCTTCGGAGGGAACCCTGACTGGCACCGCCTCCCCCCGTGGCCCTGGCTGGGATTGGCGACTGTGCAGATCCCGGGGCGGGGGGCAGGGACCCGGCGCTCACCTGCAGAGACGAAGAAGATGCCCGCGCTGAGGATGACGTTGTGCCGGCTGCGGTGGAACTCGCTGGCCGCCACGCAGAGCCCGCCGAAGAAGAGCAGCGTGACGCTGAGGATGGGGAAGACGCTGGAGGCCCTCACAGCCCCTGCGGGGGGAGGAGAGCGGGTTCACCTGGTGCCCGGCCTGGCCTGACCCGGCCCGTCTCTGGACCTGCCGGCCGCAGGCACGGGGACGCCCGAGGGGAAACCAGCCTGTGGGCAGGGACAGAGCCTCTGTCTGACACGGGCATGCGACCAGCGCCGTCGCCCGGGGGCCCAGGGCGTGGGCTCCTCTGCAGCCACCTCCTGAAACTCTTAATCATGTTAGCTTTAAATCTGTGTTTTAGAAGGACGTCTGATGGGCCGGCGCAGCCACACTGGGGTCTGAGAACCTCGACTCATGGGCGTCCCCCCACCCCCACCTCCCCTTTCTCTTGGGATGTGTCCTCCGTCGCCCACATCCCTGCCCAGCCGGTGTGCACGGCCACCCTTCACTCTTGGTGGGGGCTGGGCGCGGACACAGAGAGAATCAGGGCTGGGGGCAAGCCCGGGTCCCCTGTGAGGGTCTCCTGTGGGGGTCCCTGTGCAGCAGGGGGTGTGATATCAAATAGCAAACATAAGACACCTGGCCAGGTTGTGAGAGAGCTGGCAGAGGAAAGAGAAGGTTTGCTGTGGCCCCTTTTGAACCAGGAGCTCAGGACTTTCATTCAGCACTGGGCCCTGCAGACCTGTCACCAAGCCTGCCCCGGGGACCCCGTCAGACCATGTGCTAGCTGTCCACATGCGTGTGGACTCTTTCCCCGGGGACCCTGTCAGACCACGCGCTAGCTGTCCACATGCGTGTGGACTCTTTCCCCGGGGACCCCGTCAGACCATGTGCTAGCTGTCCACATGCGTGTGGACTCTTTCCCCGGGGACCCTGTCAGACCACGCGCTAGCTGTCCACATGCGTGTGGACTCTTTCCCCAGGGACCCTGTCAGACCACATGCTAGCTGTCCACATGCGTGCGGACTCTTTCCCTGGGGACCCCGTCAGACCACGTGCTAGCTGTCCACATGCGTGCGGACTCTTTCCCAGGGCACACCGGCATCTGCCCCGTTCTGGGTGGGTGTGTACATCTGAAATGTGCAGCGAGGAGTAGCTGTTCTCTAAGGGGTTGCGGTAACCGTTTGGTGACTGGCTGGTGGCCACCTCCACTCTACGTCACCGATGCTGTCTGGGCAGATGCTCACTGGTGACGCGTGTCTGCCTCACACACCGGATGGCCGCTGCTGCCGTCTCTTCCAGTCAGCTGGTGTCCACTCCTGAATTTGTTTTAGCACAGTGAACACGGCTGGCTTTGGAACCAAAAGGTTGGATTGACTTCCTTGCCAGTTTCTCCTTCCCAAAGATGGGAGCTTCGGACCGGGGCGGGGGGCTTACTGCGGTGTAACTGCACCCTCGGCGGCGTCTGGGCACGGCTGGCCACGCCCTGTGTTCTGTTATGGGGCAGCCCTGGTCCCCAGGACCCGTGAGAGAGTACACCTCTGCTGATGGCTTATATGTCCCTCCCGACAGCGCAGGAGAAGGACGGAGGGGACGGCAGAGCAATCAGCATGCACAATCCCCCTCCACTGCAGAGTGGTCACATCAGGGACCGGCATCGTGGACCCAGGAGGCCAGAGACCCCGGCAGGAGCATGCCCCTGGCCCTGTGGAGTTGGGTGGGCAGTTTCCCCAGCAGGAAATCTGTGTGCTGGTTTGAGGTCCCTTCTGAACCCTAGCCTGGCTCTGTGGCGAATGGCGCAGCCTCGGTGGACTGTGGGGTGGACCCCCCCCCCAGCTTTACAGAGGAGAGAGAGAACATTTTATCAGGAAAAGCAACAGCCCGCTCCAAAGAACTTAAAATCAGTTTTTCAGGCTGTGAAAGAGAAGTCGCAGTTCCGTGTGGTTTCCAACAGTGCATACATCACCAAGTTTCATCGAGTAGAGAAGAAAAACAACTGATGAGCGTTCTGGAAAACCCCCCACGGGGTATGACTTTAAAGTCCTTCTCGTTCGAGGGGTTCCAGTAATCTCTGTCACCCCGAACTTCCGTCAAGACGCATCTCTAACAGTGGCTTTTCTTCCCTACACCGAACCTTCTTAGGCTGCGGCAGAAGTGCATCCTAGTGGGTGTGTGGGTAAACCCCAGTGCATCCTAGTGGGTGTGTGGGTAAACCCCAGTGCATCCTAGTGGGTGTGTGGGTAAACCCCAGTGCATCCTAGTGGGTGTGTGGGTAAACCCCAGTAAATGGATAAGGGCTGAAAAGAGATAAATGGTATGTTTACGCTGTAAAAATTAGCTTAAATATGACCGTTTCTTTCCGATTGATCCCCCTGCCACCACGTACATTGTTACGTGATTAAAGGCTGGTGCATACCCACAGCCCATCTGCAGACTGGCGAGATGAATAGAGCTAAAAACGATGTTGATTGTAAAAAGTACTCTTTTTTTTTTTTTTTTTTTTTTGGTATTTTTCTGAAGTGAGAAGCAGGGAGGCAGAGAGACAGGCTCCCGCATGCGCCCAACCAGGGTCCACCTGGCATGCCCACCAGGGGGGTCCATCTGGGGCGTCGCTCTGTTGCAACCAGAGCCATTCTAGTGCCTGAGGTGGAGGCCATGGAGCCATCCTCAGCGCCCGGGCCAACTTTGCTCCAATGGAGCCTTGGCTGCAGGAGGGGAAGAGAGAGACAGAGAGGAAGGAGAGGGGGAGGGGTGGACAAGCAGATGGGTGCTTCTCCTGTGTGCCTTGGCCAGGAATTGAACCCATTACTTCCACACGCCAGGCCGATGCTCTACTGCTGAGCCAACCATCCAGGGCAAACGCACTCTTCTTGAGTGATGAGTTACACCCACAAATCTGAATAGGACCATTTCTCAAAGTTTATATTTTGACAGCCTTTAAAAAAACCCAAAAACTACATTTCACACTCCCTTCTAAGACAGGGTGGGGCAGAGGTAGGTTTACAGCCATGAGTGTGCAAAACAGTTGATTCTTCTATTCACAATTACTAACTATTGTACTGATTTCCCTGTGAACAACTGTGCACCTGCTGTGCCCCACCCTGTGTAGTCAATGCCTCAGAGTTCTCCTTCCAAAGGAACTGGATCCATACGGCCATCAAAGACGTTACATTGGACTCAGAGTAAACCCCAAGTCCTCCTGCGCCTGGGTTCGTGCCAGGCCTGTATCTGCGGCTGGATGTCCCTGTGGCTCCTCTCATGCAACAGAAAGAGAGCTCACAGCATGGCTTCGTGGTGACGGGCAGGGCCTGGGGCTAAATGTGTGCTTAGCTTTCAGGACCCTGTCCCTGTTCCCCACCCCCCGTCCGATGGGTGCCACGATGGTCTCGTTTCCGACCAGACAAGGAAAGTGAAGAGAGGGAGAGCGGAAGCCGTGTGGCCCCAGGTCCAGCCGGGTGGGCAGGGAGTCCGTGGGGAGGAGAGGCCCGTGCTGACCAGGACCCGGAGACCTTGCTCGAAGCCGCCCCACTTTGCGGCCTCCCACATGCTGTCTTTGCGACTGTCCCTTGTTGTTTCTGGGTGATGGCCTTGGGCCCATCCTGTTTGGACACTGGCCCAGGCCCTGCCCCAGTAGGGTTGGAAGGGTTAGGAAGTCATGGAGCGATAAAGCGATAAAGCGTAGCTTTGTGTGTGTTCCCTGCTCAGATCACACCCCTCAGGACCTCTCCCATTAGCACCCCAGCCGCTCCAGCACTTTTCCTATTAGCACTTCAAACAGGAGGGTGAGAACTTGCATTCCCACGAAGGAAAATGCCCGTAAATTCCCTCCCAGCAGACAGACGAAGAACCTTTTAGTTTTGACGCACGCAGGCAGACAGACAGACACCGACTTCTCCTCCTATTTCTAGTTCCTGGAAGTGAGCAGCTCAGTTATCAGCACCGCTTGGCGCGGCCCCTCACGGCTCTTTCGCACGTGTCCGTTTCCAGGGGTGGGGACGAGCAGCCTCCCACTCAGACGCAGCGGGGTGACCACCCCCAGGGCTCCCTCCCCCACGCCCCCCCACACACACCTGGGAAGACCCGAGAAGGGGAACTTACGGAGAAGATACTCGGCCGTGTCCTGCTCGTAGTCAGCATCTTCTGGGAAGTGATCGATTTTCTTGCACACCCCTCGGAAAGCCCCTGTGGAAACCAAACGCAGTCCTCAGCGGGGGAGAAGACGGGGTCTCCGGGGGCCCAACCTGGCCCTCACCCACCAGGGGGAAGACCCATCCCCAGTTCTTTTAGGTCAGGGGTCCCCAAACTTTTTACACAGGGGGCCAGTTCACTGTCCCTCAGACCGTTGGAGGGCCGGACTATAAAAAAAACTATGAACAAATCCCTATGCACACTGCACATATCTTATTTTAAAGTAAAAAAACAAAACGGTAACAAATACAATATTTAAAATAAAGAACAAGTAAATTTAAATCAACAAACTGACCAGTATTTCAATGGGAACTATGGGCCTGCTTTTGGCTAATGAGATAGTCAATATGCTCCTCTCACTGACCACCAATGAAAGAGGTGCTCCTTCTGGAAGTGCAGTGGGGGCCGGATGAATGGCCTCAGGGGGCCACATGCGGCCCGCGGGCCGTAGTTTGGGGACCCCTGTTTTAGGTTATTTATTTATTTTACAGAGAGGAAAGAGAGAGAGAGAGAGAAGGAGGGAGGAGCAGGAAGCATCAACTCCCATATGTGCCCTGACCAGGCAAGCCCGGGGGGATTTGAACCGGCGACCTCAGCGCTCCAGGTGGATGCTTTAGCCACCGTGCCACCACTGGCCAGGCCCCATTTCTGGTTATTGCAGGACATGCGTCGGTTGGTCCACCAGTATCTTTCTCAGGGCACAGAAAGAAGACCAGTATGGGGTGGTGTGTGTGGTGTGTGTGGGGGGGCTGATTCTGTTTCCCAGCTTTTGCAGTATTCTGGGGCTCATTTAGAAGAGCAAAGAACTGTGAAGCAGAGGCACTTGTGATGAGGACTGTCTTCTCTTTTCCCTGGTTTCCCAATTAGCCTGAGGAAGCCGGGGAGGGAAGCAGAGTCGACAGATGTCAGTGACCTTCCCAGCGCGCGGACGATGAGACCCGGGCGGGCGCAGCACGTTTGCTTGTGCTCACCCGGGGTCAGGAGTGGCACTGGCATGCCCGTCAGGACCTGCCCACTCCCGGGTGTCCATCCCAGGCCTCCCGGGAGGAGCCCCGCACCCCACCCCCGCAGCCAGCTCGGTACCTGGCACAGGACCCGCCCCTGCCCCGCCCGCACCGGGACCGCAGTTTGCGGGGCTCTGCGGTTGGCTGCGGGGCGGGGCGGCTGCGGGGCTCCCCCTTGGGGCGGCGCAGCGCCAACCACACCGCCGCATCTTGGGAAAACTGACTGTCGGCCTTTCACTTCCTTTTCTCTCTTCAGCGTCAGCTTGACTTAAGTCGTTGTGGGTGTTTGATATTCGCTGTGGGTGTTCGTTAACTACCCAATTAACCCGTCTCTGGGGGCAGCGAATGGCTCCGGCAGTTCTTACACATGACAAACAGCTGCGGGACTTCTCACCGCAGACATCGCGGGACTGGGCGCGCTTGCGAGGACCCCCACCCCCATCCCACCCACCCACAGAGGGTGCCGGGCGGCAGTGCCCGACAGCGGACAAGGTTTAGAATCACGCGGGGCCAGGCTTTTACTGTAAGAATGAAATAAAGTGAGATATGACGAGATAGTTTTTTATTTTTGCATTCTCCAGAGGAGGAAACCGAGGCTCCGTGCGTTCAGCTGTTTCTTCAAGGACAGTGCTCTAAGTGACGCCAGTGCTCTAAGTGACGCCCTCCAAGCGCCCGTCCGCCTCTGAAGTTCCTAACCATCGTTGTGCATTGCTCTTCAGCAGGTTTTAGAGTCGGAAGCAAAGTCCTTTGCCAGGTGACCTCCTGATAGCGTTGTGGTCCATCCACTGCTATCGAACGGGACCAGTGGCTTTTCCACCAACCGTGCTTTTCCCAGGGTATCCATCAGGGGCCAGAACAGCGCAAGGGCAGTGGCTGTGGGACCACCTATTGGGAGCTGTCTTAACATCCTCCGACAGAGATCTCACGAGACGAAAAGGCTCAGCTGAAGACGTAAGGCAAACCCTACTAAAAACAGACCAGTCAGAAGTGGGTGGTGACAGGGACCTACAGGCAGTGCCTGCACCTGTGTGTGTGTGTGTGTGTGTGTGTGTGTGTGTGTGTGAGAGAGAGAGAGAGAGAGAGAGAGAGAGAGAGACCTGGGCCTTCCCCAAGGCGGCCCAAGGCGGCTTAGAACGAGCCAGGACTTAGAGCCGGCAAACACCGTAGCTTCCAGAGAAACACCACCTGGCTCTGGTGGTCAAAAGTGGCCCACCACCTGTTTCCTTCACGGTCCATGAGCTAAGCATAGTTTTTTGTTTTTGTTTTCTTTTTTGCATATTTACATGGTTGGAAAAGAAATCAAAAGAAGACCATTTTTTCATAGCGTGTGAAAATATATGTATATATCTTATATATATACATATGAAATTACAATTTCAGTGTCTGTAAATAAAACAGCGTGGAAATATAACCGTTCCCGTTGGTTTACAAGCTGAGCTGCGGCGGAGATGGCAAAGCTGAAGACAGCCCCCTGTCTGGCTAAGAAGGCGTTTGCTGGTCCCTGGTCTACAGATTTCTGTCCCACAAGGGAGCACCAGGTCTGAGAAGGCAAAAGAGAGCCCAGGAGAGTCTGGGCCTTCCTGTGGCCCGAGAGAGAATGGGGGGGGGGGGCGTTTCTAAAACAGATAACGTCCAGTGTCAAGGCTTGTGGAATGGTGTGCGTATTGCAGTGGTCTCCAACCCCTGGGCCACGGACCGATACCAGTCCGTGGGCCATTTGGTACCGGTCCGCAGAGAAAGAATAAATAACTTACATTATTTCTGTTTTATTTATATGTAAGTCTGAATGATGTTTTATTTTTAAAAAATGACCAGATTCCCTCTGTGACATCCGTCTAAGACTCACTCTTGATGCTTGTCTCGGTCACATGATACATTATCCGTCCCACCCTAAAGGCCGGTCTGTGAAAATATTTTCTGACATTAAACCGGCCCGTGGCCCAAAAAAGGTTGGGGTCCACTGGCGTATTGGGTTTTTTTGTTCTGTTTTACTTGTTTTAATTTTTATTGATTTTTTAGGGAGTGGAAGGGAGACAGAGGCAGAGAGAGAGAGAGAGAGAGACAGACAGAGAGAGAGAGACAGACAGAGAGAGAGAGGGAGGAGACCTTGATCTCTTATTCCACTTACTCGCCCCGCCGTTGGTTGACTCTTAGATGTGCCCAGATTGGGGAACAAACCCGCAACCTCGGCTGGTCATCGGGACAACGCTTCTCCCAACAGAGCCCCCCCTCCCCCAGCCAGGGCCTCCTAGGCTGTATTTTTTTTTTTTTAATGGAATATGTTTCTGCAATTTAAAACTGAGGATCTGTCACACGAACGCCTGATCTGCGGCTTCCCTTTCAACAAGGAGACGTTCCCCGTTTCCATGCGGTAACAGGGCCTGGCCGGTGGGGGCGTCAGCAACCCCCCCACCCCCATCCCGGCTGGGCACGAGAGCCCCAGCCAGCCGGCCGGGGTCTCCACCTCGGCCTCCGTCTCTCGAGGGGGCCCATCGCCTCCCCCCTAACCCGTTTCTTCTTCTGCAAAGTGAAGACTGGAATAGTCCCTTCGTGGAGCTGTCAGGAGAAGGAACGGAGACGGTGAGGGAAGAAGTCACAGCACCCGTCTCCGTTCTCAGCGTGTGAGGCGTAACTCGAATCGGGCGGTGACGTGAAGTGCTCGGGACACACCGTCGTCCCCGGCGCGTGGCGGGAGCTTCGTACATTTTAGAGACGACCGCCGTCGATTTCAGTAAGCGTTTTAGGACCAGAAGAGCCAGATGGGAGCCGTGTTGAGATTTTTTTTAAAAAAAGCGGTAGAAAAGGAAAGAGAAGCAAGGATTTCCCCCGAGGATGACTCCTCGCTGGAGATGAAGCTGCCGGTGCCTCAACTCACGCACCGTGGGAAAGGGAGCTGCCTTGGCCGTGCACCCAGATGAGGAGCACGTTGCTGGCTCCCAGAAACAACCACGGCTTAGCATTTCTGGTCCGTTTCCTGTCAGGCTTTTTCTCCTCCTGGGCTTTCACGTACAAATGGTTTTTCTAAAACTGGGATCACACTGTTCTTCTCAATGACACAGGTCTCATGTGTTTTTCCTCCTGCAGCTGTCGATCTAAGAAAAACCGGGTTGGGGGCGGACTTGGTCATGAACCGCAGAGGACGGAACAGAGAGAGAGGCTGGCAGTGGAGACCTGGCCAGGGTGGGTGGGGTGAGACCGGGAGGCAGAGGCGAGCCCCGTCCTGGCACGGCTGACCGAGGAAGAGGAACAGAGGTGGTGGCCAGGGGGACAGATCCAGCAGTTATGGGCCAGCGGTGACGGGAGCCCAGGGGCTGGGCACAGCTGACCCCAGCAGCCCGGGGACAAGGTTGAGAATGGGAGACAGACATTCTCTCAAGTGTTGAAGTGTCATCGCAGAGACTGGCTTTGGGGTGACAGCCACTTCACCCTGAGTAGAGACGGCAGGGCAGATGGTTCACCTTGATGGCTCAGACAACGGAAGAACACTTTCTTCATATGTATGAGGAAGGGCACCTCCTTTTTATTTTTTTTATTTTTTTATTTTCTGAAGTGAGAAGCAGGGAGGCAGTCAGACCGACTCCTGCCTGCACCTGACCGGGATCCACCTGGCACGCCCACCAGGGGTTGATGCTCTGCCCATCTGGGGTGTTGCTCTGTTGCAACCAGGAGCCATTCTAGTGCCTGAGGCAGAGGCCATAGAGCCATCCTCAGTGCCCGGTCCAACTTTGCTCCAATGGAGCTTTGGCTGCAGGAGGGGAAGAGAGAGAGAGAAAGGAGAGGGGAAGGGTGGAGAAGCAGATCGGCGCTTCTCCTGTGTGCCCTGGCCGGGAATCGAACCCGGGACTTCTGCACGCCCGGCCGACGCTCTATTGCTGAGCCGACCGGCCAGGGCAGGGCACCTCCTTCGTAAAGGGTTAGCCTTAGAGGTGTTCCCTTAGAACCAAGGATGAGATACAAATGCCCACCCCCACCAGCTCAGTTATACACAGTGCTACAAGTTCCAGGACACGAAGAAACACTACAGGACGAAGAATTATAAGCAATATATTATAAAAAAAAAAAAAAAAAGACAGGATGAAATGGTTGTTTTTTTCTAGGTGATCGAATAGTTGGTCTACTTGGGCAGCTGAATGCTATTTCCTTGAAGAAAATTTTAGAGCGAATGGAAGAGCTCAGTGAGGTGATTTCTGGTAAGATATTCAACCACACAATAAAGCTGTGGTGATGAAGTCATGGTGGCCCTGACATTGAAAAATAACATGTCCTAGGATAGTTTCTCAACACAGAGGAATATGACAAAGAACACCGGAAGCAGGTCATTATCCCGTATTCAGATAACCCCCGTAGCATGAGAAGAATATATATATATATATATATATATATATATATATATATATATATATATATATATGAATAGATCTATGTACACAATCAGAAAATTCAGTCTCCATAGAAAGGCGGAAAATGAAAACTGAAAGCATCTCCCTCATCACTAAAAAATTCTCTCACCTAACGAACGACTTACGAGAGCGATTTTTGTGAACTGACCGGTTGAGTGACATCAGCGTGAAGCCGAGATCCGCGGGTTAATTGAAAGGTAATCCGAGTAAGAGAAGCACAGTGCTTCCGGCAGTGTGTGCGGTGATGAGACAGCCAGTGAGCGAGAGAAAAACTCAGCGGCTCAGGGTGTTAGAGGCTCACGGGTGGCCGGTCGGTCCCTCCGAGGCAAGGGGTGAGGAGGGGGATGGGGCCCCCCGGAGTGCCGGTCTGGACACGGGGCCGTGGCCGTTGGTGGGTCCAACCCCTGTCCTCCTTCCCCCCTTTCTTTCATCCGACTCTCTTCTCTTCCTTCCCCCCGAGCTCAATACGCACCCACCACCCACCGTGTGCCAGAGCTATCGTCTGTCCTGAGGACTTACCCGTGGCCAAGACAGAGAGAGAGTCTGGTCCTCAGAACTCACACTCTCGTGGGAAAGAGAGTCTGACTGGCGGGTAAATGAATGGGACCCCTGTGCTTTGAAGGAAGCACTCACTGCGCACTGGGTGAGGGCCGATGGTGGGCATTTGGGGGAGGGGAGGCTGGGTGGGGGCACTGGAGCTCAGGCCTGAACACGGAGAAGGAGCCAGTGGTGTGCGGAGCCAGGGAAAGGGCTTCTTCCCGAGCAGGGGCGGCCGCCGGGGCTGACGCTCGGAGGTGAGCGTGGCCTGGCTGTTTGAGGAACAGAAGAAGTGAGATCCGTGGGCAAAGGGGCCTCTGGTGGCAGTTTCCCCAGGCCCGGCAGCGGCCCTCCTCACGGTTCCGTCGGCACTGGGGACCGTGGAATATTTAGGACGTTGGATTGCACGAGGACCGAGGTCAGTTCTGTCTCTTCCTTGCCGTTGGGGTGGCCTTCAGGACCCATGTGGTCCTGAGCGGCTTCCCCACCAGGGAAGGGGTGGGGGGGAAGTCTGGAAAATGGAACGTTCACGGTTTAACTCTTAAAACCCGTGTCACAACACGTCCAGGAAAAGTGGCACTTCGAAGTTCCGGGGCTCAGGCTCCAGTCTGACCCCAGCCTGGTCCTGGGACATGGCCAGCAGCAGTCACCGAGGGGGGTAAGGCTGTTCGGCTGTGACTTCTTCCAAGCGAACCAGATCCTTGCCGTCCGGAGGGAAGAGAGGCCGCCCCTTCTGCAGCAGTACGTGTTTGACCTGTAGAGGGGTCATGTGGCACAGTGGTCGCCGCACAGGCTTTGGGACCCTCAGGCTTGAGCTTGACTCTCTGTTCCACTCGCTCCTGGGTTGGCTGAGTTCCTAATTCCCCTGAGCCTCGATCTTCTTCTCGCTAACAGATCGATAAGAGGCCCATGGTCGGGAGTTTTCAAAGAAATCGTTCTCTGGTCAGCTGTTTGTTCAGATGCCCTCCGTGCGGGTCTTCCTCACAACCCCACAAAGCTGGCACCGCTATTGGGCATAGAGCCCAGTGTGAGGAGCGTAGGTTCTGGGACCGGACCACCTGGGTTTCGGAGCCGGCCGTGCCAGGTATGAGCTGCAAGTTACTTAACTTAGTGAGCCTTGTTTCTCCCTCTGTAACCCGAGCGTGACAGTGGCATCTAGCTCACGGGGTTTTCTCGTGAGGATTAGAGGGGCAGTGTTTGCCGAGTGCTTTAGAGCGACGCTTAGCACATGGTAAGTATTGTGCGAGGGCATGTTAATTTGATAAGTACACTTATTGAGGGGGAAACTGAGGCACAAAACCCAGGTCTGTCTAACCCCAGAGCCTGAGCTCTGAGAAGAACCCTGTGGATCATCTAACACAGCGACAGGGCACCACAAAGAGGTTAACAAGGAACAGCTGTTCATGTCACTGCTGCTGCTATTTTTGGGCTTGGGGGTGGGAGGGCCCCAGTGGGCATCTGGAGGTCGTGGTCTCCTGTCTGAACCCTCGCAGGGACACACACACAGACATGCAGACCTCGGTGTGCGGGTGCTTGCGTGTGGTGTGCACACGTAGGGGACCGCGGGCAAGGAGCCCAAGCAGGCGTCACCCTCCGGCAGGAAGAGGCTCCGACCATCTGCGACGCCCAGTCTGGGCAAAGGCTGGGCAGAGCTTTCCTGGGTCATCCAGAGACGGCTCTGCATCGAGTGTTTTCAGCCCCAAGTCGGAGCTGCAAGGCCTGGGGAAGGGGGAGTGTCACCCAAGGCTCAGTCTTCCCACGTTTGTGGTCTTGAAGGGAGACCTTGAATGGAGGGGGGGGCAGCTGTACCCCGGATGTCCCTCCTCCAGTGGAAGGAGAGCCTCTCGGTGGTCTTTCCGGAGGGACCCTCCTGTGCACAGCCCACGCTGATGGTCCTGGGACAGGACTGGCCGGTTGTGGCACCAGCCGGTCCTACAAACGGACACTTCTTCTGAGCGGTCTCTGGATAGTGACCACGCGCTCAGAGTGAGTGGACAGCCCCTCACCGGCCCACCCAGCCCCACAACGGTGCCCAGAACCTGGCTCAGCCCACACAGGTCCCGGCCTGCCCCACACGGTGCCCAGAGCCTGGGTCAGCCCACACAGGTCCCAGCCCGCCCCACCCAGCCCCACAACGGTGCCCAGAGCCTGGCTCAGCCCACACAGGTCCCACCCAGCCCCACCCAGCCCCACAACGGTGCCCAGAGCCTGGCTCAGCCCACACAGGTCCCACCCAGCCCCACCCAGCCCCACAACGGTGCCCAGAGCCTGGCTCAGCCCACACAGGTCCCACCCAGCCCCACCCCACCCCACCCAGCCCCACACGGTGCCCAGAACCTGGGTCAGCCCCACAACGGTGCCCAGAACCTGCCCCACCCCACCCAGCCCCACACGGTGCCCAGAGCCTGGCTCAGCCCACACAGGTCCCAGCCTGCCCCACCCCACCCAGCCCCACACGGTGCCCAGAGCCTGGCTCAGCCCACACAGGTCCCAGCCTGCCCCACCCCACCCAGCCCCACAACGGTGCCCAGAGCCTGCCCCACCCCACCCAGCCACGAGTCCCGCTGGGGCACCCGAACTCTCGGCTCCCAAGTCCTGCTCAGAGCCCCCCATCGAGGCTGACCGGAGACCAAGGCCCTGGGTCCAGCAATCAGCAATATAGGCCTTTGTGTTAGGTCCCCATAGCGATAAATTTGCCTTCAGAAGTCAGGAAATGGTAAAATAGATAAGTTTCTCAATGCCCCCGGGTGTTGGGTTAAAGCAGGCAAAAGTAACCACCTGACCCAGGGACGTCGGGTGCCTGGGTGTTACTCACAGGAGATCTTTATTGTCAGAGGACAAGGACACCATGACGCACGTGCTCATGTGATCTGCACGTGGACGGAGCAGGGATGGAGGGGACGGGGAGACGAGTTGGAAAATACTGACGATGCTTAGTCCCCCCCCCCCAGATGCCCACTTCCTCGGGGCGCCTGGGATTCTCAGAGCTCTCCATGTGGTAGGTCTAACTGTCCGGCTGAGCTGGAGAACCATAGCTTCCCAGTGAATCCACTCAAAAAGAGGAACCCTATTTCACAAAACAGTAATGAACTTCCGAGATGTGCTTCCAACCTTATCTTGGAAGTAGAACGACCACTTGTCGAAACATGTTAATGTTGTCTTATCTTCTCTAAGGCTGTGCTATGGTCAACATAAAGGGAGGCCATGCTGCTATTTTACGGGAAGGGGTCATCTTATTAATTTTTTTTTTTTGGATGAAATTACGTGACGGTCCATCCACTAGGTCAGTGGTCCCCAACGCCTGGGCCGTGGACCGATACCGGTACCAGTCCGTGGGCCATTTGATACCGGTCCGCAGAGAAAGAATAAATAACTTACATTATTTCAGTTTTATTTATATTTAAGTCTGAACGATGTTTTATTTTTAAAACATGACCAGATTCCCTCTGTGACATCCGTCTAAGACTCACTCTTGACGCTTGTCTTGGTCACGTGATACATTTATCCATCCCACCCTAAAGGCCGGTCCGTAAAAAAATATATATATTTTTGTATTTTTCTGAAGCTGGAAACGGGGAGAGACAGTCAGACAGACTCCCGCATGCGCCCGACCAGGATCCACCCGGCACGCCCACCAGGGGCGATGCTCTGCCCACCAGGGGCGATGCTCTGCCCCTCTGGGGGGTCGCTCTGCCGCGACCAGAGCCACTCTAGCGCCTGGGGCAGAGGCCAAGGAGCCATCCCCAGCGCCCGGGCCATCTTTGCTCCAATGGAGCCCTGGCTGCGGGAGGGGAAGAGAGAGACAGAGAGGAAGGAGGGGAGGGGGTTGGAGAAGCAAATGGGCGCTTCTCCTATGTGCCCTGGCCAGGAATCGAACCTGGGTCCCCCGCACGCCAGGCCGATGCTCTACCACTGAGCCAACCGGCCAGGGCCAATTTTCCTTATTTAATGGCTGGGTATTATTATTTTAATGTTGGATGATCCAAATGAGGGTGAGGTGGTCACCATAATCACTTTCATGCTTCTGAGAGTCTTTCTAACCCTGCCTTGGGGGGCAGTACTAGTCAAGGACTCGTCTGGTTCCCAGAGCACAGAGGTTGTGGCGGGGGCTCTGGGGAGAAGGCTGTGGCCTCTTTGTCTCTGCTGCTCTTAGCTGGGCTCTTGTTAGGAAAGAGAAAAAGCACATTCTTGGGTCCCCTCCGTGACGCACCGACTTCGCTGGAGTCTGAGACCCTGTGCTCTCTGTAGCAAGCACCACAGGGTACCAGCACCGTGTTCTCTAGCCAGGTGGACACTCGGTCAGTCCCATGCCCAGAGAACTTGGCTCTGGGGGTATTTGAGACTTGGCTGGAAGACAAGGTGAATCGAGGGGGTTTGGAGGGTTTGCACAGAGGGATTCCCTCTGATTTAGATCTGAGGTTGAATTCATAGGAGACATGTTTGCGGTCCCTCAGCAAGTGAGCATCACACGACCCTTGTCCTTGGCCTTCACGTTCACAGGTGCCAGCAGGCTTTGGTGCCATCCCCAAACCCAGCTCTGCACATGGTCACAGGGACACGCCGACACGCATGGTGCAGCTCGGAACCGGTCTGTCCCTCCTCGGCAGACCCTCTGTTTGTCCTCTTCACCCCCCCGTAAGTAGCATGTAAATGGCACGGTTACACTATACTGTGGGTGGGTGGGGTGTGCAGGTCAAAAGATTATTATTACCTTCCATAGGTTTTATTTTTTAGAGCAGTTCTAGGTCCACCACCACACGAAGCAGAAGGTGCAGAGATTTCCCGTACACGCCCTGCCCACACGGACACAGCCTCCCCCACAACTAACGTCCCCGCCAGATGGTGCATTTGAGACAACGGAGGAACCCACACGGACACATTGTTCTCACAGAAAGTCCGTCGTTGACATTAGGCCCACTCTTGGTGCTGTCCACTCTGTCGGTTTAGACAAATGTATCCTGCCATGTACCCATCAGCACAGACTCCTACAGACTCATTTCACTGCCCTCACGATTCTCTGCGCTCTCTGTGTCCATCCCTCTGTCCCTCCCAACACCTGGCCACATTCATCTTTTTTTCCTATCTCTATTGACTTGATTTTTTTCCAGGATGTCATGTTCGTTGGAACCACGCAGTTACGTATGTCGCCTTTTCAGATAGGTTTCTTTCCCTCAGTCCGATACATTTCAGGGTCCCTCCCCCCCCATGCCTTTTCATAGCTTGGAAGCTCGTCTCCTTTGAGCACCGAGTAACAGTCCATTGTCTGGGTGGACCACGTTTATTTATCCATCACTTCCAGAAGACCAGCTTGGTTGCCTCCAGGTTTTTGTAATTATGAATAAAGCTGCTATAAACATCTGCATGCAGGTGGTTGTGTGGACGTTCAGAGCCAAGCATTTGGGTAAATATCAGGGTGTGGGACTGCTGGATCATATGGTGAAGAGTATGTTTAGTTTTGTGAGGAAATGCCGAACTGTCTCCCTGTCCCGTTTGGCATGCCTGCCAGCAGTAAACGAGAGAGGGCTCCTGTGACTTCATACCTGTGTCAGCATCTGGTGTTGGTGTTCCAGATTTTGGCCATTCTAGTAGGTGTGTAGTGGTATCTTGCATTTTCCTGATGATGTATGGTGGGGGCCATCTCTTCAAATGCTGACCTACCACTCATGGGTCTTCTTTGGTGAGATGTCTGTGACTGTCTTTGGCTTATTTATGAATCATGTTGATTGTTTTCTTGTGGCTGAATTTTTAGTTCTTTGTATATGTTGGCTAACAGACCTTTATCAGATGGATATTTTGCGAGTATTTTCTCTCGGTCTGTGTCCTGTCTCCTTGTTGTTTGTTTTAGTGAGAGAGAGAGAGAGAGAGACAGAAATAGAGACAGAGACAGACAGACAGATAGACAGGAGGGGAGAGAGATGAGAAGCATCAACTCGTAGTTGCAGCACTTTAGTTGTTCATTGATTGCTTCTTATACGTGCCTTGATCGGGGGCTTCAGCTGAGCCAGTGACCCCTGCTCAAGCCAGCGATCGTGGGGTCATGTTGATGATCCCACACTCCAGCCGGCGACCCTGCACTCAAGCTGGAGACCTTGGTGTTTCAAATCTGGGTCCTCAGCATCCCAGGTCGACGGTCAGTCCACTATGCCACCACCTGGTCAGATTAGTCTTCTTGTTTTTTTGACACTGTTTTTACTAAGGTTATTTTTTAAACCCTAATGTGGCACTTTCTTTTAAAAAAAAAAATCCAAAAGAAGTGTTTTTGTTGTTGTTGTTGTTCTTTGTTTTTTAAAGTGGCATCTCAACTGATGAGCCATCTGGGCTCAGATTCCTGCCCTCGGTAAACACGTTACAGAATCGAATCCACAGAGCTGGAGCGTATGTTTAACCGTCTCCGGAAAGCCATGGTCTCTGACACTTTGTGCAGGCTGACTCCTCTCACCTGAGAAAGGGGAGAGAGGGGGCTCCCGGACCCCTCACCGGGCTACCCTGGGCCAGTCAGCTCGGCCAGGCACTAACAGATCTGCTCCCAAGCAAATTCATTCCGGGGGGTGGGGGTGGGGGGCTGACATTTATCCAGTGCCATTGACTCTCTCCTATTCATTAAGCATGGGCAGTTGCTATGGCAACCACGAACTGCACCTGACACCCAGGAAGAGTTCTGGCGTTTGGAGCCAACACCACACACGCTGGGATGCAGTTCTGCCCGGGAGAGCCTGGCGGCCTCCCTCCCGCCTCCGTGGCTCCCTGGCTCCTCCCCGGCCTCTGATTCCGAGGGGCTCGAGGTGGGGGACGGCCCCCCACCCCAGGAGCTGAGCGGTGCCCCAACCGAGCAACTGTGCATAGGTGATTTTGGAGATGGTTGTCTGAATAGGTAGGTATTGATTTAGAGACAGCGCAGTCGTGACTATAGATCTGGACATAAATATGTTTCAGGGAGCGTAAGACAAGATGGAGGTCACTTTCTTTTTTAAATTAAAAAAAAAAAGTACTGATTGATTTGAGAGAGAGAGAAAGGGAGAAGGACAGACAGACAGAAATATCGCTCTGTTCCCTGTGTGTGCCCTGACCTGGGATTGAACCCACAACCATGGCGTATTGGGATGGGACGCTCTAACCAAACTGACCTATCCGGCCAGGGTGAAGGTTACTCTCCCCAGTGGGCACCTTTGTGGGCTGGGGTGAGGATAGAATTTGAGTGGCAGAATCAAGGATAACTTTGGCCTTTTATTCTTTCTTTCTTTCTTTTTTTTTTTTTAAGTGGATTATGAATGAGTTTTACTGTTTTGGCTCCAATTCCCTATATTTTCAAATTTTAAAAATTTTCTAAAAACAGATGTAATATCTAAGAAAATGTGGAGCGGATCACCGCCTGGCAAGGGTTTGTGTTTTCAACAGAAACAGCCACGGAAGGGAAAAGCGAGGCGATGGGCGTGCGTCTGACAGGGAGGGACAGGCTGCAGGGGGGAAAAGGAGACAGACACGGGCACTCAGCTCGTCCTGGCAGGTTCCCCTGTGTGCCCAAGGGCGACTGACCAAGGGCACGGGCACTCAGCTCGTCCTGGCAGGTTCCCCCGTGTGCCCGAGGGCGACTGACCAAGGGCATGGGCACTCAGCTCGTCCTGGCAGGTTCCCCTGTGTGCCCAAGGGCAACTGACCAAGGGCACGGGCACTCAGCTCGTCCTGGCAGGTTCCCCCGTGTGCCCGAGGGCGACTGACCAAGGGCACGGGCACTCAGCTCGTCCTGGCAGGTTCCCCCGTGTGCCCAAGGGTGACTGACCAAGGGCACGGGCACTCAGCTCGTCCTGGCAGGTTCCCCCGTGTGCCCGAGGGCGACTGACCAAGGGCACGGGCACTCAGCTCGTCCTGGCAGGTTCCCCCGTGTGCCCAAGGGTGACTGACCAAGGGCACGGGCACTCAGCTCGTCCTGGCAGGTTCCCCCGTGTGCCCAAGGGTGACTGACCAAGGGCATGGGCACTCAGCTCGTCCTGGCAGGTTCCCCTGTGTGCCCAAGGGCAACTGACCAAGGGCACGGGCACTCAGCTCGTCCTGGCAGGTTCCCCCGTGTGCCCGAGGGCGACTGACCAAGGGCATGGGCACTCAGCTCGTCCTGGCAGGTTCCCCTGTGTGCCCAAGGGCGACTGACCAAGGGCACGGGCACTCAGCTCGTCCTGGCAGGTTCCCCCGTGTGCCCGAGGGCGACTGACCAAGGGCACGGGCACTCAGCTCGTCCTGGCAGGTTCCCCCGTGTGCCCAAGGGTGACTGACCAAGGGCACGGGCACTCAGCTCGTCCTGGCAGGTTCCCCCGTGTGCCCAAGGGTGACTGACCAAGGGCACGGGCACTCAGCTCGTCCTGGCAGGTTCCCCCGTGTGCCCAAGGGTGACTGACCAAGGGCATGGGCACTCAGCTCGTCCTGGCAGGTTCCCCTGTGTGCCCAAGGGCGACTGACCAAGGGCACGGGCACTCAGCTCGTCCTGGCAGGTTCCCCTGTGTGCCCAAGGGCGACTGACCAAGGGCACGGGCACTCAGCTCGTCCTGGCAGGTTCCCCTGTGTGCCCAAGGGCGACTGACCAAGGGCACGGGCACTCAGCTCGTCCTGGCAGGTTCCCCCGTGTGCCCGAGGGCGACTGACCAAGGGCACGGGCACTCAGCTCGTCCTGGCAGGTTCCCCCGTGTGCCCGAGGGCGACTGACCAAGGGCATGGGCACTCAGCTCGTCCTGGCAGGTTCCCCTGTGTGCCCAAGGGCAACTGACCAAGGGCACGGGCACTCAGCTCGTCCTGGCAGGTTCCCCCGTGTGCCCGAGGGCGACTGACCAAGGGCACGGGCACTCAGCTCGTCCTGGCAGGTTCCCCTGTGTGCCCGAGGGCGACTGACCAAGGGCAGGGTGCCCACGAGGCCTCAGCGCCGTCACCGAGGACGGCTGGGCTGGGCTTCTCTGGAGCCTCTAGAAACAAAGCCTCCGCTCTCTCACCCGACCGAGGCACGACGCGACTGACCACGGCCACCCCAGTCAGACGGTGTGAGTCAGCCGTGACTGACCACGGCCACCCCAGTCAGAGGGTGTGAGTCAGCCGTGACTGACCACGGCCACCCCAGTCAGAGGGTGTGAGTCAGCCGTGACTGACCACGGCCACCCCAGTCAGAGGGTGTGAGTCAGCCGTGACTGACCACGGCCACCCCAGTCAGAGGGTGTGAGTCAGCCGCCAGGAGAGGGTCAGCCCGGGGCTGGGAGGTCTGCGGTCCAGGCCCTTCTTCTTGCTCGGCGGACTCGCTGGACGGCGACGCCTGAACTGAGCGGACCTGAGCGGCTAGTCTTGCTCGGATCGGACCGTGCTTGTGACGACTTTGAAGCATTGCTGCAGAGCGAAGACCGTGTCCAATGGGAGGCCGCTGCCCAGAGGGGCTGAGCCGTCCGTGGTGAATGTGCCGTGCTTCTCTGAAGCCTCAGCGTTCTGGTTCCTGACACACCGTGCACCCGGGACGGAAGGAGCAGTGACGGCATGCCACCCGCTCCCAGTCCGAGTCCTGCCACCCGTTTCAGTCTTTGTCTTATATTTTTCTTCAAGTCCACTCACTTTCCTTTTATTTATTCATTTTAGAGAGAGAAAGAGAGTGACAGAGAGAGAAGGGGGGAGGAGCAGGAAGCATCAACTCCCATAGGTGCCTTGATTGGGCAAGTCTGGGGTTTAGAACCGGCGACCGCAGAGCTCCGGGTTGCTGCTTTATCTGCTGCGCCACCACAGGTCAGGCTAAATCAACTCTTTTTTTTTTTTTTTTTTTTTTTTGTGGGAGAGAGAGAGAGAGTCAGAGAGAAGGACAGATAGGGACAGACAGGAAGGGAGAGAGATGATAAACATCAATTCTTTGTTGCGGTTCCTTAGTTGTTGATGGATTTCTCATATGTGCCTTGACCAGGGGGCTACAGCAGACCGAGTGACCCCTTGCTCAAGCCAGCGACCTTGGGCTCAAGCTGGTGAGCTTTGCTCAAACCAGATGAGCTCGCACTCAAGCTGGCGACCTCGGGGTCTCGAACCTGGGTCCCCCGCATCCCAGTCTGACACTCTATCCACTGCGCCACTGCCTGGTCAGGCTAAATCAACTCATTTTTTAAAAAAATTAAACTTATTTTAAAAGGAGATTTTATAACCCGACTGTAAATGGGAAGCGAACCCTCCCGGCCACAGGAAGAAGGCGAATGCAAAACTAAATACAATGAAGACAAAATGATATGATTAAACCCAGCGAGAGCCTGTGAATTGAAAAGCAAACCACTTTCTTGCCAGATAGCTTATTTACTGCTTCGTCCAGACACCCGGCCCCAGCCTGGCAGATGTCACGAGAAGCCTGGGAGGGTGGGGGCTGTCGGGTCGCCCTCCTAAGTAGAAGAAAGGGGCTAGGTAACCCCCTTCTGTCTGGGATAAAGCAGCGTTGGTTTTCCATGCCTCGAGGGGCACCATGAACGCTGCCCTGGGTGTGGTAAAAGCAGCCTGAATTTGCCCAAAGCTACCTCGTTCCCACCTGCACAGGAAATCTCCAGAGCAGAAAGACCCTCGGGCAGTGGTTCTCAAAGTGTGAGCCAGGGGGCACCATTGCGCCCTAGAAGATTTCCAGGTGTGTCCTGTGATATTCCAGAGAAATACGTGCCTGTTGGGGACCAAAAAAACCAACAGGGTTTTTGGAGTTTAGATTTTTGGGGGACAGAGGTGTGGGGAATTGGCTGTGAGCTGACAGTCTGCCCAACCCCCCACCTCACTTGCCTGATTAGGTTGCAAAAGGCTGTTAAGCTGTGGTGCTGGATTGTGTACACTACCCGCCATGTTCCCCGGAAAGACTGGAGGCAAGTTTCTTCTATCCTTTGTTTGGTGTCAAGTTAAGATGATATGTATGGTGGGGGTTTTCTGCACTCAACACAATTAAGAGTAAAAAGAGAGGAATTATTCGATGTATTGACGAGGAAATGAGAGTTTGCCTTTCAAATAGATGCCCAAACATTGAAGAAATCGCTAGGACACATCAGGCTCACGTTTCTCATAAACACAAGAATGAAGATACTTAACACATTTGCTCAGGGACCTGCCGAATTTACTAAATCTTACTAAGAATGTTCTATATATATAAAAAGATAACTTTTTGTCGTTTTTTATTTTTTAACCCCTCTTTTTTTTTTTTTATAAATTCTAAAAAGCATAACTCAAAATATGTAACATAAAAATGTTTTTTAATGTCAGAATAAATTTAATTTTGTTGTATTTATTTCGTTTAATTACCATAAAAGCACGCTTGGACTTTATATATTTTTTCTTTAATATTTGATTTAATTATTATAACATATTTCTCAGAAAGTTGTATATAGTGCGCCTACAATGACTGTATTTGTAGGATTTTAAAGGCGCCTCAACTTCAAAAGGTTTGAGAAGCACTGGCCTAGAGCCTGGGTTGCTGGACACCTTGCCACTGTGTAATCGCCGGCGGGCAGGGTGCCAGGAGTTGATCTGGGCGGGGGCGGGTCCCGAGGAACTGGGCTCTGGGCTGGAAGTCAGCGCTCACTCATCCCCTTCATTCCAGAGAGTGCCTACTACGTGCGATTCCCCGTACCCGCCCAGGGGTCAGAGGATCAGGAGATGAGCAGAATCTCACCTTTGGGGTGGGGTAGGGGGAGACAAGGAACAAGGTCATTACAGGCACCGTGACGGCCAGTCGCAGTCACGGGGCGGGGCGGGGGGCGGTGAGGGACGCCTCCAGCAGGCCCCGCGGAGGAGCTGAGTCCCCGAGGCTGCGCTGAGCGTGGGCCAGCCAGCCGTGCTGAGGACAAGAGGGAGACAGCCTGCTGGGGTGACCAGCGAGCACAGGGCCCCACAGGCTGGAGGCCAGCCAGCCGCTCTGAGGACAAGAGGGAGACAGCCTGCTGGGGTGACCAGCGAGCACAGGGCCCCAGAGGTGGAGTACCTTCCTCCTGAGCAGTGCTTCTCACACTTCAGGGGCTGCCGAATCCCCCGGGGGCTCATTACAGTACAGATTCCCCGGCAGGTCTGGGGGCGGGGGGCTCACGCACATGCCTTCTAACTGGCTCCCAGGAGATGCTGAGGCTCTTTCTATTCCACTCTGCCCCCCACACACCCCACTCACAAGTGTCCCCGAGGGAAGCTTCCCACCTCCTTCTAGCCGCTGGTGCCACCGACAAGCACAGACACCCCCTCCCAGGGTGGTGGGGCGTGCAGTCTCTCCGGAGTCCAACCCTGCAAACACTCAGATGCCCAGAGCCAGGCTGTGGTCTCTCCGGACCTCACTCTGCCGGGGCCACCCGACTGACTGCTGAACAGAGACGAGGGGACCCGTTCTCTCCAGGGCTGTGGCCCTGGCTTCCTAGGTAGCCCAGCCTGGGTCCACTTTTATTGTCCCTTGGGAGCTGTGGCTCCTCCACTGTCCGCCTGTGGTCCCGGGACCAGCCCGACCGAGGAGCAAACCTGCCTCCCACCGCCTGAGTCCTGTGGGATGCAGGGTGTGTCATCTGAGTCCTGTGGGATGCAGGGTGTGTCGTCTGAGTCCTGTGGGATGCAGGGTGTGTCGTCTGAGTCCTCTGGGATGCACGGTGTGTCGTCTGAGTCCTCTGGGATGCAGGGTGTGTCGTCTGAGTCCTGTGGGATGCACGGTGCGTTGTCTGAGTCCTCTGGGATGCAGGGTGCGTCGTCTGAGTCCTCAGGGATGCAGGGTGCGTCGTCTGAGTCCTCAGGGATGCAGGGTGTGTCGTCTGAGTCCTCAGGGATGCACGGTGCGTCGTCTGAGTCCTCTGGGATGCAGGGTGCGTCGTCTGAGTCCTCAGGGATGCAGGGTGCGTCGTCTGAGTCCTCAGGGATGCAGGGTGCGTCGTCTGAGTCCTCAGGGATGCAGGGTGCGTCGTCTGAGTCCTCAGGGATGCAGGGTGTGTCGTCTGAGTCCTCAGGGATGCACGGTGCGTCGTCTGAGTCCTCAGGGATGCAGGGTGCGTCGTCTGAGTCCTCAGGGATGCACGGTGCGTCGTCTGAGTCCTCAGGGATGCAGGGTGCGTCGTCTGAGTCCTCAGGGATGCAGGGTGTGTCGTCTGAGTCCTCAGGGATGCACGGTGCGTCGTCTGAGTCCTCAGGGATGCACGGTGCGTCGTCTGAGTCCTGTGGGATGCAGGGTGCGTCGTCTGAGTCCTGTGGGATGCAGGGTGCGTCGTCTGAGTCCTGTGGGATGCAGGGTGCGTCGTCTGAGTCCTGTGGGATGCAGGGTGTGGAGCAGGAGCCTCAGGAGAGCCAGCCTGGCTGGGTAGCCCACTGGTGTGGAGCTCAGGCCCAGGACCCCGCCAGCCCCAAGTTCAAACCGGCCTCTGCTCCTTCTTGCCATTGCAACCTTGTCCGCATGTCTAAACATCTAGCTCTAAGGTTCAGTTTCCTCAGCCAGCAAGCTGGAACGCCCAGTGAAATGAGATAATATAAACAAAGCCCTCAGCAAGTCCCTGGTGGGACACAGGCTATGTGGGCAGCAATAATGACGATGGTCAGGACGCGGCCAGCTGGGCACCTGCAGGACCTTTTCAACCATGTGCGTTCATTGATTCCCTCGTTCACGCTCTGGTTCCAGCCGGGGAAGCTGGCCTGGTTTGTCAGGACGTCTGTCTTCCCACGTCTGTGATCTGGGCATGTCTCTCCGTGTCCCATTGGTGAGGACACTACCGGTCAGGGAGGTGGAGGGAGCGATTGAAGGGCCACCCAGTCAAGTCGCTGAGCTGAAATGTGAACCCAGCTCGGTGTGTTCCGGTTCTCCGTTGGGCTTGCAGAACAGGGCCTTGGAAGGTGTGCCACCCAGCTGGGCGGAACCATCACTCACTCGCAGGAGGGAACAAAGCCTGGGTCAGGTTGGCAGGGGGGCTTCCACGGGCGGGCTGACGTCCCGGGTCTCCGCTGGGCGGCTGGGAGACAGTCTGGGAAGGCAGCCGCAGGTGGATGGATCCGTGGTTACCCCAGTGAGCAACATGGCTGCCGGCGCCCTGGCGAGGAGGCAGGCCAGGACCTCCCCGCGGGAGCTTTGCCTCACGGTGGACGCACGGCACAGACTCACCGAGAGGGGACCTATTCCGAGCAGGTGGTACTGCTCAGTGGTGGGAAGCTCGCCAGAGCACCGGGGGTTTGGGCTGGGGCAGGAAGGAGAGGCCGAACTAGGGCCTCAGCCAGGGCGCTGATAGGGGAAGGCAGGGAGCATGTTTTAGGGGCGGGCACAGCCCAGGCTGATGGGGAGGGCTCTCGCCAGGGATTGGAGAGGACGGCTCTGCCTGCTCTTGATGCGGGGTAAGATGGATGAGGTCCCAAGAGTTGCCAAGAGCCTCTGGCTGGGGAAGCCCTCAAGGGTTTGACGCAGCCCGGCTCCCAGGCTGTGCGCCCTGGGTCAGTGTCTGACACTCTCTGAACTTCAGTGCCCTCCTCTGTACAGTAGCAATAGTGAACGGTACAACCGCCCCGGTGCACTGGAGCGTTAGATGAGGCCACGCCTGGAAGCACACAGCACGCTGTCCCGTGCAAAGCGCAAGCTCAGTCATGTTGTCAGTTCAGTGATGCTGGTGACGGCGAGGGTGGCGGTCAGAGTAGGAAGGCGCGAAGGGACAGGTGTGTTCTGAGCGCGGAAGGACACCGAGGAATCCAAGGGTCCCTGCCTTGAATTTGGAGAAAGAAGACCTTTCTCCCAAAACCTGAGACAGAGATGGGTGAGCCGCGGTCGGAGATGCGGTGTGAGCGGGCCGCGCGCTGAGTGGCCCGGCCTCGGGGAGGGTCGGGGGTGGCTGCTGAGTGACTAGGGTTACGCCCATACATCTCTGCCGGTTGAGAAGCGGCGGGGATGCTCAGTTAGGAGAGTGCCGTGCGGCCTGGGACGCTGGAGCCCCCGCTGGGGCGTCACCCCACGTTCTGGGTTGCCGGGGAGGGTCCGCAGCTCCCTTACGGGGCTGAGCGCCCAGGCTGCCTTCTCCGTCACCCCCATGGTCAGGGTTCAGGGCCCGCTGCTCCTCTCTCCTCCTCCCCATCGCCTACAGGGCTTCCTGACTGTGGAGGGAGGGGCTCCTGGACGGCATGCAAATGAGGGAGGGGGTGGGGGCAGGAGGACAGGGAGGCAAAGAGGAGAAGGGTGGGGAGGAGGGGGAGGGAGGGCAGGAGGACAGGGAGGAAGAGGAAGATGGAGAGGAGGAGGAGGGGTGGGAATGAGGAGGGGGAAGGAGAGGAGGGCATGGAGGAAGAAGAAGATGGAGAGGAGGAGGGGTGGGGAGGAGGGGGAGGGGGAGAAGGAGGGAGAGGGGGAGGAGGAGGAGAAGGAAGAGGAGGAGGAGGAGAAGGAGAAGGAGGGGTGGGGAGGAGGGGGAGGGGTGGAGATGAGGAGGAGGAAGGGGAGGATGGGAGGAGGGGGAAGAGGAGGAGGAGGGCAGGGAGGAGGGGGCGGCAGCAGCGAGAGCCCTTGCTGAACTTCCCGCCTTTCCAAGCGCGCTGCCACATGGCTGCTGGGGCGTGGTGGAACACAGGGACAGGCTGCGGCGGCCCACACACGCAGAGCAGTGCGGTGGCTAACCCGCCTGGGGGAGAGAACCGGCTCAGGCGGCGGGAGGGCCTGTCTCTAGATCTGTCCGCCGGGGCGGGGCTTTCTCCCTTGAGACATCAGGGTGCACTGGCGCCACGGTCGAAGGCTCTCACTCACCCAGGCAGTGGGTCTGGGGTCAGCCCCCACCCGGCAGGCTGAGGGGAAGCCACACCTCTGTGACAGGGCCAGCTTTGTGGGCTTAGGACTGGAGCCGTCTTCTAGGGTCCTCTGCTTAGGAGAGTCCCGTCCCTGGATTAATAACAGACCGAGCTCTCCGCCACGGCAGGGCCTTCCCCCCCTGTGGTTCCCTCTGCCTGGAATTCATTTCCTCCATGTTCGCACCCGGCTGGCTTCATCTTCCAACGCAGGTCTCAGCTCGAATGTCACCTCCTCAGAGAGACCCTCCCTGCCTGCGATGGTGGGACACGAGCTGATTCACTGTTTGAGGAGATCCTTCTCACTGCCCTGTGGAGACATCACGTCGCACAGCGTGCTCTTGCCCCACTTTTACCAAGCCCAGCGGGCCCCCGCACCCCTGGGGGGAAGCCTGTGGCTGTCATTTGTCTGCTCACTCAGCGGGCACTGCATCAGGAAGTGTGTGCAAAGCCCGCACAGACAAGGGACAGGCGGGCCTGCGGGAGCTAAGCTGGAAGCTTATCTGCTGGTTCTCACGCTGAAAACCTCTCACGGCTGGAAGTTTTCTAATAAGGGAAAAATTGTTCTAACGAGTGTCAGGAGGCCTGGGCTGGAATTCCGGCTCTGCGGCTTGCTGGGAGGACGCTGGGCAGGCGCTTACCCTCTCTGAGCCTCCCCGACGAGCTCACGGGGCTGCTGTCGGGAGAAGAAAGTGTCAAGTGTGGGAACGTTGGTTCACTGCCTTCTGCCTTCTGCTCCTACCTGGCCTAAGCTGGAGCCCTTTTATTCCAGGGGTCGGGAACCTCTCTGGCTGAGAGAGCCATGGACGCCACATATTTTAAAATGTAATTCCGTGAGAGCCATTCAAACGACCCGTGTACATTACACATTATCCAATAAAAATTTGGTGTTGTCCCGGAGGACAGCTGTGATTGGCTCCAGCCACCCGCAACCATGACCATGAGCGGTAGGAAATGAATGGATTGTAATACATGAGAATGTCTTCTATTTTTAACGTTATTTCTTTTTTATTAAAGATTTGTCTGTGAGCCAGATGCAGCCATCAAAAGAGCCACATCTGGCTTGTGAGCCATGGGCTCCTGACCCCTGTTTTATTCTTTGTTGAACGGCCTTAACTTTGTGCACAGTGGGGAGAGAACAGAGCGGGGGGTGGGGGTTCACACCCTGGCCCTCAGCACCTGATTCCACGGCTTTATCAGGCGTGTGACTTCACGCAGGCTGTTTGGACATCCCTGTACCTCAGTTTCCACATCTGCAGGACAACAATAACAACTCACAGAGCTGCTGTGGGCAAGCTGAGGACATGCGGTCAAGCCACCGGCCCTCGGTAAAGGGTTAAAATCTATTTGCTTTACCACAGATGATGTATTCATCAGCTGAGTGCTTATCACAGTCTCAGGCCTGGACCAGAAGGTCCAGAGAATAGAGACGCAGCCCAGGGACACGGACGGCTGGTGGCGATGACGGATGGGAGGGAACAAGGCCGTAGCCGGCGGAGCTGCCTCGGCCGAGCCATCCTCAGGGGCGGAGAGGGAAGGGGGTCCGCTGGCCCTGTCTGGCCACCACGGGCACTGGGCAGGCAGAGAGCTTAGGGACAGTCACGCCTGGGCATCAAGCAGTGTGTGTGGGGGTCTGCACCTCCCCGAGGGCGTGGACCGCGAGCGTCGATGGTATGGCAAGCGTGTGGGGGTCACTCACCATCTAACCCGCCACGTGTGTTTATCCCGTCTATACTGGCCTTCCTCTGGGTCCCTGGCTCATCTGTTTCTTCAAGCAATGTTTCCTGAGTGTCCACGAGGTCGAAGACCGTGCCCTCCGCCCGGAGTTTCAGAGGCAAACACGTGTGACCCCCCCCCCCCCACACACACACACATGGAGAGTTCAGAGGTGGGGGGAGGGGCAGACAGAGCAGCAAGCCTTTGCCCTCAGATTAGATGACCAACAAAGGGAGGTCCTTCTATCTCAGGCCAAGGGCTGCTGGAGGGATGAGGGTCTCCCCCACCCATCCCCACTCCCTGTGTTGAGAGATGCCACCCACCCCCAGAAGTCGAGCCACGATGCTCAAATGCAGAGAATGAGAGCCCCTGCCCTTCACCCAGCAGGCGGGCTAGGATGTCTTTCCTGGACACAGCATATTCCCGGCTGCATTTTATTGTTATATGTGGGGACTCCTGTTCTTCTAAGAGGTGCCGGCAGACGTGGAGGGGCTGGGACTCTGTCCCTCCTCTGTGTGCAGGGACTGTGCTGGCGAGGACCGGGGGCACACAGTGCCCAGCAGAGCCTAGGACTTCAGAGTGTGACTTGAGTGTTGTCTTGGTTCGTGTTTCCCAGGACCCCGACTCCCGGAGACGTGCATGCCGGATGTTTACCGGGTCGGATCCCGGGAACAACCCCCCTGGGGTAGCAGGGTGCCCTAGGGAAGCAGAACTGGACAGAGGGACGATGGAGCCGTGACGGGGCTGTGAGGTGGACTCAGCCGGTGGCAGGGGACTCTGGAGTGGGGCTGGCAGGGTGGAGATGTTCTGAACGAACGCCCACCTTGACGGGCCACCAGATAGGGTTGCCTCTGGGAAGGACATGTGACCGTGGCTGCGGCAGCTTCCTCATTCCCTAGGCGGTTCCCAGTGAGGAGCTCAGCTGTGAATAGGCTGTGTCAGCTGGAAGGAGGAGGGCTGAAAGGGACATCTTTATGTGTTTGTTCGTTTTGTATTTTCCCAAAGTGAGAAGCAAGGAGGCAGAGAGACAGACTCCCGCATGCGCCCGACCGGGATCCACCCGGCACGCCCACCAGGGGGCGATGCTCTGCCCATCTGGGGTGTTGCTCTGTTGCAACTGGAGCCATTCTAGCACCTGAGGCAGAGGCCACAGAGCCATCCTCAGTGCCTGGGCCAACTTTGCTCCAATGGAGCCTTGGCTGTGGGAGGGGAAGAGAGAGACAGAGAGAAAGGAGAGGGGGAGGGGTGAAGAAACAGATGGGCACTTCTCCTGTGTGCCCTGACTGGGAATCGAACCTGGGACTTCCACACTCCGGGCTGACGCTCTACCACTGAGCCAACCAGCCAGGGTCTATGCTATGTGTTTGTTTTTAATTTGAGAGAGAGTGAGCAAGAGAGAAACATCGATTTGTTGTGCCCCTTACTTATGCAGTCATTGGTTAATTCTCGTTTGTGCCCTGACCAGGGATCGAACCCACAACCTTGGCATATGGGGACAACACTCTATCCACTGGGCTACCCTGCAAGGCTTGGAGGGGGATCTCACTGGTGCGCCCCCTGTCACGCAGACCGGGGTGCCCATTCTGGCTCCACCACCTACTTGCTGAGAGACCTTGGGTGCGTGAGCCCCCAGGAGCCTCACTTCTATCTGTGAAGTGAGGCTGAGGCCAAGACGGCTTCCTAGGGCCCGTGAGGGGCTGCGGGCGCGTCCCAGCACGGAGTGTCGGACCTAATGCAAACCTTGTCACTTGTGGGGGGAAGCTCCTTGCGGGGGGGGGGACAGTTGAATTCTGAAGGCACTGTGACACCTCAGGCAGTGGTATGGGATGAGAGAGGTACAAAGGAAAGTTAATAGCCCAGGGGCGAGAAAGAGCCCTGACTACCGGGGGTCCCTGTCTTTTGGGGTCGATGCCAGTGCCCCCTTCCCTCTGTTCCCCACTCCTGCTACCCAGGACACTGGGACCAATCGATGCCTTTCTGCTTCTGAAAGTGCTGCTCCGCCCTTTCTACCTCGCTCAGCACAGCCGCCTCATCAGCCGGAGGAGGAGAAACGGGAAGGCCAGAAGGAAGGATAGGGACCCACGCTAAAGGCCAGAAGGAAGGATAGGGACCCACGCTAAAGGCCGGATGGAAGGATAAGGACCCACGCTAAAGGCCGGAAGGAAGGATAGGAACCCACGCTAAAGGCTGGAAGGAAGGATAGGAACCCACACTAAAGGCCGGAAGGAAGGATAGGGACCCACGCTAAAGGCCAGAAGGAAGGATAGGAACCCACGCTAAAGGCTGGAAGGAAGGATAGGGACCCACGCAAAAGGCCAGAAGGAAGGATAGGAACCCACGCTAAAGGCCGGAAGGAAGGATAGGGACCCACGCAAAAGGCCAGAAGGAAGGATAGGGACCCACGCTAAAGGCCAGAAGGAAGGATAGGGACCCACGCTAAAGGCCGGAAGGAAGGATAGGAACCCACACTCGCGTGGGGCAAAATCTAAGCCCCAGTCCAATGCGGAGACGCCCCGAAGGGCCGTGGTCACCGGGTCGCCAAGAAGAGCCCACTGGCACGATAATTCCCACACCGCCGAGAAGCGGGGACGCAGCAGGACGCATGACACCGGGTCGGGCACGGAAGAAAATTCACCTGGGTGGTGCCACCCAAAGCCTCCTCCCAGGTGGACCTGGTCAATGCTCCCTCAGGCGGCCGAGAGCCGGCCGAGGCCCCCCCCCCAGCCCCCCCCCCCTGAGCCCACCGTCTTTTTGTTGTTGTTCGGACTAGACAGTCCGGCCTCTGAGAGCCAGAGTCTTAGGGTCCAGGAAGCCTGGGCCGGGAGAGGACGGAGGAAAGGAATGAATCAATCGACCACTTAGTTCATTTGGCAAATCCTGATTGAACGCCCTGTAGTGGCCGGGCACTGCCCCAGCCACCGAGGTGACCATGTTGGATTGAAACTTTCCCCAAACCCAGTATGTCTCGTTAGAAGTCAGGGCGCATCGTGACCGGAAGGGCCCTGAGAGAGGCTGACAGGTCACCGTGTAGAGGTCAGGCTGCTGGTGACACCGCGTGCTACTTGTGCGATTCCACTGAGCCGTGGGCTTGAGGCTGCCCTTCCCTGTCTGCACGCCACACTTGAACTTCCAAGAAAGTTCAACAACTGAATCGTTCTAAGTATTAAAAAATATGACAGTACCCTTTCCCACGTGTAATTAGAAAGAAACAATCCTTAAAACATGTACAAAAGAAATACAACACAGGCTGACATTTTTCTAAGTCACCCGGGGCCGATGACAGCGTTGGTCAGTTTTGGACGAGCCGATCTTATTTTGAAAAAGGCCTTTGTCGCTCAAGCCAGTGACCATGGGGCGACCCCGTGCTCCATCTGTCCCCATTTTTGTCGGTCTGTCCCTGTCTGGCTGTCTGTCTCTCTCCCCTTCTCTCTCACTAAAAAATGAAACAGAACAGAACAAAAAACACAAAAGGAAAGGCCTTTCTCTTTCTCCACCTCCTACCTCGTCTTGCCCAAAGCACAACGAAGGGGCTTGGAAAACGGCAAACAAAAGCCAAGAGGGCCCTGTGTCCCTGAATCTCCCCGAAGCTGGAATGTGGCCCAAGGGGAGCGGCTCTCTTGCAGGCGGACGGACACAGCAACGAGGTGACTGCAGCTACAGTCCGTGCTAAACAGAAAACCAAAGAGGACAACGGGCCACAGACGGGGGACTGGGGGCAGGAAGGTTCCCTGAGAGGCTGACATTTAAGGGAGTCCCACACGATGAGACCAGACGGGCTTTCTAGGCAGCAGAAGGGCAAGGGTCAGAGACTGAACAATAGGCCAGAGTGGATAAAGGCCAGTCGGAGTGGCTGGAGGAGAGTGAGGTGGTGGGTGTGAAGCAGGAGAGGGGGGTGAGGGGCAGAGCAGGCAAGGCGGGCACAGTGGGCATGGCAGGCATGGTGGACACAGTGGGCATGGTGGGCGTCTTCACCCTTAGCTGCATCTTGCCTCCCCTCGGGGCGCTTTTAAAAGAGATACCAGTTCCTTGGCCCACTGTGTTCATTGGAGTCCATATAGAAGTGAAATCGTATGGTACCTGTCTTTCTCTGCCTGGCTTATTTCACTTAGCACAATGTTCTCCAGGTCCATCCATGTCACAAAAGGTAAGGTCTCCTTCTTTTTTACGGCTGTGTAGTATTCCACTGTGGAAATGTACCACCGCTTTTGTACGCACTCGTCCACTGATGGGCACTTGAGCTGCTTCCAGATCTTGGCTGTTGTAAACAATGCTGCTTGTTGCTGGTGGTGCTGGTGTCGGCCGATGTGGTATGAAGAGGGCGTTCTATTGAGTTGTACACTTGAAACCCATACGGTTTGATGAACCATGTCAACCCGATAAATGAAAACCCACATGTTTAGAAACCTTTTTTTTTTCTTTTTTTAAAAATCTTATCTAGAAAATTAAATTCAACAGGGTGACATTGATCAGTAAGAGGACATCGGTTTCACTTGAACTGTTGATGGTGTTGTGTGCCCATCACCCAAAGTCAGATCGTTTTCTGTCACCATATCATTGTCCGTGTCCTTCTTTACTCCCCTTTCCCCACAGAGATACATTAAAAAATAAAGAGATACCAGTGCCGGGAGCCCCCACAGCGGCATGGGGCGCCCAGGCCGGGGTGCGCGTGAACTCCGCTGGTAACCCCGCGTACAGCCCAGGGCGAGGGCCACAGATGGGAACCCCAGGTGCCCGGAGTTTTCTTAAACTTGTACGCGCGTCCCAACTGCGGAGGAGCTTGCTGAAATGTGGGTTTTGATGAGCAGGCTGGTCCAGGAGCTGCTGCGACGAGGAGGCCCGTTGGAGAGAGCCGGGGACTCGGCTGCGGAACCCTCAGCAGAAGGACAGCGAGACCTGCTGGGCGTGTTCCGAAGACTGCTCGTCCACGAGGGAGAGGACGGAGGCGCGGAGAGAGGAGCAGGAGGTAAGGGGTGAGGAAGCCGAAGGGGAGGCTGAGTGACGCCCTGGCTCTCTCTCTGTCACCTGAGGTCCTAGGGGCCCTGAGCACCGGGAACCCCGAGGGAGGTTGGAAACCGAAGCGGCCATCCTTAGCTATGTCGCTATACTCAGAACTACCCCCTGGGGGACGTACTCACCCCCCCCCCCAGGAATGACCTTCTGCCCCAGCTCTATGCCCCAACCACAGGGACCTCGGGGGCAGAACGGAGGGGCAGAGAGACCAGAAGAGCGCACAGTGGTTTTAAACTATATGAGAACGAGCATCTGTCGTCAGCCTTCTCTTAGAGAAGGCCACGCGGGCCACGTACCCAGGTGGATGCAGCGTGGTGTCCACGCGGAGGCCTGACCCTGCTGGATGGGTGAGGATGTCCCAGCCCCGGTCCCTGCCTGGGGGGGAAGCCTTCACACCAGACCCGGCAGCCCTGAAATGAACCGCCAGGAGCCAGCAGAGCAGAGGATGGGGCACCCCTTCTCACACAAGGGGGGGCGAAGTCCTTCTCCGCCCACACCCCCGCTGTGGCCACCGGGTGGGGGGGCGGCGGGAGGACACCACGCCCCTCCCAGCACGGCGCAGGCGCACAGAGAAGTTGTTGTGTCTCCAAGGCTCGGTGCCTCCCAGAGCGAATCCCCGCCCCTCCACAGAATCGAGATCCCAGCTTCTCCGGAAACTCACAATCCAGGCTAGAAATAAAAGTGAACTTTGTTTCCTTTCTTTTGCCCTGGCCGGATGGCTCACTCATTTGGTTAAAGCATTGCCCCAAAGCGCAGGGGTTGCTGGTTTAATCCCTGCTCAGGGCGCACACAGGAACAGACGGATGTCCCTGTCTCTTCCCTCCCCCCCACCTTCCCCTTTTGCTAAATCCAACATGTAAGTATAATTAAGAGTGAATGCTTTCTGCGAGACAATGCTTTCACTTGACCCAGTGTTATGCAAACATTTTAGTATGCGGGGACCCCTTTTCAATATGAAAAGATGGTCAGGGGCCCCCACATAATTGAATTGTTGTATTCTTTCTCTTAACAAGACAGTACCAAGATCCAGGTCCCAAACTGGGATTCCGAAGGCCATGCTTTGCCAGAGGATGTATTTTGGTAAGGTCCTACAATGGTTTAATAGGATTGACAATCATAGCCAAGATTTTTTTTTGTGTGTATTTTTCTGAAGTGAGAAGCAGGGAGGCAGAGACACAGACTCCTGCATGCGCCTGACTGGGATCCACCCAACATGCCCACCAGGGGGCGATGCTCTGCCCCTCTGGGGTGTTGCTCCGTTACAACCGGAGCCATTCTAGCACCTGAGACGGAGGCCATGGAGCCATCCTCAGCGCCCAGGCCAACTTTGCTCCAATGGAGCCTTGGCTGCGGAGGGGAAGAGAGAGACAGAGAGGAAGGAGAGGGGGAGGGGTGGAGAAGCAGATGGGTGCTTCTCCTGTGTGTCCTGACCGGGAATCGAACCTGTTACTTCCACACGCTGGGCCGACGCTCTACCACTGAGCCAACCAGCCAGGGCCTCATAACCAAGATTTAAAAACAGCTGAGTTCACACAAAGATCTAGATTCCTGGGTCCTTCCAAAAAATGAGAAGACCCGCCAACAGCAGGCCCACCTTTCTGTCACAAACACATCATGTGACTTCCACCAGCACCCCCCCCCCACTTCCCTGAGCATAACCCACCTGGCTCTGTTGGCACCTGATTTTGTGACTTGTGTCCTACAGTTTCAAGAGCCCATTTTTGACCCAAGAAGTCCTAGATCCGCAAGTTGAAAACCAAAAAAAAAAAAAAAAAAAAAAAAAAAGCTCTTTAGCTGGAGCTTAAAAGGACTTCGGAAGTAATTCAGATAAAAAGAGTTTTGTCATAGCTGGAGAGAGGACTCAGCAAAGTGAGAAGGGAGTGTAGAAATAACCGCAGCTTTTCCACCTGGGGCTCCTCCTTGATGTGAGCGGCCCCTGGTTCTCCGAGGGGGCGCGTTGTGCTCACAGTCCTGTCCGACTTTGATCTCCTCAGGCAAACGGGATTGCGAGTGCCTCAGAAAGACCGAGAAATGTGAGGCGTCGCTCTGTTCTGTGTGGGGTGCCCCCAACCTCAGAGAAACCCGATCAGCAGCCAATAGGTTCAGGGCATCTGTCTCCCCTCCTTGTTCTACCCCTGACCCACAAAAAAGAAAGCGCAGCAGCAACGTAAGTCAAGAGCCTCTAAAATGAAGGTATCTGCGAGCAGGGGGGAGGCTAGGAGAAACCGTGTGGAAACGGATTAGAATCGGAGACACGAGTATGAACTCGTGTTTGGGTTAATCCAGACACAAATAGATAAGATAGACATAATTATAGATACGTCTACTATGCCTAGGGGCTGGGAGGCACACAGCCATTTCCAGGCTCTGTCTTGCCAAGAGGTAGCGAGAAGCAACAGTTTTCTGGTAGCAACGAGCGCAAAAGCGCTGAGACCTGGGTCTCTAGTCCCGTTTCTCCAGGAAGAGGAACCGGGACGACTTGGAGCAGTGACTTCTCCCAGGAGTGGGGCCAGGAACCTGCAAGATGAGCCTAGAATAAAGGATGTGTTCAAGATACGAGCCGGTGAGGGTGCGTGTCCACGGGGAGACGGGAGCCGACGGAAAGCGGTCCAACTGGCCGGAGCTGGGGCAACCTGAGCAACAGCACCAACAGTGGCATCGTGGATTGCAATCCCAGGTGCCAAATAAACGTCAGCGAGCCCACAGTGATGTAGATAAACACATGCGTAAAAGAGGTCGCCGGGGAAGAAGAGACAAATCTCCTACACAGACGAATCCCAAATAACTTATGTAGCTTCTCCTACCTGCTCAGGGAGGGGGGCACCCCCCCCCCCTCTCCTCAGGCCTGGGCTGTGCACTTTACATCCTGGGAGGTGTCATGAAGAACATTCTTAAATGAGAGTGCTTTGGGGAAGGAAGGAAGGAAGGAAGGAAGGAAGGAAGGAAGGAAGGAAGGAAGGAAGGAAGGGGAGGGGGAGGGGGGAGGGAGGGAGGGAGGGAGGGAGGGAGGAAGGAAGGAAGGAAGGAAGGAAGGGTAGGGGGAGAGGGGAGGGAGGGAGGGAGGGAGGGAGGGAGGAAGGAAGCAAGGAAGGAAGGGGAGGGGGAGGGGGGAGGGAGGGAGGGAGGAAGGGAAGAAGGAAGGAAGGAAGGGAGGGAGGGAGGGTAGGGGAGGGGGGAGGGAGGGAGGAAGGGAGGGAGGAAGGAAGGAAGGAAGGGTAGGGGGAGGGGGGAGGGAGGGAGGAAGGAAGGAAGGAAGGAAGGGTAGGGGAGGGGGGAGGGAGGGAGGGAGGAAGGGAGGAAAGAAGGAAGGAAGGAAGGAAGGAAGGTAGGAAGGAAGAAAGGGTAGGGGGAGGGGGGAGGGAGGGAGGAAGGGAGGGAGGAAGGAAGGAAGAAAGAAAGAAAGGGTAGGGGGAGGGGGTAACTGTTGGGGAGAAACCACGTCCTCAGCCGGGACGTCCCTCAACATCAACAGGGAGGCCGTGGGGCCAGCCCGGCCCCTGGGTAGGCTCTGAGGAGAACGGCACTGTTGTGTGGTCCTGTTCTCAAAACCCCACAGCCCCCGATGTGAGTAAGCATCGGAAGGATACCGGACACAGCCCCACTGCGGGACAGCGGACAGTGTCCATACGTGGCCAGTACGTCTCAACACTGTCCAGGTCATCAAAACCATGGGAAGTCTGAGAAACCGTCACAGTGGAGAGGAGCCGAAACACAGCATGGGACCTGGAACAGGGAGAGGAACAGGCGAGGACTCAGGGACTCAGACCGGATGACAGGGTTGAATAGTCACGCATCAATATGGGTCCAGGTTTCCTCGGTTGGAGCGGCCGTGTCAGACCAGGGCAAGGTCTTAACTGGAGGTGAAGGAACCCTCTGGGCTGTCTTCCCAGCTTTTCTCTCAGTTGAAAGTTTATTTCAAAGTCTGCTTATTTATTTACTCAGAAATTATAGTTCCAAAAATCCCATCATAAGAAAATTTTATGAATAGGCGTCAGAATTTATTTACAGAGGTTTGTGTGTACCTATTGTTTTTCATCGGAAGCAAACGACATACCCAATACAAAGGGATTAGCTAAGGAGGTTACGGCACAGCACACAATGAAATACTGTCCAGCCCTTAAGCGAAACGATGAAACGTTTGTTGATGTAGAGAAGATGGTCAGAATGCTGTAATATATGATAAAGTACTTTTTGGTTAAAAATAAGAGATAACTATGTAGAATAAAAAAAAATGTGACTGTAGGTACTCGCTGGGGATGCTATCTGGGCTGAGAACATGAGGATTATCACTTGTTACTTGCAAACTGATTTTTACTTTCTAAGTTTTCTGTAGTGAATAATGCGTTGCTTCTATAGTAAAACAAGAAAAGGAAGAAAGAAAAGGAAAAGCAAGTTACCAAAGGCTAGAACCCTGCCTGTGGCCAGCAGACTCCAGTGCCCCTCACGGGACTGGACATGGACAGAGATGCCCTTCAGACATGGAGACGCAGAGACCTGACAGGTTCTGAGGTGTGCGTCCGAAACGGCCCGTTCCTAAGCGGCTGGGGGAGCTGCTGCCTCAGGAGCCACTGCGGTAAATGAGCCACAGGGTCCCCATTCAGAAAGGGATGTGCAAGCTTCCTCCCTGGCTATCCCGCAGATTTCTAAGGAAATCTATTGGGGGGCGGGTAGGGAGGTAGTTCAAGAAACTGCCGTATTCTGTCACACAAGGTTTAATCATCAGTACGAACCAGCCAGCACCAAAGCCCCTTTACATCCTGGGAGGTGTCATGAAGAACATTCTTAAATGAAAGTGCTTTGGGGAAGGAAGGAAGGATGGAAGGAAGGAAGGAAGGAAGGAAGGAAGGGAGGGAGGGCGGGAAGGGGGAGGGGGGAGGGGAGAGGGAGGGAAGGAAAGAAGAAAAGAAGAAAGAATGAGGGAGGGAAGGAGGGAGGGAGGAAATGAGGGAAGAAGTGAGAAAGGAAGGAGAAAAAAAGGGAGGGAGGGAGGGAGGAAGGGAGGAAGGAAGGAAGGAAAGAAGGAAGGAAGGAAGGAAGGAAGGAAGGAGAAAGGGAGAGAGGGAGGGAGGGAAGGAGGGAGGAGGGAGGGAGGGAGGAAGGAAGAAAGGAAGGGGAAGGGGAAGGGAAGAAGGAAGGAAGGGGAAGGGGAAGGGAAGAAGGAAGGAAGGAAGGAAGGAAGGAAGGAAGGAAGGAAGAAGGAGGGAAGAAGGGAGAAAGGGAGCGAGGGAGGGAGGAAAGGAGGGAGGGAGGGAAGGAGAGAGGAAGGAAGGGAGGGAGCGAGAGAGGGAGGAAGGAGGAAGAAAGCGATAAAGAACACCTGCCCAGGCCCTGAGGCCCAGGCCGGAATGCTCAGCCCAGGGTGACAAGCAGCTTCGGGGCAGGATGCAGTGTTTCCCTGTCTCCGGCCACTGGAGAAACCAGAGCTCTTTCTCAGCGCAGGGACTCCGTGGCTGACCACGCACACCAGGCCCCGGACCCTTACAGAGCTCTCCCATCACAGCCCCTCCCTGTCCCCCTCCGGCCAGCTTCCCTGACGGCTCTCAGCGGCGGTGCCAGAGGGTCTCCGTGTGTGCCGCCTGCTGAGCCCGGGGCTCGTGGACCTGCCGGCCTGCCTGGCACGTAGCAGGCTCCCTACAAACACGGGGAGTGAGTGAGTGGACAGACGCACGCCTGCCGTCCTGTCTGCCGCTCTCGTTTCCTCTCCGAAGTTGAGAGGGTGTCTCTTCCGGCCGGAGGCCTTGCTCCCTGGGACCCAGCCGTCCTCTGGGCTGCCAGTACCATGCCCCCTGAGCCTCTTCCAGACAAGCTTCGGCCTCCACTCTGGTATAAGCGGGGTCTGGTGTGGGGGGGTATGCCCCCCGGGTAACCCGTGCAGCCAGCACTGAGGGCGGCCGAGGCCCACTGCGCCCTCAGCTCCTGTCCTTGTCTGAGGGGCGGTGGCAGGGAAGGGCCATTTGCAGACCCTGAATGACCAGCAGACTTTGAACAAATGACGAAGTCCTCTCTGGCCCAGGCGTCACCTCCTGGGGACATTTGTGACTCCATAGGTACCCGTCCACCCCTCTCCCCTCTCCGATGGCAGTCTGAGCATCCTGCTTTTGTGACAGCAAGCTGATGGCACTGTCCAGACGCAGGCGTCGCCGCCATGTACAGCGAGGGTAGGAGGAGGGCTGACGCCTCACTCTCCACACTTCCGAGGGGGCGGGAGAGGGGAGACAGCCGGGGAGCCTGCCAACCCTACCCGACCCGGAGACAGCTGCTGGGCACCCCACCGTCCCCGGCACCCCCAGCGTCCCCCTCCGAGAGGGGTTCAGGCGTGTCCTCAGAGATAATAGCGGTGTCGTCCATCCTGAGCGGCTCCTTGGTGGCTCTTATCTCAAAAATAATTGATAAAAAAATTTTTTTTCTTGCACAGCTGGGTGTCTGGTGAGGAAGAGGTTTAATTTTGCGTCCTGCGGAGAAACCGTTGATGGATAGTTGTGGGCGAGCTGCAAGTTCAGAGGCCGCGTTGACCGAAGGAGATCAGGATGTAAAGTTCTGATGCTGTTGGGGCCCAACGGCCAGGTCACGGTGGGGGAGGGCAGTGCCGACCTGCTGGACAGATGTCACCCCCAGGGCGGAAGGAGACAGGACCGGAGTGAGGTCATCAAGAGGAAAAGAGAGCCATGGACCGGCGGGCACAGGGAGCCCCTCGCCTGGCCACCCCCAGGGCAGACTCGACCCTGAGTCTACGGGTCTGGGCGCCTCGCTGTGGCTTGAAGAGCCCCCTGCGGACCCTTCCCCGTCCCCAGCTTGTCCAGAAGAGCTTGGTCCCGGGAGGCCGTGCTTCGGATGCCGGTCCTGGCTCTGTCCATCGTCGCCGTGACCAGGAGGGTCACCTCGCTTCTCCCAGCCTCAGTTTCCTTCTCTGTCAAGGGGGGACGATTTCAACACTTCTCTCTTAGAGTTGTTGTCAGGATTTAAGTGAGCAATTATTGTATGAGATGTGCTCAGAACAATACCCGGCTCATAAATCACTCCGTCACATGACGTGACGAGTGTCAGCTGTTTTTTAATGACTCACCCCCTAAAGCAGGGGTCCCCAAACTTTTTACACAGGGGGCCAGTTCACTGTCCCTCAGACCGTTGGAGGGCCGGACTATAAAAAAAACTATGAATAAATCCCTATGCACACTGCACATATCTTATTTTAAAGTAAAAAAACAAAATAAAATGGGAACAAATACAATATTTAAAATAAATAACAAGTAAATTTAAATCAACAAACTGACCAGTATTTCAATGGGAAATATGGGCCTGCTTTTGGCTAATGAGATGGTCAATGTGCTCCTCTCACTGACCACCAATGAAAGAGGTGCCCCTTCCAGAAGTGTGGCGGGGGCCGGATAAATGGCCTCAGGGGGCCGCATGCGGCCCGCGGGCCGTAGTTTGGGGACCCCTGCCCTAAAGGACCGCAGCCCCCTAGGTAGAAATTGCTCGGTCTCTAGAGACAGCTCTGGCAGGGGCAGGCTGAGGATACATGCAGGACTTCCCTGTCCCAGGAGGCAGGCCAGGAGGCTAGACAGCAGGGAGATATATTCCGAAGCCAGCATCCCCCGGGGGTGGGGGTGGGGAGGGCACAGTGGGGGGGGGGCAGTTGTGACACACAGTGGACTCCAGAGAGCACAGCCAGGCTCCAGTTCCGGCTGTAGGACCAAGAGAGCTGCCCTGACCATTTGGACCCCATGACGCTCCCTGGAAACTTTGGGAGAGACCCAAGGGAAGAAACTGGGCTTCCAGCCCACCTGGCAGGTGGAGGTCCGAGGCGTGGCCCTGGACGGGGCGTTCCTGTGCACAGATGGCAGCGACCCACCTGCCTCCCCCCACGGGCACACAGGGGCAGTTAACCACCTTGCCCCCCTCTGTCCCCAGTGCCCGGCACCCAGAAAACACCGTGTCTACCCTTTGAATCCGTGAGTGCATGCGTGCACAGATGAAGAAGTGCTGTGTATCTCTCTAAACCTGTTGAGACCGAGGGTCTCATTTAATTTCATCATAACATGATCGCCTTAAAAAGTGTGTAGGGCAAGTCACCACGTAGGGCACCGGCTGGCAGGGGATTCTTTCCCGGCAAGACCCCGGGTCTCAGACCTCTGGTTGTTCATTCTGCTCTGGCGTGCTGCTTCTATGACGCCTCTCATTGTGTTTGTTTTGCCAGGAGTTGAGGACGATATGGTTCTATCACCATCAACTGCCTAGACTTTTTGGGGAGTTTTTGTTTTTTTGGAGTATAGAATGTCACTTGACCTCCTTGCCAAGCATCCTCCGGCTATGAAGGCAATTATCCCCTCCAGTGCCCTGGAACCTGGACGCGGGGCCCACCAGAGAGGGCACACTTCTCCCTGGCCTGCGGGCAGCTTTAATGAACAGCGCCGGGAACCCGCCGCTTGGGCTGGGGGGGGGGGGCGGGTGGCCAGCAGGGACGGGGGGGGGCGTGTCCCTTCATGCTGGCTCTTCCGGGGAGTCCTCATTCCCGAGCCAAGCCACCTGGAGGGGAGACATTCTGGTGTCTTCTTCTAACGTCCTCTCTAAGCGAAGACTTGGTGGACGAGCTCAGGGAAGCGATGTCACTCCCTAGGTCCGCCTTCTCACTCCCGCACCTGCTGCCCACCCGGCGCCTGGCGCTAGGTTTGCGGGGCAGCACGCACCTTTTCAGAAGCAGCAAATCTTCTCAGAAGGGAGATAAGGCAACAGCAGTTTTCGACGACAACACATTTCTGCCGCTGGGGAAGAAGCTGGCGGTCAGATGGATGGGGTGAGAGTCAAGAAGATTGGAAACCTCTTGATTCGAGAGTGCTTGTTTTTCTTTTCTTTTTTTCCCCACCCACGATGTTTCCTGTATGGCTCTCAGAACCAGAGGCAGAGTCCAGGGGTGACAGAGAACCCCACTTTCTAAAGCCTCCTTGCAGCAGGGACTCTCAGAAGCATCTGTTTACTGTTGAGGGTGCCACAAAAGTCCTATTATATAATCAGGGCTGGTTCTGTTCTCACTCAGTTACATGCTGACATACTTTATTGCGGGGGGGGGGGCGAGGAGGAGTGAAGAGCCCTATTGTTGTCCACCCTATGGATGAGGAAACCGGGGACCCTGAGAGGTCAGAGCCTCTGGCTCCAGGACTCACAGCCGCTGGTACAGAGGCAGATTCAGACGTTGGCCGTGCAGCTCCCAAGTCCAGGCGCTGACCTGGCTCTCGGGGGGCGGGCGCGGGCGTGACAAGGCAGCGGACACCAGAGACGGAAGCTCAACATTGGAGGGGCCTGGGGGTCACCCAGTCCAAGTCTTTTATGTTTAAAGAAGGAGATGGGGGGGGGAGCCTCCCAAGGGCACGACTCGTTCTAGGGCACAGGGTAAGTAAGGGGCAGTGCTGAGACTAGAGCGAAGATTTCGCTGTGCTCTACAGAGAAGACTTCAGTAATTTCCTGACAGACCCAGGCCCTGGCAGTTCAAAGGACGAGAACTTCTTGACTGAGGAGGGGGACCCATGGAGGGCCAGGTCTATGCAGCCATGGTCCAAATGTTCCCAAGAGCCGGGTGTCCAGCACAAAGCGCCCTGGACGTCCACATGGGGGAACAGGTGTTGCCCTTCTGCCTGCTGGCTTCCGGGTCCCCAGAGAACGCCTCGGCTTGGTTTCCCTTCCGACACACAGGTCTTCACGTCCCCTCTGTCCCCTCCACTTTCCTCACTCCATCTGGGGGGAGTCTAGACTCATCCGCCCCCCCCCAACCCATTTTATATTCTTTTAGGATTTTTGTTCGGTTTGTTCTGGGTTCGATGGTACCCATATTTCTTAAGACTGACTCAAAGGAAAAAAAAAAAAGCAGTTTGTTAAAATAGCTGCGTTGCTTTTAAACAATTTGTCCACCTACTCACTTTTTCTTTTCGGGAGGCAGAAACCGAATATAGATTTGTGGGAGAGAGAGATACAGAGGGAGCCGGAGGAAGGGACAGAGAGAGAGAAAGCAGGGGCGAGGGGCGAGGGGCGAGAGGAAGTGGACGGGCAGGGCAGGGACAGAGAGAGAGAAAGCAGGGGCGAGGGGCGAGGGGCGAGAGGAAGTGGACGGGCAGGGCAGGGACAGAGAGAGAGAAAGCAGGGGCAAGGGGCGAGAGGAAGTGGACGGGCAGGGCAGGGACAGAGAGAGAGAAAGCAGGGGTGAGGGGAGAGAGGAAGTGGACGGGCGGGGCAGGGACAGAGAGAGAGAAAGCAGGGGCGAGGGGCGAGGGGCGAGAGGAAGTGGACGGGCAGGGCAGGGACAGAGAGAGAGAAAGCAGGGGCGAGAGGCGAGGGGCGAGGGGAAGTGGACAGGCAGGGCAGGGACAGAGAGAGAGAAAGCAGGGGCGAGGGGCGAGGGGCGAGGGGCGAGAGGAAGTGGACGGGCAGGGCAGGGACAGAGAGAGAGAAAGCAGGGGCGAGGGGCGAGGGGCGAGGGGCGAGAGGAAGTGGACGGGCAGGGCAGGGACAGAGAGAGAGAAAGCAGGGGCGAGGGGCGAGGGGCGAGGGCAAGTGGACGGGCAGGGCAGGGACAGAGAGAGAGAAAGCAGGGGCGAGGGGCGAGGGGCGAGAGGAAGTGGACGGGCGGGGCAGGGACAGAGAGAGAGAAAGCAGGGGAGGGGCGAGGGGCGAGGGGCGAGAGGCGAGGGGCGAGGGGCGAGGGGAAGTGGACGGGCAGGGCAGGCACTAGGCCAGGCGCTCGGCTGGGGACACTCCTCCCTCTCTGCTTCCGATCCAGCTGTGACCCACGGCCAGGCTTTGTTTCTGTCAGAAAGGAACCCGGGGCCAGCTCCCTTCGGTCCTGAACTCACGGGTCCCTAAGCACGTCGTCCCGTTGACTAAAGAGAAAGCGGGCCCCTCTCTGGGTTCCCTACCTGGGGCTCCGGGGGGCCGGCTGCACTCGGGGTGGGGATTCCTGCTGACTGTGTGCCCCCGTCCCTGACGCTGTCCGTGAGGACCAGAGGCAAGGACGGCGAATGCTTGTTCCATCCCCTCCCTTCCGGGGCCACGCTTAGTGGCCACCTTGCGCACCCTGAGCGCTCTGCCTGTGTCCAGGGGCCTAGCCTGTCACCACCACCCCCTGTCCCCCTGTGTCCTTTACTTCCGCAATGACCACCCCTTACTTACCTGAGTCTCTCTCTCTCTCTCTCCCTACTGCTCACCCTCCACCCCCAGTCTGCCTCCCGGCTAAAGGGCTCCCTCCTTCACCGTCCCCTCCAGCCCCAGGCTGACCCCCGCTCACCCGCCACTCACTCCCGGTAACAAGAGTTAATTAACGTTTCAGTCGGCTCTTGGGGGGGGGTGCTCAGGGCCGCACACGTGATGTCGACAGTTCACGCAGTCCTGATCGCGGCCGCAGGAGGCTGGCGCTCTTACGGTCTCGGCTCTTCCTCCTCAGTGGGAGGGGAAGCCTGCCAAAGCCCAGAGAGGCCCAGCAGCCTGTCTCGGGTCACACAGCCGGTCAGGGGTGGAAGCGGGCCTTGAACCCAGGGCCGGCCGGCTCCCTATGCCACGCTCCTAACCACTAAGCCTTAATAATAAATAGCTCAGCCCTACCACACCCAGCTTTCACCAACACAACGTTTTCTAAGGAAGATCCTGACACAGCCTCTCCGCCAGGTCCCTGTCTCTATAAGTCTCTTGGTGGTCTTCTCCTGAGTCCCGAGAGCGACGGCTTCGTGGACCAGCCCTCCGCCTGTGCTGAGGGTACCACGTTTTATGGGAAATACCAGCCTGTTAGGCAGGGGGACGTTCCTACCTGATCTTGGTGCCAAGGACAGCGGTATACATATATACATCCACTCTGGAATTTATATATACATTTATAAATTTACATATCTATTTATAAATTCTGAAATGTACTTATTTGAGCTATTTCTTGAACACACTAAGTGGCCGGTGCTGTGATAGCCCCCTTCACAGGCGTTATTTCATGCTACCTTCAAAATAACCCCGTGGCCGCAACTCTTACGCCCTTGACGGTGAAGAAGCTCAGACGTGGTGAGACGGAGTCGTCTGCACACAGACCAATGAGCCAGACTACCGGTCTGCGAGCCCAGGTCTCCGACGGAGGGTCTTCGCAGCCACAGGTGTGAGCCCCTGGCTGGCCACACAGTCAGCCGGGCTTCCCCTCGCCGGGGGCGGGCAGGGGGTGGCGGCGAGGAAGCTGGTTCCCAGGAAGCCCTATGACCCCCCCACCCCACCCCACCCCTTAGCAAGAAGGTCGTTTCCGACAAGATGCATGTTCGGACTCATGCTGGGCTCAGTTCTGTCCCACTTTTTCTTTCTTTAACAATTTTTTTTTTATTTATTCATTTTAGAGAGGAGAGAGAGAGAGAGAGAAAGGAGAGAGAGAAGGGGGGAGGAGCTGGAAGCATCAACTCCCATGTGTGCCTTGACCAGGCAAGCCCAGGGTTTCGAACCGGCGACCTCAGCATTTCCAGGTCGACGCTTTATCCACTGCGCCACCACAGGTCAGGCCACTCACTTTTTCTTTCTTAGTCCAGTTTTAAAAAATCGGGCCTTTGTGTCTCATTTTGCATACCAGGAAATCACGTGCGTCCACTCTGGGACCGGGTGAGCATGCGCGGACAAGTGTATTTATCGCGTCTGCATTTTGAATGGCGGAAGGATTTCGGACGCACAGTAGGTCCTCATTAGATCACTGGTGATATTTGTTCTAACCCCCCCACCTGACGTCCTAGATTCTAAATCCCCTTCCCCTTCCCAACACGGGGCCTCCCAAGTTCTTAGCTACCACCCCGCACCTTTCTCGGCCAGCGAGGGGTCGCCGCCACGACGGCCGGTTTCCCCTGTTCTTGGTACTGTCCTAAGGCACGTGCAGGACTCCGCTAGCCCCACAGCCCACCCCCCGCCCCCGAGGTAGTTACGGTCCCCTTTTCCAGATGAGGACAACGGAGGCACAGAGGAATCAGGTCACTTGAACAAGGTTCCGTGATAGGAAGTCGAATCAGGACTGCCAACCCAAGGCGGTCCGGCGGCCCAGCCCGGTACCCGAACCACTGTGCCATGGCCCCCGCGGCTCCAGGGGCAACAGGCGGTCTCCCTGCAGCCCGAGAGGAGAGCCAGCTCGGCTGGTGGCAGAAGGGAGGCAGGGATCCGGGCGCAGTGGGGATGTGGGTGGCCGCCACAGTGCTCATGGTTGGGGCTCACAGACTCATCCCAACCCTCTGAGCTGCGGGGCTCCCCCGCTTGTCAAACCAAACCGGCTCTACAGATTTCGGCTTCCAGCCTGCCAGCTTGAAAGTCTCAGCATTTCAGCTGCTTCAGAATTATAAAAGCCTACAAATGTTAAGGTGCTTTTTTTAGAGTTAAAAAAAAAAAAAAAAAAATGTGTCTTTCCCCCCACCGCCCCATAGCAATCTGAAGGGATTTTTTTTTTTTTTTTTTTTTTTTTACACAGATTCTTGCCAAATGTGTATTTTTAAAGATTGAATTTGGCCCAAGACCAGAAGGGGAAAATTGGGGAGGAACAATACTGAGAAGGTTCTAAGGCACATCCGTAGAGGAGAGAAGGGAGGCTCTCTCATCTCCGCAGAGCCCCGGGGGTCTCCCGGGATGCACGCTGTTCATTTCAGCTTTCTTTCTGCCCGGAGGGACAGAGTGTTTCCTTCGGACACTGACACTTCCAGCTGGTTGGGTGGCCCGGAGGACATGCGGTGGCGGCTTGACCAGGGAAGATCACCCTTCCTGCATGGGATGCTCCCTGCTCTGCAACTGCCACCGAGAGCCCAGATGGCTCTTCGGTCGGTGAACAAAGTCACTGCATCAGGCGCCAACTCCATCCTGGCTAATTAAGTGTCTGGTGAGTGAGTGTGTGTGAGTGTGTGTGTGTGTCTCACAGATGCTCCCCAGTGTGAATCAGCTCAATCATCGTTTCGCAGCGTGTCAGCTTCAGATTGCAAACATCCACCGACAAATAGGAGCCCTGCTTCCTCCCAAGCTGGGGTGGGGGGGGGACCGCTCACAGGAGTAGGGAGCCACAGATGTTCCGTGGCGCCCGCCGGCGGTGCCAAGCGCACCCGGGCCGGGCTGGGCGGCCGCGGGACAGGATGCGGCCTCCGGCCACGAAAGGGTCTCCCACAGAGAGTCCGGCAGAGGAGGAAGGCACGGAGACAGGAGGGACGGAATTTGGTTTCTTCCTCCGGAGCCCTGGCCTTCTGGGCAGCTTAGCGACCTGGCATTCCACTGGGGAGTGGGCCGAGAAGCTGAATATTTAAATGCGAACAGCTGCTACCAAGGCCTCCCTCCCCCCAAGGCAGTGCCAGGGGAGAGATGCTTCAGAGGGGCCAGAAAGATCTAGGTTCAAACCGTAGGGCCAACCCTCCCTAACCGAGTGCCCTTGATAAGTCACCCAACCTTTCAGGACCTTGGTTTTCTCATCTGTGACGGGGTAATCATGGGACTTTCCTGTTGGGTTGCTGTGAGAATTAAATGAGACCGTGTTTACTGGCAGCAAATGCTCAATAAACAGTAGCTGTCAACCTCCTCCTCCTCCTCCTCCCTGTCATCCTCCTCGTCGTCATCGCCTCCATCATTTCTAGCTCTAGCCAAGTCACCCCGATCCTGCTACGTTCCATTTCCCTCTCTGTCCGATGGGCGTAACGATGCTTACTTCACGGAACTCAACAAACGTTTCTTAACTTCCAGCTCAGTGGCCAACACATAGGCCGTCAGCAGGTGTGAATTTATTTTCCTTCTCCCATTATTAAACCCCTACAACTTCCCTTTAAAATATAATCGAATTTAGTTATTGAGAATCGGCATTAGCCCAGTGTTACTACTACACACGTTCCCCCGGGACCCGTAAGCCAAGGGGCACGGACGTTGACCCGTCCCCAAGGAAGCGGTGTTCTCGTCGGCAGGAGAAGACCCCGGACAGGATGGTGGTGCCCCCCCTTCACCAGGGAGACCAGGGGGCTTGGAGGGTCTCAGGAAATTTGCTCAAGGATCACAAGGTGGTTTCCAACCCAGGTCATTCTGACTCCAGAATCCACACTTTTAAGCAGGACTATCGAGAAAATGGGGAAAGCGTAAAACCAAGTGTTCAACTTTCTCTTAGTGGCAGCAGAGAGAGAGAGAGAGAGAGAGAGAGAGAGAGAGGCAGAGAGGAAGAGAGAGAGGAGGAAGCTGCCTGCTGAGTTGGGTGCAGGCTCAAGCAAACACATCAACCTAGTGTGCGAGGGGGCCTGCAGGCTGACTCACTCACCGACTTCCCAGTTCCCTCTGAAGAGGTGAGGTCCTACCTGGAGCTCAGGTGCACTCCAAGCACCTTCTAGAAGACTATTCTCTCCTCCGCTGCGAAAGGAAGGGATTGGACCGTCCGGGGTGAACGTTCGGGTCACTTAGAGCTCCGGCAGCGCAGTCTCAGCCAGGCATCTCTGGGAGAAACCCCACGCGCAGTGGGACTTCTTGGAAACCCAGCAGAGCTGAAGCAAATCCTACCAAGACCACCTACTAGCCGTGAGACCTCGGGCAAGCGAGTTACACCTTCTAGGCCTCGGTTTTCATTTCTGTAAAGCGAGGATGGCAGTGAATGGGATCTGCCTCCCGCCTGGCGGTGAGACTGCACAGGGAGACGGGCACTGGCTCAGCCCATGGGGCGTCCTCCACAGATGGCTCTGTTGTTCTTTGTGCTGTTTCAGAGCAGTGCCCCTGGGGGTCAGCTTGGAGGTGGCGACTGAGGATGCAACTGACCATCCAGGGCGGGTTCTGTTTGTGCTTCCGACCCATTCCAGAGCGTCTCCTTTCAGAGAAAAAGTCTTTGAATCTGTGTGTGGGTGGTGGGGTGGGGCGGGGTTTTGTTTTAATAGTTAAGACATGTGCCTAGGCTCTGGCCAGTTGGCTCAGCAGTAGAGCGTTGGCCCAGCATCTGGAAGTCCCGGGTTCAATTCCTGGCCAGGGCACACAGGAGAAGCGCCCATCTGCTTCTCCACCCCTCCCCCTCTCCTTCCTCTCTGTCTCTCTCTTCTTCTCCTGCAGCCGAGGCTCCATTGGAGCAAAGTTGGCCCCAGGCACTGAGGATGGCTCCATGGCCTCTGCCTCAGGTGCTAGAATGGCTCCCATTGCAATGGAGCAACGGCTCAGATGAACAGAGCATCACCCCCTGGTGGGCATGCCGGGTGGATCCCAGTCCGGCGCATGTGGGAGTCTGTCTGTCTGCCTCCTCCGCTTCTCACTTTGAAAAAATACAAAAAAAAACCCCAAACCCCAAAACAAAACAATTACAATGAGATACCACCTCACACCTGTTAGACTGGCTATTATCAACAAGACAGGTCATAACAAGTGTTGGAGAGGCTGTGGAGAAAAAGGAACCCTCACTCACTGCTGGTGGGAATGTAAACTGGTACAGTCATCATGGAAGACAGTACAGTGGTTCCTCAAAAAATTAAAAACAGAAATACCACGTGACCCAGCAATCCTTTTACTGTATATCTACCAAAAAAAACAACAACAAACCCTTGAAAACATTGGTATGCAAAGACACATGTACCCCCCTGTTCATCGCAGCATTATTCACAGCGGCCAAGACATGAAAACAACCAAAGTGTCCCTCGATAGAGGATTGGATAAAGAAGAGGTGGTATGTATATACCATGGAATACAACTCAGCCACAAGAAATGATGATACAGTGTCATTTACAACAACATGGATGGACCTTGAGAACATTATATCGAGTGAAATAAGTCAATCAGAAAAAGCTAAGAACTATATGATTTCACAGATAGGTAGGATATAAAACGGAGACTCCTGGACGTAGGTCAAAGTGAACTGGTTTACTTGGGGGAGATGGAAGAGGGGAGGGGGGTAAAGAGGGACAAATATATGGTGACAGAAAATGATCTGTCTTTGGGTGACGGGCACACAACACAATCAACAGTTCAAATGCTATAGAGATGTTCACCTGAAACCGATGTCCTCTTATTGATTAATGTCACCCAAGAAAGGATGGAGTCAGACCTGCATCTATCGGCCGGGAAATGTGTCTGTGTGGACTCGGGCAGAGAGCGACCGCAGACTACTCCGGCCAGGGTGACTAAGTTTTAAAAATTGAACTACGTCTTACCCCCCCCACCCCCACCCCCACCCCAGCATGCACACGTGCACGTGTGTCCTCAGAGCGGAGAGGGCTGTGCAGGAGCCACAAGGAACTGTTAACATCCGTTACTTTGGGGAGTGGGGGTGGAGCAGGGTGTGTTATTACTTCTTTTTCTGCTTTTGGATAATTTCGCAGGTTGCTGCAAATCCATGTTACATTTATAATTTTTTTTGAGGAGAGAACTTCATCTTTATTTAAAGACGTTAGCAATAAATAAACGACGGCGTGCTGTAACCCGGCGACACTAGAGATCGCATCACGAAGGATTTTCTTTCTCCTCCTCCGCGTCCCTGTGGGCGGGGCCGTGCCTCTCACCTGGGCGAGTCTAAGGGCAGCACGGGGGTGGGGGGGCTCCCCGGAGGTCGTGCGGGGCGCCGTGAGGGACTGAGTGCGTGGCACTGCCTCGCAGCCAGTGTCTGGGACCCGACTCCTCAGGGAACCCCTTGAACTTGAAGTGAGTTGACACACAGAGGGGTCTGCGGACGGTGACACGCTCAGCTCGCCTCCCCTCCCCCCACGGAGCGACGCTCTTGAACTTCTCCTTTCAGTGGCTTCACCGTCGACTCGGCTAGGCGAGAGTCGAAGTGGCCAGCTAGCCAGTCACATCGGCAGATGACACTTCGCTGAGAGGCCTAGTGACTTTGCCAGGTGACAGCTGGGATCACCCAAGAGGACCTGTCCCCATGAAAACATGCCAACCGGAACACGGGGAGACTTTAAATCTGGGTTAAAAAGCCCCAAGAGCAAAACTTGTTGCTCAAAATGGCATTTGGCGAGCTGCCTTCAAAGAGCTCTTCCCAGCTTCTTAAAAAATACATGAAAAAAAAAACACCCACCAAAAAGAACTCAGGGAGCTGAAGATGAAAAGCTTAACAATTGAAGACTGAAAGATAGTTTAATGGCACGTTTTTCAAAGAAACGACAACGATAAATGCAGTAGGAGACAAAATCAGAAAATGGGGAAAAGAAAATAAAAGGTAGATAAAAAAAACCAACAACTATAAACAGTCACACTGTTCAACGTTATCCTAAAACATGCACACTCATCTATGAAGAGACTGATTTTCTAAGAAACAAAAATGACCTCAGAAAAGGGCCCGATGTAAACAAATAAAACACTACAGGAGCCCTCCAAGAATTATTTTCAGAAAGGTCCCAGGCCCAGGGGTGTGTAGGAAAGTGGCCAGGCTGCGTCTTCTATTTCAGAAAAAAACAACCCATTGTATCGAGCGATGACAACCCCGGTATCCAAACTGGACAAAAATCACATGCAGAGGGCGGCAACCCACGGACAAGCGTCCCTGAAAAATACAGAGACGACCCTCAATTTAACCTATTGACGTTTCCATTTTACAGCGTTACAGTATCAAAAAGGAAAATGCTTCCAGAAGGATTTGTTCCAAGGATGAATGATAGCTTGCTCATAAGAAAGGTATGAACCCAACTTCTCCTGGTAACAAATCATAGGAGAAAATGCTTGCGATCTCAATGGGGATACGAGAAGCTAAACCTCCATACCCAACTGAAATTCTCTTCTTAATAGTTTTTTATATTTTTTAGATTTTATTTATTTTTAGAGAGAGAGAGAGAGAAAGAGAAAGGGGGAGGAGCAGGAAGCGTCAACTCCCATGTGTGCCTTGACCCGGTCAGCCCGGGGTTTCAAACCGGCGACCTCAGCGTTCCAGGTCGACGTTTTATCCATTGCACCACCACAGGTCAGGTCCCAGCTGACATGCTTGTTTAACGAGCCATTGATAGAAATCATAGCATGATCAAGAAAACCTGTTGAAACCAATAGCCAACACCACAGCTTCTTGGTAACTTTGAAGAGCAGTTCATTTTAGGGGAAAGCAGAAATCACCCCAGGAGTTTGCTAAAATTAATTGCTAAGTTTGCTTAAACTCTGAGCTTTATCCCTAGATCTGGAACCACACCCTGAGAAACATGGTCTACAAGTGTTACAATTGCAGTTAGGAGCAAGGCATGGTGGTCATTAAGCGGCCCTCTTGTTCAACACTCTTCTGTCAGCCTCGGTCAAACAAAAGAGAGGAGAAAAAAATACGTTCTATTTATAATTTGCAGGGGACATGATTATTGACCTGTAAGATCAAATGAAATTAATTACAGTGCAGTGGGTACCAATAAGAACCTTCCAGCAGCTTATAGATACTCACAGCTTGATAACGTACATACCAATCATATTAACCACTTAGAACAATGTCCTGAAAAAACCAAAAACCATTAATGTTAGTGATAGAGAATATAAAAGCTAGGCACAGGCTGGAATGAAGAAAATGAACAACCACCGTAAAAAGATCCACAAAGAATCATTAATAAGTTAGAGAGAGATACTATGTATTAAATGAGGAAGACGGCACGTTCTAAAGATGTCAATGGCGCCCGAATCATGCCGTTGATTAAATTTTATTAATAATATTCCAGGTTTTGCTGGCCGCTTGACAGAATGGTCCAAAAATTCACTGGGCAAATCACGACCTGAGAACTGAGTTGTACCAAGAGCCTCAGGAAACGGTCTTAGTTCAAACCGCAGGAGGACAGGACCTCGGACATAGCACTCGAGATGAACAGGAAAGACTGCAAAGTCCAGGAAACAGATCCGGATCTATGATTCTATGTGTTCGGGAATTTCATACAAGGTCAAGGTCGTCATTCAGCTCAATGTGAATGCGCGACGTCCTGGTTCACAAGTAGCTTCATTGGCACTGTGGGCATTTCACACGGCACAGAGCGCAGGTCCTGGGAGTTTCCCTGCTCGCCTGTAACCAATGCGGGAGGGAATGCACACGGGGGCGGCCGAGGGGTGAAGCGTTCAGGGCGGCTGTGCCGCGAGCCCAGCGCGGGTCTCCGGCCGCGTCGCTTCCCAAGCGTCCACCAGACGCGAGGTGACATCACAGAAGGGGCAGCCGAGGGGTGAAGCGTTCGGGGCGGCTGTGCCGCGAGCCCAGCGTGGGTCTCCTGGCCCGTGTCGCTTCCTGAGCGTCCACCAGACGCGAGGCGACGTCACAGAAGGGGCAGGCGTGGGGGGGGGGTCCTGATCTCCGTCTGTCCCACTCTTTACTTGATGTTTGACCTAGAGCAGGGGTCCCCAAACTACGGCCCGCGGGCCGCACGTGGCCCCCTGAGGCCATTTATCCAGCCCCCACCGCACTTCTGGAAGGGACACCTCTTTCATCGGTGGTCAGTGAGAGGAGTATAGTTCCCATTGAAATACTGGTCAGTTTGTTGATTTAAATTTACTTGTTCTTTAATTTAAATATTGTATTTGTTCCCGTTTTGTTTTTTTACTTTAAAATAAGATATGTGCAGTGTGCATAGGGATTTGTTCATAGTTTTTTTTATAGTCCAGCCCTCCAACGGTCTGAGGGACAGTGAACTGGCCCCATGTGTAAAAAGTTTGGGGACCCCTGACCTAGAGCAAATTACTGAAAGAAATCCGAGCCTCTGTTTCCTCGACAGAAAACGGGGAACCGGCTCCCGGGTCCCGCCTCGCCCATAAAGCCATGAGAGAAAGGGAGGTCATTGACGAAAGCCCCCTCTAGAACAGCCAGGCGCGGGTGACGGTGGAGTTGACTCCACTGGGTGACGGCCGCTGAGCCTCCTCCCAGCGTAGGGTTCAGAGCCCGGGCTGTGGCAAGAGACCGCTCGAGTTCCTGGGGGGGTCCCAGCGTGGACCCCCTGCGGGTCTTTGGGAAGATGACTTCCTCCCCCTGCACCTTGGTCTTGCCATTTACCAGCTGTGGGTTCTTGGGCAAGTTACTTAACCTGTCTTTATTTTGGCTTCCCTTATCATTAAAAGGGTGATGACATCTCAAAAGTTGTGACGAGGAGTAAATAACACACACGCACGCACACACGCACACGCACGCACACGCGCGCGCGCCCGCGCACACACGATGCTGCTTTGAATATGCCTGACACACATAATAACTGGTAGATAGTGCTTGTTATGTATCATCATCATGACCTCTGGAGAGCGACGTCCCCTCTCTCCAAGCTCAGAGCACAGGACTCAGGCCTCAGCCAGTCGGCCCCTTCGGACCCCTAGTCTACAGTGATTGGCTCGAGACAGGGCGTGTGATCTAATCACAGTCCGTGAAATGCAACGAGACTTTTCCTTAGCGGGAAGGAAACTCCCCGTCTTATGGTGGATCCCAGCATAGGAGAAGATAGCGCTGAGAGCTGCTGTTGTCCATTCTGTATCCCTGAGTCTCTCATTGTTGAAGGAGCCCACTCAGGGTCCACTGTTGTTGGTCACATCTTCTCAATGATCTCCTCCACCCATGAGAGACTCAAGAACACAACAGCTGAGCCTCCAGCTGGACGGGGCAATCAGAGGGTCCTCACTCCCCTCCCCTGGAACATACATTCTGCCCACTGGTCCCACGGTAGGCGTTATTTCCAGGACAGAGCCGTGAGAGAGTGAGGTATTGTTGAGACCCTCTGGACTGACTACTGAGCTCAGTTAAGGCCTCTGTATAAGCTTTTAGGATTCTAGCAGGCAGGTACAGAGATCTATTTGTCTTGCAACCACCCAAGACATGCCTTGTAGGTAAGTTCCCTTGTTTAAAACACCGGCCACCTACCCATTTGGGGTGGTCTGCCTTTGTCTTCGGTCTCTCTTTGCCTGCCACGTACAGGGACCAGTTTACGCACCAACGCTGGTCACGACTCAGAAATGGAGTTAACCGGCCCTGGCCGGTTGGCTCAGTGGTAGAGCGTCAGCCTGGCGTGCAGAAGTCCCGGGTTCGATTCCTGGCCAGGGCACACAGGAGAAGCGCCCATCTGCTTCTCCACCCCTCCCCCTCTCCTTCCTCTCTGTCTCTCTCTTCCCCTCCTGCAGCCAAGGCTCCATTGGAGCAAAGATGGCCCGGGCGCTGGGGATGGCTCCTCGGCCTCTGCCCCAGGCGCTAGAGTGGCTCTGGTCGCAACACAGCGACGCCCCGGAGGGGCAGAGCGTCGCCCCCTGGTGGGCAGAGCGTCGCCCCCTAGTGGGCGTGCCGGGTGGATCCCGGTCGGGCGCATGCGGGAGTCTGTCTGACTGTCTCTCCCCGTTTCCAGCTTCAGAAAAATACAAAAATACAAAAAAAAAAAAAAAAAAGAAATGGAGTTAACCTAGAGGAAGCAGAGGAAAGAATGGCATGAGAGATAGCGTGCCTGTGAATTCGACCCCTGCACCAAGCCATGCCTTTACGATTCACGTATGTGCCTATAGAGTCCTCTCTCTCTCTCTCTCTCTCTCTCTCTCTCTCTATCTCTCTATCCAGCTAAGTCTATTAAAATGGGGTTTTCTGTCACTTGCAACTGAGTGGATTCTAGATGACGCAACAGTATTTGACCTCAGACAAAATGTTCCCAAATTCTCCGCAACAGATAGGCTCTTGCTGTTAACAGAAACTCTGCACTTAGTATATTTTTGGTCCTCAGTGGGGAGTCAATTATAAGTGACGATCCTTCATCTGGATGATGGGCATTTCTAAGGACGAAAACAGCACTGGCCTTTGCCGCATTCTGGTTGAGAGCACAGGGCTAGAGACAAGTCAAGAGCTTCGAGCCCGCGACCTTCACGCAGCAGCCCCGGGGCTGGAATGAAAATTAGTCAAAGCCGTCATTTCAAATTTCGAAAGGTCACCCTTTTTTTTTTTTTTTTTTTTTTATTATTCATTTTAGAGAGGAGAGGGAGAGACAGAGGGAGAGAGAGAGAGAGGAGAGACAGAGAGAGAGAAGGGAGGGAGGAGCTGGAAGCATCAACTCCCATATGTGCCTTGACCAGGCAAGCCCAGGGTTTCGAACCGGCGACCTCAGCATTTCCAGGTCAATGCTTTATCCACTGCGCCACCACAGGTCAGGCCAAAAGGTCACCCTTTATGAAGAGATTCTTTCATGTTCACCCCCCCCCCCCCAAAGCAGACGATCACTCAGCAATGGAAGGAGGAGGGCTAAAGTCACCGGTTAGGCACAACTCGCTTCCCGTGGTCCAGCCAACTCAACTGTGCCCAGTTAGATGGGCCGTGACCTCCTGACCCAGCATCCAGACCTTCCCCATCCACTCATCTGTCACGCAGAACCTCCCCGAATGACCCTTCACTGGTTGTCTCTTGTAGAATGAGCAGAGAGGGGGGTGTACGTGTTGGACTGTTTCTTGATCAAAAAGCATAGCTCTCCATATGGGAGTAATTAGCAAGACGTCCCTTCTGGGTTCTGAATCAGTGTGTCCAGTGGTCTTTCCTCTTAACCCCCCGGCTTCAGCTCCAGGGGAAGCTGCCAGTTTACATGTTCTCATGTGTTCTCACATGTTCTCTCCCTACGAACTTCCCTAAGGGACAAGGCATCACTGTCCATCCAAAGGCGTGACAGCCAGACGCGTGACAGCCACCTGACTTCATGTCTCCTCATCGTTGACATACAACCAACAGGAAATCATGTTGATTCCAACTCTGAAGCGTCTCCTAACGCCATGGCCAACGGCCCCACGACCTCCGCCGCCTGTAGGGAAATGTATCGTGGCTCCTGCATGTTTCTGCATTAAGGCCTTTTAACTGGCCTTCAGATATTCCTCTTCGATTCCCTAATCCGCTGTCCACACTCCAGCCAGGACGAGACTCAAAAAATAAAAACCTTAGACCTCCATTCCTGCTGTTTCCTCTTCCTGGACAGCCCTCACCCCTTTCTCTCTCTAACGCCCCTTCACCTTTCAGCTTTTTTAAAAAGAAAATTGTAGTTTTCCTTTTGTAAGATTCTTTCCAGCCCAGGGAAGTAGCTTGAAGGTTCAGGGGAAAGGCCATGGAGTCACAGCGTTTCAGTTCAAATTCTGTCTCCCATAACATATGTGACCTTGGGCTGATTCCTCAACCTCTCTGTTTTCTTATCTGTACAGGGGGGAAGGCAAGCACTGTTAAAGAATATCACAGGTGATCATATAAGTTACTTAACGTCATAGCGAGCACGTCAACAGAATGAGAAGACAACTCACGAAAGGAAGAATGTCTCCATCAAGGCTACATCTGATAAGGGGTTAATATCCAAAGTCAATGAAGAACTTGAACAGCTCAACACCACAGCAACCAAACAACCCAATTTAAAAATGGGCAAAGGACCTGAGTAGATACTTCTCCAAAGAGGACGTACAGACGGCCAAGAGACATGAAAGGGATGCTCAATGTCACTGATCATCAGAGAAATGCTAATTAAAACCACAAGGAAGTAGGTATCCCCTCACACCTGTCAGAATGGCTAGCATCAAGAAGTCAACAAACCACAAGTGCTGGCGAGGGTGTGGAGAAAAGGGGAGCCCTCCTGCACTGCTGGTGGGAATGCAGACGGGTGCAGCCACTGTGGGAAGCAGCGTGGAGTCACCTCAAAAAATTAAAGATGGAGCTGCCGTATGACCTAGTGATTCCACTTTCGGGAATTTATCTGAAGAAACCCAAAATACTAATTGAAAACAACGTATGCACCCTTTTTGTTCTCTGCAGCGTTGTTTGCCATAGCCGAGATCTGGAAGCAGCCCAGGTGCCCCTCGGTGGACAAGTGGATACCAAAGCTGTGGTCCGTTCCCACGAGGGAATACTACTCGGCCGTACAGAAGAAGGAAGTCTTACCCTCTGCAGCAGCACGAGTGGACCCGGAGAGCATCACGCTGAGTGACGTGAGCCAGGCAGAGAAAGACAAGTACCCTGTGATCTCACTCGTCTGAGGAATCCAATGAACAGAATGAACTAACAAACAAAACAGAAAGGGACTCACAGGACAGAGAGCAGGCGGACGGCTGTCGGAGGGGAGGCGGATTGGGGGGCTGGGTGAGAAAGGTGAAGGGGTTAAGCAAAAACAAAAACAAAAACCAATACATCACCTCACAGACACAGACAGCAGCGTGGTGATGACCAGAGGGGAGGGCCAGGGGAGGTAGAGGAGGACCGGGGGGATAAATGGTGAGGGAAGGGGACCTGACTTGGGGTGGTGGGCACACTGAGGATGTATCATAGAACTGTACACCTGAAACCTGTTTAATTTTATTAACCAACATCACCCCAATAAATTCAATTCAAGAATAATAAAAAAATAAAACATCAGCTCAGATCACACGACTCCTCTGTTTAGACCTCCGATGGCGGGTCTTCCCCTTCTCTCAGTGGGGGCTGCCAGCTCCGAGCCCTGCTGGCCTTTGGGGACCGGAGAACTCCCTCTCGTGGGGACTGAGCGTGCCTGACGGTGTTGGGCAGCCTCCTCTGTCTCACCCGCTGGATATCAGCATACCCTCCCACCCAAGGGACCCTGTCGCCAGACGTTGCCAGATGTCCCTTGGCAAGGGGAGGGGAGCAAAGTCAGCCTCTTTAGCATGAACTCTTTTTAAAAAAAAACAAAAAACTTTATTTATTGATTCCACAGAGACAAGGGCGATTCTCGTCCCGGGAAGGATGGGGTGGGACTCCTGAGATGTCATCGTGTGCACGCCTCAGAAGGGTAGAACTTAAAACTCATGAAGTGTTTATTCCTGGAACTTTTTGTTTAATATTTTCGGACCGTAGGTAATGACAAGTAGCTGACACCCTGGACAGCCAAACCGCAGACAAGGGAGAGACTACGGAGAGAAAGGGGAGCAGGGAATGGGAAGCATCAACTCGTAGTTGCTTCATGTTAGTTGTTCACTGCTTGCTTGTTGTAGGTGCCTTGACCAGGCAAGCCCAGGGTTTCGAACCAGCAACCTCGGCATTCCAGACCGAAGGCCTATCCGCTGCGCCACCACAGGCCAGGCTAGCGTGAACTCTGGACAAGGTGTGGTCATCTTTAAGGTCCTTCCGGGGTCACATGCTCACCCAGAAAGCCCGGCTAGGGGGTCAGTTCTACCCAAACCACACGGGCAGAGAGGTGAGCAGATGACAGGGCAGCACAAAAAGAAAGTGGGGGTTCTGTCATTCTCCCCTTATCAGTGAGGGGTACGCCTCAGGGCCCCCAGCGGATGCCTGGGACCGTGGACAGTCCCGACCCCTACACACACTGTGTTTATTCCTACACACACACAGAGAGAGTTTTCCTCGTAAGGAAGCGCTTACGGCTTCTCTTGGGCCTGTCCAAATTGTCAGAATCATTACGCTTGCACGTTGGGGCCGTTATTAAGTAGAATCAGGGTGACTTGAACACACAAGCACTAGGACACCATGATGACAGTCCGTCGGATAGCTGACACGGCTATGAAGTCACTAACGGTGGGTTGTGTGCACAGCCTTGTCACCCCGGACACAGGGGCGGTTCTCGTCCCGGGAAGGATGGGGGGGACAGCCTTGTCACCCTGGACACAGGGGCGTTCTCGTCCCAGGAAGGATGGGGGGGCACAGCCTTGTCACCCCGGACACAGGGACACAGGGGCGGTTCTCGTCCCGGGAAGGATGAGGTGGGACAGCCTTGTCACCCCGGACACAGGGGCGGTTCTCGTCCCGGGAAGGATGGGGGGGACAGCCTTGTCACCCCGGACACAGGGGCGGTTCTCGTCCCGGGAAGGATGGGGGGGACAGCCTTGTCACCCCGGACACAGGGGCGGTTCTCGTCCCGGGAAGGATGGGGGGGCACAGCCTTGTCACCCCGGACACAGGGGCGATTCTCGTCCCAGGAAGGATGGGGGGGACAGCCTTGTCACCCTGGACATAGGGGCGTTCTCGTCCCAGGAAGGATGGGGGGGCACAGCCTTGTCACCCCGGACACAGGGACACAGGGGCGGTTCTCGTCCCGGGAAGGATGGGGGGGGGACAGCCTTGTCACCCCGGACACAGGGACACAGGGGCGGTTCTCGTCCCAGGAAGGATGGGGGGCACAGCCTTGTCACCCCGGACACAGGGGCGATTCTCGTCCCGGGAAGGATGGGGGGGACAGCCTTGTCACCCCAGACACAGGGGCGATTCTCGTCCCAGGAAGGATGGGGGGGGGACAGCCTTGTCACCCCAGACACAGGGGCGATTCTCGTCCCTCCTGGGAAGGATGAGGTGGGACAGCCTTGTCACCCCGGACACAGGGGCGGTTCTCGTCCCAGGAAGGATGGGGGGGACAGCCTTGTCACCCTGGACATAGGGGCGTTCTCGTCCCAGGAAGGATGGGGGGGCACAGCCTTGTCACCCCGGACACAGGGACACAGGGGCGGTTCTCGTCCCGGGAAGGAGGGGGTGGGACAGCCTTGTCACCCCGGACACAGGGGCGGTTCTCGTCCCGGGAAGGATGGGGGGGACAGCCTTGTCACCCCGGACACAGGGGCGGTTCTCGTCCCGGGAAGGATGGGGGGGACAGCCTTGTCACCCCGGACACAGGGGCGTTCTCGTCCCGGGAAGGATGGGGGGGACAGCCTTGTCACCCCGGACACAGGGGCGTTCTCGTCCCAGGAAGGATGGGGGGGCACAGCCTTGTCACCCCGGACACAGGGGCGATTCTCGTCCCAGGAAGGATGGGGGGGCACAGCCTTGTCACCCCGGACACAGGGGTGATTCTCGTCCTGGGAAGGATGGGGGGGGGACAGCCTGTCACCCCGGACACAGGGGCGGTTCTCGTCCCGGGAAGGATGGGGGGGGGACAGCCTGTCACCCCGGACACAGGGGTGATTCTCGTCCCGGGAAGGATGAGGTGGGACAGCCTTGTCACCCCGGACACAGGGGCGATTCTCGTCCCGGGAAGGATGGGGTGGGACTCCTGAGATGTCATCGTGTGCGCGCCTCAGAAGGGTAGAACTTAAAACTCATGAAGTGTTTATTCCTGGAACTTTTTGTTTAATATTTTCAGACCGTAGTTAATGACAAGTAGCTGGAACCCTGGACAGCCAAACCGCAGACAAGGGAGAGACTACGGTACTGTTACCAAAAAACAGGAAAATGGGTGCGGAGCCGGCAAAAAGTATGAGCAGACAGGAACAGAGATCCCTGATGGCACCCCCAACCCTCCCATCTGTCCCCCGTTTCTCTCTCTCCCCGGAGCTGGCACTGGGGACTGGCCAGGAGAAATGTTTGCTCAGTGACGCCCCACTCGTCCCTTCCACTCCCCACATTCTCCACCGGCACCCACAGATAAAGGTAGATGCTAGCTGATACACTGAAACTCCCATCCACCAGAATGTCACCTCTGTTTTCCTCATACTCCGCCATGTCTCACATGGAAGGAATCTTGCCACCAAACCTCAGCCTTTTTACCTTTCTGTGGAGTCGTGGGGGTGGGGGGGAGCTTTGTTTGGTGTTTGTGAACAAAGACACAAGGCATGATGAATGGATCCTTCGGGCCCTGTCGGACTTTACATCAGCAGGGCTGCATTTTAATCAAAGGCGTGTCTTTCCGCGCCCCCTTAAACCTGGCCTTGCCTCCTGCATCCCGGGGACGGGGAGGCATCAATGGCTAACTCAGCTGCAACTAAAGAGAACTCAAAAGCAGAGTGACCGGAACCCTTCAAGGGACCGCATTTCATCTCTCGGTGGAGAAGAAAAGACAGGACTAGAAGGAAATCTTCTGAGAAAAGTATAAAAATACCTCCTTCAGTTTCTCTCTCTTCAAACTTAAGGCTTGTCAGCAGAATTAAAACCCGGCTAATAACAGAGGCTCTTGCATTTTTTGGTCTCAGGATGCCTTTACTCGTGTGCAAATTATTTTTTTTAAGACTTTATTTATTCAATTTTCAGAGAGGAGAGGAGAGGAGAGGAGAGAGGAGAGAGAGAGAGAGAGAGAGAGAGAGAGAGAAGGGGAGGAGCAGGAAGCATCAACTCCCATTTGTGCCTTGACCAGGCAAGCCCAGGGTTTCGAACCGGCAACCTCAGTGTTCCAGGTCGACGCTTTATCCCACTGCACTATCACAGGTCAGGCTCGTGTGCAAAATCATTAAGCGGCTGTTCATGCGGGTTACGTTGATCAATATTTTTTTATATCAGAAAAAAAAATGTTAATACTTATGTTAAATTCATTTGAAAATAAGGATAAACTTGATGGCATGTTAACATGAAGAGCATATTTGTATGAAAAAATAACTATATTTTCTACAACCAAAAAGATAAAAAATAAAAAGGCAAGAAGCACGGCATTTGTTTTTACGTTTTTATTTGCAAAGCTCCCTAAGTGTCCGGCTTCGTGGAAGACAGGCAGACTGCTCTCTGCGCGTCTGCGTGCAATCTACCGAGAAACGCTGTTTCCGTTGAAGTGTCTGAAGGAAACCGAGCTCAGACAGATACGTGGGTGGCAAAGCGGACTGTGGGAATGGCGTCTGAAGATGACAGTGGCTGGTCTTCTCGGCTATGACACCAACACTCGACAAACGGTAGTGTGTTCAAGACCAGCTGCCATGTGGAACCTGAAACTGATTTAATTAATTTTTCATGCTCTAGCACATTAAAATCTATCGTTCTAGGCCCTGGCCGGTTGGCTCAGCAGTAGAGCGTCGGCCTGGCGTGCGGGGGACCGGGGTTCGATTCCCGGCCAGGGCACATAGGAGAAGCGCCCATTTGCTTCTCCACCCCCCCCCCTTCCTCTCTGTCTCTCTCTTCCCCTCCTGCAGCCGAGGCTCCATTGGAGCAAGAATGGCCCGGGCGCTGGGGATGGTTCCTTGGCCTCTGCCCCAGGCGCTAGAGTGGCTCTGGTCGCGGCAGAGCGACGCCCCGGAGGGGCAGAGCATTGCCCCCTGGTGGGCAGAGCGTTGCCCCTGGTGGGTGTGCTGGGTGGATCCCGGTTGGGCACATGCGGGAGTCTGTCTGACTGTCTCTCCCCGTTTCCAGCTTCAGAAAAATACAGAAACAAACAAACAAACAAACAAAATAAAATCTATCATTCTAATCCACTTCAACTGACTCTCCACCCACGGATAGCTCTGTTGCATCATACATTGGAAAATACTGGTTCACTGAGTTACATACCAGGTTTCCAAATTGAGCGCATGTAACTACACGACGGTGAGAGAGAGAAAGAGAAGGAAAACACCCCTTGCGCACAAGAACAGAGAGAGGCAAAATTACAGTTGTCACTCGAAAGTTCGAATCTTATCTTTGGCCACAAATACCTTCAGCTGCATTCCTTGAAGTGACAGTCTCCCACAGCTCATTTCTGAGGAAAATGTCGGCCAGATCCTCAAGCCTGAAGAGCCACAATTTGCCAGCTGATTGTTGGTTCCGGTAAAATCAGTGTTTCACGGGGGGGGGGGGGGGGGGGGGGGGGGGGGGTGAGCACATCTCGCTTAGCCCACAACTTGGCCGCACAAGCGTGTGCGTCCGAGACCCACAGCGTGCATCGGCACGCAGACCACACGCTTTCCCTACGCTTCCCGTTTTGATAGCTACAGGATTTGAGATTTACTGAAACTTAATAAAGTTAACTTGTTTTTCCTTTTTTTTGTATTTTTCCGAACTGAGAAGCAGGGAGGCAGAGAGACAGACTCCCGCATGTGCCTGACCAGGATCCACCCAGCACACTCACCAGGGGGCAATGCTGTGCCCATCTGGATCCTTGCTCTATTGCAACCAGAGCCATTCTAGCACCTGAGGTGGAGGCCATGGAGCTGTCCTCAGCGCCCGGGCCAACTTTGCTCCAATGGAGTCTTGAATGCAGGAGGGGAAGAGAGAGACAGAGAAAAAGGAGAGGGGGAGGGGTGGAGAAGCAGATGGGCGCTTCTCCTGTGTGCCCTGGCCGGGAATCGAACCCGGGACTCCTGCATGCCAGGCCAATGCTCTACCGCTGAGCCAACCGGCCAGGGCCAATAAAGTTAACTTTTTTAACTGCCTCACCAAGGACTTTTCAAAGCGAACCTAAGGTCTCCTTCGCTCTGAGTGAGGGGTGGTGGTGCAGAGAGTCTGGGGTCACAGCCTCTGTTTGGGCCGGGGTCCCAGCAGCATGGCTCACGTTGTCCTTGTCTCATCAGTGCACACGTCAGTGCAATGAAAGAGGCGAGTAATCTTATTACTATGAAACAGTTCTGATGTTGAAGACCCCCATGACATGGTCTTGGGTGGGGCCTCCTCATCCCCCCCCCCCCGGGGCCTCCTCATCCCCCCCCCCCGGGGCCTCCTCATCCCCCCCCCCCCGCCACCCCCTCTCCTCTGGAGGTTGACAGCACACTTTGGAGACACTGAGCTATATGTACTGTATGTCCCCATGTATAAGATGCTCCCATGCATAAGATGCACCTTAATTTGGGGGCCTGAAATTTGAAAAAGGAAATGTCTTACATAAAGTGATTGAACTCAAGTTTTATTCATCATAAAATTCATACAACTCCTCATCATGAGCTCGGAATCGCGCCAGGCATGTTTTGGACATGGGACATGGGAGTCAGAACTCCCATCCATGAGCTTGTCCTCGTCTGTGTCTGATGATGAAACACCGTCTTCAACAAGGAGCGCAGAAACAAGCGCGGAAAAGCGGGAAATGCAAGTAAGAACACCTACTGTCACTGGATAAGGCACACTCAGTTTTCAGACCCCAAATTTTTTGAAAAAAGGGTGTGTCTTCTACCTGGGAGAATGCGGTAGACAAAACATCAGTGTTTAGGATCCTGGCTTTCAGGCTGAAAAGACCTGGGTTGACTCCGATCTCTCCCACGCCCTAGCTTGGCAAACTTGGGACCGCTCCCTCCTGTGAGTTTCGTCGGCTCGCAGGGAAAGTGAGCCTCAGACCCCGCAGGGCTCTTGGGGGGACTCAAGGGGATTAATGCGCTTGAGCACTCAGTAGACACTCGCTATTGCGGTTCCTTTACGATAATGGCTCCCCAGTGCGGCTCACGCAGGTTTCCTGGGGGTTCCCACCTCATCAGCCAATAGGAGAAAAGGCAAGCAACACACACACAGCACCACCAGAGACTCTGAGTGGGGTTTCCTGGTTGGGCCCCCACCCGCTGTGCTGACTCTGGGAGGCAAAGACTTGGGAAGTTACTTGGGGGACGAACAGAACGGGGGGGGGGAGAACCGTGGCCGGGGTGGTGAGTCTTTGCTGTTGGCAGAAGGCGCCACCGATGGGCACATTCTGTCTGGCTGTTCGTCACAGGAAGAGGGCAACGGCCAATGCCAAGGGAGGACCGAAACGTGCCAGGCGCGATTCCAAGGGGTGTGCAGACATGAACTCATTAGAACACAGAGGAGGAGACTGAGAACACAGAGAGGTTCAGTCATGGGGCCCAAAGTCACACTGGATGTGGCCGACCGGGGATTACAGACCAAGCCATCTGGCTCTAAAGGCTGAGTGTTTTTTTTTTTTTTTAAAGAACTGTGTATTTTTTTTTTAAGGGACAGAGAGAGAGTCAGAGAGAGGGATAGACAGGGACAGACAGGAATGGAGAGATGAGAAGCATCAATCATCAGTTTTTCGTTGTGACACCTTAGTTGTTCATTGATTGCTTTCTCATATGTGCCTTGACCGTGAGGCTACAGCAGACCGAGTGACCCCTTGCTCAAGCCAGCGACCTTGGGTCCAAGCTGGTGAGCTTTGGCTCAAACCAGATGAGCCCGCGCTCAAGCTGGCGACCTCGGGGTCTTGAACCTGGCTCCTCCGCATCCCAGTCCGACGCTCTATCCACTGTGCCACCGCCTGGTCAGGCAGGCCGAGTTTTTTTTAACTATCACATGGCACCAAGGAAGCAGGGGACAAAAATAAAAATAAATCAATGAAGGAGAGCTTTTGCAGAAAGTTCACCCCCCCACACACACAGAGCTTATGTTTTAAAAGTCCAGTTGGGTTCTAAAACAACCGGTTAAAGAAATACTTTGAGTTCATAAGAAGCTTCCGAAAAAACGAAAAGTGTCCCCCCAAAGCCACAAAAGTGCGACATAACCAGACATACAGCAAGACTTTGAAAAATGGCTTAAGTGTTAGAGGAATAGACTCCATTTTGGACGTTTTCCTTGGGATGACTCAGGGATTGTCACGGGGAACCCCCGGGGGGGGGGGGAGAAAACGTCACCCTAGAAAACAGGGTAGTTTTGCCTTAAACGTCATCTACATAATCGAACAAGGACCCCTCGTTTTCCAGACCAGACTTCAGAATTGATCTGTAGCCCCAACGTGGACGGCGGTCAGCGTTAGTCCTGGGGCAGAATCCGAATGGAGTGAATCTGGACAACAACAAAGTAAAACTGCAACTCACAGACGCAGGTAGGGGGAAGGGGGCGGGGGTGTGGACACCCTCGACCTATCCAGTGGGAAGCTAAGATGTTCTAGTCGAGGTAGATGGCAAAAGAAATGAAGATTCGTGTTATTTATTTATTTATTTATTTATTTTAGAAATTAGACAGGTAGTCAATGCAGAGGGCAGAGTGAGTGAGCTATATCCTCCCCGATTACGGCAGGAAGTCAATAGATGGCGAATCAAGAAATAGAGGATACAGTTCCTGTTTTTTTCTGATTTACTTATTTCACTTCGTATAATGTTATCAAGATCCCACCATTTTGCTGTAAATGATCCGATGTCATCATTTCTTACGGAGTGAGACTAAAGAGACATTGATAAGAGTGTGTGGTGGTTACGGGGGGAGGGGGGAGAGGGAGAGGGCAAGGGGGAGGGGCAGGGGCACAAAGAAAACTAGATAGAAGGTGACAGAGGACAATCTGACTTTGGGTGATGGGTATGCAACATAATTGAACGGCAAGATAACCTGGACATGTTATCTTTGAATATATGTATCCTGATTTATTGATGTCGCCCCATTAAAAAAATAAAATTATTAAAAAAAAAAAAGAGGATAAGCATATTATTGAGAGATTTGGATAGAGCCACCAGAAGAGCCAAGTCAGAAATGGTTAAAAAAAACCCACAAAAGTTTGCTGTGGGGAGTAAGCTCGGGTGTAAGGAGGCGTGAGAGGCGGATGCTGGCCAGCGAAACCCCTTCTCTGGGATCTGATGTTTTAGACAGCGTATGTGACTAAAAGCCGGAATACATTGGAAGATCATTTCTTAAAGCTTCTGATTAAAGTCTGAAGAGTTTGGACTCGAAGGCAAACAGATAACCTTCCTAATCTCTTCAATTTAGTAGAGCAGAAAAATAGGAGAACGATACATATTAGATACTTACTGGGAGAATATAGGGAGGGGGTACATTTGTAACTATGTAAACACAACAAATTAAAATCAATTAAAAAGGCCCTGGCTGGTTGGCTCAGCGGTGGAGCGTCGGCCTGGCGTGCGGGGGACCCGGGTTCGATTCCCGGCCAGGGCACATAGGAGAGGCGCCCATTTGCTTCTCCACCCCCCCCTTCCTCTCTGTCTCTCTCTTCCCCTCCCGCAGCCGGGGCTCCATTGGAGCGGGGATGGCCCGGGCACTGGGGATGGCTCCTTGGCCTCTGCCCCAGGCGCTAGAGTAGCTCTGGTCGCGGCAGAGCGACGCCCCCGGAGGGGCAGAGCATCGCCCCCTGGTGGGCAGAGCATCGCCCCTGGTGGGCGTGCCGGGTGGATCCCGGTCGGGCGCATGCGGGAGTCTGTCTGTCTCTCCCCGTTTCCAGCTTCAGAAAAATACAAAAAAAAAATCAATTAAAAAAATAAAAAGATATTTACTAAGCTGTCAGGAGCTGTCATTTGGGGGGCCATGGGAATGAGATTGTCCTGAAGGTAGAGGGGAAATCTTGCCTTATCTATTTTTGTTTTAAAATTTTCTATTGGAAATGTGGGGTTTTTTTTGTATTACTTTTATGTTAAAAGTATTTTCACTAAGATATACAATAGGAAAAATATGCCACTCAAAAGAACAGGACAAAAATTAAATTCCCAAGTTTTGTGTGTGTTTGTTTTTGTACAGAGAGTCATGTGTAAGTCACTCAATTTGTCTGCGTGGATTTCTAGAGACAGGTTATTATCCTGGTCTCCCCCCCCCCCCTTAAGGATTAGAAGCCGGGAGGCTGGATTCACGTCCACTCCAGCCCCCAGTGCTACGTAGGAGGTCACCTCTCCTCTGTGCACCCGACACGAGCTTTCTAGTGCGTTTGGCAAGTGGTTTTGGACAACCTGTGTGAGGCCGGGTAACTTGAGGACACACAGCCCTAAGAGAACATTTCTGTGACGAGGACCCTTCCCCTGACTACTCAGGACCCCACCAGGCTCCAGGAACATCCCACACTGTTCATCTGGGAGCACTCCTCACCACCTGCCTTACTCGGTTAGGAAATTACCAAAGACAGGAACTTGTCTCCTTTATTCCATGCTGAATTCTTAGCGTCCAACCCAGTGTCTAGCACATAGGAGATGCTCAAAGTACTTTTATTTTGGCAACATTTAGAACTCAAGAAAAAAAATAATTATGGACCCTCGTGATGCTTACTACTGTGTGCTAGGACTGCTGCTAATTTCTGCCTTTGTAAAGGGAGTTTTTATTGGAAAGAAGTCATGGGGGCCCTAGCCAGTTGGTTCAGTGGTAGAGCTCTGGCCAGTGTGTGGATATCCCCAGTTCAATTCCCTGTCAGGGCACACAAGAGAAGCACTCATCTACTTTTCCACTCTTCTTCCTCTCGCTTCTTTCTCTCTCTCTCTCTTTCCCTCCTGCAGCCATGGCTCCATTGGAACAAGTTTTCCCTGGGCCCTGAGGATGACTCCACGGCCTCTGCCTCAGGTGCTAAGAATAGCTCAGTTGCTGAGCAACAGAGCAATGCCCCAGATGGACAAAGCATCACCCCCTAGTGGGCCTGCTGGGTGGATTCTGGTTGGGGCGCATGTGGGAATCTGTCTCTCTGCCTCTCCTCTTCTCATTAAATAAAAAAAAAATAAAGAAAGAAAGATGTCATTGATCTCTGGTAAGAGCTAGGAATTGTGCCCCAGATTTAATTCTAGCATGTGGGAATAAAACTTGCAACCCCCAAATAAATCTCTTTGACATAAGGGGGGGAAAGTACTTATAGAGCAGGTGACACAGGCTGGATGTCCCCCCAAATGCAGACCACTCACTTCTCGCCTCCTAAGGATCTCTGAGCTGGGCCGGGGGGACCAGCACAGAGAAGATGCCCGTTCGGCCCGTGAAGGGTGGGAGCCTGTGAGTCAGGGAGGAACTGTTCAGCGGGACAATGGCTCTAAGATTCAGTAAGCATTAGAATTTCTACATTGTTGCCATTTTTTAAATCCACCCCCCCCCCCCCCCCCCCCCCCCCCCCCCCCGCCCCACAATGAGAAATACACTCCTGAAAACGGTCCGGTCCGGGCTTGTCTTCAGGGGAGAAGACAGCCGTGCTGGAGGGAGGGCGCTCCTCCTCCGCTGGGCCCAGTCTCAGAGAAGGGCAAGGGTGAGGCCGGCGGAGAGCTGACCGCCTTGCCTCGGGGAGCAAGGGACATCGCAGGACAAAGCGCTCCTTCCGCCAAGCAGCAGATAACGCAGGTGAGGAGAGGCCTCCGTCATGGCAAACTCGAAAGCCTGTGACTGCTGGGCACCGAGTCCAAGTCCTCACGACCTCCTTCAAGACCTTGCCCGCCCTGGCCCAGCACCCGCGGATGAGCCCCCAGGCCTGACCTCATCCCTCCTCTTCCACCACCCTGGCTTCCTTGCTGCTGAACACCCCAGGCACAGCCCTACCCCAGGGCCTTTGCATTCACTGTCCCTTCTGCCTGGAGTGCTCTTCCCCCTGAGGGCCACCTGGCTTGCTTCCTCACCTCCTTCATATTTGGGGTTAAAGTCACCTGCTCAGGGAACTCTGCCTTGACCACACTATTTACCATTTCACCCTCCTTCTCACTCAGCCCATCTCGCCGCTGTGGGACGGTCTGCAGCCAGTCCAGGGCGCTGGGCTAGAGCTCTCCACCTCCTAAGCCAATGGAATGTCACTGCAGCCGAGCCCCGGGGACTCTTAACTGGATAATTGTCTTTGGGGAACGGGGGCTGGGACCGAATTTCCTTTGGTTCAGACCTTCGTTATCTCTTGGAAGCCACCTTCCCGCGGCTTGGAAGCTCATCCTTCACTCACCACAGAGCGAGGAAGCAGGAAGGAGCAATTAGGATGCTCTGCGGCAGCACTGACTCAGATTAACATCCTTCCCTCCTGATTTGATCTATTTTTTTTCCTCTCTCTCTAAACACCTAGAGCCCTTTGACTGCGAGCCAGGTGTGTCTTTCGTGAAAAGCCGTATTTTGAAACACCGGCAGGTACTATTCACGAGTCCGTATTTTAAGGCATTTCAAGCTGATAAACAGTTCATTGGCTCCGCCGTCCTGTAATTGGCTGAGGGTGAAAAAAAGTTGCCAGAAATATGCACCTACATTAACCGCTCTGTGCCAAAACCAACTTCCACAGTTGACAGTAGGATTTCATCATAGGTGAGGAGATGGAAGACACCCGTGATTTTCTGAATTGCTCTCATGGAACAGGCGGGCGCTGCAGTTCCAGGCGGCTCTACGTGACGCCGAATCACGCACGCTGGAAAATACAGAAGGGTGGAGCTTCTGCTTCCTAAACACGAGGCAACTAAATAGCTATAGAATCTGAAGCCCAAAGAACAGACACAGGGTCTGCCGGACGTGAGCACAACGTGTCCACACAACAGGTACTTTCTTCTTCCCTTCCCCAAGTGGGCATCGGGGGATGGAGGTATGCAGGGAATTTTTAAGTGAGATCAGGAAATACTCCGGATAATCTTTGAGGAGAAGATGGAAAATAAGGGACGGAGAAATACTGTTGATGTTTTCTTTATTTTTATTTTAAATGAGAGGCAAGGAGGCAGAAGGACAGACTCCCACATGCGCCCTGACCAGAATCCACCTGGCAACCCCCGTCTGGGGCTGATGCTCTGCTTATCTGGGACCACTGCTCAGCAACTGAGCTATTTTAGTGCCTGAGGCGAGGCCGTGGAGCCATCCTCAATGATCAGGGCCATCTTGTTCAAATCATTCGAGCCATGGCTGTGGGGGAGGGGGGAGGAGCAAGAGAGAGAGAGAGAGAGAGAGAGAGAGAGAGAGGAGGGGGAGAAGTAAAGAAGCAGATGGGCACTTCTCCTATGTGCCGGGACCAGGAATCGAACCTGGGATATTTTCAAGACTGTGTAGTTAGACCACTTCGAACTACAGGCTCCTGCTGTAGTTTCCAACCGTTGTGGCAGGGGTCGGAGGATGCTCTTCCGAGGTGGTGTGTAAGCCCTTAAGAGCAGGAGAGCAATTGTTGGAGATCAGTACGGGTTCCTGGGAGCAGCTCAAGGCGATTGGATCACCCCAGGCGACAAATTCAGTGTCTATCCTTTGCACATCTACTATACAGCAGGCTCTGGTTTTTGGCTGGCGGTTCAGAAAAATGCGGTCAATGAAGAGTAGTTCGATGACGGAAAGGCATTTAATAATACTTCTCTACAATATGCAGATTCCAAGGTGGCTTGATGGTGTCAGGTCTCGCCTGCCCCAATTTGTGGATGGCTCAGGCCGGAGGCCACTAAGAACTAGGTCTGGTGGGTCCTCTGGTTTACTGTAGGTCTGGCGGGTGCTTGGTGGTCTTCAGCGACGGCGCTGGCTCTCTGAGCTTTGCGTGAGAATCAGGTAGCAGATCCCTGAGTCACAGAGTTACAACCAGGAGTCTTGACTCCCGCCTGACACACAGTCTAACACAAAGAAATCCAATAAACCAGGGGTCCCCAAACTTTACACAGGGGAACAGTTCACTGTCCCTCAGACTGAGGGAGGGCCAGACTATTAAAAAAACTATGAACAAATCCCTATGCACACTACACATATCTTATTTTAAAGTAAAAAAACAAAACGGGAACAAATACACTATTTAAAATAAAGAACAAGTAAATTTAAATCAACAAACTGACCAGTATTTCAATGGGAACTATGGGCCTGCTTTTGGCTAATGAGATGGTCAATGTCCGGTTCCATATTTGTCACTGCTAGCCGTAACAAGTGATATGACGCGCTTCCGGAGCCGTGACGTGTGTGTCCCGTGTCACCAGAAGTAGGATGCGGATGCATCCTGTGCTCCTCTCACTGACCACCAATGAAAGATGTGTCCCTTCAAGAAGTGTGGCGGGGGCGGATAAATGGCCTCAGGGGGCTGCATGAGGCCCATGGGCCGGGCCGTAGTTTGGGGACCCCTGCAATAAACCATGTGGCCAAGTTCAGTCCGCAGGGAGTGGGGCAGCAAGTTCCCCATTTTCAATGTAGAATTTGCCAGAATCTCCAACAGTGTGCTCTCCCACATCCAGTCAGATTCTTTGAGAAAGAAACTCTTCTCAATTCTAATGATTGCTGTTGCATTCTTTTTTTTTTTTTTTTTTTTTTTTAGTTTATATTTGATCTCCAGAGATGGTACTTTTGTTTGTTGCAGCCTAGTGCTACAATATCTACATCTTGTTAGTTTTTACCATTGCTTTTCCCTGACCTCGCTTTCTGGATTTAGAATAAAAATTGGCAACAGTTGGGATTATTATTATTATTATTAGTGCAGTATTTCTAGTTGTTGATTGGTTCGGAGCCAGTGACTGACAGTAAACTCTGACACAGGAGTGGGCGGGTTGAAGAAGAGCCGGCCCACCAGGCTTGGGGACTAGGTGTGGCAGTTAGGGTGAAGCTCTAGGCCCAGGTCCCAGCACTGCCACCAACCAGCAGATGGTGCCTGGGTGACTTGACTTCTCTGGGCCTCGGATTCCGCATTGGGGGGAGCAGGCCCACAAGCAGCATGCAGGGCTATGAAGAGGTTCCGCGGGATCTTTTTATCCAAGGACGTGGAGTGCAGTGTCGAAGGGCAGCACGGGTAGGAGTGGAATCCCAGCTCCGTCTCTTACTAACCATGCGCCTCTCTGGATCCCTGTTTCCTCATCTGTGGTGGAGGGGACGACAGAAGTGCCTACCTCCTGATAAGTCGCGAGGGTTGAATACGACCGGTCAAGTGCTTACTGGGCACAGCGCCTGGCACACGATAAGTGCCTGCTGCACACGTCAGTAAAGACTCAGGGTTTCGCCTGGAAATGGGCAGCCTCCGCCCGCCTGGATGATGATGACAGCTGGGCTCAGAAAAGGTGCTCGTTAAGTGTCAGCCTCTTCTTCTTTGCACTACATCCTTGTCACCTCTTTCTGGGATTCTCGCAGCCCACCCTCTCCTTCTACAGCTTCTTCTGAAGCAGACGTGAGGGTTCACATGGGTGTCGCACCTGCTCGCTGTCCCCAGGAGGAGGGCAGACCTACGCTGGAGGCAGGCTCCTCGTGCAGACCTACGTGCAGACCTACGCTGGAGGCGGGCTCCTCGTGCAGACCTACGTGCAGACCTACGCTGGAGGCGGGCTCCTCGTGCAGACCTACGCTGGAGGCGGGCTCCTCGTGCAGACCTACGTGCAGACCTACGCTGGAGGCGGGCTCCTCGCGCAGACCTACGCTGGAGGCGGGCTCCTCGCGCAGACCTACGCTGGAGGCGGGCTCCTCGCGCAGACCTACGTGCAGACCTACGCTGGAGGCGGGCTCCTCGTGCAGACCTACGCTGGAGGCGGGCTCCTCGTGCAGACCTACGCTGGGGGCGGGCTCCTCGTGCAGACCTACGCTGGAGGCGGGCTCCTCGTGCAGACCTACGCTGGAGGCGGGCTCCTCGTGCAGACCTACGCTGGAGGGGGCTCCTCGTGCAGACCTACGTGCAGACCTACGCTGGAGGCGGGCTCCTCGTGCAGACCTACGCTGGAGGCGGGCTCCTCCTGCAGACCTACGTGCAGACCTACGCTGGAGGCGGGCTCCTCGTGCAGACCTACGTGCAGACCTACGCTGGAGGCGGGCTCCTCGTGCAGACCTACGTGCAGACCTACGCTGGAGGCGGGCTCCTCGCGCAGACCTACGCTGGAGGCGGGCTCCTCGCGCAGACCTACGTGCAGACCTACGCTGGAGGCGGGCTCCTCGTGCAGACCTACGTGCAGACCTACGCTGGAGGCGGGCTCCTCGCGCAGACCTACGCTGGAGGCGGGCTCCTCGCGCAGACCTACGTGCAGACCTACGCTGGAGGCGGGCTCCTCGTGCAGACCTAGGAGGCAGTTCGCAGGGGCGTCTCCCGCCTGGCCGGGAGGGTTTCTAGTCTAGACTCTGCTGCTCATCTGCATCGCTGGGGGCAAGCCTCAGTCGACCCCCTCCCCACATGCTAGCCATATCCTGAATTCTCCTTCTGCTCACTCACCTCTGCCTTTTCTCAGTTTCCACCAGACCAGCTCCCCTGCTTCTGGCACCACAAGTGTCGAGGCTTCTAGGGTTTTGGCCACGCCCCTGCCTTGTACACACTGGGTTTTCTCTGACACGCCTTCTGCACCTTCCTGTCTTCAATCACCCCCTAAGTGTCATTTCAGGTTTCCCCTGCATCCTAAGCTCTATATCTGTAATTCTTAACCTTTTTTTTTTTTTGGAGTATGACACTCCCGCCATAGTAGCGCACATGCACGCATGTTTCTTGAAGTTTCACGAGCGTCCTAAACCTTATTAATGGAGCTACATGAAGGCATACCTCTATGTAGAGTCCCCAGACCAGCTGCCTGTGTGGTCCTCCATCTTGTCACCCTCACCCACCCAATGACGGTGCCTGACTGGGTCTGCCTTCTCTCTCTCTCTCTCTCTCTCGGGTCATTTCTTTTTATTGAGATCAAAACTGGACACCCCCCCCCTCCCAAAAGCTTTCTTCTCTTGCCAGTCTCAATGAATATTTAGTTCCTGTGTCCCCGAGCTGGGGCTGCCCTTTTTCCTGGGGACCCTGCGAGGGGAGGGTCTGTCTCGTGGATGGTCTTCACCCTCTCCATGTCTCAGGAGAGCTAAGTGAGAGCCCCCCAGGAGAGAAAAGAGGGCCCAACGGAAAACCCGATCAGATGATGGATCCACGATGACAGCCAGCAGCACAAGAACAAGACAAGCAATTGGACGGCCTTTCTCGATGCTCTTGAAGAGGACAAATGGCACCTTCCAGAGATCAACTGTTATTCTAGGTCTCTACCCACCTGTTCAGTGAGATGGGGCAGGGGGCAGGGAACTTCACTTCTCCTGTGACTATTGTAGGCTTTGCCAGCTAGACACCCGAATTGAGGATACCATGTAGGTATATATAGCTATGTAGATATATATGTATATATACATATATATACACATATATACGTATGTGTGTGTGTGTGTGTGTATTTCCACACATTCTTTACTGGCAATATTCAAAATCATAGATGCTAAAATTCAAGTCTTATTTTTATGTGTTGTGAAATTATTATGTGATATTATTTAATTTTTTTTTTTTTTTTTTACCATTTAGAAATGTACCAAATATTCTCAGCCTGCGGGCTGTACAAAAATAGGCCGTGCACTGGACATTGGCCGATGGGCTGCAGGTTGCCAAACCCAGAGAGTCATGTCTCACATTCTGTACAACGTTGACTCTTAAATGTCTAGAATTTTAGAGACAAAAGTCTGATGTTGTGTCTAACTCACCCTGTTTCTTTGATGAGTCTCTGATCAGTGGAGTATCAAGGTGTCACTCTTTGATCTTTCAACAGTTGATGTCTGGGCCCTCATTTCTTTGATGATACTTTGGGCAGGTTTCAGAACGTTCCAGTCAGTTTTGGTGGTTAACATTTCCAGTTGTGTATCTGACTGCAAAGTTATAGCCCCGATTCCCCCCCACACACACCCCTTGTTTCGGTCCGAGCACCTTCAGTGAGCTGTAGCCGGGAGCACGGATGGAAGAAAAGGCCACAGTGCCAACTGGCTGGTGAGGGTACCGAGCTCTGGTGTCCACTGTTATTGCTTCTGCAGCCGTCACTGACGGGCAGGACTCGGGGTAGCAGGGCTCTACTGGCTGACCGTCTGTGGAGACATCGGTTACTGGAGGGCCCTCGGGGTGGGGGGCTTTCCACAGCCCCTTCTTCGACGTGTGCTTCCTGAGTCTGGTCCAGCCCTGCCCACCCCCCACTGGCTCCTGCCACTAGCAGCTCATGGCCCCATGCAGCTGAGCCTGCCCCGTGAACATCTTTAGAAGGCCCTCCCTTCTTTGGATAGACTCAGTTCTAGACCAAGGGGCATGGTTTGGGGAGCTGAGCACGGGATGACCCTCGGCCAGCCCCTGGTCGACCCCTAAGCCGGGCCATCCTGGGCAAGGCAGCGTCCCCTTAAACATCGCGCAGCCCTGGCTAGGGTCTTCTTGCCTCGCGGGCTGCCCTGCTGAGTGGGATGCTGACGCCGTGGCTCAGGCTCAGCTACTCACCCCAGGATCCACTAAAACCACAGGACCTCCTCACCCCAAACAGACGGCGTCGTTCCCAGTCTCCTTCCAGCCCCGCTGTTTCCCTAACTTCCTTGCTGAAGTAGGCGCACGCGCACATGACCGGCAGTGCTAACAGGTGTAGACCACGAATGGCAGGCCGGTCTCTTTGTTTGCCCGGGCACCACCCTCCGTCAGGATGAACAATTCTTCTCGGAGCCATGGAGGAACTAGAAGCATGGGGCGGGGGGGGTGGGGGTAAGGATCGCGGTCTAAGAAAGCTACATCATTCCTCTTAGCAAACAGATACTGTCTACACGGCGAGAATCGAGGCTGCCGGTCAACCGCTAACGCAGAGGCGCGAAGGGACGCGGGGACCACAAAGAGAACGAAGCCGGAAAGCCTTGGCACTCATGACTGTTGTCTTCATAGCTGATGGGTGAGTACTCTTCTGCTCAGAGGTCAACCAGCCCCCAAGGTCTCATGGTGAGAAAAGGGGCGGATCCAGGTAAGAATTCCTGTCGACCTGACTCCAAAGCCCCCGCTGTCCGATACTCCCTGCTGTTTCTCATAAATTATTAAAGGTCCCTTTGCTCCGACACCGAAAATGTGGGCCGTGGCCAGGCCGTGGGGAGAGAGCAGCACGGGTGATCGGCAGGCTTCTCTCTGACCGGGAAACGGCGGGGGTCCCGCCGCGGGCCAGAATCTATATAGTTCTCAAGTGGTCAGAAACACCCTCCTCTGAAAATACGCAAGGAATTCGGGTCAGGTTTTACCCAGCGTGTCAAGTGAAGCAACCAGCAGAATGACCAAGCCGCTTCAGAAGAGGATGTCATTTATCTTTTTCAGTGAAAGTATCCTGAAGTGAGATCGTTCAGTTAGATAGAAAACTGATGAATGTCTTAAGAGGGTAGGCAATAAATCCACAACGTTTGCGTGTCTCTTCCCCTAATGGGAGGAAATCATCTGCATCTCTACGGAACAACACCACCAACAACGAAATGTATGTGCCTTCTCTGAAGCTTTCTACAAGTCAACGGTAGAACTCCCCACCTGGGCTTGCTGTCAGAGTCAGAGCTACATCGGGCCAAGCTCCATTTCCCGAGAGAATCAGAAGGCCTCCCCGCCCCTTAAATAAGCTGGTTAGACATCGCTCTGTGAGCACGTCAAAAGGACACACGCTCGTCATTTTTTGCCCCAACTTCTGGTTTTATTTTTTCACGATGCCCGCTGGTCACCCAACACCGGTTACCCAGCCGTGGGATGCGAATCACTTGTCTCTATTCTATCTAATCCAGAAGACACAACTTTACAGAAGTATTTTTAAGCCCTCCGCTTCCTGCGACGGGTAGAGTCTTAGAGTCAGACGTTAGGGGGGCTGAGTTGGAGACAGAAAGAAGAGGCCTCGGTCCTTTCTACCAGCCGTGACGCGTCTAGAGGGGAGGCCTCGGTCCTTTCTACCAGCCGTGACGCGTCTAGAGGCAAGATTCAAAATCTGTCAACAGCAGTCAGGCACAAGCCGGAGCCGGGTCCTCGCGGCCTTGCTGGGCCAGCTCTTAACCATTTATGTGAGGGGGTCTAACAGAGGGAAGCCCTTCCAGGAAGGGGGTGAACGGCCCTGTGGAAAGCAGGGTTTGAGCAGGGTGGGGTGGGGAAGAGACTTGGGCCAGGAAGTGTTCACCAACAGGTAGGGACATATTTTAACATCTTCATAACTTACATGGCTATATCGACACGTGTTGGATGAATGCTAGTCAGACTCACACCCTTACCCCATTCCATCACCGCCCCAATCCTGACCTGCTTCCCGGACACAGTCAAGGTCACTCCCCACGACCCTGCCTTGAGGCTCCAGCCGGCTTCTCTCTTCTGTCGGCCCCTTGGGGCTTTTTTTTTTTTTTTTTTTTTGTATTTTTCTGAAGCTAGAAACGGGGAGAGACAGTCAGACAGACTCCCGCATGCGCCCGACCGGGATCCACCTGGCACGCCCCCCAGGGGTGACGCTCTGCCCACCAGGGGGCGATGCTCTGCCCCTCCGGGGCGTCGCTCTGCCGCGACCAGAGCCACTCTAGCGCCTGGGGCAGAGGCCAAGGAGCCATCCCCAGCGCCCGGGCCATCTTTGCTCCAATGGAGCCTTAGCTGCGGGAGGGGAAGAGAGAGACAGAGAGGAAGGAGAGGGGGAGGGGTGGAGAAGCAGATGGGTGCTTCTCCTATGTGCCCTGGCTGGGAATCAAACCCGGGTCCCCTGCATGCCAGGCCGACGCTCTACCGCTGAGCCAACCAGCCAGGGCTGCCCCTTGGGCTTTGAGGGACAAGGAGGAACAGCGCAGGGGGAAGGGACAGGGGGAACGTCAGGAGGAAAGGAGGAGAGTCCTGAGGCGTTCTGCACCCTTTTCCAAGGGGACGGGCCGCGTTAGAGCTAGGGCAGCGGGCAGTGGAATGACCACTTGGCGCTGTTTTGAAACTCGTGCTGCCAGCAGGCCAGGATCTCCGTCCTGACGGAGTTTGGATTCTACCAGGGGAGGTAAGAGGGAGGAAACGCAGGGGCCCATGCAGGAGAAAGCCCCTAGCCCTGGGCGGGACGCAGGAAGCCGCTCGGTTGGCGCTGTGTCCTTCTCTCCCCGCGGTCCTCACCTCCTCTTTGCAGCTTTTCCCCCAGAAGGCTTCTGATCACATCAATAAAGCTGGAAGCCCATCTGGCTGAAAAAGTCAACCATCTGGAGATTTGGAAATATGGAGGAACTTCTCATGACTGGCTAATTTTTTTTTTTCTTTTTCAGTTTTCAGCCAGATGTTTGATGTCACCCAGCCCCATCTGGAGCAGAAATAGCAATGTATTGAAACTCTTTTCCATAATTTTAATTATTTTCCTGTCCTAAAATCCTAAATGAGCTGGGTTTTTTTTTCTCCCCCTTTTGTAGGGATTTTTAGTGAATTTAAAAAGTGATTATTGACTGATGAAGAGGAATTCGGTAATCAAATGTGAAAATATAAAGAAATTCGAATGAAAAAGGACCTTTCAGATCATTTCCAGGGCTCAAAACTGGCAGCCATGGCCCAAATTCAATTACAAGGCGAGTTTGATTTGGCTGACACCATGTTTTTAAAAAGTCGAATTAGTTGCCCATGTTTTGAAAAATCAAGAGATTTTTATATCTGGCATTTTAAAACTTGGAATATTGGGCCAAATTGGTACACACTGCCCCAGGGGAAAAATCAAGTTAAGCTGAGTAGTAATTGTCCCTCAGATGGACTTGTGCTCACTAATTTGCCACAGTCCTCAGCACTCTATATTGTCTCCACACTGAGACAAAATTTTAATTACCGTACTTTTTTATCTTTTGCAAGACAAAAAGAGAGAGAGACAGAGATAGAGAGAGAGAGAGAGAGAGACAGACAGACAGACAGGAAGGGAGAGAGATGAGAAGCGTCAATTCTTCATTGCTGCACCTTAGTTGTTCATTGATTCCTTTCTCATATGTGCCTTGACTAGGGGGCTACAGCAGAGTGAGTGACCCCTTGCTCAAGCCAGTGACCTTAGGCTCAAGCCAGCGACCATGGGCTCAAGCCAGCGACCATGGGCTCAAGCCAGCGACCTTGGGCTCAAGCCAGCGACCTTGGGCTCAAGCCAATGACCTTGGGCTCAAGCCAGCGACCATGGGGTCATGTCTATGATTCCATGGCTCCAGCCAGAGACCCCGGGGACTTGAACCTGTGCCCTCCGCATTCCAGGCCAATGCTCTATCCACCACGCCGCCTCCACCCTCCCTCTTCTTGAACGCCGTGCTGCTCTCCTCTCCCGTAACACTGAGTCCAGAGAACTGTGAAGCGCTTTCCTCACTCTTGCCGTTACCCGCCTAGTCCACACCCGCGTGGAAATCTAGGTTTGGGACTCCCTGATCTCATCTGAAGCTCTCGTTTCAGATTCAGGTAGACTGAGGTCCGAACAAGGAAAAAAACACGCGCAGTCCACGTAACTGTCCGTGACGGGCAAGCGATTAGCCGCTCGGTGGTCCCCACCCCCCGCGGCCGGTGCCGAGGTCTTTCCGCTTTCTAAACGCATCACTCTGACTGTCTCCAGGACTTCGAGAGTTTTTCCTAATGAGACACCACACATCAAACATGCTGTCATTCAGAGTCACGGGCCGCCACCGAGAACCTCCGAGGCTGGGGCACCACACCACCAATGCTTTGCCTCCCCCCCCCCCCTTAATGAGTCAGGCATTCTTCGTTGTGGTTTCTCAGTGTGGGTGTCTCTACATAGGTGGGTTGGGTTTTTTTTTTTTCTCATTCAAAGCATGTCCTTTGCTGCCTCCGAGTTTGCGCCCGTCTGGTGGCGCCCATGTCCCTGCCGACGCTGCACAGGCGTGCCACGCGCTCCAGGGTCGGGGGCACCAGACATGAGAACCCCCAGGCCTCTGGGCATTCTCACAGGCTCGTGTCCGTTCCAGCAGCAACCTCTCCATCAGAGATGGAGTTCATGTTCTCCAGCAAATGCTCTGAGAAGCAACCAGGCTTCGGTGAACTAACTGCTTATTGCAGGAACGTGACCTGGGGGGGGGAAAGGATACAACGTCTCCAGCCTCAGTTTCCTCAGCTGCAAGATCAGGACGATAACCATACCTCTACCACTGAGCGCCCTGATGATGCAAGTCAGTATTTTACAAGTCTTAGAACAGTCTTAGCCCCGAGTCAGTGTTCACAGAAATGACATTCTGGTGAGTGAGAGGGATGGAAACTGGAAGCACGCTGCTTCTCTTGCTGAGACGAGATCCCTCCTAACACACCTTGTCATTCCCGAGCCCACGGCAAATGCTCAGCACGTGTTGCTGTACTGTCATAAATGCTTGGAGGAATTTTTAGAAAATTCAGACTCCAGTGATCCACTGCAGACCTACAGAAGCAGAGAATCTAGTCATGGGGCCCGAGGATCTATTATTTAAAGCCCTTTTGTGTGTGTGTGTGTGTGTGTGTGTGTGTGTGTGTGTGTGTGTGTGTGTGATTCCGATGACTAACCACATTTGGGAGCCGTTGATGTATTTGATTATCTTTCTTATGCTTGAATAGGTTTGGTGGTGGGGAGCTCATCACCTCTTAAAGCTTCCCATTCTACACTGGATCCATTTTTATATTGAGGTAAAACCTGTTTACCCTTACCTCCCACTTCTAACCCCCTTGGGGCTACACAGAACATTTCAAATCTCTTTCTCACATGACAGCTCCTCAGATATTTGCAGACAGCTGTCATATCCCTGCTGAGCCTTCTCTTCTTCTGGGGAAAAAAAAATGGCTACATTCGCTCATGGTTCTTAAAAAAAAGTAACGATGAACTGATCCTTCTAATTTGATATCTAAAAAAAGAAGGTTCAAGACCTCTACCCCAACCCCCTAGTTATCTTTTGACACTTAACGGAGCAGAAAAGCAAATGAGGATGTTGAGGCTCTGGGAGAGAGGAGACACTGAACAGGAGATGGTTGTCCACCTTCACTCCATCAGAGCATGGGTCTGTCTATTGCATGCGTCTGCCCATGCAGAAATCAGCGGTGCTTGGCAAATTCCTTGGGCATCTGATGTAGTCAGTCCATGAAGAAAAATCTTGGCTTCAGTTTCAGCCAGGCCCATCTAGATGTTAGTCATGTGGGTGGACACATAGCTAAAATTTTATTATGAGTCATTAAAGTTTATGTATCTTACTGTATTTAATACTTCAAAAAGGTAAACAACAACAACAAAAAAAGTAGCCGGACTGAATTGCATGGAGGAAATGGCAACAAAGTTTCTCTGAAGAATTCACCTGACCACGAACATATCTCAGATTCATTCAGCTCCTACTTGATTCTAATCCTGACTTCTCACAGAAGGCCTGCGTGGGGCTCCCACTCCTGTACACACTTGTGGGCACAGGACATGATGTTGGAGAAAAAAGAAACCATCGGTGGAGAAATGCTAAGGCTTTAGGAATCTTAGGACCTGAAAAGGGAAGCTACAATTGGTGTTTCATTGTGCATTCCAAGGTCTAGTTCCAAGAGACAGAAAAATCAAAAACAACTGAAACATGGTCTACTCTTCCTATGTAGACATGGGTAGGAGTCTCAGAATTTTTATGCCATCCCTAAAATCATGTAGGCATCAACACATTCACAACAATCACAGCTTTGCAAAAGATAACTCAGTTCCTTATTGTCAAAGTAAGGAAGCAAATTATGAAATTACTCGAAGGTAAGTGACTTCGTCATTCCTAATCACACATGATCGCAAATGTTAGCTTTTTGTCAATGTGTAGGAAGGAATTACTCTAGAATTTCCATCAGGACACTGAATGCAGTATGAAGTTTGGACAGGGCTCACTGAAAGACCATCAATTCCAAATGAAGCGTTACCCAGATTCAATAAACTGAGGGTTGAAGAAGGTCACCACCGCCTTAGCCAAGGTCAGACAGACAGCGTGCAGCATTACTCGGGTGTTCTGACTTCATGTACAACAATCCTCCTGCCGTTCAAAGTGGTCCCTTTCCCACCTGGATTTCCCACCAGTTGCAAACTGGCATGGGAAACAGACTCAAGCGTCGTCAAGTCTTACAGCCAGGAGGGTAGGTGTTCAGAGTGTCAGAACATGGGAAGAAGGCCAGGGAATGAAGCAATATTCCACTAGCAAGTGATGTCAGAGCATGATTCCCTCAGCAGCAGACAACAGTGCAAGTTCTCAAGAGGCCCTGACAAGTGCCAGCCAGCGAGAAGGCAGGCATGAGGGACCACAGGTGAGCAGGGGAGAGAGAGCACAGAGGGAACCCGGGTTTCCTTACCCATCATTCTGACGAGCTTCACAGGTGCCCGAGAAGCCCAAGGGCACCCCCCGCTAACCCTCTCATCCAGGCCCTTCCTCTCAGCACTTAGGCTCAGAGAGCTCTGATCGGCTTCTCTATCCAGCCCTTTGCCCAGTGGTCACGAGAATGACTCCTGCTGGTAGTGGAGGAGGCAAGTGGAACAGTGAGACAGGCTCCCCACGAGCTGGACATCCTAAAATCGATCAGTCCTCTCCACTGTCATTGAGAGCTCATTCACAATTTTAAAAATTAGAAGCAACAAGGGACCATCCTTGGAGAATCGATGATGCAAGGATCATGGAAATCGATGTTTTGGTTTTGGGGGGTGGTTTAGGAAAGAAGACAGGTGTATACCCAATCCCGAGACTTTGGTTTTGATTCCAAAATAACAACATGTGTATTAATAAGGAAATTTTCTTAAAATGTGTGTGTGTGTGTGTGTGTGTGTGTGTGTGTGTGTGTGTGTGTGTGTAGGGATTCATATGCGTGAGTCTGGAACAGGTTGGCAATGGAAGTTCATGAAAATATCTAGTCAGACCAAACTCAGAAGAGACTGATAAGATTATGCTGAGAAATAAGGAAATAGCTTAGAGTGTATCATGCTAGGTCAGGGAGTCTCTCTCTCTCTCTCTCTCCCTTTCCCTCTTTCTTCCTCTCTCCTACCCCCAACCCTGAAATATAATTTAAGCAGAGCCAAAGACCCCCATCTCAAGCCAGATATTAAAGCAGTCAACAATATGCTTAGGAATTTCTGTGTAGGAAGACTTTTCTCAATTGCAGAAGCTGCCCAGAGTGCTGCAAAATGTAATCTCATGAAAGCTTATACCCAAAACGGTCAGGATCCAACCCTTCATCCCACACAACACAGCATTCTCCTTGCTGGGAACAGTCTGGACATCTGCACCTTCTCGGCAATAATTTGAACCATTCTTCCCTCTCACCCCCCCCTGCCCCCCCCCCCGTTTACTGCCTCGACCTCTCCCAAACCCCCAGTGGAACATCAAAATACCAGCAACTGGATCATTAGGCGCCATTGAGAGGAATTTGTAAATACCTTCTAGGCAGCAGGTCCTCCAGAGCCCCGAGTGTGTCATGACTTCCTCGTTCTTCCTGCTGGTTTCATTATCACTTGTAGATTTAGTCCTGCACACGCCTCTGGAATATAACCAGTAGTCCGTGCCCACCGCAATGGTCATTAAGCTAAAAGCTGCGAAGGCTCCCACAGTGGTGATCAACATCTGGATACCTCTGTCACACATCCTCATAATTCTTCATGGTATTCTGAATGGCTGGGGGTGGGGGGTGGAAGGGGAAGTTCAATGCCAGAGGGGGGGGGGGAAGAAATCACTCTGCCGCCGGGTAACCTAGGACAAGCTCTTCCAAACAGTCAGGTCTCCTTCGGTCGGCATCCACAGGGACTTTGGGGAACGCTGGGATTTCCTGTCTGGAGCTCTCTCCAGTTCCCTGGTTGGCCTATGGCCCTCGGGAGGGTGCAGGTTCCAGGGGGTTGGTCCGCATCATTGCTGCCTTCGGAGGGCCCCTGGGTTCCTTTCATTCCTCAGTAGCTCGGTTAAGATGAGAGTCCACGCAGGGCATGGCTCCCGAGCTGAGAGCTGCCAGCTCGGGTCTGAGATGTGCCTGGCTCCTCTTACAGCCCCGGGAGACTCAAGGCGAAGAAATCCAGAGAGGTGTGCGTGTGCGTGTGTATGTGCGCGCGCGCGCGTGCGTGCATGTGTGTGTGTGCGTGTGTGTGTGTGTGTGTGTGTGCGCGCGAGAGAGAGAGCGCGTGTGCTGGGGGTGAGGGCGGATGGCAAAAAATAGCTCTGCTGGGAGGCGAGTGGCTGCGAAGAATGTTCGCTGCTTCCCCAGCCTCCCAGGAAGGCTCTCTGCCTGCTCCGCACTCCTCCGCTCAAACTGGAGAGGGGACCGTCCTGGGGCGGGGGCCGGCGCTGTCCGAGGAGGGCAGAGGTCCGCGGTGCTGAGCGGACAGCTCCCTGCCCGGCGCCGAGCCTCCCTTCCCCTCGCTTGGCCTCGCCTCCGCCTTCCCAGCGCCCGAGCCTCAGGTCCGTGGTGCTGAACGGACAGCTCCTACCAGCCTATCACTCCCGCCGCGGCACCCCCACCTTCCTAGCGCCTGGGCTAGAGACCTGCTTAGGCTAGAGACCTGCTTAGGCTAGAGACCCGGGCTTCCTCTCCACGCCATCCCCCTCACCCCGCCCCCCGGGCCCCCATCCGGCCCTGCCCAAGCCAGCCGGCCCACTGGCTCTGTCTAGTCCAGCCCACACTGCGCGCAAAGTTTGGGGAGCCCGGGGTAGTCAGAGCCCCGCATCCGCTGCGCTGCAGCACACTCCTGTTCCTCCGCTCCCGCAAGGGTTAAGGAAAGGGGAAGGGGAGAGAAGCCCGCAGCACGCTCTGCTGCGCTCACAGCTGCACCCGGCACAGCGTTCCCCACCCCCCAGGGCCTCCCACCCCCACCAATGAGCTCGGCAAGTTTGCCTTTTGCTGCGGGTGCTGCTGGAGCCCACTGGGAAAGACCGAGTCTTCTTAAAGGGGCCTGCGACTCCATCCAGAGGACCGACGGTTCTATGGCTCACTTGGGCGGGCGCAAAGTGTTGTCACAGGCCGGCACATCGGTGGATAGTCTGTCCTAATTTGGTTCCCCACAAAACAAGCCAATATGTCTACCCTCCTTTCTCTGGAGGTCTGGTTCACACCAGGGGACAACGGGCTTAGATCAGACCCTGAACTACTCGGATATATTTCACCATGTATCCCTAAAAGACAGAAGTAGCTAATGGTATACAGACTCTGTTGAACACATACCAAGGATTTGGGGGAAGGAAATGGGTGTGAGATCTCTGAATATACCTCATATATTTGAACATTCCTACCTGGGGGAGGGTGATGGGTTTAAGAAGGGGGGAGTCACTGAAAATATCAGATTCCTTCTAAAGGTCCCTGGGAATGTTCATTTGTTAACATCCTTGACTAAGTTAGACCAGAAGGCAAGTCAAGTTAAGTCCTACTTTCCTGGTTCATCCAAAGTGCAAAGCCATTGCACACCCAAAGTTAGTGAGACTCTCCCTTAAAAAGAGTCCGTGTTGCCAAAGGATCAGCATTTAATCAGCTTTTTATTTCTGTGCGTTCTGGAATCTGCATGAGCACTCATTGAGTTAACTAAAAACAGCCCCTAGACTGCCTGCCCCCCCCTTCCTGCGGCCTGATGGGATGAAATGGGTACCCACAGGCCAGTGTTTGAAATCGAGGCTGCTTGGGTTATTTCTGTGGTCCCTGAGAGGTGCCCATAACCACCTGTCATGTTTGAATGTGGTTTGACTAAACAAAAACATAATGGGAGATAGTCACCTAGCTCCCGGTGCCGTCTCTGGCTGTCTGAGAGAGTCCACACAGACGGCTTAGTAGCAGCAACGGGTGGAATAGTTCTCCGTGCAGCTCACGACTTCTTGGTGACTTTGCTCCTTTTACTTTGGTGCTAAGGTCCCTTGAAGTGTACGTTCCCGGTATCTATAGATAGATATGCATGCACATGCACGTATAGATGCAAATATAGTCATGAGGCAATCGTGTTTGAATGTTTACCTGTGCCGTGCTCAATTTAATGACAAGTTCTGAGTCTGTTGTAGAAGTAAATCAGGCGTGTAAAGTATGTCCGTGCCTGCCCACAGGGGGTGCGGGCCACGTGAATGTGCCCGCTGTAAATGCGTACCTGTTTGCCTGTGAGGGTGTACATGCCTAGGCACAGGGTATACTGTGGGCTTGTGCACCGGTTTGGAGCTTGACTGCCGATGCGTGGGTTGTGGTTCACAAACATTGATTTGTGAGCAGGAAGTAGAAATACTAAAAAATTTGACACTAACTAAAATGAATAATAGGAGATGGGGGTGGGTGGAGAGAGAGAGGTGTACAGGGCCTTCTTTAAAGGATTTTCTTCCCTAAAAAGAAAACTTGCTTCTCAATTAAAAACAAAAAAACCCACATGGAACATGGAGGTGAAATTGGTCTTTCGTAGGCGGGGTTATTAAACGTGAAAGTTTTTCTTCCTCCCCGCCCCAGAAACGGAAATAGCATGAAATAATTAATAATGACCAAAACAGCCATTCCAGAAGCTGAGTTTTTTTTTTTTTTCCTCTTCCTTTTCTTACTTCAACACAGATGAGAAAGGTCTTTTCTCAAAGAAGCAGGGCCACATAGATAAGACATCAACGGGCTTGGGGTTGAAGGCGAGTGTGTGCCAATCGCTCCGCTCGCCAGCCCAGCCCAGCAGGAGAGAAGGAACAGCTCCCTTCTCCACCCCCTCAGCTCTGTCATTCAAACCCAGACGGAGGGGACGAGGGACGAGGTACGAGGGACGAGGGACGTTGCCCAGGAGGCACTGCGGAGAGGAATCGGGGAGCCAGGTGGGGATAGCCTGGGGTTGGGGGAAGGGTCAAGAGCTCACACCGACGAAGGTGACGATCGTGGGTCAGGATGTGCAGTGTCGCTGCAGGACAGGGAGGGGACCCTGTAACAGGAACGGAGATCCGTCCTGAGCCTTTGCCAGCCCTGGCCCAGGGCCGAGGCTGAGCTGATTGGAGTGTGGGTCGGTCTGAACCCGCAGGTGGGGCACGTCAGAACACCTGACCTCCGTGGGAGGGAGAAGGCGGGGATGCCGTCAGTCAGCTCCCGGTGACGCCTCCCCACTTACTTACTAGGGGGTGAGCTCATCGTTTCATTCAGTGAATGTGTGGGTGTGCGGAGCACGGGTGTTCAGAACCGGCTGCTCCAGCCCGCAGAGGGCTGTGTTTCGCCACTAGAGGGCTCTTCCGCCAGATCCATCGGGGACCCAAGAGACTCCGAGCAGAATCTATCCCTTCCTTACAGTCATTGATCCAGGCTTCCTTCTCTGTGTCTCCGGACCCCCTTCTCCGACCCCACGTGGGTGGCCGGAGACTGGGAGGCATTTTTAGACAGCTTAGAACTGACATCTGATTCTCTTATGTTAAGGCTTCCCCCCCCACCCCATTGGACGTTGACTACCTGCCTTTTTTTTTTTCAGTTCATCCTCCTAGAATCACCCTCATCTCAAGAAGGGACAGTCCGTCCCCACCACCACCACCACCAAAAGTGGTTTACGGAGGAGGACTGACAACCAACTCAATTCAACAAATGCCCCCCTGAGTGGCGACTATGGACAGGGCATTCTGCTTAGCGCTTCGGAGAATACAAAGACTTGGTCCCTACCGCCAAGGAGCCGGGTCCATAGTAGGGGATATTTTGTTAGTCCATTTTGGCTATAATAATAGCAGAACCTTGCTGGAGCGACTTTAAGAAACTGGGGGATTTGGTGTAAGGATGGGTCCGTGTTTTAAGAAGCCTTGGGGGGCAAAGTCACCGTCAGGACTCTGCCTGGAGCGGACAACCAGGGGGTAAAAGCCAAGGGGAGTCATGGTGGTCACTCCCTTCCCCCCAGGGCTGCCTGTTCTTATACTTTAGATGAGAAAAAATTGTTTTTTCCTTCTCTACTCTTCAATACTCAAGGTGTCAGCTGGGCTTTAAGATTTCATGTCATCTCTATTCAAAAGACTCACCCAGACGACACTGGGCAGTATTACTCCCACATAAAAATTTCCAGGAGAGACAACTGATGGACCTACCTTTGTGTCACCTGCCACTTCCCGGCCCGACCGGCGGTGTTCCCGGTCAGTGTCGCGCAGGATACACACACAGCCATCGGGACCGGTCCCCGGGGGTTGGGGAAGGAAAGGCCGTTCTCAGATCAGGAGCCCTCTCGACGACACCTCCTCTGGGTGGCGCCCACGGGCTCAGCAGCCCCACAGGCGTGAGGAGGCGCTGTGGCAGAATGTAGGAGCACACCAGAGATTTTTGGAAACCTCTGCGGGCAGCGGAACCGGGCTGGGCGCCGGTGGTACCGAACCAGCCTCTCACCTTTGTCTGTGCCCTTCTTCCGAGGGCCGCAGGTTAAAAGAGAAGAATTCTTCGGAGGGTAAAGGCACCCCCGTGGGTGTCAGTCAAGGAGATGGTGAAATCACCCAAGTCCTTACAAGTTCTGTTCCTGCTGCCGAGCCAAGCGGGGTGTCGGGAGCAGGAGGGCGCTGGGGGGCTGGGGGGTGAGCATCCCGACGTGACCCAGCGGACGGCCAGACACACTGTCCGCCGCTGATGGAGCGGCTGGCGGCTGGAGCACCTGATTGAAAGTTACAGAGATAGCCAACAGGTGAGCTGGAAAGGGTCTACGACTACCTCTAGAAACCCGACAGAAACGGAACTGCGCTCACCTGTGGGGAGGAAACCCGGAGTGGGGTCAGGACCGCTGCCTTTCCTTACAGCTCCCTTCAACCCTACTTGATTTTTTTTTAATTCAAATTCGTTTTTGTTAATTCAAAAACGAATGAAACCAGGGAGCAGCGTGCCACCTGCCCACCCCTCCCAGCCACCTCCTGCTTTTATTAGTGCAGAAATGCCGGGTGTGTCCCACGATTTATCCATCTCTCCCTCCGCCTGGAACGCCCTTCCCTGAGATAGCCTTCTTGGAAAAAAAAAAAAAAAAAAAAAAAAAAAAAAATTGAAACAATTGCTAATTTACCTAGAAGTCGCTGCCGCAGTTGTCACGGTTCTGTCCTTCGCTTCATTCACACCTGAGCTCAGTGTCCCCTGCTCGGAGAGCTCCCCTTTCACGGCTCCGTCTAAAATCACACTCCGCACAGCTCCCCGCCCCCCCCCCCCCGTCTTCTCACTCTGCTTTGCTTTTCTACGCAGAACTTCTCAGTACCTGACACTTTCCTCGGCACCTAGGCACACGTGTGCGGAAGGACGCTCAGATGTTGATGCGTTTATGTCTCCTCCCCATCCAGGGCACACAGGAATTCACGGGGACAGCTGGCTTGTGTTGTTCGCATCTAACTCACAAGACCCTGGAACCTCAGGGTGGGGGAGGCACTCAGTGAGCATGCACGTAGCCAAGGTGACAGCATAACTGACTGCGAAGTGTCCCCCGCTGTCACAGGCACTGGCACACCGGTAACGAGCGAGAAGGACCTTGTTCTTGCCCACCTGGAACTCGTGGTCCAGTGGAGAGGCCAGAGATCACTAAGAACTAAGAACAGCCGTGGCGGACACTGAGGCCTGGACCCCTCTCCAGGGGTGGTACACTTACAGCCATCACCGTGACCCTGGGACCCCCACTGTCTCCCCCCCGGCTGCCCTTTCCCGGAGAGAAGCTGCCTCCTTAGCCTGCAGTCCATGTGTGGCTGACGCCAGGGCACTGCCCTCCTGCCAGAGGCAGCCGCGGCCCACATTCTAGACCAGGGGTCCCCAAACTACGGCCCGCGGGCCGCATGCGGCCCCCTGAGGCCATTTATCCGGCCCCCGCCGCACTTCCAGAAGGGGCACCTCTTCCATTGGTGGTCAGCGAGAGGAGCATAGTTCCCATGAAAATACTGGTCAGTTTGTTGATTTAAATTTACTTGTTCTTTATTTTAAATATTGTATTTGTTCCCGTTTTGTTTTTTTACTTTAAAATAAGATATGTGCAGTGTGCATAGGGATTTGTTCATAGTTTTTTTTTTTTATAGTCCGGCCCTCCAACAGTCTGAGGGACAGTGAACTGGCCCCCTGTGAAAAAAGTTTGGGGACCCTTGTTCTAGACTCCTCCACGGAGCAGGCCGGCGCCGGACTTTCCCTGGGACCCTCGTCTCGTCGGTCGTGTTCCCTGCGGTTCTCACACGTTCGTGCGCACCGGGACCGACTGGACAGCTGGTTAAACAGCAGGTGCGCTGGGTCTGCCGCTAGGGTTTCCAGGGTGGTGCTTAACAGTGTCCGTGTCTAGCCAACGCCCAGGGGGTGCTAACGCTGCTCCTCTGAGACGTCGGGCTGCCCTTCCGTGGGCTGTGTCTCACGCTCCCTGCTAGACGCCACACGCCTCTGAACCCCTGCCTCAGCCTCTGCTTCAAGGGAACTCTGCCTGAGACGGCAGCAGGAGGGCTGGTAAACACTCCACCCGGGGCGGGGTGGGGGGGCAGGTCTATCGTCATGGAAGGTCACGGAGAGAAGGCTTCACAGAGGACGTTCCATTGAGACCGGACCCTTAAAGACAGAAAGCCACGTGAAGGGCCGGGCCAGGTGTGTCCCAGGCGGTTGGACTAGCATGTTCAAAGCCCTCCTACGTGAGGATTTTGAAAAAAAAAGAGGGAAGAAGCTTCGTATGACTGCAGGGTACTGTGGGGTTAGCGGGGCAGACCCTTCCGGCTTGAATATTTCGTACAGATAAGATGCCTGGTCATGAATACTCTTCCTGAAAATAGCAGAAGCCCGTTAGCTCTTGCAGAGAATGAGACTGCCAAATAATTCCCAAGCCGGATGGATACGTAGCCGCCTGTGACTATTAAACCCCTAGACAGGTAAACTGCTTACAGATCTCGGAGCCCTGTAGGAAGCCCTCTTTCCCACATTCACTGCAGATGAGTCCCGGGAGGAAGATGGACATAGAGGAACCTTCCAGAGGGCAGAGAGAAGGAAAGGAATAGATAAGGGCGTTCCTCCTTGTAGCAGGAAATTGCCTCCACTTTCGGGAGAGAAAACCTTTGAAATCCTGCCCAGCTGGGTTGGACAGTTTCTGTGAACTTGTGAGTGCTGTGTGTGCCTCCGTCTCTGTTTTTCAAAGGAACTCTGGTGACCAGGTGGCATCTGAGTTATTAAATGATGGGTGTGGCCCTGGCCGGTTGGCTCAGCGGTAGAGCGTCAACCCAGTGTGTGGAAGTCCCAGGTTCGATTCCCAGTCAGGGCACACAGGAGAAGCACTCATCTGCTTCTCCACCCCTCCCCCTCTCCTTTCTTTCTGTTTCTCCTGCAGCCATGGCTCCACTGGAGCAAAGTTGACCCAGGTGCTGAGGATGGCTCCATGGCCTCTGCCTCAGGTGCTAGAATGGCTCCAGTTGCAGGGGAGCAACACCCCAGATGGGCAGAGCATCGCCCCCTGGTGGGCATGCCGGGTGGATCCCGGTCAGGCGCATACAAGAGTCTGTCTGTCTGCCTCCCTGCTTCTAACTTCGAAAAAATACAATAATAATAATAATAATAATAATAATAAATAAATGATGGGTGTGCTGGCAGGCAGCAAAATTGTCTTTTTGTTTATTTTATTATTATATTTTTTGTATTTTTCCAAAGTGAGAAGCAGGGAGGCAGAGAGACAGACTCCTGCATGTGCCTGACCAGGATCCACCTGGCATGCCCATCTAGGGCGTTGCTTCGTTGCAACTGGAGCCATTCTAGTGCCTGAGGCAGAGGCCATGGAGCCATCCCCAGTGCCCGAACCAACTTTGCTCCAATGGAGCCTTGGCTGCAGGAGGGGAAGAGAGAGACAGAGAGGAAGGAGAGGGGGAAGGGTGGAGAAGCAGATGGGCACTTCTTCTGTGTGTCCTGGCTAGGAATCAAACCCGGGACTTCAACATGTTGGGGCAATGCTCTACCACTGAGCCAACTGGCCAGGGCCAAATCCTCTTTTGGTTTAGAGCAGAAGAAGACTCACCCAGACCTGCAGGACAGGGCCGCACACTGCCCAGAAACCCCGCCCTCGGAACAGGGCAGGTGGTGGGGCGGTCACTCTTCTTTTTGGGGAAAGGTGACTGTGTCCCTGCATGGAAAGACATTTGCTGGCACAGGGGTGAGGACTGTTGCAAAGACTTCCAGCTGCTTACCCGATCACCCCCATTTCTTTTTTTGTTTTTAAACTAATACTGTGGTTAAGAGTCCACTTTATCCGGTTGAAAGAGCATTATGTTTCTCCCAGCCTTCCTGGACGATAAGGGTGCCCTGAAACAGAACTCTGATCGACCACGTCTAACTAAAAGTTGCTTTCTGAACTAGCGCCAAAAGCTGGAAACAACTCAAGTGTCCGTCCACAGAGGAGGACTGCAAACACACGTGTCACGTCCACCCAGAGGAACAGCATTCAGCCGTAAATAAATAAGTAAATAAATGGCATTTGGACACAGGCTTCAATACGGAGACATCGCGCTCAGTGAATTAAGCTGGACACCAAAGGAGAACTTGTGGATGATCCCACTCAGATGAAATACCGGGAAATAAGCAAATTCCCAGAGAAGACGGAAAGTAGATGAGAGGTTATCAGGGACCGAGCGGAGCTGGGAATGGGGAGTTGATTGCTTAATAGCTCAGACACTGTTCGGTCTGCAGAAAAGTTTTGAGAAAGAGATGGTGGTGATGGGCGCAGAGCATTGTGGATGGCATTGCCTGCCCCTGAATTATACACGAAAGATGGCTAACACGGGAAGAGGGGGAGAGGAAGTTCTCCGGCCGTCTGTGACGTCCCCTGCAGGGGGTTGGCCGTCGGACATTGCCACACGCGTGTGCTTTGCCCCTCCCTCTGTTCCCATCAGAGGAGCTGGAGGTCAATCTGTCATCGTGTCACCCCTAAGGTGCCAGGTGCACGTTTCGGTGGCTGAAAAGAACATGAGATTGAAGACGCCCGAGTCTCTCGTGGCGTTAGGGCACCACCTCTCAGGGCCAGGATGGTGGATCTCCAAAATTATTGTTACCTGACCAAAAAAAAAAAAAAAAAAAAAAAAAAAGAAAAAAACCAGACTCCTTCATTCACTTCACCCCTGTTTGAAGTTCAGCCGCCCAATAGAATTCCCAGCTATGCAGATGGAGAGAGGGATGTGAGAGAGGCAATCTATTGGTCAGGAAGCTTCTCGGCAAGGTTGACAGACACCCAACACAACGCGTCGGAAATAAACAGAAGCAAGCCCCTCAGAGCGCAGGGCTCCAGAGCACAGGTGAGATGCCCCTGGGTGACCGGACCCGGGGCTGCCCCTTCTTGTCCCTGTCACCTCTGCTCCAGCTCCTTCCCAGCCTGCCTCTCAGGCTTAGCAAGAGCGCCTGGGCACTGCCTAGCAGCCCCGGGAGAAAGGGGACAGTTGTCTATTCACAGGTACAGTCCACGTCTTGGGGCTGGTTTCTCATTGACCCATTTGAATCAGGTCCACTTGAATCGATCGTGGTGGCCAGGAAGTGAGATGCCCTGATTCTCAGGTGTCCGGGCTATGTTTCTGTCCCCAGACGCAGAAGGCGGGGGAAGACGGGTCCCCCCTTCGTTTGTGCAGACGGTGAGCGGGTGAGGGGCTAATTCTTTACGGGAGTTTGAGGGTGCTCTTCCCGCAAGGGGAAGCGATGGTGGGAAGTCAACGCAACAAGGTGTGCGCGGCGCACGGCAGACACGTGGCTGCTGAGCGTGTGGGGCCTCCGGGCCGGGTTGGCTCATCCAGCAAGTACCTGTTTGTCCGTCCGTCCGTCTGGGAAGCTTGTTTGCCAGGCCCACTGCGTGCACGGAGGACACGGCAGGGTCACAGCAGGGAGCAACACCTACTTGCCAGGGGAGGGAGGTGGGCAGCGGGCATGTGACCAAACAAACAAAAAAAACCCCACGCAGGTCGTGACCAGAGCTGTGAAGACGATACAATTGGGTAAAGTGACAGGAGAGGGTGAGCAGGGTCAGTGGGACAAAGATGGCCATGGGTGGCGTGTGTCAGGAGGTGACCGAGTTGGGAAATGGCAGTGGGGAGGAGGGGCCGGCCCGGAGGGCAGGGAGAGCTGGGAACACGGACCCAGCAGAAGGGTCAGCAGGCACCAGCAGGCACCAGCGCCCAGCAGTAGGGTCGGCAGGCACCAGCAGGCACCAGCGCCCAGCAGAAGGGTCAGCAGGCACCAGCAGGCACCAGCGCCCAGCAGAAGGGTCGGCAGGCACCAGCGCCCAGCAGTAGGGTCAGCAGGCACCAGCGCCCAGCAGAAGGGTCAGCAGGCACCAGCGCCCGGCAGTAGGGTCAGCAGGCACCAGCGCCCAGCAGTAGGGTCAGCAGGCACCAGCGCCCAGCAGTAGGGTCAGCAGGCACCAGCGCCCAGCAGAAGGGTCGGCAGGCACCAGCGCCCGGCAGTAGGGTCAGCAGGCACCAGCGCCCAGCAGAAGGGTCAGCAGGCACCAGCGCCCGGCAGAAGGGTCAGCAGGCACCAGCGCCCAGCAGTAGGGTCGGCAGGCACCAGCGCCCAGCAGAAGGGTCAGCAGGCACCAGCGCCCAGCAGAAGGGTCAGCAGGCACCAGCGCCCGGCAGAAGGGTCAGCAGGCACCAGCGCCCGGCAGTAGGGTCAGCAGGCACCAGCGCCCAGCAGAAGGGTCAGCAGGCACCAGCGCCCGGCAGAAGGGTCAGCAGGCACCAGCGCCCGGCAGAAGGGTCGGCAGGCACCAGCGCCCGGCAGTAGGGTCGGCAGGCACCAGCGCCCAGCAGAAGGGTCAGCAGGCACCAGCGCCCGGCAGAAGGGTCAGCAGGCACCAGCGCCCAGCAGTAGGGTCGGCAGGCACCAGCGCCCAGCAGTAGGGTCAGCAGGCACCAGCGCCCAGCAGTAGGGTCAGCAGGCACCAGCGCCCAGCAGTAGGGTCAGCAGGCACCAGCGCCCAGCAGAAAGGTCAGCAGGCACCAGCGCCCAGCAGAAGGGTCAGCAGGCACCAGCGCCCAGCAGAAGGGTCAGCAGGCACCAGCGCCCAGCAGAAGGGTCAGCAGGCACCAGCGCCCAGCAGAAGGGTCAGCAGGCACCAGCGCCCGGCAGAAGGGTCAGCAGGCACCAGCGCCCAGCAGTAGGGTCAGCAGGCACCAGCGCCCAGCAGTAGGGTCAGCAGGCACCAGCGCCCGGCAGAAGGGTCAGCAGGCACCAGCGCCCGGCAGAAGGGTCAGCAGGCACCAGCGCCCAGCAGAAGGGTCAGCAGGCACCAGCGCCCAGCAGAAGGGTCAGCAGGCACCAGCGCCCAGCAGAAGGGTCAGCAGGCACCAGCGCCCAGCAGAAGGGTCGGCAGGCACCAGCGCCCAGCAGAAGGGTCAGCAGTAGGGTCAGCAGGCACCAACGCCCAGCAGTAGGGTCAGCAGGCACCAGCAGGCACCAGCGCCCAGCAGAAGGGTCAGCAGGCACCAGTGCCCTGCAGTGAGAATGAATAGGACTTGTGGAAGGACAGGAGGAGCGTGCGGTGGGCACCTGATGAACGAGAGGTCAGGCCCCCGCCAGGGAGGTCGGGGAGGGTGGGGTGGGGGAAGGACATGTGGAGCTACGGGCCTGGGAGGCAGAGTTTATTTCACCCCTCAGCTCTGGAGAGCCGTTGCACCATTTTAAGTAGGGGTGTGCTGTTACTCTATCTATATACTTTGGAAATTTTACTCTAGCCACGGAGTGAGTGAAGCCGCTCCAGGGGCCAGAGGAAGGACGAGGAGACGAATTAGGAGGCCGTGGCCTTACCTGGGCTAGACGTCCTGGCATCCTGGACCACGGCTGTGAAGGGAGGACGACCTTTCTCCTGGGGGCGGTGGGGACACTGAGAGGTTTCAGCTGAGAGAGACATGACCAGGTTTGTAGAGACACGTGTTTTTAGTGGCGCAGCAGAGCCTGGGCTCCACTCCGTGGGGTAGGAATTGTAGCAGAGACCAAGAAGACGGCAAGGGGCCTTGGCTGGTTGGCTCAGTGGTAGAGCATCGGCCCAGCGTGTGGAAGTCCCGGGTTCGATTCCCGGCCAGGGCACACAGGAGAAGCGCCCATCTGCTTCTCCACTCCTCCCCCTCCCCCTTCTCTCTCTTCCCTTCTCTCTGTCTCTCTCTTCCCCTTCCGCAGCCATGGCTCAACGGAGCAACACCCCAAGTGAGAAGAGCCTCGCCCCCTAATAGTCGACCTGGAATGTTGAGGTTGCTGCTTCAAAACCCTGGGCTTGCCTGGTCAAAGGCACACATGGGAGTTAATGCTTCCTGCTCCTCCCCACCTTCCCTCTCTCTCTCTATCCCTTTCTCTCTCTCCTGCCTAAAGCGAATGAAGTTGTAAAAAATATTAAAAAAAATAAAACTATATATATGTGTGTGTGTGTGTGTGTGTGTACATAGATATGTGCATTCCTATAGACGAGTGGGTAAAAGTAGGTTTACCATCGCCTGTGTGGAAAAAAAACGGGCGAGTCATGATTATTAGAGTAGCTTTATTAACTGGAAAGAATGTCACGAGGTAACTGTAGACCAGTTTTTGCCTGCCCCACCTGTATTTTTTATTATTATTCATTTTTAGAGAGAGAGAGAGAGACAGAAAGAGGTGGAGAAGGAGCAGGAAGCCTCAACTCCCACATGTGCCTTGACCCGGCGAGCCCGGGGTTTTCAAACCAGTGACCTCAACCTTCCAGGTCGACGCTTTACCCGCCGCGCCACCACAGGCCAGGCCCCGTCTGTCTTTTTGCAGAGAAACAAGGGAGAAAGGAGGACCCGTCGGATATCAGACGCCTGCGCCCCGTTGATTGAGCTGCCTTCTTCCCCAGAACTTTGTCCCGACTGTGTATTAGTTTTAATTAACTTTTATAAATTGCTCTATCATCTTTTAGCCAGCCTAGAATTCACATCGATGTATCCTATCAGATGAAGGTTTCATTTGGCTTTATTGATCCCTCCCCCCTCCAAATATATTAATCAATTGTCCCAGCAGCGTGGATCGGGTATCTCTTTGCCACTTTTATGATCTAATAAAGTCAGGCCCGTGAAAGATGGGCCCCGAGCTGTCTGCTCTATTGATCTACGTTCCAATACTTGCGCGCGCTCCGTGTGCTGTGTTCCTCGGTGAAACGCTACAGCTCATCTTAAAATCCGTATCCAGCGCGTCCTGGGGTAACTCTCCTCTAGCCAGTTGCCGTTGGCTATGTATCCTTCTCTCTGTCCAATTCGCCCCCTTCCCGCCAAAGGGAAGCAAACAGAACAGACTTCAGTCATCGTCTGGCAGGAGCGGGGGGAGGGGGCGGGGGGGGGGGCGGGTACTCCTTAGAATTGCAGGAACCGTATTTTTTTAGGAATTAGTGACTTTATTAACTAATCGTTCTTTAATTCCATTCATCTGATTTTGTTTTAAACCCTCGGTTTAGGAAATGGCTGTTGTTTCCTCATACACACACACACACACACACACACTCCGCCCTGACCCTCGGTTTAAACGTGAGGGAACTGCGTTTGGTTCCTCTTCCGTCCTACTCTCCATCACCGGGCTACTTTATATTTAAGGTCCCACGACACGTTGGAGGACGGTGTTTTCTTGTCGCTGGGATTTGCCCGCTTGCTAGAATAGCTGGACCTCCACTTCCTCTTCTGACTTCTTGCGTTGGACGCTTCATCTAACTTCCGTCTTCCTCTTTTTTTTTTTTTTTTTTCTTTTTCTTTCAATGAATGGAAACCACTGTGGCGGCCCTGCCCTCTCTGTGTCCCCCGCCTACTCTCTCTCTCTCTCTTCTTGAGTTCAGAGCCCTGCCACCGGGGCTGCTGCTCTGCGTCCCGCCCTGTCATCCTCCAGCTGCGGGAGGAGAAGCAGGGTCAGTCCCGACGGATGTGCCCTGGTCAAGGGGAGCGGCTCAAACCCTGGGTGCCGGCGGGAGGAGGTGCCGCTCCGGCCACGCCCACGGCGCAGCTGCTCACGCCCCGGCCACATGGTGGAGTCTCCCGGTCCACCGTCTCCCCTTGGTTTGCTCCGTGGAACGGTCAAAGCCGACCAGATTATGTCACCCACCCCCCTATATAGTTTTTAAAACGTTTGGATTTCTCTTTTTTGTAAAAAAAAAAAAAACGACAACAACACATCCACGTTCTTCACCTTGGGCAGCAAGGCCAGTGGGGTCAGCTCCTCTCTTCACCCTTGTTTCACACCCTGTTTTTCTTGTTCGCTTCAGGCTGGTCTCCGTTTTTTTTTGTTCTTTTTATTTATTTATTTATTTTTAAAGAGAGAGAGAGACAGTCAGGGACAGGCAGACAGGAAGGAAGAGAGATGAGAAGCATCAGTTCTTCACTGAGGCACCTTAGTTGTTCATTGATTGCCTTCTCATATGTGCCTTGACCTGAGGGGGCTCCAGCCAAGCCAGTGACCTTGGGCTCAAGCCAGCGACCTTTGGGCTCAAGCCAGCGACATTTGGGCTCAAGCCAGCGACCATGGGGTCATGTCTATGGTCTTGTGCTCAAGCCAGCGACCCTGCGCTCAAGCTGGTGAGCCCATGCTCAAGCTGGCGACCTCAGGGCTTTGAACCTGGGTCCTCCGCATCCCAGGCCGACACTCTATCCACTGCGCCACCGCCTGGTCAGGCTCTTTGTTGATTCTTGAAGGTGCCAAGTCCTTCCTAATGACCCTGGCTTTCCTCTTGGTGTTTCTGCTGCTGGAGGCTCGCCCTCCAGGGTCACACGGCACTGATGTCAGGTCACGGTCCTCCAGGCCGCGGTCTCAGAGGGGACCAGGGACAGCGCTGGGATTGCTCCCAGCTTCCTGTCTCTCGGCCACGGCTGTAATCAGCGATGCTGTTACTTACTTCCTTGCCTGCTTGCTCGTTTGCTTGTCACTCGGCTGCCACCCTGCAGTGCCAGACCCTCCTCGGTCCTCTTGTCCCAGTGTCCCCCGGGACCTGGCACGGTGTGTGGCACATCACAGGAGCTCAACGAATAGATGTTGGACCAGTGGCTCAGTGAAGCCAGGTCCTGAGCAGCCTAGCTGTGCACATCTACACACTTGAGCGCCCTGAGGTCAGTTCCACGCCCGAAAGAACAATGACAACACCATGGAGGTGTTTTGAGCAACCGACACAATGATTCAAGGGAGAGCCCTTGGCTCTCTCTCTGGCTCCTCCACAGCTCCCAGGGCCGTGTGAATTTTTTCTTTTTTTTAATTTAGTGAGAGGAGAGGAGGCAGAGAAACAGACTCCCGCATGCACCCTGAGCAGGATCCCCTAGCAAGCCCACTAGGGGGCGATGCTCTGCCATCTGGGGCGTTGTTCCATTGCTCAGCAACTCAGCTATTATAGTGCCTGAGACGGAGGCCATGGAGCCATCCTCAGCACCTGGGGCTAACTTGCTCTAACTGAGCCAGGGCTGTGGGGGGGAGGGGGAGAGAAAGATAGAGAGGAGGGAGAGGGGGAGGGGTAGAGAAGCAGATGGGTGCTTCTCCTGTGTGCCCTGACCGGGAATCGAACCCAGGACATCTACATGCCGGGCCGACTCTCTAATACTGAGCCAACTGGCCAGGGCAGGAGCAGCATACATTTAAAAGCACTGGTAGAGTGGAAGGTGTTGATTAGCTAAGATGACACATTGTAGGACTGGGGTCTATTCAGCTTAGAGTCAAATCAGACTGATCTTTTTTATTTTTATTTTTATTTTGACCAGGGCCCAGGGATTGATCTTTTTTTTCTTCTTTTTTTTTACAGGACCTAATTCACAGGAACTATTCCCAATGACAATCATTTGTTCACCTCTCTTGTTGTTCTGGGAACTGACTGGGGTTCGCTGTGTGGTTCTTGTCCTGAGCTCACCCTGGGGGCAGTGACACGGAGGCTGGGGGTTGGGTGGGGAGTCATCTTAAAGGCTGCCCTACTCACACTCACGTCATTTGTGGTTGATACTGGCTGGGAGCACCTACCCGTGACCTCGCTGTGGCCTGGGCTTCCTCACAGCATGGCAGCCGGACCCCAAGAGTGGCTGTGTGTCTCAGGACATGGCGCCAGGGGGAAGCCCGGTAGGTTGTCCTAACCCAGCTCTGGAAATCCAGAAGGCATTCCTTCCGTCACAACCTGTGCGTTAGAAGCTGGTGAATTCGGTTCTCCGACTTGATGGGACAGGCGTCAAAGTGTGTGTGGGCATCGTGAGACCACCCAACGAGTCCTACTGAGAGAAGGCCGATGTCTGGGACGGTCAGCGAAAGTGCGTGCCGCTGTCCCACGGCTCAGAGCATGTATGTCCGCTCGTCGGGGCCCCTCTCTCCTGCCAGGTGGGACGGTGATCAAGTTGGGGCGCTGGCTTTGGAGCCACGGAGGCTCAGACTGCCACCTACTCCAACCCCGTGACTCTGGGTGAGTTTGCTAACCTCTCTGGGTCCCTTCTCTGTGGTAAAAGTATCACCCGTGGCGAGTGAGATATCACCCCTGGGGAGCAGCCACCCTGGGGTGCTGACTACTCTGGGCCCCGACATCCTGCCCACGCCCGCGGCTGTTACAGACGCCCCGACTGGGCTGGACGTGAGAGATGCCCCCTTCACGGGTGAGCGCGGCGTGGGGCGGACACCTTGCCCTCGCCCGACTCACCACCAGGACCTGAGTTCTCTGCTCTCCTCGTGGTCCGTGCAGCTCTCCTGTGCGCCCCCCTGACGGCTGGCTCCCCGGCTGCTGGGGTGGGTGGGCATGGCAACAGCCCACTGCGGCCGGCACGCGGCCAGGGACTCGGATCTGGCCGAGTGGGCGCGGACACTTTCTCCCCAGAAAAGCTGCCTGAAGCACAGGCTTGGGGAGGGGACGGTTAAAAATAAAGAGTGGTCGTGTGCAGTTTTGAAAAACGGTGGGGTGCCTTTGATTCTCTCGTTTCGGGAGGGGCAGGGGGTCGAGGTGGGGGCGTCACTGTGCTTCCTGTCCCCGGAGCCCGGGTTCGTGGGCACGCCCGGAATCGGGCAGCTGCACCTCCTGCCTCACAGCCGTGGTCCCATCACCCGAACAGCTCGCGTTTCAGTTGCTCCTCAGGGCTTTGCGAACCAGCAGCCGTTTGTCCTTATGTCGTTTACCGCCCACAGAGATTTCAAGCGTTAGACACGTGGCACGCTTCCGGAAGCGGCCACTCGCTCTGGAGTTTTCCCCGGGGCTCCCCGCTATCTGTGACCAGCCAGCTCCTCGACATCAGCTATTTCCTTGGCTCCGACAGACCTCCGAGTCTGGTGTTTATCCCGCTGACTCCGGCTCTTCCTGCTCTCCCAGTGCCCGTGGAGCTTACACAGGGCGCGCACACGTGGTGTTCCCAGAACCACGAGCTCAAGTGCCGTGTGGGAACCCGGCCAGGGAGACACCTCCGCTCCCTGGAGATGTCAACTAAGGATTGGGGGTCAGCCAATCTACCCAGAACGGCGTGCCTCTGAAAGTGGCAGGGCTGTGTTTGAACCCAAGCAGGAGCAGTTGGGTGGCTCTCAGTTGGAAGTGACAGAAAATCCACTTGGAAGGAAGGGAGGGAGGGAGGGAGGGAGGGAGGGAGGGAGGGAGGAAGGGAGGGAGGGAGGAAGAGAGGGAGGAAGGAAGGAAAAAAGAGGGAGGAAGGGAGGGAGGGGGGAGGGAGGGAGGAGGGAGGGAGGGAGGAAGAGAGGGAGGGGGGAGGGAGGAAGAGAGAGAGGAAGGAAGGAAAAAAGAGGAAGGAAGGAAGGGAGGGAGGGAGGGAGGGAGGGAGGGAGGAGGGAGGAAGAGAGAGAGGGAGGAAGGAAAAAAGAGGGAGGAAGGGAGGGAGGGAGGGAGGGAGAAAGGGAGGCAGAAAAGGAGGAAGAGAGGGAGGGGGGAGGGAGGAAGAGAGAGAGGGAGGATGGAAAAAAGGGAGGAAGGGAGGGAGGGAGGGAGGGAGAGAGGAAGGAAGGAAGGAAAAAAGAGGGAGGAAGGGAGGGAGGGAGAGAGGAAGGAAAGAGGAAGAAAGGAAGGGAGGGAGGGAGAAAGGGAGGCAGAAAAGGAGGAAGAGAGGGAGGGGAGAGGGAGGAAGAGAAGGAGGGAGGAAGGAAGGAAGGAAGAAAGGAAGGGAGGGAGGGAGGAGGGAGGGAGGAAGGAAGGAAGGAAGGAAGGAAGGAAGGAAGGAAGGAAGGAAGGAAGGAAGGAAGGAAGGAAGGAAAGGAAGGAGAGAAGGAAGGGATTGAATGGCTCCGGTACACTATGCCTGGGTCCAGGGGCTAGAAATCCATCTCTCAACTCTGGTTCCCCGACATTTTCAGAGCAGCTCTGTCCTTGCGGTGACAAGATGGCTTTTAGCATCTCGTAGCTGAACACCTGTCCTCTCACCAATCCCGGTCGAAAAGACAGAGCTTTTCTTTCCCAATAGTTTTTTGTTTTTTTTAAATTTATTCATTGATTTTAGAGACAGAAGAAAGGAGAAAGAGAAAGACAAAAATACTGATCTGTTTCTGTGCGTGCCGTGACCAGGGTCGACCTGACAGTCTCTGCATATCAGGACCGTGTTCCAACCAAGTGAGCTACCTGGCCAGGCGATAGCTGTGTTTGTGTGTTTGTTTAATGCCAAGGACATGATGACTCTGGTGAGAATCAAGCCACTAGTCATCTTAGAGGCAGTCACATGACTAGATGTTAGGGGACAACACACACTTGAAACCCTGGGGTGCGATAGCTCCGCCTGAGCCACCGTCACTGAGAAGTGGGGGCTGGGTGTAAGTATCGCAGAGAATATGGGTGTGCTCTTTCCAGATGGAAAATGTCCATCACCTAGGCTAGCAGACAAGTTTATTGCCTGTCTCACTGGCTTCAGAGCTCTTGAGACTTTTTCCTTAAGAGTGAATAGGAGACCCTAGCTGGTTGGCTCAGTGGTAGAGCGTTGGGCCTGGAGTGTGGAAGTCCCGGGTTTGATTCCCGACCAGGGCACATAGTATATAGAAGCACCCATCTGCTTCTCTACCTTTCCCCTCTCCTTTATCTCTATCTCTCTCTTCCCCTCCTGCAGCCAAGGCTCCATTGGAGCAAAGTTGGCCTGGGCACTGAGGATGGCTCCATGGCCTCTGCCTCAGGTGCTAGAATGGCTCTGGTTGCAGCAGAGCAACGGCCCAGATGGGCAGAGCATCGCCCCCTGGTGGCGTGCCGGGTGGATCCTGGTCGGGCACATACGAGAGTCTGTTCTCTCTGCCTCCCCTCCTCTCACTTCAGAAAAAATACAAAAAAAAAAAAAAAGAGTGAGTAGGGAAACACTTTAGGGTCTAGACAGATCTGCCCCTACGATCTTCGCATCCAGAAGAAGGTGACTACAGTCTGGATTTGTAGAAGACACCTGTTGTTATTGTCTCCCAGAACCCGTTTTTTCCCTTCTTTTTACAATTACACCACCATTTTCTTCCAGGAAACCCCCCAATCACCCTGTAACTCAAGGGGACTGTCTCTCACCTCTACACTACGCCAGGGATGACCAGATGACCTGGCCCGGTAAATGTGACCTCTAGCTCCATGGCTCAGACAATTAAGTTAGAGATGGGTAGTTAAGCCAAAGCCAGTCAAGCTTAGTTCCACCACTTTTATTGGAACTAAACGTTCCTTTCTGCTGGTATGACTGAGCTCTGGGGACAGTGGCTGGCGCTCCTGAGGCCACCAAGGAAACGAAGCCACGGAGAAAACCCGGTGACGGTAGAGAGGGACAGCTTTCTGTACCGTATGAGTCTCTGAATCCACTTGTACCTGAAGCCAAACAACCCAAGACCTTTTCAGTTCCTGAAGCAAATAAATGATCGTGTGTTTTTATCTTCTGTAAATCACTCCAGTACGAAGTGGGTTTTGCTACTTGCATACTTAAGGGAGTCCAACCGACACATTTCATACCCAAACAGGGGTTGGGTTCCCAAAGGGAATGGCAGAAGGGTGCCCCTCAGGTTTATCCAGAGGGAGGGGGAGAGGGTACATGGTCCTCATGTTTTGGGGAGCTTGGTGTCTGAGGGCAGGGGGCCTGTGGAGTGTCAGAGAGGATCCATCCTCCACCTTGACCCTTGAGGCATTGCCCAGGTGTGGGGACTTCTCTTTGCAACCCCCGAGAGTTACTTCAAGGCTGATTAGCCATCAGTCCCTGTTCCCATTTATTCTACCTCTCTTCGCTGAAGCCGTTTTGGAAGAAACCAACTCCTGAACCTTTTAATGTGGGTCTGAAACACGCAGGCTGTAGGGCCCACAGATCTGCATTCAAGCCTTCACTTGGTCGTGTACCAGCTGTGTGACCTTGGTCAAGTTACTTGGCATCTCTGGAACTCAGTTTTCCCATCTGCAAAATGGGTTTAATAGTGACACCCGGCTCCTGCCGCTTAGATGAGGCCAGCATGAACTTGACAGGGATGGAAACCGATTCTTCACTCCATAGAAGCTCATTCTTGATCGAGCAGGCTGCGTTTCCCCCAGAGCGTGTAGTTCTGTCTGCAGCTCAGTTTGAAATCTCCCCCCTTGCTGTGTGGTCTTTCTCGCCCTGAACATTTTGAGGGTGGATATCACCACAGGTAACTGACACTATCAATCAGCGTGATGAGTGGAGTGCCGTCGTTAGGGACTTAGGCTTGGAAACTGGACTGCCTGGGCTAACACCCTTCCTGGGGTCATACCTCTGTAGACTTGAGCCAATGGCTCCATCTTTCTGTGACTCAGTTTCCACACGACACGGGGTGACAGCCTATCACCTGCCCCAGTGGGATCGAGTAGATTAATATTTGCAGAGTGTTTAGAATGGTGACTGGCTCAGGGGAAGGGTCTGCCAGGGCTCGCCCCCATCTATGTCTTTAATGCACGTCGACTACAGGTGTGTCCCAGCGGCCGCGGGCCAACGTGGGGCGGGGGGAGGGGGACGCAAGCAGCTCTGCGGTTCGGGACCAGGCTTCGCTGGGCTCTGTTTGCCCACGCCTTCTCGTGGTCCTTCTTATCTCAGCATCGCTCAGCGACCTACAGCCTTGTAAATGCACGGTTAGGCGACAGCTCTGTGGCCATGCCCACATTCTGTGTGGGCTTCAAAAAAGAATGTATGGGATTCATTAAAAATTTGTAAGGGCAGCCTACGTGAGCGTCTGGCTCTTAACACGTGCTGTTCTGTCTTGGGCAAGTTACCTAACCTCTGAGCTTCCCTGTCCTCCACGGTGCCAAGGAAGTGCCCACCTTGTGAGGGTTACAGTGAGTTACTGTCGCAAAGTCCTAGCATAGGGCTGGACACATTGTAACCACTAAATTAATATACTGTCAAGAGTTGTGTCCAGTTCCTAAATTCTGAAAATATTTATAGAAAGCCCCTCCCCAAATACCCTTAGAATTCTAATGAGAGAGCCGGAGACGTCTGCCCACGGATCTCGTCCATTATTAGAGCATTCAAGCTGGTCACCTGTGAAACGTATCTCTCAAAGGGGCCTATTTAATCTGCACAGCCTAGAGTTTCAAAAACTTACAATTCGTGGCTCATACTTAAAATCGGGACATTTCACAGAGAAGTCTAGGTTTCCGCCTCTCTTGCGGAAGGGACGAACGGGCATCGCTGGGCAGCCTGCAGGCTGTCTCCCGGAGTGGACGCTGTGGTGGCGGCTCCCTTGGGAAAGGGGTCACCGGGTCCGGAGCTCTGGCCTCACAGCGCTCCGTGTTTCCGCCCCCAGAACGCCTCGTGCGTCCGCCTTACCTGCCTGGCTCCGCCCACAGCGGAGACAGTAGCCAACACGCGCAGGAAACATTCTGTATTTCAGACACTGTCTCGTGCCATCTCCACCACAGTCCTCAGGGAATAGGGTCATAATCGTCCCCTCCCATCGTAAGGATAGGAAGGCATGGCTAAGTGACTTTCCACAGGTGTGCAGCTGACACGTGGCAGAGCCGAGAGCTGGACCCCCGGGCCCCGAGCCTGAGTTCTCACCACTGTGCCACACTCTCTCCAGGAACCCCGCGTGCTAACCTGCGGACGGTTTTCCAGGGTGGTGTCACTGAGACGGGAACATGTCCCAGGGTGTCGATACCTGGTTCTCACGGTCATGCTGGCCAGGGAGGGGGCACTTAGTCATGGATGCCCAGGGTCACGACGTAAGTCACTGGGTGTCTAATGCGCCCATTGCCCTCGACGTCGTCAGACTCACCTCTGATACCCAACGACAGGCCCGCTCAGATGATAAGCTCCTCGTTGAAGACACTGAACTTGGAGTGAGAGTTTCTGTCCCACCTTAGTGCCTCCCACCTCAGCCCCTGAGTTGCAGGGCATGGAGGGCAAACGCACCCCAGAAGCTGGCCCCTTCTGCTCACCCCGTGCAGCCACAGACTCCGCCCTCCCTGGATGGCTGTACTCACTCTCCAAAAAACACGCGGAGGCCCTGACTGGTTGGCTCAGTGGTAGAGCGTCAGCCTGGCATGTGGAAGTCCCAGGTTCGATTCCCGGCCAGGGCACACAGGAGAAGCGCCCATCTGTTTCTCCACCCTTCTCCCTCTCCTTCCTCTCTGTCTCTCTCTTCCCCTCCCGCAGCCAAGGCTCCATTGGAGCAAAGTTGGCCCGGGCACTGAGGATGGCTCCATGGCCTCTGCCTCAGGCGCTAGAATGGCTCTGGTTGCAACAGAGCGACGCCCCAGATGGGCAGAGCATCGCCCCCTGGTGGGCGTGCCGGGTGGATCCCGGTCGGGCGCATGCGGGAGTCTGACTGCCTCCCTGCTTCTAACTTTGTAAAAAAATACAACAAAAACAAAAACGAAAACCACACTGAGAAGGAATGCAAGGTGACATACCCCTAGGCAGGTGTTATGTGTCTTTTATTTATTTCTCTTTAAATGTGTGTCTCTTTCCCGATTCATATAAACATCTCACCATGGCCAGGAAGTCCCTGTGGGCCTCCGCCTCAGAGCCTGCTCATTAGTATTATTGGTTGATGAGACATTCCTCCGTTTTCTGCGCGGCCCGTCCAGCCAGATTCGGTGAAGCTTTCTTTCCTGAAGTCTGTGTTACAGAAACAAGACATCTCATTGCCCCTCCCTTTTTTTTTTTTGCCAATGAAGTTTGATGATAATATTTGAAGATGTTGTTTCCAAAATGCAACTCGCCTTTTATTCCCAGTCCCGAGGACTCACTCATCGACCAGCCAGTCTCCGGATCTTCTCAGAGCACGTCTGTACCCGAACGGTAGCTTTGGAGAGAGAAGCCCGACAGCTGCTCTCAGATGCTTAACATTTGAAAATAAACTCACGGAAGACAGGAGAGGAACAGATGCCCGTGAGTTCTGTCCCTTCTCTGTAGCGTCCCGTCGCTCTCTGCGGCGTGAGACATACAGCAGTTGGAGCCAACCCCGGGCAGGTGTCACTGTGAGGGGGAGGTTGTCCCTCTGCCCCAAACCACACAGAGCCGTGGCTGTCTTCAGGGGCCCCACAGGAGGGCTGCACCCACAGAGGGGGGTGGGGTCCTGGCTCCTACTCCCGGCTAGTGGGGACGACACCACGAGGTGAGGGGCTCAGTGGCCCCTGAGTCCCTGGCTGTCACGGTGGCCTTCTGAGTGTCTTCTCGTCTGGCTTCCTGGGACGGTTGGGAGAGAAGAGAGACTTCATCGCTGGCTGCACTTGCCTGGTCGCACCCCCCACCATGGAGGTCTTGTTTCCAGAATTATTACACTTGGGTCAACTTACCCATAACTGGTTCCGACTTGAGGCTACGATCTGCTGCTCCACACCGTGGGTATTATCTTCTTGGGGATGTTCTATTCTAACAAATGACCACCGACTGGATGGCTTAAACAAGGGAAATGTATTGTATCCCCTCAGGTCTGAACACCAGCAGTCCAGTTACTGAGCTGCCAGCAGGGCCAGGACCCCCCGGAGGCTCTGAGGGGGAATCTGTTCCTTCCTCTCCCCTGGCTCCTGGCAGCTGTCTGCATTCCTTGGCTTGTGGCCGCATCCCTTTTGCCTCCGTCCTCACACCGCCTTCTCCTCCGTGGCTGTGTTGCCTTTCTGATAAGGATACCGGTGATGGCATTTAGGGCCCACCCTGCCAATTCAGGGTCCTCTCCTCATCTCAGGATCCTCAGTTTAATGTGATCTGCAAAGAGCCTTTTCAATCTTGCAAATGAGGTGATTTATCTATTTATTAATTTATTTATTTATTTTACCAATTCCAGGGTTAGGACTGGCTATCTGGGTGGCCATTCTTTCACAGGCTCCACCAAGCTCTCCTTCCCACGGCCGACGTCCTCATCCCATTCCGCCTCTGGTAGCTTCCAGTCCAGGCCTCTTCCCTTCAGAAGAGGCACACGGTCCTGGGGGGGTGCCCAGGGGGTCTCTAAGGAGACTGGTTGCTGGGGCGGCTGAAGGGTACCAGTTGGGCTGTGGTTTTTTTCAAATCAGTCCCCTTCCTTCTCTGCATCTCCTTTCTTCTCTCTATGAAGATGGGGGTGGTCAAGGTCAATTCACCCCTGCTTCTTGCCCCCAGCCCCACCCCCACCCCCACCCTGGAGGCACTGTTACAATGGCCTCCGATGACCTTCCGGCTCTTTCCCCTTTCCCTTACAAACCATGTTCTCTAAGGTCAGTCAGACCATCTCGGTCCTTAATGCTTCGAGTCTCTACAGAGACAGACGAAAGGCTCTCCTGGTGGACGTCCACATCCCGGTCACCGAAACCTCTGACTACGTTAGCTCGCGTGGGGAGAGGGACTCGGCCGATACCGTGAGCTCTAGGGAGACTTTCCTGGATTCTCCACCAGGGAGGCAGGAGGGCCCTCGACGGAAGAGATGTGACGGCACAAGGCAGAGGTGACAGGGATGTGCTTTGAAGACGAGGGGTGGGCAGGCCCTGAGCCAAGGCCTGCGGGTGGGCAGGCCAGGGACACGGGTCCTCCCCGCCAGCCTCCCGGGGGAGCCGGCTCCGCGGACTCCTGGACTCCGGCCCGAGGAAGCTGGTCTCGGACTTCCGGCCCCCAGAACTGTTAGAGAACAAACGTGTGCTGTTTGAAGGCAGACCGTCTGCGTCCACCTGCGGCAGCAGCAATAGGACGTGAGTCCAGTGTCCGGCGGGCTCTCACGGAATATAGAACCGAGTCAGACTTCTTTATTTTTTTATTTTATTTAAAAAAAAACATTTTTTTCCCGTTGATGAGAGAAAGAAGCACCTAGTGGTTGTTTCTCTTATTTGTCCCATTCCGCTGTGCACTCAGGACGGGGGCGGGGGGAGGGTCGACCCCTGATGCTTTATCCACTGAGCCACCCAGCCGAGGCCAGAGTCAAACTTCTCACCAAGGTCTGCAAGTGCCTACAACCTGGCCTGCACCTTCCTCTGCGGCCTCCAGCTCACCGCTGTGCCCAGGGCTCACTGTCCTCCGGTGACATGGGCGGATCCCCTGCGGGCCCAGGACCGCCGCGGGCCCTTGACGGACGCCCTCTCTGTCTGGAATGCTTTACTCTGGCTCCTTGTCACTGAGTTCACACTCTCGCCTTCTCCAGGGGTGGGGCCTTCCTCGAGCATTCGGGGTACACGTCTGACAGTGCGCCGTCTGCACCTGCTGGTGTCCGCCCCGCCCACCGCCCCGCCCTCTGCCCTTCCCGCGCGGCTGGCGTCCGCAGTCACCCTGCAGATCACCAGCTGCGTGGGAACGCGCCCACGCTATGTTGCTCATCAGGAACAGTCCCTGGTCCTAGAGAGAGATCTATTAAATGAATGGATGAATGAATAAATGAATGAAATATATTAATTCTTTTTTTAATATTATTTTTATTTATTTTATCTTTTTATTAAGTGTGAGGGTGAGAGGCAGGGAGGCAGGCAGACAGACTCCTGCATGCGCTCTGACCAGGATCCACCCAGCAAGCCCACTAGGGGGCGATGCTCTGCCCATCTGGGGCCACTGCTCTGTTGTTCAGCAACCAAGCTATTCTAGTGCCTGATGCAAAGCCATGGAGCCATCCTCAGCACCCGGGGCCAACTCACATGAACCATTCGAGCTATGGCTGCAGGAGGGGGACAGAGAGAGTGATAAAGATGGGGGGAGGGGCGGAGAAGCAGATGGTTGCTTCTCCTGTGTGTCTTGACCAGGAATCACACTCAGGACTTCTACATGCCCCACTGACCCTCTACCACTGAGCCAACCAGCCAGGGCCGATATATTCATTCTTGTTCAGGTCCAATGATTGCCCCTCTGCAGTCATGGGCTGCCTGATACAGTTCAGCCTTTCTAACGCAACAACAAGAAAATCACCCGTGAGCCCAGGTTTGAGCCGGGAGATGACAGAGCATGGGTCTGGAGGCACTTCCTGCGTGCTCTTCTCTTCCGCACTCCCCCTTCCTTAACGACTGTTAAATATCCCCCCTTCTCACCTACTTCCCCTGTGATACAGCCCTCCCCTGGGCTCTGTCCACGTGGAACGAGTAGACTTCCCTGAGGATGACCTTGGGGTCAAGGAGGGTCAGGGAGTCCTCAGCTAACGTGGCCACGGGTCCAAGAACCAAGGCTGTTTCCGGGGCTCAAGGAAACTCCTTTGTTGTGAGACCAGGAGCCCTTCAATCTCATGGGTCTAATAAGGGACGATTTCTGTTTTGTTCATGAGGTGCCTGAATCTTTGGATCCAGGTAAAAGCCACTTCCCTTCAGCTGAATGGCGTCAGTCTGACCACCCACAGCAGCTCAGGAGCTCCGGGTCAGAGAAGGATTAATAGTAGTGTCCAGCCTGACCAGGCAGTGGCGCAGTGGATAGAGCGTCGGACTGGGATGCGGAGGACCCAGGTTCAAGACCCCGAGGTCGCCAGCTTGAGCGCAGGATCATCTGGTTTGAGCAAAGCTCACCAGCTTGGACCCAAGGTCGCTGGCTCCAGCAAGGGGTTACTCGGTCTGCTGAAGGCCCACGGTCAAGGCACATATGAGAGAGCAATCAATGAACAACTAAGGTGTTGAAACGAAAAACTGATGATTGATGCTTCTCATCTCTCTTTGTTCCTGTCTGTCTGTCCCTATCTATCCCTCTCTCTGACTCTCTCTGTCTCTGTAAAAAAATAAAAAGAAAAAAATAATAGTAGTGTCCACTCCCACCTCCACGTCACCTGACCTGGTGAACCGAGGTTGGGCACCTTTACTGGGCACAGGGCTAAGGCCTCCCTTCTCTCTCATGCCCTCCCCCAGGTGATGGCTCCTGACACCCAGGGGGTGGGCACTTCTGACATGGCTCCCCATAGTCTCTGCCTTGCCCGCTTATGTCCTTGTGTAATCCCTTCTTCCTAAGTGAGGGCTGGATCTAGTGACTTGCTTGAAGTAAGCCGAGTGCAGTGGAAATGATACAATGTCTCTCCCGTGTTTCATTTACCAAAGAACGAAACTTCCCATTGACTGGTAGTCTCACTCTTCTGCCCTCCCAAAGTTTGGACACTGCGATGACGTGAGCGGCCCCTTTGGAAGGCCCACCTCGCGCGAACTGAGGACAGACTCCGGCCAAGAGCTGGGGAGGAGCGGAGGCTCTCCGTGGGACGGCCCACAGGGAACCGAACCCTGCCAGCAACCACGTGAGCAAGCTGAGAAGTGGCTGACACACCGAGTGCTCCTTCAGGTGAGACCACAGCCTCAGTCAACACATCGACTGCAGCTGACGAGGGACCCTGAAGCAGAGGACCTGGCTAAACTGTGCCTGGATCTCCCACCCAAAGAAACCACGAGCTAATGAATGTAACTTGGTTGGGGGGTAATTTGTTAACAGAGATCAATAGGTAATCCAACCCACACGATATCTAGGGAATTCTCCAATCCACACACCCCCACCCCACACTTCGAGATATCAAGTCAAATCTTCAACTAGTAATGAGCTCTTCCATCGACGGGCACGGTCCTCTGTGCGTGCACATCCTTCGTGGACCTCGCGAGGACCTCGGTTGGAAAGAGAAGCGAATGTTCTTGCACCTCCTGTCCAAATACCACTGCAATCGTAACCTTGACCCCTGGCCTCGTTTGGACAGACTACTTAACTCAACAGTTTATGAGACAAAACCCATAGAGGAGAGAGTGTGGTTCACTCGTGGGGCCAGCATTCTACTGTTTACATCTCTCCTGTTTGGGGGAGATGAGAGCTCCCTCTGGGAGCCAGCGTGGCTGGTCCAGGAAGCAATGGGGGGCACAGTCCCGTGCGGGCCAATGCAATGTAACCAGCCAAGAGTCGGAGCCCGGGAGAGTGGCCTTTCAGCTATTAGGTTTGGGTCACCGTTTCTCTTGCTCTGCGGCCCTCCCTGATGTGTCCAGCATCTCAGCGACGTGAGGTCAGGAAAAGAACCGTGGCAGGCACACCCCCTGCCGAGTCAAGGGTCTTGTCCACCCTGGTTTGAAGGGGCTGACACCATCGGTTCTCGGGTTGGCTCTGGTTCTCCAGCTGGTGAGCCTGACCTCTGGCACTGGCTCTCTGTAGGTTGAGATCGAAGGGTCCAGTCAGGAAGACTGACTCCCGTGACTCCTGTGGCCTGAGCATGGGGATGCCCAGGACGTCCCTGGCAGTTTCTTTACCACCTGTCTTATTTCTTGGCTGCCCTCTAAGCTCACAAACCTTTCCGTCGGTAGGCTGTGCCGTAGATGCAAAATGGGCCACGCATTTTCCTAGGCCCGTGCCCATCGACTTTGGCAATGTGTTTGTACAGTGCCCCCCACCCACAGGTGGGCGCTGTCTCCCCTCCCCCCGAATTTGGCTGAGGTGAGAACGGCACACAGGACAAGCCGAGGCTTGAAAAGTGCTCGTGCGCTGGGGTTCGCTTCCCACGACTGCTCTTTGGGGTCCTTAAAGCCACCACACGAAGAAGTCTGTGTTCTCGCTGGGGACGTACAAGAGCATTTCTGGGGCAAAAACCGGTACCCCCAACTGAACTTCCCTTAGACCAGCCAGTATGTCAAACACGACTCATGTGAACGAGACCGTCCTAGCCCACCTAGGTCACCAGCTGACCTTCAACGGACTGAGGATGCACAGCGAGTCCACCGGAGGTGAGATGGCCAGTCCTAGCCCACCTAGTCACCAGCTGACCTTCCCGTGGACTGAGGATGCACAGCGAGTCCACCGGAGGTGAGATGGCCAGTCCTAGCCCACCTAGGTCACCAGCTGACCTTCAACGGACTGAGGATGTACAGCGAGTCCACCGGAGGTGAGATGGCCAGTCCTAGCCCACCTAGTCACCAGCTGACCTTCCCGTGGTCTGAGGATGCACAGCGAGTCCACCGGAGGTGAGATGGCCAGTCCTAGCCCACCTAGGTCACCAGCTGACCTTCCCGTGGACTGAGGATGCACAGCGAGTCCACCCGAGGTGAGATGGCCAGTCCTAGCCCACCTAGTCACCAGCTGACCTTCCCGCGGACTGAGGATGCACAGCGAGTTCACCGGAGGTGAGATGGCCAGTCCTAGCCCACCTAGTCACCAGCTGACCTTCAACGGACTGAGGATGCACAGCGAGTCCACCGGAGGTGAGATGGCCAGTCCTAGCCCACCTAGTCACCAGCTGACCTTCCCGCGGACTGAGGATGCACAGCGAGTCCACCCGAGGTGAGATGGCCAGTCCTAGCCCACCTAGTCACCAGCTGACCTTCCCGTGGTCTGAGGATGCACAGCGAGTCCACCGGAGGTGAGATGGCCAGTCCTAGCCCACCTAGTCACCAGCTGACCTTCCCGCGGACTGAGGATGCACAGCGAGTCCACCGGAGGTGAGATGGCCAGTCCTAGCCCACCTAGTCACCAGCTGACCTTCCCGCGGACTGAGGATGCACAGCGAGTCCACCCGAGGTGAGATGGCCAGTCCTAGCCCACCTAGTCACCAGCTGACCTTCCCGCGGACTGAGGATGCACAGCGAGTCCACCCGAGGTGAGATGGCCAGTCCTAGCCCACCTAGTCACCAGCTGACCTTCCCGCGGACTGAGGATATACAGCGAGTCCACCGGAGGTGAGATGGCCAGTCCTAGCCCACCTAGGTCACCAGCTGACCTTCAACGGACTGAGGATGTACAGCGAGTCCACCGGAGGTGAGATGGCCAGTCCTAGCCCACCTAGGTCACCAGCTGACCTTCCCGTGGACTGAGGATGTACAGCGAGTCCACCGGAGGTGAGATGGCCAGTCCTAGCCTACCTAGGTCACCAGCTGACCTTCCCGTGGACTGAGGATGTACAGCGAGTCCACCAGAGGTGAGATGGCATGGCCAGACCAGAAAAACCAACCACTGAAATGGTTCCTTTTAAAAGACACTGAGTGCGGGGGGTGGGTGGGGGGTGTCACTCAGTATTAGGTGACTGGCTATGCTTTCACCAACGCGTCCTCCTGCTGGACTTGGAGTCCATGAAGGAAAAGGACTGTCACCCATCAGAAGTTCAAATGGAGGCCCCTGGCGTTTGGTGGTGAGCTTGGCAGTGAAGCAGCGGGCACCTCTGTGGACCAAGCACAAGGCAAAGGGAGCCGGGGCTTGAACTGATTCTCACATGGGTCTGTTTGCCTAAGGTATCTCTGGGGCGGCCCCACATGCCCACCTGTGGGGAGCCCACCTGTGGGGAGCCCACCTGTGGGGAGCCCACCTGTGGGGAGCCCACCCTTGTGGTGTGCCCCTCTTTCCAAGAACAGCTTCCACTTTTTATTCAGAGCTGCCCCTTGCCCACTGTCCACTCCCGCGGTCCGGGCGGCACTCAAGAGGTGCCGCTCAGGATGGGTGCAGAAGGCAGTCCCCAAGGGGACACACCCAGGGGCCCCTGCTCTGGGAATTCTTGTCTTGTGAATCCCCTCCCCTCCGGTGTGGGTTGGACTTCTTGATTTCTCTCTAATGAACAGAAACCGGCAATATGATGGGGTGCCCCTTCTGAGGCTGGGTTACTTCTGACATGAGTGGCTTCCGGATTAGGTGCTCTCGCTTAAAGCGGTCATCCCGGCGAGCCAGTGGCCGCGGCCAGAGGCACCCGGCCGAGACGCCTACCAGTCGAGGAACTGAGGCTGTCAAAGACCACGTAAGTAAGCTTCAAAGGAAGTTCCCCTCGCCCTCCCAGTTGACCTTGCATTTGTGAGACGGCAACCGCGGCCCATAGCTTGACCACAAACCCGTTTCCCGCCCACAGACATTCAGAGGTCATAAATAGTCGTTTCAAAATTTTGGAGTAATTTGTTACATGGTAACGGATATCTAATAGAACTCAGGGCTGGCCGGTCAAAGCCCCTCACCCACCTCCCCTCTCTGCCCCAGACACCTCGCTTGGTTCAGAGATGTACACGTGACCCGGATGAGCCAACCAGAGGACCGTGCAGAACTTCTGTGGGACGGAACCGCAGGAGGACTGAGGAGAGGGTGGGAATCCTGCCGTCTTCCTGCCCCTGTGAACGTGGAAAGTCCTGTGCTCTCCCGCGGTCTGTCTCTCCGGAACCCAGAGCTCTGCCCGGCTCAGAGCAGGTGCTCAGTGTCTACGAACTGAAAGGCAGCTCTACCTCCAGCAAAGGGAGGAAATACGACAGTTGGCACGGCACGGGGAGGAATCCAAAGTCACAGAGCAACCTCTTCCTATATAAAACGTCTTAAATGGGACATGTCATCCCACAGCGATAGAAGTCCGTGCCTTCGTGTTTTCTAAGGGTGCGGTGTCGAACACCCCGTTTTCCCCTGTACGGCGGCTTGACTCGGCGCTACTGGGCAGAGCGTCTAACACTCCGCCGAGCGCCGGAGGATCAATAGCGCTCCACCGTCTCGCCGCTGCTCCACCCACCGGCGTCTTCCGAGGAGCTGAACTCACCTGGAGTCAGAGCACCCCGGGGGGCCAGGTTTGTTCTTTTCTGCCACCCACTGGCCTGGGCAGCTCCAAGGCCCGTGCCAGAGGTTAGATGACTACATCTATCAGACAGAAAACATCAGCATGACTTCACTCAGAGACGGCAGCAGGCTGGACCCCGTGATGCAGTAAGGCACTTCTCTGATCTCAGGGGGAGGGAGGCTCCTTATCATGCCAGCAGCGTGGGGAAGAGCTCTCCCTTGTCCCCCCCCTCCTCTTCCAGCCTCCGTGGACAAGGAGAAAAGGACACATATCCCCCCACCCCACCCCCTCCGCTTTTTTTTTTTTGATGATGATAAATTAGGGAAAACAGTCAAAGGCAAGTGGTTTTTTACAGACAATGGCATCCTCCTAGACCACAGAGAAGCGGTGTCTGCACCCACACCAGCCTCCTTGCCGACTTCTGTGGTGGCTGGAATGAGATTTTTGTGACCCACTTTGTGCTTGAGGATTGCATTCACGCAAGCCACACCGACTGGGTGACTGGGTAGGCGCTCCGACTGTGGGCACAGGAAAACACGGAGGTGACGAAGCTTGGGACTTGCAAATGTCTCAGCCTCAGATGGCTACAGCAGTCCCGTAAGTGGATACAAAGGGGAGACAATAGGGCAGGGTGGAGACTGCAGTAAAACGAGAAGGAGGCAAACATGATTCAGTTCTGCCCAGGACTGCCAGTCTTCTGATTTTCTCCAAGTGAATCACTAAGCCCAGAAATTTAAATAAAATATCTCACTTTTTAGAATGTTGACAATGATTTCAGTTAAATACAATTTTGTGCACACATGAAACGAAGCTCACTGGCCACATCAGCCTACAGCTCTGCTCTCCAGCCTGCAGCCTTTGTACCAGAGTTTATTATTATTTTTAAAAAAAGTAGACAAACAAGAGAGTTTGCATATATTAACTCAGTTTAATCATATCAATTCTTAAACAAACAAACAAACAAAAAAAATTTCCTCCAAGAGACAATAGTTCACAGTAACTGCAAAGCTTACTGACATTTCTTTTTTAAAAAATACTGGTCATGCTCAGCATTCAAAGAAGATATGGTAGAATAACTGTAAAAACGTTTACCAGGGACATCAGCCGTCGACTTTAAAAATTACAAATACAGAAGCATGTTGGTATCAAGACACAAGTAGTTTTGACACGGTCTGTTCATTTGATGAGTTTCTGGGAGTTTTTTGGAAAACTGGTCCTCTAGGCTCGGATAAAGTGCTGACTCTAAACTAAACATGGTTTCCAAACTTGTAGAAAAGGAACTCGCAAGCTACACAGACAAAGAAAAGCCCTCTGGGACAAGCTCTCCACCACCAGCGGAATGCCAGCAGGTGCACCATGACTCCTGGAAGACGAGAAGCCACACGGGCACACACACACACACACACACACACACACAGCCTGAAGTCTTGGCCCCTCCCAATCCCCCACCCCCCCCCCCCCCAGGCCAGGCAAAGGGAGCGTGCGTTCACCCTACACGTTAATGACAAACTCCGGGTTAGTATAGGAGAAGCCAGCAAATTCATTTTGGTCCAAGTTCATGATGAAGAGCTTGTCCGTGGGCGTGAGCTCCACAGGCTGCCTGGTGAACTCTTTGTCGAAGTTGGAGGTGTCCCGCGCGTCCCTCTGCCAAACGGAAAGCAGACGCATTAACACAGCACAGGGGGAGGAAGGACACAGAGCCGGAACGCGCCCGTCACCCAGGGAGTCGGGGACGCGGGTGGGCGGAGTCAGAGAGAGCAGCACGTGCGGCCCACCCCACCCCACCCTTCAGGTCACCTCCTGTGTGGGCAACTTGCTAGACATTTTCTACGAAAGAAAGGAAGATTAAAAAAAGAGAGACAGTGAATTTCTTTAAGGAGTGTTCTACAGTGGGGTAACGTGTTCTGTTTTCTTCGGCTCGGAGAAGAACTGGGTTTGGAAACGACTTCTCGCCCTGTATAAGGTTACAGAGTTGGTTAGCACTGGGTCGAGTGTCGCACAGAAAACGACCCAAAAGCGATCCTCCCCCTGGCTAAGATGACCCTTTCCTTAAGAAGGACAACAGCTGTACAACCACTCAGCTCCCCCGAAAAGGTCAGAGTGGATTGTGGGGAAATGGGATTTCTGCTTAATGGAGGGAGCTGGCCCCTGTCCACCCTACATACATTCCCTGGTGCAATCCACCCCCAGACTGCAGTGTGGGTCTTCATCTGCCAGAGGGTCTCTACGGGAGGATTATAGCTTGTACCTAGTCAACAAACTCTAAGAAACAAACCCAAAGCTCACAGGAAGGTCTTCGGGGCAACGGTGAAAACAAACAAGCTCAATGTTCCTAGTTAATCTGGCATTGGTGGGGGGAGGGGGCAGGGAGCAGGTCATTCATCCCAGCCCGGGCCGGTGTCCCCGGAGAACTAGTATGGGCTCAGAACCACCTCTTCCGTCCCTGTGATGTTCTCAGGTCTCTGTCAGTCTCTCCTCTTCCTCTCCTCACTACCCACCTGGGGGCTGGGAGAGCTGGAGTCCTCACCCCCACCCCATGGTTCCTCACGAGGAAACCGAGGCACAGGAAGGAAGGGTCAGGGACTTGCCTGCCCAAGATCACTCAGTGGGTGAGTGGTGTTTTTTTTCCACCTGACCACATCGTTCCTAATTAGGTCTCATCTCAACCCCACTGATTAAAGGACAGGCTCGATGGCTGGGTTATTATGGGACAAGAACGTATAGCCCTTGCTGGTCCTGGGCAGGTCGCCTGACTCAGGCCAGCGCCCCGTGTCAGACTCGAAAGAGGGAGGGTCAGTGAGGACCGGCTGACTTGCTAACGTTGGCCAACCACCCGCCATCCGGGTGTTAGGTTTGGCCTCCAGTGGGCACTGACTGATGAGGATTTCTCATTACTGGGCTCATTCCCCTTGGCAAACCACCTTCTCACAGAAGTGCCTTCTTTTTGGCCACTCTGTGGAGATGGGTGGAATGTCCCTATGGAGTCCCCTCCCCCCTACTTCTTCTTGCTGTGTGCGTGTGGGGGTGGGGGTGAGTGGGACAGCAGGATATACTTCAGTCAGTGCAGCCAGAGGGCAGCAGGCTGAGGATGGCTGTGGGGTTGTCTTCTGGATGGGGGCCATCTCCTGCCACGCCCCTCCCACTCCTGTCCTGTCCATCTCCTGCCATGACCCTCCCACTCCTGTGTCCTGTCCATCTCCTGCCACGCCCCTCCTACTCCTCTGTCCTGTCCATCTCCTGCCACACCCCTCCTACTCTGTCCTGTCCATCTCCTGCCACGCCCCTCCCACTCCTCTGTCCTATCCATCTCCTGCCATGCCCCTCCTACTCCTGTGTCCTGTCCATCTCCTGCCACGCCCCTCCCACTCCTCTGTCCTGTCCATCTCCTGCCACGCCCCTCCCACTCTGCTATGTCCTGTCCATCTCCTGCCACGCCCCACCCACTCCTCTGTCCTGTCCGTCTCCTGCCACGCCCCTCCCACTCTGCTGTGTCCTGTCCATCTCCTGCCATGCCCCTCCCACTCCTGTCCTGTCCATCTCCTGTCACGCCCCTCCCACTCTGCTGTGTCTTGTCCATCTCCTGCCACGCCCCTCCCACTCCTCTGTCCTGTCCATCTCCTGCCACGCCCCTCTCAGCCGCTGTGTCCTGTCCATCTCCTGCCACGCCCCACCCATTCCTCTGTCCTGTCCATCTCCTGCCACGCCCCTCCCACTCCTGTGTCCTGTCCATCTCCTGCACGCCCCTCCCACTCTGCTGTGTCCTGTCCTGCCTGCTGTCTTGTCCTGGGCCGGCTCAGGCACATGTGTTACTTCTTGTGTTCAGAGAAGAACTGGAATGCCACCTTCTCCTTTATCATCGTTGCTGCGTGCCTCTCTGGACGCCTCCAGTCATCATTTGCATCGTTTGAATGCTCGGCACGGACCTCGCCGCTGTCAGAAACAGACTCAGGCGTGGCCTCTCTCCAGGAGGGCCGGGTCCTTGTCTGTGTCTTCACTCCGGTGTCTGCAGCGCCAGGAACGGGGTTGGGCGCACAGTGTAGGCTGGCCACAAGCATTTGTTGAATGAACAAATCAGTGAGTGAAGAAGATTTAACCAAGGAGGAGCCTCTTCACTTTTCCCTACTCAGAGCTGCTCCTGAGCCAGAGACCTCACCTCATGGCAAAACCACGGTGACTATTGCCAGGGACCCAAGGGTCTCTCGCACATGGGCCACTGTCTGCTTTGAGCCCGAGTATGGACTGAACCCCATGAGGCCGGTGCGAGGTCCCGCAGTTCGATGGATAGGCGTGGTGGGTCCCAGCGTGCCTGGAGCCTCCTGCGGTCTCCCTGGTAACACGGACCCGTGCCCTCTCCTGCCTCCGGGCCTCTGGTAGACACTCCTTTCCCGCCGGCCCCAATGTGAAAGCCCTCCCCCATCACTTGTGCTGGTGATGACTTACACTCCAAACAGCCACAGGGTCCAAACAGGACTTGCCATTATGGAGTGTGTCCTGGGGAAGACCCCCGCAGCCTATATACCCCCGCATTTTACCCTGGATAGCAGGAGAGCATGGGCCACTCTTGTTAGGACAATTCCTTTCGAGCTGATAGTACCTGAAGCCTCGTGGGAATAGTCTCGCTCATCCCCAGGAGGGTTCGTGCCACTGGCCTAGCTGTCCCGAGAAGGTCACTGAGATCATGGTCCTGTCCTCTCTGAGAGGAGGAAAGATTACTAAGAAGACTGAGAAGTGAGAAGAGGGCCTCGGATCCTGGTGGACAATCAGCCATGGCTAACGTGGACTATGTTTAAGTTTCTTTGGATTGTCTTACTTCGTTTTCTTTTTTTATTATTATTATTCTCCCCTAATTTTAGTTCTTTTTGGAAAATCTCAGACTATTCTAGAAGCACCAGGCCAGGTCAAGCCAGGGGACAGTGTGCCAGAAGGACAGTGTCTCCCTGAGGGCCAGAAAGGGGTTCTGAATGGTGTCTCCCCCACCCCAACAAGAGGTGAGACTCGGCACTCAGAACTGGGCGGTAAAGCCAGGCCCCTGCCCCCACCCGGGGTGTCCGTCTCTGCTCAGGTCTTGACAATGCTGTTCTGTTTAAGCGTGGAGATAGCGCCTTCGGCCTTGTGGAAGGAAACCCAGCCCAGCTACCATCCGGCCTCTCCTTCCCCGCCCGTCACACTGCAGGACGGTCCCAGAAACCTGGGTTGGGAAGAGGCTGCTGCACCTTCTGCTTCAGCTCACACTGTGGTGTACAGAGAACGCAGGACCCCGAGGACTTCTGAGGACGTTTTCTCTTCTCATGAAGACTTCCCTGGCTAGCCCGGAGACTGCTGATCTTGAGGTCACATCTTGCTTTTGGCGGCCTGTTCAATGACTGCCCTCCGGACGGCACCTCCCCGGCTCCCGCTGCATGCCCAGCACGGGCCCGGCACCCCGTCCACGCTCGGGGAACGGTGGCTGCGTGAGCGACGGAGGGCGGGATGCACGCATGACAGCGGAAACAAATAAATTAAAACCGCTCTTCCTGGGTGAACCTGCGGTACCCCCAGAGGTGGCCTCGGTGGGAAGCTCTGCGTCTCGGCCTCCTCTGCACCCGACGTGCTGATAGAAGAGGAAATGGCAGGAAGTCTGACTAATGACTCCTCACGAGAAGGCTCCCCTGCCCAACCTCAGTGAGGTGTGTTAGGAAAGAGAGACTTTGGCTTGAGTTCCTATTTCTGCAAACTATCAAACTTTTGGAAAATAATGAGAACAATTTGGAAAATGCAGAGCACAGTGTATACATATAGGATATTCTTCCTATCTATTTATCATCTGTCCATCCATCCATCCATCCATCCACCCATCCACCTACCTACCTACCTACCTACCTACCTACCTACCTACCTAGCTCTATTGGTCTCTAACGTTGCCTCAGATGGTCTGTCAATGCTCAGTGTTTCCCTATGGTCTTTACCTCCCCAAGCGCACATCCAAAGAGAGGCCCGGTCGCCCAACAGCTGGACCAGGGACCTCGACTGACTTGCCTGTTGGTGGGCACGGCTTGGAGATGCCAGTTACAAAGCAGCAAGGGTCCTGCGCCCAGCGCCTGGCAACCTGGGTCTGCATCCCAGCCGGCCGGCTGACCTTGGGCAAGTCACCTCCTCTCTCCAGATGCCAGTCTCCCCAGCAGGGGAGGGGGCTGGGCCCCAGTCCCCTCCTTTCCTCACCTCCTCGGCTTGTTACCTGGGACTTCACGTTTGCTTTGCCCAGGGTCTAGCCGGCCACCACAAGGACCGTGGCAGGGATGGCCCCGACTCTGCCGTGAGAAGAAGTGGGAGGAGCAGAAGTGGGGGTGGGGGGTGGGGGGCGAGGGACAGCAGCGGATCCAAGTCACGTGAGAAGTGGGAGGGGCAGAAACGGGGGTGCGGGGGTGGGGGGCGAGGGACAGCAGCGGATCCAAGTCACGTGAGAAGTGGGAGGGGCAGAAACGGGGGTGGGGGTGGGGGGGTGAGGGACAGCGGATCCAAGTCACGTGAGAAGTGGGAGGGGCAGAAACGGGGTGGGGGTGGGGGGGTGAGGGACAGCGGATCCAAGTCACGTGAGAAGTGGGAGGGGCAGAAACGGGGTGGGGGTGGGGGGGTCAGGGACAGCAGCGGATCCAAGTCACGGTGTTTTCAAGATGAGAGGTCTGACTTTAAGGACATTTGTCAGATTTTTCAAGTTTCCCTGATGGTCTCTTAGAAGCCCCGGAACTTCCGGAAATCACTCAACTGGTGATAAGAATTCTCCTGAGGCCTGAGCGTAGCAGGAGGCTGGGGGGGGGGGGGGGGAACCACTCGCTGCTTAGACAGAAATGGGATTTCTTTCACTCAAGGGCTTTCCCCGAGCTGCTGGGGCTCATAAAGTGGGTTACTAGAAAGAAGATTCCATCCACGCTGGGAGGAGGAGTGAGTTTCACAAGAAAGCCAGGAGCCCCGGCCCTGCTCCTAGCTGGCCCCCTGAGTGTGGGCTGTGGACCCTGATATCACTGGACACCTCTGGTCAGCTCCCCCTCCCCCCACCCCAGGATGGTCCACAGCCTCAGCCTCCTTGCCTGGCTGCGCACTGGGGCTCAGAGCAAGCCCTGGCTTGAGTCATTTCTGTCCCCAAACCTGGGGAGCCCCACTATATAACTTTGTAGCTTGGGGTCACATTTTCCAAAGAGAGCCACTCTCCCTTGACAATGCCTTCCTCCTTCTGTTTTTCATGTCTCTCGAGGCTAGAAGAAAAACAGCACGTCACCCCCCACCCCCACCCCCCGCCAGAGACAAACAAACATGTCCACAAACACCCTGCGAAACAACACTGGGGACAAGAACACCGCGCTGGGGAGAACCAGTGTTTTCTCAGAGCACTTAATTAACGTCCCGAAGCCAACAGCCAGCCCAGCCCACTCCCCTCTGCCTGGGGGGGGGGGGGGGGGTCCGCCAGGCTCCAAAGCAGTCTTTTGTAAATCAAAGTCGGTCACTGCGGTTAGTCACATGGGGGCACATATTTCAAAGCATGTGTGACAAAGTAATTTTTTTTTTTCATTTGAACAACAGAAACAAAAACCCAAAGCAAATCAAGTTTGAAATGTAATGTAACATTATTGTCCTGGGGGGGGGGACCTCGCTAGAGTGACCATGTCTTTTCAGGACGTGGTGCCAAATGCCCTTTCCAGTCGTTTGGGGATGAGGGTGACCAGGGACACGTGGGATCAGAAATCACAGCCTTGACGTAGCATCCGAGCTGGTTGCCTGTCCTCTTGAGGTGCTTTAATAGATCCAAACTGTCTAAAGACACGGGGCTGGCATTTTATAAGGGTTTAGATACAAAATCTCCTTCACTTTTGAGTTAAAAAAAAAAAAAAAAGAAATACAATTTTATTTTTAGCACGCTCTTTTCAGGGCTCACGGTGCCTCCACGCCAGGCGGGAGAGAGGGATTCCCTCTAAGTCAAAGCAACCATCAACTTGGGTAACCAGACAAGCACCGGGTCCAGAAGCAGCCAGCATACGGCTGGCGTCTGATCTTCCACTCACTGGGTTAGGAAGCATCGAGATTAGACGGTTGGAGTTGGAGAATGAATAAAAATGGCCGTGCAGGGAAAAAAAAAAGAAAAGAAAAGAAAAAGGAAAAGGAAGCAGGCGTTTTCTTGATGTAGCTGGCATGCGGACGAAATAAATCGCGAGAGGGCTTTGATCACGTGCTCATTATGCAGGGGCCCTTTGGACTGGCCATCTGCATAACCCCATCTCACAGAGATGCTCCTTCCCAACGACCTGGGGACATCTGGGCGCCGAAACGTACATGGTCACTCTAGTCTGTCTCATCAGCAAAATAAACATGGAGGCGACGTGGCGATGGAAAACACAAACAAACAGAAAGGTGTCACCATAATTAGCCGTGGAGCCTGGAACCGACAGAAATGAAGGACGGAGACCAGCACAGCACTTAGCTCTTGACTTCGGGTTTTAAAAACTCAGAGTTAACAAAGGAAAATCCTTCGAATTCTGACTGGTCAATATTCCTGATGACTTCTTGGTCGGGAGGTGTTAGGACCGGCGGATGGCGGGTGAAAAACCGGTCGAAGTTTTCAGCGTTTCGCCCACACTACGAGAAGGGGGAGAAAAGAACGTGGTCGTGGGTGGAAACAAAAACAGAACAGGACCAAACCCAACCGGGCAGGGGGGCTCTCCAATCCCTTCCCTTCCACCGTCTCACAGAGGTGGTTCCGGTGACCAGAAATGAGAGCCGCATAAAATGCCAACTTCTCATGACCTTCGGGGGACATGAATGACCTTGGGCTCCTGACCTTCAGTTTCTGTAGCTCCTGAGCTGCCCCCCGGGGGTGTCCTTCTGGGCAGTCAGGAGCTGGATGGCAGAAGCATGAGATGGTGGGGCGAGCGGCATGTGTCACATTCCCCGCCCCCTCCCCTGCCAGGAGTCAGCCAAGCTCTCCCGTGTTCAAAGAAATGGAATTAAGGTTCCGGAGATGTTTCATGAGGCAAAAGATGCAAAGGAAGGACCCCGCTTATACGTCACCTGGGGGGTGGGGGGTGGGTGTCTTAACTTTGAGCAGCAGGTCCCTCAGAGCGCTGTCCCCGGCTCTCAATCAGGGACCGCGGACACATTCTGGCTCAGCAGAGACAGGAGGTGACAGGCTCGAGTTACTAGAGAGAGATCCTGAGATCTGGGTTTGGTGCCTCCGATGCCCGAGCGCCCACGGGGCCCCGTGAGCTGGATGCGTTATTGGCCTTTCCTGATAAGGCGCCAGGCGGTGAGCAGCCACCCCTCTCTCTGGAGGGGAAGGGACGGGCAAGGGAGGGGATGTCAGGGCTTGGGGAGGCGCTCGGGCTCTGGAGAGGAAGCCACCGCCCCTTCTCACCCCTCCTGCGGTCCTTCCATGTGCAAAGGTCCCGGTCTGAGGCAGAGTTCTGACACACGTGTGTGAGCATGGGTGGACACGTGCACACTCGTGCATGAGCGCACACGCCAGACACACGCTACTCGTGCATGAGCGCACACGCCAGGCACACGCTACTCGTGCATGAGTGCACACACAGGGCACACGCTACTCGTGCATGAGCGCACACACAGGGCACACGCTACCTCCCACCTAATGAGAAGGGACGCGGCACTTTCTGAAGTACTTGGTTGTTCAGCAGCAGAGCCCATGGGCACTCCATGACACAGTTCCGTTCCCATGACAGCGACGCCACCCAAATTTGGGTGTAAGTCGAAACACGCCCTAGCGCCTACGTCACTCACCTGTCCTCACACAGCTGTCACATCATCATCCAGAACGTAAAATAAGCAACACAACTAAGCCACAGAAAAAGAGAAAGGGCGCGGGAAATATACCGGACCGCGTGTTCTTCTGCCGCGCGCAACCAAACGAGTCCGCCCACGCCGTCCATAAGTGAGACCCGAACGGCGTAAGCCGGAACACTCACGCCTCAACTTCTTTTTTGAAGCTTTTATGGGAGTGAGCGCCATAAACTCAAAACGCCGTATGTGGAGACTGTGGTGGCCTGAGGACGCCCCTGTACGGCAGGCAGACACGGTGTCTGCAGGCGGCAGCCACAACCTAGTAACACAGCAGTGGAGACGGTGGTGGCCTGAGGACCCCCTGTACGGCAGACACGGTGTCTGCAGGCGGCAGCCACAACCTAGTAACACAGCAGTGGAGACTGTGGTGGCCTGAGGACCCCCCTGTACGGCAGGCAGACACGGTGTCTGCAGGCGGCAGCCACAACCTAGTAACACAGCAGTGGAGACGGTGGTGGCCTGAGGACCCCCTGTACGGCAGACACGGTGTCTGCAGGCGGCAGCCACAACCCAATAACACAGCAGTGGTTGTTGGAGCGATGGCAGCTGACACTCACTAGCCCTCTGCTAGGGGACCCAGACCCTAGAATTCTCCGGAGGAGCATTATCTCATTGAAGCCCCCCCCCCCAGTGACCCCAGGCGGTGGGTTGTATTATCACCGTATGGAACAGATGAGGAAACAGGACAGGAAGGTGACCAGGTCTGTTGGAGGGTCACACGGCTGATAAACGGCGGAGCTGCAATGCGGGGTCAGGTCTGCCCGGCGTCAGAGTCCGAGTTTCCGGGGCCAGTTTACAAGACTGGCTGACCCAAGGCCGGTAAGTTACTGAATAACGGGGTGAGGTGGGGTGGGGCGGGACCGGGAGGGGGGAGGAGCCAAGGGTCGGCACGACGAGGGCTCTGGTGTGAACGGGACGAAGAAAGCAGGTAACTCAGGGAGCTGAACGGTGTCCGTCTCGGCTACCGCGACTTGGAGGGACCGGTGAGATTCTAGGAGGCGACCCGAAGGGGTGAGAAGCAGAGGTTCTGGGAACCTTCCCCTCAGGAAAGGGGTCTTGAACAGAAAATAAAATTGTTTTTAAATACAGAGCGCACAGGGTGCACAAGAGATAATAATAATAATAATAATAATAATAATAATAATAATAACAGGAATAAAACCCCTGCGCAGTTTCCAGGCAACGGGCAGCTGACAACGGCCAGGTGTTCTACCTACATTACCTTCTAATTCGCACAACCGCCCGGCCAGGCAGGCATTTTGGTTCCCATTGGCCCATGAGAAAACTTCCCCTAAAACTAAGTGGTAAGAGCAGAGCCAGGAGAGATCACATCAGATAAACTGGGGATGGAGAGGAATCCCCCCCAGAAGGGAAGTCAGCAGGGCAAGCCCCCCTCTCTCTCTCAAGCCCCCCCCCCCCGGTCGTGGAGGGCAGAGGTTCTGGGGGGGTGTGCAGGGGACTAGCTTGCAGACAGCGGTGGCCTCCCACTCCGTCCGGGTTCCGGGGGAAGGAAGCTCATGCGGTCACAGCCGGCAGACCACGGGTTTGATCCGCGCCCCCCCGGCTGTGCAACCAGCTCTTAACTCTGGGCTCGGTCTTGAATGCCTCTTTAGTGAACCAGCCCGATTTTCACTCCCCTCATAACGCAGGAGACTAGGACAGCGCCCGGTGCCCGGCCCGGGCTTGGCACGTCCCCCCTGTGAGTATCCTCTCGTCCTGGTCGTCTTGTTTCCTCCGCAGACCCCTCCCGACAGCCTGTGCTTCCTCTAACGGGGTGTTTTCTGGATAAGTTGTGAACACTGAGGAGACCGTCGGGCGTTGGTAAAAGGCTCATGTCAGACTTAAAAGAAATATACTTGAGCCCTGGCTGGTTGGCTCAATGGTAGGATGTTATTGGCCCGGAATGTGGAAGTCCCAGGTTCAATTCCCGATCAGGGCACACAGGAGAAGCACCCATCTGCTTCTCCACCCCTCCCCCTCTCCTTCCTCTCTGTCTCTCTCTTCCCCTCCTGCAGCCAAGGCTCCACTGGAGCAAAATTGGCCCAGGCACTGAGGATGGCTCTACGGCCTCTGCCTCAGGCGCTAGAATAGCTCTGTTGCCAAGCAACAGAGCATCAGGCCCAGATGAGCAGAGCATTGCCGTGGTAGGGGCTTGCCACGTGGATCCTGTCTGGGTGCGTGTGGGAGTCTCCCCGCCTCTCAATGAATATGAGCAAACAAACAAATAAATGAAATAGATGAGCTAAACTGTTTCAGCTTTTTGATCTCTTGGCTTCTGGTCTCAGAAAATGAGAAGTGGCCCCCACCCCCAATCCCACGATCAGGACTTGGAGTCTAACAGACGGTCTGTCGGCCGGCAAGGGGGGAAATGCTCACAAGAGGACGGAACTTTGGGGTCAGTGATGTGTGGTCAGGACTGTCCAGACACTTTCTTTATTCATTTTCTCAGCCTAGAAATATTTACTGAGTATCTGCTGTGTGCCGATCATAAATTTCACAGACCCACGCCCGTGGAAACTCTGTCCTACTGGGGGAAAAGGCCACGCACACACAAATAAAAATATAACTGGGAGTGGAAATACCTATCTTAATGGAAGGAGGTTGGTGATATTAAGAAAAATAAAGCCAGGTCAGAGACAAAGAGTGAAGAGAATGCCCATTTTGACGAGCAGTCAGCTCGGAGGAAATGCCCCGTGTAAAGTGAGGGTGGGGTCGTCTGAACGTCTGGAGGAAAAGCAGTCCCGGCAGAAGGAAGAGCCAGTGCAAAGGCCCTGAGGCAGGAACTCACACGCCACACTCACCACACAGCAACGAGGCCCCTGTGGCCAGAGCAGTGACCCAGGGAGAGAGGGGCCAGAGAGAACCCCCAGAGGCAGGCCACGGAACTCATGGCCCCGTGAGGACAGAGGATTTTCACGCCGCCGAGTGCTGCGGGGAACGCAACGGCTCTGGTGTCCGCAGGACCCTGGGAGCCGCGCCCAGAAGAGGCCAATGGGCCGGGCAAGGGCGGAAACAGCAAGGCCAGGGGGGGAAGCTGTTGCAATAATGCAGGTAAGAAATGAGGGAGGCTTGGAGGAAGGTGATGGAGGGGGCCATGCGAAGACACCCTCGGTTTGGGGATGCACTGGGCGTGGAAGTTCACGAGGTTTGCTGATGAGAGGAAGAGACCCCAACACTTCTGGCCTGAGCTACTTGGTGAGGGGCGCACACGTGGGATAGAGCAGCTTTATGGGGGAAACCGAGCGTCCGTTTCCATTACGGTCAAGTTTGGAAGTCCAGTGGAGATGGAGACACATTGAGTGGAACCCTTCACTGCTGCCAGGGGACCGTGGCGAAGCAGACGCTCTACTGACTGATGGCAGAGGCCCTCGGGAGGGCAGAGGGGGCTGCCACCATCCGCAGGAGGGAGACGGTGGCCAGCGTGGTGGGAAGGGGACCGTGGCGGAGTGGACGCTCTAGACTGATGGCAGAGGCCCTCGGGAGGGCAGAGGGGGCTGTAACCATCCACAGGAGGGAGACGGTGGCCAGCGTGGTGGGAAAGGGGCTGGGGCGGAGGGGCTGGAGACCCTTCGCAGGGACACAGGGGCGAGAGAGATAGAGAGAGAGAGAGAGACCTGCACGTGTTTCTCTCTTCAGCCTGGGTGCCGGGACCCAATCCAGCCAGTCCAGGAAGCCTGTGAGCTGAGACGCAGAGTCTTCAGGGGACATTTTTCTTTACAAACCATCCATTTCAAAGCAGCCATGCAGAACGGCTGCTGTGTTGCTGGGACCTCCCCAGGGGCTGCCACCGGAAAACAGCTCGGGGCGGCTGGGAGCCTCCCTCCATCACCCCCCCCCCCTCAGAAAACAATGGAATCTTTTCAGGGAGGAGGCGGGGAAAAGCTGCAAGGACAAGGGTCACGCAAGGGGACACGATACAAGGGGGAGCGTGACGTCCCTGCTAATCCTCAACTTACGGGGCTGCCAGATCACAGCCTCCCTCAGCGTTCCCATGATTTCCAAACAGCTGTCACCAGCTGTCAGCGTCAGGAGGGCTCCCTAAACGGAGGGAGCCGGCAGCCCTGGGGAGGCGCGGCCGGCAGGACCAGCTGTGTCCGCCCCGTGTCTGCCCCGCCCTCCGTCCTCGGGACAGCAGGCAGCTGGGTGGCCGGGATCTCAGGGCAAACGCGGTGGGGACCACACCTGCCTGGGCGGACTCCCCACCCTCACTCAGATACTCCAAGAACATCCAGCTTCCTTGTCATCAAGACGCACCACTAGGGGTCCTGGAACGAGGGCGGGGGCCACACCAGCCAGGTTCTTTAGATCGGGGGGGCCCCTCCTCCAGGGGGGAAGAGGGTATAGGAAGGACTGACTGACCTGTGGTTCCGGGGCGGCCCTGCATTCTGACCCTAGACAGCCTGCAGCATTGGTCTGTGAGCTGCTGCGTGGGAGCTGTGCTTCCTTCTTCTTCTCTCCTTTCTAATTTCTGTTTGTGTTAATAACAGCTGAGGCTCGCTGTCCAATGTGGGGTTGGCTCAGGCACCGCAGCCACAGGGTTCTGTCAAAGAGTCCACAACCTGGACATGTCACACTTCTCTGTTCTGCCCGGTGACGGCTCTCCACGGCCCAAAGCCCGCACTCCCGTGCGGCTGGCCAACAGGACCGCCTAGGAGTGAGCCCTGGCCCTCTGGGAACGAGCCCGGCTCAATGCTCCCAGCCCCCAGCCCAGCCACCCCCAACCCTAACACACCCCCCGCTGCAGTGAACTCCTGGTTGCTAGGGACACTCACGCGCTCTCTCCTCCAAGCCTGGGCACCCTGTCGGCTCCGCCAGGAACGTCGGCCTCCCGCCCCGCCCTCCCCTCCCCCGGGCACCCTCTCCGTCCCCAACAGCAGTCAGTCACTTCCTCCGGGAGGCTTTCCCTGGACCCTCCTCTACACTCCCGGGTTTATCCCATCTGGACCCAGGATGTCTGTTCATCAGAGAACTGTGAGAAGGGGGAAAATAATTTTTCTTTAAAAGCAACTATCAACCATTAGGGGGAAACAAGTTAAATAAATAACGACAGGCCTATTTGATGTATCACCAGGCAAAAAACGCTTTTAAACATTAAAAGAAGATGCAGAAGAATATTAAATGACATCGTGCCGTATAATGACTAACGGCGCACAGGCTCTGTTCCCATTCTATGAATTATGTACACAAACGCGGATGTGGTATCTGGGTGTATGTGACACGCGCTCAGAGACTGGGAGACTTCCAGATTGCTTCTCCTTGATCTTCTCTGCTTGATTGTGGTTTTAAAATTTAAATAACAATCAGTCATATTTTTTTTTTTGTAGTAAGAAAAAAAACTATGTTTTTTTCTTTTTCTGAAATGAGGAGAGGGGTGGCAGTCAGACAGACTCCCGCATGTGCCTGACTGGGATCCACCGGGCATGCCCTCCAGGGGGCGATGCTCTTCCCATCCAGGACATTGCTCTGTTGCATCCAGAGCCATTCTAGCGCCTGAGGCAGAGGCCATGGAGCCATCCTCAGCGCCCGGTCCAACTTTGCTCCAATGTAGCCTTGGCTGTGAGAGGGGAAGAGAGAGACAGAGAGGAAGGAGAGGGGAGGGATGGAGAAGCAGATGGGCGCTTCTCCTGTGTGCCCTGGCCGGGAATCGAACCCGAGACTTCCACATGCCGGGCCGATGCTCTACCTCTGAGCTAGCTGGCCAGGGCCAAGAAATAGAGCTATTTGAAATGAAGGAGTTATTGCCCTGGGAGAAAGAGGGCAAACAGAAAAAGAGGATGGGAATATTCGGCCAGATTGCTAAGGTCTGTCTGAGGCTGTTTAATGGGCCTCCTCTCAGTTGAAACCACTCCAGTCTCCCCAGCGGTTGCCCTTGTGTGCAGCTCGGGGGGATGGGGCGGTAGGCTGATGTTGAGGTCCGGGGCACCCTCTGCCCGGCCGCGTGCCGTGCGTCAGAAACGTCGTGACCCATGGGGGGCCCAGGCCTCGTGATCGCAGAGCTCATGGTCGAGCAGAGGGGGCAGACGCACGCACACAGGCCGTGGCGTGGTACCTGGGACAACTGCTGCCACTGAGCACAGCGGCATGGGACGGAAGGAGGGCCAGGGGGACTTCCCGGCGGTGACATCTGAGCTACGTGGGATGAGAAGGAAGGGGGCTGCCTCTTTGAAGGAGGAAGGAGAGAGCCCAGGGAAGTCACGGAGGTGGAAAGAGGGCACGGCTCACCAGCTTGAGCTCAAGGTCGCTGGCTCAAGCAAAGGGTCACTCGCTCTGCTGTGGCCCCCTGGTCAAGGCACATATGAGAAAGCAGTCAATGAACAACTAAGGAGACTAAGGAGCTGCAATGAAGAATTGATGCTTCTCATCTCTCTCCCTTCCTGCCTGTCTGTCCCTATAGATCTCTGTCCCTTTCTCTTCTCTCTCTCTCTGTCTCTGTTACACAAAAATAAAAATATAAAAGAAAACGCGAAGGCAATGTCTACGAGAAGAGGCCATCCTGAGGTTACTGCTGCCTCGATGTCAGAAATCCCAACAGCACGGTGGGGAGAAGAAGCCGGACTGCTCCGGGCAGAGGACAGAACAGCGGACCATCGAGGGGAGACGGCAGGAACCGGGCAGCTCTCTCAAAAGAGCGCAGGACCAGACAGGGCAGCGGCCCCCGTGGCCGGAAGGAGGGAGCGCATGTCGAGGGAAGGGACGCTGACACTGAGGCAGGTGGAGCATGCGTCAGGGTGGAGGAGGAAGAACCAGGAGAGAGTCAGAGTGGACACCTGCCGGTCTGGCCCGCCCGGCAGGCACTCCATCTTTCTCTAGCGATGCGTGCTTCCTTTTCTCCGAGCATCCACTTCTCCCCTCCCGAGACGTCCGGTCTGGGTCACAGGAGGACTAGTCCCTCGTCAGGTGGCCCCGGCCTGCCGGTCAGCCCACTCGCCCCCCCCACCCCACTATAGTGAGTGCTTTAGGGATGACACTCCCTGGCCCAGTGTCTCCCCGTGAGCTTGCGTTCCGGGCTGCTGAGAAATGGAGGGAGAGGGAGTTCTTATTTTGGCAGAAGTTGCCAGGATCATGGACGTCCGTCGGGAGCCGCTGGGTGCCTAGAAAGCCCGTGAGAATGAAGAACGAAGTCAGCACAGAGGCGGGCCACCCCAGGGGTCCAGAGACACGATGCCTTTCATCAGTGCTGAGACCCTGACTCCAGCCGTAACTGAGTATTTCCAGAGATTCTGTCGTTCTGCGATGCCAGCTTGAGTCAGGTTCCTATCTGCAACCAGAAGAGCCGTGGGTAACAGAGAGAGAGAAGCCGTGGGCACAGACCAGACAGAGGCCACGTGCAGAGGAGACGGGGGGGGGGGGGGCGCGGAGCAGGGCGGGCGGGGAAGTCCGACGTGGTGGGGGTCCTCCAGAGGGAAGGCGGTGGCCACGGAAGTCAGGGTGACTGTGCCAGTGCCACCCACCCCTGGGCGCCCGCGAGCCTTCGTTTCCCCTGTGACGCAGGAGTCGGGGAGACTGGACCTCTGACCAGGGAGACTGGACCTCTGACCAGGGGGACTGGACCTCTGACCAGGGAGACTGGACCTCTGACCAGGGAGACCGGACCTCTGACCAGGGGGGGCTCTCAGCAGAGACCAGGGAGACTGGACCTCTGACCAGGGAGACCTCTGACCAGGGAGACCGGACCTCTGACCAGGGAGACCTCTGACCAGGGGAGACTGGACCTCTGACCAGGGAGACTGGACCTCTGACCAGGGAGACTGGACCTCTGACCAGGGAGACTGGACCTCTGACCAGGGGAGACCTCTGACCAGGGAGACTGGACCTCTGACCAGGGGAGACCGGACCTCTGACCAGGGAGACTGGACCTCTGACCAGGGGAGACTGGACCTCTGACCAGGGAGACTGGACCTCTGACCAGGGAGACTGGACCTCTGACCAGGGGAGACTGGACCTCTGACCAGGGAGACCGGACCTCTGACCAGGGGAGACTGGACCTCTGACCAGGGGAGACCGGACCTCTGACCAGGGAGACCGGACCTCTGACCAGGGAGACCTCTGACCAGGGGAGACTGGACCTCTGACCAGGGAGACCTCTGACCAGGGAGACTGGACCTCTGACCAGGGAGACTGGACCTCTGACCAGGGGAGACTGGACCTCTGACCAGGGGAGACTGGACCTCTGACCAGGGAGACCGGACCTCTGACCAGGGGAGACTGGACCTCTGACCAGGGGAGCCTGCGTCTGTGGAGGCTCAGAGGGCGCAGGCTGCGGGCCCGTCCTCACTCAGCTGCTGAGCAGCACACACAGCTGCAGCTGGGATCCTGGGTGCGTCTGACCCGGTCCACACCCTCACTGTCTCCTGGGGTCCCTCTGCTCCTCTCCCCCCACGCTCTCCCCTGCTCGGCCCACCGAGCGGACACCGGGACAAGAACCACCACCCGGGCTGGGGCGGACGGCGGCAGACCCCACGGAGCCGACGTCGTAACTGTCCACTCAGCTGAGCCCCGTCACCCACGGAAGCATTTCCACTCAGGAGCGACCGAGAGCGGCTCGAACCCCATCTCTGCGCAGCCGAGGGCAGGAGCCGCGAGGAGAAACATCGCCGAGGCCCAGACGAGGGCGCTGGGGGTGAGGACACAGGGGTTGGAGTCACACCGGCCCTCCGACTTCCCCGGCGGTGTGACCGGGGGGCAAGCAAGCCGCCTCGCCTCGCTGAGACCGTTCCCCTCGGGGCACAGAGGAGAGACTCACAGCGTCTGTTCCGTGGGGGGGTCGCGAGGTCCGGGACACAGCGGGCTCTGCTCTCGAGCAGAATGGAGCCCCTTCAGGGAGCACAGGCCTGGTCCGTCTCCCCGTTCCTGGCGCTGCTCACACAGCCGGCGCCCACTCAGTAGAGCGTCTGTCCTCTTGCCCGGCCTCCCCGCACTCCCTGTGCAGGTCACGCAGGCCGCCCAGGAGCTAAGCTCCCCTCCTCCGGCGCCTTCCGAGTCTCCACGTCTACGACATGCTTCCGTGGCGACGGCTCGACACGCGTGCTGAGAGCTTCACGCTTCTCCCGGGCACGTGACCTCCCCGTCCACCGGCTCAATTCGAAAATTTTGACTTCAGCCTTGGCCAGTTGGCTCAGCGGTAGAGTGTCGGCCTGGCGTGCAGGGGACCCAGGTTCGATTCCCGGCCAGGGCACACAGGAGAAGCGCCCATCTGCTTCTCCACCCCTCCCCCTCTCCTTCCTCTCTGTCTCTCTCTTCCCCTCCCGCAGCCAAGGCTCCATTGGAGCAAAGATGGCCCAGGTGCTGGGGATGGCTCCTTGGCCTCTGCCCCAGGCGCTAGAGTGGCTCTGGTCGCAACAGAGCGACCCCCGGAGGGGCAGAGCATCGCCCCCTGGTGGGCAGAGCATCGCCCCTGGTGGGCGTGCCGGGTGGATCCCGGTCGGGCGCATGTGGGAGTCTGTCTGACTGTCTCTCCCCATTTCCAGCTTCAGAAAAAAAAAAAAAAAATTTGACTTCGGTGTCGGGAGACGCCTCCCAGTCAGGCACCCCCTGGCAAGGGACAGAGGAGCGTCCGTGGCCCCAGAAACCTGTCACTTCCGACCATCCCAAGGGAGGGCCCAGTGAGGGCTGCGGTTTTGGTGGGGGCTCCTCCGCGGGCGGGGGTGGATGGGGTGCGGTCCACGCCAGCAGACTCCCCTCGGCTCCGTGTCCGAACCGGCTCCGGGCTGCTTGTTAGTCAGTGTGTGAAAAACGCAGCCGAACACTTGGATTAAGATCTCTGCAACCCCCACGCTCCGGATCACAGAAGGCACACACCGCGCTGCGCGGGGGAGGGGGAACGTCTCCTCCTGAACGAGCCTGTCTTGAGCCTCTCAATTCCCCGCGGCCGGGCCCTGCCTGCGTTCGGAGGCTGCTCAGTGTCTGCCGCCTCCGTCAGCCTGGAAATCTCAGCCCTTCAGGAACAAGTGGGGCCGGCGTCTTCTCAACGCCCGCCGGCGGGTTGGTTGTATGAGCTGTGAAACAGGCTGCGTGTTTGGGACAGATATTTTTAAATAAATTTAAAATCATTAGAATTGCCAGAATACTTGGTCTTTTTCTGTCGTGTAACAGGCACCACTGGCCGGTATGATCCGAGCTCGCCGGCATGAGGATCATCGACACCTTCAAAGGGACCCCAACCGCTCCGAATAATCTTCCCAAGGACCCGGGGCCAGTTCCCCTCCCGGCTCTGCCACCTGCTCGCTGCTGCTGCTCCTTTGCAAAACTCCTCGCCTCCCCCAGCTCCGGGCCCTCCCCCACAGCGTGGTGACAAGGACACCAGCCTCACGGAGCTGTGACAATAAGCGAGGCAGGGACCGGAAGGCACGTACGACCCGTGTCCGGCACAGACGCGGGCCCAGGATTTCTCCCACTGTATTTGAATAGCAGGTTTTATGAGAATTATTCCAAATCCCAGTTTCCCCAAAACGTCCTGCCCTCTTGAGCCTTCGGCCCTTCGGGGCAGCCGGGTTCTCTTCTCCTCAAGCAGTCCTAGGAAAGTACGAGCGAGGCTCCTTTCTGAAGCCTGGCACTTGGGTTCTAATAGCCAACATGACAAAGGTCACACGTTGGTGGTTTCAATTCAGAAATGTCAGCACCTCCACCGCACACGGAGACACTCACACGGTGTAAAAGGGCAGATGTGTTTGGAGGGGAATGTCACCCGGGCAGAGTGCAGCTCATTAAAGCAGCGCTCGATGCCTTTGACCTCCGCGGCACGAACAGTGTTTTCGGATGACAGAATTACCCGGAAACCAAGCTCTGCCAGCCGCTCTGGTTCCTGCAGCCAGGCTGCCTCCGCGCTCCCGGAGGGTACGGCGCGCTCTGCGATCAGACGCCGGGTGCGGTGTGTTGGAAAGGCATTCGGCGGACGGCTGGAACACGGCAGGGTGGGGACAGGACCCGGCCTCCTCTGCGGTGGGAGTCAGGCTTTCCTGCCGGGCAGACACCTCAGACTCCTAGGGGGTCAGAGATGAAGGTGGGGGCTGGCCACACGAGCGGGAGCGAGGGGCTCGGTCTGTCGTGTGGGGTGTCGGGGTGTGAGGTCCGACAGCCAGGCTGGAACGGGAGGAAGGGGGAGGCAGGGAGGTGCGCTCATCACGCTGGGATGGCCGTGCGGCTGCCCGTGATGACAGGAGGTAGGGTCAGGGCTCTTCTCCACGTCTGCTGCCCCTTGAGCTGTCCTCCGCGGCCGCTGCCCAGAGGGGACTGGCGATCCCAATGGTCGCACTTCAGAACCACACAGGGCCTGTTTCCTCCTGGGGCGCGGCTGTGCACACGCCCTAGCGTTTCAGACTCCGCAGACGGTGAGGAAGCGGCATCCCTGTCGCTGCCTCCTGCCCCCCTCTCAGCCTTCAGTTTGCCACGTCTGTGCCAGCCGGGCAGACTGGTCCTGGCAGGCGCTGGACCCTGGAGCCCAGGGGTGCTCCGGCCTCGTTCTCACAGGGAGCCCTGCCGCCTCGTTCTCACAGGGAGCCCTGCCGTCCGTGTTAAGACTCTCCCGGACTTCCTCACGAAGGCACTTTATAAACACTGCGTGATGCCATCAAAATCTCCGTCGGGCTTCCCGATGCACACACACTACACGCGTCAGCATATGTTGTCGTGTGAGGTCACACAGTATCCCCCTCCAGGTTCTCCGATGAGACACGCTCCCCCTCGGTACGACCTCAGGGAGCCTGGGACGACGAACGGCCCAGCCCAGCTGCAGGAAGTCCGCGGTGACAGCCCTCAGCACCCAGAACCTCCCACAGCACCACGTAACGGATGCTAACAGGAGGAAGCTCCACCCACTGCACCGCTGTGCCCTGCCCTACAACGGGGGGGGCGGGGGGGCTGCATGGACAATGTCAGAAGGGAAAGGCAACACACTGCAGGAACTGAGAGAGGCTGGTTCTGGTCAGAGGCTGAAGCTGGCCCTGGCCCATTGGCTCAGAGGTAGAGCGTCAGCCTTGCATGTGGAAGTCCCAGGTTCGATTCCCGGCCAGGGCACATAGGAGAAGCGCCCATCTGCTTCTCCACCCCTCCCCCTCTCCTTCCTCTCTGTCTCTCTCTTTCCTTCCCGCAGCCAAGGCTCCATTGGAGCAAAGTTGGCCTGGGCGCTGAGGATGGCTCCATGGCCTCTGCCTCAGGTGCTAGAGTGGCTCTGGTTGCAACAGAGCAACGTTCCAGATGGGCAGAGCATCGCCCCCTGGTGGGCATGCCAGGTGGATCCCCGTCGGGCACATGCAGGAGTCTGTCTGTCTCCCCGCTTCTCACTTCAGAAAAATACCAAAAAAAAAAAGGAAAAGAAAGAAAGCTGAAGTCAGGGAGGGGCTGGACTGTGGAAGTCCCCAAAAGCCACCTCTGCTAAGGAACAACAGAGAGTATTCCAGGGGGCGGCAGAGAGCCGGGGGTGGGGTGAGGAAGGCCTGAAGCAAGAGAGAGTGAACGCAGGACGCACGTGAAAACCGTCCCCCGTGCTCTGAGATCACACAGCAACGCCTGTGGATTCCAGCCGTTTCCAGGGACCCTCCGGGAACAGCCCCGTGCCACCCCAAAGACGCCAGGCCACCAGGGTGGCTTAAAAAAACCCCATCTGAAGTTATTTTCACGACTTGCAATAAGAGCGCCCGTCGCTGGTGTTTGAATAGACTCCTCGGTGGATGCCCACGTGCCACATTCTACCTAGTGGCACCCATGAATCGGGGCCACCAACAGATCCAAGCTTGTGTTTTCACCTCCCAGGAGGCATGCAGGACCCCACAGGCACTGGCCCTGGGGGAAGGTGCGAGGGAAGGGGCACTGGGAAACCCTGACAGGAGGGGGGCTCCCGGGTTGGCCTCCGCCCTGGGAAAGCCACACGCTCATCAGGTTGCATCAAGCGAGTGGGCGGCGTGTTCGTGACCGTGACTCCTAACTCAGTCTGAGGACAGCAAGGGCAGTGCCCGCTGCCCCTGAGAGCCGGTGGGAGAACATCTTCAGAGTCGACGGCCCAGTCCGGTCACGGCACTTTCAAAGTTATTTGTTTAAACACCTGCCGGGGAATTCAAGACACCGGCCAGTTGAAAACTACCATATCTACCCAAGGCACCACGGCGGAGGGACCCTGCTGACCATTACTAATTATTCTAATCTTTTTCGTCATCCAGAAGAACAGCGACGTCTTTCCTAAGCGCCTTCTGTGCGCCAGACACCAGGCTACACCTTTCATCGTCATTACTGCTTAGCGGGAGCGGTCAGGAGGTCCAACCCATGAGAATGGGTTCTGGCTGCAAACAACCAGAACGGGTGGCACTGGCTGAATGTCAACCTGACGGGGAGCGATCACGACCCCAGAGGTTACAGAACGGACAGTCCGTGGCCACCTAGGGCTCAGGGGTGTTTGATTTGCCGGCACTGTGTTTCATCTTAAAAAAAAAAAAATGTGTTGCTAATCTATCAAAAAATAATGAGATTTCACATAAAAACCCTGAATGAGGATGGAGCCGTGCGGTGCCTGCCTCCCCCGGCACGCACGGCAAAGCGGGCGGGGGCCCAGCCCCTGGCTCACGGAGGGTGCTCGGGCCAAGGCGGCTGGTACTATCCTGGTTAATAGACAAGATGACAATACCGAGGGGTGGCCGGCTGACGGACGCGTCCAGCTGTCCAGCTGGGCATAAACACCTGCCGAGCCTCCCGGAGAGCTTGTCCGCCCTGCGGCTTGGCCTCTGCTCATGCCAGCCCCTCAGTCCTCATCTTCATGACCCGCCGCCACTCTGAAGTGTCTGAGTCTATGACCTCCTCCTGATGGCCGCCAGCCCACACCCAGACTGGGCAAGAACCGGTGTCTTCCCCTTCAAGAGGTTTTTCTCCTGGCCACACCCTTCTGGCCTCTGCCTAGCACCCCCACCCCCGCCTCAGCGTCCCACCTCCCTGGTGTCCCACGGCAGTGGCCCTTGGCCTGCAGCGGGCACCAGGTCCCACGGGGGGGCCCGCCTTCGGAGCCTCTGATGTCCCAGGTGAGCCTCTGGTCTCCCAGGAGACCACGCTTTGAAAGCTGTTGCCCTACAACCAAAGCCTGAACCCCAAATGCTACGGGGTTCCAAAAGCTGGTGGGACGACAACACCTGCGTCTTCCCGTCTGGCCAGATACGGAGGGTGACCTGCGCTTTGACGCCGGATGAACGGCCCCACAGAACCCCACTGAGCGGCGGGGTCCCGCCTCCGAGTTTCCTGAACGCACCCCCCACCCAGTCTTCTCTCCTCGATTCTGATCTCTTTCCAGATAGTTGAATACGAGGGACGTGACGTGACAGCCTGTGTGATGTACGGGCCCCTCCCCACCCCCAGCCGCACACAAGGACATTGATTACCTGAAGGAACAGCATCGGCAGGGGCTCGACACTGTGTCCCCGCACAGACGCTGCACCTGAGACTCTGACAAGAGGTGTGACGCCGCGGACAACGGTCACTGCCCACTGGCCCGTGGCGGGCACACACCCTGAGCGCTTTACTCGCACAGCGGTCCTCCCGTGAGAAACAGTTACTATCACGGGGTGACAGATGACGAGTCCCAGGAGCCGAGAGGGGACCTGGCTCCTCCAAGTTCACCATCTCCAGAATAATCGAGATTGTTCGTCGGACCCGCGGCGTTCACCGAGAGTCAGACACCACTCGGGAGATTGAGCTCCAGCAGGTGTCTGCATTTCAGAGAGGCGTGGGTCACCTGGGGGCACCGAGAGGTGATGTCATACGGGACACGCGAGCAGGTGTGTGTGTGTGTGTGTATGCGTGGTGGTGGTGGTGGGGGCAGCGTTTAGCCCGGAAATCACCGTGCCACCGTGGGAGCATTAACCAGCATCTGCCAATGTCTGGGTGGAGGACCCGTGACAGAGGAAGAGGCTTTGGGTGACAGAGCGGGACCCGGGGATCGTGGCTCTGGGAAGCTGACTTGCTCTCCATGTAAGTTTACGGCAATTAGAAGGACCACACACAGAGAAACAGGCTGCCTAGGGACCAGGAAGCGTGCACAGAGAAACAGGACTCACTGGAGATGCTATGTTCTAATTACTCAGGATGCGTAGGAGGGGGGGGTGTGTGTGACGACTCCCCCTGGGGGGCTTTCTTAGCCCACCTGCCCCGGGCCCCAGGCATCCCGGTGCCTCTGACGGGGTCAGGCTGTCTGAATCCTGCCTCCATCACACGCTGGCTGAGGGACCAGGGACGGAGCATTCAAGCGGTCAGGGCCTCCATTTCTTCTCCCATTATAAGGAGTAACAAACAGGTCGTCATGTTACATGTGACACGCTTCCTATGGTGCCTGGCACACAGGGAGTGGCCCAGAAATTGATAATAGGAATGATTAATAACAATAATAATAATAAAATTTGTAGCATTCCCATGGTCATTTCCCCGTTTCTGTGACAATAGTTACAGTCCCCTTTCGGCCTCAGTCGGCGGTTTTCCAACCCGTGGTGAAGTCACCGGGTCTCCGCTCTACTTAATCTAACAAAGACATATCCCCCCCCCCCCCCCCAGCAGCGTCACCGATCTGATTAATTCTGGTGCTGCCTCGTCTCCCTGATGAGTCTTTGGGGACGGGACACCCTCACGCGTGCACGGTGGTGGGAAGACGAGACTCCCCCCCGTCACGGAAGTCATCTCCACGTCCTAGCTGCACCCAGAGCCCCCGGGGAGGTCCGTGAGCCAGTCAGCTCCTGCTTCTTTTTCTCTCCCTTTGGGGGCAGCGGGGGAAGGGGGGGGGGGCTCCCATGGACTGCCCGAGACAGTGTGCGTTTCAGAATTAAATTTAAATACTGTCGAGACAAAACAACATGACCTTTTCAATGTCAGTCTGAAGAGAAAATGACACCGTGGAACCAAGAAAAGAACAAGGGGCCAAATTAGATACCACCCCCCCCCCCCGGCCCCGTCCCCGGTCTGAAAGTGGGTCTGAATGCCGCTCGCCAAAGAACCAATGCCCGAAAGCCTCCAGCAAAGACAGTGACAGTAATTGAATTGATGAAAACAAAAACTCAATAGTTATCGTCTTTCCCACATTGCGAGCCACCAGGCTGCACGGAGGAAATCTACATTTTTTTTTCTTCTTAGTTGCAGTGACTTTGTGCTGAAATGCGAGCAAGCCCGGCGGCCGCGTCCATGTCCACGTCCACCCCTCCGAGCGCAGGGAGGGCGCCCGCGAGGGCCGGGGGAGGACACGTCCACGCCCACCCCTCCAAGCGCAGGGAGGGCGCCCACGAGGGCCGCGGAAGGGCACGTCCACGTCCACCCCTCCGAGCACAGGGAGGGCGCCCGTGAGGGGCGGGGAGGACACGTCCACGTCCACCCCCCCCAGCGCAGGGAGGGCGCCCACGAGGGGCGGGGGAGGGCACATCCACGTCCACCCCCCCCCAGCGCAGGGAGGGTGCCCGAGGGGCCGGGGGAGGGCACGTCCACGTCCACCCCTCCGAGCACAGGGAGGGCGCCCGTGAGGGGCGGGGAGGACACGTCCACGTCCACCCCTCCGAGCGCAGGGAGGGCGCCCGCGAGGGGCGGGGAGGACACGTCCACGTCCACCCCTCCGAGCGCAGGGAGGGCGCCCGCGAGGGGCGGGGGAGGGCACGTGGCGAGCAGTGTGGCTGGCGGTCGGGGGAGGGGAGCTGGTCTACTTACGGCCTTGGGCTTGTACGGAGGCTGAATCTCCTTGCGCTCCAGCTTCTCCCAGTCAATATACCGGAAGAAGGCGTGCTCCTTGATGTCCCGCTCACCTTCCGGGCCGCAGCCCAGACGTTTGCCCGGGTGTTTGGTCATCAGCTTGCAGAGAGAGAGAGAAACGTTTGATTTAATGCACTTCAGAAGAGGACGTGGAAGGCAGAAAAGTCCTCCTCTAATAAACTAGGGAGGAAAGGGTGTTCAAGAGCCCCCAACCACCTGACCAGGTGGTGGCGCAGTGGATAGAGCGTTGGACTGGGATGTGGAGGACCCGGGTTCGAGACCCTGAGGTCGCCAGCTTGAGCGCGGGCTCATCTGGTTTGAGCAAAAGTTCACCAGCTTGGACCCAAGGTCACTGGCTTGAGCAAGGGGTCATTCAATCTATTGTAGCCTCCTGGTCAAGGCACATTGAGAAATCAATCAGTGAACAATCAATGAACGCAGTGCTTCTCATCTCTCTCCCTTCCTGTCTGTCTGTCCCTCTCCCTGTCTCTCTCTGTCTGTCACAAAATAAAGAGTCCCAACTCAAACTAATACAGAAAAGTACTGAATGTAAGTAAACTGTATCTATTGCTCACAAAAATGAGGGGGTATTTCAAAAAGAATATGAAGCTATAAGATATCCCTTCATTTTTGTGAGCAGTGTATAATTAAGCAATAAAAGATTCTGAAAAAGAAAAAGAGCTTCTCCCCCCCCTCCCAACTAATTTTTAATTTTTTTTGCTTTTCATCCCAGCAATAATTTCCTAGCCAGGGCGTTATAATAAGAGCTTCCGACAATAACACCTGCGGTCACGCATCCCAGAGCAAGATCCCTATGGTTCATCCGAGCCCCAAACTTGGAGTCAGAAATGTCACACGATGAATTCCGGCTTAAGGAAAAGTCTTAGGCAATTACGGCTGCATTTAATGAAAACAGCTTCAATATCTTCCCATGTCCCCACCACCACGAGGAAACTAGTCTAACCCGGGCAAAGGCCACATCCGTTCGGACAATATTTGCATTTCTCAGTTAAAGCCCTTGTGCAAATAACAAAACGGAAGAAGAAAAAGATTACCCAGACGGACTCGCGTTTCAAGTCATTACTTTCTGAAAGCTGATTAAACAGGCAAAACCTGGCCAGCGGCCTGCTCTGGTATCACCCACCTACCAGGCTCCACCGAGGTTGCCCTGACGTTCCAGGTAAATTACTTAATTATCAGACCCCTGCATCTTGGGGTCTCTGAGCCCCGTGCTTCAGAACAAGAACAGATGCTCCACGAGGCAACCAGACAGGCTCCCCTCTCGTCAAGGGATCCAGAGCAGCTCGAACATATCTGCCCCTCAGAACAGCACGCAGCCAAAGCCCAGAGTGGAAACGAGGGAACGGTGAGGAGAAGAAAAAAAAAAAAAACAACCAAAAAATAAAGAACCCATGAGAGTTGCATCAAGGGATGAAACAGAAGTGACTGAGACAGACAAGGTCCCAGACGCTGCCCAGGGTCGACCCAACCCCGAGCAGCCCGGGCGATGTCAGAATCTGTAGTTTTATTTTTTATTTTTGCCCAAGATTTGCTGACCGTGGGGAAGGGAGGAACCCAGACAGTCACACCTACTCTGGGGACCTTCGGCCTGGCTGACTCCTGCTCAGCAGGTAGTTTACCATCAGAAACCGCCCCCATCCACACTGGGACTCCTCTGCGCCTCGTCCGCCGCGGGAAAAGAACTGGACACCTGACGTTCTAAGCTACTTCTTTCTTGAGGGGCATGATCTTTCCTGATTCTGAAAGTAGCCCCGTGAGCTGGGGATGTGATTTTGTTTTGTTTTGTTTTTCCCATTTGAAGGACAAGGCAGTGGACACTCATCCAGAGCTTAAGCAACGAGCAAGGACTCAGGGACGGTGTGAGTGGCAGAGCTGAGATCGGAGGCTATCTCTCTGCCTAACTCCAAAATTTGGGCTTTTTAAAAGAAATGGGAGCCGTTGGGGTTTTTTTTTTTCCCTGAGATAGTTGGGGCTCAGCTTGGCCAGGAAGGGTCTACGAAGGGTGAGCAAGCTGAGCCACGCCTTGCTATCCGTGCGGGATTAGGAGGAAGGGAAGACAGGGCTGGGACGTCGTGGCCACGGGTCCCGCCACCACGAACGCTCACGCCCGCGCCGGGTCTGCGCGCCGCGCAGGCTCTGCGCCCACGGCTTCCCAGCCATCGGCCCGCCCGTCGGCGTCATCCCAACAACACTTCAAGGTCTTAGCAACTGTGACCCTCACCTTCCAGACAAAGAGACGGAGGCCAGGAACGTAGCCATTTGTCCCAAGTCACAGAGCAAAGCGGCAGAGAGCCAGGCCCGGCCTTGAGCAGGTGGGCCGGACCCAAGGCTTCGCAGCCCTGCCCTACGCCGTCCGTCCCCGCTGGTGCTGCACGCCGAGGTGTGGCCCGCTGGGCTTCTCCCTGCCTGACCTGGGTTCTCAGTGGGAGTGGCCATCGGAGCAAATATATATACAGGCCCCCCCCACCCCCACCCCCTTGGCAGAAAATAGGGTCTTTCATAGGATGGATACAGAGAGAGCATTTTCCACTGGATTGGGACTGTAGGAAAAGGCAGGCTTATTTTTCATGTTAAGGAGAAGGATGCCAAGCCGAGGAAAGGCGGTGCAGAAATACCCAGCACCAATGCCTGGCTCTGCCCGGGTCCTGCCTTCCTGCCACGTGCCCGCAGCTACGCAGACAGCTGGAGCTCATCAGGGCTCCCACGCCTCCGATGGCCTCCCGGACGACTCCCCTGGGGCCGGCCGTTCAGGAGGCGGGAGCCATGCCTTCCTTCTGCGGAGGCTCACACCTTGAAGAAAGGGGCCCCTCCTGGACTCAGCCCACTCACCTCAGAAAGGTCCCCCAACCCCAGTCTTCAGAAAGTCACCCCGGTGAACCCTGACGGTGACGGGTCCCACAAGAAGAGGAATCTGCTCTCTCCCGGGGAACAACTGCTAATTGGAGCTGAAACCGAAGGCAGCTGACCTGGAAATCGCCTCTCCTCCATGACCCACTTAGAGCCCCCAGCTGTCCAGGCCGGGTGGGGAGGAGGCGGAGCGTGGCGGGGAAGGTCCTGAGCGCGCACTGAGCACCTACTGTGTGCCGGCGCCACCCAGGGAGCTTCCTCTTCTGCTACGTCCTTGCACGCTCTCACAAACTCTGTTCAATGAATACCGTGCTTCCCTTTTAGAGGTAAAGACACAAACCCCCAGAGATACAAAGACAGCAACTCGCTCAAGCCCACGCACCCAGGAAGCAGAAGGTCTAGATTTGCAAAGGTGGCTCTTGATCTCCAAAACCCCCTCCACCATCCAAAAACTCCTGCCACGGGGGGGGGGGGGGGATGCAAATTTAAATGCCAAAAAAGGCCTGGCAGGTCACTCAGCCGTGCCAGGGTCCCTAACAGGAATAGTTATAGCTCAAGGGTGTGCGGGCAGAGCCCCGGGCTCTAGGCTAAGCGGTTCACATATCCTAACTTCTTTGACCACCACGGAGGCTGTGTGTAGTCAGTCCCACGGCTCACTTTCCCTGATGCACCCAGGAGGTCAGCCCGCTTCCCTGTGGTCAGAGGGTTCATCGTGCCAGCATCAGGACTGGAAGCCAGACAGAACTGGGTCGGACGGGGATTTTCGCGACGGGAGAGGGCTCGCTCTAGCTGAAGGGGGCACTGGCCTCCCAGCCGGCCGGCCGATGCTTCGCGGGGATGTTGGGTCAGGATGAGGCTGCATCTTTTTTCAGAGAAACCGGAAAGCTGCATGTGTACGGGCAACCCCGATTTTTGAACGTTGGCGACCACCACACAAACTGGAAGCTCAGAGCACGCCCCCCCCCCCCCGTCCCCACGTGGAATGCACAGGGTCTGTGCTGTGCTGGGGTCCCCCCTGGGCTCCCCGCCCCGCACACACTCCGTTCTGCAACAAGCGGCCCTTCAGCTCCAGTGCACCAGCGGGTCTCAATCCTCTGCCCCGCCCCCTCCCCTCAAAGACACTGTTTCTAACCAATGCGCTTGCAGGTGTTAGAGGAGAGTTCGCCTGGGGCTGCCCAGGGCTGTCTGCACGGTCACCCAAGGCAGCTGAGACGCCAAGCTTAGCTGATGGGCTTAGAGTAGGAATTTCAGTCTGACCCAGTGGCTTCCAGACTGAGAGGCTGGGCCACACTGCCCGACTCCCGTTTTTCTTCCCCTTGGCCAGCCGGCCGGCTCCCCCGGCACCGGAGGGCTCAGGAGAAGCAGGGCTGGGCGGGGCAGTGGTAACTCTGCCAACACCCCGGGACGCAGGACCCGCAGGCCTGCGCGATTCAGGGGCGCAGCTGGGAACTCGTGAGGAGGCCCAGCCGCGCTCCGGCCTGAGGCCCGCCCGCACCCCGGACTGCGCCAGAGTAAGCAAGCCCTTCAGACGGGGCGGGCGGCATTTCTGGGCCGTATTCCCCGAGGTCTCACCGTGTGGCTGACACCCTCTCGTCACCGTGTGGGAGTCACCCCGTTTGGATAATCTATTTAAAGGCACGCGGTTTTCAGGCCACGTGGGGGCCTTTTCAGAACACAGAAGCACGTGAGGTCACCCCGGCGGCAGCCCCAGGTGAGGCCCACTGGCCCCGGGGACTCGCCGTCCCGGTGAGCGCGCCTCCCGGCCGAGCCCCAGACGCACAGCAAGCTGTCCTTACGGGTGTCCCGCCTTCCTCACCCGCGCGATTTGCCTCCGCTGCACGCAGACAAACGTGCGTGCTCTCCACCGTGTGTGTGTTGGGGGTGGCGGTCACTGAATTTGGGTCAGCTCATCTACAGAATCCCTCAGAAGAAACACTGCCTGAGAGTTCTCGCAAACAAAAGCCACGTGCTCTTAGTATTAACCACACACGCGCGCGCGCGCACACGCGCACATGCACACACACACACGCACGCACACGCGCGCACACACGCGCACACGCATACACACACGCACACACACGCACGCACACACACGCACGCACACACACACGCACACACACGCACACACGGGGCAGCGCCAGATTCCTGCCACCACGCTCCCTCCCACACCTTCCTGTGGGTTCCAGCTCCGGGCACAGCCTATGCCCTTCCCGCCTCACTCCAGTACGTGTCCCCCTCCCAGTACGGGCTGGAGACTGCAGCCTGGCCACCAGCAAGCTGCTGTCCGGGGCGGGCGGGCTTCCCCAGGCAAAGCCCCCTTTCCCTGGGAGGCAGCAGGTCCGAGCCAGGGCCAGGGCCTTGGTGAGTGGGGTGAGGGTGGGGCTCAGTCCCTGCTCCTCCTCCTCCTCCTCCTCCTCCTCCCTGGGTGCAGCCCCCTAGAGCAGGGCCCGGCCTGAAGCACCCACCCCCACACCCCCGCGTGTGGAGGTCCCGGCCCGAGCGTGAGGAGCGCGCTCACCCCTTTGCAGATGGCCACCGCCTCCTTGGACATGGACTTGGGATAAGCCACGTTGTGTTCCATGATGGACTGGAAGAGCTCGTCCTCGTCCTCCCCTTCGAAGGGCGCCTGCGGGACAGAGGACCAGGCGGGTGGGGGACGGCTCCCGCTGACCCTCCCCAGCCACCCCCATGCAGCAGGCCCTGCCTCCCTGGTGCCCACGGGGAGGCCGCCCTCCGGGGCTTCCAGCTCAGGGAAGATGAGGACAACGGCCCCCGGGTCAGGGTCGCCCCGAGGAAGCCCCAGAGGCTCAGACTCAGGAGCAGGGTGTCTCTATCAAGCTGAGGCTCTCCTCTAAAGAAACCACACAGATGGGTGGCGGGGAGACTTCCCCTGCAAATCGCTTAAAATTCAATTACCTGCCCTGCCAGCATCTCGTACAGCAGCACTCCGAACGCCCACCAGTCCACCGACTTCCCGTAGGGCTGGTAAGCAATTATCTGGAAGACAGAAGGCAGTCCGTCAGGGAGGAGCGGCTCCCCGCACAGGGAGAGTGGCCACCACTGGGCGCGGCGGGGGGCGGGAGGGGGACAGGGGACGGGCTTTCTCTGCCTGTCACCTGCCTCTTGTGGAAGCTTCAACGGACCGTTACAGCCCCAGATACTGGCCACTGTCTAGAACAGTGGACAGGGAGCCTGGTGTCCACTCAGGCTGTCTCCTCACCCACAGGAACAAGGATGTCCTTTACAAAGCTCCCTGCAGGTGGGGACACACCTGGGGTCGTCACCTGGCCTTTCTGAGCCGCTTAGTATGGTGTGTGATTTTAAAAACTTTCCATACACTGACTGCTACCTTTTTAAGGAGAAAACCTGCCTTCGTTGATCGTTATAAAAGTAATAGCTTTGATACAACGTGAAGATACATATCACTACTGAACTGTACATTTAGACATGGTCAATTTCCTGTTTTTTATTTACCAAAATTTTAAAAAAGCCTTAGGTTGAAAAAACGTAATAGCAATTATTAGTATTTTACAATTTGTTTTAAAGTATCAACAAGTTCAGGAGAATACAATGAAAATCGCCCACAATCCTTTATCAAGAGAATAATGATGACTGCTATTTGGTCTATTTCTGTCTAGACTCTCTTCTATTGATACATATTAAACTCTGCGTGCGTGTCTGCATTTTACATAAACAATCTGATGCGTGGGGTGCGAATAAAGTACTTGATTCACTTAAAATTCCCATGTTAATATCAGTCTAGCAACATAACCAGGTTGACCTTTATATAACATCCCATTAAATGGCTATACAAAACCTATTTATATTTTATCAATTCCCAATGGATTGAGGTTTCTTCTGATGCTGCAGGACCGGTCCTTACAACTAGACATTTCGACATTTGTCCAATTATTTTTCTAAGATAGAGCCCTAAGATGGAAGATGGCATGGAAGGTAGCCCCCTTCCTCTTCCCTGAGGGTGCTCCAGCTTTATAGAACTCCGTTATAAGTTTCTATGGACAACGGGATTTTAAGTGCACAAATAAAGTGATACATTATTTCCCTCCTTCCCCCCCCTAAAAAAAAGATAAATTCCCAGAAGTAGAATGCGGAGATCCAATGCTACAGTTTTCATTGCTTGTGATACTTATTACCAAATTGCGAGGGCAGGGCAAAATCCAGAACTGCCGTGACCCTCGGTATTTCAGGATGTGGCGTGTAAAAGTATCTATCCTAGGGGGTCAGAGGTGAGAGGGCAAAGGTGTGACGGGCCACCCAAGGTCTGAGGGTCGACCGTCCTGACTCTGGACCCCGGCTGCCGCTCCCGGTGGTGTGGCCTGGGAAGATGTGACCTCACTTCCTTCTGTCTCCGCTTCCTCGTCTCCCGAGCCACGAGGGGATGTCACGGGGTTTCATGGGGAGGGCGGAGGAGTGTGTGCTGCAGCGTGGGAGCCCTCCAAGCATCTGCTATTACTCAGCAGTCCTCTGACTCAGCCATGCTCGCTGGGCTCCGTCCACGAGACCGAATGAACCCGGACTGTTCTCGAACGCCGCCTGCCCCCACCCCAGCCTCCTCCGCTCGCTCGCTCGGATCAGAAATTCAGAAATACCCCCGAAGAGAATAAACTGTCTGGAGGACCCAGGGGAAGCCTTTTATGAGCATGGACGCCTCTCGTGGAAAGTGTTTTCACACTTTTAAAGAGCTTCCTGTCTCACTTGGTCCTGGGGCACCCTAAGGACTTAACCCTTTTTACAAAGGAAAATGGAGCCGAGGACGTGAATGCACTTGCCAAGGGCAGTGTGGTCAGTGGGGGATGGCGAGGCCAGGACGAAGGCAGGACCTGCGGCTGACCCTGTCCGGGAGGCTTCCCGGGACACAGCTCGGGCTTCTCGGCATGCCCGCCAGCCTCACAAGCACCCAGAGGCGGCTGGCGGCCACGGGCACGGTGCCACCCCGCAGGGACTCCAACTCAGGTGATCCAGGGTGATGCCCGGGCATCCTACAGTCTAGAAGCTCTTCAGGGGACTGTCAGGTGCAGCCAGAGCTGAGAACCAGGGGTCACTGAGCTCACGGTGGCTGCGGCTGGAGAAACTCCATCTGCCGTCCTGACTAGCGAGCGAATTGTCAATACACCGGGGTCTGCCACGTAGGGGGAAACTCCATGGGGTCCTAAACAGGGATGAATCCTTCTAAAGGATGGCTTTTTAATGCCCCCAGTAATGCACAAATACATTTACACTGAAAACTGTAAACAGCACACCGATCGAGCTAGATTTCCCGTCACCGTCCCCTTAACCTCTGTGGTGGCCCGTGCTATACAACCTGTCACCTTCACAATGTTCTGTGCGGTGTCTTTTCCACAAATGGTATCCTGGTACGTTCATCAGTCTGTACCTTGATTTAATTTCTCTCTTAGCTGTATGTCTCCAAGATCTTTATATATAGAGATATATATATCTAACTCACTCTTTTGAGCTGCTGCCTGGTGGTATTCCACACCACAAATAATTCAGTCTGGGGCCCATTCCCCGACCGACAGCCGCGGGTCAAGTCCTTACACACAGCTGAACTCTGAGCTTCATAAAAGCTGGGTAGTATTTCCTACCATGAATCGACGTGGTAGCTAACCATTCCTTGATTGGCAGTGGAAGAGGATGTCTGCTAATAGCAGTGCTTCAGGGAAGAAAGAATTGTGAATACATAGCCTTCCACCCATGTGTGCCTGTATGTGTGTGTGTGCTCACACGTGCGTGCACGTGTGTGCACGGGCATTGTAAACTAGGCTCCTAGAAGAGGACCTGCTTTGGTTAAAAAAAAAAAAGAATGCAAGTTTTAAATTTTGTGCCAAGTTATTTAGTTACACGGGGCCTTCTGTCATCATTGTTCTGTATCCAGTGACAGTCAAGAAAAGGAATTCTAGAACGTCCATTTCCAAGAGTCTGTGCCACACTCTCAGTGCCGTTCCTTAAAGAGCCCAGTAACAGATGGCACAGAAAGTAACCTTTCTGGGCACCAATCCAAAAAGAAAAAAAAAAGGAGCACTATCCTCTGGCACAAATTTTTTTATACCATGACGCATTGGGGAAACTCGTTCTGCAGCTGACCACTTCCTTTGGGAAGAGGGGGACTCTAGAATGAAACCTCTCCCCTATCGTTTGTATCTTCAGCACCAGGGGTGGCGGGGTTGCCAAGTCCCCCCCCAGGATTCAGAACAACTAGCGCATACCTCTTAGGACACATTCCGTGTCATCTGTCAGCCCAGGGGACCTCCCGCTCTCTTCTCCCTCCTCTGAACAAGCATGTCAACGTCACAATTAGGAGGTATCACATGGCCGTGAGTCACAGCAGCTTGACGAAGAATGTTACTGATGTGTGTGTGTGGTGGATGGTTCTGAAGAGTTTTATTTAAATTTTCTCCCAAAACTTGATGTATTTTGGGCCCAAGCTTCTGGATGTGTGCTAAGTCCATTAGCATGTGTGATCTCAAAGGAAGGGTTCTGAGTGGAGGAGAAGGACCAGCCGGGGTCCCCCCTCCCCAGCTGTGCCGCGGCCAGCCGCCTAGGGAGTGGGGAGACCGTGGTGCGCGGGGCCCCCACCAGCGCTCACCTCGGGGGCGATGTAGTCCGGCGTGCCGCAGAAGGTCTTGGTCGTGGCCCCGTCCCAGATGTTCTCCTTACACATGCCGAAGTCGGCGATCTTGATGTGGCCCTCGGAGTCCAGCATCACGTTGTCCAGTTTTAGGTCACTGTGACGAGCACGAGAAATTAGGACCTTCAGACACGTGGTCGATTTTAAATTGACCCAACAGCCACTCATCTTCTACAAAACACGGGGCTCAGTGTGGTGGGGGGAGGGGAAGAGAAGTGAGTATGAACCTCCGATAGCTCAGAATGTGGCAGGAAGATCAAGACAGTTGCCAGACCAGGCGCTGAGGATGGCTCTGTGGCCTCCGCCTCTGGCGCTATAATGGCTCTGGTTGCAATGGAACAACGCCCCAGATGGGCAGAGCATCGCCCCCTGGTGGGCATGCTGGGTGGACCCCGGTCAGGTGCATGCGGGAAGTCTGTCTCTCTGCCTCCCCGCTTCTCACTTCAGAAAAATACAAAACAACAACAACAACAAAAAAAACCCAAACAAGATGGGGGGCCACAGACCAGCTCTGAGAAGAGAGACTCACAGACCACTGTGTGAAGGGCAGAGGGTCCACAGGAGCCTGGCACGCATGGACGTGTGTAACCGACGGACCCCTTCTCGCCCATGGGAAGATACGGTTTTCACAAAATTACTTTTTGTGTGTATCTCAGAGGATCACAGAGGAGGAACCATGGCAGAGAGAACGTGACTGCATTCCAAGTGCTCCAAGCTCTCCCAGGCCAGTCCTAGGACAGAACCAGGAGTTCCCCTGGATCCTTCTGGTCAAAAACTACTTGCTGCACACCTGCTCCGTGGCCGGTCCTACGCCTGGAGCTGGGTACACATATCGCGAGCGAGATAAACGAGCAGCCTGTTCTCGCTCAGATTCAAGTCCAGTATATGGAGAAAGACAAGTGTTCAAACCTATCAACAGAAATAGACTGCTCACAAAAATGAGGGGCTATTTCAAAATGAATACAAAGAGATGAAAAAGAAAGAAGCATTCATTTTTTGTTTTTTTTATTAACAAGAACATCAGACAAGCCAACGACAAGTCAAAGAAACTTGTTGGATTATGCAAATGAGATGCAAAACCCACGTTGATCTCGTTGGTGACAACGCACCATACACAAGGCTGAACGGACTGGAGGTCCGCCCCTTCCCTGAGCCCCTCATGTTTGTGAGCAGTGTATTACAGGCTTTGCTGGCTGGTAGTAAGTGAAGAAAAAGGACGAGGAGATGTGAAGCGGAGGAGGTCATCGGGAGCTTTAACCGAAAGGGTGTGCGCTACACTGTCGTTCTTTTACGTCATCTGTGTGGATGAGCAGAGCGTGATGTTTCGGGGAGCCCTGCACATTCCCAGCATACTGAGTCACACCCAATGCCAACACACTTTCCTCCTCCCTTAAAATACCTCTGCCCGGTCAAGACGGTGGGCCCGACGGCCTTCAGACCAATAGAAGTCCGACCGACTTCCTGAGACGTCAGGGGACCCACCGCTCAATTCAGATCTCTCCCTCCCGTCGTCTCCCCCGGGGGGGGGGGTGAGGAACAGCTGGGGTTTCTGCCTGCTCCGGGGTGCCTGGGGCGCACGAGGGCCTCCCCACATTCCTCCGAAGGACCCGCCCTCCTCCCCTGATTCTCCAGTCATACCACGTTGTTGGTAGTGCTGACCCTAACTCCCGGCTCCAGGTTGTGTGGGCCGGCCCTGGCCAGTGGGAAGACCCCCACCTACTCGGTGGGTCACAGTGCTTGTTTTCAGAAGGGCCACATGACCCAGTACCGGCTCATCAAAGGCACTGCGCCTCCGCTCCGGCAGGCTGGGTGTGCCATCGCGAAAGACATCGTCTTCCATGGGGACTGCCCAGGTGACAGGATGTACGTCTAGGGGCGCCGGGGGTGGGGGGCCACCAGACTGCGGGAAGACAGCTAGAAAAGATGAAGCAGGGCCCGGCTGGAGGGACACAGTGAACATCCTAACGTCACCTGAGCCTCTGGCTCCGTCCAGGCTGAAAGTCAGGTCTGCCCCCTTGGACTTCTCAGGATGTCAGACCCAGAAAGCCTCTCTTTGTTTGAATTGAGTTGCTGTCACCATTTTTGAATTAAAAAAAAACCCACAAAACAACACAACCTGAAAATATATACTGGCATCTCCTATATTCAAATCTGTGAGGTCTCCTCTTCCAAGGAGAGGGTCGCTTGCACCCGCTGTTGGCCGATGGCCGCGTTCCTTCCCTGGGGCGCTGTCCAGGGCACCACCCACTTTCCCGCCTGGTGCTTCACCTGCAAGCCAGGTGGTCTCGGAAGGCTGGCTTGGAGCTCAGAACAACTGGACTGTGCAGAAACTCGCTTCCCCCAAACACACCCGTCTCTATGTGATTTGATTGACAGTGACCTTCGGCATTCTCCTCATCAGGACCCCATTCTCCCAAACAAGTAGCCGGGGCAACCGGAGAAGTGATCCGTTTCCATCTGCTACACACAACAAGCTTCAGGGGCCAAGCGGGTCTCAGGATAGAGGATACCTCAGTGATAGTCTCTGGCACACAGGAGTGTGTTTTGAGAGCCTACTGAATTCTTTTGTTCAATGTAAAAACAAACAAAACAAACAAAAAACCCCAAAAAACAACCCTCATCTGACGCTAACTGGCAGGAAGGCTCTTCCGTCTTTCCCCCCGCCAACCTCACCAGCCGCGGTCCTCAGACAGGGCAGATCGGACACACTTCCGCATCCTCTTTACCTAAGATCTGTCCGTGTAAGCAGAGGTCTTAAATGAAAGAGGGCGGGGTCTGTCACATTCCAAAGGACCTGTCCACTCCTTCGGGCAAATCTCAATGAAGTTAGGAAGCCGGACATCTTCCGTCACGCGATGTTTTTTCACGGTTTTAATTTCGTCATCGATTTCAAAAACTCCCGTCTCCATCGAGATTCTTACATGCGAGCCACAAAAGCCAACTCTATTTCCACCTAAAAAGGAATCTTCTGAAGGGGGAAGGGTGGCTCACAGAGTCTCCGAGGAGGCCGAGAACCAGAGCCGGAGTGCTCTGAAGCCAGGAAGAGCGCCTAACTGCAACAGCACAGAGCTGGCCGGCCACGCCCCTGCCGACACCCCCCGCCAATGCTTCTGCCAGGCTCAGACGCCGCCCCTGGTTCCCAGGGGGCCCTAGTGCGGGAGTCTGAACGTGGTTACTGAGAACCACTGCTCCTGTGGCCCCTGGGAACTAGAGACAGCGGACGACTGCGGCCCATCCTGATTCTGCAGTCTCTGCTTGCTTCCCGGGTCACTAACTCCCGATTCGCGGCCTTGGCTGAGGGTGACAAGTGTCAGGAGCTGGGTTGTGTGCCTGACCTTTCGTTAGGGGGCCTCTGAAAGTGTCTGCATTTTAAATCCGTTCAGGAGGACACGGACTGTGTTCCCACACATCAATGAAAGGGGTTCAGAGGCGGAGTGGCTGACAAGCATGATGAATACTTTTAAATCCGTTCAGGAGGACATTGACTGTGTTCCCCCACATCAATGAAAGGGGTTCAGAGGCGGAGTGGCTGACAAGCGTGATGAATACCCCCCTAAAAACACGTAAAACGTGGGGGAAGAACGAAGGCCTGTGTCCTGAGGCGAGAGAACTCTGGGGGCGAGCATGGTCTCAGCGCCTCAGATGCTGGTCTTCGCGTTGTCTGACCTGCATCTCAGATCCCCGCCAGACGGGAAACCGAACCCTGGATCCCAACTCAGCGGACGACGATTCTTATTTCTCTCTCCTGGGTTCTCCCCTGGGAGGAGACTTTCTTGCGAGAAGCCTGCAGTCCCACGCTCCGTCTTCTCGGCGGCCCCGAGCAGCTGGTTCTGATCCCGGGGAGGGCGGTGCGTCCCGCACGGGACTTGGGCTCTGACGTCAGCAGCAGGTCAGGTGAAGATGATGTGGCCTGAACGATTACCCATCAGCCCTGCTTCTTCGGTGAAACCAGAGGAAGCCACTGGCTTGAATCCAGGGGTCGCCATGTCCCCCAGAAGAGAATGTGCACCTGCAGGTGCCAGAATCACACCCACCCAGCCCAGGAGGCTCCCAGCACGACGGTCACAGGGGACACTGAGGGAACCAGAGGCTCCCAAGTCCCGCCTCACGCTCACACGGTCTCAGACGGCCCCTGAGGGCGCACACGGGCAGCGTGCCACACTCCTCGGAGCTGGCGTTACTGTTATGCTCTCTGTCCCCACGTCCTCGCGAGACCCTCCCCCCGGGCCGGTGACTCCACTGCTCTGTCCGGCCTGCGTCCCTTCATCACCAGGGTGAGCGGGGACTCGACACATTCCGGATGTGAGCACCCCTCCCCGACTAGACATCGTATCGCCACTTCGAGGGGTGCGGAGATGCCCAGGGCTCTGCAGGCTCTCTGGCCAGGCCCCCACCTTCTATCACGCCACCCACCCACTCCCCACCCAGCCTGCCTTGAGGCCCCAGGGCTGATCCCTGTTAGTCCCACGTCCTTCCATTGCTCTACAGGGTCTGGGACACGGAGGTCCCCTTAACTCCTCAGACCCCCTAGTCCCGAGCTGTCTGCAGAATGACGGGCAGCCCGTCCACCCGGCACACGACGCTGCCCCAGGACGTGGCTCTGTTCCCCACGGCAGTCGTCACTCCCTGACCAACTGCATCTCGACTCCGTGGGTCTGTCTCCCGGCGCTAGAATATCAGCTCTACAAAGGGAGGAGGCTTTGCCTATTTTTTTCTCTCTCACAGCTCTATCCCGACCCCTTAGAGCAGTGCTTCGCTCATCATAGCAGGCTTTTGATAAATGTTTGTCAAATCGATGAATGGAATGGACTTCTGTGGCTCACCATGGCCTTTTCAATAGACCTCCCACCCACGCCAAGTGCCCTCCGGAAGCCCCTGGCCCCTGCCAGCCTCTCTTGCATGACAGAGCAGCCCAGGCCGACGCTGTCAGTGCTGTCTGCATCCACCTGGTGTGACCGTGCGCCCCAGACTTCCTGACAAGCCGCGGCCTGGGGCTCGCCCGTCTGCCTGGCGTGACACATCAGCCGGGATGACTCACACGGCCATGATCACACACCGGCTCCTCCCACACAGGGCCCGTCCCGAGCCCCAGACCTAGTCCCGCCCTGGAGGGCCAGCTCCTCAGATACCCATTTCTAAATGGTGGCCGCCTAGTGAAACAACCCAGCTCACTTCCTCACGAGCAGGATCTACCCTCCCCTTCGCTGGCTCCCCGAGGGTGGGGTCTGGGGTCGGCGGGCGAGCCTCCTCCTCTTAGAGCAAACCGGCTCGGGCCGGAGGTGCCACACTGCCTCCCCCCCCACACCCCCGTCGGTGGGGGTCCAGCGAGATCTCCCCTCAGCGCACAGAGCTGCCCGAGCTCTGCCAGGGGCAGTGGGCGGCGCCGCCTGGGAGAACACATGCCCGAGTTAGCACAGGAGGGTTCCTCCCCCACCACCGAGTCTAATTTTAAAAGCAGTCAGAGGAAGAGGTAGGGGAGGGGAGGGCGGGGGGGGGGAGAGGAGGGGGCGGGTCGCCCGGCCGGGCTCACCTACCGGTAAATGACACCCTTGCTCTGTAAGAAGAATAGACCGATGGCGATTTCCGCAGCGTAAAACCTGGAATTAAAAAAAAAAAAAAAAAAAAAGAAAAAAAAACACAAAGTCCATGGAGAAGTTCAAGGACACCATACGCTTTTGGCAGCTCTCAGAATTCAACACAATACGGAGACGGAGATGGGAAACCAATGTCCCTCCAAGGGTGGTCAGCCACCCACCTCATACAACAAGGCGTGGGCGTGTGGAGGGAGGGGGTCCGGAGAGCTACGAGGCTGCCCGAGGGCCGGGGTGGGGGTGGGCAGGGGCTCGGCCGCTGTCTAGTGGGAAGGAGGCCGTGGGAGCCGATGGACTAGACGGAGAAGAATCGTTCCAGATGACACCAAGTCCAACTAACTACCTCCATCGTGACCAAAACCACAGCGGCCACCTGTGGGAGGCTGGCCATCGACCGTGGAGGCCACGGTCATGATTTAATAATCATTTGGGGTTATTATCCGATTTCATCTCAGTAACAATCCTATGGGGTGGGTCCTGCTCTTACCTCCCCGCTCCTCCAATGAGGACCTTGAGGCTCAATGACATAAAATAACTCGGCCGTGGCCCTGGCCGGTTGGCTAAGCGGTAGAGCGTCGGCCTGGCGTGCAGGGGATCCGGGTTCTATTCCCGGCCAGGGCACATAGGAGAAGTGCCCAATTGCTTCTCCACCCCCCTCCTCCTTCTTCTCTGTCTCTCTCTTCCCCTCCCACAGCCAAGGCTCCATTGGAGCAAAGATGGCCCGGGCGCTGGGTATGGCTCCTTGGCCTCTGCCTCAGGCGCTAGAGTGGCTCTGGTCGCGGCAGAGCGACGCCCTGGAGGGGCAGAGCATCGCCCCCTGGTGGGCAGAGCCTCGCCCCTGGTGGGCGTGCCGGGTGGATCCCGGTCGGGCACATGCGGGAGTCAGTCTGACTGTCTCTCCCCGTTTCCAGCTTCAGAAAAATACAAAAAAAATAAAATAACTCGGCCGGGTTACACAACTGGTAAAGGACACAGCGGGCAGGGGAAAGCTCCCCCAGAGGACCCAGGGTCCGGGAGAACCAGAAAGCCCAGCCAGTTACACCACGGGGGCTGGGCAGGGCTCTGGGTCACTGGGTCATGTATCCTAATAATATGAGTGTGTGTGTGTGTGTGTGTGTGTGTGAGAGAGAGAGAGAGAGAGAGAGAGAGAGAGAGAGAGAGAGAATGGATCGGGACCTTCAGACCTGGAATCCATTCGCTGTTAGGAGTTAAAGAGCAGAAGCAGCCCTGTCGTCTGGCTGGAACTGTGCTGTGATCTACGCAGGGCAGGATTTGGCAGCCCGGAACTGCAAACCCTGCAGAATGTGGCGTCCACACCCTTGGCGGAGGGGGGACGGGCAGCAGCCCCGGGAGGGACAGGATGGGGCCCTGGGGGCTTGCTGCAGGGACCATGAGGTCTTAGCCAATGCCCTGAGCGAGGTGACCACCGCTCATCCTAGGCCGTGCCACGTTCCTGTTCACCCACAGCAGGGGAGAAACACGAGGACACTATGTTCTTACGAGACCGGACGGCGGCCTTGTGGGCTGAAGGGGACAGAATGGACGCAGCAGGGAGACAATATTTCCGAAAAGCTGACTCGACTCGGTCTCCCCACGCCGGGAGCACAGAGCGCAGCCCCCACACGGTCCGGTCCTCAGCCCCGGGGAGCAGGACAGGTCAGGGGACAGCGGTGTAGGACACCGATCAGGAGCAGAGGTTTGGGTCAGAGTCCTGCACCTGCCTCACACCAGCTCTCTGACCTTGAGCCAGTGTCAGGACACCGTTTGGGTCGAGCACAGAGCGAGCCCTCAAGTTGCACTGACAGATGGATCATGAAACAAAAGTCACAGGGGTGGCCCCCAAGGGAGCTAGAGGCCTCTCCTTCCTGAAGAGCCAGGAGCAAGCGTGAGGCACGGAGCAACAGCTGTGGTTTTCCGAGCGCGTGTCAGGAGAGAACGCAGCACCCACACCCGTGAGGCAGAGCGCCCCCCCCCCTTGCAGGCCACACCCTCCCTCACGAACAGGAAGCGCAAATCTCTATTCGGCTACAAATGCAAAGAAACGAACAACTCCCCACCCCCCACCCCTGACCCCTGGCCACAGCCACCCTCCTGTGAATCCCAAGGGAAAAGGCACAGCGAGGTTCCCACTTACACGGCGTGAGGCTCCTTAAACCGGCCGACCTGCTGGATGTGGTACATCAGGTCCCCGCCGTTCACATACTCCATCACAAAGTACAGCCGGTCCTGGGGGAAGACAGCAGATGGCCACGTCAACGCCTGTCGTCACCCGGGCCCCAGCGCGGAGCGGGGACGGGCTGGGGCGGATGATCAGAACCGCCAGGACTCCTCCAGCTGCCAGGCCCAGGGGTTCCCCACACGCAGCGTCTGTGCCACGGGACGGACGTGGGCGAGAGCGCACAGGTGCTACGTGAATCTTCTTCTCAAGTTTCTATTCGTTTGCACTAAAAAAATATAATGAGCCCATGAGTTCTTTTGGGACCTGATAGGTATTATCATTTAGGAGAAATTTTAGGAAAACATGGGAGATATTAAGTAAATCCTATTAGAGTTAAGAGGCGGCCTATTGAGGCCCTCCACCTGCCCCCCCACCCCCGCCCCCATGATTTTCATGTCCTGCTATTCACAAGCTCGTGTCGTTACTTCCCAGAAGAGACAGGACCGACTTGTGACACTACCTGACTTCCAAGACTGGGTCATACAAGACAGGACAGTTTCCACTTTGCTCTCTGTGAAGTCCCTGGCTCTGGAGGGAGCCAGCTGTCCGGCGAAGGGGGACACTTGAGCAGCACCATGGACAGGGACACGCGGCGGAGAGCCGGGACCTCCTGCCTACAGCCGGCGCCAACTTCCAGCCACGTGCGGGCGCCATCTTTGGAGGCGGAGCCTCCAGCCCCGTCAGCCAGTCCCATGGCGGCAGCCCAGCTGGGAACGGGGCTGCAATTTTTTTTAATTAAATGTATTGAGGTGACGTGGGTTAATAACATCACACAAGTTGGACAACTGTATCATGCATCATCTGTATGTTGCATTGTGTGCTCACCCCCCCCTCCAGTCTCTTTCCATCAGCACCTGTTTGACCCCCCGTCACCCTCTGCACCCCCTCCCTTCCCCGTCGCTCGGTAACCACCATACTGTCGTCTGTGTCTATCAGTTTGTTTTGTTTTTTCATTTGTTGCTTTCTTTTCTTACATCCTATGTGAGCGAACTCATAGGGCTCCGTCCTTTCCTGTCTGACTGACTTCACTGGGCACGATCAAGACCTAACTATATGTAGGAGACCCAACGTCCACGGAAGAAAACATAGGGAACTGAATTTGTGGGCCTCGGTCTCAGAGAGGATTTTAGGAATTTGACCGCAAACACCAAGAAACTAAAAGCATATATATATATATATATATGGATGGGGTTACATCAAGCTACAAAGCTCCCGCCCGCCCAGAGGATATCAACAAAATAAAAAGGCCACCCACCAAACGGGGAGAAGAGATTTGCTAACAATACCACCAATAAGGAGCTAATATCCAAAATCTATAAAGAACCCATACAGCTCAACAACAACAACAACAACAAAAAAAAAAAACCCCAAAATGAGCCAATTAAAAAATAGGCAGAGGACCTAAACAGACATGTTTCCAAGTCGAAAGACAACACTGAGACCCCCGAAGCCAGAGCCACCCAGGGAAACCCCACTACTGACCTTCCAGCTCAGACACTGCGACATCACAAGTGTTTACTGTCTTTGTAAGACACTAGGTTTTTAAGTGCTTGATAATAAATCACAGTGACTGCGAATCAGTCAAGTTTGACAAGCAGTGCTACTTTAGGAGCGCACATCTAGAACTAAAGAACTTGGGCCAGAAGAAGAACTCTATACCCCAGAACAGGGAAAATGTTTCAGCCTGTCTTGCAGGGGAGACGTGAGCGGCTCCCAGTCACTGTGTTCACCTCGGCTGCCTCAGCCTCATTCCTGCACCGGGACCAGCACGGAGGAGCTGCCCAGAGAGGGGAGCCAAGAGACGTTATCTGGGACCCAGCTCTGCTCCCTGGTCGCTGGGTGTACTCGCAGAAGTGACCAAACCCCTGGGTCTCCGTATCTGGGAAACGGAGATAATAACTGAGCACTGCCCTGGCCAGTTGCAACGCTCAGTGGTTAAGAGGGTCGACCTGGCATATGGACGTCTTGGGTTCGATCCCCAGTCAGGGCACACAGGGGACGCAACCATTTGCTTTTCTCCTCCTCCCTCTTTCCCTCTCTTTCATCTCCTTAGCCAGTGACTCGATTGGTTCGAACATTGTCCCCGGGTGCTGAGCAGAGCTTGGTTGATCTGAGTGGGTCAGCCTCAGGCACTTAAAATAGCTTGGCTGATTGGAGCATCGGCCCCAGGTGGGGGTTGCCAGGTGAATCCCGGTCAGGGTGCATGTGAGAGTCTATCTCACTGTCTCCCTTCCCCTCATTTTTTAAAACAAACAACTCCTGAGCCCCAGTGTAGTTGCTGGATTCAATGAGACAGACATGTGTTTGGTCCTTGGGCAGCACCTGCATGAAATCCACCTTCTCACCCTCCATCTAAGGGTGTTTGCTTCTCCTCTTCCTAGAGACTGCCCCTTGGGTCAAAGCACTCTTTTCTATCACGTGATCAACTTGGAAAATAAAAGAAAGGAGCGGAAATGATCAGAGTGCCCTACAGAGCACACGAGGTGTCGTTCTGTGAAAGGTGCTTCTAGGTGACACATATTTATGTGTCCATGTGGCTGGGCTGCAATGTAACAACAGGCTTGCTGTCCAAAAGTTGCAAAGAGACTGAGCTGGGCTGTAAGACCAAGAGCAAAGGGAGTAAAGAAGTACATTGTGACATCAGTAAAGCATCTGAAGTCCTTTTCCATGACTCACTAGCTTGTGTGACACTGAGCGGTCACCAACCCTCTTGAACCGCCAGCCGTCTCCTCATCTGTAAGTGGACACTGTTCACCGGCCCCGCAGAGTACGAGATGACACAGGGGATGTGTCTAAGAGGATGTCGGCCATGTAACCAAATGTTTAAGTCGCCATTTAAAAAACAGCCTCCTAACGGGGCACAGAGCATCACCGTCCACAGAACATCGATGCGAGCATTTGTTCAGTGTGCGCCGCGTTTCTAAGAAGTCAAGTGGCCGCCATCGTGAGATCAAGTCACCCTCGTGGAAGCACTTCCTGTGTGACTGAGCTAAGCGCTTTATATCGTTGGTCTCACTTATCTTTCTGAACAGCTCGCCGTGACCGGTGTCACCTTCTGCCCCCTGTCAGGACACGCACGTTGACGCTCAGAAAGAACATGACCCAGGACCCGTGGCACGTAAGCGGCAGACCCAGGGTTGAACCCAGGCAGATCGGTCCCAGCGTCTACACTTGCAATCTCTTAGTCCGGGCCTGCTGTGTAAGGTTCTGAGCTAGACACTGTCCAGACGCGTGGGCACGCCCTCCCCTCTCGGGGCGTCCAGACCAGTGGGGGAGAGAGGACGCAGGGGAGAGACTGGCGGGTCTCAGGGAGCAACACAGGAAAATCGATTATTTTTGAAATGCTGGGACTTTCTCAGACCAATACAACTTCACCCCCTCTTGACACCTCTAATGAGAGACTGAACGATCAGTTTTGTTCCCAGATTTAAAAAAAAAAAAAAGGGTCCCGTACAAGTTAGTGGTGGAGAGGAGACAGCCAGCCAGCACTGTGGACACCCAGATCCTGCTTCTTTGGGGGTTGGGGGGGGGGCGGGGTGTTTGATAGAAATTAAGCCTAAAAATAGCATCTGTCTTTGCTGCCTGTCGAAAAGAATCAACACTCTTGCTTTTAAAAATTATTTTTAAAACGAGCAGATGGACCGACCACCCAGAGAGACGCGAGGGAGAGATTGCACTTGCTGGCTTTCTGATTGGGGAGAACTCAACTCCTCAGTCAGAAGTCCAGCATGGGAGCTCCATGTGGGCAATGCCACGCTCCATGGCCTTTCTCTCCCCCCGAGCGGATGCAGGGAAACCCCGAGACTCATCGTCGCTGGGTTTTACACTGAGTCTGACGCTGGCACACCCAGGCTCCAGCTATGAAACGTTCCCACCGGCATCTCCCGGTCTTTTCATCGTCCGAACAGAGGCTGAACGCTGCCCACGCGACGCCAGGCGCCACGCCCCTGCCGGGGACGCCGCCGTGAATTATCCCGGATGCGAGGGAGTCCCCAGAGGAGCGGGGAGACCGGCCACGTCCCCCACAGCAACGTTCTCCCACGCGGGGCGGGGAGATCACTGCAGCTGGGCTACGGCTGCACAGGACTTGGCTTGGTCCTGCTGTGTTTATTTAAACGTGTCCCGAGGAAGACGAGAACCAGCGTGTGGGCCCCTGGTTCCAGGGCGGCTGTGGCTGAGAGCAGAGGGCAGGTCGGGTGCCCGGACGTACAGAGGGCAGGAAGGAGGAAGGCAAGGCTGACCGGGTGACGCCTCACTGGTACAACCACCCACCCACACTTCACTTTCCCAGGACCCCACGGTCTTTCTTGCATCTGTCCGCCCCATTTACAGAAATTCACTTCTTTTTAACATATTTTTATTAACTTGCTTTCTTTTTTTTTCTTTTTTGTAACAGAGACAGAGTCAGAGAGAGGGACAGATAGGGGAAGGGAGAGAGATGAGAAGCATGGATTCTTTGGTGCAGCACCTTAGTTGTCCATTGATTGCTCTCTCATATGTGCCTTGACCGTGGGCCTTCAGCAGACCGAGTGACCCTTTGCTCAAGCCAGTGACCTTGGGTCCAAGCTGGTGAGCTTTGCTCAAACCAGATGAGCCCGTGCTCAAGTTGGCGACCTCGGGGTCTCGAACCTGGGTCCTCCACATCCCAGTCTGGCGCTCTATCCACTGTGTCACCGCCTGGTCAGGCTCCTTTTTGGGTTTTTTTCTTAATGTAAACACAAATATTGACAAGTTGTAAAAGTGAAAATGTTCTAGTGAAGTCATAAATGGAAGTCTGTTGTTTCCGTAGGACGTGAACACACGGCTGGAGCCCTCTGCTCCTGGCTCCGTCCAGCCTGGCTTTGGCACATCGATCCCCAAAAGGACTTATTATTATTATTTTTTTACTAATGTTGTTTGTCTGTGGCCCATCGACTTCATCTCCCTCTCAAAAGTAAGGAGAGTTTTCACTTTGGAAAATGCTGTCAGAGAGGGACCTCGAGCCAACGGGGAGCAGAGAAGTGAATTCTAGAACTTTCATTGAGCATTTGTTTTTGCAAGTCATGCCTGAGGTGTCAAAGGGGCAACACTGATGAATAAGATGCAGGCTTTGCCCTCAGAATTTTGGCTAAAAAATAAATAAATAAATAAAATATTATATATATATATATATATATTATACACAACGAACTCAAGCCATGATCTGAAATAGAACGGGTTAAAGACACTACCTGAGACACAGGGAGCTTCCTGGGGCTTCGGCCAGTGAAACTTTTGGCTCACTCCCCGCCTCCGAACCTCACATGACATCCACAGCACCCTGGAATCGGACTGACACCCCCTCTTCCTACAAAGTTCCTTCAAGGTCTCAAAGGACCTTTTTTACAGTCGCGTGCAGCAGCTCTTGTTTAGGACCTGTGTGTCATATCTCACGAAGATCAGAAAGTATCTGATGAGTATCAAGGCGAGGCGCAGCCTGTCTGTCTCTCTCCCACCTGCCCACTTTTCTAAAGAGGACCTGTCACAAGTTCAGAACCTCAGCTCTCACCCCTCTGGGCTGACGGGCGTGGACTTCCACGGCTATCCTTCCCCCTTCCCTCGGGAGCGCCAGCCTGCTCTGGCCGGCTACAGGACCTTCCCACGCGGGCGTTCCCCCAGCTGCCGGCCGTTGCACACTCAGGACGGCATGCTCACCAGCCTTCTCTTCCAACCAGCCGCCTGCCGAGATCTCAGCCTTCCTGCCCTGGGGTCATCGCCACTGCTGTGACTCCTCCGAACACGTTGTCCTCCGCGGCCCAAGCACAACCTGACTGGCTGCTTTTAAATCTCCTTTCTTCTTTCTCTCTCTCACGTTCAATCAGCAAACAAATACAATTCGTGTCCGTCCGTCACTGCCTGGTGCGAAAAGCTTGGGACAGAATTTCCCAAATTTGGAGCGTGAGTGTGAGGACGGCCTGATTTAAAACACGGACGGTGGCGTGGTTGACTGCGGAGTTCACACGGGAGCCCAGGACGGGGCAGGGAATCCAGATGGTCATCCTTCCTCCAAGACAGCGGAGAGCGGGCTGGGCCAGCACTGCCCATGCAACTGCCAGGGGACACCTGCCAGTCTAAGATGCCGCGGACAGAGAAAATGAACCACGGGCAACTCGGAGAGCAGGCACCATGCTCTGAGGTGGGTGGCCACACGTCTTTACCTACTGAACGATCTTTAATGACCTCCCATGCGGGCCGGTGAATTAACCCTCTATGTATGCCAGGGGTCCCCAAACTTTACACAGGGGGCCAGTTCACTGTCCCTCAGACCGTTGGAGGGCCAGACTATAAAAAAAAAACTATGAACAAATCCCTTTGCACACTGCACATATCTTATTTTAAGGTTAAAAAAAAAAACGGGAACAAATACAATATTTAAAATAAAGAACAAGTAAATTTAAATCAACAAACTGACCAGTATTTCAATGGGAACTATGGGCCTGCTTTTGGCTAATGAGATGGTCAATGTCCGGTTCTGTATTTGTCACTGCTAGCCGTAACAAGTGATATGACGCACTTCCGGAGCCTTGAGGCGTGCGTCCCGCGTCACCAGAAGTAGTACTGTACGTGAGCGATGCCGCGCTTTGCGGTGGTCTCACTGGCCACCAATGAAAGAGGTGCCCCTTCTGGAATGCGGCGGGGGCCGGATAAATGGCCTCAGGGGGCTGCATGTGGCCCGCGGGCCATAGTTTAGGGACCCCTGATGTAAGCTGTTCCTCTTACCGCTCAGATCCACCTGTTTCTCTCAGAAAGCTCTGCAGTGCGGCGGTTAAGGTGAGCGAGTCCTGGGTTCAAGTCCCAGCAACCCTGTTGACTCTCCCTGAGAACTTGCATCAGAAACTTGAACTCCCTCTGCCTCCCCGAAGGAGGTGGCAAGGGCTCTCTCCTTCCTACGGGTGCTGCAGAGACACGTCAGATGGTGCACGTCAAACCCAGGCACACCCCTTTCTTTCCTCTGTGGCCCACAGCCTCAGCATCACTATCAGAACTGGTGCCCCCGGAACCTTCTTCAGCTTTCAAAGCCTTGACCTTCCACACAGAGAGCAAGGTTCTCAAGAAGGTCATCTCTCTTCTTTAGAATTCCATGGACCTTTGATTACTGAACGCATGTGCAAAGGCCACCAATAAGAAAGCAGAGAGGGCCCTGGCCGGTTGGCCCAGCGGTAGAGCGTCGGCCTGGCGTGTGAAAGTCCTGGGTTTGATTCCTAGTCAGGGCACACAGGAGAAGCACTCATCTACTTCACCTTTCCCCCTCTCCTTTCTTTCTCTCTCTCTCTCTCTCTCTTCCCCTCCTGCAGCCAAGGCTCCACTGATCAAAGTTGGCCCGGGTGCTGAGGATGGCTCCATGGCCTCTGCCTCAGGCGCTAGAATGGCTCTGGTTGCAACAGAGCGACCCCTCAGATGGGCAGAGCATCGCCCCCTGGTGGGCGTGCCGGGTGGATTCCGGTTGGGCGCATGCGGGAGGCTGTCTGTCTGCCTCCCTGCTTCTCACTTAAGAAAAATACCAAAAATAAAAATAAAGAAAGAAAGCAGTGAGAACAGGGCTGTGTCTCCTCCAGCCCAGCCCAGATCTATATGCCTTGGTTGCATTCTTGGGTCCTTTCTTGCATCCAAGACCCCCGAGGGGTGCTCGCTGCCGAAGGCGCTGACCCCGCGAAGCCCTCCCGGCCTCCTGTCCCCCTCCTTCCCTCTCCGAGTGCCGTGTCGGCCCTGCTGCAGCGGGCGACATCCCGATCCAACTCAGTCTTCTCGGACTCAATGGCGCCTCCCACCTGCTACGAGAAGCAACGACTCCTTCCCTGTGGCTACGGCCCCTTCCGGAAGGTTCCTGCCGCGTCAGCAGTGGCCAGCTACCGGCGGACGGTGGCAGGAAGAAGACATCCGACCTGCACGGCAGTGACCAGATTCTCTTTCTTCTGAGAGTGTCTCAGAAGCCCGGGAATCCGGCGGCTAAGGCGAGCTGCCCAGGGCTAAGGAAAGCCATGTCACCATGACCGGAGAGACACACAGACCAGGAGGTGGCAATGGAGATCTATTCCAGAAAACTCCGAAGTTACAGATTCTAGTTCTGCCTGAGGCTCAGGTACGTCTTTGCCTTTGGGTTGGTTCCTTCCAACAAAACCCTTTTTTACAAAAAAAAACAAAAAAAAAACCAGAAAGTTTGGAGGAGGGGGTGTTCTGCTTCTTGCCACCCGACCGTCACCGCCGGAGGCTGTTGCCAGGGCCTCCTCCAGCAGCGCCCACACAGCAGGCCGTATCCTTGGAAACCTCTGCCCACCCCAGCCCACCCTGAGTCGCCGGGACTTTCCCGGACACTCTCAACAGATGGGCCCTCAAGGGGGCCAGCTCGACAAAGGGCCACCCTCCTCTCCCCCGACACCACCCGCCTGTCCCCTCCGGCAGGCAGGGTCACCGTCCCTCCCAGCATGCCTTGCAGCTGAGTTCTCGCTGGGCCACGGCTGCCGATTTGGGAAGTAACTGCTGTCCTTCAATGACTCATACAATATAATTCTTTTTTCTTTCTTTCTTGCTTTTTTTTTTTCCCAAGAAGTGCATATGTTCGATTGAAAAGAAAACATTTAAAATAGATGTTTTTGCCAAGGAGACTCAACCGACTGTGCCCACTGGCAGTTGGGACGTTGCATGAATGTGCCGGGCTGACCATGACCCCGGGGAGAGTGACATCCGGGGTGTGCCCACGTGCCAGGCAAGGGGTTCTCTGGCCGGGCTTTGATACTGCCGGTAAACCCCCCCTAGTTAGCGTGACTCGTCTTTTCTAACCCCCACTTATTAAACCCACTTGACGGATGATGGAGCCGGTATCCAGAGCGATTAGGTGACTTCCTGGAGGTCACTCACCCAGCCAGGTGTCACACAGAACCAGAACAATTCCCCGAAGCCTCCCTCACCCAAGACTAGCTCATCGAATGACCGATCCTCTCAAAACCCAAAGCCCTCCCGCCGTCTTCTGCATCGACCCGGGTACTAACGTCGGCCGGCTCACGGCACTCTCGACACGGGGAGGTGTTCTACGGTAGACACGTTTGGAAACAAGGACATTCACCCGCGGTCCCCTCCCTGGATCAAATCGATGTTTTCCTGGGTCTGTGTCTCTCTCTCTTTTTGATTCTCTCGCATATGCACGTTCGATTTTAACACATTTAGGATCATCTCTCAAACAGAACTTAATATCCTACGTCTCCTGTTAAAACTGCGCCGTGCGTAGATTTTTCAGAGGTGTTTTCATCCCGTGGTCTAAGAATACACCTGGTGTTAACTCTGCTTTTCCAAACAAGTTTTTTTAGAAATTAAATCTGCATCATTCTACGAAGGACAAACGTTGTTTTCTCTATCGGTAGGTTCTTGTGTTCCCTTCTATCAACTCTGACTACCTTGAAGATTTTTTTTTTTTTTTTCCTACGGAGGATCTTTTATCTCTCGAATTCTAAGTCTCCGGCAAGACACACGTTATGAAATCTGCCACGTTATATCAGATTTGTCCAGTGTTTTTCAAGGTAGCTGGTTCATAAAGAGATTCTGGGTCACAAAATACAAAATGACAATCCACTCAGGCTACAGTAACCCCTTCGCTGCTCCGGAGACACGGGACGCGTGCTCCCCGCCTGGGGCGCTGACACGCGGTCCTCCCGCTGTGGCGGACACTGTGGTGGCCCCAGGTGCTCAGAGGCGTCGCTGCCCTACTTGCTCTGCTCTCTGCTCAAATGTCACCCTTACCAGAAAGACCTTCCCTGGTCCTCCTATCAAAAAATAGCATCTCCCCGTCCCAATCCGTCCATCTCCGTTCGTTTCATTTAGTTTTGTTCTTGGTGTTGTTGTTGTCCTCTCTGTCTCCCCTGTTAGGACAGGGGCTTTCTCTCGTTTTGTCCACGGATGGACCCCTCAAAAGGAGGCAGCTGGGTCCTGGCACATTTCTGTCAACAGAAAGACTCGCTGACGGGGTTAATAAGCGTTAGCGTCCTCTGGGTACTGGCGGTGACAACCAGAGTTCTAGGGACACCGGCTTTAGAGATACTGCCTGTTTCAGTCCGGGCTGCCTCCTCGGGGGACCCCACCCGGGACGCAGAGAATGCGCAGTTCTGGAAGGTGAGGGTGAGCCGGGTGACGGCCTTCACAGGCCTTTCCCCAAAAAAGGGGTGTCCCCTCCCTGCTCCCCCGAGCCACACTAACAGTGGTTGCTCAACACGGGCGGCACTCCCTACATTTCACAGCCTCTTCCCCCACAAATCTTTCTGGCACGGCCGTATCCTCGTGGCGTAAGGAGGGGACTCCTTCACGGCGGAAAGCACGCTGGCAGGGGCCCTGGGACACCTGTCACTTAGCGATTGTGTCACTTAGCCCAAGCCTCTTCATCTCTCCGAGGGTCCAATTTCCTCTGTGCAGAAATGCGAACGGTCATCGCTGTGTGTAGTCTTCTTGTAAAAAATTAGGTGGGATCGTGAAGGTAAAAGTAGCTTATAAACTAGAGAAAGGAAGGTGGAGTTCAGGCAGAGCCCGGGTGGCACGATGTCTCTGGGTCTGGGGTCCTCACGTCTCACGCAGCCCCAGGCCAGGGCCGCCACCACCCGTGTGACGCGCAGGAGGCCCCGAGCGGTCTCTGAGCACCGGCGTCCGTCTCTGTCACCCGAGGACAGTGGCAGGGCCCCCCCGGGAGCGGTGTCGGGAGGCCGGCAGGAGGCTCCGTGCGCAGAGTTCTGCCCCTGCTCCGCACGCCGGGGACGCCGCTGGGCTGGCTGTGCCTCTGCTGTGGTTTCTACACCACTGGGAAGGCCCTCGTGGTGGCCACTCAACGTCCAGGCGGAAGCGTGCGGCTCCGAGTTCGGGGGGCCTGAGACCCGGCGCCGTGTTGAGGAAAAACGACCCGACACCCCCCCCCCAGATCTTCAGTCTTTCCACCTGCAAAGCAGGGATGACAGACCGCCCCCCTCGGATGCCATTATTTTGGGGGAGCCCAGAAAGAAACAATGTTTTTGAAGGCCCACAGGATGGCAGACACTCAGACGGGCAGTCAGCTGCCCTGAGAGATGGGAACACTGAGGGGTGGAGCACCACCCACCTGCCTTCACGAGCAGGTGGGACATGAGCATGCCCCCCGAGAGCTCGGGCCCCGGCTGAGCCCGGAGACGGCAGGCTGGTCCTGGGGCGCCTGCCCACGAATGCCAGGGGGGTGCCTACGGGGTGATTCACACTCAGCACAGTCACAAGACCTCCTAGTCGAGGCTACTGTAAAGCCTCTTGGAAGCCTGGCTTGCTGGGTTCAAATCCTGGCCCTGAAATACCAGCAGTGTGGCCTCAGTCTCCTCATCTGTGGAATGGGGATGATGACAGGTCCGTCCGAGGCCTGGCATATGGCTGCTGGTCGTGAGTCCTGTGCCTCACAAGTAGCAGGTGTATGTCTTCCAAACCAATTTATGTGCAACTCAGCTATACGAACTTAGCCAAAACAGAATGGCGCCCGCCTCTGGGTGAGGGGGGCACGGAAGGGGCATCGGCTCCTCCCTCTCCTATTGCCAGTTCCCTCTCCACCCCGGACAGCACAGCCCCTGGACACAGGGTGACCGCACGGGTGGACCCTCCCCACGAGAAAGCACCGTGTCCCACCCAGCCCCGCTGGTCTGCAGCCTGCGCGTCAGCCCCAGCACGGGCTCCGCCCCACGCGAGACGTCCCCACGGCTGCACTCGCACGTCTGGGCTCTCCCCGGCGCGTGACAGCCCCCCGAGGGGGACCCGCGCTCACGCTGCAGTTTCCACGGGAACCCAGGCCCCCCTGCCTCCTTCCCGGCGGCTCACTGGTCGAGGGGTCACCTCCCGTTTCATTGATCGTGGGCAACACAGTCGGTTACAAATGAAGAGACGGAACGTCCACACATGGGCGTCACGGAGGACCCACGTCGACGCAGCTGACGGAAACGGAACACAGGCTCCCCGCGAGCCCCGCCCCCACCTCGAGAACCAGACCCCTCTGTCTGCGCCGCGGACGGAGACCGCCCTCCGCCTGCCGCGGCCGCTGAGTCCACTCGGGGACCCGCGATGGGAAAGGAGAGGCTGGGCGGAGGGGTCTCGAGGTGGGAGGGTCCGGTCCAGTCCCGTCTCGGCCCCCCCACGGGAACACCTCAAGGCCTTCGCCGCCCAGACCGGGGACGAGAACGCCCTCTCCCGTCCTTGCCAAGTCCCCGCACGACGCGAGTCCCGGCTGCTCACGCCGTATTTTCCTTCGCCTCGACGCTCTGACTCAGAAACTTTATTTTAAAAGCACACTTGGCCCTGGCCGGTTGGCTCAGTGGTAGAGCATCGGCCTGGTGTGCAGGAGTCCCGGGTTCGATTCCCGGCCAGGGCACACAGGAGAAGCGCCCATCTGCTTCTCCACCCCTCCCCCTCTCCTTCCTCTCTGTCTCTCTCTTCCCCTCCCGCAGCCGAGGCTCCATTGGAGCAAAGATGGCCCGGGAGCTGGGGATGACTCTGTGGCCTCTGCCTCAGGTGCTGGAGTGGCTCTGGTTTGCAACAGAGCGACGCCCCAGAAGGGCGGAACGTCACCCCCTGGTGGGCATGCCAGGTGGATCACAGTCGGGCACATGCGGGAGTCTGTCTGACTGCCTCCATTTCCAGCTTCGGAAAAATGAAAAAAAAAAAAATTAAAATTAAAAAAATAAATAAAAGCACACTTTAGCCACCTTTGGAGCATAATATTGAAGCAATTCATGGAAACCGGTAAATAATGGGAAAAGATCGGGCATGTGTTCTAGCCCGAACTGGGAGCTACACGAGAGAATCTCGTGACGTGTCATCCAAGGACTCCAACTAGTAAACAGAAACAGGGGCCCTAGAGCTTGGGCCTCGACCTCCTCCCAGCGTTAATGAACGAATGGACACAGCCCCCCAGCATCAGGGCTGCCAACCTCACACAGAGGGAGGAAGCCGGACACGGCTGGCCTGCAGAGGAAAGAACACCCAGCCACCCGCAGTCTTTGCCAAGGCCACCAAACCAGAGTCCGACCAAGTCTCTGGGTCCAGCCCCCGGTCTGCAGGAAGCTCGGGGGGCCGAGGATGCGCGTGGAGGGGCCCCAGCACCCTGCGATTGGCGAAACCCAGGCTGTGAGACCAGGCAAGGGGTCAACGGCCTGGACCGCCGGCAGGCAGGGAGAAGGGCCAATCAGAGAAAAGGAGGGATGGGATGGAGCACGTGGTCACTCCAGGAAACGAAGTATAGAACACGTCCGATTTTCTTTTCTTTTCTTTTGTTATAGGGACAGACAGACACGAACGGAGAGAGATGAGAAGCATCAATCATCAGTTTTTCATTTTGACACCTTAGTTGTTCATTGATTGCTTTCTCATATGTGCCTTGACCATGGGCCTTCAGCAGACCGAGTAACCCCTTGCTGGAGCCAGCGACCTTGGGCTCAAGCTGGTGAGCTTTGCTCAAACCAGATGAGCCCGCGCTCAAGCTGGCGACCTCGGGGTCTCCAACCTGGGTCCTCCGCATCCCAGTCCGATGCTCTATCCACTGCACCACGGCCTGGTCAGGCCACGTCCGATTTCTAAAGACAGAAGAGATCCGACCACAGCGATAGACGAGAAGGACACGCAAGGCAGTCAAGCGACCCCCTGGGGAAGATGGGGTGAGATCGCCGAGACACTTCGCGGGGGGCTGCCAGGTTCTCCTGCTCAGCCTGGGCGGTGGCCGGAGGAACTTAACCCTATTCCTCATTCCTAACGTCGATGATTCAGCATCTATTTGGTGTGGTTCTCTGTATTTTTTTTTATTCATTTTTTTTAATTATTTATTTATTTATTCATTTTTAGAGAAGACAGAGAGAGGGAGAGAGAGAGACAGAGAGAGAGAGAAGGGGGGAGGAGCTGGAAGCATCAACTCCCATATGTGCCATGACCAGGCAAGCCCAGGGTTTTGAACCGGCGACCTCAGCATTTCCAGGTCGACGTTTTATCCACTGCACCACCACAGGTCAGGCTTTTTTTATTCATTTTTTAGAGAGGAGAGAGAAAGGGAGAGAGAGAGACAGAGAGAGAAGGTGAGGAGGAGCTGGAAGCATCAACTCCCATATGTGCCTTGACCAGGCAAGCCCAGGGTTTCGAACCGGCGACCTCAGCATTTCCAGGTCGATGCTTTATCCACTGTGCCACCACAGGTCTATATTTTTTTAAATAATATTTTTAAATTAAGCTTTTTACACTGCTGTCATAAATTGAAAAAAAAAATCTCACAAAAATTAGGGGATATTTTATAGCTTCATATTCATTTTGAAATACCCCCTAATTTTTGTGAGCAGTATATATAACATGCCTGGCTGGTGGTGGTGCAGTGGATAGAACATCAGCCTGGGACACTGAGGACCCAAGTTCAAGCTCCGAGGTCGCCGGCTTGAGCACGGGCTCACCTGCTCGAGAGCGGCATCACCGGCTTCAGTGTGCGATCATACCCATGACCCTGTGGTCATTGGCTTGAAGCCCAAGGTCACTGGTTTGAAGCCGAAGGTGGCTGATTGAGGAAGGGGTCACTGGCTTGGCTGGAGCCCCCCATCCCATCAAGGCACGTATGAGAACCAATCAATGAACAACTAAACTGCTGCCACTACGAGTTGGAGCTTCTCATCTGTCCCTTCCAGTCTGTCTGTCTGTCTATCTCTGACTCTTTCTCTTGCAATATATATATATATATATATATATATATATATATATATATATGTATATATACAACATAAAAGCAAAACAATGACCTAGAAACTGCTGTTTGCCAAAGCTCGGGACCTAAAGCTGGTATTCTCTCTGTTAAAAAGGTGTTAGGAAAATGCTGTGGGCAGGGCAGCACCAAACAGAAGCCTCCTCCTGAGGTCCTCGGAGAAACGTCAAGTGAACTGCGAAGGGGAGCATCACCAAGCTCCCCCCCAGATCGCCTCCATATTTCCCCGGAAGCACCTTGCCCAGCAGCACCAGCTGCTCACGTCGGCAAACAGGACCCCAGCTCCTACCCCTGCCGCAATGGAGCGAGGGATGTTCTTGTAGCTCCTTGTCACCCAGCAGACCCCAACAAGAGGCTGGGGGACCAGTCCCCACGGGGAGTACTGTACACATCTGCATAAAACGTTTCCTCCCCGGAGCCCCCGTGGCCGGGAGGCTCTCCGGGATCGGGAGAAGCTGGCTTTCGGCAGAAAATCCTCCCGTCACCCAAACGCAGACACCGTGTGGCCATCGGGCTACAATCTGCAGACCCACCCCCTCTCCAGGTCCTGTGGTCACATGGTCACAGCCCCTGTTGCATTATTATTATTATTTTTAATTATTCTTCTGTTCTATGACCATAACTTCTCAAGAACAGCAACGAGATCACGCAGCTCCACACGACAGGACTCGGGCAAGGCCCAGGCTGAGGCTTGTGGAATAAACCACTAACAGCCATCGAACACTTACCAGCTGCCGCGAGTTGTGTTAACGTCTTGCTCACCTGTAAGCTCATTTCCTCCTCGCAACAACGTAGCCTGTAGCGACTATTACCTCATCCATTTCTACAGATGAAACCAAAACGGTAGCCCAAAGAGGTTGTATCATCTGCCCAAGGTCATTCATCCAGTCAGCGACGGAACCAGATTTGAACCCAGGTCTCTCTGACCTCAGAATGTATCAAAAGACCGTTCAGAACCTAGAAAAGCAGCTCCAGCTCCGCCCCTTTTCCGCAGGGCAGCTCCGGGCCTGGCGTGCGGTCTGCACCGAGGAGACCTCCCGCGTCCAGGTCAGGGTCTCCAGAGGCTGGTGAGCTCAGCCTGGCCTCACAGAGCACAGGAGGTGGTGACGGTGGACAGAAGGGGAAGCCTCTGTCCGTCTCAAACCACGCGTAACATCGCGCACGGGGGTCGGGCTCCAAGATCAGCCCGGAGGGGGAGAGCTGGATGGAGTCAAAACCATCGTGGAAACTCCCTTAAAGCATCTTTAAGTCACAGGGCCACCAGTCCTCTGAAGTCCCACCGGCAAGAATGAACTTTGTCCTCTTTGCAATAGGGGCTCTGGCCTCCCCACCTCCTTCAGTGTGGAGGCCGACATCTGATTTCAAAAGGGACAAGGCTAAGAGGTTTGGCTAAGAGGTTTTTAAAGGGACGTCCCTTGTTCTCACAGCATCACAGTCACAGTCAGCTGGAGTCACAGTCAGTAGCCAAGAGTGCACAAACGGCCCCTTCTCGGGAGCCCCAGCTCTGAGCTCACTAGCCCCTGCCTCGGACCCCGTGCCCCCTGCCCGAGCAGTCCTCCAAGGGCTGTGTTCTCGGGCAACCCCTCCTCCAAGGAGGTCCGTGCTCCCTGCAGAAGGCCCTGGAGCATTTAGCCAATGGGCCGCCTGGGACCACGGACAGGAATGACGTGGGGACCTCTGCCGTCGTCCCCACCTGCTATGACATCTCATATCATGAGACCCAAGTCCCGAGCTCCTGTCCCCGGCTCACCTCTGGCCGTCAGCGGAAGGCCCTGCTCTGCGGGTGATAAAACCAACTGCCCGAGCCCCTTCATCTCTCTGTTGAGAGAGCAGCTTCCCAGCGGCCACCTCGGAAGTTCTCAGCGGCCTCTCCCGGGCCCCAGCTCTCCCTGCCGCTATAATGGGAAGGCCCCGGGTGTCTCTTTCTCAGATCGCTCTGGCCGAGGCCCGGTGAGGCCGGGAGGGGGAGGTGGAAGGGGAGGAGGACGGGGCCCCGGCTGAGTTACCATGGTCTGGAAGCAGGAGTGCAGCTGGGTGAGGAACGGCGGCTTCCCGGGCAGGGCCAGCACCCGCTTCTCCACCATGGTGCACTCCACGTCGTCGTCCTGGATCACCACGTCCTTCTTCAGGATCTTGACGGCGTACAGCTCGTCCGTGCCCTTCCGCTCCGACAGCATGACCTGGGCGGGGGAGGGGGAGAGAGCCGCGGGTCAGGGCGGTCGGCGGGGGTCCCGGGGCGGGGCGGTCGGCAGGGGTCTCGGGGGTCCCGGGGCGGGGCTGGGCGGGGGCGGAGCCAGGGCAGCTCCCGTTCCCGCAGAGCCTCTCCAGGCCTCCTCCGCACACACGCCTTCCGCTGACGCTAAAACGAGAGAGGACATTTTCCAGAGACCTCGCACGGGTCAGCGCTGGACCCCAATCAAGAGAAGCAGTTCGGCCCTGGCCGGTTGGCTCAGCAGTAGAGCGTCGGCCTGGTGTGCGGGGGACCCGGGTTCGATTCCCGGCCAGGGCACATAGGAGAAGCGCCCATCTGCTTCTCCACCCCCTCCCCCTCCTTCCTCTCTGTCTCTCTCTTCCCCTCCCGCAGCCAAGGCTCCATTGGAGCAAAAGATGGCCCGGGCGCTGGGGATGGCTCCTTGGCCTCTGCCCCAGGCGCTAGAGTGGCTCTGGTCGCAACAGAGCGACGCCCCGGAGGGGCAGAGCATCGCCCCCTGGTGGGCAGAGCGTCGCCCCTGGTGGGCAGAGCCTCGCCCCTGGTGGGCGTGCCGGTGGATCCTGGTCGGGCGCATCCGGGAGTCTGTCTGTCTGTCTCTCCCTGTTTCCAGCTTCAGAAAAATACAAAAAAAAAAAAAAAGGGAAGCGGTTCCAAGGGCAACGACTGAGGATGGATCCCTTTGGGGAGAGGAATCCACGCCCAGCAAACCCAACTGGAATACAGACCCCCACGAGGGCAAGTTCCTCTGCCCATTCTGTTCCCTGGAGTAACCCAAGACCCTGGAACACCACCAGGCACACAGGAGATGTTCAATAAATATTTGTCGAAGGAGCTTATTCCTGGTAAAACTGAACGCGGGGCTCTTGTTCCCGTATTCATTCAACTGTTTAATATTCGTTAGGAGCCCGGTGAGCACTGGGGATGCAGCAATGAACAAGCAGGAACACTCTCGACTCCGCACTGCAGAGAGGAAGAAAGACTTCAGGCGGAATGACGGGGGTGCTGAATGTCTTACTTCCACCTCTTCTCCGATGGTCCTGGGGTCCCCTCCGTGCAGCTGTGGTCACAGTCGGGGCAGGATAGTCAGTGGGGCTCACGACACATCACTCTTTCCACTGGCTGTGGCTAGGCCAGAGGGGACACTGACCAGCAGGTACCATTCCTCTTGGGAAGAGCTTTCTGATTGGCCAGTGGACCCACTTGGCCACAGCTGATTGGTAGATAACTGGCCTAAGCTGAGCCAATCAGACCCTCTCCCTAAGAACTGGCAATTTGGATAGTCCCAAGTTGTCAGTCCCGAGGCCCTGAGCAGAGGACACACACACACACACACACACACACACACACACACAGGTCCGCCTATGGCTTATATTTTGCCACACACAGCGCAGAATGGAACAGAGGTGCGAGGACAGAACAGAGGTCCGAGAATGAGCAGGGACCCTGCTGTCCAGTCTCTCAGGCTCGGCTGTTCCCCATTAGAAAGCTCCCTACCCCTCCAATAAAACCATCACTGATGACCTGTGGTGGCGCAGTGGATAAAGCGTCAACCTGGAAACGCTGAGGTTGCCGGTTCAAAACCCTGGGCTTGCCTGGTCAAGGCATATATGGGAGTTGATGCTTCCTGCTCCTCCCCCCTTCTCTCTCTCTCTCTCCTCTCTATAATGAATAAATAAAAACAAAAACAACAAAAAAAAAAACCATCACTGATATCAAAGTGAAATTGGTTTGAGTGGATTTATGTTCCTAGAAACAGCCTGTAAGACAAAAATGACAGCTTGCGTAGCTCAAACCCTTAGAATAAACATACTGATTAAAGAATAATCATAAAAATAGTATAAAATTTTATCAAGGTCACCCCAATAAATCCAATGAAAAAACAAAATGAATGAAAAATTCAGGAAGCCAAATATCATGAGGTAACTTAACAAACAAGGCAAATTCCGTGCTCAACCCGGCAGCAGAAACCCTACACGCAGGGCAGACTCCACGCTCTATAGGAAGGGCAGTGCCTCCTGCCTGGGTCGGAACCCAGTGCCTGGGGGCGCTGGTCTGCGATACAGACACAGACCCGACGGCCCCCTCTCATTCAGAAGCAGCGCTGGGCGGCGGCCCAGGAGCCAGCCTTCTAACAGTCTCCTCCCTCCTCTCCAGTCGAATCACTGAACGTGGAGCTGGGAGGAACTCCGAGGTGCTGTCAGAACGGATCCGTTTACTCCGGTGCTTGGGAGCTGTCCGTAAGTCAAACCATCTTCCTAATGATTTCTCAGCAGTCATTCATGGGGTGAGAAGGGAATTTTCCTTTGCCCCTTAATAGTCTAATCAGGCTTTCTTTTTTTATGTTGAAATTAGAGTTGACATACAGTATTATTTCAGTTTCTGGTATAGGACCTAGTGACTCAACATTTCTATACCTTAGGACGTGACCTCCAGCGAGTCCAGTGCCCAGGGGTCTGCGTACAGAGTCATTAGGAAATTACTATCTGCCCTATGCCGCACTGGACATTCCCGTGACTTCTGTATTTTATAATGGGAAGCCTGGATCTCTTATTCCCCCTTCAACTTTCTCAAAGAAGTTGCCACACACACACACACACACACACACACACACACACACACACACACACACACACGGGATATGACTCAGCTATAAAAAGAATAGAAGTTAGTCGTTTGTGGCAGCACAGATGGACCTAGAGGGAGTCAGGCTGAGTGACAGAGAAAGCTCTCCTTTTCGACAAGAACCTCCCTGCCCTTCCTGGACAGCTGCCCGAGAGCTTCCCCGGGTCAGAGAGGAACCGATAATTCCGTGGTGGTCTTAAAACATGCCTGTAGATACTTTTCTGAGGCCCTTTCCCCTTGAACCTGGGCAGGGCTTTGTGATGGGCTCAGTGAACAGAACACAGTGCAAGTGACCCCCCCCCCCCTCACACACACACACATGACTTCGAAGGCAATAGCTTCTGTCGGTTTCCCTTGGGACACCTGGGAAAGGAGGCCACAGAACGAGACCACGTGGAGAGGCCCTGAGACCGCGTGGGGAGGCCCCGAGACCGCACGGAGAGGCCCTGGGACCGCGCGGAGAGGCCCCGAGACCACATGGAGAGGCCCTGAGACCGCGCGGGGAGGCCCCGAGACCACGCGGAGAGGCCCCGGGACCGCGCGGAGAGGCCCCGAGACCACGTGGAGAGGCCCCGGGACCACGCGGAGAGGCCCCGGGACCGCGCGGGGAGGCCCCGAGACCACGCGGAGAGGCCCCGGGACCGCGCGGAGAGGCCCCGAGACCACGCGGAGAGGCCCCGGGACCGCGCGGAGAGGCCCCGAGACCACGTGGAGAGGCCCTAAGACCGTGTGGAGAGCTCAGCGCCTGACGGCTCCAACCGCAGCTGCCCCAGGTCCAGCCCCTGCAGGAGGGACCTGAATCACTATCCGCCAGCAGGCACCCCAGTTTTCTGACCCACAGGGACGAGGAGAGATGACAGGTGACAGTGAGTGGTTTCAATGTCTGAGTTTGGGGGGTGATCTGTGAGTGTGACAACAAACATCTAAGGTCATACTGATGTCACCCAACACTGTCAGCTGTGGCCCCTGTCACCTTGGTTTGTTTAATTCTTGGGTTTGGTTTTGTACTTTTTTTTTTTCAATTAATTCTTTAAAAAAAAAAAAAAAAAAAAACTTCAATTGAGTGAGACACTAGAGAAAGAACTCACTCTGTCTTCTAAATGTGTCACCTTTCCGGGTCTTTCCATGCTCTGTAAGGCTGACCGATTAACCCACTCATTCAGCCAACACTGACCGGTGTCTGGGGTGAGCCAGGCACCGACAGGCATGGGGGAGGCAGGATGACAAGCTCCCTGTGCTCATGGAACTCACATACCAGCCCAAATCATTACCTGCTTCAACTGCGACGAAACCCCTGAATGAGAAGTGTGTGGTGTTCTCTGAGTGTTTAAACTGCAGGACTCAGTGGTCAGTAAAAGACGTGATGGTTGCTTGACCAGGCGGTGGCACCGTGGATAGAGCGTCAGCCTGGGATGCTGAGGACCCAGGTTCGAAACCCCGAGGTCAGTGGCTTGAGCCCAAGGTCACTGGCTTGAACAAGGGGTCACTCGCTCTGCTGGAGCCCCCCGGTCAAGGCACATGTGAGAAAGTAATCAATGAACAACTAAGGTGTCACTTCTCATCTCTCTCCTTCCCGTCTGTCCATCCTTGTCTGTCCATCTCTCTCTCTTTCTCACTTAAAAAAAAAATAGGTTGACATACAGAAAGAACTCAACACACTGTTCGTCCTGGTTGGTGAATACTTTACCTCCTGAGGTTTCTCCTAACTTTTAACTTTCACCCATTAAAGACACCCTACCATGTTCTAGGACATCTTCCCCCCCCCCAACTTTGTAAAGTAATTTCTATCTAAGTTATCTTAAAGACCCTAAGTTTAATTCTCCAAAGTGTACTATTCCCATTCCAACTCTGGATCACATTTTCTAAGCATATAGATATCCACACACACATAGATGCAGTTACATTGTATTTATACGGTGGTCCCACTGATCGAGTATGAAGTAGTCATGCAGTTTGGGGAATCAAATGCACTTGTCTCCAGAAGCAATCCAATCAGCAGCCCAGAAGTGATTTCTGGCTTCAAAGAGCTCGTTCTGGAGCAGGATTGGGCAGACGGGCTATCGAAAGTAACTCAGGAAAAACTGAAAAGCCATAGGATGGGGGAAAAAGACATTAGCTGGGAGTTCCTAGTGCGATCTGGTCGGGCTGAGCCCTGCATGGATACAGTCTGGAAGGTGCCTAGACAAGAATCAGAGCCACCTGCCACGGCACTCGGAGGATACAACGTGGTTATTTCATGATGTTATTACATAAGGTTGTCCACACTTAGAATACAAGCTCTTTACATGGTTACATATTGTATATTCTAGCTATATGACATTCTGGGAAAGGCACGACCGTGGAGACGGTGAAGAGATCAGCAGTTGCTAGGGGCTCGGGGGGGGGGGGGGGCGGAGGCATGAAGAGGCAGAGCTCAGAGCTCGGAGGGGTTTCAGGGCAGTGAACACACTCTCTATGACACTGGATACATTCTGTATCTGTCATTCTATATCTGTCCAGACCCACAGAATGGACATCATCAACAGCAAACCCGAAGGTCAACTGTGGGCTCTGAGTGATCGTGATGTGTCAGGATAGGCGGATGGATTGTAAAACATGGACCACTCTGGGGTGGGGGCTGTTGACAATAGAGGAGGCATGGATCTGTGTGATTTGATAAACTGAGTCTTCAGATCAGTGGTCAGGCTGACAGGTGTTCCTAAGAGTTCAATCTTTTTAAACGGTGCCAAGATGAACTCACCCCTTCGATGTAATCCAGTTGACTTTCTGCCCACTAGCAGCAGAGAAAGCCCACGGAAGTCCGAAACAGAGTTTAGAAGGGACGCCCTTTTTAGCCTAGTCATCGCTGGCTCTTGGGGACTTGCTCCCGGAAAGCAAATGTCACTACAGCCTGGGGAGAAATGACTCAGAGGACTACGGGGAAGAAGGAGGAGAGGCAGAAGGATAGAGTTCCGCTGAAACGCCTAGCCCCTGTGTTTTAAATAAAGACGGCGAGCTGGATTCAATAAGAAACGTTTCACTGTTTGGGAAATGCAAAAACAACGGTACTCTTTCAAAATTCCGGGCTGTTACCACTTCTAATATTCATATCACAGAACTGATAAGCACAGAAGTAATAGGTATCAATTCCAGTTATTGACCTGTTCTTTTCAGCTAAAATCAATGTTGCTGCACGTGCTGACTCAATTTCCTTTGAATCATATGTTATATAACACAAAACTAGATGGTTCAAATAAAAGCAGATTTGACTTTCTTTTTTTTTGACAGTTCCCAGGAAAACAGACCAATAATTGATGCCTTTTTCCAACAGAAAATGCAATGAAGTTCTTAAGGACCCGTCATTCATTTCAACCAGGCTGTGCCCACAAAGCCGGTTTCCCTGCAGTCTGGTCTGTCCTGGGCGCACAGGCCAAGCCGCCCCCCGTGGTTGGTGGGTGCCGCTCCGGACTCCGAGTGCCGCGGGGGTCGTGCGGCTTCCAGGGGCCAGACTGCCTGGGTTTGAACCCGTATCCGCTGCTGCACAGCCATTAGTTCCCACCTCTCTAGGCGTCCAGCTCCTCCTCCATAGCGTGGAGATAATCACGGCGCCCACCTCATAAGATCATTGTGAGCCCTGGCCGGTTGGCTCAGTGGTAGAGCATAGGCCCGGCGTGTGGAAGTCCCGAGTTTGAGTCCTGGCCAGGGCACACAGGAGAAGCACCCATCTGCTTCCTCACCCCTTCCTCTCCCCCTTCTCTCTCTCTTTTCCTCTCCCACAGCCATGGCTCAAATGATTTGAGTGAGTTGGCCCCAGGCACTGAGGATGACTCCATGGCCTCTGGCCTTAGGTGCTAAAATAGCTCAGTTGCCAAGCAATGGAGTACTGCCCCCTAGTGGGCTTGCCTGGTGGATCCTGGTTCGGGGCACATGCCGGAGTCTGTCTCTCGGCCTCCCCGCCTCTCACTTAATTTAAAAAAAAATTTTTTTTTAACAAAAATAAATATATAAAATAAGATCATGGTGAAGATTAAGTGAACAATGCATAGAAAACACTTGGGACAGTCCTCAATGCTCAAAATACATTCCCCACCCCTGCCGTGGTTGTCAGTGAGGTCAGTTCAGGATGAGAAACCAGACGGGGTGTGGAGGACCTGAAATACACTGAGGCACGTTTGAGCATAGAGACCGCTTGTATTTGCACATTCAGAATATTCACCACAGTATCAGACGATCAGAACCGGCAGGTTTCTGCTCGCTGGTTTGTTTCAGATTGCGGGTTCACGCCGTTAGTAACCGGGAACTCATCTGGACAGAGCTGTGTGTTTCGGGATCAGCACACAGAGATGCAGTGGAGGTGGGTGCGGAGGGCAGGAACCACGACAGCACAGTAATTGGACCCGTGGCCATGAATTATCTCCCGAGACGGGGCTCCCATGCTAACAGACAGGCGCTTCTGGTCTTTCAACGAGAGGTCCAGATTTAACTCTGTATTATATTATATTTCCCCCCAAGCTGCCAGACAGCGCTTTAAAGAATACGCAGACAGAGGCTGCCGCTCTGGCCTGGGTACCAGACGGGCCAATGTTCTTGTCTTTTCCTCAGGGAGACTGCACCGGCCACACTGGCTTTCTGAGTCTGTCCTGTCACCTCCCTGATGGCTGCACAGAAAAGTGTCCCTGCCCCTGGGCCATGGTGGACGGCATCACGGGCGTCCGTGAGCCATACTGACTCTATAGCCTCTCCTCTCTGGGATTTAAAAACTCTAGGATCGTCTTGATCCGGGAATTAGACACCGAGAGCTGAGACGTGACACACGGCTGAGGGAGGTGCACGCCCCAGAGGCAGGATGACCCAGCAGGCCCAGGACGGAGACGATGCCAGTCCAGCCTCTGGGCGCGGGGAGATGCACCTGGAATGTGCCCCGCCCTTCCAGTAAGTGCCCCCTTCGCTCACTCGGACTGGGCAGTCTGCTCCCTGCAGGGCAGAGGGCTGTACACCCTGAGTTCCAGATAGCTCACTGTCTTTGATACATTTTGTTGTTGAGGAAAATGGACCCTGATAGTTCTTTGTGTTGTCATTTACTATCTTCTGAGGAGTAAGTGTAGGGGACACTGAGACTGAGTCAGTTGCGTCCGTGAGAAGAGACCTGGGAGAATCTGGGAGGAGAGAGGGCCTCTCAGGATTTGGGAAGATGAGTTGGCAAAAACACAGACAATCAGGCCCTGGCCGGTTGGGTCAGTGGTAGAGCATCGGCCTGGCGTGCAGGAGTCCCAGGTTCGATTCCCGGCCAGGGCACACAGGAGAAGCGCCCATCTGCTTCTCCAGCCCTCCCCCTCTCCTTCCTCTCTGTCTCTCTCTTCTCCTCCCACAGCCAAGGCTCCATGGGAGCAAAGTTGGCCCGGGCACTGAGGATGGCTCCATGGCCTCCACCTCAGGCGCTAGAGTGGCTCCGGCCACAGCAGAGCAACGCCCCCTGGTGGGCATGCCAGGTGGGTCCTGGTCGAGCGCATGCGGGAGTCTGTCTCTCTGCTTCCCTGCTTCTCACTTCAGAAAAATACACACACACACACACACACACACACACACACACACACAATCAGAACCACAGACAAGAGGCTGAGGGCTGGAAGGAAGGGGCAGGAACTGGGGTGGAACCCCAGAGAAGGCAGGAGACCAGGATCAGACAGCAAATGTCCCAAGGTTCCCTGGAAGAGGAGGAAGGGAGCAGGGAGCACAGACCGAGCTCTCTGGGACCCAGGTGACAACGGGGCTCCCCGCATGGGGCAGGGAGCTAGCGAGCGGGCTGGAGGAAAGTGAGGTGCTTGTCTGCAGGGTCACACAGCCACAGCGAGGTGCTCGTCTGCAGGGACACACACACAGCGAGGTGCTTGTCTGCAGGGACACACAGCCACAGCGAGGTGCTCGTCTGCAGGGACACACACACAGCGAGGTGCTTGTCTGCAGGGACACACAGCCACAGCGAGGTGCTCGTCTGCAGGGACACACAGCCACAGCGAGGTGCTCGTCTGCAGGGACACACACACAGCCACAGCGAGGTGCTCGTCTGCAGGGACACACACACAGCCACAGCGAGGTGCTCGTCTGCAGGCACACACAGCCACAGCGAGGTGCTTGTCTGCAGGGACACACACACAGCGAGGTGCTTGTCTGCAGGGACACACACACACAGCGAGGTGCTTGTCTGCAGGGACACACAGCGAGGTGCTTGTCTGCAGGGACACACACACAGCGAGGTGCTTGTCTGCAGGGTCACACACACACAGCGAGGTGCTTGTCTGCAGGGACACACAGCGAGGTGCTTGTCTGCAGGGACACACACACAGCGAGGTGCTTGTCTGCAGGGTCACACACACACAGCGAGGTGCTTGTCTGCAGGGACACACAGCGAGGTGCTTGTCTGCAGGGACACACACAGCCACAGCGAGGTGCTCGTCTGCAGGGTCACAGAGCCACAGCGAGGTGCTCGTCTGCAGGGTCACACAGCCACAGCGAGGTGCTCGTCTGCAGGGTCACACACACACAGCGAGGTGCTTGTCTGCAGGGACACACAGCCACAGCGAGGTGCTTGTCTGCAGGGTCACACACACACAGCGAGGTGCTTGTCTGCAGGGACACAGCCACAGCGAGGTGCTCGTCTGCAGGGTCACAGAGCCACAGCCGGCGTGCCCGTGTACATGTGCAGGTGTGTGCGGATCCCCGCTGCTGACGAGGTTGAAATTAGGACAGACTCCCACCGCGGGAGCGCCAAGACCTTGGAAAAGGCTGTTGTCAGTGGTTTAAAGTAAGCAGACTTTCATCTCCTCGGGCAGTTTCTTCCTGTCGAAACTCAGTGCTGTGCTGCGTTCCAGCAGAAGACGCTGTCATCGGGGGCTGTGAGCTCGGACTGCTGTCTTGTGCTCAAACCCAAAGCCCACGCGACTCACCCAAGGAGGATTTATGGGGAGACAGGTTTGGAGGTTCTGAGGGACATTCTGGTGGGGTGCTGGTGCCAGCATCCAGAACCAACCTCACCAAACACACTTAGCACAGTGTGTGTGTGTGTGTCTGTGTGTGTGTGTCTGTGTGTGTGCGCGCGCACGCTTGTGAAAGGGAGATGTGATCATTTTAGGGGCACAGAACCCTGTTTTAATTTCTTTTAGAATCACAAGAAATAGATACACATTTAGGTGGGAGAAAAGGCTCTCTAACATAGAACATTAATATATTTGTCCCCATCCTAACACAATCAGAAGATAGAATTTTTAACTCTTTTTCCAAGTGAAAGGAGGTACCCACAGATGTCCTTACTCAGCTCTGTCACAGTTTTGAAATTGCTGTCTCAAAAAAAAAAAAAAAAAAAAGATTCGCAGTTGGTGGAGATGAGTGGACCCCAAAGTAGAGAAGTGGGTGATGGGAAGAGGCCACTGGAATTCACAAAGCTGAGGTCCAAGTCCCGGTCCTGCCTGTTGCCCGCTGCCTGGTCCTGGGGAGCTCACTCAACCTCTGCGACTTACAGTTTCCACAGAGGCATACAGGGTCCTCAGGCTACGAGTCTCAACATAGGATGTTTCCAGCTTACGACGCTCAGTCCCATAAAAACTTTAAAAAATTGAGATGTGAGTGTTCTGGCTTATGTCATTAGCGTCGTACTCACAGACTACGTGGGTGAACCACTTTGGTTAGGAGACGTCATCCACCTTCCAGACGAGCCTGGAATAATTCTCTAAGAAGGTGGGGAGGTCTGCACCAGATCCTGCACCCTCTACGTCAGCTGCTTCTCGAGATGAGACACCCGTCGTACAGGTAGGATCATCCCCAGTGTCTCCTGCCTGTTCCTTAGACAATCCTGGTTCACCTGACCCAGTGTCTCCAGCACCTGCTGCAGGTTCTCCTGCCTCTCCAGCTCCCTCCTCCCCATAGGTCCCTCTCTCCCACCTTGCAGTGTCCCCTCCAGGGTGCCAGCCAACCACAGGGATAAAGGGAAGGATGCTTTTTTATCACTCATTTTTTTGGTCATTTTTTTCTGTTACTACAGTACAGTGCACAGGACAGTATATTTATGTCCTTTTCCTTTTTTCTATGGCTTAGTTGTGTTTTTATGTTCTAGATGATGATGTTACTACTGTGTTAGGATAGGTGAGTGACTAGGCTAGGGTGTGTTTCGACCGACTTACACCAGAATTCAGGTTACGTCACTGTCGCGGGAATAGAGCTGTGTCGTCACCCGAGGACCCCCTGTCATAGGGTTAATATCAGTAACTGCCTTGCAGAGCCGTGGTGAGAATTAATGTGATGTCATGAATGTGAATCCAGGCTCCCTGGCAGTTAGTATGAGCTCAGTACAAGTCGGAGGCAATGGGGTGGGCGAGTGGGACGGGAGGCGGAGTTAGCGAGGGTTAGAAACAGGGAGGGGAGGGTAGAAGAGACACCAGCAGAGGAGTCGCTGCACACGTGAGGCAGGGCTGCTCCACGCCCCGGAGGAGCCCGTGAGCTGAAGCCTGCCCCGGAGACACGAAGAGCAGAGACCAGCAGAGTGAAGCCCAGTCTCTCAGGATTCCTCCCAGGAATCCCTGCTGACGGCTCCAGGTTCCAACGCGTGCTGACACACAGATGGGTGAGGGGCAGGCGCAGAGGGGCGAGGGAAGAACAGACAGCCCGGAGCTGCCGTCACCACGGGCATGCGGTTTGTCTCACGGCAGAGGCTCCGAGAAGCACCAGGAGAGGCGTGAAAACTCTGCTTAGCACTTAAAAAAGGAAGACAGAGAGGGGAACGTGAGGAAATCAGAGGGCAAAAGAGTGGACCTCCCCAAATATATCTGCAGCACGGGGAGGTGACCACCGTGTAGACCAGGGCGTGTTCAGTGTCTGCAATCAGGAACCCACGAGAACACACACATCTGAGCACACATAGCTGGTCAGTTAAATGCCACTCACTAGCTGTATGGTTTTAGCAAGTTATTTCCCCTTTCTGCATCTCACTTCTTCATCACCACCACCACCATCATCACCACCACCATCACCACCATCATCAGCACCACCACCACCACCATCATCACCACCACCACCACCATCATCACCACCACCATCACCACCACCACCACCACCATCACCACCACCATCACCACCACCACCACCACCATCACCACCACCATCACCACCATCATCAGCACCACCACCATCACCATCATCACCATCACCATCACCACCATCATCACCACCACCATCATCACCACCACCATCATCACCACCACCATCACCACCATCATCACCACCACCATCATCACCACCACCACCACCATCACCACCACCATCACCACCATCATCACCACCACCACCACCATCACCACCACCATCACCACCATCATCACCACCACCATCACCACCACCACCATCACCACCACCACCACTATTATCACCATTATCACCATCAGCACCACCATCACCATCAGCACCACCACCATCACCATCACCACCATCACCACCACCACCACCATCACCACCACCACCACCACCACCACCACCATCATCAGCACCACCACCACCACTATTATCACCATCATCACCATCATCACCACCATCACCACCACTATTATCACCACCACCACCACCACCACCACCATCACCACCACCATCATCACCACCACCACCACCATCACCACCACCATCACCACCATCATCACCACCACCACCACCATCACCACCACCACCATCACCACCACCACCACTATTATCACCATCATCACCACCATCACCACCACCATCACCATCAGCACCACCACCATCACCATCACCACCATCACCACCATCACCACCACCACCACCATCATCACCACCACCACCACCACCACCATCATCACCACCACCATCACTACCATCATCACCACCACCACCACCATCACCACCACCACCACTATTATCACCATCATCACCATCATCACCACCATCACCACCACCATCACCATCAGCACCACCACCATCACCATCACCACCATCACCACCACCACCACCATCATCACCACCACCACCACCACCACCACCACCATCATCAGCACCACCACCACCACTATTATCACCATCATCACCATCACCATCACCATTACCACCACCATCACCACCACCACCATCACCATTACCACCACCATCACCACCACCACCACCACCATCACCATCATCACTACCACTAGGACATGTGGTCCAGGAGGACAGATCATTTTGAATGTTTTGTTTACAGTCATGTCCTTTGTACCTAGAAGAGTGCCTGGCACATAGTAGATGCTCAATAAATGTTTCTTAAGTGAACAAATCCTTAAGTGTGCCCGTCAGAAGGCAGGTCCTATAAGAGTGGGAAGTCCTCCCTGGAATGGGAATCCAATTTTAGTCCCCGTTTCTCTCCCTCGTGTCTTCCCTCTGCTGTCATGAGCAGCCACCACACCTTGGATGCAGATTTGGGGTGTTAGGAGCTAGGCAGTCACTGATAACTAAGAGACAGGTGTTTCTGACGTGGCTGAGGGCAGAAGTCACAGTGCCAAAGGAGGGGCGTGGGCAGGAAGTGAACATTTGCAAACCTGAAAACAGCGGCTTGAGTCTCTGGATGGAGTCAAGGAATAAAGGACAGAGAAGGGAAGGTCAAGGTCACAGGAAAGATTCTTAAAGGTACAGGAAATGTTGAGTGTGCCCCTCACCTTGAGGAAAGAATACGGGGACAGAAAAGATCAGAGATGCTCTGTCCCTTCCAGAAACGAACAAAACCTGTAGCGAAAACACTTCGTGTTCTGAGAAATACCACAGTCACTGAAATGCCAAATGGTCATTGTGAGCGGAAGACCTTAAGATGATTTTTCACAAAATGCGGTCCCTGGACCAGCAGCAGTATGAAGACAAAAATTACTTTCCTTTTAATAAGCTCTTCGAAAGCTCATTAGAATGAATATATAACAGGCAGGTCAAGCCTGTGGGTCTCATCTAAGTCATTGCTTCAGGCAATGCTAGGAAGAAAAAAAAGGAAGTCAACTAAATCAACTGAAAGAAAAATACTTAAGATAGTATAAAGCTGCTATCTGTATGGCATTAAAAAATTTAAAAAAATACACAGCTGCATGAATAACTAATACTTCGGAAACTTGGCCAAGGCTGGGCTCAACCCTGCCACACAGTCTGAATTTTGAGCTCAAGGAATGTGTGTCAGCACCTTGGAGAGCAGCACACAAGGTTCCATGTCTCTTAGGAGGGTCCCAGTGGAAGGGGCCCCACCCTCACCCTCAGTGGCATGCTTAGTGACAAGCAGGCCCCCAAGCCTGAGCTGAGAAGGTTAAAGATTTTTGTTTGTTTGTTTTGTATTTTTCCAAAGTTAGAAGCGGGGAGGCAGACAGACTCCCACATGCGCCCCACAGGGATCCACCTGGCATGCCCACCAGGGGGCAATGCTCTGCCCATCTGGGGCATTGTTCCATTGCAACCAGAGCCATTCTAGCGCCTGAGGCAGAGGCCATGGAGCCATCCTCAGCGCCTGGGCCAACTTTGCTCCAATGGAGCCTTGGCTGCGGGAGGGGAAGAGAGAGAGACAGAGAGGAAGGAGAGGGGGAGGGGTGGAGAAGCAGGTGGGTGCTTCTCCTGTGTGCCCTGGCCGGGAATCGAACCTGGGACTTCCATACGCCGGGCTGACGCTCTACCGCTGAGCCAAAAGCTTAAGTTTTTGTTCTCACCCCTCGGCTTCTGATTTCACAGCATCTTAGAGGTACACTGGGCAACAGGCCTGAAGTGGGGCTTCCTGACGCGATGCATGTCACTCCTGGGCCGCCCAGTTTCTTTTAAAAGCTCCCCCCCCCTTTTTTTTTCTTTTAATTTCAGAAACTCACTTCTTCCTACTTGATCTATTCCTCGCTTTTGCTAGGCTTCAAGAAAAGCAGCACCCACCCCTGGAATGTTCCCCGATTGGAACACAGGAAAATATCACCGAGAGGAAAAGAGCTTGACGTCTTCTGTGTGTGCGCGCGCGCGGAAGGGGGGGGGGGAGATGGGATACATTGGGAGTTAGTTCTAAAGGGGAAGGTCAGAAGTTCTCTCGGGTCCCCAGGAAAAACTCCAGCAGAAGCTGAGAGTAGGGAGTGTGGCTGAGACCCCTGGCTTTCCCCACCTAAACTGCTCTCCCAGCGCCCCTGGCCGGAGGCTCGCCCCGAGGCACGGCCGTCTGACTAAACTCTAACACCGGGGAGGCAAAAGCGATGGGTGCCACGTTCAAATGAAGACTTTGTTCTAATTCCATTTCATTTTAATTTTTTTAAAATCATTTCTCTTTCTCCAAACCAAAGACTTGTAAGAAGCAACTTGTGCCTCCTCCACACACACACACACACACACACACACACACACACACACACACACGCCCGCCCTCGGCATGCAGACAGAAATCAAGGCCACAGAGACCCACGGAGGCACGCGAGATGGAGAGAGCCCGGGCCCCTGAACCACCATATGGGGAGTGTGGGCGAGGCCGGGAACACCCACCCCGTCCTGGAACAGGGTGCCGATGAGCCGGTACACATCGGGGGAGGGAGGGAGGGCGGGGCTACAGCATGCAGCCCGGCTAACAAAGGAGCTCAGGCGTCCCGGCTGCCACGCAGCTCTGCCGAGCCTGGACGGGGGTGCGGCCAGAGGGAGAGAGGAGACATTCGGAGATCTTCAGGGACTCCTCGCGTATTAGCTGGTCCCCTCGGTCTAGCTCGAGCGCGCCCTGGGCTCTGCTAGGGGAACCTTCCCGGGCTCAGCTCCCGCGGGACCTCGTGCCACTCGTCAACGCAGCAGCCCGTTAGAGCTGTGTGACTGTTTTTTCTTTTATTCATGTGTCCACCCCCATGGGGTTTCAAAGTGTGCGTTTTTCAATATGCACAGGCTAGCGGACTTATCTGTGCTCTTCACTGTACCAACGTTTGACCTGACAGTGGTCAAAAACAGCGAATTCTGGTGTAATGACACGTACGCTGAAGAGTCGAGGGGGCCACTGTGCCTGTATCCCCAACTTGCTCTGAAATGCATGAGAAACGGTGTTGGGGACCGAGTAAATAAACAGGGTATTTTTGCACTCTGGACAGAGGTGGCTGGGCCCAAACCCCACCTCACCTGCCTAGTTAACAAAGAGCTACACCTGATTCTCATCTGTCTCACCCGTGTTCTCCGGAGGAGGCTGGAAGCTAGTTTCTTATTAGTGTAAAGTAGATTTGGATGGTATGGTGGGGGTTGTCTTTGAGTTGCCTTGGAAACTTAATTGAATTTCCGATGGACCACATTTTTTCTATGAATAAAAGTGGATGTGTTTCTGGGAGCAGGGACCTTAAGGCTAAGGAACAGAGTAGGGACTGTTTGCCGTGGCGTCCTCCTGAACTCGTGTGTGTGTGTGTGTGTGTGTGTGTGTGTGTGTGTGTGTGTATCTTTATGTCCCTATCATTTATTTCAATTCCATACCTCTTCCTGTTCAAAGACCCCGTAATAGACTCGTCGTGGCTGGACCGCGACAATTGGCACCCATACGTGTGGCCATCGAATAAGGGAAAGAGGAGAGGTGATGGAACTCCCCAGAAGTGTGCACACGAAGTAAGTATAAAGCTTCTGGAGAGTGAAGCTTTTCAGTAGAGTTTGGGGGAAGAGTATAATAATAAAGTCACACGAAGTAAGTATAAAGATTTTAGAGCCTGACCTGTGGTGGCGCAGTGGATAAGGCGTCAACCTGGAAACACTGAGGTTGCCGGTTCAAAACCCTGGCTTGCCTGGTCAAGGCACATATGGGAGTTGATGCTTCCTGCTCCTCCTCCTTCTCTCTCTCTCTCTCTTTTTCTCTCCCCCCCCCCTCTAAAATGAATAAATAAATAAATAAAAATTATTTAAAAAAAAAAGATTTTAGAGAGTGAAGTTTTTAAGTAGAGTTTGGTGAGAAAGTATAATAAGAAATAATTCGGGAGAAAAATAAATATGGGAGTTGTAGGATTGAAAGTGAGGGACCTTTTTCTTCTTGTACAAATGTTTTTATTTGAGAAGAAGCTGTTTGAACAGAATGAGGTAGAAACAGAGGAATGTAAATATGAGAAAAACTCGGAGTCTGAGAATAACTCGGGAGACGAGACTATCACAGCTGTGGCCATTTTAAACTCTGTGCCTCCACAGCTCTCTGCTCCCAAAGTCTTTGTCTCAGACCCTTGGAGATCCCCTCTCCAACAAGCTTTGGATCAGGCTCGAGATGCAGGGTAAAAAATGGAGGAATTCAGCAATATTAGGTGAAGTCCTGATGAGCAGCAATATCAAGAATTTGTTTCACGGCTGATTCCGGCAGTGAAAAGAATAGTGATAGAAAAAGAAGTTTATATCAGAATATGCACTGATGTTGGGACTTCATACATGCAAGGTCCTGCTTTTGCCACATCCCTAAAGGTGAGGATTCCAAGAATTTTTGATAAAAGGCAGGACAAACAAAAGAAAGAAGGTCAGGGAAATACTTCTGCCTGTGAATCTTGTTTCCAATGCGGCAGCTGGGTTGGGCCCAGACTGACGGAGGCTGCAGCCCAGGGGGAGGTAAAGCAGGGAGGTGAACGGGGAAGCCTCCCCCCAACCCTGGTAAACTAGGTCTGCCGAACAGCTGGGGTTGAGGCGGAGGCTTTCGGTGGCCCACCACTCGGCATGATTAGTCTAGGCCGCCAGTTGCAGCAGCTATTAGAATTTGGGATTTAGTAAATAAAAAGATATGAGTTTGGGGAAATTATAGCTTTTTCCCATTATTCTCTAACTTTCTCTAAGCTATCATTTTATTTCTTTCTTGTTCCGTGCCTGGAAAGAGGGCGAAGGCAAAGCCTGTTTGGACATGCCTGAACAAAAATCTCATACGGCCGACTTGAGATTTTTCAAGAGAGATTTCTGTTTAGTATTTATCCTCCTTACCACATTGCTATTAAAATAGCCCTTAGTAAGATCAAGCAGGCCACATTCTAATCTCTAAAATCCCGGATTTCACTCTTGATTTGTGTGTGAAGTCTCTGTTTAATGTCCAAAGGTGTCTGTTTTCAAGGCCTGAATTAAGTTTATGCATGCAAAAATTGGAAATGCCGGCTCTAATATTGTAAAAATAAAATATCATCCCTACAAATTAAAAAAAAAAAAATTTAATTAGAACAAGTAAAGCACACTCATTAAAATTTAAATAAAATGAAACCTAGATCCTAAAGACTTCCTAATTCAGCCAAACTGCTCCAAGCTAAAGTTGCTGCAGCTACAAAGCTTGAAGCAGGGTGGATTTGCTTAACAAAGGTGTAAGTTTTTTTTTTACTCTTTGAATTGTCTGTTGACTGATTGGGTAGAAGTGTTCTGATGGGTGTGGGAATGTTGCTTGAAAGTGCATTTGCTGTATTTTGTTGGAGGTTGGCATTCAGATGGGTGTTTCTTGCCGTTTTTGAGGTCAAGGTGTTGTGAAATGTACTCAATAAATGCTTAAAGGTCAATTGTAAAAAAACGGGGAGGAGGGGGTCAGGTCCTGGAACTCCTGCAAATCTATTTACTTTGAAGAATTTCTTTTGAATGCTGATGTACAGGAGATGCCAGGCCTCTTTCTTTTGCAAACTTCTACCCTCTTTTATTTGATCCAGTTAGTAACACTGTTTTATCTCTTTCTGAATAGCTCCAGATGTACAGAAAGGGTTTATATAGGCAGATGTGGACTCTCAAAACCCTCAGCGAGATCTTCTGAGCATGGCTTCTGAGGTCTGTAATGACCAAGAGGAAAAGAAAAGGCAGACAAAGCCCAAAAGAGATCAGGAAAAATACCAGCTCCTGGCACACATCCTTAAAGGCTCCAATGCCCCAAAGGGGCCTCATAGGACTCATCAGGGCCCTGCTTCAAAAGTGGAAAGGAAGGTCATTGAGCTAAAGCCTGCCAGGCTTCTCGGCCCCCACCAAGGCCATACCTTTGCTGTGGGAAGAAGGGACACTGGAAGGTAAGCTGCCCCCTCACTCCTCTAAGGGAGGGTTCAGTCTCTTCCAGCCCTGCTCCAGCCACCTGTGACCTGACCTTGCCCAGCCTGCTGGGACTTGCCACTGAAGGCTAAAGGTGCCCTGGGCCATCAGCCCCATCTCATTTCTCCATGGATGAGCCTGGGTATTTCTTCCAAGTGGCAGGTAAACTGATCTCATTTCTTGTGGACACGAGGGGCTACTTACAATGCCTTGCCTGAATATTTGGATTTTTATTCATCCCTCGAAGATCTCTGTGGGTGTTGATAGTCTTTATTTTCTGCTGCTTTGTTTAATATATAGTGTTTCCTTTACTCCTCCTGCCTTAATGCCCCATGCCTATTTTAGGCTCAGACCTGCTCCTAATTTAGATGAATTTACCTCTGCCACCCAGCACAGTGTATCCCAAGGTTCTCTTCACCATTGCAGAGCTCCAGGGAAAGCACCCTGGGTTCATCTCTAAAACAGAAGCTCCATCTCCATACATGCTGCAGATGGCTTCTCCAGTCTACCTGAATTGTTACCAGCTAGAAGCAGTGGTCACTGGGACTTGGACTCTAGCTGCAAAGTGTGGCAATGTGACCATAACTGCAGTGCCTTGTGGACTTTTCCTGAATGTGTGTGACTCCCGCTCCTTGGGACAGTTCTCAGACTGAAGTGGGGTTGGGTTACATTTACAAATAATGAAAAGCAGTGATGGTGTCAACATGAACTTGGTGAAATTACATTAACATGTTAAGGACATTTAAGACTGTAAGAATTTTATTATAGATCCTGTTGTATTAGTTAAAAATTTGCTTGATAATCTAATAAGCTTTAATCACTTAATTGTATTAGGATACTTGTTATAGTATCTGTTAGCATTGGTTATTTCAATTTTGTTGTTTCTTTTATAGTTTTCCAGTCTGCCTCCACATCGGATGCATGGGAATTCAGATGAGTATGAATCACAGCACACAAATTGAAGTTTTAAAAAATAAAAATAAAAAGGGGGATATGTTGGGGACCGAATAAATAAACAGGGTATTTTTGCAATCTGGACAGAGGTGCTGGGCCCAAACCCCACCTCATTTGCCTAGTTAACAAAGAGCTACACCTGATTCTCATTTGTCTCACCCGTGTTCTCCGGAGGAGGGTGGAAGATAGTTTCTTATTAGTGTAAAGTAGATTTGGATGGTATGGTGGGAGTTGTCTTTGAGTTGCCTTGGAAACCTAATTGAATTGCGACGGACCACATTTTTTCTATGAATAAAAGTGGATGTGTTTCTGGGAGCAGGCACGTTATGGCTAAGGAACAGTAGAGACTGTTTGCCGTGGTGTCCTCCTGAACCCGTCTGTGTATGTGTGTGTGTGTGTGTGTGTGTGTGTGTGTGTGTGTGTGTCTATATATATATATCTTTAAGTCCCTATCATTTATTTCAATTCCATATCTTTTCCCGTTCGAGGACCCCATAATAGACTCTTTGCAGCTGGACCGCAACAAAACAGGTTAACCTAGTGACACGCAGATGGACAGATGTGTCATAAAGCCCGTGTGGCCCCACGTTAACTGCAGAATCAAGGTGAGGAGTATTGTGGATGATCACTGTATCATTCTTCCAACTTTTCTGAACTAAAAATATATGTATATATATATTTCCATACTAAAATGTTGGGGGGGGGATTCAGTGAGGGTAGAAACCATGAATACTAAGTGGCAGGAAGAGTGCTGAGAACTTTGTAATACATTAATTAGTTCATGTTATGATCTCATTTTCTTAAAGAGGGTGCTTCTCTGTGCTGGGCAGCCCTCATGGAGGCCAAAGCTGTGATATTCTCATCTTCCGAGTTGTTCTCAGACTCTAAGTTTTCTCATATTTGCATTCCTCTGTTTCTACCTCATTCTGTTCAAACAGCTTCTTCTCAAATAAAAACATGTGTACAAAAAGAAAAAGGTCCCTCACTTTTGATCCTATAACTCCGGTAATCACACGAAATCCCCGGAGGTAAATTCCGGAAAAGTGTCATGTCCGGCAAAGCGGGAGTCCGTGGCTCACGGAAGCATCAGAAACTGAGAATGAGAATAAAAACTACAATATTTTAAAAAAAGAAAAAACATCCATTCAATAAGGGAATAATGTATACATCTGAACACTCTGTAACAAAAGTTCTAGCCTGACCAGGCGGTGGCACAGTGGATAGAGCGTTGGGCTGAAACATGGAGGACAAAAGTTCTAGAAGGCATGAACCCCAAGGAAGCCAGACCAGCCAGCCAAGAAGCCCCACTCTCGTAGGAGGACGCCTGCAGGTGCACCCACTCCCCTGCCCGGGAGAGCCGGCTCCCCCCACAGTTCTCCTAGAAAACGGCTCTGACCCAGGGCTCCCTCCTCCGGCTCTCAGTGGCTTTCCCGCTGGCTCTCTCCCTTGCGTCCCCCACAGGTCTTAGTTCACCAACGACCGCGGCGCCCCAGAGCACGTGTTTTCTGGGCCAGGTCTGATAACAGCGGACCTGAGGGAGGGCAGGGGTCAACAGATGACCCCCGAGATCATCTCCAAACCTTTGGAAGGGGACAGCGACGGCCCCGCCAAGGTCTTCCCTGGAAGGGGATGCGTCTGTCTGCCTCGCGAGGCCGCCGGATGTTAACGGCGGGCCGCGGCGTGTAAAAGCACGCCGGTGGAAAACCGCGGCGTGGCGAAACCAGGGGGTGATGAAGGATTACCACTTGGTGCGCGGGGTCACGTCGGCCGCCCAGTGGGGGGGACAGGAGCTACAGGTCACACGTGTGGAAGCAGGGACACCGCTCAGGGGCGCCCGCAGTGGTCCAGGTGCCGTATATGGTCCGGGTCAGGGTCGCATCGGTGAAGAGGCAGCGAGGACAAGTCGGTGGGTGACGTGCTTTGGAGAAGCACATGTCAGGACTCACTCATCGATTATGCGGCCCGGGGCACGAGCCAGGGGAGAGGAACCCAAGGGCCACTCTCATATTTTCTCTGGAACTCCAGGGAATGGAGAAGCAATGTGTATTTTTTTGCCCATCTGAGTTCAGGGTAGGAGATTTATCCTAGACATGTTTGCGGCACACAAAGGGATGAAACGGCTCAGATCAATACTACACAAGTCAGGAATGCTTATAACACCATCTCAGCTGCAGTCAGACGGCACCCCCCGGGGTCTATAACCGTATCCGGAACCACAGAACGAGTCCCAGGGTCACCCTTTCCAACTGTGCGGCTCGGTGAAAGGAGCTGGCTCCGTTCTCGGCTGCAGGAGCAAACTTTTCCAAGAGGCAAACCTGATCACGTTCCGTCTCTGCTTAAAAACTTCCAGCGGCTCCCCACGGCACTCATTGAGAATACAATCCAAACTCCCTATCACAACTCGCAAGAGGCTGTGTACGACCAGGCCCTGCCCGTCTCTGCAACCTCACACCCGACTACCTCTCCCTCATTCATGACATCTTGGCCCCCATGGTGCCACATTCCACCACCTGCTCATGGTGCCCGGAATGTGTGAAGCCCCACCCCCACCCCAGGACCTTTGCACATGCTGCTCTCACTTAGCTCTCTGAATGCACAGCTGGCTCATTCTCCTCCTCAGGGCTCAGTCTGTATGTCCCCTCCTCAGACAGTCTAAGTGGGCCCCCTTCTGATGTGTTTGCAGCACAGCTTGCTAGTCTTTGCCCTCAGCATCCCCTACACCAGGGGTCCCCAAACTTTTTTCACAGGGGGCCAGTTCACTGTGCCTCACACCGTTGGAGGGCCGGACTATAAAAAAAACTATGAACAAATCCCTATGTACACTGCACATATCTTATTTTAAAGTAAAAAGACAAAACTGAAATAAATACAATATTTAAAATAAAGAACAAATAAATTTAAATCAACCAACTGACCAGTATTTCAATGGGAACTATGCTCCTCTCACTGACCACCAGTGAAAGAGGTGCCCCTTCCAGAAGTGCGGTGGGGGCCGGATAAATGGCCTCAGGGGGCTGCATGCGGCCCGCGGGCCGTAGTTTGGGGACCCCTGCCCTACACGCAGTAGAGAAGACCTATTTACTTCCTCCCCCTCTCCCTCAATGGACTGTAAACCCCCCCTTTGCTAACAGCAAAGGTCTCTGCCCGGTTAGCCCTTTCCTCTGGAGCGGGCGTGCCCCGGCCGCACCGTACCTTGCCGAAGCTGCCTTTGCCCAGCACCATCAGGAAGTTGAAGTCACTCAGCTTCATCCGGTCCCTGTTCCCATTGTTGTCAAACTTGGCGACGGTGTTGGTCGTCTTCTCCTCCGGAGCCTTGGTGCCCTGGCCGATCTTGGCCCTCTGGAGGGGGAAGCACAGAGACGCCCCGTTAGGGCTCGAGGATGCCTTTGCAGGGAAGACCCCCGTAGACACCGCACACTGGGGTTCCTCCCCGCCTCTGCCCTGTGAAAAGCCTGGCCAACGTCGGCTCCACAAGGCTGAGACCTGGGGGCCATCCTGGGTACCTCCACTGCTCCCACAGCCCTCCCCTCTCACCAGGAACGGCCACTTCCTGCTCCTCGCGACCTCTAGAGTCCACCCTCTTTCTACACCTCCCCCTACAGCCAGCACCTGTCACCACCTCTCCCACGGACAGTCCAGCTTGGTGCCCGCCACTCTGGGCTTCACCTGCAGCCAGAGGGAGCTCCCACTTCCGCACAGCCAACCGAGTCAGTCACCAGCCACCTGCTTAAAAGACTGCAGGGGTGACCCATAATTTTTAGGATAAAGACCTCAAAAACCAATTTGGCCTAGCATGATTGGGCCCTACCTGGCTCTCCAATCTCACCACTTCTTAGGGTCCTTCTTCTCTGCAACCCAGATTCAGGGCCTTTGGATGAGCTTAGTTGCCCCCCAGTGTCACTTCCTCAGGGAAGCCCTCCCTGATTTCCTGTGTCTGGACGAGGTATCTTCATTTGCTCCTGGCATCCTTTTCACTTCCCATTTATACTGGATGATAACATGTCCATCCACGTGTTTCCCCCGGTGCACTGAACACTGCGAGGACACACACTGCATCTCATTCTCCACAATTTCCCGCCAACTAATATACATAGTTTCTGGCTAAATGAATAAATGAATAAATGAATGGGTGAGACCCCTGTCTGTCCCCAGTGCCATGGGGGAGGGACCTTCTCAGGCGAGCAGCAGAACGGTGACTCAGACAGCAGGGAGGGCTCTCGAGCAAGGAGGGAAGGGGAGACCCAGCAGTGAGACCTGCAGCCGCCAGGACCTAGTGACTGGATGTACTTCCAGGCGTGAGAAAACTGTGGCATTATGAGCGCAGCTTAGACTCCCGACTCGGGCAAGGGACCAGCTGGATAAGCTGTGCCATCCGGAGCTCTCTGTGCTTCTGTGCCCGACCTTCCCAGACCTCCCTGTCTCACAGAATCAATCACAGGCCACAGGTCACCTGACCCCTCTGCACCTGATGATTTCATCCCCTTCCCCTTGCTACCACCACACTGGCCTCATTGCTGTTCTCTCAAAGCACCAAACACACTCCTGCCCCAGGGCCTTTGCACTTGCTGTCTCCTGCGCCTGAAGTTCTTTCCCCTAGAGCTCCATCCCCTCTAAGAGAACTCTTTCCTAAGTGCCTGACATGAAATAGCCCTCAGCAATCTCCCTCCCCCTTATTCACTTCATTTTCTCTGTATCTCTTATCACCACCTTAAAAGCCAGGTATTTATATGTTTCTTAATTTATTGTCTTTCTTCTCCCACTAGGAAAACAATCTCCATGAGGGCTGCCCAGCACAGAGAGGCACCCTCTTTAAGAAAATGAGATCATAACATGAACTAATTAATGTATTGCAAAGTTCTCAGCACTATTCCTGCCACTTAGTAGATGCTTGGTGGATGGTCGATATTCTTATTGTTGCATTATTCACTTGTCTTTTGAAGACAAAGAGGCAACAAAAATCTTTCCAAGGTTTCAACTATCAGGGAAGATTCATTCATTCATTCATTCATTCAAGAAATACTTATTGAGTGCCTGTTACATGCCGGGAACTGCCCTAGATTCTGAGGAGCCACCAGAGAGCAAAGCACACACAGACACTGAACGAGCTTGCATTCCAGCAGGAACTGGAATGTGCCCATTCCTCTGCCCTGTGTCCAAACTGCACTGAGGAGTTATCCTGGTAAAGAACTGGAGTCAGCAGCAGAAACAGTCTTCATGGAGCAGAAAACAAGACACAGTCCAAGAACTAAAGCGCTCTTGTGTCGGCCGGAGCACAGAGCACACACGGCAGACACAGTCTGGGCAGCAGCCAGAGCCTGGGCGGCAGCCAGAGAGTCAGAAGGACCTCGCCAACCCGTCCGGAAGCTGGCGCTGACTCTGAGCACCCAGGGTTCCCAGAGGGCCTGGGGTCATCCTATCACACTGAGAAGGCCACTCTGGGTTCAGCAGAAACCCATTCAGAGGAGGCCAGTTTGGAAACCATTCGGAAGTGGCTGTGGTCACCGAGGTGAGAAATGGCGGGTCCTGCCCTCGGCGTCTGCAGGGCAGACGGAATGAAGTGCCCTAGTCGGGAGACAGACGTAACGGGCTGCATGTGGACAGGTCAGGAGGAAGGCTCAGCTTCTGTCTGAGCACCTGGGAAGACCGGGGTGCTTTCCACGGAGACGAGATGCGAAGTGGAGGAGGGGCAGGTTTGGGAGCGTGGGCCAGGAGGGAGGGGGCTAGTCTGATTTCAGAGTCAGTGGCTTAAAATGGCAAGGGTCATGTCTCCCCATGGGTGTGGCTCCATGGTCTTCATTCCATTCGTCATGCTGACAACGCAGCAACTGCTCTTTCTTAGAGAGAGAGAGAGAGAGAGAGAGAGAGAGAGAGAAAGAGAGATACAGAGAGGGACAGAGAGGGACAGGCAGGCAGGAAGGGAGAGAGATGAGAAGCATCAATTCTTCATTGTGGCACCTTAGTTGTTCATTGATTGCTTTTTCATATGTGCCTTGACCAGGGGGCTACAGCAGAGTGAGTGACCCCTTGCTCAAGCCAGCAACCTTGGGCTCAAGCCAGCGACCTTGGGCTCAAGCCAGCGACACTGCACTCAAGCTGGTGAGCCTGCGCTCAAGCCAGAGACCTCGGGGTTTCGAACCTGGGTCCTCAGCGTCCCAGACCGACGCTCTATCCATTGCACCACCACCTGGTCAGGCCATCTTTTTTTTTTTTTTCTTTTTGTAACTCAGGTTTTAAAGACTGAGGTAGATACAGTAAAATGCCTAATTCTAAGGTGTTTAGTTCTGTGAATGTTGACAAATGGATACATGCAACTAATCCAAACCCCAGTCAAGATACAGAACACTTCCGTCACCCCCGGGAAGTCTCGCGGGCTCCTCCCCACACAGGGAACCCCTATCCTGACCTCTGCCCTCAGGGGTCAGTTCTGTTTGTTCTTGAACTTCACCTACCCGGGGTCAAGGCATATGACATAAGACATACATAGTTGGTCTCCGGCCAGTTTTCCTGAAACCCGTGGAATTTCCCGGGTGATAGCAGCTGCCAGGAGCACCTTCTGTTCTAGTATTTGGTCTTTGGTCCTCGTTCTTAGCATAGAGCTCCTAAAGCCCTTGGAATTTCCTGGGTGATGGGAGCATCTTCTTCCTAATAAGGGGGCTCTTTCGTGGGCTCCTGACTGTCTCCTAAGTGGAGGCTGGTCCCAGAAGGACCAAACCATGACCAAATACTTGGAAGTGTCCACCTCCACCTTTTGGGGCTGGAGTCGTCGAGTTAATAACTGAGAGCGCCTATATGATGAAGCCTCAGAGAAGTCCCTAAACAACGGGGTTTGCAGAGCTCCTGAGTCGGTGAATACATCCCCACGCCGGGAGGGTGGTGTACCCCAACTCCACAGGGACAGAGCACCTGCACCTGGGACCCTCCTGGGCCTGTGTAGCTCCTCACCCAGCTGTTCGTCTGTATCCTTCTTCACCTCCTTTATCACATCATCAGCCAGTCTAACAAAAGTGGCCCCCTGACTTCTGTGAGCCATTATAGCAAATTACCAAACCTGAGGGGCGGGGGGGGGGGGGTCTTGGCCAAGCCAGGCAGAAGAGTGGGAGGCCTGAGACCCACTCTGTGTGATTGGAGCCTCACGTGGGTGCAGTCTCGTGGGACTGCTCCCTTCACCTGTGGGGTCTGTGCTAACTCCAGGTAATGGGTGACAGAATTGAATTAAATTGTAGGACAGCTGGTCGGTATCTGCAGAGAAGGGGAGCAGTGCAGGCTGTGGAAAACCCACACTTGAACCGAAGCACTGGGAGAGTGAAACAAGTCTTCCTTTTTAGAGGCTGCCTTTAGCATCTGGCTTCTTTGGCTCTCATGGTAACATTGTTGAAATTCATCCCAGCTGTAACATTGTTGAAATTCATCCCCGGCTGCTGCATGACTCAGGGGATTGCTCCTGAGGACTGCTGAGTCATGTTCATCATTTGTGTTCAGCCCTGCTCCCTCGGACAGGTGTTTGGGTTACCTCCCTTTCTGGCTACTAACAAAACTGCTGGAGACAAACCTGGCCAAGTTATTTTCTAGTAAGATATGTTGAGATGGAAGTGCGTCTGGGCCAACCTAGTGTAAATACCCAGTAAGCAGTTGCCCAAGTGGGTCTGGCATTAAGAAACAATAGATGGAGCAGAGACAGAGATTTGGGGCTTACTGGCACAAAGGGGGTAGTTAAAACCTTCAGCTGATCAGGGAGAATGAACATTAGAGCCTAAGGTAGAAGGGGACTGCTGTTTGGGGCCGCGTCCTCCCACCATCCCTAGACCTCGCCTTCCAGCCCCCGGAGCTTTGCTTCCCAGGCTGTCTGGAACAAAATACTCTCTCCCCTTCCCGCCCTACCATCTCCTTGCTGACTCAGGGCTCCTCCGATGCACACACTCCCTTCTCCGACCTGTGAAGATCCCGGTCCTGACTGTCCCTGGTCCCCAGCCCCCGTGCCAGCCCTTCGGTTTGCATGCCCATCCACCTGCGGGTCCCGGCATGCCCTGTAGCTGAAGCATGACTGAGGAGCTCAATAGCCCCCCCAATTTCTCCGAATGACTTGGCTTAAAGAAAATTTTTTTTTCTGTCCTTCAAGGAGCAGCCAGTGGCCAATAGCTTCATCCCTTAGTCCTGCAGGTGACCCTGCTTTGCTCTGAATGTGGGGCCAAAAGTCCTCTCTCCATACTTCACTGCAGTTTGCTATTGTGACTTTTCTCATAGATACATGCTATATAAACCTATAATGTTCTATGGCCACCGCCCACAAAGTTCATGTTGAAATCTTGACCCCCAGTGTGATAGCATTGGGGTGGGGGGCTTTGCAAGGTGAGTAGTTCATGAGGGTGGAGCCCTCATGAATGGGATGAGTGCCCTTATAAAAGAGACCCTGAAGAGAGCTCTCTCATCCCTTCCACCATGTGAGAACAATGGGAAATGTGTGTATGTATGTGAACAAACACAGTATATATAGGGTTTTGTATGATCAAGTTTCAGGTATCCACTGGGGGTCTTGGACATACCGCCCACATCTAAGGGAGCACGACTATAGATCTGGCAACACTGGGCCCATCCAGTAAGGCTTGGTGTCTCTGGATGGGACACGCCCTCTATAGGTTACCACAGTTTCCCACATGCCCTGCTGTCTTACACCAAGCTTTCCCCCTTCTTCTTATCTGCCTGGCTCCTGAAAACGTGAGTTTGTGACCCCGGTACATGAGCCTTGGAGGACAAACACTCTGTCCTGTGTCCCCCTGAAAGTCCCCAGTGTGAATCCTAAGGAAAAAAGACATGTACTCAGATGGGCTCCTGGTAGCTAACGGGGCTCACAAACAAACAAACCCAAAACAGAGCCTAGCCGCCATTTATGTACAGGGACCTCTCAAGCAAACTGCAAACTGCACTGAACTGTGTTTCGGCCATGAGCTCACTCTTATAAAAGAGTTCTTGGAGGAGTCCCAGTTCGACCAATGGGATGGTGGCTCTCCCCATCCAATCAGAGCTGTGCAGCTCAGACCAAGCCAGAGAGGCCCTATTCTGACCAATCAGGACAGTGCCTTTAGACCAATCAAACTGTGAGGATTCTGAGTTCTTATTTGCATGAGGGAAAACCAATCAGGGGCCAGGGGCGGGGACTTCTGTCTTATATAAAAGCCGGCTCGCGGGGCGCTAGGAGCATCTACTTTCCACGGCAGACTCCCTGGGGCTGGAGCTGAACCACCAAAGAGATCTTGCTGAGCAGAGCAGAGCAGACGACATCACTGTGTAGCTCTTTACACCAAATCCAGTTTCCTTCTTCTCTGCACCCCAGGTTCCCGTTGAATCCGTGCCAATGACCACTGGTTGATACCAATAACCTCATTGCCTAGCAGGTGCTCCATCAAAGCAAACGTTTTTGAACGGAGGCTCCTGGTTAAAATCCTCCTCCTCCATCTTGCTGGGCTGACTCTGCCTTCAGAGACGAAGACACTCACGGTCACCTCTCCTCGTCTGGGATTTGGAGGCCTACCTAGACCTGGGTGCTTACAGAGAAAGCTGCACTTCTGAGCCTGTTTCCAGGCTGTGTGTGCTGGGCAGAGTGAAGGCCCCCCCAGCAGCCTGCCTCCGGGGATTCATTTCAGATACCTAAGGCCTTTCCCGGCTTAAGCTGGACTCCTCTGCCATCCCCACCCCTGCAAGGGGCTCCCACAACGCGCCCGACCAAGCCGGTGGCGGTAGGGACTTCTGATGGCTCCGAGTCCCCAGGAGATGTTCCCTGACCCACAGGCAGCCCTTTCCAAGCCGGGCGCACGTCCCGAGCTGTATTTATCCCAAAGGGAACTGATCATAATGACAACCGGACACTTCAAGGCTATGACACACCGGACTCTGTTCTAAGCGTATTACGTCATTCAATCCTCACGCGACCTTACGAGGTAAGAAGCCTTGAGCCTCCATTTTACAGACGGAGAACTCAAAAGCTCAGAGCTATCAAGTAAATTGTCGGTGGCACTCAGTGAGGAGTGGGCAGAGCCTGGGATTCGAAGCCAAGCAGCCTGGCTCTGAAACCACCGGCATAGAATAGGTCAGTGGTTTTCAACCGCCGGTCAGAAATTTCGTATAAACCCAATGATTATAGACTCTGTAATCTTCATACGACATCAGGGTGGTTCACTCTTCCGCAGACCAGCACCGGTCTACAAATTGGCAGTGGAAAAACAGTAGAAGGGGCAACACTGCACAGATGCAGTCCCATGTGTCCCGCCAAGACCCTGCGGTTCACTCCTCCTGACACCGGGCTGCTATCCGGGACAGCCGTGGCCTGCCTGTGCGCCCATCTCCTGGGTGCCTGGGTAAGCACAGTCCAGGGGCAGGGCGCGTTGGAAGTGCTGGCGAGTTAATTCCCCTGCAAGCAGCTCCCGGCCACAAACAGAAAGGAGCAGGCGGAGTTTCAGCGTCCTGTCCCTCGACTAGAAAACCCTGCAGCACACACCAGCCCCCTGCGGGATGAGACCCCAGCTGCCCACGGGGGGGGGGGGGGGACCTGCTTTCCGGGGTCCCCGGACTGCCCTCCAAAGAAACCACATGCCCTCGCCTCCTTACAGTCTGCTGCTGGGGACACTCAAAGCAGGACAGTGACCCATTGTGGGACGTCAGAAAGTGGTTTAGCCTCTCTGGGCCTCAGTCTTATTGGTAAAAAAAAAAAAAAAAAAAAAAAAAAAGGATAAGAGTATCTATCATTCAGAGCTGTCATGAGGACTGAATTAAATGAGTTAATATTGCTAAAGCACTTAAAGTAATAAATGGCATATAGTCAGCATTTTATGAAATGTTTTAGAATCTGAGAAATTTTTTTTAGAAAAAAAAAATGTCCAAAAACCTATTCTGAACCATCCAAAATGGTGCCTTTGCTTTCCCTGGCCCATCAGCAAGCCCACAGTCATAAGAAAGCTCCCAACGGAGCCCCCCTCTGACCTCCAGAAATGTACCCCATGTGGCAACTGCACACCCCGCTCGCCCGACCGTGAAATTCTACGACTCTAACACCCACAGCTCGATTTTACCGTCACTCCCAAACTTCTCCAGGTAAGAGACTTGAAAGTCATTTCTGAGTCCTTCGGGGTGCTAACTGGTTATCACACCGGGATTACACATTTCTCACATTCAGGGTCAACTGAAATTCCTCAGTGTCTCAGAACAAATTGGAGACCTGTTTAAAATCAACAACGACGGCCCGGAGCGGTTGCAGTCCAGGCGCCCAGAGCACCTGCGGGATCCGGCTACAAGGAAGGGGACACGCTTGGTTCCACACGGACAACGCAGCCCGATACTTCAAGCCAGAACCTGGAGCAGACACCTGTTCTCTGCTCACGTAGGAAGCGTGTTCCTTGGTGTTCTGAAATGTCCCCCGGCCCCCCGCTGTGCTAGGACAGAAGAAATCATTTTTGCAAAATTGAGACTTCATTTTTATACAAGAAAATACCGCCCTTGTTTTCGTTTTGTTTTGTTTTTTTTCTCCCCCAGCGATACACTGTAACACAGCTGCAAAGGGACACATCACCAGGAGGGAGCGGGAAGGAGATGGAAATGTTCTCCGGAAGGACTTGTTTTTATCGAACAGCGTCCAGTCCTGAGCTCTCCTGGGCTCGGGAAGTCCTTCCATCAACTCCTTCGGTCTTGTGCCAGGATACGAGAATGGCCCTCAGCTACCAAGTTCGGCGGAGAACGACTCGTCAACTCAAGGCCAGCATGCTTAGGCCACTTGTTTCCAAAACACGATACCCCACTGGGTCAGAACCATTGCCCATGGTCCAGGTTTTGTGGAGGGCACAGGCTCCAGACAAGGGTCAACATTCAAGTGTTATTTCGGTCAAGTTCAGGGGAAACTACCATGGCCCTGGAAAGAAAGGCAGTAGCCTCGCTGAGGCCAGCACAGCCCTTCCATCTGGTCTGCCACCTGCCTCCCCAGCCTTACTTGACCTCCCTCTTGGCTCTCCCTGCTCTCCCCACACTGCCTTTCTGTCAGGCTCACATAGCTGCTGTAACTCCTCACCGCAGGCCCTTTGCACATGCTGTCCTCACTGAATGGAATGTTTTTCTACTTCCTTCCTTGAATAACTTCCACTGTTGTTTCCTTAATGACATCATCCCTGTGCTCTCCAGCAAGGTCACATTTCCCTCTTACGTCCTCCAAGTACCATGGACCTCTCTTCCACAACACTTTACTTGGTCGTATATTTTTTTATTTGCTTGTGTGATGAGCTGATGACTAACAATGGCAGTCATCTGTTTTGTTTTCACTATTTCACACTTATTTTTTCAGAGCCCGTAAACCATCACGGCTTATCTAGAACTGGTCATTTTCCCGTCAGACTCGGCATGCGGAGTGTGCGTGAACAAAGCTATGTTTTCCCTCGTGAAGCCGCTTTGACATCGCTCAGGACACAAGTAATAGAAAGAACTCAAACCCACCTTCCCAAAAACGTTCTCTTTGTAACCGGGATGTTCCTACAGACCGGTGACACTTCTATTCATTTGGCCCCACAGAAGGGAAGGTTGTTTTTTTTTCTGAGACAGAGGCACAGCCAGCACTAGGACCAAAGGTCAGAGCCAAAGTCAGGGCTCTTATTCTTTAGGGACACACCCAAAATTCACGGAGTGACCAGCACAGTCAGCGCCATCTCTCAACACACAGCACCGTCCTGCCAATACACGCAAATCCAGATTCCACCCCTCACCAAACCCCGCTGACTCAGCAGCCTCCAAAATAGTCCACGACTCTGTCCACTTTGACCCTCCTGCATGACCACCCCAGCTGCAAGCCACCACCGACACAACCTAGGCTTGTGAACGAGCACTTCCGAGACAAAGGTCTGAAACTGCATGAAGACCGGAAGGCAGGGAACATTTCCTTAGGGTCTTGAAGGTTCCATAGGAGTTTTCTGGGAGACACAACATGCACGGCAAAGGCCCAGGGTCATGAAGGCCTTGGGAGACAGCACGCCCTACGTGGGGGAAAACAGCACAGAGGCAAGGGTTCCCCCGGCGCCCGGCGACGCAGAGAGACGGGCATCTCACCTCGAACTTCTGCCGCAGCTCCTCGTTGCCCTCGCTCCCCTCGGGCGGCACGGGCACGTTGAAGTACTCGCCCTCCTCCTGACTCAGCAGCTTGAACCTACGGGAAGACAAGGGGCCGGGAGAAACCCCGTGACTCGGCTTCACGGCATTTTGTTGCTTAGAATAAGAGAAGGGGGCCTAGGAAAAGCTCTACTTTGAATACCACATCGAGGGCTTTTGTTTGTTTGTTTTATTTATTCATTTTAGAGAGGAGAGAGAGAGACAGAGAGAGACAGGGGGGAGGAGCTGGACGCATCAACTCCCATATGTGCCTTGACCAGGCAAGCCCAGGGTTTCGAACTGGCGACCTCAGCATTTCCAGGTCGAGGCTTTATCCACTGCGCCACCACAGGTCGAGGGCTTTTTTTGTTTTGGTGTGTGTGTATATAGCCAGGTCTGCCGCCTATTTTTATTTCTGTAACTATTCTACGGACATCAGAAAAATGTGCCTTCCGCGCTTATAGGACGCAAGGTTCTCCGTTTCTCTCCCCACCCCCCCAAGCCACACAACTGTCTTAATCACACCATTCATTACTCCAAGCTTCCCCCCATTTCCCGTCCATGAAGGGTTCTCTTCCTGTGAAAGATCGCTACACGGATGCCCATGACGACGCAGTCCCTCACGCTCTCGCGGCTCTCCAATTTCACGCACACCGGCAGCATGCCGGCCGGGCAGGCGGGCGTCGGGGTGATTGTGGACTTCACCCCAGGGTGCTGCGGTTCTCTGTGGGAGCCCTCCCCAAGCGCCCATCCTCTGGAGAAATGGAGTCCCTTGTGGTTAGGGACGCGAGCCCTGGAGTCAAACTGTGTCTGGGTCGGAGTCTCACCTCGGTCTCTGCCGCCCAGGATACCCTCGGCTACGTGGGTTAGCCTCCCTGAGTCTTGATTTGTTTTCTCGTCCTTAATTGGAACCGAAGCCTCTTTTTCCCGGGATTATTGTGAAGCGGGATGTGATGTATGTGAAAATGATAAGCACAGTGCCTGGCACTGAGCCAGCGTTCGATAAAAGGCACCTCGCCATCACCACTGATGTTATTATAAATGAACACAATGGCTTTGTTGTTGTTTTTTTCTGACCACCAAGAGTTTTACACCTAGTCAACGAGATGGGAGTGGGAAAGGGAAAGTGACATTCCACAGACGTGCCAGTCAGCAGGCGGGAAAGAGAGCCCAAACTCCTCACTCCCAAAACAGGCTTCCTCACCAAAATTTACAATTGTCATCACATTTTTTTTTCTCCCATTCACAAAGTATCTTAGACATCTTCTTCTTTTTTATTTTTAATTCAGTGAGAAGAGAGGAGGCAGAGACAGACTCCTGCATGTGCCCCAACTGGAATCCACCCGGCATGCCCACTAGGGGGCGATGCTCTGCCCATCTGGGGCTGTTGCTCTGTTGCTCAGCAATCAAGCTCTTCCTAGCACCTGAGGTGGAGGCCATGGAGCCATCCTCAACTATCTGGGGCCAACTCGCTCCAAGGGGCCATGGCTGTGGGAGAAGGACAGAGAGAGAGAAAGAGAGAGAAGCAAGAAGAGAAGCAGATGGGTGCTTCTCCTGTGTACCCTGACTGCCAATCAAACCCTGGACATCACAGGCCAGGCCGACGCTTTACCACTGAGCCAACCGGCCAGGGCCTCAGCAGCTTCTAAAAATAGGGGCTAGGTGACTCAAAGCAGAGATGACCATCAGAGCCTCCACATTTAATATTCAAACCTCTCCTTCCAGGAAATCCCCACTGGCATTACCGAAAGAAACACAAAGACGGGAGAACATCTGTGACTTCTTTGCTAGAAGTCAAGAGCAGGTGTTCTCCGCACAGCAGGGACTTCTGGGAATTTCCACAAATGGAAGTCATAGTAAAGTTTGTGTGGCAAACTTTATTCACCTTTGTGGATTTCACTAACTCTGGATATTATTATCTAACACTTTTCACTGAATTCTCTCTCTCTTTTTCTTAACCGTTTGAGCAGTACGAATGTTCTAGTATGTACGTTCTGGTGCCTCCTGACCATCCAGAGTACGATCGTATACAAATTTTTATTTTAAAACTGTGTAAGGCAACAGTAAAAAAAATTCAAAGGTATGTTCTTCTTGTTTCCATAAATTGGTTATCAAACAAACATGATTTTAAGTTAATAAAACTGGAACAGGAACTAATTTCATTTTATGGAAAAAAAACAACAACACCTCATTCCCGGGGGGTCAGCGAGCATGAAAAAACTCACTAGTCAAAGGGTTAATATAATAAATTCCCTTTGAAAAGACATTTGATATCTCCTGTAAAGCAGGTCACAATATCACTTGTCACAAATACAAAGTAACCATAAGAATATAAACAATAGACAACTCAACTGTTACCCAAGTCCCCATAGAGAGTAGAGCTTCCCAAAGGGTCTGAGACCAGTGCCCACCTTCCTTGTTAAAGTGGGAGGCCAGCCAGCCGCCCGGGCTGTGACTCAGCCCTTGCTCCAGCCTGTCCACTGCTGTAGATGCTCCCCGCCCGGGAGTCACTGAGTGGCTGCCTTGGTTATCAGCTCAACGGCCTGACCAGGCGGTGGCGCAGTGGATAGAGCATTGGACTGGGATGCAGAGGACCCAGGTTCGAGACCCCGAGGTCGCCAGATTGAGCGCGGGATCATCTGGTTTGAGCAAAAAGCCCACCAGCTTGAACCCAAGGTCAGTGGCTCCAGCGAGGGGTTACTTGGTCTGCTGAAGGCCCGCGGTCAAGGCACATATGAGAAAGCAATCAATGAACAACTAAGGTGTTGCAACGCGCAATGAAAAACTAATGATTGATGCTTCTCATCTCTCTCTGTTCCTGTCTTTCTGTCCCTGTCTATCCCTCTCTCTCTCTGAAAAAAAAAAAAAAAAGATTGCAGAAGGTTATCAGCTCAACTGTCCCAGCATCACAGTGCATATCTCCAAGTCACCCGCATTTTACTTAACAATGGCCCCTCAAGCACAAGAGTCGGGAAGTTGACAAGGTGGATATGCCCCAGAGAAGCCATAAGGTGCTTCATTTCAACAAAAAGGTATGTGTGTAGGAAAAAAACACGGCATCTATATAGCTTTTGGTGCCATCTGGGGTTTCAGGCAACCGCTGGTGGGGGGGGGGGGGGTCGTCTACCTAAGAAACAAAGGGTAACAGTAGAAGCAGGCTGCACAGGAAATTGAAAACCCAACTGCAGACCTTGAGGAAGCAGCAACAGCTAAAACGCACCCTGTCAAAACTGGGAGGGAAAAAAAATGTATTCCCTCCGATGCCCGTTCGTTATCTTGAAAGAGCGGAGAAAGTTAAGAGAGGAAAAACACATCAGCGAGCTAGTCAACCGAAATTCAAAGGCAACCAACAAAACAAACCCACAGGTAAAGAGGGAAAAGGAACACAGCATTAGGACACACATCTCAGAGCTGGTTCTTTGGGGGGGGGGGGGGGAAGGAATAAAACAACACAAAGACAGATGCACCTCTGGAAAACAAGGGGAGAGGAAGGAGGCGTCAGACACAGAAGCAGAAACAAAGAGGAGAATCCGCCAGCAGACACAGAGCAGAGCGAGGGCGGGAGCATCAGCCGAGGGCCTGAGGCGGCCGCTCCACATCTGGGGGGGCTGTCACGGCTGCTTCTGCGGTCTCGGCCACATGGCCCCCCTCAGAGCACAGAGCAGCCGCGAGAGCTCACCCCCTTCCGCACGGCGTCAAACTGAGTCTCCGCCAGGGGCTGGGACTGACCTGAGACCACAGGTGTTAAAAGAGGAATTCCTGGGACAGGAATCCAAATCTCTAGAATTTGGTACATTTAGAGTGAAGACAGCATCAGAGGAGAGGTCTTGGCCCTACAGCTAAAGAGGACTTTTATCTGCAAAATCTGGAGAATGGCTTTTATTTTGCAAAAGGTTGCTTATAACTCTCATGTCATCCATTTCACAGCTATTCCAAAGGGTGGATTTGGGGTGGGGTGGGGGTAGGGGGGGTAGGGATTCCTGTAATTATCCCTGGTGAATGGAATCACGTCTGCTGAGAAGGCCGTACGTAGTCCAGAAGGGTGATGTGCTTCCCCAAAGGTCACTCCGCATCCGTCCCGTTAGGAGAGCCAAACTCAAAACCTGACTTGTCAGCCGTCTGGGCCTTTGCCAGCCCTTGTATCAGGAGGCGGAATGGGATGTGTGTGTGCTTGGGCTCCGACGGTACGATGACCTGGAGCCAAACTCCAGCCCGGTCACTATGAGCTGTGCGCCCCTCATGCATTGCCTGACCTCTCTGGTCGCAGGACTAAGGCTCGCCCCAGAACTGCTGGGAGAATTAAAGGATCATTAAAGTGTAAGTGCAGGGCCCTGGCCGGTTGGCTCAGTGGTAGAGTGTCAGCCTGGCATGCAGGAGTCCCGGGTTCGATTCCCGGCCAGGGCACACAGGAGAAGCGCCCATCTGCTTCTCCAACCCCCCCCTCCTTCCTCTCTCTCTCTCTCTCTTCCCCTCCTGCAGCCGAGGCTCCATTGGAGCAAAAAGATGGCCCGGGTGCTGGGGATGGCTCCTTGGCCTCTGCCCCAGGCGCTAGAGTGGCTCTGGTCGTGACAGAGCGACGCCCTGGAGGGGCAGAGCATCGCCCCCTGGTGGGCAGAGCGTTGCCCCTGGTGGGCGTGCCGGGTGGATCCCGGTTGGGTGCATGCGGGAGTCTGTCTGACTGCCTCCCTGTTTCCAGCTTCAGAAAAATTAAAAAAAAAGTGTAAGTGCAGAAAGAAGTACTTGGGACTTCCTCCTGAGCTGCTGTCCCTTATCTCCAAGCCACTCTGGAGACAAGCCAGGCACTGGGCCAGGAAGAAGGATGTGGCCCCTGTGGAGACAGCCCCGCGGGGCCACAGGAAGGAGGAGGAAGAGGATGGAGTGAGAGCAGAGGGGCTCTGGTGTCAGCATGTCTGCCCCGGACTCGACACACCGTCAGTGAGGAGAATGCAGCACACACTCAGAACCTATCTGAATAAAAGCCCCCTTTCAAGGCGGAGGAGAGACCCGGCCTTTGCGAGGGGACTCGTGCAAAGGACGCATGGTCCTGAGGACCGCTCTGCTTTGATTGGCTCTCCCTTGTAACTGGAAAGGCCCTGAGACCACCCAGAAGGGAGAGGACTGCTCTTAAAGAGGTCAGAGCAGCCCCTGACCCCCCACCCCCCCCAATAGAAAGCGCCAGGTCGGACCATGTTCTGATCTACAGACCCACCCGGACAGCCGGGAAACGAGCCGTTGCCAAGGAGACTGACTCAACTCTTTGCTGGGAATACTGGGCAAGGATTTTATTTATTAATTTTGCTCTAAGAAGACACCAGAGCAAAAGCCCCCCAGAACAAAGGACACAGTTGGGCCGACCATGCCAGCCAAGACCCTGCACTCTGCGGCCAGGCCTGGCAGCCCCTCCCAGTGAGGGAGGGTCTTGTTCAGGAGAGTCAGCAGATGGCACGTATCTTCTGGGTGAACTGTGAGAGGCACTTCAGCGGCCACGGGGCCAGTCGGCCCAGGTAATTATGTAAAGTGGGGCCAGTGTGAGACGCTAGGGAGTGGTGGGGACTGTGGCCCATAAAACATCCTGTCTAGGGAAAGTCATTCATTCTTTTTTTTTTTTTTTCCTCTCTCTTTCTCTCTTCAGCACAAGGATCAAATAAAACCTATCTGTGCGGCCAATCCAATCCTGCAGCCCTCCCCCCGGGGACTCTGCCTCAGCACCGCCCGTTTCGGAGGACGCGCCCGAAGCCCCGGCCGGCTGCCTTACCAGCCGTCCACGCCGGCCTTCTGCAGCTCCGAGATCCCGAACGACAGGGAGCCCATGAAGTCGTTGCGGCTGGTCAGGTCCCAGTCCCAGATCTCCACAGACAGCCGCCTGTCCTTGTCCGACTCCTTCAGCTGGCTGGAGAGACAGGGCAGGGAGACGTCAGCACAGGTCACCAGAGCCCCCGCGGCGGATGAGACACAGGCGAGAGGGCAGGGCCCGCGGAGAGGGACGTCTCGGGGTGACAGGGCGGGGAGACGTCAGCACAGGTCACCAGACCCCCGCGGCGGATGAGACACAGGCGAGAGGGCAGGGCCCGCGGGGAGGGACGTCTCGGGGTGACAGGGCGGGGAGACGTCAGCACGGGTCACCAGACCCTCGCGGCGGATGAGACACAGGCGAGAGGGCAGGGCCCGCGGGGAGGGACGTCTCGGGGTGACAGGGCGGGGAGACGTCAGCGCGGGTCACCAGACCTCCCGCGGCGGATGAGACACAGGCGAGGGGACAGGGCGGGGAGATGTCAGTGTGGGTCACCAGACCCCCGCGGCGGATGAGACAGGGCCCGCAGAGAGTGACGTCTTGGGGTGACAGGGTGGGGCGACGTCAGCACGGGTCACCAGACCCTCGCGGCGGATGAGACACAGGCGAGGGGACAGGGCGGGGAGATGTCAGCGTGGGTCACCAGACCCCCGCGGCGGATGAGACAGGGCCCGCGGAGAGTGACGTCTCGGGGTGACAGGGCGGGGAGACGTCAGCACGGGTCACCAGACCTCCCGCGGCGGATGAGACACAGGCGAGGGGACAGGGCGGGGAGATGTCAGCGTGGGTCACCAGACCCCCGCGGCGGATGAGACAGGGCCCGCGGAGAGTGACGTCTCGGGGTGACAGGGCGGGGAGACGTCAGCACGGGTCACCAGACCCTCGCGGCGGATGAGACACAGGCGAGAGGGCAGGGCCCGCGGGGAGGGACGTCTCGGGGTGACAGGGCGGGGAGATGTCAGCGCGGGTCACCAGACCTCCCGCGGCGGATGAGACACAGGCGAGGGGACAGGGCGGGGAGATGTCAGCGTGGGTCACCAGACCCCCGCGGCGGATGAGACAGGGCCCGCGGAGAGTGACGTCTTGGGGTGACAGGGTGGGGCGACGTCAGCGCAGGTCACCAGACCCCCCCACAGTGGAAGAGACACAGGTGAGGGGACAGGGCCCGCGGGGAGGGACGTCTCAGGGTGACAGGGCAGGGCAGGAAATCCATTCTTCTCCATCCCCGACGATCCCCCCGCCCCAGGAGAGAGAGCTTTGTTCTGCATGACCGACTGGGCCCTCAGGCCGAGGGCCTCGGCCAGCGCTGAGAGGGGCCCTTCTGGCTACTTCTGTGGCCTTCCTCAGGGCCTCAGAGGGCTCGAGGCGTTCTGGGCATGTTGCACACGCCGCTATAAGCCACACGGGCGGCACTGAGGTCGTCTGTGGGTGTCTGCGCACGACACGTGGGGGGATGGGACGAGGACAGTCTTGCTGTGGCTGGCCCGGGGGGGAGGGAGGCTGTACGTCCCGACACAGCCCCTTGGCTGAGGCTAGGACAGGACCCCCAAGGGGCCTCAGGTGGCTTGAGAGAGGAAAGAGGGGGTGAGGCCACCCTCAGGAAATCCTGCTTTGGGCCCGTGGCCCCTCAAGTCTGGCTGCCGACTCTAGCTCTGCCCTGGGTTGGCTGTGGGACTTGGGGCCCGTTCTCAAGCCCCCACGGGTAAAATGGGAGGAAATGACCAGCGGAGCTAGGCCACTCCATACGGTGCTTGTCATACACGGTATATGGTCAGGAGACATCGGCCATCATCACATCACGGACACTGGCTGGCCAAGGTGTACCAAACAGCCGAGATGATGGCTGTGCGTCCCCCAGCACTGTGAGCGTACTAACCGCCACTGAACGGCACACCCGGGTACCTGGAGCCCCGGCCAGGGGAGACCTTCCACGGGAGCTCCCAGCAGGCTGCGGGCTCAGCATCTCCCATGCCTTCGGCCCGAGAGAGGTCAGCACGACACCCAGGGGGCGTGTGGGGACCCTGAGCCCCCCGCCATTCGCCTTCGCCTAGCAACGCATCGCCCGTTCTCCGTGCCACCCACTCCCCCACACCACACACATTCCCAGCATGGTTGGAAAAAAAGTAGGTCCCAGTGCCTCCTTGGCTTGCAACGCAGAAATGCAGATGGAAGGGAGGAAGAGAAGGAAGGACAGAGCGAGGGAGGGCGGGAAGGATGGAGGGAAGGAAACAGCAGCCAGGGGAGGAACGCCCCGATCTCAGGGGGCCCCCCCGCCACCGCCCACCCCCAGGGGAGGAACGCCTCGATCTCAGGGGGCCCCCCGTCCACCGCCCACCCCCAGGGGAGGAATGCCCCGATCTCAGGGCCCCCCCGTCCACCGCCCACCCCCAGGGGAGGAACGCCCCAATCTCAGGGCCCCCCCCGTCCACCGCCCACCCCCAGGGGAGGAACGCCCCGATCTCAGGGCCCCCCCCCGTCCACTGCCCACCCCCAGGGGAGGAACGCCTCGATCTCAGGGGGCCCCCCCGTCCACCGCCCACCCCCAGGGGAGGAACGCCCCGATCTCAGGGGGCCCCTCGGCCACCGCCCACCCCCAGGGGAGGGACGCCCCGATCTCAGGGCCCCCCCATCCACCGCCCACCCCCAGGGGAGGGACGCCCCGATCTCAGGGCCCCCCCCATCCACCGCCCACCCCCAGGGGAGGAACGCCCAGATCTCAGGGGGTCCACCGCCCACCCCCAGGGGAGGGACGCCCGGATCTCAGGGGGCCCCCCGTCCACCGCCCACCCCCAGGGGAGGAACGCCCCGATCTCAGGGGGCCCCTCGGCCACCGCCCACCCCCAGGGGAGGGACGCCCCGATCTCAGGGGGCCCCTCGGCCACCGCCCACCCTCAGGGGAGGGACGCCCCGATCTCAGGGGGTCCACCGCCCACCCCCAGGGGAGGAATGCCCTGATCTCAGGGGGCCCCCCCGTCCACCGCCCACCCCCAGGGGAGGAACGCTCAGATCTCAGGGGCCCCCCCGTCCACCGCCCACCCCCAGGGGAGGGACGCCCTGATCTCTGGGGCCCCCCCGTCCCCCGCCCACCCCCACCCCGTGAGGGGGCTGCGATGATCCCGACTTACAATCTGAAGGTCTCGTTCCACTCGGGGTTGAGGGAGCACTTGATCGTCTTGGTCTTCTGTTTGCTCTCGCTCTTGGGGTCAGGGATGAGCTTCAGTTTCACGTAGGGATCGGACAGGCCGTTGGGGTCCATGGGGACAAGGTTCTTAGCATCTCTTACTGAAAAAAGAAAGAGCGGCGTCTTCAGGAACAGTGAGTGCCCGGAATGTTCCAGGGCCGGCCAGCCATGGCCGTGCGCCCCACGGAAGGGCGTTTAGCCACCACACTTACTGAAGGGGAATTTCAATTCATGAAACCGATAAGATTGGCTCTACACGGCGATAAAAATTGACTTCTAACTTTTCTTAATTCTCTCCCCACCCCACCCGCCAGATGAAGGGTTAAGTTTCCGGAAGCTTGTTCTCCACAAAGGCTGCGAGGAAGACCGCCTTCTTCCATTCAGCACCACGTTTACAATGTGTCCAATGTTCCTCCATGCTACTGTAGCACACACGTTGTCAGCGCTTTACTTTCGGCCGAAGACCATGCCATTCCTCGGACAGGCCGGGTTTCGTGGGCCCGTTCCTCGGCGGGTCAGCATGCAGGCTGTTCCCACTGTCCGGCTCCTGTGAACAGCGCTGCTGGAAACATCCGTGTTCCCTGACACCAAAGGTCACGAAGCTGTATGATTCCACCGATACGGAATGCCCCACCCAGGTGCATCTCATAAACAGAAAGCAGACTAGCAGTTGCCAAGTTACCAGGGGCTGGGAGGGCAGAGGGGGGGGGGGATGGAGAGTGGTTAATTAATGTCCATGGTCTCCCTTCCAGGCGATCAAAATGTCTGAGCTCTAGATCAGGGGTCCCCAAACTTTTTACACAGGGGGCCAGTTCACTGTCCCTCAGACCATTGGAGGGCCACTACATTCAGTGCTCCTCTCACTGACCACCAATGAAAGAGGTGCCCCTTCCAGAAATGCGGCAGGGGGCCGGATAAATGGCCTCTGGGGGCCGCATGTGGCCCGCGGGCCGTAGTTTGGGGATGCCTGCTCTAGATAAAGATGATGGCTGTGCGCCCCCCAACATTGTGAGTATACTAACCGTTCACTATCTTATAGCTGAACGGTACACGCTGCGAAGGGTGATTTTATGTCACGTGAATTTTACCTCAATTCAAAAATTAAAAGCTAAAACAGAAAGAGTTGTCCGCTAAAACCAAGGCACACCCATCACCCGCGTGTATAACACACACACACACACACACACCCAAGTACCCCAACGGCCCGGAGAGAGCGGGGCGGGGCACACAAGGGCCCCACCCTCGGTCAGGAACACTCGGCGTGAAGGAGGCTGCAGGACCCGCGGAGAGGAGGGCGGAGGCAGAGGGGTCAGCAGGGCAGAGGCTGGCCGCAGCCAGGTGGACTACGACATCAGCAGGCCGGAGGGACAGAAAGAAGCTGACTGGCCGTTGGTTCGAACACCAGTCACGTCAGCAGCCACGGGAGGGAAGGAGAGGAGGAAACGGACATTGTACAGATCGAAGGATCCGGCGTCCGTCATCTCGGTTCATGACAGAAAAAGCCGAAGGAATGCATACAGTAGCGATTGAATCAAACGATCTGCCAGAGGCTAATAATATACAGTGACTCCTTGCGGGCACGCAAAGCACGATTCAACCTCGGAAAATCTATTATTAAAAGAGTCGTCTTGATGCTTCCCGCTCCTCCCCTCCCTCTCTCTCTCTTTCTCTCTACTCTATCTCTAAAAATGAATTAATTAAAAAAAATTTTTTTTTAAAAAGAGTCGTCATAGGCCCTGGCCAGCTGGCTCAGTGGTAGAGCGCCGGCCAGGCATGTGGAAGTCCTGGGTTCGATTCCCGGCCAGGGCACACAGGAGAGGCGCCCATCTGCTTCTCCACCCCTCCCCCTCTCCTTCCTCTCTGTCTCTCTCTTCCCCTCCCGCAGCGAGTCTCCATTGGAGCAAAGTTGGCCCGGGCGCTGAGGATGGCTCCTTGGCCTCTGCCTCAGGCGCTAGAGTGGCTCTGGTCTCGGCAGAGCGACACCCCAGATGGGCAGAGCATCGCCCCCTGGTGGGCGTGCCGGGTGGATCCCAGTTGGGGGCATGCAGGAGTCTGTCTGACTGCCTCCCTGCTTCTCACTTCAGAAAAAAAAAAAAGTCGTCACATTTACAGTTCAAAGGAGAAAATGACAAGATGGTAGCCATTAGCTGGAAACAGCACATTCCATCCACAGGAGAGGCTACTGAGACCACAGCACCAGCAGGGCAAAGGATAATGCCAGCCCGTCCCACTCGGGACAAGGACAGATGTCCACGACCTCCGCCATTCCTCACCGTGGTCTCTAACTGTCCCGTCGGCGCAGCGCAACCATGGAAACAGAAGAGGGCACGGTGGGGGGTAAGCACCCCCTTACTTCCTGCAGCTGTTGCTGACACCCCATCAGTCACCTCCGACCGGAATTCATCATTCCAAATCTGACACCATCTTCCCAGTTCAATTTCATGGACCCCCACGGTCTCACGGCACCCCTTAGTTTTCCAGCTGGTTAACTCTAGGACCCCAAAGCCACCAGACTCTCAGCACCAATCACCCCACTGAGCCCCGGAAGTTCTCGCTGCCTCTGCTCCTTGCCTCGACTCCCTTCGTCCCAGATGAGACATTAGTGCATTGTCACCACTCCCTCGAAAACACCCTCAGCTCCCTTGCTCATCTGACTTTCCAGTTAAATCCAAATCTCTTCCCTTTATTTTTCTACATCCAAACAACGGACCATTGCTGGAGGAACATGTGTGTGTGTGTGTGTGTGTGTGTGTGTGTGTGTGTGTGTACACACATATATATATTCATCTCATGAATACATGAGATGACAAAGGGCTGGGTGGCTGTCCAATGAGTGACAAGGGACCGGAGGATGCAAACTGTCGTTTCCTCCACGCAGACGCTGGCAGATGGCACTTCCTCCCGGTTACCCGCAGGCTGAATTCACGCTCCATTCCAGCCTGCCCGGGGGACGCCTCGTTCCTGCACCAGACGCAAGCGCGCTCGCTGCCTGCGATCCAGCCGAGTTCCATAAACGGGCCCCTGCTATGTGGGTCGGCGTTCTGCTAGGCGCTGGGGTCACAGGGACAGCAGAAGATGTTGGTCCTGTCCCCCAGGAAGACAGAAAACCAAAACGACTCAGAACAGAGTTGATCTCTAACGACACTGCGGCCAGGGTGCACGGTGCTGTGGATACAGAACTATGGGGGGGGGGTCCGCATCTGGCCCCCCCATGACTCCACATTTTTAGAATCTCAATTTGTTGCTCGATACAATGGAGATGAGACATAACTCACTGGGTTGTTATTATAAAAGAGGACAAGCGGATAAAGAACAGACACGTTGGGCACAGAACCCGGGACCTAGGAAACGGTCAATAAATGCTAGCCGTATTACTGCCATTTCATTTCGTTATTATTATCATTATTATTTACTCACAGCCTTCCTTTACTACACGTGTCCGCTGTTCCTATGATGTTACCGTTACCGAATGGACTCGTATCCCACAGGACCTCCTGTGGTTTATCCCCTCGAGGATAACGCCGCGGACCTCTGCATCAGAACCCTCCCAGGGGTGCCTTTGAAACCCGTGCGTGCAGCTGAGCCACTCACAGGCCGTGAGACGGGATCCTGGGACCTCCCCACCCCCCCACCCCCACCCCGCAGACAGACTCGGATTCAGGACCCACCCAGCCACCCCCACCCCCGCAGACAGACTCGGATTCAGGACCCACCCCGCCACCCCCCCCCCCGCAGACAGACTCGGATTCAGGACCGCGCAACCTGCTTCTCTAACCAGTTCCCCCATGAGGCTCAGGCACACGTTAAAGCAAAGCCTTTCGCACATGAGAGAACCTCTCAGACCGTCTGTGCGTTTTCTCCGGAGAACACTGATTCTTCAACCGGTGTGCTACCAAGATTTCTCAACTCTGCCACACCTGTGCCTGTTGTTCCATCAAGGGCACGGACCTCTTTGTCCCTTAGAATGTCAAATAAAATAATGACAACGGCCAACGCCAACAAGAGCCGTCTGGTATACAGAAGTCAAACCTATACCTATGTTATGTCAGAGCAGCAATAGTAATAATCATACTCCAGTGTGCCGGAGAGTTTCAGTAGTTAGCGTATGTGAGGCACGAGATTAAAAAAAAAAAAGGTTGAACATCGCTGACACAGAATACAACCTCTTTTTCTTGAGTCTTCCAAGAAAACTCTCACGTGCCAGTTTCTAGGCTGGGATCCTGGAATGACACATCTATCACATAGTAAGCTGCAGAAAAAAACACAACTTGAGACGCTCTGAGCTGCCAGGAACCTGTCTGGTTGACCGGCAACACAAAAATGCAAGTGGGAACAGCTCATCCCTCTCCTCTCTGCTGAGGCCCCGCCCCTTCCCCCCGTAGGACCGACCCCCCCAGGACAATCACAGGGACCACCTTCTCCTTGGCTCTCCTGGGGTGTTCTCTGCACAGTCAGGGTGTGCTGTATTCTTGAGCCAACCCCACAACGAATGGTTTATGATGACCTGTCCTTGGGCAGCTGAACCAAAGATCCCAGGTGGAGGTCATGACCTGTCCCTCTCCCAACCCTCACGGGGGTCCCTTCTTCTACATCTGTCCTTTGTGGGTCCGTCCTCTACCAGGGCCAAAAACTTCCGTGGAAAGGAACGGACCGCAGTTGTCCCCGGGACCTGGTGGCATTCACACCGCCAAGACCTGCGCGGCCAGGATACCCGCTGTCTCGTGAGCAGGTGACAGCAGCTGCAGGCTGAGCCAAAGGCCTGTCCCTCCTCCAGCTTCTCAAAGTCAAGTCACGCGTCCCAGCGGCAAGAGAGCCGCGCACGGATCGAGGGAGTGTCTCTCTCGGTCACACTTTGGCGAGACGGACTTTGATTTACTTTTCTTGATACGCGCTTCTTGACGCTCTTGGTTGAAATCCAGCCGGCCAGCTCAGATGGTAACAAAACGCTTCACACAAAACTGACGTAGCCACCTTCCTCCCACCCCTGTCCCGGCCCCTAGCACTGGTGGACGTTCGTTCGCTCCATGGACAAGAGACAAGCGTCCTAATCCAGGGAAGCCTGTGCCCCTCGGACGTGACGCTGGGTGGAAGGGCTGTCCCCATCCAACGGTCTTCAGAGCAAACAGGGCCTCTGCCTTCTGGTCAGAGTGGCCTAGGACAGCGGTGAAGCCCCAAAAAGATGTCTCTAATGTTAAGGAGTTTCCTAAGGAACGTTCTCCACCGAGAGAAATTACCTAGTCTCCGCCCCCGGCCCCCAATTCCACTTCCTACTGGGAAAGTCTGGATAAGCACGCTGCTGTAACGCCTTTGTCTCACGCGGGGTGGACCCGGGGCTCCCCCTCACTGATTCCTTTGGAAGGTGCGTCAGGAGACGTCACTGGTCCTCACCATGTGTCCCAAGAACATAAAGTTATTCAAAGCAACACCCACCAACACTCGGGTGCGTTTGAAGATGTTTGCAACACGGTTGCGTTTGAAGATGTTTGCAACATGGTAAGAAGTAAGACACCCCGAGTGCCCTCCACCGGGGAAGGGCCACACAGTCTGTAGCAGACCCACACTGTCCAACGCCGTGCACGGTTAATAACTCTGGGCTACCGAGAGGCACGAACATGTTGAGGAATGTACAAGAGGAAGACAGGTGATGACAATATAACTCATGCCTCTTTGTTTAAGAAGAAGGTCCGAGGCCCTGGCCAGCGAGTTCAGTCGGTGAGAATGTCACCTCACGACACCAAGGTGAGGTTATGGATTCGACCCCCGGTCGGGGCACACAGGGAAGGGCCAATGAATGCACAACTAAGTGGAAGAATAAAGGAATGATTTCCTCTCCCTCTCTCTCTCTCTCTCTCTCTGTAAAATCAATCAATAATTTTTTTAAGTTTTATTTTATTTTATTTTGTTTTTTTAAAGAAAAGGGGCCCTGGCCGGATGGCTCAGCGGTAGAGCGTCGGCCTGGCATGCGGGGGACCCGGGTTCGATTCCCAGCCAGGGCACACAGGAGAAGCACCCATTTGCTTCTCCACCCCCCCCCCACACCCTCCTTCCTCTCTCTCTCTTCCCCTCCCGCAGCCGAGGCTCCATTGGAGCAAAGATGGCCCGGGCACTGGGGATGGCTCCTTGGCCTCTGCCCCAGGCGCTAGAGTGGCTCTGGTCGCGGCAGAGCGACGCCCCAGAGGGGCAGAGCATTGCCCCCTGGTGGGCGTGCCGGGTGGATCCCGGTTGGGCGCATGTGGGAGTCTGTCTGACTGTCTCTCCCCGTTTCCAGCTTCAGAAAAATACAAAAAAAAAAAAGGTCTGAGGAGAGATCAGTGGTTCCGTGGACGAATCTGGGATGTGGGACTAGCTGCTCTATTTCCCGACTGGCGTGCTTGTTCTGTGCACGTTGTCAGAGCACGTCCCTGTCCTCAGGAAAGACGCACTCAAGCTCGCAGGCGTGGATGAGAGCCATCATTCCCACAGAGGCAGCCCAGAGAAAGGATACAGACACTCGTATAAACACGTTTCTTAGAGAGGCTGAGACGCCGCAGGGGGCACAGTATAAACAATCGGTAAGTACAGATGTTCCTGTACTCTTCTTGAAACTTTTTTTTTTCTAATTTGGAGACTATGTCAAAATAAAAAGCTTTTAGAAGTTAGATCCTGCAAATCTTCAAGAGAAAGTTACCATAACATTTTTTTTCCCCTACAAGGTCTTATATGAATGTAGATATACAGAAAAGGATATGGAAGGACACACCCCCAAATTGACTTCAAGTCACGGTGACGTCTGAGGACGAGGTGCAGGGGTTTGGTTTGGGGGGTTGTGGGCAAGAGAGCCGTGAGCCTTATCTCACACGTTGTGAATTTATTACGAAGGAAATGCATTATTTATTGTGTACTAATACTTTTTAAGAACCCAGTGTGCATACTTCTGTTCTCCCAGCATCCATTGCCTGGCCTTCAGGGGCCCCGTTCTGATTTTCACGGAACAACTGAGTCTGCAGAGTGAGCATTAAAAACTCACGGTCCGTGGCCCTGGCCGGTTGGCTCAGCGGTAGAGCGTCGGCCTAGCGTGCGGAGGACCCGGGTTCGATTCCCGGCCAGGGCACACAGGAGAAGCGCCCATTTGCTTCTCCACCCCTCCGCCGCACTTTCCTCTCTGTCTCTCTCTTCCCCTCCCGCGCCAAGGCTCCATTGGAGCAAAAGATGGCCCGGGCGCTGGGGATGGCTCTGTGGCCTCTGCCTCAGGCACTAGAGTGGCTCTGGTCGCAATATGGCGACGCCCAGGATGGGCAGAGCATCGCCCCCTGGGGGGCAGAGCACCGCCCCTGGTGGGCGTGCCGGGTGGATCCCGGTTGGGCGCATGCGGGAGTCTGTCTGACTGTCTCTCCCTGTTTCCAGCTTCAGAAAAAAAAAAATAAAAAATAAAAAAATAAAAAAAAAACTCACGGTCCGCGCCTGACCTGGGGCGGCGCAGTGGATAAAGTGTGGACCTGGCACGCCGAGGTCGCCGGTTCGAAACCCTGGGCTTGCCCGGTCAAGGCACCTACGAGCAGCAACGAACCACGACAGTGAAGCAGCTAAACTTCACCACCCCCTTCCTTTCTCGATAAAATCAATAAATAAAACCTTAAAAAGAAACTACGGTCTGCATCCCTGAGCCCTCGGTGAACGACGCAGAGACCCAGGGCGGCCTCGTGGCGGCCGGTCGCACACCCTCGGCGCGCAGCCCAGGATCATAGCAGCAGCAGGGCTGGAGGGGGACAGACTAAACACATGAGAATCACCTCCTTCTCTTCCAGTGACCTCCTGGGGGCTGACCGCTGACCCTGGCCTTCGGCGAACCCCAAGCCCCTCCCCGCTGCCCTGCCACGCCTCTTTGATCGGTATCCCCTTGACTCCCGTTTATTTATTTTAACCCCAAGGTTCTCTGACGCGGTGGCTTTTGTGAGCACCGGATCCACCCCAGCCCCTCTAACTGGCCATCCCCGATGACCTCATCTGATCGGCTGTGACGACGGAGCCAGCCTGGGACCGCCGGGCAGCCCCACGGGCAGCATCGACGTCACCCTGAGCACGTCGGGGCCAGCGGCTCCTAGAACAGCTGGCTCCCTGTCACTGTTGGCAGTGACACAGCTGTCACATGTCTGATTATCGCTGTTGAGACAGACTCCCAGCTGGGAAAGTCTCAGAGTCTGTCTAGAAGACAGTCTGTGAGGCCACGGCCAGGGAGTGGATGGTAGAGGGCTGGGACTGATGAGTCAGGAACTGAATTAGCAGCAGTTAGACTGTGGCGTCAGGAAGACCTGGGTTTGAATCCTGCTTCTGCTCTAACTAGGTGATCTTATTTTCATTATTATTATTATTATTATTATTATTATTGAGAGGCGGAGGCAGGGAGACAGAGACAGACTCCCACATGAGCCCCAACTGGGATCCACCTAGCAAACCCCCTTCAGGCCAATGCTCTGTCTATGTGGGGCCGCTGCCCCATTGTTCAGCAACCAAGCTATTTCAGTGCCTGAGGCAGAGGCCATGGAGCCATCCTCAGTGCTTGGGGCTAACTTGCTCAAACCATTTGAGCCATGGTTGTGGGAGGAGAGGAGCAAGAGCAAGAGAGAGGGAAGGGGAAGTGGAGGAGAAGCAGATGGGTGCTTCTTCTGTGTGCCCTGACCAGGAATCAAACCTGGGACTTCCACACGCTGGGCTGACGCTCTGCCACTGAGCCAACCGGCCAGGGCCAGTTTAACTAGGTGATCTTAGTCAAAAAGACATCTCTGAGCCTCAGTTCCTGTCTCTGAAAATACTGGTAAACCGCGCACAATGCAAGGGGTTGCTGGGTGGCCATACCGCCAGTGTATCCAGGACAGCAGCCTCCGTCTCTCTCTCTGTTATCCTTCTGCTCTGCAGGGTCCCGGTTTGGACCAATACCCTGACCAGAGAGGGCAGCAGCGTGAACGGAGGCTGCTGAAGCACAGGGCAGAGGTTGACCCAACGTGATTTCCTTTTTCCTTTGAGGGACTTTAGCTCAAATGATCTCCCGCTTACCAAGGTCCAGTTCAAGGCTCCAGGAGGGTCTGTCTGCCGTGATCTCACACAAACGAGCTGGAAGAGGCATTCTGGAGTCAGGTGGGACAGATCCACGCCTCGTCACTCTGGCCCCTCTCTGTGCCGATCCAGCCACCTGCAGTCTCACCTGCCGCCCAATCACCCCTCATCTTTCAATCAGAGTTGACAGGCAGTATTATTCTATATGAGTTCCAGGTGTGCAACGTAGTGGCTAGACCATCACACCGTTCATAAAGTGATCCCTCGGACAGTGCCAGGACCCACCTGGCGCCGGGCGTCGTGAATACCACCACGATCGACGATACTCCCTCCGCCGCACCTGACGTCCTGTGACGACGCAGTGACTGCCGATTGGCTCGTCCTCATGCCGTCCCCTCTGTCATCCAACCTCCCGACCTCCGCCCATCAGGCAACCCTTAGTTTGTTCTTTATGTCTGAGTCTGTTTCTCTTTTGTTTGTCCCATTATTTGGGGGGGGGGGTGTTGGTTTTTTTTAGAGTCCACATACAAGTGAAATCGCACGGTCTTTGTCTTTCTGTATGTGACTCATTCAGCATAACGCCTTCTAGGCCCATCCAGGTTGTCACAAAGGGCTCGGTGTCCTTCTTCTTTGTGGCCTGGCAGTATCCCATTGCATAAATGTACCAGTTCTTCTTATCCATTCATCTATCGATGGACACTGGGGTGGCCTCTTCCACGCCTTGGCGATTGTACATGACACTGCAATGAACATGGATTGGGGAGCGTATGTCTTTTCGAATTAGTGTTTTGGATTTCTTCGGATAAATACCCAGAAGTGAAATTTCTGGGTCATACAGCAGTTCCATTTTTAATTTATTAAGGAGTCTCCACACTGATTTCCACAGGGGCCGCACCAGTCTGCATTTTCACCGACAGTGCGCAAGGGTTCCCTTTTCTCCACGTCCTCACCAGCGCTCGTTAACACAGTTATCTTTTATCCTTTTACTTTCCTGCTCCCTTTATACCAATTTTTTTTACCTAATCTTAACCCCCTGATCCCTAAATGCTTTCTTTTCTTTCCTAACCCTGTCCAAAAGCCCTCAAATCGCTTTTGACCAGAAACATGAAATGTCTTTACCCTCCTGTCTTTTCAGCGATACCCTGTCTGCACACCTCTGACCTCTGTGATTACGACAGAGAGTCGCCCCCAGAGAAAAGAGTCACGCATAGCAGCTCGACGCCACTGCTCGCGAATGGTGTCCAGCCACAGCTGGGCCCTCCCCCCTGCCTGTCAGCCCGATGGGGGGGTCCCTAGTCAACACCCCCATTCCCCAAGAAGCAACTTCAAGAGCTCGTCACGTCTAAGCTCCCACCTGCTCTCCACTCCCTCTCGCTCATAGTACCTGCTTGTGGTACCAATGTCTACTTCTGTGAGGTTTTCACCAGAAAATGGGGGCTGAGCAACTTCAGGAGCATTTGGGGGGAGGATTTAATCAAGTTTCCCTTGCAAGCTAATATATCGCCAGTTTTGTGGATACTAAACTAAACAGTTTTATGGATTTTAGTATCACTTCAGATTCATTTTTGAAATATCCCGTGATTTTTGTGAGCAGTATAGAAAAGAAGGTGATTCTCATATTGAAAGGTCCAAGCTTCAAGATAGAGACAGTTAGTACTTTTTTTATTTTAGGTGAGGGGAAGGGAGACAGTGAGGCAGACTCCCACATGCACCCCAACTAGAATCTACCTGGAAACCCCATCTGGGGCCAATGCTCAAGTATCGAGCTATTTTTAGCACCTGAGGCTGATGTGCTCCAACCAAGCTATCCTCAGCACCTAGGGCCACTCTTGAACCAATTGAGCCACTGGCTGCAGGAGGGGAAGAGGAAGGGGGTGGGGAGAGAAGCAGATGGTCGTTTCTCCTGTGTGCCCTGACGAGGAATCAAACCCAGGACGTCCAATTTGCCTGGCCGAGGTGCTACCACTGTGCCACCAGCCAGCGCCATGGTACTCACTTTAATTATATTATTTAACTTACTATATCCACATTTTTGCCAATCTTATCTGTCAAAGACCGACCACGTATATTTAAAAAAAAACCTCCTGTTATGGTTTTGCCATAAATGTCTCCTTTCATTTCTGGCAGATTTTGCTTTGTGTGTTTTCTGACCCTGTGTTATTCGAGGTTCGTGCCTGCCTTTTCGTCTGAGATTTTTTACCTTTCCTAATTAAAAGATTCTGATTATACAGTTTATCGTTTGTCTTGAAGTCTCCTCTGCATACAGGTTCTTCTCCATCTGCCGGGGTCTCTTCTCCGGGAATGTCTGGTATCCGTGTGCGTGCGGAGAGAAGCTGCTTCTCCTCTGCAGCTGCCGGTTTTCTCATCACCATATTCCTTCTTCGTTCCCTGTCCTCTGCGCCTTCACTCAGCTCGTCTCCCTATTACCGGTGACATGCTCCGTGGTGGGCACGCCTCTGTGGACTGTCTCCATGCGTCTTCACTTGTTTTAGTGCTTTAAGCAACTTCCCAGGGTCCCTCCTGCTTACGCCTGCCTCGCCCGCTCCGTTTCCATCTCCGTCTGCTGCCTCCTTCTCCTGCACGCCAGCTCTCTCCACCTGTCCCTGCCTGTCCCTCTCTCTCTCCGTCAGTCCTTCCGTCCGTCCCTCTTTCCCTCCCTACCTCTTATCTTCCCCCTCTCTTTTATCGGCTCATTTTCCCGCCTGTGGCAGTTATTCACTTTTTAAATCAGCATGCAGTGTCACTGAATTTTTATTTTAGTGTCCTGTACAGCCCTTTGAGTTTTAACCCACGCCCAGGCTCCTGTCACCGCCGCCGGACCAGGAGACAGAACCGAACCATTCTGTCACTCCGGGAAAATCACCAGGGCCGCCTCTCTGCGGTCGCGAGCTCCACCCACCCTCAGCCCCGGGCCACCGCCGGCTGATCTGGCTCCCGTCACCACGGTGTGGGCCTCTCCGGAATGCTCTGTCAACGGCCTCATGCAGCGCGGATTCTCCTGAGACTGACTTCCCTCCCTCGGGGTAACCACGCCTCTGAGAGCCATCCACGTGGTGCGAGGGAACAGCTCGCCCCTTTCTATCCACAAGCAGCATCCCACGGTCCGGATGCCCCGGTGTGCTGACTCACTCACCTGTCGAAGGGCGTTGGAGTGGCTTCCGGCTTGGGCTGACTATGAATAGCGCTGCTAGGAAGTTTCGTTTCTCTAGACGAGTAAATCCCCAGGAGTGGGACCATGAAGTCAGATGCTACGTTGTACGTTTCGCTTGATGAGAAAGCACCCAGCGTGCTCCCAGAGTGGCTGTGCCCTTCTGCACGCCCGCCACAGGGACCGACAGGCCCCCCGGTTCCACACCTGCTCCCTCCCCCAAGCTGTAGTAACAGTGTTTGCACCACCGCTGTGCCAGCCATTCTAATAGGGGTGTGGTGCTCCCTCACTGCGGCTTTTGTTTGCACTGTCCTGAATTCGAATGACACTGAACATCTCCTCGTGAACGTATCTGCCGTTCTTACCGGACCCTTGGCGATATGCTTGGCTGAGATTTTGGCCCATAGTTTTGGTGGGGCTGTTTGTTTTCCCTCCTGATGACTCTGAGAGTTCTTTGCTCTGGATACAAGTCTTTGGTCTGATGTGTCATTTGCAAATATTTCCTTCCAGTCTATAGCTTGACTTTTCATTGTAGAACAGTGTCTCTTGGCCTGACCTGTGGTGGCGCCATGGATAAAGCGTCGACCTGGAACGCTGAGGTCACCGGTTCAAATCCCGGGGCTTGCCTGGTCAAGGTACATGTGGGAGTGGATGCTTCCTACTCTCCCCCTTCTCTCTCTCTCTCTCTCTCCTCTCTAAAATGAATAAAATCTTTAAAAGGGAGAGAGAGAGAGAACAGTGTCTTTTGCAGAAGTTTTTTATTTTATTTTAATGAATTCCATTGTATTATTTCTTTCTTTCTATGAGTCATGTTTTGAGTGTCAGATCTAAGAGCTCTTTGTCTTAACAATGTTCTCCTGTGTTTTCTAAAGCGGTATACCCTTCCACTTGACATTTAGATCTACGATCCCTTTTGAGTTCAGCCCTGTACAAGGAAGGGGGTGAAGGCTGAGGTCTGTCTATAGCTGGGTGTCCGATCACTCCCACACCATTCGTTACAAGACTGTCTTTTATTACTTTCATTTGCTTTTAACACCTTTAAAAAACATTAATCTGCCATATTTGTGTGAGTATGTACCTGGAGTCCTCATTCTGTGTCATTCAGTTTTTGTGTCCATCCCTTTGCCAAAACCACATGGCTTCATTACTTGAGCTTTATCCAGTACGTCTTACGAGTGAGTACTGTGATGTCTCCAAATGTATTCTTCATCTTAAAAAAAAAAACAAAACCATTTTGGCCGTTTGAGTTTCTTTTGTCTTTCCAGATAAATTTTAGATTCCCTTTATCCACATCAACAAAGAATTCTGCTGAGCTTGTGACTGGAATCTCACTGAGTCTACAGGTCACTCTGTGAGAATTCACAGCTTTACTCTGCTATGGGGTCTTCCAGTCCATGAATAGGTACATATCTTTCTATTATTTAGTTATTCTTTGATGCCTTTCAGTGTTTTGTGATTTTTAGCATACAAATTCCAGACACGTCTTACTAGATTTACATCCTAAATAGTTCAAATTTTTAGAGTTAATATAAATGGGTTTTTTTTTTTGGGGGGGGGGGGAGGTTTGGGTTCCTAATTGTTAATCTGTAGAAACAAAATAAATTTTTATGTGTTGACCTTATATCCTGCAATTTATCTAAAGTCGCCTATTAGTTCTAGGAGGGTTTTTCTTTCTTTTTGTTTTTATTTTTTCTTTTGGGTAGATTCTTGTGAATTTTCTACATAGCCAATCATGTTTTTCCTGTGTTGAGGGAGAGTTTTATTTTCTTATCCCAATCTGTATTTCCCATCTTTTATTCCTTTTTCTTGTCTCATTTCACGCCAGGCAGCCGGACAGGAAGGAGAATGGAGTGGTGAGGGCAGACACCTTTGTCCGGCTCCGCAGTTTAGGAGGAGAGCACGCAGTCTTTTATTACTGGTTTAGTTGTTTCTTTCTTTTTGGTGGATGCCCTTGATCAGGTTAAGGAAGTTCCTTTCTGTTTCTAGGATGCTGAGCAATGTATTCACCGTAAATGAGTATTAAAAGTCTGTCAAATGCCTTTTCTGCATCCATTCCTATAGGTTCCTGTGGCTTTTCTTTCTTTACATTATTAAGATGGTGATGACACCAATTAATAATTGACTTCTGAATGGTGCACCAGCTTTGCATTCCCAGGATAAAACTCATCTGGTCGCAGCATATTAGCTTCCTACGTGTTTCTGGATTTGATTGGCTAACGTTTTATTGAAGATGCTTATCGTTACTTTTACAGGGGAACGCTGATCTCTAATTCTATTGTTTCTGTCTGGTGTTGGCATCAGGATAATGCTAGCCTCATCACATCGAAAGTCTTCCTTCTTCTTCTCTTTCTGACCCGGCAGGTGTTATTTCTTCCTTTACGTGTTTACTAGAATTCCACAAGACACAACTTCGTTTCAAGCACTTCTTCATCTGTTGCCACAAGGGCTGATGTGCTGTAATTTTCATTTTCTTTCATTGGTTCAAAATATTTTCCGATTTTCCTTGACACGTTAATTTTTCACACTTTCCACAGGGCTCCAGTCCCATGGCTTTCCCTTCTCCTGAACACCCTTCCCTGAGCCTCCCGGCATGGCCAGCAGCTCTCCACTGGACGGCTGTGCAGGGTGGGTGTCTGCTAAGTCCGAACACATCCTCTCCAAGTGAAACCCTTTGTAGTTTGAGGAAACTTACTAATATCATTCACCGTGAGACTAGGTCAAAGGAGAAAAGTCATACAGTAATCTTTAACAACGACCAAAAGGAAAGTTATGTAACTCCACAACCATTCTTTCTTCTAACTCTTAGAGAAGAAAGAAATGGATGGGTGCTTTCCTTGGTATAATAAACATACCAGAAGCCCTTCATCATGCTTACTGCCAAAACCTGAGGCATGTCTAGTTCCGTGAAGACCACATTCAAATCAAGAATGTCCACTGTAGCCCTGGCTGGTGGACTCAGCAGTAGAGTGCCAGCCCGGCATGTAGATGTCCCGGCTTTGATTCCCGGCCAGGGCACACAGGAGAGGCACCCATCTGCTTCTCCACCCCTCCCCCTCTCCTCTCTCTCTGTCTCTCTCTTCCCCTCCCGCAGCCAAGGCTCCATTGGAGCAAAGTTGGCCTGGGCGCTGAGGATGGCTCCATGGCCTCTGCCTCAGGCTCTAGAATGGCTCTGGTTGCAATGGAGCAACTCCCCAGATGGGCATAGCATCGTCCCCTGGTGGGCATGCTGGGTGGACCCCGGTCGGGTGCATGCGGGAGTCTGTGTGTCTCCCGCCCCCCCACCTTTTCATTCAGAAAAATACAAAAAAAAAAAAGTATGCCCACTGTTACCGCTATAATTTAACATCATCATGGAAGTATTAACCAAAGCAATGACGTAAAATAAATGTTGATGGGAAAAGACTTGACGTGGGGTGGTGAGCAGAAAAAAAGTAAAAAGCATCAGAGGCTGGGACGGTGAGAAAGAGGAGACGGATTAGTGAGTGCCGTGCGACCTGCATCCTAAAGAAATTCCTCAACGCTTCTGGCAGGCGATGGGCACGCTCTTTTCTCATTCGCAGTCCTGATACATTCTTCCCATTTTTAACTAACTCCTAGTCATACAGTGAAAATCTGGAAGAAGGAGAGGTTAAATATCTGGTCTCCTCTGAGACTTGAGTTACTTTTTTAATTAGAATAAAAGTGTCCCTCTGAGAGAAAAGGTCTCCGGACTATTGGGAGGCCCCTCGTCTTGTCTCGTGCACATAAACTGGAATTGGATACAATCAGCACTCCAACCACCCCCCCAAGGGTCAGCATCTGAGACCCCGGAGTTCTGAGTCCGTGTCCCTGCAGACACTGGGCAAATGTTGTGCTCTGTGACCGGGCTCACCTTGGAGCCACAAAGGTGGAAAGTTTGGGTGTTCTGCCACCCACTAAAACCCAGCTGAGTGTCACCCATTCTCTGCAAGACGCCCCCGGTCACTCGGGGTTCTGCAGGCCCTAAACTGTGACTCTGTAACGACACCAACCCTGGAAGACCAGAGAGGGCTCAGCTCCTGTGGGAGGATCTGAGAGTTCATCTCCCTCTGACGTCTCACCAGCCCAGTCTCCGAACGGCTGGCACGCCCCAGCAGGGAGGGCAGTGCCCCCGCTGGGCTCCGTGGGGCCGCAAGACAGCGTGTGTGCGGGCTCGAGGCAGGAAAGGAAGGTGCTCTTCAGACCAACGTGGAAAACAAGCATCCACCTGCCCGTGAACACCTGTCCTCCCCCCGCGCTGGCGCTGAGCTGGGGGAGGGGGTTCTCGCCTGGTGCTTCGGCCCGACAGTTTGTAAGACCCCAACAGGCCACTCTACTCTTGTCTGGAGGCCACCCGTACCTCAACGGGAGGGCACACCAGCAAGACCAGGCTCCCAGCTTCTTCGCCCACATCCTCAGGACAGGAGCCAGGACAGGGCGCCTGGGTCCCCACCCACCCCGGGTCCCCCACCCCCCTGGGTCCCCTCCCGGGTCCCCACCCTCCTGGGTCCCCCCCCCGGGTCCCCCACCCACCCCGGGTCCCCCACCCCCCTGAGTCCCCCACCCACCCTGGGTCCCCCATCCCCCTGGGTCCCCACCCCCCCCGGGTCCCCCACCCACCCTTGGCGCTGAAGAAGTGAACTCGGCCCGAGTGCCGAGCGGGTGGCGTTCCCACCCTCCACGCAGGGGCCGCTGACAGCGCTCTGGGCGCTGCTGCACAACGTGATGGTTTTACACGATGAGGCATAAATACTAACAGGGGGCCCGGGAGCGGCTGAATCGCATTGTGGCAGCTTAATTGGGACATTCTATCAAAGCTGTCGGCTGGCGCTCCGCACAGCCCGAGCAGCAAAGGCCAGAAGCCCCACCGTCTGCTCCGTAAGTGATGGCTTTAATTTCCAGAGAGGCTCGGGACAAAAGCCTCCCGGCTCCCAGGCAGGCGGCTCACCGCACCTCTCCAGAGAAACGGGGCATGCTTTCTCATCTCTTCAACGGGCTCCCTGCTCCGACTCCATCACTGAATCATGAAATGCTTCAGACTTTTAAAACCCTGACAGCCACATTCTCATGCCACGCCCCCCCCGCACCCCCCCAACCTGGGGCAGCCAGAGGGAAGGGCTGTCATTTGGAGATAAGTTTTCTGTTTCTTCTACTGTCACTCAGGGGGCAATGAAGGAAGAGAACATCTGTTAGGAGGAGTCCCAACAGAGGACTGTCCCCCCTTGAGCACCGTGAGACAGTCTCAGTGACACAGAGGGACAGGAAGTGGGGAGGTAACCTGCTGACCCATTCAACCTCAGTGGGAGGGAGGGAGGGAGGGAGGGAGAGAGGGAGGGAGGGAGGGAGGGAGGAAGAGAGGAAGAGAGGAGGGAAGGAGGGAGGGAAGGAGGGAGGGAGGGAGGGAGGAAGAGAGGGAGGGAAAAAGAGAGGAAGAGAGGAGGGAAGGAGGAAGGGAGGGAGGGAGGAAGGGAGGAAGAGAGGAAGAGAGGAGGGAGGGAGGAAGGGAGGGAGGGAGGGAGGAAGGGAGGGAGGGAGAGAGGGAGGGAGGGAGAGAGGAAGAGAGGAGGGAAGGAGGAAGGGAAGGAGGGAGAGAGGGAGGGAGGGAGGGAGGAAGGAAGAGAGGAAGAGAGGAGGGAAGGAGGGAGGGAGGGAGGGAGGGAGGGAGGGAGGGAGGGAGGAAAAGATAGCTGGGTGGGTAGATGAATGGATGAATAAATGGATGGATGAGTAAAGCCATGGGTTTTAATAAGCCTGAAGGAAACTGTCATCCTTCCCACTTTTTTAACAAGTTTACCAAACTATTCATACGTCAAGGACATTGTAGCACCTACTGGATACTCCCCATACTCCCCCATTCTGCACCATTTCTTTCACGCACGCACGCGCACACTTGCATTATTCCAGATACTTCCGAACGGCATCCCCCAGGTGTGGGCTAACCAGCACTGACGGCAGCCTCTGCGCCGAAACCCGGCCTCGGAGGCCCTTCGATACGCCTGGTTGTTGACTCAGTTGCTGGGCTGCGGAAAGGTCCAGAGAGGGTGCCAGGGCAGCAGGGACCGAGGGGGTGGGGGGGACAGCATGCTGGGGGGGTCACGGCTGTCTGCCAGCCGGTACCGGTACCCGCGTGCTCAGGAAGACGCCCAGACGGCACTGAGCCGCCCACGTGGACCAACCCCGGCCGTCTGTGAATGGCGTGCACGGCAGGGTGTGGGCTACACCCCTTCTGCTCCACCCGACGCCTCTGCCCGAATGCCAAGCTCGGCTCAGGTGCCTTCTGGGAACCGAGCCATCAGCGGCGCTGGGAACAACCCCCACGCGCTCCTCTCTGCAGCTCCGACCACTGGACACCTGGGGCTGAGGAACACGCCCCTGTAAGTGATGATTCGTCTCTCCTTGCTGCCACTCATACCCTGAGGCCTTCCCCACCCCCAGCCCACAGGGCAGCCGTGAGTCACCCGGGCCTCAGGGGAAGCTCGTCCAGGAGGGACCGGGGACAGAGGCAGCACACCCCTGGCTCTCCAGTCCTGAAGGCTCCAGGCTCCACCTGCTTCCCCCTCGGATGCCTACAAGCAGAGGTCCGGGATGCCAGCAAGAGCCCAGGGTGAGGGGAGCCCCCTCCGTCACGACCTGATGTGTCCCCCTTTTCTGCCGACTGAACCGACACCTTTCCTTCTTCAGCCAGAAAAGCCAAAGCTCCTGGGCGTGTTCCCTCAGAAAACAGACCCCCCCAAACCCAGGTGTGTCCCCGAGACGAGGCAGCGTGCGTGCGTGCGTGCCAGGCCCCAACGGGCTGAGCTGGCACGTGGAAGCACGCACGCCCGGTTGGCAGCAAGCTGGACGCCTCCCCTCCCCTCGCAGCGTGAACGGAGCGGCGCTGGTCCGGAGAGGGGCTCTCCATGTGGGGTTTCCAGACCAGCAGCAGAGGGACGCCCGGGAACTTGTCAGAAACGCAAGCTCTCGGGGCTCACCCCCAGGCCTCCCCAGTCGGAAGCTGTTGGGCAGATAAGACTTTTTATGCTCACTTCGTTCAAGATGCCCACATGGATGGCCCTCGCCTAGGTGATAAAATATTAATAATGCCCTTCTCGCTCGGGAAGGGGCGTGGTTGTGCTAATGTGTGTTGGGGGAGGGGCTTTCCTGCCAACAGGTTTTAGAAGGAGGAGCTAGGAGGCCACCTTAGGGAGGGCGCCCACGTTCGTGTAGAGAGGAAGAGGCCATGGAGGCAGGGCAGGGGGCCCACCTGGAGGAGGCGGCCAACGTGGCGGAATGGGGGAAGGAGAAGCCAGTTCGTGGAGGAGAAGGAGATGGGGAACAGAGTGGATAAGGCTGGTGAGGTGGAAGCCTTTGATTCTAGGAAACTCGGATGAGTCAGTAGCTGTGTGAGCCCTGAAGGAGTGGGCCTCGGAGCCCAGTGTGTTTGTGGTTGACGCGCTTGCTGAGTGTGAGTCTAGAATAAAGGACAATGGACCACCAGCTTTTTTGGCTCATCTGTTTCTCTACGATCTGTCCAGATCAAATGCGAACCTACACGGGCCAGGCGGCTGTGATGGTGCCCGCGGCTACTGGCCAGACAGAAGCCCTGGGGTGGAGCCCAGCCACCTATCTGTCTTAGCACGCCTTCTAGGTTCTCCTGACGCACACTCGGGTTTGAGACCCCTCGCTCTCGGCTGCAGATGTCCGGGAGAACTTCCCGGGTATTGAGAATGTTTGCAGTCCGTACAGAAGCCCCTTGCCCCGGGTGGCTAAGGAGTATTTGAGAGGCGGCTATTGTGTCTGGAGAACTGTTACCCACTTTATTCATTCTCCTCCGTTGTGAGTTTAAAGAGCCACGTGTGGCTAGAGGCTGCCGCCCTGCTCGGCGCAGCGTGGATCGCTGCGTCAGCCTCCTGCTGTCTCCCACGACCTCCACCCTCTTCTTCCTCCAGGCTCGCCTCTGAGCCGCAGACGAGTTCATCTTCTTAAAGCACAGACCTTATCATGTCTGTCCTTCTCACAAAAAACCCTCCGTGACTCACCAGAGGCCTGCAAGTCTAAGCCCGTGTTCCTGCTGTGCTTTTTTTAGGAAGCCAGAAATGACTTATTCCAAATAGGATAGAAATAAAGATTAAACCGTAATAGGAGCAAAGAGCTCTTCCTAAGAGAGCCAAGTCCTGCTCTATGTGCTATTCACAGTACATCATCTCGTGTATTTCTCACAAAGCTCTTATGATGCGAAGAGGACTGATTCCCATCCCCCCCCCAACACTCACTCACACACACACACACTTTCCTGGCGTGAGAACTGACAGCTGAGGAGCTCGAGTGACTCGTCCAAGGTCACGTAGCTAGTAACCGCAAAGCTCGGATTTGCTTTCACCTCCCCCGTCTCTAAGGTCTGCAGCCTTGACCAGGACATTACACTGCTCCTGAAGGCCTCTGAGGGCGTCTCTAACCGACTCTATAACTACAGCCTGGGTGGTTATTTAATCTAGGGTCTCCAGTTCTGCGGCAACAATCTGTCTTAAACACATTCCCTTTGCTCTCCTGGAACGAGCAAAGAGCTGCCACCTTCAGATAGATAGATAGATACCTGGGGAGGTTCCTTCAGGGAGAGAGAGCAACGCATTTCTCCCCCCAAATAGCATCCTTCCTTCTCGGTGGGTCTACCTGGCACACGTGACTCATCAGGGGGTGAAAAGGAACGAAGGGGACGAATACCGAACTCTTAGACGGACACACTGAAACCACAGCAAAACTGTTCAAGGCAGGTGCGCGGCCAACGGAGGGGCGATGGGCAGGGTTTGGGCCAGCAAAGGCTCTCCCGTCTAGAAGGACCCTACTCCTCACCCCCACGGCGGGGCCGACAGACAGACAGACAGACAGCACACAGCAGCTCAGTCTCAGGTCCAGGACCCCCAGTTTGAAGTTCCATCTTCTTGAGAGTGGTCCCCAACCTTTTTTGGGCCACGGACTGGTTTAACGTCAGAAAATCTTCTCATGGACCGGCCGTTAGGATGGGACGGATAAATGTATCACGTGACCGAGACAAGCGTCCAGAGTGAGTCTTAGACGGATGTCACAGAGGGAATCTGGTCATTTTTAAAAAATAAAACATCGTTTAGACTTAAATATAAATAAAACGGAAATAATGTAAGTTATTTATTCTTTCTCTGCGGACCGGTACCAAATGGCCCATGGACCGGTCCCGGTCCACGGCCCGGGGGGTTGGGGACCACTGTTCTTGAGGACCACCAGCCACTCTCAGCACTGGAGTTCAAGCGTGGAGTCCCGGAAGCTGAGTCGCTGAGGGACAGCGCGAAGGATACATTCAGACCTCGAGCCTCATTTCGACGCCACCCCTGCAGGGACGACTGTAGGTCAGAAAACACGGCCCGGAAACCCAGCTGAGGCCCTGGGTGGGGGGTGGGGGTGGGGGGGTCTCTCTGGGTTCCAGCGCTCTCGGCGGAGCTCAGCCCAGAGCGGCAATGACGCGTGTGCAAGGCGGGAACTGCGAAGACCCTGCGAGCCCCGCCCGTCGCTCACGGCTGCGGCCAGAAAACCACGGCGGGGACGGAATCCTTCTCAAGCGGCCTTGGACCAGTTTACGATCGGTCGGCCGGGCAGCGACAGGTCCACCTTGAGGAGAAACGGGAACCGAGCGGCAGAAGCCTGGAGACATCTGTGGGAGACCTGAGGGGTGACCGCTCGCAGTCCGTCCCCCCGGCTCGGTCCACGTCCGCGCGCAGGGACGGGAAGCCCTCTGTTCTGAGAAGGTGCCCTGGGGAGAAGCGGTTATTCATCTCACGGAACAGCGGTCAGTAAGATCCCCACACCCGGGGCAAACGTGGGCGCGCCCTCCTGGACTCCCCAAGATACTTCTTCACAAACAGGACAAGGAGATGAAGGACATGGTGCCACACCTCTTGGAAACCACTCGAATACTCTAAACAGCAGGGGTACTGGTCACGGCCTGTTCTAGCTCCTTCCTACTCATCCCCCCCCCGGGGGGAGGACTCCCCCCGCCTGCAGAGGGAGGGGTGTCTGTGGAAAACCCACTCGGCTCCATAAGAGCACGTCTAGGTCCCAGGACGGGTCCCTGAAAATAAAAAACAAAAACCTCTTATCAAGATCTCCTCCTGGAGGTGGGACCAGTACCTCCTTCCAGACTGGGCCAGGTCACCGCTGCACCTGTTTCTACCCACCAGGGCAACGCGGGAGACCCCACAGGTGGGGACGCCAAGAAAGAGTCCACAGAGTCCCACCAATGTGAGCAGAGTCCCAAGGCCGTTAGGTGGTTCTCCAGGATAAACGTCCATCAGAGATGACACGCTCAGGAGAGGCCGCTTATCCCTGCCACGCTGACAGCGGCGTCTTCTGGGCCGACACGTGCAACAGAGGATTCACTCAGGAGAGAAGCCGCTCGGGGGCGGCACGAGCACCAAGTCCCCCGGCCACAGAGCCCACCCGCTGGCGCATGAGAGGTTCCAGCACCCGGGGGAGAAGCCCTGTGCGGGTGCGGCGGGTGCCGGAGACGGCACCACCAGTCACCCGACAGTGCCACCTGAGGACACACCAGAGACCCGCCTTCGGACGCGCCTCCTCCTTGCTGGGAGCCCCCTGGAGACCAGGCGTGCCAAGACGTCGGCGGGCATGCCTGTTTCCACAGAGCTTCTCTGCTCAGAACGTACTTTATAACTTCCCCGCTGTCTTTCCCATTCATCGTCTCCTCCCACTGACACGGAAGTTTCAGGAGAGCAGGGGAGTTCTGGCTTGTTCAGCAAAGTATCTCCCCTCGCGCCTAGGACGGGGCGGACACATGTCAAAGGACCCGTAACCATCTGTTGAAGAAAACAGTGCCCGTGAAGAACTCCCACTTAGCGCTCTCTGGACTCCCAGGCCCACAACCGCATGCGCAGGCGAGGGCTCTCCTGCTGGGCGATGGGAACCACATGACCCAGGCGTCCCTGTCACGCAGCGTACACGGACATCCGACATGAGAGTGAGGTCATCCTGCCCCGCGCAGCCCCAGGGAAGCCAGCCCAGCTCTGAAGAACTTCCCAGCGGACCCACCAAACTGAAAGAAAGTTTGTTGCCTTGCCCCCACCACCTGTGGTGTAATCTGTTACACAGCAAATGCATACTGATACAATTGCTGATGAGACGGGACAATGTATCTTCTCCCGCACGGGGACACAGGATGCTTCCTTCACCTGCCTCATGAAGCTGCTCCCAGCCAGCTTTCTCAACAGAGCAGGTGTATTCAAAGTCCGGTCAGCCTCAAGTTACAAAGAGAGAGAGAGAGAGAGGGAGAGAGAGAATCTAAATGTTTCGATTGCTTTGTCCTTCCAAGATGCCTTTTCTTTACTTTTCTAACAAATTGCCCAGTGTAGAGAGTTCTTTTCTGTTTTCCCCTCCTGGGAAGTTATTTACTTTTATGGGCTTCTTTTGGGAAATAAAAATCAATACTGGAATGCAAGTGATACATTTTACTTTCCCGATAATGAAAGCTAGAAAATTAAAGGCCCCGAGGAACAAACCCCTGCGCAGGAAAAGGACAGAGAATGCAGCCCCAATGTTCTTGCATGAACGTGTTATAAATCGTGACCACTGTCTGCTCACTGTGACCTGCAAACCACCCGGGGGAGGACACAGAGCCATTGCGAGGAAGGGATGTCTTCATACTGGGGGAAGAGCGGGTGCAGGCACAACTCGTGTGCCCACAGAAAAGTACTTCCAGGTAACCTGCCGCTCTGTGATTCGCCACTCTGGAAAATCGAGTATGTCAGGGACTTCTTTGTGTGTGTCTCAGTCACACGCTTGCTCCCTGGCTGAACAAGTAATTAATGAGCATTTATTATGTGCAAAGCCTGGTGATACAACACTACACAAGCCACACATAGCCGGTGCCTTCACAAAGCTTACTACCCAGGTAAAAAAAAAAAAAAAATACAAACGTGAAACAAAGTGTCTTAAATTTGGTTGCCGGCGAGCAGACTCCGAAGTGGAGGTCTGAGGGGAACGCCCTTAGGAAGGGCCCTCCAGGATTGAAGGGAGCAAGACTCACCAGGCGTTCAGCGGCCACCAGTGCCAACCAGGGCCTCAGCCGGTCGGTTAGAGCGCGCGCTCGCTCGCTCTGTGGTTGGAATGGCCCCTCAGACATGTCTCCCACTGGGGCGGAGGACGGGGCTGTGGTGCCCGGCTCCCACCAGTGAACACTCAGTCCCTGGGGGCGGCTACCCCTGCAAGGAGGGGCGCAGCCCTGGACAAGGCAGCTGACTTCAGGGAAACTCCTGGAGAAGAACGGAACCGGGGGCTTGCAGCAGAAGAGGCTCAGTCCCGACAGGGGGACGTGGGTGGCCCAGCACAGCGTCCACTACACAAGGAATCATGATACGTCTGACGTGTGTTGGAAGTGTGGCCATTCAGAGCACAGATCAGGAGGGACCTACCTAGGACCACGGGTTAGTGTGTCACTGTGGTCTTTGCTAAAGGTCGTGGACGGCGGAGCTAGGTAAGAGGTCACAGGCTCTGGCTAGCTGGCTCAGTGGTAGAGTGCTGGCTTGGCGTGTGGAAGTCCCGGGTTCGATTCCCGGCCAGGGCACACAGGAGAGGCACCCATCTGCTTCTCCACCCCTCCCCCTCTCCTTCCTCTCTGTCTCTCTCTTCCCCTCCCACAGCCAAGGCTCCATTGGATCAAAGATGGCCTGGGCGCTGAGGATGGCTCCATGGCCTCTGCCTCAGGCGCTAGAATGGCTCTGGTTGCATCAAAGCAACGCCCCAGATGGGCAGAGCATTGCCCCCTGGTGGGCATGCCGGGTGGATCCCAGTCGGGTGCATGTGGGAGTCTGTCTGTCTCTCTGCCTCCCCACTTCTCACTTCAGAAAAACACATACACAGACAAAAAAAAGTCACTATCAGAACTCACTAGGCGCTGGACCCTGGGTAGACCCCGCCACAGGCTCCCCCCTTCATCCTCGCCCTGCGTCGGGGGGCTGTGTGCCCTCTCCACCAGGCAGACACGGAGGCCGGGACTCCCAGGGGTCAGCTCACCTGCCCTGAGCCCCACCCCTCGCGCGTGGCAGACCTGGGAGGTGGCCGCCTCTCTGGGCCGCCTGTCCCCCTCCCACGCACCCTGGGCCCTCTCACCACGCCCCTTCCCTCCGCTCCGCCCGGCCGTCCTGCTGCTCCACGTCCTCCTGAGCCACCTCCCACGGCCCCTCCTTTCACAGCGACGTTTTCTGAAACGCCATCTACACTTCTCCTCCCCCGGCCCCTCCTTTCACAGCGACGTTCTCTGAAACGCCATCTACACTTCTCCTCCCCCGGCCCCTCCTTTCACAGCGACGTTCTCTGAAACGCCATCTACACTTCTCCCCCCCCCCCCGGCCCCTCCCTTTCACAGACGTTCTCTGAAACGCCATCTACACTTCTCCCCCGGCCCCTCCTTAACACCTGGCACCCCCCCTCACCCCTTCACCGGCCCTGACCAAGCACCGTCCGAGCCCCTGTGTGAAGTGATCAAACCCAGTGACTGTCTGCACCCTCAGCCAGGCTGCTCCATCGTGACCGGCTGGCAGCCTCTCACGGGCCAGCCAGACCTCCATTCCTGAACTCTCTCCCCTCCCCCCCCCGGCTCTGGGGACCCTCAACCCTCTGGTCCCCCTTTTTCCTGCAGGAGCACCGTTTCTTCTCCTTTGCTGCCCCCTCTCCCTCCCCGGAGCCCTGAAGCGGCTCCTCCCCCAGGGCCCCAACCACGCTGCCCCCCCACACACACTCTCAGACCCGACTCGGCCAGGGGCTGCGGCTTCCGCTCTCCCTGCGGACGCCTGACCTGTAGCCTCGGCTCTTGGCAGAGCTGGAGCCCCGTCCGCCCTGGACACGTCGCCCGTGCAGCCCCGGGAATTTCACACTCCGTCCGCACAGGCCCTCGGAGCGAGCTGCTTTGATCAGACGGACCCTGAGTGTGCCCACCACCCATCTGCACGTCCTCCTGAGCCACGAACCCCACTGAATCCGCGGCTCCGCCCTCCTCACCCCCTTCCCCCACCTCCCTCCGCCCTCATCTGTCCGTTTCCGCTGCCGCGTCCCTAAGTCAACGACGTCCCCTTCACCCGTCCTCCCGACACCCTTCTCCCCCATCGTCACCAGGAGTGACACCAGCCCTACAGAACCCTGTTCAAAACTCCGAGGACACAGGAGCAAGATCTTCTGTGACCTGCCGGGGGTCGGTCGGCATCACAGTGACACTCTGTGGTCTCAACACACTGGAACCCCCTGTCGCCTCACGCCCCAGGGCCTGCCCCCGTATGCTTTCAACAGACAGCCCACCCACGGGCTCACTCTTCCAGCTCCTTGGTCCCTCGCTCAGCAAACACCTGCTGTGCACCTGCACGGGCCAGCCACAGGCCAGGCACCAGCACGCGAGACTGTGAAACTGCGGTCCCTGCTTGCCTTCCACCGCGCGCAGGGACACGGGGAAGAAATGAGTAAACAAAGGGCACGGTAAGTACACGTCACACACAAAGGGCACGGTAAGTACACGTCACACACAAAGGGCACGGTAAGTACAGTCACACACAAAGAGCACGGTAAGTACACGTCACACACAAAGGGCACGGTAAGTACACGTCACACACAAAGGGCACGGTAAGTACACGTCACACACAAAGGGCACGGTAAATACACATCACACACAAAGGGCACGGTAAGTACACGTCACACACAAAGGGCACGGTAAATACACATCACACACAAAGGGCACGGTAAGTGCACGTCACACACAAAGAGTACGGTAAATACACATCACATACAAAGGGCAGGGTAAGTACACGTCACACACAAAGAGCTCGGTAAGTACTGTCACACACAAAGGGCACGGTAAGTACACGTCACACACAAAGGGCACGGTAAGTGCACGTCACACACAAAGGGCACGGTAAGTGCACGTCACACACAAAGGGCGCGGTGAGTGCACGTCACACACAAAGGGCACGGTGAGTACACGTCATACACAAAGGGCGCGGTGAGTACACGTCACACACAAAGGGCACAGTAAATACACGTCACACACAAAGCGCATGGTAAGTACACGTCACATACAAAGGGCTCAGTAAGTGCACATCACACACAAAGGGCACGGTAAATACAGGTCACACACAAAGGGCACGGTAAATACACGTCACACACAAAGGGCACGGTAAGTGCACGTCACACACAAAGGGCACGGTAAGTACACGTCACACACAAAGGGCACGGTAAGTACACGTCACACACAAAGGGCACAGTAAGTACACGTCACACATAAAGGGCACAGTAAGTACATGTCACACACAAAGGGCACAGTAAGTACATGTCACACATAAAGGCAGTGTGAGAGGAAAAGGGGACAGAGATGGACTGGGAGGGACTTCTTGGGACAAGGTTCCGGGGTGGCCCCTCTGAGAAGGTGACACGGAATTGGGCCACTAAAGGGGTGACCACGGGGGTGGGCCCCAAGGAAGCGCAGTGCAGGTTGAAGACAGAGCGAGGGAAGGAGGAAGGAGACAGTCCCTTGGGGCAGCAGGGATGAAGGCATCACGGAAGAGGACGGACAGAGAGACAGGCGGCTGGAGAGAGGGGCCGGGACAGACCCTGTCCTCCTGCAGGCTCTCCGCGCGGGGTGGGGGGCTCGGGGGGTCCAGATCTCAACGGAGAACTCCAGAGTCTCATCTCAGCAGGGGAGCGATGTGGTCCAATTTCCATTTCACAAGGATCCCTCCCTCCAGCTGCGTGAGAAGGACGGACCTCACAGGGCGAGAGCCCATGAACGCGCCCTTGCGCCCTTCCCAGGACAAGGCGGACAACACGCCCCCTGAGCCCTAGCCCGGGGCGCGCGGCGAGCTCTCCCTGGTCCAGCACGAACTCCCTGCCTTTGGCTCTCTCTGTGCAGCCTCTCTGGCCCCGGCCCGGGGGGCTGCCGGGGGGCTGGAATGCATCTCTGATCAGCCGCACCTCCCACGCCAGGTCCCTCCCTCCATGGGGGGCCATCGCTTCACCCTCAGGCCCCTTTCCCTTCCGAGTGAGCACGCGCCCCGCCTCTCCTGGTGAGTCCTGAAATAACTGGTGGGGAGGGTCCCACACACAGAGCCTCACGCACAGTGCTGGCCGACGGCACACTCGGAGAACGGCAGACAGAACGAAGGCCGGCAGGACAGAACGGGGTCTCCCCAGGAGCACGTCTGTGTCCCCCCCCCCCCCCCCCCGGAGCTCTGCGCGCAAAGGGTCTGGTTTAGAACCGGTCCCCTCCAGGTTTTCATTCAAGCCCCACGGCGCGCTGGCTGCGGGAGTGACAGGGAGTACGCAACATCCTCATAGGATGGTCATGAGGATCGTAAGGGGCCACAGAGCACGGGGTCCCTTCCCCTTCCCCCAACTGTCCCCGCTGGGGAGGACCAGGGTGGCACAGTCCCAGTCACGGACCCGTGACTGCAGAATGCTTGTTGACCAGGTTCTGTCTTCTTGCTCTGATTTCTGCTCTAAACAAACGTCTGCTGAGCGCCGACCGACAACACCGCTCCAAGCGCCTCCTGCGTTTCCTCCACTGCAAACGCACTGAAGGAGCCCGTGGGGAGAGTGGGTCCGGTCCCGGCCAAAGTGTCCCCCGCGCTCCGGTGACACTCTCGTAGCAAGCCCGGGACGCAGGCCTTTCGCATCAACTTTCAGACCACAAGACCCCGTCTACAGCCCCTCCCCGGGGACCCAGCGGGCAGTGCCCCTGGAGACAGGTCCAGTCCAGGACGTGCCCGCCCATCACCCCGGCCCGGGGGCCCTGCAGCGCACGAGCCCAGGGGCTGTCTCTGGAGCTGGTGACGGGCAGAGACAGCGATGAGCCCACGTCAGTCTGGTGCCCGGAAGCCTGGACAGCAGGCTGGGCAAACTCACAGCCGGGCAGGAGGACCGCACGGCGGGGAGACGGAGCCCCCGGGCATCGGGAAGCACGCTCCTCCTCGCGTGAGTCCCGTCCCGGTGTCTAAATCCTCACTTTGCCACAATGGCTAAGGACGCAGACAACCTGGGGTCAAACGTCCCTTTCTGCCCCTTCCTCGTCAAACAACCCTGGGCCGGTCAGCTCAGTGCCCTGAGCCTGCGTTTCACGGAGACAGAAATGTGTCCACACAGGTGAAGAGGGCAACACTGCGCCTGACCCTAGGCGGCCCCTGTTTCCCAGCAGCTTGTATTGATACTTAGGGGTACGTCCTCCCCTGCGTCCACGGGCAGGCGCTGAGAACATGCCCCAGGCAGTTTACCACCGGCCGGTCCACAACTTCCTCCCCACAGCCGGGGTCACTTCCCCTTCCTCCAGGCAGAAGGCCGCTTGGGTTGATAGTTTCCAAGCTGCAGGTGAAGACAGTGGGTTAGACGGGAAGAAATCAAATCAAAGGATCATTGATCTTCAACTCGGGTGGGGGGTGGGGCCGGAGGAGACAGCTCTTACTCTAAGTCACCCCCCCACCCCCCAGGGAGATCCATTCCCGGAGCTGAAGCAGGTACCAAGGTTGGACCGTGGAGGCCTGCAAGCCAACCCAGCCAGCTGTCCGTCCGTCCGTCCGTCCGTGGGCTGGCTGCCGCGCCCCAGGAGGAGGAGGGACAGACAGCAGCGGTCAGTTCCGCCCCTCCCCCCCTCCCCAGCACGCATCCGAGCCCAGCAGGCAGCGGATGGGATGATGGCTCCCAGCCCTGGGAACGCTGGCTGGCTCTCTCTCCAGCCTCCAACCAGCAGGTGTCTGAGAGGCTGCAGCAGCCGTCAGGGTCTGCCCTCATTAAGAGACCAGCCCTGGGCAGAAAGGATGGTGAAATGAACTGTCAGCTTTATCGGCTTCCCGGTGAGAAGGGGACAGAAGCCCCCAGAGCTCTGAACCCCAGGCCCAAGCCAATGCAGGCCTCCCGCTGCACCTTGTGTGCACGGCACACTTGACTCCGGCTCCGTCAGGGATTTGGGGGTCGGGTGGGGGTGGGGTGTCCTGGGGCTGGGGAGGGGAGAGGGGGTGTCTGCACAGCAAAGCCCACACGGCAGCCTCTGCCCTCCAGGGAAACAAGACCTCACTCAGTCAGACCACGGCGCTGCAGGCAGCAGGCCCACACTGTGCCAGGACGGACGGGTGGCCGACAAGAGAAAGCGGAGGTGACGTCACACGCGAGGCCAGACGGAGAAAACTCCGAATATTTCCCAGGGACTGCGCCAGGCAGCTCCGGACGCATCGCATGCAGGTCTCGTAGGAAGCGTGTCCGAGCGCATCAGCCGCTCGGGAATGAGCTGTCAGCGCCTGGGCAAGGGCTTCCTCAGAAACACGCCGGTCCCTCTCTGGGAAGAGCTCCCGCGTGCTGTGACGGACACGCACACCCTCCCTGGCCAGGCTTGTACAGTCCTCGTGCTGTGACGGACATGCACACCCTCCCTGGCCAGGCTTGTACAGTCCGCGTGCCGTGACGGACACGCACACCCTCCCTGGCCAGGCTTGTACAGTCCGCGTGCCGTGACGGACATGCACACCCCTCCCTGGCCAGGCTTGTACAGTCTGCTTGCTGTGACGGACACGCACACCCTCCCTGGCCAGGCTTGTACAGTCCTCGTGCCGTGACGGACATGCACACCCCTCCCTGGCCAGGCTTGTACAGTCTGCTTGCTGTGACGGACACGCACACCCTCCCTGGCCAGGCTTGTACAGTCCTCGTGCCGTGACGGACACGCACACCCTCCCTGGCCAGGCTTGTACAGTCCTTGTGCTGTGACGGACACGCACACCCTCCCTGGCCAGGCTTGTACAGTCCTCGTGCTGTGACGGACATGCACACCCTCCCTGGCCAGGCTTGTACAGTCCGCGTGCTGTGACGGACACACACACCCTCCCTGGCCAGGCTTGTACAGTCCGCATGCCGTGACGGACATGCACACCCCTCCCTGGCCAGGCTTGTACAGTCCGCTTGCTGTGACGGGCGTGTGGACACGCACACCCTCCCTGGCCAGGCTTGTACAGTCCGCGTGCTGTGACGGACATGCACACCCCTCCCTGGCCAGGCTTGTACAGTCCGTCGTACAGAAGCCACAGGTTCCTTCCCTCTCCTGGAGGGATTACAGTCTCTCAGTGGAATGCGGACACCCACACATCTCTACGGGAAGGCGGACCTGGGTTCAGATCCTGCCCCAGGCACTCAGGAGCCGTGTGACCTTCACCAAATCATTTCCCCTTTCTGGGCCAAGTCACGGCCGCTTTCTGTGCTTCCGTGTCCTTCCTGTGGGGAATGGGGGCGATCACAGTCTCTATCACACAGGTATTCTATGCTATTGATGCATGTAAAAGTGCCCTGAACACCTGACACCTCTGACAAAATAGAAAGTCAAAGGGAACTACCTGAGGAGGCTCTGGCCGGTTTGCTCAGTGGTAGAGCATCAGACCAGTGTATGGAAGTCCCGGGCACACAGGAGAAGCACCCATCTGCTTCTCTACCCCTCCCCCTCCTGCTTCTCTCTCTCTCTCTCTCTTTCTCTCTCTCCCCCCATCTCCTGCAGCCATGGCTCAACTGGAGTGAGTTGGCCCTGGGCACTGAGGATGGCTCCATGGCCTCTGCCCCAGGTGTTAAGAAGAGCTTGGTTGCTGAGCAACGGAGCAACAGCCCCAAATGGGCAGAGCATCGCCCCCTAGTGGGCTTGCTGGGTGGATTCCGGTCAGGGCGCACGTGGGAGTCTGTCTCTCTGCCTCCCCGCTTCTCACTTAAAAGAAAAAAGAGAGAGAGAGAGAGAATTACATCATCTAGAACGGCGTTGCATAAACAGTGGATCTTGACACAGTCCTCGACAGTCAGTGACATCAAAGAGTCAAGACCATTTTTCTCGAAGGAATGAGAACAGAACGGGACAGGACAGGAGGCAGCAGGGGGGGAGGTGGACAGCCACGGATGCCACGCTCCCGGGCCACCCCGGGCACCTTGCTGGGTAAGGAAGCTATTGCAGGTGGAGTGCTGCCCGGGGGGAGATGGGGAGGGGACACTTGAGCCACGTCACGCGGTGCTGGAAGCTATGGGTTAGGGCCTAGACGGCACAAGGCTCAAGGACCCGAGAACTGAGAGACTCCGTGGTACCTGAGACCCGTCTGCAGGTGCGTAAAGGGCTGCCACGCACCTGGATGGTGCGACTGAGGGATGAAGCCAGCAGAGGCGTCACAAGTTCATTCCTGTCCCCTGTCGGCAGCTCGGTGCGTCTGGCCTAGTGGGTCCCCCACCGACTCCCCCCCATCTGCCGGACCACTGCTGCTCCTCTGACCTTCTGACTTGCCCATTCAGACCTTCCCGTGCCCGGCTTCCCCAAGCCTGGGTGAGGGCCACCTCCCTCCGTAAACCCCTTTCTCCAGGGTCCTCAGAGCCGTTCTGCTTTCCTGAACGCAGGGACCTCGACAAGCCCGGCGTCCACGACACCAGGTGGGGAGCCCGTTTCCCGTGAAGACCGGCCCCTGCCCCGCGCTCAACCTTGTTAGCATCCTGCCGGTGCCCGGTGCCCGCCGGTGCCCGGCGTGCCCCGAATGCCCAGGGAGCGCCTTCTCACTTGTAAGCAAGGACACTTTCTCAAAAGACTGCTCGTCTCTCCCTCTCGCCTGGTGAACGCCCCCCACCCTCCCCCCAGCCTGCGCTGCCCAGAGCGCTCCAGGAGGCAGAATGGGGGGAGGGGCTAGGTGCACGGGCCCTGGAATCAGAACAGCCCCGGGTTCGAATCCTACGTCTGCCCCTTGAAAACGGGGTGACTCTGAACGAGCTGTCAGCCTCTCCCGGCAGCAGCGTCTCCTGAAACTCGGGGTAAGACCTCAAAGGCCCGCGGTGAGCACCCCAGGGGACGGCCCCTGGCGTGCGGGGAGTACACGCTGGCTGCAGCTACCACGGGAGCAGCATCTGTGAGTGACGGGCTTAGAAACCGGGTCCCCCAAACACCTTGCCTGGGCAGACGCCCCCTCTCAGGCCGGGCCAGACAGAGCCGTGTAGCCCCTCGAGCACCCCCAACGCCTCACCACCCTACAGAAGACCCGTCCGGGTCAGACAGAGCCGTGTAGCCCCTCGAGCATCCCCAACGCCTCACCGCCCTACAGAAGACCCGTCCGGGTCAGACAGAGCCGTGTAGCCCCTCGAGCATCCCCAACGCCTCACCGCCCTACAGAAGACCCGTCCCCCGGGGTTGGACACTCTCCAGCACGCGTCACAGCCGAGGAGAGCGGGGCAGAAGTAACGAGAGCAGGCGTTTTCTGAGGGGGCCCCTGCCCACGGCTCTCCCCGCCTACCCGCGACAGGCAGGGCCTCTGGGAGCTGGACTTCTCTCCCGGGAGACCACGTGCTCACCCGGTCACTCGGGTGGAAATACAAAGGCCACGGAACTGGAATCTCCAGATTTGGCAACACAGGCAAAAATGAGCCGGGGAAGCCAATCCGATCAGAGGACGAGCAAACACCCGTGGCGACCCCTGTGGCAGGCGGTGTTCTGAGCCCCTGCCCGCAGACCAGCTGCGGGATTCTCTCCACGACCCTCTGAGGGGGGGCCTTCCCTCGCCTTCCCTTCCCAAGCTACCCGGCTCTTCCTGACCTCCCTCGCAGAGAGGGTGGCCAGCAGCAAGCTAACCCCGCTCCCGGCCACAGCAACGCCGAGAGAGAGAGAGCACCTTTTCCGTCCACCTGCTGCTGCTCGCGACCGAGAAATCCAGCAAGTGGCCCTGACCGGTTGGCTCAGCGGTAGAGCGTCGGCCTGGCATGCGAGGGACCCGGGTTCGATTCCCGGCCAGGGCACATAGGAGAAGTGCCCATCTGCTTCTCCACCCCTCCCCCTCTCCTTCCTCTCTGTCTCTCTCTTCCCCTCCCGCAGCCAAGGCTCCATTGGACCAAGGATGGCCCGGGCACTGGGGATGGCTCCTTGGCCTCTGCCCCAGGCGCTGGAGTGGCTCTGGTCGCAGCAGAGCGTCGCCCCCTGGTGGGCGTGCCGGGTGGATCCTGGTCGGGCACATGCGGGAATCTGTCTGACTGTCTCTCCCCGTTTCCAGCTTCAGAAAAATACAAAAAAAAAAAAAAAGAGAAATCCAGCAAGCATCTTGGCCTGGCCAAGGACGCGTCTGCCTCTCTGCAAAAGGACACGCCCGCCTGAAGAGGTGGCTTCACGCCCAGCCTCCGAGCCCAGCAAACACGGGCTTGCGCGCGCCCAAAGGAGAGAAACGGGCAGGTGGGGGTGGGGGGTGTCGGGAAGACGGAGCCCTGGCCCTGCGTCTCCGTCTCCTCCGGCGTCCGGCGGGAAGAGCAGTGCTGAGGTCGCCGGTTCGGAGCCCTAGGCTTGCCTGGGGACAAGGCGTACGGAAAGCAATCAATGAACGGCTAAAGTGAAGCAACTACGAGTGGGTGCTTCTCGCCACCCCGCCCCCTCTGTAAAGTCAATGCGTAGGTTGGGAAGAGCCGCCCGGACAGCTGAGGCCGCGAGGAGGCTCCCACCGGCGATGCCTGTACCGATGGTCACGGCGCAGCCGCCGCGCAGGAGGTACGGGAGGAGAGGGAGCTACGGCCGACGCCCACCGTCACCAGCCCCCCGAGGAGGGGTGGAGGCAGGCTCGGCGATGCCCCAGGGCACAGCGCTCTCAAACCGACACCTGGCGGGTTCACGTCTCAGCTCCGCCTCTTCCTCTCTTCCTCTTCCTCACCGTGTGACTTGAGCAAAGTCTTGAACCTCCCTCTCTGCCTCAGTTTCCTCGCCTGCAACACGGAGACGATGCTAGCAGCTCTCTCTCTCCTGGGGCTGCTGGCAGGACATGAGGTGACCGGGAAGGGCTTCGGAATGCCCCCAAGTCAGCCAGCTCTCATTAGGGCCTGGCCTTCACTGTCCTCAGGGTCCTTGTTCTGGTCAGCAGTATAGCAGTAAAGACTCGCCCTTCTATCTCGTACCCAGGCCGCCTCTTCCAGGGAGCCACCTGGGATACCTCCGGCCCATACTGTTCCCGCACGAGGCCTACTGGGCCCCTGTCTACCGACCAGCCTCACCCCCACCCGCATCGCTGGGGGGCTCCCCGCCCTGTCAGTTCCTGCTTGGACACGCCACCTCCCTCCCCTCCACCCCCCCAGGGCCTTGGTCTGTCGCGTTCCGTCCCTGACTCCCAGCAAGCCAGCTTCCTCCTGCTCACCATTCAGGGTTCAACCAGAGGCCTCGTCCCCGCCGATGACCCGCAGGCCACCACCCCTCATCACGTCACCACCTTATTTTATTTCTTTAGGACCTCTGTCACCCTCTGAAAGTCCTGGGTCTGCTTATTGTCCATTTCCACCGTGAGCGAGAAGGGCAGGCACGAGCACAGACGCCGGTGTGTCTCGTCCACTCCACAGAGTGGAGACGCAGGAGCGGGGATGCGAACCCAGGCCCGAGGCCAAAGCCCACGCCCAAGCCCGGGGACCACGGACTCCGTCGGCCTACGGTTAGCACGGCCTTGCAGCCAGCCAGCGGGGAAAGCGAGCCGGGGACACGGACTGGGAGAGACGGAATGCCTTCTCCGCCGGGCGGCAGGGGACCACGGCCAAGCAGGGACAGGAGGCTCTGGGTCATCTCACGTGAACGGCTCGAGCCCAGCGCTCAGACTGCACAGTCTCCCTGCAGGGCATGTGGGAGGCCGGGGGGTTCGGGCCACACAGGACAGGGGACCCCGGCCCCCGTGGCGCGGACAGCGGAGCTTCCTGGCCGCTGAGGGGCCCTGGCCGAGGTGGGGCTGGGTGGCTGGCAGCGCCCGGGGCACAGCCCACCTGCGGCAGGAGCAGAGCACGGGCAGAGCCCGCCACCTGGCAGAGCAGAAACATCGGCCCGTCCTGTCGCCGTCCGTCCATCCGCAGCGAGGAAGTGGAAGGTGCGGACAGACCACCCGGGGGTTTTGCTGAAATGTGGATTCAGAGCAGGTCCAGGGGGGTGGGGGGCGGAGAGCCTGCCTTTCTATCCCGCCCCGGGTGTGGTGATGCAGACGCCACAGGCCCGCTGACCCCGACCACGCCAAGGGCTGCCGACCTATCCCGCAGGTGACCTCCCAGTAAGAAACGGAGGCCTGGGGCGGCCACGTGGTGCGGAACAGCACGGGAAGGCCCCGGAGTACGTGAAGTCTGTGAGTCACAGCACCGGGTCCCAGAGGCTGGAGGGGGTGAGGGCGTTAGTGTCAGCAGCCCGGCAAGGGACACAGAAAAGGACCCGCTTCCCTGGCAGATCGGCGAGGGCCACGCTCGTGACAAAAGGGCTGCAGAAAAGGCACCACGTGGCAAACACGATGAGGGTCAGACAGCGGGCCCAGCTCACGAGACGGAGGCTACACACGTCACACACCTGTGACCGTGAAAACCCCCCAAACAGCCAGGCAGAACCCGGGCCCAGCTCATGAGACGGAGGCTACACACGTCACACGCCTGTGACCGTGAAAACCCCCCAAACAGCCAGGCAGAACCCGGGCCCAGCTCTGCCCGGGCAGCAGAAGCCCCGGCAGTCTTCGGAGTCCGACTCCCTGCCCTCGGGACCAGCCCCCGGACATTCAACTGCTGTGATTGCGGAAAACATTTACTCAAAGTGGTTTTTCCTATGAAGAATTATCCTGGGTTTTTTTTCCCCCCCCAAAATGATAAAACGTTCTAAGTGTTTTCTGCAACCAGAGAAACAGTCCCTAAGACACAGAAGGGGGCGACAGCGAGCCCTTCGCCGCCCAGCCTCTCTCCATCCCCACGGCCGCACTCCTTAGCAACCTCGGCCCTCCCAGTCTGGCTGGCAGCCTTCCACACCTTGCTTCCCCCCCTTCCATAAAACACACCAGCACATCTTCACACCTCGGGACTGTCGGTGGCGGCTGCTTACTTCTTCGAAATGAGATCCAGCTAAATATATTTTTATGCAACCCAGTCCTCGCACTTAATAATGCATTCGGACGGCCCCCCTACCCTGGTCTCGGGTTGGCGGATGCTTTCGGTAAGAGCGATAGAGCAAATGTTGTAGGCTCTGCAGACCACACCGCTCAAGGAACTCACCGTTGTGTCACCAAAGCAGCCAGAGACAATACGGAAGTGAATGGCTGTAGCAGTGTGCCAATAAAACTATATTTATGAAAACAAGCAGTGGGCCATATCTGGCCCATAAGCCATCGTTTGCCAACACCTGCCCCCCCGGGGCATTAGCTGCAATTCTGGCCCTTTGGTGTTTCCTTTCGGTTGTTAATTATTTAGAATTATTATTATTTAAACTTTTAAACTTTTAAATAAAAGTATTATATGGAGTAGACAATCTATGTAAAAAATATGCAATCATGATGACATGATGATACAGTTTGATCAAAGTGAATACCTCTGTGTAACCAGTTCCCACATAGAAAAATAAAAAATAAAAAAGACAACCAGCTCTACAGATGTCCTTTACAACCATTTAAATTCACTGTTTTCAAAAACGATGTCATATAGTCCCATAAAATGGATACATCCTAAGTAGGTGATTGCAATTGTTTGCCACTGCAAACTAAACACCAATAAACCTGCTCATTCTGGACTTTATTTCCTTGCAAACTGGTGTTTTACTTCAATAGGATTGATTTCCCACTACTCTAAGAGCCAAAATGTGTATACGTATACAGATTTTTAAAAATACTGCCTGACCAGGCGGTAGGTCAGGGGATAGAGCATTGGACTGGGACACGAAGGACCCAGATTTGAAACCCCGAGGTCGCCCGCTTGAGTGTGGGCTCACCAGCTTGAGTGTGGGGTCGCTGGCTGGAGCGTGGGATCATAGACATGACCCCTTGGTCGCTGCCTTGAGACTAAAGTTCGCTGGCTTGAGCAAGGGGTCACTGGCTCAGCTGGAGCCCCCCCCCCCCATCAAAGCACATATGAGAAAGCAGTCAATGAACAACTAAGGTGATGCAACAAAGAATTGATGCTTGTCATCTCCCTTCCTGTCTGTCCCTATCTGTCCCTCTCTTTGACTCTCTCTGTCAAAAAAAAAAAAAAATACTGCTGGCCCCACAACATCAACGACAAGTTGCTGTCCTGCAGATCCTGGCAGTGCCCCCCTTTGATGCAATTCAGCAGGAATTTTTAAGAACAGCAACCGGCTTGACCTGTGGTGGCGCAGTGGATAAAGCGTCAACCTGGAAATGCTGAGGTTGCTGGTTCGAAACCCTGGGCTTGCCTGGTCAAGGCACATATGGGAGTTGATGCTTCCAGCTCCTCCCCCCCTTCTCTCTCTCTCTTTCTCCTCTCTCTCTCTCTCTGTCTCTCCCTCTCCTCTCTAAAAAATGAATTTAAAGCCCTGGCCGGTTGGCTCAGTGGTAGAGCGTCGGCCTAGCGTGCGGAGGACCCAGGTTCGATTCCCGGCCAGGGCACACAGGAGAAGCGCCCATTTGCTTCTCCACCCCCACCCCCTCCTTCCTCTCTGTCTCTCTCTTCCCCTCCCGCAGCCAAGGCTCCATTGGAGCAAAGATGGCCCGGGCGCTGGGGATGGCTCTGTGGCCTCTGCCTCAGGCGCTAGAGTGGCTCTGGTCGCAATATGGCGACGCCCAGGATGGGCAGAGCATCGCCCCCTGGTGGGCAGAGCATCGCCCCTGGTGGGCGTGCCGGGTGGATCCCGGTCGGGCGCATGCGGGAGTCTGTCTGACTGTCTCTCCCTGTTTCCAGCTTCAGAAAAATGAAAAAAAAAAAAAAAAAAAGAAAAGAAAAAAAAAAGAAAAGAAAAATGAATTTAAAAAAAAGCACCTCTTACCTAGGAGTGTGCCTTAAAAAAAAAAAAATTAAAAAAAAAAAAAAGAACAGCACCCGTGCACCAGCATATCCCGAGGTCTGGGAATTTGGGGCAGAGGTCTGGGCTCTACCATTCCGATGAGACTTCAACATTTAGGGAAGAAGAGAGGGAACACGGAGTAGAAAGATGTCAGGTGCCTCCATCTCCTCACATCAACTCCAGGTCCTTCAGTGTCCAGGACGCCGACCCGCCACGTCACAAGCCACCGGCCTCAGAGGAGGGGAGGCAGCGGGTCCCGGTCCAGCCCCAGGGGTGCCGGCAGCCATCTACAGCGCCCCAGGAGAGACGGGGAGCGTGCCGTAGGGGAAGGCACCGGTGACGCAGCTTCTTCGTTACGACAGCACTGAAGAGAAGCAAAATCACGTGTGCGTCTTGCTGAGTTTGTTTCAGGGAGTTTTCTCTCCCGTGGGCACACAACAAAGTGTTTTCTGCAAACCTATTTTACTGCATTGCAATTTCTTTAAAAAAAAAAAATCTAACCACTATGAAGTGGGATGTCATCAAGGGAATCTTGGGTACCGTGGTGCCCCCCTTCCCAGAGCTCCTGGGGGTGTGAGGGGTGCACCACAGAGCACTGCTCTTAGGGTGGTCTTCCCAGCTTTACCCAGAGTCCCAGGGGCAGCTGTGACAGCAAACAAGAGAACAGACTCGTTAGGGGCGGCTGCCCAGCAGTGCGCACCTGACCAAACTGGGCCCCGTTCGCTTGAGATGAGGGCGCTTCCCTTAGATACATCCTTCCTCAAAAGTTAAAGCAAAGCTGTTGGCCTGACCTGTGGGGGCGCAGTGGATAAAGCATCGACCTGGAAGGCTGAGGTCGCCGGTTCGAAACCCTGGGCTCGCCCGGTCAAGGCACATAGGACAAGCAACAGGCCAGCCAGCCATGAACAAGTCAAGTGAAGCAACGATGAGTGGATACTTCTCACTCCCCCCCCCCCTTCCTCTGTAAAAGCAACCAAAAAAATTTTTGAAAACTAAGCTGTAAATAAGTTCTGAGCTCTAGTTGATGCCAAAGCACAGTATGTGGGGGAGGGGGGGGACTTCACGTCTCAAACTCACTTTGGAATGTATCAAAAAACAGTAGGATGATGGATGGGTGAAGAGTGAGATGCAGGGATACTGATTAAGAAACAGAATGACCGTAGCAGCGGGCTCGCGGGGTGGGCACGTGGTGTTCCTGGGAAGACGAATTTAACTTTGCTGGATGTTGGACATTTTTCATAAGAAAAGGTTGGGGGCCGGTGCGGGGGGGTTGCTAACCAGCGGTGTGTGTCTAAGGAAGAGAATCCGCAAGAACTGGGTCCTGTCCCCACCCTGTGGGGCGTGGCCTCGGGAAGTGACTGCTTTTCCCTGGACCTCAGTGCCCCGGCGGTCCAGGGCGGGGGCGCTCTGACCGTTCTGTGCGACGCCCCTTCCGTGGTGGACAAGGGCGGCGAGTGGCCTTCACTCTGTTCTACAAGCTGAGCCGCCTTTCCCACGGCAGCCTTTGGGCAGGGACGGCTTGGAAGGCCGAGGCTGCCCCCTGGTGGACCCTGGCAGCCTGACTGATGAACGCTTTCTGTCCCTGCGGCTGCGTGCCCGAGCCACCTTCTTGCGGTAGGAACCCGGCTGGCATTTTCTTCACTGCATTTCTGTCCTCCTTCCCTCTTCTTTCTCCCTTTTAAAGCAGAGAGCCAGCTCAGGGCAAGTCGGTGGAAGGGGGGCGGGAGGGAGAAGAAACAGCTTTCAGGTCACTGTGGCCCTGCGTCCAGAACTCCAACGAGAAACCACACTGAAGAAGGGGAATGTGTGGACACAGTGTCTTGAAAAAACTCAAAGGGCGGTGAATTTTAACCTGAAAAAGAAGGAGGTTCCCCCCCCCCCCGGCTGAGCAAATAAAGACGAGGAAAGATCCCAAGGGTCCCAGGGAACTGGTGAGACCCCTGTGACGTTCGTCCAGGCAGAGACTTGTCTGGCCCCTACTGTCCACCCCAAGGGCCTGGGAGGCGCTCGGCCAGCACTGGAGACCCTACTCACATCGCTGACTGAGGAAGCGGCTGGCCGGGGGGAGGGGTTGAACGGCCGGGGGGAGGGGCTGAACGGCCGGGGGGAGGGGCTGAACGGCCGGGGGGAGGGGCTGAACGGCCGGGGGGAGGGGCTGAACGGCGGGGGGAGGGGCTGAACGGCCAGGGGAGGGGCTGAACGGCAGGGGGAGGGGCTGAATGGTCGGGGGAGGGGCTGAACGGCCAGGGGAGGGGCTGAACGGCAGGGGGAGGGGCTGAATGGTCGGGGGAGGGGCTGAACGGCAGGGGGAGGGGCTGAATGGTCGGGGGAGGGGCTGAACGGCCGGGGGAGGGGCTGAACTGCGGGGGGAGGGGCTGAACTGCGGGGGGAGGGGCTGAACGGCCGGGGGTGGGGGGTGGGGGGAGGGGCTGAACGGCCCCGGAGGAGCCCAGGCCCCGAGCACGGGGCAGGGGAGCCACTCGCAGCCGCTCACGGCTCACAGCCTCCCGCATCCCGGCCGTTCCCGGCCCCCACGCTTCCGGAGCCGCGGCCCCTCCGCCCGGGGTGCACATTGTCACCGGTGAGAGCGTGGACCGTGGAGCCAGCCCGCCGGGCTCCGATCTGAGACCCACACGCGCTGTGTGCCTCCCGAAAGGCAGCCAGCAGGCTCCGTCCTCGGCTTCCTGGCATGTCAAGCAGGGATGATATTAGTACCGAAGACAGAGGACCACTAGGATGACCACGGAGCTGACCTGCTTGCAGAGCTCCCGTTATCTTTCTCTTTTGCCCCGACACGGTTCTGCCCCATCCGGACGACGCCCGTCCAGACCTCTCAGACTCCCCCACCCACGGCGTCCTGCGGAAAGTGCCAGGTGTCCCCTGGCCGGTGGCTCCCAGGCCCCGGCACACAGCTCGCCACAGGGCGCTGTGATGACCTGTGTCTGTCTCTGCCGTGGGTGGTCAGCTCCCCGAGGGCCGCTCCCAGGCAGCAGGTACAAACCCTGACTTCAGTGGCCACAGGACATCTAAGGAGACCTGTCAACCTCTCAGTGACGCGAGAGCCTGGTGCGGCCTCCAGGCGGGCTGGGATTTCCGACGTGCGTGTGACACTCAGAGCAAACAGCCCAGGGTCCCAGGCCAGGGGGAGCGGAGAGTCTAACACTGAGCGAGCCTCCTCGGCCTGGATGAAGGGAGGAAACTCAGCCAACGCCACAGGTCCCTCCCGGCCCGGCGTGGCGGGGAGGGCTCCCAGGCCGCCTTTAGCTCTGTGATCTGTCTGGCTGAGATCAAGGAGCACCAATCATGAGACCAGGAGGGTGCTCGGGAGATCAGAGGGACAGCCAGGTGTCCCGGACCCTGCCCAGCGCCCTCCACACCAGCCAGTGAGCTCATCCCCCGGCTGCTGATGGCTCTCAGTTGCTCCCGTGTCCAGACAGTCGACCTGGGCCACACAGAAGCCCCCTAGCCCGGGCGGCCACACCAGCCCCCGCCTCCAACCCCAGCAGCCTGCAGCAGAGACGAACTGTCTTAGTAACAGAACACCGGGGACTGGGAGGCTCGAACAGCAGGCGTTTTGTTTCTCACAGGTCTGGAGGCTGGGAGGCTCAGATCAGGGTGCAGGCTAATTCAGGTCCTGGGGAAAGCCCACCTCCTGGCTTGTGGCCGGCTGCCTTCCTGCTGCGCCCTCACATTGGAGAGAGAGAGAGAGAGAGAGAGAGAGAGAGAGAGAGGGAGACACCTTTCTCTTCCTTCTCTGATAAAGCCTCTACTCCCGTCCTGAGATCCCTACCCTGATGGCTTCTTCTAGCCCTAACTACCTTCCAAAGGACCCCCTCCAAGTCCCCTTTCTCTGGGGGGGGTGCTTTAACATACGCCTTTGGGGAGACAGCACTCAGTCCACAGCACTGACCGAGCCTCCCGGAACAGCCCTCTCGCCCCGAGGAAGGACTGTCTGTGCCGGGACGCTGGGTCCACACCCCCCTGGCACCAGTGAAGCCAGTCTTCAGCGGAGACCACACTCTCGTTCGGCCTCTCCCTGCCCTGTCCTCACCCCACCCCACCCCGTCCCCCGTCCCCCGTCCCCCTTGAGCCGTCCCGATCAATCACTGGGACAAAAATCTCCACCTCGGCTCTATTTTTAGAGAACTGCCATCAGCGCACCAGGCTCTTCCACCATCAATCAGTCAGCAAGCCCGTGCCCAGTACGGACCGTGCCCAGCGCGGGGAGAGCGAGAGCGACACACGCAGCGCACAGCAGCCAGCAGGCCAGGGTGAGTCTCACCGGATCTCAGCGTCCCCCTCCAAACGACGGCCACCGTGCTACCCCTGTCGGACGGTACAATATCGAAGTGCCCAGAAAACCACGGCCGTGCGAGGAACACGCAGGCTAGCTCCCTGGGACTGCTGTCAGCACTCTGAGAAGGACGCCCCTCTGCCCCCTCCTGAAAGGAGCCCAACTCCCCTCGCTTTCCCTGTGATGGGTGGCGTTGTGTCCCCGCCCAAAGGAGGAACACACCTTAACCCCAGAACCTGCAAATCTGACCTTATTTGGAAAGAGGGTCTTTGCAGATGTAGTCCAAGTTAAGACGGGGTCATACTGGGTAGAGGTGGGTCCCTAATTCAATGACTGGTGTCCTCATAAGAGGACACCTGGACACACAGACACACAGGAAAGAATACCGTGTGATGATGAGGCAGAGCCTGGAGAACACCATGGAGGGGTGGCGACCACCAGAAACAAAGAGGGGGACAGAGACCACCCCCCTCAGTGCCCTCCAGAAAGAACCAGCCTTGGTGACCCTTTGATTTCAGACTTCCAGCTTCCCGCCCGCTCAGAGCATAGATATCCGTTCTTCTAAGCCAAGGGTCCCCAAACTTTTTACACAGGGGGCCAGTTCACTGTCCCTCAGATCGTTGGAGGGCCAGACTATAAAAAAAAAAACTATGAACAAATCCCTATGCACACTGCACATATCTTATTTTAAAGCAAAAAATCAAAACAGAAGTAATACTGTATGTGAGCGACGCCGCACTTTGCATCCACATACAGTGCTCCTCTCACTGACCCCCAATGAAAGAGGTGCCCCTTCCGGAAGTGCGGTAGGGGCCAGATAAATGGCCTCAGGGGGCTGCATGCGGCCCGCGGGCCGTAGTTTGGGGACCCCTGTTCTAAGCCATCCCATCTGTGGTATTCTGTTAGGGCCGCTCTAGCTAGGAAAGGAATAGTCACAGGCATGTCCTGGGATTTCCTGAGAGTCACCAGCCAGAGCACCTACATGATGAAGGGGAAAGACTTTAACCTTGACTTTGAAGGAACAGTGCATTGTACCGGGTAAAACAAAGACTCCCCTCACCAAGGAACGTCTGTAAGAGGTAACTCAGCTAAACCACCAAGGGAATAAAGAAAGTGCGGGGTGTGCGTGCAGGGACCTGAACTCAACAGTAACCTAGACTACCGTGCTTCAGGGTCAAACAGACCCACGTGACAGCGAAGAGTGGGATTCTCCAAGCCTGCTCGCTGACCGGTACGATAGTACTGCTCCTTAGCTCAGCAGAGTTACTGAAAAAAAATTAATTTTTTTTTTCAGAGACAGAGAGAGAGTCAGCGAGAGGGATAGACAGGGACAGACAGACAGGAACAGTGAGAGGTGAGAAGCATCAATCATCAGTTTTTCGTTGTGACATCTTAGTTGTTCATTGATTGCTTTCTCATATGTGCCTTGACTGTGGGGCTTCAGCAGACCGAGTGACCCCTTGCTCGAGCCAGCGACCTTGGGCTCAAGCTGGTGAGCTTTGCTCAAACCAGATGAGCCCACGCTCAAGCTGGCGACCTCAGGGTCTCGAACCTGGGTCTTCTGCATCCCAGTCCGACGCTCTATCCACTGCGCCACCGCCTGGTTAGGCAAAGAATTAAATATTTTGCTTGTAAGTGCTTTGCACAGTGATCGACACATTCAGAATTCAAAGGTCAGCTATGGTATTATTATTATTATTATTTATTAGTGGAGTAAACTCTTGGAAGCATCTCTGAAACTCAGTAGCTTCGTAAAGTGAGCATCACAGATATTCCACAAGGTGGTTGCGATGGGATACTACGTTCAGCTTTTTTTAAATTGAGACGTAACTGACATGCAACATTGTGTAAGTTGATGGTTGCACAATGGGTGGATCTGATACAATTACAGATTGCAGCAGGGTTGCTGCTCTCCGTCCCATGGGGTAATTATCATTTCTTTATGTTTGTGGGAACAATGGACAGAGCTCGAGGACATCGTGATAAGTACGGGTTGCAGCCCTGTGCATTCGGGGGGCTCCGCCAGTGTCCTTCACTAGTGACAGCCGGCACAAAGGTTCCTGCGTTCCCTGAGCCCGTGTCGTTCCCTGAAGAGGACGGTAGAGGGCAGCAAGATCTCATTTTCGCCCCTTCGGGCCCCGGGAAAACCAGCTACTTGGGAACAAGCGGCTGCAGGCTGGTCTCCCAGAATCCCACGTACACCCGCAGAAAGGAGCCGTTCAACGACAGGCTCGCCGGACGTCACCGCCTTCCATCGGAAGCGGGGATTCTATTTTATAGGGATAGTTTTCAACGTTCCTACGTCGCAGGTGAGGCCCCCCCGGGGCAGCATGTCAGAGCTCCTCAACTATCCCGGGGCCTCAGAAACAGACCCGTGTTTGCAAAATCAACCCCTTCCTCCGTTACCAAGTCATCAACCCTTAATGACGATCGTCAGCTGTCACTTCCCGTTCTCGACCAGGCCAGCGCGGTCTCACCTCGGCCTTACAGCCGCGCACGCCTTGCCCGGTGCAGTGGGCCTGGGTCTCCGCCTGGCCAGAGCGAGTGTCTGTGTGGGAGCCAGCAGTTTCCGGAAAGACCCGTGCGTTCCATGAGTGACAGACACCGTGCTCCTCTCTAGTCCCGGCCTCCCTGCACCTCCTTCTAATCGTGAACTATTTCAGAGACACCCAAAGAATAGAGAACAGCCTGCAGCCGCCTCCCACCCACATCAGGTGCAAGACAGAAGGGTTTCAAAGCCCCGGCAAGTCCCCAGGGACGCCCGCGGCCCCCTGCACTCCCCGCGGTGTGACCCCTCTCCCAGAGATGAGGGGTTTCTCAACAAGATTCTCTTCTCCCAGCTGGAGGCATCTGGGAAATCATCGGGCATCCCTGCTACCTTAATAAAGGCAACCGGAACGGCACCCTCTCAAAAGACACCGAGAGAGAGACAGAGAGAGAGAGAGAGAGAGAGAGAAGGGGCGAGAGGAGCGGGGAGCCTCTGAGCGTGCCGGGGTGTTTCTAAGGACGCCTGAGGGCAGCAGGGCAGGGATGTACGGCCAGTGGGGTGGGGCAGCCACACAGCCCCACCCGGCCCTCCACGGCCTCCCTGACACCGCCCGCTGGGCACCTACCGACAACGATGAGGACCTCCCGCTCGATGTGCGCCTGGATGTAGATGCGGCCGCGGCGCTCCGTGTGGTCCGTGCCGCAGAGGCTGGGGACGTTCATCACGCAGCGCTTGTGCACGTTCATCATGCAGGCTGCGGGGCGGAGAGGGCGAGGCTCAGGGTGGCGGGGCTGGGGCGCGGGCCCCTCTCTGTGCCCCCCCGGGCAGGCAGGGCCCCTCCTGTCCCCTCTCCTCCTCTTCCAAGCTGCTGAGACACCCCCCACCCCCAAGCCTGGCCAAAGCCAGCCTGCCCAGCCGGGTCACGGCGAAAGGGCTTCTCCAACTATCCCCACCCACCCACCCAGGCCCTGACGGATGGAGGAGGTAAATCTTGGGCACCCTCCCAAAGGCTCGGGGTGCGCCCTGCACACCAGAGTCCCCAACTTCAAAGCCAGGCGGCAGGGGACACGGGTGAGGGAAGACATTTGTGCAGCAGGACTCGGCACCGGATAACCCGGCTGCCCTGACCCGGGCTCGGCTGTGGGAGGCGTGTGACCTTCCACACAACAGCCAGAGGCTCCCCCCATTGGGGACATAAGTGTGAACCCTGATTTGTACGTGACATCTCCCGATTTTAAATGCTGACAGCGAATAGGTCGAGTTCCCTGGAAAGAGGCTGTGAAGGGGCGTGGTGAGCAGGTTTACCTGAGCCAGGGAGGGCGGGGCCGGGGGTGTATGTGAGCCGGGGAGGGCGGGGCCGGGGTGTATATGAGCCGGGGAGGGCGGGGCTGGGGGGGTGTATATGAGCCGGGGAGGGCGGGGCCGGGGTGTATATGAGCCGGGGAGGGCGGGGCCGGGGGGGGGTGTATGTGAGCCGGGGAGGGCGGGGCCGGGGTGTATATGAGCCGGGGAGGGCGGGGCCGGGGGTGTATATGAGCCGGGGAGGGCGGGGCCGGGGTGTATATGAGCCGGGGAGGGCGGGGCCGGGGGGGGTGTATGTGAGCCGGGGAGGGCGGGGCCGGGGGGTGTATATGAGCCGGGGAGGGCGGGGCCGGGGGTGTATATGAGCCGGGGAGGGCGGGGCCGGGGGTGTATGTGAGCCGGGGAGGGCGGGGCCGGGGGTGTATATGAGCCGGGGAGAGCGGGGCCGGGGCTGTATGTGAGCCGGGGAGGGCGGGGCCGGGGGTGTATGTGAGCCAGGGAGGGCGGGGCCGGGGGTGTATGTGAGTCGGGGAGGGCGGGGCCGAGGGTGTATGTGAGCCGGGGAGGGCGGGGCCGGGGGTGTATATGAGCCGGGGGGGCGGGGCCGGGGGTGTATGTGAGCCGGGGAGGGCGGGGCCGGGGGGTGTATGTGAGCCGGGGAGGGCGGGGCCGGGGTGTATATGAGCCGGGGAGGGCGGGGCCGGGGGTGTATGTGAGCCAGGGAGGGCGGGGCCGGGGGTGTATGTGAGCCGGGGAGGGCGGGGGCCGGGGGTGTATGTGAGCCGGGGAGGGCGGGGGCCGGGGTGTATATGAGCCGGGGAGGGCGGGGCCGGGGGTGTATGTGAGCCAGGGAGGGCGGGGCCGGGGGTGTATGTGAGCCGGGGAGGGCGGGGCCGGGGGTGTATGTGAGCCGGGGAGGGCGGGGCCGGGGGTGTATGTGAGCCGGGGAGGGCGGGGCCGGGGGTGTATGTGAGCCGGGGAGGGCGGGGCCGGGGGGTGTATGTGAGCCGGGGAGGGCGGGGCCGGGGGTGTATGTGAACCGGGGAGGGCGGGGCGGGGGGTGCACTGAGGCTGAGCATCGGGGAGCTCCCGGACGCAACGACCCCTCAGAGTTGTCCCGAACGGAGACCAGAAAGCTGGGCCTTTGCACGTCCGCATCCGCCAGCGTCGGCCATGAGCCCACCCCGGGAGGGGCACCATCCTGGGAGAGACCCCTGGGGCAATGCCCCACTAGGGGCGCAGCGGGGAACCCACGGTGGCCGGGGGCAGAGTCTGGGGGCCGTGGGCCCTGAGAGCATGTGATGAAGCCCCGTAGTATTCATCATAACTAATGACAGGAGAAGGATTTAGGTGCAGGTGAGAGGAACAAAACATGTCTTCACACTGACCCCGAGCCACCGGTGTCACAGGGGTCACATGGTTTGGAGACCCTGTCTCTGTCTCATGGCCTTGCTCCCTCTCTGTACCCCTGCACGAGCCTGTGTGAGTGCCTCTCTGGGTCACCCCCGAACACCCTGTCCGGGGGTCTGTCTGTCCCTCCTCTGGCCTGAGTGTCTGTCTCTCTCTCTCGCTGACCCCCTCTGTAGCTCTCGTCCCCTTTCCTGTGCCCAGGGACGTCTGTGTGTCATTCCCCCCCCCACGTCTGTCTGTCTGTCTGTCTGTGCTGCAGGGCATTTCCCCACCTCTCTCTCTCCGCCCCGTTCACACTGCGCTGTGCTCTGTCCCTCTGTCCCTCTGTGAACCCCTCCTTCTGTTCCCCGTGACCGCGCAGCCTGCTGCTGGCCAACAGGCCTGGGGGGGCTACCGGCACCCCGAGTGTCCCCGTCCCTTTGCAGTAAGAGCCCTCGAAGCCTGCCTGTCCCCTGCACCGCGGGCCGCTCGGGCCTCTGCTCAGGAAAGAGCACCCCGCCCCCACCCCAGCCTGGCCCACCCCGGCCTGGCAGAGAATCAGTCGCCACCCTCGTCTACCTCAGCCGGGGGGTGTGGTGAGAGGCAGGCCCGCCCCGTGCGGAGACAGCCGGGCCCTGCACATCCGTGATGGGAAATGGCTGCGATGGCCCCGATGTGTCCCCGCCTCCCTGTGTCCACACCCGTGAAATGCCCTTTTCCACACTGAGTGGGACCCTCGCCCCGGGACTTGCTTCGGTCCACAGGACTTGCTGTCTTAATGCACTGGGACCAGGCAAAAGCCGTGTGGGCAGGCCCAGGCCAGCCTACTGGGGATGGAGGACATGTGGCCCGTCATCCCCACACCCCCAGGGACAGCCGGGGCTCTGGACAGGTGGCCCGTCATCCCCACACCCCCAGGGACAGCCGGGGCTCTGGACGGGTGGCCCGTCATCCCCACACCCCCAGGGACAGCCGGGGCTCTGGACGGGTGGGTGAGGCCATCCCCACACCCCCAGGGACAGCCGGGGCTCTGGACAGGTGGCCCGTCATCCCCACACCCCCAGGGACAGCCGGGGCTCTGGACAGGTGGCCCGTCATCCCCACACCCCCAGGGATAGCCGGGGCTCTGGACAGGTGGGTGAGGCCATGCAGGCCCAGACAGCCCCCGCCAACCGGCTGAGCCACCCTCCGTGCCTGGGTAAGCGCAGCCCAGACCCGCCGGACTGCCCTGCAGAACCACGGGCTAACTGAGTGGTCACTGTTTCCAGCCACCACAGCTCGGGCCGCACACAGCTGGCCCCGCAGCGCCCCCAGAACTTGGGAGAAGGCACCGCAGGCGACCCTGGCCACCCCCCAAGCCACGAGGAGGCAGCCGGCCGTCGAGGGGCGAGTGTACTCACTGTCACATTTCATCCCCTGGTGGATGAGTCCGTACAGCAGGGACCCGCAGTGGTCACAGAACGTGGGGCTGGAGTACGTGTGGATCTTAAACTTGTGTTTGCTCCGGGGGTCCTGAGGCCGAGGGAAACAGACAAGAGAGGCGAGCGTCAGCGTGAGGCGCGTGGAATTCGCTCTGCCCGGGGTGTCGCCGGAGAATGCGCCAAACACGGGGAGGACCATCCCGGGAGCCCTGCGCCCAGAAGGGCCGCCTGATTCGCAGAGGGTGGGTCACCGAGGAAGAAGCTGCAGGTCCCCTTCCGGCCCCGGCACGCTCGCTGTGCCCACAGATCTCCATCCGAGAGCCGGCCTCCCGGTTCCTGCCGCAGCACAGACTCCGCAGACAGCAAGAACCAGGTGACAGGCGTGTCCGTCACACGAGTCCGCTGGCTCCTCTCTCCTCCCGCTCCCCTTTAACCTGAGTCGGGGTGTGAGGCCATGTGCTGGTACCTCACCCCCCACAGAGCAGAGCTCGGCGTCCAGTACGGAAACCGCAGGGCATGGCGGAGCCCGGTAAGACTTCCACCCACGCCCACTCTTCCCTCTAGTGACAGAGTCCCCGAGGTTTAGGCCAAAGTCCGTTTCCCAGCCTCCCTTGCAGCTGGCGTGCCCGTGTGACTGAGCTCTGGCCAATGGGACATGTGGGGGGAGGGCCACTTCCTTTAGAAGAAAGTATCAGCACCTCCCTGGTCCCCTCTGCCCCTTCGCCTTGGCCGGGAGACACCGCGCATCACCGTGCACATTACTTGTGTGTGTGTGTGTCTGTCTGTCTGTCTGTGTGTGTGTGTCTGTGTGTGTGTGTCTGTGTGTGTGTCTGTGTGTCTGTGTGTGTGTCTGTCTGTGTGTCTGTCTGTGTGTGTCTGTGTGTGTGTGTCTGTGTGTGTCTGTGTGTGTGTGTCTGTGTGTGTGTGTGTCTGTGTGTCTGTGTGTGTCTGTGTGTGTGTGTCTGTGTGTGTGTGTCTGTGTGTCTGTGTGTGTGTGTCTGTGTGTGTGTGTGTGTCTGTGTGTGTGTGTGTCTGTGTGTGTGTCTGTCTGTGTGTGTGTCTGTGTGTGTCTGTGTCTGTGTGTGTCTGTGTGTGTGTGCGTGTGTGTGTCTGTGTGTCTGTCTGTGTGTGTGTCTGTGTGTGTCTGTGTGTGTGTGTCTGTGTGTGTGTGTGTCTGTGTGTGTGTGTCTGTCTGTGTGTGTGTCTGTGTGTGTCTGTGTCTGTGTGTGTCTGTGCGTGTGTGCGTGTGTGTGTCTGTGTGTGTGTCTGTGTGTCTGTGTGTGTCTGTGCGTGTGTGTCTGTGTGTGTGTCTGTGTGTGTCTGTCTGTGTGTGTGTCTGTGTGTGTCTGTGTCTGTCTGTGTGTGCGTGTGCATGTGCGTGTGTGCGTGTGTGTGTGTCTGTGTGTGTGTCTGTGTGTATGTGTCTGTGTGTGTGTGTCTGTGTGTGTGTGTGCGTGCGTGCATGTGTGCGTGTGTGTGTGTTTCCTGCTAAATGAAGTCGACAGCTCTCAGAATGAAAGCTGAGCCCCTTCTCCCCAGCATCACCCGCCGAGAAGCTGGGCAGAGAAAGACATCGCTCCTGGGGGGCAGGCCAGTCCGAGGAGGAAAGCGGGCACTGTCTACTCAGCAAAAGTACAAAATGTTTCCTTTTATTCCTTCTGGACCCCATCACCCCACTTCTGGGATGGATGCTGGAGGTCGGCCCTCCAACACAAGAAATAATATATGTTCGTGGCTGTTTTTTTGAAGTAGAGGTTTTTAAGAGCAAAAGGTTTCAAACAAGCCAGGTGTGACTGGCGAGAGTGGGGGGAGCACTATTTACACCGGCATGCGGCTGCACGAGGACACAAACACTACGCCCAGGTAGGAAGAACAAGGAACCCTTCTGCTCTGACGTGGAGCACTCTCAAGGGTCGATTTTTAAGTGAAAATGAAGAGAAGGGGGGAAAAACCCCAAGGTGCAGAAGAGTGTAGGTCTCATGTTGCAGTGTTTTGTGAAAATGTGAGAAAGGATACAAAGTGTATTTACGTGCCTCATCGCAGCACTGGGGGAAACGCCAGAAGGGTGCGCTCACTACAAGGGGGCCTAAGCAGAGAGCGTGTATCTGCAGAGGGGGGGGAGCACCGTGCCTGGGGTGTCAGCTGTTCCCCTGGGGGCCACGGAAGTCCCCCAGCAGGTCCCGCCGCGGAGGGAAACACAACAGGGACCGCTGTGCCCCCAGGTGGCAAGCAAAATGCCAAGAATTCCCAGGAGACAGACGTAGGGAAGCCTTCCCTTGGGGTGGCAGGGGACTGAGATTTCGAGAACATGAAACGTTGTTTATACAATGTCAGAAGCTGAGTGACACTGTGGTTTGGTGCAGATCTTCCTGGAGAGACCACAGAGCAGGTAACTGTCCGTGTGTCACCTGGTCGGCCCCAGCACGTGACTCACCACACCTTCTTCCGCCCACCCCACCCCTTCGGCAAATAGCCGACAGTTCCATCGCTTGAAGGACAAGAGTGACATGTCAACTTCAGCCGAACTTTAAATATGATTTCCCAGGTTAAGATCCAGAGTCAGCGTGGACGTCAGGGGATTAATTCGTCACCGTGCTCAAATGGAACACCCAGCTCTGGCAGGGACCAGGCTTTGGGACTCCGGGGGCAAGTCACTGAACCCTTTTAAATATTCACTTTCTTCCTCTGAACATGGGGCCGTGAGAGGATCCTATCTCGTTCCCACACTGATGAGAGAGCACAGTGAGTGGCTGCCGGACACCCTCGTTTAGTAAGTGTGCGGGGTTTTCAGGAATCTTCTGTCCGCGGCCCTTGTTCCTGTTTCAGTTCCCAGTGTTGCCTCTCTCCGCATGACGGGTGACAGCTGTCTGCTGCTTCCCCTTTGTCCTCGGGTCTGTTCCTGCTGCTGTATTTAGAGAGTTCTCCCCAGACGGCCCTTCCTTCTCTTACGGTTTCACTTTCTACACTGAGATCGCTCTCTCCCTTGCAATGTGTTTCAGCAGGGGCTCCGAGGACAGACCTGTGATTTTCTTTTTTATTTATTTATTTATTTATTTATTGTATTTTTCTGAAGTTGGAAACGGGGAGGCAGTCAGACAGACTCCCGCATGCGCCCGACTGGGATCCACCTGGCATGCCCACCAGGGGGCGATGCTCTGCCCATCTGGGGCTTTGCTCTGTTGCAACCAGAGCCATTCTAGCACCTGAGGCAGAGGCCATGGAGTCGTCCTCAGTGCCTGGGCTAACTTTCCTCCAATGGAGCCTTGGCTGCAGGAGGGGAAGAGAGAGACAGAGAGGAAGGAGAGGGGGAAGGGTGGAGAAGCAGATGGGTGCTTCTCCTGTGTGCCCTGGCCGGGAATCGAACCTGGGACTCCTGCATGCCAGGCCGACGCTCTACCACTGAGCCAACCAGCCAGGGCTGTGATTTTCTTTTTCTTTAGTGCATGGTCAGCCGTCACCAAGCCATGGAAGGAATGCTCTTCTTCCCACTGGCTGGACACGCCTCCTTGATTGCACCCCAACTTCTCCTGTGTCCTTTGTTCATCTCTGAATTTTCTCTTATGCTCCACTGGTCTCTCTCTCTATATTCCCACCTCAGTGACATACTCTTTTTTTTTTTTAATTTTTTTGTATTTTTCTGAAGTAAGAAACAAGGAGGCAGTCAGACAGACTCCCACATGTGCCTGACCGAGATCCACCCGGCACGCCCACCAGGGGGCGATGCTCTGCCCATCTGGGTCTGATGCTCTGTTGCGACCAGAGCCATTCTAGCGCCTGAGGCAGAGGCCATGGAGTCGTCCTCAGTGCCCGGGCCAACTTTGCTCCAATGGAGCCTCGGCTGCAGGAGGGGAAGAGAGAGACAGAGAGGAAGGAGAGGGGGAGGGGTGGAGAAGCAGATGGGTGCTTCTCCTGTGTGCCCTGGCCGGGAATCGAACCTGGGACTCCTGCATGCCAGGCCGACGCTCTACCACTGAGCCAACCAGCCAGGGCTGTGATTTTCTTTTTCTTTAGTGCATGGTCAGCCGTCACCAAGCCATGGAAGGAATGCTCTTCTTCCCACTGGCTGGACACGCCTCCTTCATTGCACCCCAACTTCTCCTGTGTCCTTTGTTCATCTCTGAATTTTCTCTTATGCTCCACTGGTCTCTCTCTCTATATTCCCACCTCAGTGACATACTCTTTTTTTTTTTTAATTTTTTTGTATTTTTCTGAAGTAAGAAACAAGGAGGCAGTCAGACAGACTCCCACATGTGCCTGACCGAGATCCACCCGGCACGCCCACCAGGGGGCGATGCTCTGCCCATCTGGGTCTGATGCTCTGTTGCGACCAGAGCCATTCTAGCGCCTGAGGCAGAGGCCATGGAGTCGTCCTCAGTGCCCGGGCCAACTTTGCTCCAATGGAGCCTCGGCTGCAGGAGGGGAAGAGAGAGACAGAGAGGAAGGAGAGGGGGAGGGGTGGAGAAGCAGATGGGTGCTTCTCCTGTGTGCCCTGGCCGGGAATCGAACCTGGGACTCCTGCATGCCAGGCCGACGCTCTACCACTGAGCCAACCAGCCAGGGCTGTGATTTTCTTTTTCTTTAGTGCATGGTCAGCCGTCACCAAGCCATGGAAGGAATGCTCTTCTTCCCACTGGCTGGACACGCCTCCTTCATTGCACCCCAACTTCTCCTGTGTCCTTTGTTCATCTCTGAATTTTCTCTTATGCTCCACTGGTCTCTCTCTCTATATTCCCACCTCAGTGACATACTCTTTTTTTTTTTTAATTTTTTTGTATTTTTCTGAAGTAAGAAACAAGGAGGCAGTCAGACAGACTCCCACATGTGCCCGACCGAGATCCACCCGGCACGCCCACCAGGGGGCGATGCTCTGCCCATCTGGGTCTGATGCTCTGTTGCAACCAGAGCCATTCTAGCGCCTGAGGCAGAGGCCATGGAGTCGTCCTCAGTGCCTGGGCCAACTTTGCTCCAATGGAGCCTCGGCTGCGGGAGGGGAAGAGAGAGACAGAGAGGAAGGAGAGGGGGAGGGGTGGAGAAGCAGATGGGCACCTCTCCTGTGTGCCCTGGCCGGGAATCGAACCCGGGACTCCTGCACACCAGGCCAACACTCTACCGCTGAGCCAACCGGCCAGGACCTTACTCTCTTAACATATCCTGGGTTTCTAAAGAATATCATCCAGCAACATGCCTTTTGCACCCGCCACCCACCCCTCCGCCGGCATGGCTGTCTGCCTCAGAACTTCCACGGTTATTCCCACCCACATATTCTTCCAGAAGCTACTGGAAATGCCGACCTCTGCCAACCCTGCGTACTGTCCCGCCTACAGCAGCACCCAGTTCAGTGGGCAGGAGAGGAGAGCATCTGGCCTCAGGCCTCCCACCGGCCCTGCTGCAGGGACCAAGGTCTGGTCAGCGACAGTGCAGTTGATCAAGAAGAGCCGTGGGCCAATCTGAACTCAGAACAAGGAACTGTGTGGAGCAGGTGCTGGGCTGAGCTAAGGGGGAGGGGGGCGGAGGAGGGGGTGACCCGGAATCCGGGCTGGCAGCCCAGAAAGGAGAGAGAGAGAGAGAGAGAGAGAGAGAGAGAGAGAGAAACATCACATGTGGAACTTGACTGTATGTCCTTCTCAAAAAAAAAAATAATTTTTTTTCCCCCTCAACTCTTCTTAGTTGTCATTAATGCTAAGCGAGTCTTCAGCTTTCCAGGGTATGCTGTTCCCACCGGCGACCTCAGTTCATTAACTAGGTCGGAGGTCCCGACCCGGCTACGCCATCCATCCTCCCCGGCATGTGCGCAAACCTCCTGCAGAGACGTGTGCCCAGGCCCTGGGTGGGCCTCCCAGCGGGGGCAGCCACCATTTCATGGCGATGGTGTGCTCCTCAGAACGGCAGCCCTGAGCCAGCCCCCCCTGAAGGCAGCCCCACGCTGGAGCCCATGCCTGACCATGCCCTTCGGGTGGGCTTACACGCTGCAAGTCACCGCAGACCCCGGCCCGGCCCACCCGCCGGACACGGCCTGGGCCCTGCAGGCATCCGAGTGTGTAACTCCCGCACCAATCCCAACTTTGACCGGCGTAGCAACCACAGGAGGCCGGAGTCAACACGCTGCCTCCATTCACTGAGCCCCGGAGGGCCCGTGCCATCACCCCCTCAGGCAGAGGGGCGAGCCCTCCTTCTCCTGAGTTTCCACGGGGAAGGCCAGCGCCCCACCCCCGTGGCACCGAGGCCCAGAGCCCTGGACCTGCAGATCCAGCCCCAGGTTGGGTCCTCGGGGTATGTGAAGCCACTAGCTTTCCAGCAAGTGAGTCCAGCAGGTGGACCAGCCAGGTTCCCCTCAACCTGCCAGAGGACCCAGTGCCCACGGAGAGGCGGCCAGTCCCGGGTGTAAACTGTGAGGCTCCAGGGTGGGGGGCCCCCCCGATTCAAACGCCAGCTCCCCTGCTCGTGAGCTGTGCCTTCTGTTCACCGGCGGTCACGATGAGATTCCCTGCCTGGGATGGTGACAGTGACCGAATTGCTTAGAACCTTTGCTGACACAGAGCAAGGCGCTCATTAAAGAGGTCTTCCGTCAGGGCGTCCCCAGGTGCCCGGAGTTGTCACTTTTCCAGGAAACCTCCCCTCTGCTCCCCGCTCCTTGAACTTCTAGATTTCCTGGGCCAGTTTGTTCCCCTCCGGCAAAGAGCCCCGCCTTCTCTCCCCACTCAGTCACCAGACATTTGTCAAGCGCCCTGCATGTGTCCAGTGCCAGGGGAGCAGAATCGGACACAGGGTCTGCCCGCCTGGGCTCCCAGCCGAGCTGAGAAAAGACAGTGAAGAAAAAAAGCACAAACGGATGCTTTCAAGTGCTGGGAAGGAGAGGTCGTGGGGCTCACAGCGTGGAAGGGGAGAGATTCCGCTGGACAGAGAGATGAGAGATCCAGGAGGAGGGGGTGTACCCGGGGCTGAAGCCACCCGGCCGGGGCTCTGGGTGCAGTCCAGCTGCACGGGGTCCTGCTTTGACCCCCCCCCCCATGGGCCTAGCGGACACCAGCCCAACTCCACCCACCGGCCTGGCTCCCAGTTCCGCCTCAGCCCCGTGCCCTGACCCCAGCTCAGACCCCTCCGCCCCCACGGGAGGGGACTGAGGAGAGCGACCATGAGTCAGCCTCTACAGCTAGGCAGTCCAAGTTCCATCCCGGCTTTGCTGGGAACTTCCAGTCTGGCAGCCTTGAACAAGCTGCTTCAGACATCTGAGCCTCGACGATCGATCTCACTTCCGAAACGGAAAGAAGAGCCGTCGTGCGGCGAGACACGACGGAAACGGAGCCCGCACTGCGAGGCCAGGCTGCCCGGGACCGAATCCCAACGCCAGGATTTCCCAGCTCTGTGACTTCAGGCAGGTTCCCTGACCTCTCTGTGCGTTGGTTTCTTCCTCTTTAAAATAAAAATAACAATAGCTCTGATCCCCATCGGATGGTGAGAACTTAACGAGTTAATATTTGTCAAGGGCTTGCAGCACAGTGCCTGGCTCTGAGTAGAATGCCGTATACAAGCGTGTGCTGAACAGAATACGATAAATGTCTCTGCTTCCTAAACTGGCAGAAATTCATGAAATCACGACGGGTCTGTGCTGAGCGCGGTGACTGGCGTGCAGCGTGCACCTGCTGCTGAAGGCTAACTGAAAATAAAAACTACCTCTGTGACCTTGGCCAAGTCACTTTCACTCGCTCTCAGTTCCTCCTTCAGAAAACAAGGGGGTCCAGGGGGAGGGGGCACTCCCCAGGGGGCTTTTCAAGTTCTGACAACCTGGGTGGTCCAGGCTGCTCGCAGAGGGGCCCCGCCTCTTCCTGTGGAGGCCACAGTGTGAATTTGTTGCTCACAGTAACACAGCCGTGGGTCAAGGAGCAGCCACACTGTAACAGGCCACCCGCCCTCCTGTTATAAACGAATCCTCCGTCACCCACAAAACACCCCTCCTTCCCCTGCGGCCCCGTGGGCCAGCGGAGGGACAAGTGGCACAGTCTGCACACCCCTCTCTCCCCGTGGAGTCGGGGCTCGCCCAAACGCAAGACGAGGACACGGGGCCCCTCGATCTGTGCAGATGCTGCTGGCTTGATCTCTGGGTGCAGGGCAGTGCCCAGCTGCCCGACAGCCGCCCGCCACAGAGGCCCTGGCGTGGAGGCCGAATCCCAATGCAAGGATTTCCCAGCTGTGTGACTTTGGGCAGGTTCCCTGACCTCTCTGTGCTTTGGTTTCTGTGCCCTGGTCCCTCCAGGGTCAGGGCAAGTTCAAATCCAGACTCGGATTCTTACGAGTCGTGGGACTTGGCAAGTCGGTTTCCTCTTCCATAAGAAGGGTTATCACACACACACACATACACACACGTGCACGCACATGTGCGCGCACACACACACTCCCCGCTGCACTTCAGAGGAGCAGCGGAAACCTTCGCGTCATGTTGGGCAAATGAGTTTGTAAAATTTGTATTTTTTGAGTTTGCTCACTTTTAGTGTTAAAAAATGGCGCTGGGCAGCGCTCGGTATATGTGATCTGTGAAATTGCAAATGACCTTCCTGCTTGGGAAGGGCCCTTGTCTGGCTAAGGTTGGCAGGGAAAGAGAAGGAAGCCATGTTTATGGCGAGGAGCAGAAGGAGGGGAGAGCAGGCAGGGTGCTGAGGGAGAAGCCATGTTGGCAGAGTGAGAGCAGAGAGCATGCAGGGTGCTGAGGGAGAAGCCATGTTGGCAGAGTGAGAGAGGAGAGCAGGCAGGGTGCTGAGGGAGAAGCCACGTTGGCAGAGAGAGAGAAGGTGGGCAGATGGGGAACCGGAGCTGAGGGGCTCTGGGATCTCTGCTGAGACTGGTGGGGCCTTGAATTCCAGGAGGAACCAGAGAAGAGTCTCCTGGTTGTGGAACCGGAGAAGGTGTCCGTGGCTTTGGGAGCCCTGAGTGAAGGGGAAGTGTTTTCCCCGTGTGTTTGCTCGTCGGCTGGTGCGAGACTTGAATAAAGGAATGACCCACCAGTTTTTGGCTCCACGGTTTCTTTACCGTCTGCCCGAACCCCATGAGAACCTGCCTGTGCATGGTCACGACGGCCGTGACTACGGGCCACACATGTAGAAAAAACGTGAAGGGCGAGGGGGCTGTGACGCCCCCATCAGCGCCTGGGTGTCTGCCCCCCACCAGCTGTGCAGGGTCTGGTTCTAACGGCCCCGACCACCACTAGACACGGGCTCCACAGAGAGGAGAGGCCTGCGGAGGCGGGCGAGTCTGCACCTAACCCCTCGTCACCCTTTACCGAGAACGTCACTGGGACGCGCTCTGCTCAGCGAGTCACTGGAGACCTATCACGTGCCGCGTGCTGTCCCCACTGCAACTGGGACCTGATTGAACAGCAGACACCGACCCCACCGGCTGGGGTCTATGCCCATGGGGCAGAATAATAATGGTCATTGTTTTGTTTTTTAGTTTTTAAAATGTATTGATTTGAGAGAGAGAGAGAGAGAGAGAGAGAGAGAGAGAGCGAGAGCTGTTCCTGCGAGTGCCCTCACTGGGGATCGAACCTGCACCTCTCCACCTCAGGATGACGCTCTCTAACCATCTGAGCAATCCGGCCGGAGTAACGGTGGTGCTTATTATTATAGTAACAGCGGACACAGGTCAGGCACTGCCCTCAGAGCTCCCCATGTGATGAACGCATTTGACCCTCGTTGGAATGGGTTGGTTATCCCCCCTCGCTTCACCAGAGAGAAAACTGGACCACAGAGACGTTAAGCGAGCTGCCCAAGGTCACACAGTGACCTTGTGATTTGCATCCAGATTCTGGGCTCTTGGTCACACCACGTCGTACCCCTGTGACGCGGGACAGCAGGAAGAGGTCTGCGGTCCTATCGGAGTGCGAAACAGGAGGGCTGACCTGGGCAGGGAGGTGGGGGAGGTCGGGGAGGTCGGGGGAGGCGGGGGAGGTCGGGGAGGTCGGGGAGGTGGGGGAGGGCGGGGGAGGGCGGGGGAGGGCGGGGTAGGTCCGGGAGGGCGGGGAGGTCGGGGAGGTGGGGGAGGGCGGGGGGGGGGGTGGGGGGGAGGGCGGGGGGGGGCGGGGGGGGGTCAGGGGTGGGGGTGGGGGGAGGTGGGGGAGGGCGGGGTAGGTCGGGGAGGTTGGGGAGGGCGGGGGTGGGGGGGGTGGGGGGGTGGGGGGAGGTGGGGGGGTGGGGGGAGGTGGGGGGGGGTCGGGGAGGGCTTCCCTGAAGAGCTGCAGCCCAGAGGCTGAGCAGGAGTCACCTGGGGTCCTGAACCTGAAATCCCCTGGGAGGTCCAGGGTCAGCCAGAGACTCTGCGGGCATCTGGCTGGGTCGCGCCCGGGCACCAGTGTTTGCCTGTAAAGCTCCACAAATGACTCAGCAGGCACCCAGGAAGGACTGAGACGCACTGGAGGCAGCGGGAAGCAGGTAGAGAGGAGTGGCCCCCCAGCAGCGGGGCAGCACCTGGAAGTGCGGAGGGTGGGGGTCGGCTGGGGCACGGGGAGAGGCAGGAGGGAGCAGAGGGCGGGGAAGGGAGCCGTCAGCGAGGCTGGAGGCGTGGACGGCCCGCAGCACGCAGGGCCTTACCACAGGGTAGACCCCATAACCTGTCTTCCAGGGGGACGTGAGAACGACACGGACACCAACGACTGGGGGCTTCCAACGCAACGGGACACCCACGTCTGCTCACGGGCCAGCCCGGCAGAGGGTGGGGTGGGGGGTGTACGATAGCCCTGCTCATAAGCCACAGCAAAGAGGACCGACTGTGTCCCAGGAGCAATGGGAAGCCACTGACATGTTCTCAGCCGGGACAACAACACGCTCATGTCCATCTGTTTTCAGAAAGATGGCGCCGCAGCAGCGTGGCAATGACAGGCCCGTGGGACAGAGAGGAGGGGTCAGGGGATCGGGGCAGGGGGCTGCTGTCCCGGGAGGAGGTCTTAGTGGAGTCGAGACGGGGCTCCTCTCCCTGAGGATGAAGCCGTGGGCGGCAGCAGCGTGTCGTGACAGCACAGAGCGGCCTCCAGGGCCGGGGCAAGTTCAAATCCAGACTCTGATTCTTACGAGTCGTGGGACTTAGCAAGTCGGTTTCCTCTTCCATAAAATGGGCGTAAGAGAGTATCTGTGTCACGGGGGGAGGATGCCGCGAGTTAGCGTATACAAGTCACGAAGAACAGCACCTGGCACAGGCTAAGTGCTACGTGAGCGCTAGCTGTAATTATCACGTCCGGGGTACCATGGGAGTTGGCGACGCAGGGATGTGTGGGTAGGGGAAGTCGGGGAGCACAGAGGACGAGGCCCCCCCCCAAGTTTACCATTGCTCAGTGGGACTGGGGAGGCGCACAGTCACAGGGTAAAAAGAAATTCGAGACAGCAGGTGCGTGAGGATGGGCTGAGTTAAAGAGTCAAGGAACAGAACTAAGTAAGACCTAAAGGCCCACGCAGGCCCACGGTTCCGGGTCGAGCAAGCAGTGACATAATACACCAGGCACTGTTTTCAGCTCTTTGCATATAGTAACTTATTTAACACTCACACAGCATCCCTATGAAGTGGGTATATCATCAGCTTCATCTTAAAAATAAAGAAACAGGGGCCCTGGCCGGTTGGCTCGGCGGTAGAGCGTTGGCCTGGCACGTGGATGTCCCGGGTTTGATTCCGGGTCAGGGCACGCAGGAGAAGCGTCCATCTGCTTCTCCACCCCTCCCCTTCTCTCTCTTTCTCTCTCTCTCTCTCTCTCTCCTCTTCCCACAGCCATGGCTCCATTGGTTTGAGCACATCGGCCCCGAGCACTGAGAATGGCTCCATGGAGTCTCTGCCTCAGGCACTAAAAATAGCTCAGTTGTGAGCAGGCCCCTAGATGGGCAGAGCATCGGCCTCAGATGGGGTCACTAGGTGGATTCCGGTCGGGGCTCATGGGGAAGTCTGTCCCTCTATCTCCCCGCCTCTCACTTAAATAATTTTTTAAAAAAGAAAAAAGAAAAGAAACAGGGACACTGAGAAGTTAAGCGACTTAGCCACAGTCACACAGTCAGGAAGAGCACAGCAGGTGTCATACTCTTCATGAAATCAAACTGCAAGACCACCCACCTGAGCCTGCACAGTTCCTTCTGCCCTGACCCCCAGCCAGCCACTGGAATACCAGAAGGAACGGTACAGAACTGGGAGACGCCATTGAGCCCCCGAAGCAGGGCGAGGCGCCAAGTCAAGGCTGGAAGTGCTTCAAAGGCGCTGCAGCGTACAGAACAGGTGAGAGAGGCTGGGGCGGAGGGGAGGGCGGCCTGGCCTGGTTCTCCCCATGGAGAAGGATGCGAGTGGCCGCGTCTGGGGGTGGCCGGCCGGCGGCGTGGGGGACTGGCCGAACACAGGAAGCCCAGCTGAGTCCCTGTGGACGTCTCTGCAGTCAGCCCAGGGGGACCGGAGTTTCCTCGTTGACACGCAGAGCGGAGAAGCCAACCCACCTGCAGATCCCGCTGCACGCAGGAGGCGCCACGTCCAGCAGGGGGCGCCGCGGGGGCGGGTTCCTCGCCAGGGCTGCGCCTGGGGGGTGAGAAGTGGGCGACACCCAGCCCCTCCCTGCACTTAGGGCTCCCCATCTTGGCGGACTGTTTGTTCTCTCCCTAACTCCCCGAAGAAGGCTGATTTGAGGAAGCCTACATCATGGCCACCTTCTCCCTTGCTAGGCAGGGGGTGAGGGGTGCGGCTGCTGACAGCCCCGACCGGCTGACACACGCAGACGAAGGCTGTCAACCGGGGGGGTCCGCAGATCGAACGCAGCCTGTACGGGTTACACGTGCTCTCGGATACACTGCCACAGCTGGAGTTCTCGAGTTACGTGTCAGCGTCTGAAATCAGGAGGCTCAGACCTCTCTCGGCAAACCGGAAGATCTGGGCGTCGGTCCCTTAAATAGCAGGCGGGAACACAGAGATGGAGCTGCCTCGGGGGCTGCCCCGTCCGGAGAGGGTGCCCGGGCACCAGAGGGGCGCTGGCTGTTCCCACGCACTTGACTGCTTGATGGACCTGCCCGGTCTGGCTGGCTTTGAAGTCAGACGTCCAGAGAGATGGGATGCGGTGCGTCCTTTCAAAGTCACGTGGCCCCAGACGGAATACTGGGGACAGCAGGTGAACACAAGAGAGGGTCCACTGTCCAGTTCCACGGGTATCGAGTTCAGAGGCAGACACGCTTTCCCATAGTGGCTGCACCCTCCTGCCTTCCCCCGCCCCCACCCCAAGAGAGTGCCAGGGTTCCAATCCCCCCACGTGCTTGCCAATACCTGCTGTCTTTTGGGTTTTGTTTTGTTCTTTTTTAAAGAGTCATCCTGACAGGTGGGAGGTGATATCTCACCAGGGATGTGATTCACCTTTCCTGACGATGGAACATTTTTCCTTCCTACCTGTTGTTGTTGGCTCTGTGCACGTCCTCTTTGGAGAAACGTCTCTTTAACTCCCTAACGAATTTGGCATTTTCCTCAAAACAACAACAACAACAAAAAATGGAACTACTATATCATCCGGCAACCCTGCTTCTCTGGGTGTTTATCCAAAAGGATTGAAATCAAAATCTCCAGATCTCAGCACTCCCATGGTCACTCCGAGGTGTGGGGACAACCTCAATGTCCCCCGGCAGATAAGTGAATAAAGAAAACGGGGCTTATCCACACAACAGAGTATTTCTCCAGTTGTCAAAAGAAGGAACGTCGTGGGCAATAGGACCCAGCAGGGAGGACCCGGGAGGACCCTGCGTCACCGGCCGCAGGAATAGGAGTCTGAAATAGCCAAACTCACAGAGTCCGAGAGTGGAACGGTGGGGGCCAGGGGCTGGGGGAGGGGGCAGCGGGGCATCAAGCTCCTCATTCCGCGACAGGAACCACCTCGGAGGTCTGCGGCACACACTGCGCCAGGGCCAGCGACCCCGTCCTGTGCGCGTTTAAATGTGTGTGAAGAGGGCAGACATCCTGCTATGACGTGTTACTTCCACAGCGGAATGAAAATCAGTCGTTCAGTGGAGAAACCACAAGAGCTGTTGACCTTGAAGGGCGGGGCTGGAGGGGCAGAGAGCTCGGAGGACCCCCGGGACTCGGGCTGCCGGAAAACGTCACTGGACAAGAATTCCTCAAGACGGGCGCTTTCCGAGCAATAAAGAATTTTCCAAACCCATGTGACCAGCCCAGACTAAACCCAGAAGCTTCAAATCCAAATTCTAGAAGAGGAGGTCAGGTCGTTCAAGCTGAGGGCAGATGTCCACGTGCACTGGCCCCACGGGGCTGAGGTTGTGGGGACACAGAGCTCCTGGGGTGTGTATCTAGACGGGCAGCTCCCCGAGGAAAGGGCTGTCTGTGCAGGGGGACGGAGCTGAGGTCAGAAGGCAGTTAGTTTGGGGTGCAGGGTAAGAACAGAACACCTGGGAGCCAGGCCGCCTGGGTTTGGGTCGTGGCTCCACCGTGCACTGGTCATGAGCTCTTGGGTAAGCCACTTATTCTCTGAGAACCTCAGTTTCTTTATCCGTAACTTGGGAATGATAGCAATGGTGCTTACCTCATACGAGAGAATAAAGAATAAATAGTTATTACACATGTGCCCTGGTCAGATACGCCAGTTGGTTAGAGAGTCACCCTAATACACCAAGGTTGCAGGTTTGATCCCCAGTCAGGACACAGACAAGAATAAACCAATAAATGCATATATAAGTGGAACAAATCTCTCTCTCTCTCTCTCTCTCTCTCTCTCCCTTTCTCTCCAAAAATCAATAAATAAATTAAAACCTTTTTAAGAGTTATTATATGTGGTCCTGGCCAGTTGGCTCAGTGGTAGAGTATCAGCCTGGCAGGTGGACATCCCGAGTTCAATCCCCAGTCAGGGCACAGAGAAGAAGACACCATCTGTTTCTCCACCCTTCCCTCTCCCCCTCCCCCTCCTCTTTCTCTCTTGCCAAAAAAGGGAGGGAGGGAAGGAAGGAAGGAAGGAAGGAAGGAAGGAAGGAAGGAAGGAAGGAAGGAAGGAAGGAAGGAAGGAAGGAAGGGAGAGAGGGAAAGGGGAGGGAGGGAGGGACGGGGAGGGAGAGGAGAGGAGAGGGAGGAGAGGGAGAGAGAGAGAGAGAGAACTAAACATGTGCTCTTACTCCTGTTTCTGGCACAGAGCTCTTAAAACCCTTGGCACTTCCAGGGATGGCAATGGTAAGATGACTTTGGTTATGTTAATGATGTGACTTTTAGAAAGCACATTGGATGGGGTGGGGGGGCTGGTTGCCACAGGAACCAAGCATGTGATTACAGGGTTGGAACTTCCAACCCCTCCCCCTGACTTCCAAGGAGGGGGAGGGGAGAGCGCCTAAAGATCGAATTCAATCCCCAATGGCCAATAATTTAAATCAATTGCACTGATGGGATGGACCCTCCACAAAAAGCCAAGAGAATGGGGTCTGGAGAGCTTTGGGCTGGTGGCCACGTGGAGATGTGGGGACAGTGGTGCCGGGGAGGGCGTGGAGGCTCTGCGCCCCTCCCCACACACCCTGCCTGCGCCCCTCTTCCATTTGACGCTCCCCAAGTTACGTTCTTTTGTAATCAAGGCGTCATCTGGTGAGGAAATGAATTTCCTGAGTTCTGTGAGCGGCTCTAGCAAACTAATGGGACCCACGGAGGAGGGTCGTGGGAACCTCTGGTTGACAGCCAGTCTGTCACAAGCGCAGGGGCCACCCTGGGCTTTGGAACTGAGATCCTGAGTTGAGGGGGTCCCTGGAACCTTTCATCCATCGCCGGCCAATCAGAAGCACCGGTTAACAACCTGGGCTTGCCACCGGTGGAGCACGGAGCCCTTAACCTGTGGGATCTGATTCTCTCTCCCTCTCCTTCCCTCCCTCTCTCTCCCTCTCCTTCCCTCCCTCTCTCTCCCTCTCCTTCCCTCCCTCTCTCTCCCTCCCTCCCTCTCTCTCCCTCCCTCCCCCCCCCCAGACAGTGTCAGAATGGAACTGAATGAAAAGACACCCAACAAGGTCTGAGAATTGCTTGGTGCTGTGAGGAACCCCTCCCTTCTTCCCGCCCCCCACCCCCCATTGGAAGTGGTGACCCAACACCAGCCAAGAAGTCACTAGCTGACCAAGACACACGAGACAGCCCATCAGAGACGCGCTAAATACGCCCAGATCAGAAGCACCACACACAGAACTACGAGAAATAATAAACGGTTGCTGTGTTTAAGCCACCGAACTTTGGGGCAGCTTGTTACGCAGCAGAGCCAGCTGATACAGGTGACAACGAGAAGCACTTTGTGTTTGAGTCCAGAGGCCCTTGTCCCTGAAGCTCCCTCCCTCTGTACTCAACGTCCCTTCCGTGAGCCCTTCTCTGGTCCTGTTGCTGACTTGGATTTCTCTCACTTCCAATGAAAAAAATAGTCACGAAGCGTTACTTTTTCTCTGAAACCTGATACTGTTTAAAAACAAACAGAAATGCTTCATTCCACTCAAGTTTAAAATGATTTTTTTTTTCCAGTGAAGTCTATTAAGGCTGTGGGGTTTTGGGAGAAGAAACATTTCTTGGGAAATGTTCTCATTGCTCTCGTGGGTAATTCCCTTAGTCTGGTTTTCAATTTCTTCTTCAGAGAAAATTGGCAATTTGAAATTTCCTAGAAAAAAACCCGTCCATTTATTTCTAGCGGATGTTCAAAGACATTATGAGCATTTTATCTACATAATCTTTTTAATATGTAAATATGACATTGCCTTTCTAAATCCCTTTTCTTTTCCATTTAGTCTGCAACATGCAACACAGAACATCGTTTTAAATATTTTTTTTTCATAAAGTGAGACCCGATTCAGACACTCGGCCTGCACACCTGTCACCCGTCACTGACCTGATTTAGCGATGGAGTCGGGGTGGAGGGGGACAGAGCATTAACCAGAGCTTTTAGTCAGTGTCTTCATTATAAACCATAAGGAGTTATTTCTAAGACCACAAGTTTTGAAGAAATTACTTTTAGACAACCTTGCTAAAGAATCTTTTTGTACCACCTGGGACAGACCCCAGCCCACTCAATAAATGTTATTATTAGCTATTGTCCCTTGGGTCAGAGGGTCATCTCCGGCCCTTCGTGAGCTCGGGGAGCCGCCCGCAGCTACTAGGAATAATTCAGAAACCATGCAGAGGGCGCCTTCCTAGTGCCAGACCCCATTCTGAATGTCGCTCCATCAGTCTCTCATCGAACACGGACCCAAAAAGGATGAGTTAGGCATTATCCCCCTCCCACACACACTTTGAGGATACAAAACCTAGTGTCATAAATCTAATTATTTCTCCCCAAGGTAACAGGAGTAATCCAGGGCAGTGCTGGAATTTGACAGACAGATTCTCTGGCTTTCGCCACGGAACCTGAGGTTTTGGGTCAAGTGATTCCCCGGACGGACGGACATGCTCTGGGCAGAGTAGAGAAGCATCAGCACAGTCATTGTCCAGGCGATGGTGGAACAGCTGAACGGCCCGCAGAGACACGGACACTGAGTGACGGGCACCAGGCTGACACGGATACTGCGTGACGGGCACCGGGCTGACACGGATACTGCGTGACGGGCACCGGGCCGACACGGATACTGCGTGACGGGCACCGGGCCGACACGGATACTGCGTGACGGGCACCGGGCCGACACGGATACTGCGTGACGGGCACCGGGGCTGACACGGATACTGCGTGACGGGCACCGGGCTGACACGGATATTGTGTGACGGGCACCGGGCTGACACGGATACGGCGTGACGGGCACCGGGCCGACACGGATACTGCGTGACGGGCACCAGGCTGACACGGATACTGCGTGACGGGCACCGGGCTGACATGGATACTGTGTGACGGGCACCAGTGTGACGGGCACCGGGCTGACACGGATACTACATGACGGGCACCGGGCCGACACGGATACTGCGTGATGGGCACCGGGCCGACACGGATACTGCGTGACGGGCACCGGGCTGACACGGATACTGCGTGACGGGCACCGGGCTGACATGGATACTGTGTGACGGGCACCAGTGTGACGGGCACCGGGCTGACACGGATACTACATGACGGGCACCGGGCCGACACGGATACTGCGTGACGGGCACCGGGTCGACACGGATACTGCGTGACGGGCACTGGGCTGACACTCTCATGAAGCGGGTTCATCCTTTTGCTGTTGATCCCTTTTTATTTTTATTTTTATTTTTTGTTTGTTACCCCTTTTTCATTTTACAGATTAAAAAGTTATTACAACAAACTGACGTGGTTGGCACTGATATTCCAGGCTCTAGGCGAGGAAACGGCCACAGAGAGGGGAATGGCACACCAGAGTGTGTCCCTCGTGAGCGACCGGCACCGTTGGACACTGACCCTGAGTCCGACTGCAGTCCACCCTCTCACCCACCACCATCTCTGGGCATGATCATCACATTGCCTAACTGCCCGCCGGTAGCAGCAGGTGGACTGGTCAGCCGGGGATCACGCACAGGGGATAAGTGAGGTGCGCTGTCTCAGTGCGGCCATCGATGACCCTCTGAATGACACCAAGACCCCTGTGTCTTTCACGGAGTCCATTGTGACGGTCTCCAAACATTCTGCCCCCAGGGGCCTTCTGAGTCAACATGACCTGCAGGAGACATACCAGCGATCCTCCCCTGCCCGTGAAGAGCGAAGTCTACTTCTCTGCCATCTGGGCTTGTCCAAGGGACGACTTTACCCACTGGGACATTATCAAACACGATGTGCAGGCTGAAAAGGCACTTAGGCCTGGGGCAGGCTTTCTTGTTCTTCCCGGAACCCTGAGCCCACCACGGGACCGAGCCACAGCTGGCCAGCTGCATGGATGAGGACCCAGGGAGAACCAAGCCTCCCAGGCCAATAAGGTGCTCACTGCCCGTCATGTGAGTGGGGGTCATCCCAGATCATCTATCCAGCCACCAGAGGGCCACAGACACGGATGAGAACTCTTTCAGGTTTGTGTCCAGGAGGGCGGGGACTCACCTTAGTCCCAGCCCTCGGAGACAACCTCTCTCTCTCTCTCTTGTTCTGAGAAGATCTCTCCGGAGGCTGTGTACGTGGGTCAGTACTGTAAGTGTCCATGCGTAATGTGCCTGAAATGGCTCAAGAGATGGCAGAAGTGAGAGTTCCCGGCCAGGGAAGGGGCCAGAGAGAACCAGGAGGACGCCAGTCGGCGACCAGAAGCACCACCACCCAGGAATTCCGCTACTGCGGGTCCTCCAACGGTGGGTGCCCACACAGGTCTGTCCCCACTGACCCTGAAGAACTGGCTGAGTAACTGGGCTTCCTGGGACGGTGCCTAGTTCACAAGTTCCTGGGGCACCCTGATATTCCGTGACCTGGAGTCCGGACCTGTCTACGGAAGACAAAGTCCTCATCCCCAGCCTGTCTGCTAGCTCAGACTGGCCGAGCGGAGGGGAGAGGACGGAGCCCGGCAGCTCCCTTTCTCCCGGATGGAGACGGTGCCCGCTGCTCCACAAGCCTGCCCACACCAGCTGCTCCAAGGTCACGCAGGAGGAGTCGCTCCTTCAAACCTGCGGCGGCCTCGGGGGGCAGCCAGGGAAAGAGCCTGGTCAGATTGGGGAACAGGTGCGCACAGATCTTTAATCAGGCCTCCGACCACGGACAGCAGAAACGGGTCAATGAACTGAGAACCAAGCCAATTCAGTCGTCCGGACCAATTCATCATCCTCCTTGGTGCCAACCAGCCTTCTTTGGAACCATGTCCAGAGACGGGCTCGTCCCACGCAGGCTGCCCAGTGCCGGGCACACTGGCTGCTGAGGGTGCCTCCTGCTCTCCCCATGCCCGAGGCAATGGGCCGCGGCAATGACGGCAAAGCTCCATTCATACGAAGAGGGGGTCCCACCCCTGATGGAGCCTCCACCCGGCTAGGAAGAGCTGCCAGGTGGCAGGCAGAGACCTGCTAGTTCTTCAGACTCACTCCACAGATGTCACTCCACAGACGTCTTCCCTTGCTGCCTGCTTACGTACGTAGTCACCGCCATCCACTGTCATCGTCTTCACCTTCTGCACCTCAACGGCCCTTGCGAGGTACCAGGCGCTGTCCTGAGCGCTTCTACAGCCGTTGACCCGTTGGGTACTCATAACGACGCCATATGGTAGGGGCTGTTATTGTCTATTTTCAGCTGAGGATTCCAAGGCACAAAGAGATGTAAGGAATTGGCCACAGGTCGCAAATGGAATTGGCCATTTGAGCCAGTGAACGCTTGACTCCACACGGCCTGTGGTTTCTCGCTCGCTCTCTTCTGAGGGACCATCTCTCTCCCCACTCTCAAATGACGGGTAGGTACGTGGGCCCGCCTTTCCTGCCCAGGAGCAGACACATGACCAGGTCTGGCCAATCAGCATAGCCACCCTTCCGGCTCCGGGTCACCCGTGGTCCCGTGAGATGTCAGCTCTTCTCACTGGGGCTGCAGCCATGAGAACACATCAGACTCAAGGTGAGATGGTCACCATCATCCCCTGGGAGAAACATTTTTCTGAAACCACAGCCCAAACAGGAAGGCCGAGCCAAGACACGGGCAGATCCCTGAGGACCTCACTTCTGGTCCCCGGAAGCGGATGTCTGGGCTCTCCAGCTCCAGGGACCGAGGATTCCCCTTCTCGCACGAGCCGGTCTGAGCTGAGTTGCCGTCTTAGGCCACAGAAGACGTCAACAAACGCAGAGGCAGGGAAAAGTAGCTTTACAGTTGTTTGCATGGAAAGTAAGACAATAATGAATAAACCATAATGCAAAAACAGACGTGTGTGCTCACAGCTGTGAACCTTCGTCTGCCCACCCCTGTGGACACAGCCTGTGGGAAACACCATCTTCCTGGCCGCCCCTGAGTCTCAAGCCTGTGTCTGCACGAACAGTCAGAGCTGCACAATGGACCCAGGCTGTCCCCCCACACTTCCCTGCCCACTGTCCCGGGGATGGGACGAGGCCAGGCAGTGTGACCTGAGGGCCACGTGACAAACGTCCCGACCTCGTCTCTGGGGAGCAGACAGGCTGGAAAGGACTGTGGAGGCTTCCGTGCAGCTCGCGGTCCTTAACCCCAAGTACCAGTTCCCGAGCAAAGTCGCTGCGGCAGGAGCGCCAGCGTGTTCGTGTTGCCATGGCAACAGCCGTGCCCTGGATTGCAGGGACGTGGCAAACGGCCGTTTGTAAAAGGTTAGCAAGCGTTAAACAAATTCAGTGACACCGGGTCGTCCCCACTCCGAGGGCGGCTGTCAAGTCTACGTGGGTAAGAACAGAGCAGTAACGCGCCACAGTCGAAGCAGAAAACCCCAGGCAGCTGGGCCCAAACAGGAGCAGAGCAAGACACCTAGTGTGATAGCTGCAGGCACGGGCACCCTGATCGTAGCGCGTTGCTAGGCAACGGAAGAGTGGGCGTGGTGGAAGGTCCTCCTGGGGAAGTTTCAGCTGCGTGGAAAAGAACACCCCCAGCCTGACCAGGCGGTGGCGCAGTGCATAGAGCGTCGGCCTGGGATGCAGAGGACCCAGGTTCGAGACCACGAGGTTGCTGGCTTGAGCCCAAAGTTTGCTGGCTTGAAGTCCAAGGTCACTGGCTTGAGCAAGGGGTCACTTGGTCTGCTGGAGCCCCACGGTCAAGGCACATATGAGAAAGCAATCAGTGAACAACTAAGATGCCACAACAAAGAATTGATGCTTCTCATCTCTCTCTCTCTCCCTGTTTGTCCTTACCTCTCTCTCTCTCTCTCTCAAAAGAAAAAGAAAAGGAAAGCACGCCCCACCACGAGCCTTCCCCGAGCTGCTCCTGAGCTCCTTATCTCCCAGGCTCAGTCTGGCATGAAAGAACTCAGAGGTGGCTCAGCGGCTTATCAGCATCACCAGTGACTCAGGTTCCCAGCATGCCGGCGTGTCCCCCTCCCTGTCCCAAAGGGCTGTCACCGCCACCAGCAGGGCCAAGAAAGAGCTGTCTTCTCTTATCAGGAAGGGAAGTCTCCGCCACAAGCCTTCCCCAGGCTCTCCCGCACAGGCCGCTGAGCAGACTGTGGTCCCTGCTCACTCACTGGCTACGAAGCGGTGTGGGAGGGCAAGCTCTCGGGCGTTGTCAACGCCTAGCGGGAAAGACGGCCCCTGCCAGAAAGAACAGAGCGAGCGCCCGGAACGGCTCTCGGGCGGACAATCACCCGCGTATACCCCAGACTTCAGACAAACTCCCGCCAAGAGTTTAGCCATCACCTTATCATATCCATCCCATCATTCCCTTTAATATGTTCCTTAAATCAGTATGTCTTTGGTTTTCCCTAAATACCTTTATTTACTCAGCTAGGCAATTTTATATCCTACCATTAACGCAAAATCCAACCCATGTTAAAATCAATTCATAATTGATTAAAACAAATGATCGGCCTGCTTTGCCTAGACGCCTCCCTCGTCCCACACTGCAGTCCTGCTGGAGGACGCGCAGACACAGGACAAGGTCGTTTCCTCTGAGCTTCTGGACCCTGCTGTCAAGAATTCTCTAACAGGCCCTGGCTGGCTGGCTCAGCGGCAGAGCGTCGGTCTGGCGTGTGGAAGTCCCGGGTTCAATTCCCGGCCAGGGGACACAGGAGAAGCGCCCATCTGCTTCTCCACCCCTCCCCCTCTCCTTCCTCTCTGTCTCTCTCTTCCCCTCCCGCAGCTGAGGCTCCATTGGAGCAAAGATGGCCCGGGCGCTGGGGATGGCTCCTTGGCCTCTGCCCCAGGCGCTAGAGTGGCTCTGGTTGCAACAGAGCGACGCCCCGGAGGGGCAGAGCATCGCCCCCTGGTGGGCATGCCCGGTGGATCCTGGTCGAGCGCATGCGGGAGTCTGTCTCTGCCTCCCTGCTTCTCACTTCAGCAAAATACAAAGAAAAATTTTTAAAAAAATAGAAAAAAGACTTCTCTAACAAAGACTATACAGTGCATGCGTGGTAAGGTACTATTCTAACTACCTTTGCACAGTAGGAGTAACAATGTAGCCCCTGCCCACCACTGCCCATGCCTCAGCCCTCAACATGAGAACACATTTATGGAACATACATAATTTTATTACTAATATTACCCCTACTAATTTAATTAAAAAATTCTTATAAAGACATTGAGCAAAATCACAGTAGGAAAAGTATAAGGTTTCCTGTATAATCACACAAACACCCCTCTCAAAATATTTTGGTTTTTGTTTTTACCATTAAAATGAAAAATGTCAGCCCTGGTCAGTTTGCTCAGTGGAAGCCTGGTGTGTGGAAGTCCCGGGTTCGATTCCTGGTCAAGGCACACAGGAGAAGTGCCCATCTGCTTCTCCACCCTTCCCCCTCCCTCTCCCCCCCATTCTCTTTTGCATGTTCTCTCTCTGTCTCTCTCTCTTCCCCTCTTGCAGCCATAGCTCAAATGGTTGGAGCCAGTTGGCCCTGGGTGCTGAGAATGGCTCCATGGCCTCCACTTCAGGCACTAAAAGTAGCTCGGTTGCCAAGCAACAGAGCAGCGGCCTCAGATGGGCAGAGCATCGTCAGGCAGGGGTCTTGATGGGTGGATCCCGGTCAGGGCACATGCAGGAGTCTTTCTGTCTGCCTCTCTGCCTCTCACTTAATTAAGAGAAGAGAAGAGAAAAGAAAAATGTCTCTTAAGGCTATAAGGGCCACTACATGTCTTGGAATGAGACCATCCCACCTTCTTTGACTCAGGGTCCCCATCACTCACATTCACCCAAAAGAATGCACAGATGGTGGACCAAGAGAGGTGACCAGTGCTGGTTACTTACATCGGAGGCTGGACCTTTGTCAGCGCCGGGGCAGGAGAAAGTGACAAATTCATGGCACCGCTTGTGTACAACAAAACAGCAGACTGCAAAAGAGAAAAGACCAGCATGAGGGAGGGATGAGGGAGAGAGGAGGAGGAGGAGAAGGAAAGGGGGAATCAGGTGGTTCAAACCTGGGCTTCACGACAAAGAAAGGCTCTATCCCGGAATAAGCAACAAACTCTTTGGTTACACCGATGTGACATCTTGCAAATCACATAGTTAAGTTTCTAAAGTAACTAAGGGTCAAAAGATCACATCGACTCAAAAGGACACTCCTCTCCCTGGGCGGTCACTCCGGTGGCCCAGCTTGGGGACAGAACGCTGCCTCTCAGAGCGGGCAGCATGTGAAGCAGCTGGTTTGTGTTTAGGGTCATCGTGCGTAAGAAATACGCGTATTTAAACACTAGACTCGCACGTAGGGCGCTGCAGAGAATGCAAAGGGCCTGCAGAAACGAGAGGCCAGCCCACGCCGCCCCGGTCTCAGCCAGGAGCAATGTCCCAGACCAATGTCCCGTCAAGTGGAAGAAGAATGGAAGAAATACCCCGCGATGTTTACGTTGTTACATTTCTTGTTTGCAACCAAATACATACATACATACACTGTATCTGAGTTTGTTTGAGCTAAATACATCTACACATGGCCCTGCTATCTGGGGACTGCATACTTGGGTTAAGGGAGAACCAGAGAATGGATACAAAGTAAAATGGAAATTTCTGTTCAACTCTTCTTTTACAGCTTCTTGGTTCCGATCACCTTAAAGAAACTCTAGACCAGAGGTCCCCAAACTTTTTACACAGGGGGCCAGTTCACTGTCCCTCAGACCGTTGGAGGGCCGGACTATAAAAAAACTATGAACAAATCCCCATGCACACTGCACATATCTTATTTTAAAGTAAAAAACCAAAACGGGAACAAATACAATATTTAAAATAAAGAACAAATAAATTTTAATCAACAAACTGACCAGTATTTCAATGGGAACTATGCTCCTCTCACTGACCACCAATGAAAGAGGTGCCCCTTCCGGAAGTGCTGCGAGGGCCAGATACATGGCCTCAGGGGACCACATGTGGCCCGCGGGCCGTAGTTTGGGGACCCCTGCTCTAGACCGTGGGTTCCTGGTGGATGGGATGGGTGCCACGCTGCAGGGACAGAATGTTTCCTTTAATTCTATTATATTTTTCAGTAAGAGTTTATAGTTATTATTTCTGTATCAGTTTCAGGTGTCCTGATGGTTGCCAGAAAGGAGGGGAATGGGGAGATGGTTGAAAAAGGGGAAGGGCGTTAAGAAGTACAAACTGGTCGTTACAGAATGGTCATGGGGAACATAGTCAATAACATTGTAATAACTGGATGGATGGGGCCAGGTAGGTCCTGGAACCATTGGGGGGGACACTCTGTAAAGTATATGATTGTCTAACCGCTGTGCTGGGCACCTGAAACATCTCAGGCAATGTAAACAGAACCGGAAAACTCAGGACGACGCCAGTGATAGAAAGGGTTTGGGCAGCACTCCTCTGTGGCTGCTGACATCACAACACACACACACACACACACACACACACACACACACACACACACACACCCGCCCACGGGGCGGCAGGATTGTGAAGGACCCCACCGCCCAGGGAGTGCGTTTGCCAAAATAGTCAAACTCAAACCAATCAAAGCATCTTGATCCAGCGTCCAATTTGCAGAAAATACAAAAGACAGTGCCATGTATGACATGACACCGCAGGGAGGCACTGGATGAGAAGGAAAAAAGAAATACACAAGAAAGTGGGAAACTCTAAGACAACCAAACAGTTTCTTCCACAGATAAACTGCAAGCGGACAGGAGAGGCTCTCAGGGCAGTGACTCACGCTCATCCTGCAGGATACTGTGGTGGCGAGCTCCCTGACCAAATGTACCACACAACGAGTGAACCCCGATATAAAACAATGGCCGTTCGTTAATAATAACGTCTTGATACCGGCTCGTCGATGGTAACCAACGTACCACACTCACACGAGGTGCTTGCTGATGAGAGAACTGGGGAACGGGGATGGGAATGAGGTTAAGAGAGTAACATTGGAACATGATACCTTCTAATCAATTCCTCTGCAAACCGAAAACTGCTTCCAAGAGAAAACAACAAAAAACTCCTCCAAAGAACGAACGAACTGTCCCTTCCGGCCAAGACGGCGGCTGGGGTCAACTCGGCACTCTCACCCTCCCACAATCACGTCGAAACCACAGCTGAACGACAGACCAGCCGTCGTGCAGACCTGCCTGAAACCCAGCTGAACAGGAGTCCCGCCACAAAGAAGGTGAAAGGAAGAAACCACATCGAAGGCAGGTAGGAGGGCGGGAGGGGCAGCGCAGGCTGGTCCCACAGCCACGTCCGGCAGATAAAAACCGGGAGGGACAGCTCAGCAGCAGAGGGTCCCCCCTGAGGAGTCCAGGGGTCCCAGCCCCACAGCAGGCGCCCCAGCCCAGGGTTCCAGTGTCAGGAAGAGCAGTCCCATCACTTCTGAAGGTCAACACCAGCGGAGACAGCGGCTGAGGGAGACGGGGGGGGGGGGGGGGGTGCTGGCCTCCCAGGCGGCTCTTCCTACAGGGTCTGCACATGGACTCGGGCGAACTCACTCGGTCTCACTCCCTCTGAGCTCCAGCTCAGGGGCAGCGGCTTGAGAGGCAACGAGACCATGCAGGGAGGAACTGAACTGTCTGGCATCACAGCGAGAGCTGGAGGGCCTGCCTCCCCCACAGACTCACACAGAGCTGGCAGGCAGGCACCATATCTGAGTCTCCATCAGTCAACCCAGCTCACACTGTCTGCCCCGCCCTGGTGACTCCCTGAGACCCCACCCTACCCCACTGGTGGGCCCACCCAAGCAGTAGCTTCGCCACAGAATAAATAGCCTGTTTTGGCTCATGCTTCAGGTTGACCTAAAATTTCTCAAACCAGCAGCATCAGACCTCTGCGAACCCCATGCCTTCTGCTGAGTGGCCCCAGCCCTCACACCACCACCAGCATCAGACCTCTGCGAACCCCATGCCTTCTGCTGAGTGGCCCCAGCCCCCGCACTACCAGCAGCATCAGACCTCTGCGAACCCCATGCCTTCTGCTGAGTGGCCCCAGCCCCCCCACCACCAGCAGATCAGACCTCTGCGAACCCCATGCCTTCTGCTGAGTGGCCCCAGCCCTCACACCACCAGCAGCATCAGACCTCTGCGAACCCCATGCCTTCTGCTGAGTGGCCCCAGCCCTCACACCACCAGCAGCATCAGACCTCTGCGAACCCCATGCCTTCTGCTGAGTGGCCCCAGCCCCCCGCACCACCAGCAGCCAGCGCTGGCTCGCAGCTTGGCATCTCCTAGGCACCTCCGAGCCCAGCAGAGGTAGCCGCCATCTACAGATCGCTCTGCAGCTCATGCAGGGGGGCAGCCCCAGGCAGAACACAGGCCCGCGGCTGACCTTGACCTGCACCTCCCAGGAGGCCCCAGCGCACCCAGCGGGGAGCCTCAGACCATGTCATAGCCCCGCCCGAACACACCTCCACAAGTGACACACTCAAGAGCCCAACTCAGCAGGCCCCAGGGTTCTGCCAAAGTTAAGTCCCACTGCCAAGGGTCCCGTGCTTCACAGCCGGTCCTCCGCAGTGGCTGTCGTGGCGGCCAGACCTTGCAGCCAATCAGCCTGGGTGTAAACCCCTCCCACCCACCGATGTGCCAGCAACAGTCAAGGATCAGCCACCACAGGAGGGTGTACGCAGCCCACACGGGAGGCGCCCCCGGAGGGCCCAGCTGGGGTAGACAAGACGGCTGGGCAACTGGACTCAGGGTGACCCTGACTACGCAAGGCCACTCTACCCAGCCTGGAGCAGCTCTGCCCAGCACGCTGAAACAAGCACGTCGTTCTGAGGTGTCGGCAGGGGCAGGCGGGTGGAAGGGGAAGGTTACCAAGAAGGAGCAAAAATAACGTGAACATCAGATCTCTTGTCAGCAGTTTTCAATCCTAGAATAGGACAGGGCAGTATCTTCAGAGGTTTAGGCAAATCCATTTTGAACCGAAACCAGCGACAAAGCTTTCAACTAAAAGTACAAAATAAGACGTTTCCAGAATACAAGAACTTAGAAGTTTTATTTCCTACAAAAATAAAAAAGTATTAAAGTATATACATCTTGCAAAAATAATAATAATAATAATAATAATAGGTATAAGAAACAGTGGTGATACCCTGGCCAGATAGCTCAGTTGGTAAGAGCATCATCATGATACGCATAGGCTGTGGGTTCAATCCCCGGTGAGGACACATATAGGAATAGACCGATGTTTCTCTCTCCCCCTCCCTTTCTCTCTCTCTCTCTCTCTCTCTCTCTCTCTCTCTCTCTTCTTCCTCTCTCTAAAATCAGTAAATTAAAATTTTTTTTAAAAAGAAATAATAATGAGATAACAAAAAAGATGCAGGAATTGGGGGGTGGAGGGAAACTCAGTCATAAAAAATGGGGAGCCCTGGTCAGTTGGCGCAGTGGTAAAGTATCAACCTGGTGTGTGGGAGTCCCTGGTTCGATTCCCAGTTAGGGCACACAGGAAAAGCAACCATCTCCCCTTCTCTTTATCTCTCTCTCTCTCCCCCCTCCCGCAGCCATGGCTCATTCGACGAAGTTGGCCCTGGATATTGAGGCTGGCACCTTGGCCTCGCCTCAGGTGCTAAAATAGCTCAGTTGCCGAGCAACAGTCCTAGATGGGCAGAGTATCACCCTCTAGTGGGCTTGCCAGGTGGATCCTGGTTGGGGCACATGCAGGAGTCTGTCTCTCTGCCTTCCTGCCTCTCACCTAATAATAAAATTTTTTTATGGCTTTTTTTTTGTGTGTGTGTATTTTTCTGAAGCTGGAAACGGGGAGAGACAGTCAGACAGACTCCCTCATGCACCCGACCGGGATTCACCTGGCATGCCCATCAGGGGGCGACGCTCTGCCCCTCCAGGGCGTCGCTCTGTTGCGACCAGAGCCACTCTAGCGCCTGGGGCAGAGGCCAAGGAGCCATCCCCAGCGCCCGGGCCATCTTTGCTCCAATGGAGCCTCGCTGCGGGAGGGGAAGAGAGAGACAGAGAGGAAGGAGAGGGGGAGGGGTGGAGAAGCAGATGGGCGCTTCTCCTGTGTGCCCTGGCCGGGAATCGAACCCGGGACTTCCGCACGCCAGGTCGACGCTCCACCACTGAGCCAACCGGCCAGGGCCAAGAAATAAACTTCCACTGTTTTTTTTTAATTTATTTATTCATTTTTAGAGAGGAGAGAGAGACAGAGAGGGAGAGAGAGGAGAGAAAGACAGAGAGAGAGAGAAGGGGGAGGAGTTGGAAGCATCAACTCCCATATGTGCCTTGACCAGGCAAGCCCAGGGTTTCGAACCGGCGACCTCAGCATTTCCAGGTCGACGCTTTATCCACTGCGCCACCACAGGTCAAATAAAAATGTTTTAAAAGGAAAAGAAAGAAAAGAAATGGGGGTGGGGCAGGGCTCCGAACTAAAATATGTTGACAGTCCTGTCTGACTCCCCAAGAGACTGCAGACCTTAAGAAAGTGCACACAAGACATTATAAGTTCGCATATGTGTGTTAACGATTAGGAATAAAAATAGAAAGATGATGCATAACTTGCAGGCCACTAGACGCTAAATCTGGAGGAAGAAAACTTAATCCGACCATTATCTCAAAAGAGCTCCCGCGTGCCCCAATTACGTATATCCCCGTTTCTAACTCTCAGACGGCAACTTGCGCATTTCAAACTCTTCTGTCCTCTGCAATTTCTCGGTATCTGAGGTGGCAAGGGAATCTCATTTGCCATTTTTTTTTCCCCCTCAAATGGTAAACAGTTGTCCCGGCACCTTTTATTGAATAATTCATCCTTTCTCCCCACGGACTTCAAACGCCAACTTTATTATATGCTAAATAATTATACACGCTGGAGTCTGTCCCTGGGCCTTCTGTTCTGTTCCACTGATCTGTCTTGTCGCACAGCAATATAAGGTTTAATTATAGCGGCTTTATAATATATTAATCTTGGCAGGGAGAGTCCCCCCCTCCTTATCCTTATTTTCGACATGTCCTCAGCAATCGCCGCCTGCTGGATGGTTCCGAGTGAACTTCGGAACCAGCTGATCGGGCTTTCAAAACTGCCAGTGGGATTTTTGACTGGAAGTGCGTTCACGTCCGTCTCTTCACCCAAAATAATTCATGGGAACGTTGACTGAAGCCGTCTTAAATGCAGAAGTTTAAATATTTTATTTATTGGTTTTTTTTGTTGTTGTTGTTTTTTAGAGAGAGGAGAGAGAGAGAGAAGGGGGAGGAGCAGGAAGCATCAACTCCCATATGTGCCTTGACCAGGCAAGCCCAGGGTTTCGAACCGGCGACCTCAGTGTTCCAGGTGGACGCTTTATCCCACTGCGCCACCACAGGTCAGGCTTAAATGCAGAAGTTTAAATGGAAGCTAACATACTTTTACAACACGCCTATCAGGAATTCCTGGCTAGAATTATTGTATGTCTCTTGACAGGGTCTTGAATTTTCTCCAGAAGTGGTACACATTTCTCCTTGACTCTTCCTTGAGGGATCCTCCTTTTTCATGCCACAGCGATTTTAACATTTTTTTCCCCCATTTTGTTTGCCAACTGGCTGTCGTTGACAAACAGGGAAGCAGTGAGTTTGCAGAAATGCACATATATTTTGTAAGCGTTTTTTAAGACGTATCGTGGTTTCTGCGGGTTTTCAGTTTCCTTTAAGTTTTCCAGGTAGAGCAGGGGTCGGGAACCTTTTTGGCTGAGAGAGCCATGAACGCCACATATTTTAAAATGTAATTCTGTGAGAGCCATACAACGACCCGTGTACTTGACGCATTATCCAGTAAAAAAATTATCCGGAGGACAGCTGTGATTGGCTCCAGCCACCCGCAACCATGAACATGAGCGGTAGAGGAAAGGAATGGATTGTAATACATGAGAATGTTTTATATTTTTAACGTTATTATTTTTTTTTATTAAAGATTTGTCTGCGAGGCAGATGCAGCCATCAAAAGAGCCACATCTGGTTCGCGAGCCATAGGTTCCCGACCCCTGAGCTAGAGCATCATAGTATTCCAAATAGTAAAATTCTTTTTTCCCTTTCTGATCAGTGTCCCTCTTTTTTTAAACCCATATCCTATAGTTACACCTAGAACTTTCTAAACAACGTGGGAACAGAGCCCCCACAGCGGACAGTCCCAGCCAGTCCCGAGCTTCTCACCAGTCCCCCGCCCCCATCTTCTCAAACTAACTCTGTAATTTATACAGTTCCTCGGATGTCACCATGACTCCATTGTATTGTTACTCTCTTTTTATTCCCCCCACCCACAGCTCTGTCTTCGTTGTTGTCTCTTTTTTATCACCCTATCTTTGAAAGGAAACCATGTATCAACTTATCAATGCTACTGTTTTCTTTCCTACTTGATTACTTGCTCCTTTTACTTGCACTTCTTTGACTTAGCTGTGCTACTTTTTCCATTTGTATGACTTGCCTACGTACTGATTAGGCGTGTTGTGAATACTTGTTTTAAGCTTCTCCACGGCCCACGATGGTTTTAACTTCTTCCTCAACACAGAACTGCTTAGGAAAGGTTCTGTCCCGCGCCCCCTGCCCCTGACCCTATTCCCCGGTTTATAAGTAGTTGCTTAGGTCTAGACCAGGGGTAGTCAATCTTTTTATACCTGCCGCCCACTTTTGTATCTCTGTTAGTAGTAACATTTTCTAACCGCCCACTGGTTCCACAGTCATGGTGATTTATAAAGTAGGGAGGTAACTTTACTTTATAAAATTTATAAAGCAGAGTTAGAGCAAGTTAAAGCATGTAATAATAATTACTTAACAAGTACTTTATGTCGGATTTTCGCTAAGTTTGGCAGAATAAATCTTTATAAAACAACTTACTATAGTTAAATCTTTTTATTTATACTTTGGTGGCTCCGCTACCGCCCACCATGAAAGCTGGAACGCCT